>NC_091845.1:3680192-4930192 GCF_037783145.1 Equus przewalskii
TCTACCGGGAAAAGAAGCATCACTCGCCCCGCTCCCTCAGAGCCGAATCCATTCTGTCCAACAGGACAGGTCCGAGGGCAGCTCGCTCCCGGCTCAGGGACGTCCTCCCCGGCTTTATCTCGCTGGGAGAATAAGAACATTATTTCATGAAAGCATCAACAGCATCTCCCACTGCCACCCTCACAGACAGAAAGCTCCCTCGGCCTCTCTCGGCCTGCACGGCCCCCCCTCTGCCAAGAGCGGGTAAGGGCGATAGGGACACGCGCACGCTCAGCTCTTCAGACCCTGCACAGGTTTGGCACCTCCCAGCTACTCTGAAGAATAATACGCCTTCAGAGGCTCCCTGCCAGGACCCTCCCAAGTATAGCTTCTCGCGTCATCCATTCTCGCCACCCGCCTTCACTGGCCACCCTTGAGGTTGCCTGCAAGCCGGTGCACCATCGTCACGGTTAATGTCACCATGGACCCGGGAGGAGCACGTGTTGGTAAGTCAACAGAGACTGAGCACCACTGGAAACCTCCCCCAGAGTGAGTCACCAACTCAGAGCTTCAGAAAAACGTCCTGAGTGTGTGACAGCTCTTGAAGGCTGGAGGGGACGAGGAAGCAAGGCTGCTCCTCAGGGCCCCGTCTCCAACCTCTTCAGGCCGATGTTTACTTCTGCCAGGAAACTCTGGAGGAACAGAGGCTAGAAAGAATTCTCTGCTTCAAGTCTTGCCCCCTCTGCACTGCCCCCTCAGGAGACGCCAAGGGCCAAGCCTTGCTGACAAGACCCCACGTAGCAGGACAAAAGCCACGCATGCTGGGCTTCCTCCAGCCTTAGAGGATCCCAGAAGGGCAGGTGGTGGGTGGGTGAGAGCTGAGGGCATGGAGCTAGACCACCTGAGTCCCAGTCCTGGCTCCACCGCTAGCCACGCAGGAGAGCTGGAGCAGGTCGTACAAGCTCTCTGAGCTCAGTCTCCACATCTGTGAAATGGGAGCAGCAACTGTTCCTGCCTCGTGGGAGTGACGTGACCATGTAATGAGCTGATAGCTGCAAAGACCTGGAGCGGCGCTGGGCACATGGGAGGCCTCCGAGGGCACAGCCAGAGCACACTCCCCCGCCTCCCGTGGCCTGGTTCTGTGTGTTCCGCAAAACCAGCTGCATCTGCTCCAGTCCAGGCTGACTCCCTAAAGGAAACACAGTGGTTTTAACCAATGGGCCGTGCTTTCATCTCCTCCACACACATCTACTGAGCGTCTATTGTGTGCTCTGACCTCTAGTGGGAGGGACGGATCTAGAAACATCATTAGAAGGTGGCCAGCTAAACCCTGGATACGAATTCCGACATCAGAAGAAAAGATAATTAAGTAACCCAACCAGACCCAAGGCATCCTATTTCCTTCTTGTTATCAGCCAGCTGTCCCCAAAGCTGAGAAACTCCTAGGACATCCGTCAGCAGCGGCTGAGGGACAAGAGAGGACCTTCTGAGAAAGGCTTTGACGGTGTCTGGGCTGGAAAGTGTCCACGTGCCCAGCAGTCCCGCGCAAGGACTGCGTGGCTCCAAGATCACCGCTGTCCCAGGGCAAGCCTGCTCGTCTGCGTCTGTCCACCCCCAGCAGGACACTGCACCTTCCGGATATGCACAGGCGGCCTGTTCACACGGGAGCGGTGGGGGCAGAGGATCCTAACTCAAGCTACAGCAGCTGGAGGCCGCTTAGGAAAGAGTCAGCCAGGCCTGGCTTAGCCTGACACCCAGAGCAGACCCTCGCTTACAGGGGCCCCCGTCTGCACACAGGGGGACCTGCGAGAGGGCACTGGCAGTGCCCAGTGGTGGGCACACCAGCACTGAGGGCACATGGAGCTGAGTCCCCCCGCAGGACACTGCCTGCCGCCTCGGGAAGCTCCTGCACAGATGTTCCTGTCTCAATCACGGTGGCCGACCCGAACCCCACCCGACTCCTGGACGGCTGTTCCCCACTCCACCCCCCCTGCACCATGCGTCCGGAGGTCTCACCCACATCCTCAGGAAGTTCGCTCACCTCCTGCCTCTGCTCAGCTGGCCCAGAAGAAATGAGAAACTGATGGACAAGGAAGGATCCGAAATGCATGAAGCACCTACTGTCCCAGTTTACTCCACACCCACTACCGTCACTTAGTCCTCAGGAAAAGTACAGGCAGCAGCTGTGATCATCCCCGTGCTGTGTGCAGTAAAAAGACCTGAGGCTAAGAAAGGTGGCGAGACTCGTCCCACCGTCACTGGCTGGCAAGTGCAGAGCCGGCCATCGGATCCAAGCTCGTCTGTTCATGTCCCTTTCTCTACACAGCTGTTTATCTGCTTCCTCTCCGCTCTTCCTTTGTGTCTCCAAACACATCACTAACGGCTCTGCATACAGTAGGCACTTAACAAAAGTTGGCTGCCCCCAAAGGGGTTGGCTATCCCAGGCTCCTTAGGCATGGAGCTCCATGGCACCTTGCGCCATGGATGGGCAGTGGGCACCTCAAATCCAGGTGTGGAAAAGCAGCCCTCAGCTCTTTCCCTCTACCCCAGAACACAGAACCCAAGTATGTGAGGAGGAGGAGGACGCCCCGGCCCCCACGAGCCTCCTGGAAAGGTAGGGGGGCTCCAGCATCCTCCCAAAAGGCTGGGAGATGAAGCGATGCAGGAAAATGGACCCCATGTGCTCCGTCTGGAGGGAGCCCACAGTTCTGTTACTATACTGCTGCCTCACAGCCTCACCCTTCAGGGTCTGGTCCAGGGGCCAGCAGCATCGCACCTGCCAGAGCTTGCTAGAAATGCGGGCTCTCCAGCCCACCCCAGACCTACGGGTCAGAACCTGCATTCCAGCTCGATGCCCAGGCACTTGGTGCACCTTCAGGTTGAGAAGCTCCCTGACCTGGAACCCGGGTCAGGGACTGTGCTGCCATAGTCTCTCTTCAAGGGGATGCTATCGGAGCTCTGGCTGTGCCTCAGCTAAGGGAAGCCAGGCTGACACGGAGCCAGGGACTCGCGAAACAAGCCCGCATCGGCATTGCCAGCTCCCCGCCTCCGAGGCCACAGCCCAGAGGACACTGGGGATTCCCCAGGGCGGGCAGGACTCGCTGCCCTTCAGAACCTTCCTGTTCCCACACTTGGTCACCAGAGGTGACTTTGAAGGGAAAAAAAGGAGTCCACCCCCCAGGACAGTGCTGTGAGGCATTTGTCAACAGCGTGTGTCATTGTTTCTGTGAAAGCAGGCGCGTCCCTTCCCCGGTGTGCCGCCTCCCTTAGCTGCTGAGCACTTCACCCTGGCAGCCCCTGGCTCTTCCTTCAGTCCTTGCCTGGGGCATACAGCTCAGGCCCTGGCAAGCAGCACCGGGGACTCACAAGGGCTCGGGGAGGGAGGAGCGATGAGTGGTCTCAGAGACACCAGAGAGCCAGGGGCGGGCACACAGGAGGCCGCAGGGTCTCTGCTTTCTCTCCCTGACACCAGCTAGGAGCTAACCCCAGCCTCACTCCTCCCTCCCCGGATAAAGAGAAAGTGGGAGTTTGCCAGGAGGCTCACCCAGCCCTGACCGCAGCCTCACAACTCTCATCCTCCAGAGCCGGCTAGAGCCCAGGAGCACTGCCCAGAACCGGTGCAGGACGCAGGGTGGCAGGCAGCGGCCCTCAGTCCATGGCCACAGCCTGGAACAGCCCCACCTGGAGTGGGGGAGACCCGGGTCTCAGGTGACTGCACCTGGACTCCTGCGAATCAGGAACCCGGCCCCGTGGCAGGATTTTGGAGTCAGGGTTAAGCGCTTCCCCCATCGTTTCTGCCCACCCCCAGCCTCCCACGAAACCTTTCCCAAAGCTGCGGACCACTGCCACTCCCCACCCCCCCCAACACAAGCATACAGGATTCCTCTTCTCCACTCCAGTCCAAACCACGGAGTGTGACCAGGCAGTCCCGAAGACAGAGGGCCAGAGAGAGTAAACAGGGCGCGGAGCACTCAGGACCCCACCCCAGCATCATCAAGAAGCCCCCAGGACGCCCTGCCCCGCCCCACACGGGCGTCTGCACTTCTGCGGAGAGGGGTCGCGCACCCGACTTCGGAAGGTGAACAGGCAGCCGGCCCGCGGGCTGCGAGCTCGCCGCGGGGGGGGACGCTGGGGGCCAGCGCGCCCGGGAGTCCCGCCCCATCTGTCCCCTGCACACCACCCCGGTTTAATCCTTGGTCCGAAATAGCTCGGGGTAATCCCGGGGTGAGGAGGGCGGGGTATTAACCCCGAGCCGCGAAGGAAGACACGGAGGCGTCCAGAGGGAGGAGGGCTCGGCGCGTCCCAGGCTGGAGGCAGCACAGCGTCCCTTCCGGAGGGACTGCGACCCGCAAGTGACCCAGGCCCGCTCGAGGGCAGAAGCTGCGCCTGCTGCGCCCTCTCCCCACCGCGTCCCCGGGTCAGGAGTTCTGGCCTCGCTACCCAGAGCCCCAGGTCCGTGCCCCGCACAGCCCCCGTGGCGAGGCCGAGCCCGCATCCCAGTTCCCGGGGTCGCTGGAGCTCGACTCCCGAGCCGTCCGCCCGCGGAGAGCCCGGCTGGTGCGAGCGCGCGGCAGCGCCCTGGAGCCCCTTTCCTGGGGAGCGCAGTGCCGACCGAGATCGAGACCCAGGTCGGGGCTGCGACCCCGCCAGGGGTCCCCCGGTACGCCCAGGGGTCTCGCGGCGGGCGGGGGCGTTCCCCGGCTGGGCACCCTCCCTGCCTCCGCCCGGATCCCCGCCGAGCCCCGAGCGGAGCGGGGACCCCCAAGAAGTTCGCGCGCCCCCGACAGCCCTCCGCCCCCGACCCCGCTTACTTGTCGCGGCGGGCGCCGAGCTCCGGGATGGCGCCGAGCGGCTGCGCGCCGGCGCCGGGCCCGGGGTCGGGGCGGCGGGCGCACGCGGCCAGGTGTCGCCGGTGCCGCTCCAGCAGGCCGGCGTTCTCGCGGCTCAGCCGCGCCACTTGGCGCTCCAGCTCCTCGATGCGCCGCCGCCGGCGCGCCAGTAGCTCCTGCTGCGCCGCGACGATCCGGGTCAGCTCCTGCAGGTACTCGGCCGCCTTGCCGGGGGGCTCGGCGGCGCCGGCCATGCTCCCGCCGTGCCGGCCGCGTCTCAGGCGAGCGGGCGGCGGGGCGGCGGCGGCGGCGGGGCGGCCATGGCTGCGCGGCGGGGACGGCGCGGGGCGCGGCGGCGCGGGGCTCGCCCGGGGGGCGCGGCGGTGCGGGGCTGGCGCGGCCCCGCCTCGGCTCCCGCCTTCGCCGGCGCCGCCCCCGGCGCTCCCGCCTCCCGCGCCCCGCGCCGCCCCGCCGCCCGCACCCCGCGCCGCCGCCGGGCGGGCAGGGCGGGCGCTGCGGCCGCCGCGGGCGGGCGAGGAGTTTGCAAAGTGCCGGCTGCGGCGCGAGGCGGAGCGGGCGCCCGAGCGGCCCGCGCGGAGGAGGCGGCGGGGCGGGCGCGCGAGACGGCGGGAGGGCGCCGCCTGCCGGCCCGCGCCCCTGACCCGCCTCTGTCGCCTTGTCACCGCCGCCCCCAGCCGTTCTGATGTATAAAATTAATAAAGGGAAATCCGGCAAAACGTGTCTTCATAATGCTATCAGCCCACGACCTGGAGTGCGCATAGAAAAATAGCTAATAAACTCATAAAACTTGGACAGTTTTAACTGATGCAAATCTATTAAAACGCAGGGTGTGTTTTGTAGTCGCGCTCACAGGACAAGCTTTCTAGCCCGGCCCTGCGTTCTAGCAGATGGTGGCCCCGAAGCCTCCACGTGTCGGCGTGGGCCCGCTGCTGCCAAGGCCCGGCGTCACACCCCGGGTCCTGGGAGCTGGGTGGCCTGCAGGACAGACACCCACCTCGACCCTGGTGTGGAGACCGTCAGCATTTTGTTTTGCCTCTGAGCTTCAGTTTCCTCAGCAATAATGTTTTCTATTTCTTGACTTTTGAAAACTCTTCATAATTTCCATACTCCAAATTTCTTTGGAACTAAACTTATTTTTCTGTTTTCTTGACTTGAAGAGTTAGATTATTTCCATTGTTTCTTGTTTTCTAGCAAATGCATTTTAAGGCTATCAATTTACCTCTAGGTAAAGCTTTAGCCACATCTCATAAGTCTCTAAAACTTTGTAAGGTACATTTCGGTGATGCAACTTTTCTTTGTCTAGGCTGGCATTACTCTGGCTTCGCTGAGAGTTGGTGTCCCATACCCGTGTTTGGTGATCCTCTCCACCTCTAGGTGAGGATGAGCCCTGCATGGTTAGACCCCAGACCCCTCAGGGCCTTAGCCCTCCTCTGCTGTCCTCTGGGCAGGGCCTATGGGGAGGGAGGGAGTGGCAGTGGGGCTGTTTCTCAAGGTCCTTAATTCACCAAGGACTCTTCCAGCAGGATGAGGTTATACAGACACCACGCCCAATGAAAATTCCTAACACTTAACTTTAAACTTATCAGTCACTACCAGGCCAGTAATAGTGCTCTAGAAATTTATATTTTTTTTTATAAATTCCATAATTATCTTGTGAAGAACATAATTATCTTACATCCTATTTGTGTGTGTGTGTGTGTGTGCATAAGAAGTATTTATCACTTCAGTTTATACATTTAAAATATACCAACATCTTTGCAAGTCTTTTCTAATATTTCCTCATTTTATAAATACATCCGAAACCTCCCAAAAAGAGATGTGGTCTAGGCTTCTCTCAACTTTTTGGGGAGGTCTGACCCCAGAGTCACTGAGGTCACAGCTGCTATTTGGGAGTGAAGGCACATGTCAGTGAGGATGGCAGGGAGAGGAGCTGACTGGGTGGGGAGAAGGAGCGGCTGGGGTCCCCATTTGCCTATCCCATGGAGACAGACACTGAGCAAGTGGGATGGGTGAGTGTGCAATCTGGGCAGTAGCCTCAGACAAACCCACTCTTGGGTTAATGCTCTGCTGTTGCCATCCTGATAACCTTAACTTCTGGACAGGGAGCCCCACATTTTCACTTTGACTGGACCCTGCAGTCACGAGGCCTATCCTGGAGGAGTGCCCTGGTGTGCTAGTGAGCACCGAGCAAACAGAAGAAAGCACTATCTGTAGCATTTGCCAATTTCCGTGAAATAAATATTCCCGCCACAGCCGACATGAGTGACTGTGGAGCTGGGAGGAGGTGCGATGAGTGTGGAAGAAGGCAGGGTCTGACCACGCCATGTCACAGGTGCCTGGCCTGTGTGGGATGCAGCTTAAACTTAGCAGTAATAATAATGCATCAGCAGAAGAAGAGTCTTGCCTTTGGATCAAAGAGGTTGAGAGCTGGGAGCAAAGATTCCCGCCACAGAAGTCTCCTCTCACAGCCCTGCCCTGCTCCAAGTGAGAGTGCTCCCCGCCCAGCGTCCCTTCACTGGGGGCCAGGGCTGGGGGGACGTGGATGAAGGGCACTGAAATGGCCACACACCTCGGCCACACAGGCCTGACTTTGGAAGATGGTCCAGCACGACTTGCCTTTGGACAGTCTCTGTTGCCGTATACTCGAGTCTCCCTGGCCTTGATCCCTACCTCTGGACCCAGACGTGGTAACGGGCCTCTCTTCTGGATGAGGGACTGAGTTCTGCACTCACGGCCACCCAGAAGTCTCTGATGGTCTCCCCACAGAGCCCGTGACATGAGAACACCCATGGGCAGAGTGGCAGATTCAGACAGGGAGGGGTAAATCGGGGTGCTTTAACATCACTGACAAGACAAAGCCGTGAAAACAAATTTAGGCCATCCAATTCAGACACTGCCCCTCGTCTAAGTTCCCACAGCGTACAACAAAAGAATCGGAACTCTGCAGGGGACACTGTGTTGGCCGCCCAGACCCCCACCTCAGGACGAAGCTCTAACCCCCACTGGCCAGGCACGTTGGCATCCAGTGGCTTGCAGGCACTTCCCTCTCGGGAAACTGCCCGTGCTGATGGACTCTGCCTCACCTGAGGTTATGCCCCCTCCCAGGGCAGCCGTCACGCAGTGGCTGGTCCATGTGGCAGTACCGAAGCCCAGCCCCTGCCTGGACTTGGGCAACTCTCCAGGGCCAGCCCAGCTCCAGAGCTCCTGATGGGATCCGCTGAGGCCTCTGTGGGGGTGGCACCACAGGCCGACCCCTCCCTCTGCCCCATCCTACTCCTCTCCAAACAGTTGCTGGTCCCAAGAGTGCTCCCCAGCAGACCTCCTGCGTGGGAACGCCTTTCCCCTCTTCTCCTGACTGTCCTCATACCACTGCTTGACCCCGTTAGGATTTACAGGATTTACGTGCTGCCCCGTAACTCTAGTTAACGTCTCCTTGCTTTGTATATAGAAAGATTCTAAGCCCTGAAAAACCAGTAATCGGCTTTTCTAATATTATAATAATTATATAAATACAAGTAGTTTGAACTGAACTACAGAGAAAAAGATGTAACTATGCACTCAAAAGAAAATAAAGGTAACAAAAATTTGGAGGCAGAGAGAGGGGAAGGAAAAGGATATTATAATCATTTATTAATTTTTACTATTGTTATCCACATTCAGCTTCTCAGTAAGGTCATCTAGCTTTTTAACAGTACCATTTGTTGTAGAACACTCTTTTTCTTTTTCCTTAAAAGTCTTCCTCAGGGAGCTCTCTGACTCACTTTGTAATTTGGGCTGGCTGCTTCCTCGGCCTGCTGCACGGCTCTCATCAGAGATTTCTTGGCATCACATTTCTGGATTGGGTCCACAATTTCTTGGATTCCACGTATTCTATTTCTTGGATTCCTTTTTCATTTTGCCGTGTGTGTCCTCCAGCAGTTCTCTCAGAGACCGCCTCCGGGGAGGTCTTTGAGTCCTCGTGTGTCTGAAAGTGTTTATTTTGCCCTCACACTTGATTGACAGTTTAGCTGGGTATAGAATTCAAGGTTAAAAATCTGTATCCTCAGAACATGGAAGGGTTTGCCTCATTTTCCTCTATCATCTAGTGCTGCTGATGCTAATTTCCTTCTCGTTCCTTTGAAGAAGTGATTCTTTTTTGGGGGGAGGTGGTACCGCACCCAGTTGGGACATTTGGAAACACGGTGAGGGGCCTTTTGATCATCACAGTGACTGGGGACACTCTGGCATTCAAGGGGCAGGTGGCTGGGATACATTCGGGGAATTCCCATCCAACAAAAACTGTCCCGCTCAGACTACCAAAAAGAGGAACGCGGGCAGAGGACTCGCACCACCTGATTTCATGACTTATTTTAAAGCAAGAGTAATCAAAACAAGTGGTCCTGGGGTAAAGATAAACGACAGAATAGGAGACAGTCCAGAAATGGACACACACGTATACAGCCAATTGATCTTAACAAAGACACCCAGGCAGCCTAACGGGGGAAAGGATAGTCTTTCAACAAACGTTGCTGGAACAATCGGATCTCCACCTGCAAAAGGAAGAACGTCAACTCACAGCATCTGCGGAAATCAACTTGGAATAGATTGTAGACCTAAATGTGAGCTAAATGTAGAAAACTTCCAGGAAAAAATCTTAATGGCCCTGAGTTTGGCAAAAATTTCTTAAGAATGACACCAAAAGCATGACTGTCAAAGAAAAAAATCAATAAATTGGACTTCATCACAGTAAAAAACTTGCTCTTCAAAAGATACTGTTAAGAAAAAGAAGAGGCCACAATATGTATTAGAATAGCTTCAATCAGGAAGACTGACCATCCCTCTTCCAGTGTCCCCATCAGGGCTCATCGGATGGGGCAATGGGCTGGGGGACTGAGGAGGTGGGTGAGCAGCTTTTCCAGGATAGCAGGAAGGCCCCCCCGAGCCCTGTGCCAGGTCGGGGCCTCGACATGACGGCCTGGGAGAGCCTTGCCTGCCCCTGGCCTCCGCGGTCCTCTCCGCAGCCTCCAGCCGAGGACCTGGCCCGGAGAACCCACAGATCCCCGTGTTCTTGTGGAAGGACCTCTGTGTGAATCATTATCATGGGTGCGGCAGAGACATGGCTCTCAGTCCTCACGACAGAGCTGGACGCCAGGACCAAGTGTGCAGATGGGCCAGCGGCCCTTCCAACCCAAGACGGGCAGTGCCTGAAAGCAATGCGGACCAGGTGCCAGCATTTTAGGGGCAGAAGATGGAGTCTAATCTGGGGATCCCCTTGGACAGGCCCCTCCTGGCAGCAGTTGTCTCTGGAAGATGGGACTGCCTCTTCCAGGTGAGCACGCATTCTCCCATCTGCCCCAGCCAGCGCTGTCACCTCTGTGCCTCACGTCACCCCCCTGCCTGGGAGCATCTGCATTTCCCAGCCCGGTTTCCCAGGAACCTGCTGCTGGGGCTCCAGAACAATCCTGGTGCTTGGTCAGCCGACCATCCATTCTCGTTGTGGAAGTGGGGGCCGCAAGGCTCTCTGAGGCCCAGGTGCAGAACTGGCCCAGCGTCGTCACTTCCACCACGTTCTGTTGGACAAAGCAAGTCATGAGGCCAGCCAGGTTCAAAGGGGGGTAATAGGCTCCACCTCTGCATGGGAGGTGCCACCAAGCCACATCACACAGGGTGTGGGGACAGCAAGGGCAGCACTGGGGCCATTTTTGTCATCATGGTTTATGTGGTCCCAGGCTCACGAGAAGGGCTCAGTGAGCAATCGCTTGTATTTCAGGGTCTCATCCATCACCTCCGACAGCTCCCCACCTCCTAGCTGGGCTGGGATGAGGAGGATGGAGGGATGAGGGATGGGGCTCACCCTTAGAACACCCCAGGTGCCAGGGCCCCTTGGAGGCAGTGTAGAGCTCACCCCCTCAGCAGGAACCTGTCACCCCAGCTGTCATTGTCCCTCCACCTTTCATGCACCAACAGATGCCCTTGATTGTCATTGCTGCTGCTGCTGATGTCAGTGCTTCCGTGGCCACGTTTACACACCCAGGAGGACACTGTGCCACGGAGCTCCTACCCCACCCCCCCGCTCCTGGGAAGCACGAGGAGCGAGGAGCCTTGTTGAAGCACACGGTGACTGTTCGGTAAATTGAGTCCTGTGGGACGCAGAGCCATGATGCCGTGGAGGGGCCTTGTCAGGGAGCAGAAAGCCCCAGAGGTGGGTGAAGATGAGACGAGCGAGCTGAGAGCTGAAGTCCCCGCATGCTAGGACAATAACGGCCTGCTGAGCCCCCCGACGGCCCCAGCCATCCTCCCCTCACCCCGCGGGGCCCTCCCACAGGCCAGGTGTGGATGGTCAGGTGCACTGTACCAGGGGGGAAGTTGAGACCAAAGAAGGGAGTGGCTTGCCCGAGGCCACTCAGCCAGTTAGAGGCAGGGGTGATCCTGACTTTGACTTCCAGGCTTGGGGTGTGTGGCTTCTCCCCATCTTGTACCTTTTCCAGTGGTTTATTGATTATTCCATAAAACCTTGGGCTGAAGTGAAGGCTGCTTTCACACCCCATCGTAGAGGGTGCAGAGAAGAAAGGGGTGTGAGGCACAGCCGCCATGGCCCCTCACTACTGGGCATCCGCGTTCCCTCCTCTCTTCTCCCCTCCCCCACTCTGCGTCTTCTTGCCTTGGGTGGATCACATGCTGTCACAGCTCTGCACTTTCATATGTGCTGTTCCTTCTTCCGGAAATTCTTTCCCCACACTCTCTAGACTAGCAAACTCCTACCCATCCTACAAGACCCAATCCAAGTGGCACCTCCCTCTAGGAGCCCTCCCTGACTCCTCCAGCCCACCTCAGGTTCCTTTTGGCTCTTCTGCTCGCTGTTTTTAAAAGACGGTCTTTGCCAGGTGGGTGGGGCTGTGGGGAAATAAGCACCAGCTCTCAGTCCCTGCTGGGTGACAGCTGGCACAGCTCCCCACAGGACGACTCAAAGTCGACTGTCCTCCAGGTCTCAAGTGCACATGCCTTTGGCCCGACGATGCCAACTTAGGAATGTGTTCCGCAGTGACCTCACTCACATGCTCAGAGGAATCCTAGAAACTCTGCCCATGGGACCTCCACGGCCAGAGATGAGGTTGGGTGGCTCTCCATGGACTGACAAAGGTGACCCTCAGGATAAAGGAGGTGTCGAAAGTTGGCACAGAATGGTGGACATGGACGTTCCCAACAATGTGAAAATGTGAGGGAATGCGCAGAAGTGTGCACTTGAACATGTGTAGACTATGTGCTTCCGGGGGATACACTCCAGATAACGTGGAGGTGGGTTCCTCCGGGTTTTTATACCTCCTCATGGATATTTTACCCTTTTACACAGTAACAATAGCCAAGGGGTGGGAGGGAGATTGACCCTATAGCCTCTTGTAAAGCTCGGGTATTGTTCTCCAGGCACACATACGGCCTTTTCAAAATATCGCCATGCCAATAAACCGACAGGGAACGAGTACTCTAGGGGTCTCGTAATCTCCGTGCATATCACCCTCTCACTTCATCCGGCATCCTGAGGGCTGGGACCATGTCTGATCGATGCCCACACCTCCACCCCCACGTCCTGCCACCATGAAGGGCTTAGGAAGCATCTGATGGATGAATGGACGAGATGGGGAACGAGAACTTGAGAAGCCTGTGGCCTCCCCGGGAGGCGCAGTCTCTGAGCTCAGAGGTGCCTCAGCACAGGTGTCCTCCCCAGAGCTCTGCGGGCCTCCGGGCACCCTGAACCCTCCCCGTCAGGAAGCAGGGAACAGCCAACAAGGGGGCTCTCTCCTCCCCCTCACATGCACCCCTACCTTTGGCATTCCTTTCCTGTCATCACTCCAGCTTACCCGACCCTTTATTGAGAAAGCGCAGACAAGTGGCAGATGGTACATTCAGACACACAGACAAAAAGTGGTGGAACGAGCCAGGACTCAGAAGCCCCACTGGGCCACCAATTTGCTGATAAGCCCTGGGCACTTCTCGTCATCCCTTTGAGCTTCACCCTTCCTCATCTGTAAATGGGGAGACGAGTCCCCTTTCCAGGCTGCACTGAGGATAAATGAGGTCACGTGCGGAAACACATAGAAAAGAGGTGGTAGATGCACGGAACGTCCTTCTCCACTCCCTGGTCCCCGACTCAGGGATTTACCAGCATCTGTGAAGACCACTCTGGCACAGAGACACTGCTAAACAATAAACGTTATTAGAAAACAATGTGTGTTAGAAATATAAAAGTAGCCCCTAGAAAAATAGAGATAGAAGGCATAATTTTCAAAGCCGTAGAGGGAAAAAAATGGAACAAAGATAATTTGATCAATTTTAAAATGAAACGCAATGAAATCATGATTAACTGAAAACATGAAAAAAGATGGCCAAATGAGTCCAAACAGATCAATGACTACAATAAAGATTAATGTTTTCAACTCTTGTATTAAAAAGGCAGAGACTCTCAGCCAGGATTCTCATGACGCCCAGCTGCGAGTGCTTACAGGAAGTGGAGCACCCCAAGAGCTCCCTCCGTGTTGGGGTCCCTGCTTGCCACCTCCGTCCCCCCCTCACCTGTCCTGGTACTCCAGACCTCCAGTGCTCAGAGCTGGCCACCTTGCTCCCCACTCTGTGGTCACTCCAGGTGGGGCTGGTTGGTGAGCGCAGTCACCTCCTTTCTGCAGGTCAGGAAGGATGCTCATCCCTCAGCTGTCCCACCGTCCAGAAGCAGGTAACTGGCTACCAAGTTGCCACTTTCAGCAACTCTGAGAGCAGCTGCACACACTAAGGTGGGATGGAAGCCACTCCTGGGGTCTCTCACGCACAGCACCAAGCTCCTGGAAGCCATGTGCTCAGAGCATGGTGTCAGGGCTCAGGCCTGTTTCAAGTGCCCGTGGTCCACTGTCCACTGGGCCTAAATGGAAGACGTTGATCTTCCCTTCAAAGAAGGGGGAGAGGATCAGAAAAAGGAGTCCTCAGAGTTAGAGCATTGGCACCAGAGCTTGTCTGGGCCAACACTCCCTTACCGCAAAGGGGGAGTATCAGAGGGGAAGTGACTTGTCTGAGGTCACACACCGTGTCAATGACAGTCACTTTGATGCAACCCCAAATAAGGGCATCCATGCTGCCTTCGTGAATTTTGCTGTTGCTAAGTACTCGCCAAACGTATATTTCATTTTTTTCTTTAAATAACGTTTTTTCCACAAAATTATCTTTAAGTTTCCTTACCAAAAGCTATGTGGTCTGAAATGAAACTTCGTATCACTTGCCATAATCAGAAGGTAATGCATGAAATAAAATAGGATGGAAAAGATGTGGATTTCTCATCAGAAACTGCTGGCGCTGCGCCCTGAGCGTTTGAAGCCTGCTCCTTCGACACTGGCAAGTTCTGGGGAGTGTTCGAGAGCTCTCAGCACCTCGCTGGGCCCTTCTCCTTCGCAGCGTCGCTGAATTGAAAGAGACGCAGACAAGGAGGTCCTTCTTCCCTGTCGCTCCGTGTTGCTCAATGCGTTTCTGTCCACACCCCTCAGACACCCTTGTGGACTTGGTCTTGGGTGTGTTGGGCCCCACAGGGCTGGTCCTGACCCCCGTCTCTGCCTTTTCATCTGTGACATGGGGATAAGAGTACCGCCTGCTGAGGGGCGCTGGAGGCCTCGAGATTCAGTGAGGTCACATGAGTCATGGCACAGCGTCCTCCTGAGGGACTCTCGTTGTCACCACAACGACTGAAGGAGGGGCAGCTTCAATAGTCCTCCCTGTAGGGGACAAGCACAGCAGACGCCACCCCACCAACGGCCCCCTCCTACAGATGGGAAGCCTGGGGCCCGAGCCCAGGCCTCCTCCCTGAGAGCCCGGGTGCACAGCATCTGCAGCCCCCGTCAGGGGCCCCAGGACCTGTCTGAGATGGGAGGGGGGAGGGAGGAAAACAGCACACTGAGACGTCAACACGAACGGACGTTTAATTAAATGTCCACAGGACGTAGCATTAGTCAACTGTCAAGTGTGGCTCAACTCAGCTCTTGTATGGTTGTACACAAATTCTATTTAATGAGGCACGTGGGTGCCATTTAATATGTTTGATGTGACGCGGTGTGGATATGCCAAAACAGGACCTAGCGGAAGTCTTAAAATAGCCCTGCTCAAAAAGGAAGGGGTTTGCCAAAGAGCCCGCATTCCTTCGTTCGTTCCTCCGTTCCTTCCGAGCCCTGCGTCTGAGCAGCCAGCGGAGCCCACGTCAGGGCAGCTTCTGCCGAGGGGCCTGGCCTCCCTCTGGCCCGCAGTTCTCCGTGTCCTGTCCTCAACTTGATTCTTCCCTCCCTCTCCTCCAGGACAGGGTCCCTCCTGCATGGGCAAACAGGGAAACTGAGGCTCAGAGAGAGCCAGGCTGGCCTGAGGTCACAGAGGTTCCCCCAGTCAGTGGCAGAGGGGGGGAATTAGCACCCAGACCTCGGAGCTGTGCCCCTCCTGGAAGCAGGAGGCCTGCGCCCCCAGGGACCTCTCCCGGAGCCTCAGGAATCTTTCTTTACGTGGCTGGCCCCGCCTCCCCTCCCAGAAGTGTGCAAGGAAGCCCGTTACAGATTCATGTGGCACCGACTGCATTTCCAATTAAGAGAACACGGTTGTTCTAATTTTAACTTTGTCGCACACTACCGCCGCCCCCCCGCCCCCCCGCCTCCCCACCTCCCCCCTCTCACCGTGTCTATAAGGGATGGTTTCGCCTCCCGAGAGCATGATGCAGCGCCAGCTCTCTTGTCTGCTACTTGGGATGAGTCATCCTTTGGAGGGCTCTTCATAACGTGGGTGACTTGAATCGCTTGTTCTGGGGTCCCTGACAGACGCTTCCCTCATTAAGCAAAGAACGCCCACCCAGTTAGCACCTGGACCAGGCTGGAGGCTGAGGCCCCGCTTAACCACGACCCTTAGAATAAAATCCAGCCGCCTCCCCTGGCCTGCCAGGCCTCTGCTCTCTGCTGACTCATCTCCTCCAGCTCTTCCCCTCCTCCCCACTCCCGCCCAGGATCGCCAGATAAAATCCAGGGTGCCCAGTTACACTGGAATTTCAGATCAACAACAAATTACTTTTTTAGTATAAATACGTCCCATGCAACATTTGGGACATACTTACTAAAAAAGCATTCACTGTTGATCTGAAATTCCAATTTCAGAAAGTTAGCTGGGTGCCCTCTATTTTTATTTGCTAAATCTGGCGACCCTACTCCAGCCGCACTGCCTCCTTGCTGTTCCACGATCACGCCGATAGCATCCGCCGCTCAGGGCCTTGACACATGCTTCTCCTTCAGCCTGGAACATGCCTCCAGCCCCATCTTTGCTGATTCCTTGATGCCGGGATCTCAACTCAAACGTTGCTGCTGCAGGAAAGTCTTCCCTGACCCCTGCTGCCTCCTCATCTCTCCCGCGGCCTCGTTCTGTGTTTCTCGTGGCATTTAGTGCTCTCTCTAAAATGACCTTACCTGTTTATGCCTTTTCCCGCTTCCCCACTACCATTCAGCTCCGTGGGAGCAGCCGGGTGTGCCCAGCAGAGAGCCAGGCACACGCATGTTTGTTGAATATTTCCATCATCCTTGCAAGAGAGGATCATGTTGCCCACAATGCAGCCGAGGAAACAGGATCAGAGAGGTGGATGGCTTTTCCTTGGTGTCCAGCTGGCCCTGCATATGCCAGGAACTCTTCCCAGTACTTTCCTTGAATTAACTCATTTAATCTCAAATCAGCCCAAACAATGGAGGTACTGTTATTGCCTCCATTTCTCAGGTAAGGAAACTAGGCACAGAGAGGTTCGGCAACTTGTTCATGGTCACACAGCACATGAGAAGTGCAGTCAGGATTTAACCCAGGCCTTCTGACTCCAGAGCCTGCACAGAGACAACAGTGGCCTGTCCAGCCCCTCACTTCACTCACTTAAATGTTTACAACAGACCCGCAGAAGCCCTGCCTCAGCCACACAACCCCAACATTCTCTTGACTTCAGCCATGTCCTTCCCTGCTGCCACCATTGCCCACCCAGCACACACACATGCCTCCTTGTTCTCTCCCTGGTCATCTTTGCAAGTGCTGTTCCCTCTTCTTGGGAACGCTTCTCTTTGTCCACCAGAAAAGCCTTTTACTGTTCCATCAAGATTCCTGGGCGTGTCCCTCCTCCAGGCAGTCCTCCTGACCATCCTTTCCCCCACACTAGGCTGGGGCCTCCTCTGACTGCTCCCACTCTAGCCGTGGTCTAAGCCTAGGCTGTCTCCATACTGGACCATGAGCTCTGGAAGGGCAGGGGTGGGTCGGAGGCCTCCCAGGGCCCAGCGCCCAGTGCAGGCTGGGCTGAGAGGGTGCGGCAAGTTCAGGATGGCGAGGACTGTTTCTCCTATCAGCAGGGAACCTTAGCAGCTTTTGTCCTCTCTCTCCCCAGCAGGACTTTGGTCACCACTCCAGGCTGTCCCTGGCCAACTAGAGTTGACTCCACGGGTATGAGTGGAGCATGGACAGCCGTAGAGTCAGGGTGGCTGGTTCAGGGAAGGGGGTCCAGAAATTGAATCCAGGTTGGGATTTGGGCTCAACAGCTCTCAAGACTCGTCCAGAGGAAAGCGCGTGCCCATATCTAGGAAGTTGTGCTAGGGAAGTAATCAGACCAGTGCACGGAGCTGTGTGCACGAGGGTGTTCATTTCAGTGTTGTTTATAACACGGAAGCGAGCTGAGCGCCCGTTCCCGGGGTCCTGGTTTAGTGACTTAGCTGCATCTGCGTCAGGCAGGGGCCTCTGCCTCGCTCTGCAGCTTCATCTCGCACCGTCTCCCGTGCTCTCTGCCTGCCGGCGCAATAGCCACACACCCTCAGCTCGGCACCTTTGCACACACGGTGCCCTGGTCACTTCCCCTCCTCTCATTACTTGGTAACTCACTCGTCGAATCTCAGCCCATTCTCACTTCCTTGGGGGCCCTCTCGCTCCGGTCAGGTCCCCCAGCTATGAGGACGTCCCAGGAACCTGTCATATGTGCAGTGGTCTCTGTGTTGGTGCGATTCTTGGTTTATCTTTCTCCCCAATTGGATTGTAGGCTCCACAAAGGTAGGAATTGATCTGTTTTGTTCCCCAGTGTAAACCCAGAGCCTAGCACAGTGCCTGGAGCACAGTTGGGATTCAATGTTTGTTGAATGGCTGTATAAATTAATGAATGACCCAGACTTATTGACATGGATATAGACCCAGACTTATTGACATGGCAAGATGCCATGCTATAGTTACATGCGTGAAGAACATAGGTTACAAATATCTGCAGCTTGCTGACATTTCTGTAAAAAACTATTTCTGTATGTGCATATATATACAGAAGAAAAAAATCTTGGAAGAACAGCAAATTGAAAATGGTGTCGACAGTCAGCAGAGGGGCCACAGGTGACGTCCCTTCGCTTCTTGTCTGTATTTTCTGCTTCAATTAACTCAGATTACTCTGTAATTAGGAAAGTGCATACCCATCACCTGGGGGTCTTGTGAAA
This sequence comes from Equus przewalskii, assembly GCF_037783145.1. NCBI lineage: Eukaryota > Metazoa > Chordata > Mammalia > Perissodactyla > Equidae > Equus > Equus przewalskii. The sequence continues at coordinate 3,698,494 of NC_091845.1, forward strand.
TGCAGGTTCCAATCCAGCAGTTCTGGGGCGGGGCCAGAGAGTCTGCATTTCTAACAGGCTCCCAGGCGATGCCCACGCTGCTGCTGCCGATGGGAAGACCAGAGTCTGAGTGGCAAGCCTGCAGGGTATTGTAGGGAGGAGGAGGAGGAGGAGGAGAGGAAGAAGGGAAATTTTAAAAGAGGGGGACCCCTGCCCCTGATGGAGGAGACAGCCAGGCAGAGAAGGGAGAAGAAACAGATAGAAGGACAGACAGACAGAGCTGGGGACTGATGGGGGCATCCCCGGGGCACAGTGCACCTGGCCGTGGCAGGAGGCGAGGAGGTGCGGCAGGTGGGTGGAGAGAGGACTCAGCATAATTCAGGGTCGGGTACTAGGGGCCCCTCCTTCAAGTGAGCATTTCTTAGTGACCAGTGGTCTCTGCAGGCTGGGCTCGAGTCTTCTCCCAGAGGAGACACACAACTGCTGCTGAGTCCTTTAGAGCCACAGTGGGCGTGGTTGGTTCAACGTGGCTGGGTTTGGAGAGGAGCCGGCCCGCTGGCCCACCGGGCCCAACTTAGCTGTGGCCCTGAGGTCTCCTCTCTCCCCTGCCAAGGGCAGGGCAGCCCCTCGAGGTCAGCAGGTGTCCCCCCTGACGACCTGGCTATAGTGGGAAGGCTGGGGTCCGGGCATGGGGTCTGCTCCTTCCCAGGACCGTCAGCCCCTCAGATCTGGGAGCATCTGATCAGAACTGAGGGGACACTGAGGCCCGGGGTGCGGGGCACTGGCCAGACAGTCAGGACTGGAAGCAGAAGCCAGGGGAGCCTGGTCGAAGGACAAAAGGGCAGAGGTGAGGAGAGGGCACACATCTTCCCAGAGACTCCTGTGCGCTCCCCGTGGGCTGACCAGCGCCCTGCCAGTTCCCGCCGGGGGATTCCCCTCACAGGCACGCAGCCCTAGAGTCACCCCCCAGTCCCTCTGTAAACCGTCACGCTCCTGCTCAGGCACCAGCCACGGCTCCCGCTGCCTACAGGAGAGCTTTTACAGCTTTTTTTCTGCTCCCTCAAACAATTTTGGCAAGACTCTCTCCTCCCAACCTTTCTAAGTTGACATCTAGAATTTTGCATCCCACGTTTAAAGGTGCACAGTCCCCTGCTATCTGAAAGCAGAGCGTTCCTACAAAACCTTTCTTGAGCCGAAACGACGTCAAGCGAGGGAGCAATTGCCATTAATTTATGTGGGGAAAGTTTTGAGAGTTCTGAGACCCCAGGTGCTCAGAGACACGGCTCAAAGCTCCAGGGCCCGACGATGAGATGCTGAGTGCGGCTCCTGGGAGGGGCCTGGGGCACCCTCCTGCTGCTTGGGGCGCGCACCGCAAAACACACGCTGGGCTCTGGGCGGGTCTCTCGTAAAAGCGAAGTGGAGTGAAGTGAACTTTCAGATAGCGGGGGAAACTTGCACTTTTATTAATAGGAAATAGAACGTATTAAACACTTTACAGGAAGAAGTGCAACTTGGATTGACCATAATTAGAATGTTTTATGACATAGCTTGAGAAAATAAGTTGTAATTGTCAAATTAAATAACTCAGAATCTGAAATTGTGTGAAATTGTATTGAATGGGTCTTACCCATTTTGTAACTCAAATGAGAGAAAGCTAAGCGTCCGCGTGGCTTGGGAAGAATCGGCTTCACTGACATCAGCTCTTCAGTTGCCCTGAGTTCAGAACATCTCCACCCAGCAGTGCTTCCCCCTGGGGAATGTCACAAGACGACGTGGGGGCGTGCAGGAAGCCTGCAGCTCAAAGGGTAGTGACCCCCGTCACCCCAAATCAGGGCTCCCCGCCATCCCCTACTTTGGGGGCCAGGCGCTTTTTATACCCAGCCGAATATGCTGTAACTCTCTTCCAAATGGGTAAGGATGCCAATCCAGGCCACCACCCGTTCCTCCCCAACGCTCAGTACTGTCCCCACATGAAGTGAGAAGCTCTGACCTTGGGCTCAAACCGGCCCCTCTGCTGAGACGCCCATTGTTCCAGCCCCTGTTCGGACTCACCTCCTACCAGGGGCCTCCTCCGACCCACCAACCTGGCATGGTCCCTCCGCTGAGGCTCCAGCACCTTCCATCCCATGCAGGAGCTGTGAGCCCCGGCTGTCTTCCTTGCTGCCCCTCCCTAGAGAAGTGCCGTCTGACTCACCGATCTGCCCCCCACCCTGCCAGCTCCTTGGGAAGATGCCAGCACACAACTTGAGCTAATAAATGTTTGGAGAATAAACACATGAGCAAGCAGGGCGTTGATAAAGGATGCCAACATCCCTTGGAGGTGATAACAGCAGCTCAACTTTCCCGGCTCAGGGAGCAAAATTACTGACTTGGCAGCCGGCATGAATCAGCCTCCGACTCCGGTGCCCAAGAAATGGCCCGTGATGATTTTCCTGTGATTTAGACCGTGAGCTCCCGTTCCCTTCCGCCCCTCAGCACAGGCGGGGAATGGCCTTCCGTGGTTCCTGAACATGGAATGAAGCGATTACACTCACACATTTCAAGATCCTTGGCCCCCATGCGATCCCCTGCCTGCCACCTCCGGGACCCCGTGGGCAGCAGGAACAGGTAGCTGGGGCTGCAGCAGTTGCCTGCTCCTTCTGCATTTTAAGATGCTTCAGCCTCAAACCTATAATTTTGAAATGGAAAAAAGAGCTCTTCTGGCATACACAGCATCTTTTAGCCACTCCCTCTTTCTCCTCCTCTATCTGCATCCATCCTGGGCAAGTTGCTAGGGAAAAGCTGATCCCTTCACATCTTTGATTGTGGGTAAGCTAAACCTAGCCCTTCTCCGGCCCTAACATGAGGGGCTTGCAGTAGATCGGGGTGACGATGGGCCTCTCCTCGGCCAGTACCAGCTGACTGGCAGGGCTGCCCGGATGCTGGATTGTAAAGAATTCTGAGGCAGAGTCCTGCCTGGGCAGGAGAGAGCACTGGGAGCGATTAGTGATGTCTGCCAGGGCCACAGAAAGGGGGTGTGGAGACACACGCACAAGAACTTTACCATTCGTGAAGGAATTCAGAGATTGAAAACCAGGGGCCTACGGGCCAGTTTCTTTGGCCCATATCGGTTTTTTAAAATATTTTTTTAACTTGAATCTTATTACCATTATTTATAAAGTAGAAGGTTTTACCCCACAAAAGCTGGATTTTTGGTCTAGAGACTTCTGGTCTCTAGAAGACCTGAAGAGTTGGCCTCATTGGGCTTGGTTCCCATCTGGCAGCTGGAGCCAGGTGTGTGCAGCCATGCACTCCAGGTCGCCAGTCTGCACCCCCCCGCCCCTCTCCCGGGGCACGTCATCTGCCTGGCCTGTCACACTCGTGTTTATGAGCCTGGACTTCAGCCGGCCTGGCGGGTGGTGGAGGAGACAGCTGTAACAAGACTCGCAGGTCGAGCTCGGTGGGCCACGGCCCCCAGGGGTGTGAGGAGGGCTGCTTGAGATGACCCAGGGGGAGGAGGAAGAGCAGTTCACATCATCTGGCCAGGGGTCTCAACACAGGGGCTCGGAGGACCACACAGCAAACCTAGAGAGGAGGTCGTGTTATAATCACCATTTTGCAGACAGGGAAACTGAGGCTCAGAGAGGTGACGAGAAGGACCCAAGGTCAGGGTCGCGGGGCTGGGAAGTGGCAGAAGCAGGAGTTCTACTTGGTGCCTGGGCCCTGACCCCAGGCTCACCGCTGCTGCCCCGCCACACTGTGGTCCCCGGAGAAGGACACGGAGGGGGTGCTGCCCAGGGTGTCCTGCCTCATCACGGGGAGCTGGTCTTTCCGGGCCCGTCATCCTGGCTCTCCTAGCTGGTCCTCATTTGCTTTCAGTAAATCCTCCCCCAGTGAAAGTGGTCACCTGATGAGGCTGCTAATGAAATTCGCCACAGAATTTTATTTGCTAATTACATACACCATAAACCAACGGAGTAATAGACAATCGCCGAACCCACGGTCTCCGGGTTTGTTTTCTTCCCTTTTCTCCCTCTGTAACTGAGATTGCTCACTTTGTTTGATGTTAAAACTGTGTATCCACACTGGCTCCTTGAGAATTAATCGTGGAGAAATGCTCACGGCGATTTGTTGGTCCCTCCATGGAGACACTCTCAGCTGCTGCGCCAGTGGGCCGGGTGTGGCCCTGAATGTCAGAAGGGGCTGGGACGTGGGGTGTTACTGGATGCGACCCCGGGCTGGCCCCTTCCTGGCTCTGGGCCTCAGTTTTCCCATCTGAACAGTGAGAGAGTTGAACCGGAGCAATGGGTTTCAAAATTTTATTTTGGAAGCAGACTACTTCAGACAAAATAGCAGAACATAAAATGCGGAAGTGTATCTCGACTCAGAGCTGTCACAGATGAGTAAGAAGAAAGTCCAGCATGGCAGATTGGCAGGAAGGGCCTGGCACCCTCTAGCCCTGCACACCTGGCACCTTGTGACCCTGTGCTCCTCCCGGCAAAGGCGGAGGCCGTGTCCGCAGTGCTGGGGCCAGGTCCACGCACGTGCCTCGTTTTGTCCAATAGAGTGAAGCATGAAGGACGGCACGCCGGGCGCAGCCCGGCCTCGGGCAGCTGCCAGGCGTTTGCCCTCGCTCTCCTGCCTCAGGTTGTCACTGTGGGAGGACTTGTCTCACCTGGCCTGCTGGTGCCGGGAGGACGAGGCGACACATGGAGCAGAGGAGCTCCCGGCAGAGCCCACCTCCACCAGCCCACTCCCAGACTCACGAGAAGGAGCTAACGTCAGCCGACTTACGTCACTGAGATTGGAGAGTTTGTCACACAGCGATGCTCACGGGGACGTGGAATAGAAAACTGGGCTTGTGAATAGGTATTTTATAGTCTCTCTCTTTTGGAGTGACAAAGAAATAAGAAAAAGAAAACGTTTGAGTGGAGGACAGACAATTCAGAGGAAAATATGAATGGCCAATAAACAAAAAAGTTCATCCTCACTAGTAATTGCAGAACTGGAATTAAACCTATAAGATGCCATTTTCACCCACCAAACTAGCAAAAATAAATATACACGATGACAATATTATGTGTCGCAAGGATAGGGGTTCAGAATCTCTCATATCCAGCTGGTGCATGTGAGATCGGTGGATGCTAGGAAATAAGTGTCGCAGCATCCAGCCAACTGGATAATGGGCACCCCCTGCCCCAGCAACTCTGTTACTTGACACCCACCCCAGAGCACCTGCTGCCAGGCCAGGAGCCTTGCACAGGAATGTTCCCCGCAGCACTCTTCAGTATAGCAAAAATCAGAAACAACCTTGGTGTCCAGCAATAGGGGAACGAAGAATTAAAGTGAAATGAAGCTATATGATGGAATAGTACATGACACCTAAGGGAAGAAAGCAAGATGCTGAATGTGACAAAGTATGACCACAGTTACGTAAAATCGTAACATACACACAGAACAGTAATATGTTATTTATTAACACTTACTAACAGTGAAAGTTGCTTTGGAAGGATATGCTGCAGATTGATGAAAGCAGCTGCCTCCGGGAAGGGACAGAAGGCAGAGGTTAAACAACACTGAAGTCACATTTGTAGTTTGTTTTTCTAAGACCCCACCGCCACCATGGTGGGAGCCATCACACCACGCTGACAGCTGCTAGCACTGCGTGGAAGGCAGAGGGGGCTGCTGTAGCATTCTCTGCACTTTTCTATATTAACTGTTTTTTTTTCTTTTTGAGGAAGATTAGCCCTGAGCTAACATCTGCTGCCAATCCTCCTCTTTTTGCTGAGGAAGACTGGCCCTGAACTAACATCTGTGCCCATCTTCCTCTACTTTATGTGTGGGACGCCTACCACAGCATGGCTTGCCAAGCGCTGCCACGTCCACACCCAGGATCCGAACCAGTGAACCCCAGGGTGCCGAAGCGGAATGCATGTACTTAACTGCTGCGCCACCGGGCTGGCCCATATATTAACTTTTTTTTCTTATGGAAAACAAAGTGACCCATGAGACAGCCCGAAGCTGAGCTGCTCTGAGGGGAGTGGGTGCGGGCCCTGGTTCCCTGCCCGCACAGCCTCCTGCTCCAGGTGGATCCCCAGCCGCCCGTGCAGGTGGGCAGGGGAAGAACAGGTGTGCACAGCAAACCCTGATGGCAATCTGTGTGGATTCGAATCCTGGTTCTGCCACTTGCCAGTGTGTGATGCCAGAAGGGTGGCTTCACCTTGCATGCCTCAGTTTCCCCGTCTGTAAATAGTGGCACCTGCTTCTCAGGGCGGAGGTGAGGACGCAGAGAACTGGAGGGCGGAAAGCGCTTACATGTGCCTGGGAGGTGGAGTGCAGTCAGCGTCAGCTGCTTCCACTGTCCCCTGACCCGGGCCACTCCCAACGGTCCACAGTGGCCGCAAGGAGCGGTGGCTGACTGCCGGAGCCGGCGGCCACTCTGCCAAGCTGCTTTTGCCTGGCCCTAGTCCAAGCGGCTTGAAGGCTGCTGGGGGAGTGGTTTGGGGGGGCTGGGACAGACTTCCCTGCCCCAGGGGCCTTGGGGGTGAAATAGACTTAAGAGTTTCAGCCGCCACCTGCCCCCCCGGCCCCGCTCCTCTCCCCACTGATCTGAAGCTCAGGGTGACCCAGAAAACTGGAGCCTCACGGTGGAGGAAAATCTGCAATCACTTATTCCTTCATGGGGACTCACTCCTGTGTTTGTTCAACAAACCGTCCTGAGAACATCCTTCCCCATGTGGTCCTAGCACGAGCAACGCAATGGGGGGTGAGGCCGGTGGGGATGGTCTCAGGATGGTACAGGACCCACATCGATGGAGCAGGGAGCTCCTCCGAGCCGCGTGTCCGTCAGCCCTCGCAGCAGCCTGGAGCGTACGGCTGCCGGTGCGTGCCCCAAGAATGAGGCCAGCTGAGCTCAGGGAGGCGCAGGCCCTGCATTGCATAGCCATCCTGTGCCCTCTGTCCTCGGACGCTCCTGCCCGAGTGCCCGCCCCAGCCACCCAGGAAAGCCTGTCTCAGCAAGACGGGCTGAGCGGGCAGCACCAGGCAGGCCCCAGAGAGAACAGACTGAAGGGACCGGCCCCTCTGGGCTAGCTATGCCAGTCACTCTGACAAGAGGCTGAAAACTTGCCTTCGAGGGGTCCGGCCAGAAGCCACTCCTCGTCGTGCTTTGCGTCGTCACCCCCTGCCGCAATAAGGCTACTGACAAGCCATCCCCAGAGTCAGTGGTTTTTTACAGCCATTATTTATTCTCACTGTCCTGGGTCTGCAGGTCAGCTGATCTGGGATGGACACGCTTGTTTCAGGTCCCTGTGAGGGTCCTTCCTCCTCCTGGGACCAGCAGCTTCCTGGCTGCCCTGTTATCATGTCAATGGCAGCAGCACAACAGGGGTGAGTGGAGACTTGCGGGGCTTCCTTAAGCCCAGGCTCGGAACTGACGCAGTCACCTCCACCCATGTCCTATTGGCCACAGCAAGTCACGTGACTGCCGCTGACCGCCCCCCCGCAACGGGGGGAGACACTCAGCCTTTAGCAGGAGGCACCCCACAGTCCTGTGGGAGAGGGTGTGCGGGCCGGGAGGGGGAGGGCGGGGTACTAGTGGACCTCTTCCTGCTGGGGGCCATGCTGGCGGGGGACAGGACAGACGTCAGGACGGCCACTGGGTAGATGAGGGAACCACTGCAGCCCGGAGAGGTCAGATGACCTGCTACCTGCCCCAGAAGGTGGCCTGTGCGGCACGCCTGCTCGCTGAGCTGCATGCGTTGCCCACGGACCGGGCCTTTGCGCCCCGTCCTGGCTGCCCCGGGTTTGGGCTCTCTGGCTGGAGTGTCAGACCTGGAGCTTGTAACGTCCTCCAGAATGCCCAAGACACACGCACACACAGAAACAGGGAGAGATAGGTAGACAGAGAGTTAATTTTTGCCAAACTTAGGAATTCTGGAGAAAAAAATCTATATGCAACATGCTATTTTTAGCGCTAAGTGGTGCTAAGAGCATTTTCAGCACCCTCTAGAGAGTGAGAGCTGCCGGTCAGTGTGGGATGGACAGCTGAGCCGCGCTTCATGTCACTCCTCACAAGGCCTGGCTACTGCCGGCGCACACGCGTTTCAAGGTGACAGTGGCCTCTGGGGGAAGAAAGCCCAGAGCTCCGTCAGGCCCCAGGGCACCCGAGCCAGGTAAAGGGAAGCCAGCGGCGTCAGAGGGGAACCCAGCTGGCCGATGCCGAGACCTTCTCTTTTTATGTGAAAGATGTTGAGAGGGTGACATCCTGACATCCAGTCAACCCTGAAGGATCACCCTGCATGGATGTGATGATCCCACTGCCTCCCAGCCACGGGCTAGGACTGGCCAGGAGAGCCTCCCCCGCCTCCGCCGCAGCGATGGATACGGTGGGAGCTGTCTGCTGAGGAGCCTTCCGGGAGAGAAGTCTTTAGTCCTTAGGAGACGGGGAGAGCTTGTCTCTCTGCTCCTCCTCTTCTGGATGCTGCTGTGTCTCAATGTGAGGTGATGCCTGGATCCTGGCAGTCATCTTGTGTCACTGAGGAGGCCCAACTGAGGGCAATGCCAACATTTATGGAGTCTAATGGTATGCTGGGCAGGCCCTGTGCTGAACATATGACATCGGTTGCATGCTCTCTAGGTCTTCCTGCGTGCCAGGTCCTGGGGACACAGTAGAAACAGGAGGTCCCAGCTGGGGAGGGGTCATGGGATCTGATGATGGCAACACGGCATGAGGAATGACAACAGAGGTCCAGGGGGCTGGGAAGCACCCTCTCGCCTGCTCACCTTCTGTCTCTCCATCTTGTCCTTCTGCGAACAGGCGTCCTGTCTCCCTCTGGGCTCGTCGGCCCTGTGCCAGCAGCTGTGGATGCAGCACCTGCTGTGTGTGAGCCCGCTGTGTCCTTCAGGGGTCTCCTGAGGAGTGTCCTCCCGTTCGGTCAGGGAGACCAAGACCAGGGCAGAGACGGCACCCACAGACTTCCAGCCTCTGCATTTCGCTTCTCAGTGTGGGCCAGCGTGACAGGGCCTCTGCGTCCTAAAGTTGTCACTTGTGCCCCAAGCACCTCTGGCCCCGTAGCCTCCACCTCCAGGGCCCTCCTCCTCTCGGCCCCCGAAGCCTTCTGCAGGGAGCCGAGCCCTCGTCTCCCCCTCTCTGACCCCGCCCCGAGTGGGATCAGCCACCACCTCTGGGGAGGACGCCCGCCAGCACCCCTGCCCCACCGAGGAGCTGACCCCTCTGACGCTCTTGCTTAGGTTCACGATGACTCTGCAGGCACCACTGTGCCCGCTGCACAGGGAGAACACGGAAGCCCAGGGCCGGAGGAGGCTGAGCTGAGCACCCAGGTGGGCACAGATCCAGGGGCCACCCAGCTCTGTCTGACCTCAAAGCCCAGGTCGGGTGGAGGACGGGCAGACCTGAGGGCCAGTTTCCACGGAGGACAAGATCACAGGTGAGCACGCAAAGCCTAACTGGGAAACTACGGTTCCCCATTGTGTCCACAGGGGCCATGCCCGTCCAGGGTAGGCGGGCTGTGCTGAGTGTAAGCAGGGCTGCGAGGAGACCAGGTAGCTGAGACGAGGGGAGGCTAGAGGCCAGGACCTCATCCCCGGGGGAGGCTCCCTGGGCCGAGAAGGGGGCTGTGGGAGGAGACAAGGAAGGGACAGATTGTGGGAACTTGAGGACTGTGGGTGTAGGGACCCGAGGAGGGGACCTCAGCGTGCGGGAGCAAGTGTGTCCCTGGGGGCTGGAGGTGAGCTCCGGGCAGGAGGTGGCTGGCGGCGCAGTGTGGCTGCAGGGTGGGCTGGCAGGCAGATTCGACTGTGGCGGTAGACCTGCCGGTCCTGAAGCCATGGGAGCACCCTTCTCCCTCTCAAGGAAGCGAGGCCGTCTGGGCTGGCGTGCAGGCTCCAGGGCCATGATGGCGCGGCGACTCTGGTGCCCTGACCCCCGTGGGCTCAGCCGGAGGAAGGACGATGTGAGGAGGACCCGCCTTTAGGAGACAGTCCCTGAGCTGCTGGGAGGGACACTGTCTCTATTCTCTGCTCACATCATAGTCGCGTGTTGGCTTCTAGCGGCAAAGGGGCAGGGAAACGCAGCACGCGTTCTGGCTACTCTTTGCCCAGCTGCGCGTCAGGGTCCAGATCCCCAGGAAGCAGGCAGGGTGATGCTGGGGACAGCTGGTCTCTGCCAGGGGTGCCTTTGGGTAGCCTGGGACCTTGATGGCTGCCTGATTTCTCTCAGCATCCATTCCCACACCTGGACGAGGCCACCAGGAGAATATGCCTCACGGGGCCCTCAGGACCACATCTGTGGTGCTCGGTGAAGGCAGAAGGCCGGGCGCTGGGGGCCGAGGGGGCGGGTGGGGGGCGCTGGGGAGGCGAGAGGCTGGCCACCTGGCAGGGAGAGTTCACTAAGGAGGAAGTCCAGGTTGCCGGGGTCAGGGGAGGAGGGACTGAGCAGAAGTGCTGGTGACCCTGGGGACATCAGCTTCAGGAGGGTGGGGGAGAAGCCAGAGCAACAGGGAGGAAGGGATGCTGGTCGAGTGACACCCAGTGACGGGTGGACATGTGGGCAGGGCTGCCATGTCCTCCTCCAGGGAAGGCGCCATGGGGCCCTGGGCTGGCAGCACTGGAAGACACCATGGCCACCTGCCCTGGCCGCCTACTGGTCTTGGTGGTGGGGGGAGGCCTCGGAGGCCGGCGAGAGGCAGGAGGCGGGTGCGGAAGGCTCGAGGGGCAGCAGAACAGAGCAGCTCCCCAAATCCACGTGGCCGGTGGCAGTCACCAGGGCCTGGGCCACTTCCGGGTAGGACACAGGCCACTCTGGCAGTGATCACGCTGCTCTTAAGAAATTATATAAAGCTTTATTAAATAAACCAAGTAGAAATGCCTATCGACATCCAAGTCGTCAGTTTGAGCTCAAGTAATATCAAGGCACAGTTCTTCCCGTCTGGGCTTTAGGACAATAAATCTCATGGCCCAGCTGCGAAGGGCAGACTGGATTCACACCCGGTTCAGTGTCCCAGCGGGCTCCACGCAGTGTCCATGCGTGGCTGGCTCTGGGGGCGTCTCCAGACCTTCCTGAGAGTGGCCACGTGAGGCCGAGGGCAGGGCTGCCTCTGGAGGTCTCGATGCTGAGGACGGGCAGCTGGGAAGGAGGGACATGACTTCTGCCTTCTCCTTCCCAGCCCCCTCCTGCAGGGCCAGTCCTTCTCACTGGCCCCGCCGGGCTCTGCAGCCCGTGGGGGAGCTGCCTGGAGGGCCCTGGGCCCAGGGAGCTGGCCGCTGGGGGTCCATCTCCACCCGGGTGGGCCGGAGGCTCAGATCTGCTGTGGTATGACAGTGGTACAAAAGGAGGAAGAGAGAACACTGGGTGTCTGTGCTCGGGCAGGGCACGGCAGCTCCTCCCCACGCACAAACAGAAAGAGAGGCCCCTGCTCCAGCTCAGGGATGTCTCCCAACTAGGATCGCACGTCCCTGTGCTGATGGAGGAGCCGGGACAAAGAGAACGAGCCGGACCCCACGGGACGTCCCTACGGGGCCGAGGCCGAGTCCAGGAGACGTTTGCACAGCTTAGGAAACAAAGAAAGCCGGGTCACAGTGGCCCACAGGGCGCCAAAAGCAGCCGCGCTGGGCTCCTGCAGTGTCCGTGGCTCCCGGGCTGAGCCAGCCCGGTGGTGGCCAGAGGCCGCCCCAGATGCTCACGGCTGCTCGCTCCCCTCACTTCCTAGTGGGAGCCAGACTAGGGAAAAGTAAAGTTTCCACAGGGAACAAACCCACAAAAATACAAAAGAGATTAAGACGTCCTTTCCCTGAGACCACTGCAGCGACGTCCTCCAGAGACGACGCCTGCCAGAGCTCTGTCCACTCAAAGTCCCGATTTGAGAGACTCGGAAAGCAACAGCATAAGCGCACGTTGTCCAGAAACGCCGGACAAGCAGGCAAAGGGGAACGAGCCAGAGTCTGAGCCTGTGCAAGACTCTGAAGTAAAAAAACAAACAACAAACAAAGTTGTAGGCGTATGAATCAGCGACGAGCGCGGCCTGGACTACGGTCTGCGGGGCGGCCGGGGCCGGGCTCAGGGCTCAGGACCCGCCCCAGGCTGCCCGAGCCCATCCCACCTGTGCAGGCACAGTAGGGTGGGCATCGGGTGGGCCGCTCCAGCGCAGCCCCTGGGCCGACTAGTGGGAGGTATATGTGGGGCTCCACAGCCCCGACGGGGGACTGGCTCTGCGAGGGGCAGGCAGTGCGTTGAAAGGCGTCGGTGACGAGGCAGAAAAATCTAGGCGAGAAGAGAGAGGAGGTGAGTCACAGAGCAAGGGGGGCTCGACGTGCCACGGGGCCTGGGTGGGGGCGAGCACAGGGGAGGGCCACTGCAGGCCTGGATGCCTCCCTAACGATGCCCCCGGTGTCCCTGGGCCTGAGGGGGTCCACAGGGGCTTGATGAGCCCTACTAGGGAAAGGGGGTGGGCTGGACACGCAGAGGCCTGGAGCCTGAGCCCCGGCCTCCTGGAGCGCACAGCCTGCCGGGGACAAGCAGCACGTTGCGGGATGGAGGGAAGTGCGCCGCCCAAGGGGCACTCAGGGAGGGCCATCCAGCTGGGTGGGAACAGCCTCCTGGCAGAGAAAGCTGCATGAACAACGATTCCAACATGAGCAGAGGGTCTGGAGTGGTCGGGAGACAATGACAGACCTGGTGTGGCTCCAGCGAGTGCAGCGAGGGGTGTGTGGGCAGACACAGTTAGAAAGGGTGGGCGCCCACCACAAGGACAGCCAGACAACCCATCAGAGTTGCAAGGAAAGTGAGCTGTTGAACGTTCCATGCTTTCCCTGGGTGTCATTTCACAGGTCTGATAGGCAGCCTGGTAGAAGGCTGTGATTCTAGAGGCCCAGGATGCATGTGGGATCTTATGACCCAGAAAAATGCATCTATGTACAACACTGCATCCTCTTCCAAAAATTTCACAGACCCCTTGAAGCCAGGTCGCGCTCACGAGCTCAAGGATTCCTTGTGTAGGGGAGAGAACCTTGAATAGGAGTCAGGAGATATAAGGGCTGCCATGTACGGCGGGGCAGGTTGGGCACTGCACAGTTTTAGGAGAAACCACTCACAGAGAGAGGCCTCAGGGCCGCCAGAGATAATTGGACTATGAAGAGGAATAGGTCTTGTTTAGGACTGCCCAGAATCCTCATCTCAGAGTCAGCCGGTCCAAACCCAGCTCAGAGCCCTCTGCAGCAGCCCTGACAGGTGGGAACCCAGTCCTAGCGTGCATACTTACAGATGGAGCTCCTGCCGCCAGCCCCTCCACCTGCCCCGTCCTGCTTGGGAAAGCTCTCCTTGTCTAGGTCCCCCTCGCTGGCTCCCAGAGCTGCCCTCTGTGCCTCACGCCCCAGTTGCAACTTTTACCCAGGGCCAGGCCTTCTGAGAGCTGGGGTCCAGGGCCTGAGCGTCCCCTTCTCCCCCAGGACCCCTCCTCTTAGCCCCAGCTCTGCCAGGCTGCATCTGCAGGGGGCTACTCACAGTGGGGGCTGTGCCGAGGGCTGGCTCCGGGGGAGAGGGCTGGAGGCGTGGCGAGCTCGCGGGGCGCACAGACCGTGTGGTAGGCTGCAAGACACGCGGCTGGTTAGAGTGGGGGCACGGGGTGGGGGAGCAAACCAGGGGACACCACGCAGCCTGCCTCACCTATGATCATGACAGCGGTCCCAGCCAGCAGCGCAAACAGCGTGAAGAACATGACCTGGTAGGAGTCCAGGAGGTGCTGGAAGAGGCTGGCTCCATCTGCAACCGTTGGGAAGACGTGTTACCAAAACCGCCCAGCGCATGGCCAAAGGGTGGGGCCGCCCTCCAGGGGCCCAGAGCAGTGTCCAGTCCCACGGGGCCGTCACCTCACTGCTCTGTCCCCTGCCTTCCTGGGCCACCTGACCCGTGTTCCACGTGAGACCCTGCTCCTTGGAGGAAGGACCCTCCTCGTGGAGAGGCTCACCGCTCGGCAGGGGCCGGTTTCCCCACCCGTTCAAGGGCAGACGAGGCCTTTCTGCGGGCGTCGGAGGTGGGGGCTGCCCAGTCAGCCACGCTGCCCGAAGGCCGTGTCGAACACGCCAAGTCGAGAGTGAGAACCATGACAATGGAGGTCGGGGCAGACACCAGACAGCACACCGCTGCTCCTGGACCAAGGCCTTGCACAACGAGAGCCCAGCATCTTCTGCCCCAGGGCCGCTCCTCCTCCAGCTCCCCGCCTCAGCCGGGCCCTCAGGCCTTCTCAAGGACCCCTCCCGCCACCCCACTGGGCTGTCCCGAGTCTGGACACATCCCTGCTCGGCAGGAAGAAGGGTGGCCTCCTCAAGTGCCCCTGACATTGGTCCCACCCCTCAGTCCACTCCCAATCGGACCTGACCAGGTCCCTTCCCTGCTCTCGGGAGACAGCCTGAGCCCCTGGCCTGGCGTTCAAGGCTCCTCATGCCCAGCCCTCACCCCACACACCACCCCAGGGTCTGTCTGCATCACCCTCGCCCGGCTACTTGTCCTTCCAGATGGGGCTGAAGGGGCTCCTTGGAGCTGCGCCCTCCTCTGGCAGAGGTCAAACTGCCTCTGTGCCCCCTTCCTCGGCCACATCCTTAGATGCATCCCTTCTGACTGCGTCACTGCTCTCGGGCCCTCTCTATTTAATGGGGGCTTCCCAGGCATCGGCCCAGCAGAGTCTGGCACACAGCAGGTGCTAATCCATGCCTACAGAATAAATGGATTCGTTCATTGCTGAGCACCGACTGTATGTTGGGCAGGCCCTGTTCTAAGCACTGTCTTTAATTACCTAGCTTCTGGCTGGGGAGGCCCAGCAGAAATCATGATAACTAATTATATTAATTATTATACAGGCCAACAGTTGGCAATAGTACTAGGGAAGGAAGAAAAGGGTGGGAGCGTGTGGGAGCGAGGATGGAGTGTTCGTGTTACGTGGGAAGGTGATATTTGAGGAAGGTTAGATGGGGGGTGGGAGGTGCTGGCCAAGGGGCCATCCAGGGGAACAGCATTCCAGGCAGAGGGAACAGCAAATGCCAAGGGCTCGAGTTGGGGCTGCATGTGTTCCAAAACCAGGAAGGAGGCCAGCGTGGCTGGAGCAGGGTGCGTCAGGGAGACAAGTCATATAGGGCTGGGAGGGCAGATCCTGTGGGGCCTTTCGGGGCAGAGTGCTGAGGGAGGAGGGCGAGACGTGGCCACGTTTAACAGCCTCCTCTGGCTGTTGCACTGAGCCTGGACGGGACACGGAGTGTGCACGTCTGCCCGCTGAGCGATGTTGACTATGTGGGGCTGTCTGCATGTCTGACTCCTCCCGTCCTCAGACTCCCAGCTCTCTGCTGACAGCCAGGACCACTCTGGCCGGGCCCTCCCTGCCCAGGGCCGTCCCAGCTGGTGTCCCATCCCATGACTCACAAGGACCAGCTCCTCGGCGATCCATCACGAAGGCCACGGTGACAGGGATGGTGATGGCTTGGTTAGTTGTGGGGCTGGAGAAGGTCAGGGCCGTGGACAGAGGCCCCTGGCTGCCGGCCGTGGGGTCCGAGACACCGACTGTGTAGGTGACGAAGCTGGGCAGCCCCAAAGACTTCTCTTTCATGAAGGCCAGCACGGCCGGAGACCCCGACTTCACCTGGGAGAGACGTCAGGGCTGAAGGGGAGCACCCCCATTTCTACCTGACATGTTGCGCTTCCCTTCCGAGCCTGAAGGCCGGGGGTGGGGACCCCTGCCCAGGCCCCACTCCCTGGGCAGGTGGCGCTGCCTCGGCACTTCTGACAGACAGCGTGCAATGCGCCCAGTCAGGGAGGGAGCACACTGCCCACACTCAGGCTGTTTGTGAGGAATCATGAAATCTAATCAACTGCTCTTTAAAAAAACGCTACGCTGACGTGAACTTTCACCCAGCACTGACTTCCCGAGGGAGTGGCCTGGAGATCTGTTAGCGGCGGATCACCAGCAGCCCGACCCTGCGGCCTGGCAGACCCTCCGTCACCAATGAAGGTTCCACCCCTGTCTCGCTGTGAGAAGCTTCGGCCACGTCTGCTGCGGCGAGACAAGAGGAGGAAGAGCAGAGGCCAGGGAGCCCTCACCACATCACCCCAGACCTCCTCCCAGCCTGCGGGGCTCCACGACCTATGACATCATTCCGCCACCATCAGCAGACGGGGAAACTGAGGCCCAGAGAGGGGACCTTGCCCCAAGTTGTGCGGGCGTCAGCGATAGGTCAGGGGCTGGAGCTTTCCTTCCCGCCCCACGTCGGCCTGCATTCCCGCACTGAATTCATCACTGGACATCCTGATGCCCACTGAGCTCAGGCTTTGTGGTGGGCAGCCCTGTTCTAAGTGCCACCCTCACCCACCTAACCTCGAGTTGGGGACGAGCAGCAGAAACCCCAGCAACTAACACAGTTGCATGGGCTAACGGACGGCAATGGTGCTGCAGAAAAAAGACAGGGTCAGGGTATTTTCATTTACAAAAATTTTATCTCTAGTTTTAATACTAAGGAGAGGTGGTCAGGACTTGCATGTGCCACCGGTCCTGGCTGCCTCGGGTCCTTTCCAATGCTCCTGCTTGCGCATGGGCCACTCACCTCCAGGCTCTCTAGAATCTCCCCGGCTCCAAAGACCTTGACCTCGGAGCTGGTGTGGTGGTTGCTCAAGAGGATTTCAGCCTGGTCGGCGTAAAGCCCCGGGCTGAAGGGCACCTCGGCCCCCACCTGCTCTCCGGAGAAGTGGCCGCCCAGGATGGAGGCAGTGACCACCAGCGCCGTCTTCTTCATGCTGAGGTGTCTCAGCTGCTTGTCTGTCAGCCTGTGCATCGTGACGGAGCAGAGGTACCGGCCTGCGGAGACAAGGGGGCCACCTTGTCCCCTCTTCCACCCATGCCCTGAGGCTACTCATTCTCCCTGCCTTCCTAACTGGAGAACTCCTACTCATCCTTGAGGGCACAGGGGAGGCGTGGCCTCCTCCAGGGGTCTCCTGGGAAGGCCTTCGTCAGTGCCCCAGCCTGCCCTGACACCCTTCCTGTGACCAGCGCTCTCCCTCACTGTCTCCGAATCCTCCACTGGCTAGGCCCCACTGGACTGACACTAGGGGCAGGGCGTCTGGTTCACTCCCTCACCTCAGAGCCAAGTCAGCCCGGCTCTGATGAGAGAGAATAGATGGCAGACAGACACCACGGCCCAGCGCTGGGCTGCAGGTGGGCCCGGCTGACTCTTGGCAGGGACCCTGGCCCCAGATGCAGCAGGACGTTCTGTGGCAGCGTGGGGCGGGACTGACTGGGCACCTGCCGTATCTTCCGTGCCTGGCCCAGAGTGGGTAAGCGAGTCAGACGGACGCTATTGAGCAGTTCGAGCTCCCTGAGCCTGGAACCAGGACGCCAGGTGGCTGTGAGAACGGCGTGACCTGGCACAGGGACGCCAACCCCTCCTACTGAACCAGAGGCCAGAGTGACGATCCATCCCCAGGCTGGGCTCCTGACACAGTGCCCTCTGGACTGATGGTTGTCGTGAGCCACACGCACTGAGGGCAAACCCTCCGTGCAGGTCAATTTCCCCCTTCAAACCCCTGCAAACCTACCCAGTGCAGCGTCAAACGCCGGCTCCGCGGTGAAAACATCACGTGCCGGGAGATCAAAGACGTCTGGTTTGAACTGCAGCTGGCAGCTTATGAGGGACTCCGGGCGCAGCGTCTGGATGGCCTCCATCTGGGCGGGACCGCACTCACCTAGAGATGGGGAGGGGGAGGAAGGGTGGAGGTCAGCCCTGCTGGCTGCCACACCCTGGCCCAGCGAGGCCTCTGCACCTGCCTGCAGGGCCCGGAAACAGGGAGCAACAGCAGGCCACACAGGCCGAGTGGGCCGCAAAATGGCACCTGCACCCCGAATTCCTTCCATGTGGGGCCCCCAGGGCTGCCCGAAGCTTCGTGATGCCATGGTTTATAAACGCTGAGGATAAATTCTACAGAGGAGGCGGTCTCTGCGAATCACGGGCCATTTCAGGTCACAATCTCAGCATCTGCTCTGGAGCCCGCATCTAATGCGTGTCATCTGTTCCCGTCAGCAGGGAATCATGGGCAGTTTATTTCTGGCCACCAGGAGGGTGAGAGTTCTCCGCTAATGCACTGAGGCCTGTTGTGCAGCAGCGCAGCGCTGTCCGCTTGCACCGAGGCAGGAAGAGAGGTTAGCACAGAGCTGCCTCGTCGATCAGAACGAGAACAGCGGTGCTTAATGCTACCAGTGAAGTGGTTTTTCAAAAAGACAGCCAGTACGGATTTATTTATTCCTGGCAGCTGCTGTCCAGGGCTGTCATGGGCAGGAGATGGGGTCGAATGTTCTATGCGTGACTTGGGAGAGGTAATTACGAAAATCAAAACCAGTGGCCAGGCCTGTGACATCATTGCTTTCCGGGATTAATGGTGGCAAACTGGGGCTTGCTTTCCTCAGGGGCCCTGGGGTGGAAGCTGCATTTCCAGCTCAGAAACAGACCGTTTGTGGGTGCTGGGCTCCTTAGGAAGATTCCTTTCTCAGCCTCAGCTTGTGGAGGACTTGGAATTCTAGAAAGCTGGAAGGAGCGGGCCAGCTGGGGCCAAATGCGCTCTCTGGAGTTGGCGTGAGTTTGAGCACGAAAACCCGACCAAAATCCATTGGATGGGCACAGAAGCCCCTCCCCACACCCCGCAGGACCCCCACCCAGCCCCCTCGCCCCTCGCCCTGGACCTCTCAGGTTGGAGCTCTGGTCTCCCACGGTGACCACCACTCTGGAAGCCGCTGCCTCCTGGAAGCTGGTCTGGACAGGGCGGACGTGACGGGCCACAATCCTCTGCGGGGCGCTGATCACTATCTGGGGAGGGAGCCAAGGCAACTCCACTGAGCGCCAACTGTGTGCAGGCCCTGCGCTGGGCATTGTGACCCCGCCGCGGCCTGGGATGCAGGAAACGCCCATTCCACAGGGGACAGACCTGAGGCTCAAAGCCTGCATGACTCACAGGAACACGGCAGAGCTGGGTTCCACCCCAGGCTGGTCAGACTGCCGCCCAGCGCTCTCCACTAAACAAGCCACCTGGCCCGGCAGGAGAGCAGGGGCCGCATAGCAGGCCTGATGCATTTATGGGGTGGAGGTGGGTTGTGAATTTCGGCTCCTGTGATGGTTATGACCCCTCCTGTGCTCGTCAATTTGGTTAATTAATCTCTCAGCAAAGAGAGAAGGAGCCATTCTACTTTATTGTCATTTATTCAAAATAAACGAACCCAACCAAAATGCAGACCCCCCCAGGCAGGGTGGTGAAGGCCCCCAGGATCCGGTCTCTCAGATTTCTCCCCCTTGGACTGTCCCGCACCCGCAGCCGCACGCCCTCTTGAGGCAGGACCAGCTTTCTCAAGCTGGGGTGCCCTTTACCCTCCTCTGCAGAGCCCACCCCGCTGCCCTGCGGGCCAGCTCGGGGGCCGCTGCCCCAGCTGGAAGGCCTCAGCGTCCCTCTGGGCAGCACTGAGCACTCCCCACCTCTCACGGGCCTGGTGTCCCCAAAGGCCAGGCTGCGTCCCGCACCCCCCCCACCAGTACTTCCCTCCGTCCCTGTCTCCCCCGCTCCTTACCGGCCCCCCTGCAGTCCTCTCCCACTTTCCCCTCCTCCTCGCCTTGGAGACAGCGCCCACAGCCTTGACCCCATTGCCCTCTTGCTCTGGTGTGCCCTGCACGTTCCCGCCCACTCCCAGGGCAAGAACCATCCCTGTGCTGGAGACCCCCACCTCCATCCCAGCTCTGCCCTGGAGCTCCAGACACGCCTGCCCAGCTGCGTCACCGCCAGCCTCACCTGGAGGAGCTACCACCGCCTCAAACTCACTCAGCACCTTCCCCCCACACGGCCCCCCTGTGCTCCCCTCTCAGAGCAAAGGCCCGGCATCCATCTTGTCACCCAAGCATCCATCTTGTCACCCAAGCCGGACCCCGGAGTCATCCCCAGGCGTCCTTCTCCCTCAGCCCCACTTCCGAACGTGCACCAAGCTCTGAGGACCCTCCCTCCGGAATCTCCCAAACGCACCCTCAGTGTCCGCCCACCCAGCAGTGCCCGCCGAGGGCCGTCCTGGGCCCCGGCTGGCCCCTGCAGCTGCTCCCCTCCCTCGGGCTCTCACACTCCACCTGGCACTGGGCAACCTTTCCAAACCACACCTCTGCTGTACCTCACTCCTGGCTTAAGAAAAGTCCCTGATGACTCCCTAGGGCTCCCAGCACGAGCTTCAGCCGCTCTACCTGGCAGTCACGGTGGCAGCTGGCACCTGGGTCCCACTCCGAACGCTGCACAGCCTGACCCAATCCTCAAAACAACATGCTCTCCATTTCACAGACCAGAAAACTGAGACAGAGAGGCTAAATAACTCCCCCAAGGTCACATAGCCTCTCAGTGGCCCAGCTGGGATCTGAACCCAGGCAGCCTGGCCCCAGAGCCCACATGCTTAACCAGTCCTTGGAACGGATCCAAGTGTCCCTCTCTGATCCCAGAGCCTGCCTCTGCCTGCCCCACACCCTGGTTCCAGCCCCCAGGCCCGGCTCCTGACCCTCCACATCTTGGCCGGTGCCTCCTCTCCTCTGCCAGCGCCCCACCCCAGGCCCGCCCCAGCCACTCTCCACAGCTCTTTCTGGGAAGCACAGCTTTATTAGTCCCAAAGCGCCTCTGTCTGCAACCTGTGCGCCCGCACCGCAGAGCCGCAGTACTAAGTACGCCCGCTCCGAGGCTGACCCGCTGAACGGACACAGCGTGCGAGGCTCTGGAAAGGGGACCCGCGCGGAAGGAACGCAGCCAGACTCTGCTGGAGACAGATGGAGGAGAGAGCGGTTTTGTTCACCTCCAGAAGGACTCCAAAGGTTATTTGTGGTGGGAGGTTCAACTTTGCCGGTGACACCACCTCGCCACGCGGCTGCCCACGGCCTCGCCCCCCAGGAACCCCCCACCCAGCCACTTGGGCCCTTCCAGGCTCTCGGCAGCGGGATCGCCCCTAGGAGGTCGCCTCCTGTCATCACGCCATTCTGCACAGGGGCTGACAGAGGTCTGGGGAGAGGAGGGGAAGGGGCCCAGTCCCAGAGGAGGTGGGTGGCAGAGCCCAGACTCAAGGCTCCCAGATGCCAGCTGCCTCGCGGGGCGCTGGGGCTTCTTTCTAAAGGAAAGGGGATCACCCCGTATTGAGAGCTGAAAGTTTCACCCCGAGAGACTCAGCCATGCCTCCCGGGCCACGGAGCACGTGTGTCCCAAAGCCCCACCTCCTTGTAGGTCCTCAGGTGCCCAGCGACCTCGTAGTAAACTGTCGCGGATCCCACATCCCGGGCCACGGCCACGCCTGTCTTGGGGTCAATTTGGAGGATGCTGTTGGCTGAGGAGCTCCAGGTTCCGGGGAGGCCTGGGGAAGGAAGGACTGGATGTCACCCTTCTTTCCTACGTCCGACACTCCAGCCAAATCCCGTCTTACCTGATGACTGTGCCAGCCTCCCCGTGTCCCTCACCCCTGCCCCACATTGCTGTCTGGGGAGCTCAGTGATCACTCTCAGGAGGGAAGGCATGCTGCTGCCTCTGCAGCCTGGTGCTGCCCCAGCCTCCGCTCCTGGCTGCACCACCTGGGGCCAGCTGCAGCTCTCCTGCGGCACCTGCCCTCTGCATGGCTGTGGCCTGTCCACAGTGAGCCTCTGGCCTCTCCCACCTCCAGTGCTCCCTGCTTGGAATGTCTTGATCATCCCCCCGTCCTGGGATGACCTGTGTGCTGGCCCCCTGCCCCCCCCACATACCGCCCCCCAGCACTGCCCTGCCCCCGCCCAGGATGGTTGGTCAGCCCCCTCAGCAAACAAAGCAGGCGTCAAGCTGAGAGCTGTCACTAGACAGCATCTTGGTTAAAAGCCAATCACATTATGTAACAGATACGATCAAAGAACTCAACACCGCATTCTATTTATGGCAAATTATATTTGCTTTTCTTTAAAGGCAATGTTTAACTTCCTCTTAAAATGAATCTAATTAGGTAAAAAAAAAAAAAAGGAGCCAACTGAAACAGACATTAAGTGAATAATTGTGCCTGTAGCTCCTGGATATACAGGTGGCTTGGGAACGACTGGAATCCGAGAGTCACTGAATCGGCACAACAGCGACTCTTTGCTCAGTTTCCTTCCACAGTCACGCTGTCCAACACGGTGCCACCAGCCACGAAGTTAACTAACACGGAACGGTGCGTTCCTCCACGGCATCAGCCATGTCACGCGTTCAGCTGCGAGTGGCACTGCGTTAGGCAGTGCAGACACAGGACGTGTCCACGTGGCAGGAAGTCCTCCTGGACAGCACTGCTCTAGCGCAGGCTGGCACGCGTGTTCTGCACAGGGCCAGAGAGTAAATATTTTGGGCCGTGCAGGCCCTCAGGTCTCTGAGGCTGCCACTCAACCTGGCAGTTTCAGGATGAAAAGAGCCACTGCTGACATGTAAACGAACGGGGAGGCTGAGCTCCCGGGCCAGCTGATTTGCAGGAAGAGGCGACAGGCTGGCTCTGGCCCTTGAGGAGCAGTTTTCCAGCTCCTGCTCGAGAACGTCATCCATGTCTACTTGCACACCTCCCTTGGGGGACAGGGAGCTGAGCTGTTCCCCACTCCCGTCCTGAGCGCTCACCGTGTGCCCTCACGGTCTCAGCACCCACAGCTTAGACTCAAAGGGCTCCCTTGGCCAGGCTCCCTCTTACCTTCCAGGCTGACGAGAACAGTGGCCAGACAGAGGACATCCCCCACCACCACCGCTCCGGCCAGCTCCGGGGAGATGGCCTGTAGGACGGGCAATGGGACGAAGTCGGAGAGGCCCGCGTGCTCCGTGTCCCACACGCTGAGCAGGGTCAGGCCCACGCCGACGGTGCGGACGACGCAGGTGTTGTTGGCGGCGCCCTTCCCGATTTGCACAAACTCATCTCTAGGCACAGGAGGGAGATGCGGGCTCAGTCTCGGCAAAGGGCCTCCCACTCCCGAAGGAGAGACACAGCGTGAGTCCTCTGCTGGGTGACGCTTTTCATGGACTTCGACCCCAGACGTCACTCAGCTCCCGTTTACTGAGCAGCTGCATTGGTCTGACTCATCTTATCACCCGGGAGGAGCCCACGGTCCTCAGCAGGAACGGCTGCCCTGCCATCCCCGCATTGCAGCAGGAAAAACAGAGGCCCAGAGAGGAAAGTGGCCTGCAAAGCGCTCTCCAGCCCTTCCCCGCAGGCATGAGGACGTCCTGGGGAGGCAGGAGCTGCCCTCTGCGGTGTAACCTGAGTGAGCACTGGAGCCCCTGCCCACTCCCTCATCCGCCATGAGCACTACCCCAGGCCGGTAGCTGGACGTGCTTGGACGGGCATCTGGCAGCCAGTGAGACTCAGGCCACGTTGGCCAGTGTCGTCCGGTGGGAAGGCTTGGACTGGGGGGGTGAGGGCTGGGTCCCCGACTTCATCACTTCCTGCCGCCACGCCTTCTGACCCCTGAGCCCTGACTGTCTCTTGGAGAGAGATGCTCCGACCACAAAGGGCTGGCGAGACTTCTGCGGGGTAACTGAGGGGCTGGGACGACCTGGTTCCACTTCCTCCAGGGCCGCCTACGTCCCAGGTGGACGGACGGCCCAGACTGCGTGCACAGAGCTCCACACTTTGCCAGAGGCCCTCCGACCCCGGCCTCAGTTGATGGCCCTGGGGCGAGGCCACGGTCCTCATGGGACTGTGTGGAGACCAGGGGACTGGAGAGGTGACCCGCCTTCCCAAGCTCACAGGCCCACCAAGGGCAGAGCCAGGCTTGAACCCGGTCCGCCTCCACACCCTGGTTCTTCCGCACGCCCCGCTCCTAGCGCCGGCCCTGGCATGTTCAGCAGTAGGGGACACATCTGTTGCAGGGCCCGTGGGGAGGCCACGGTGCAGTGGTCACCAGCACTGGACTCACCCTTCTGCCCGGGGGGCCTCTCTGGGGCCTCTCCCCAAGGCCTCCCCTCCCTCCTGGTCTGAGGCTTCTCCCGCCTGCTCTGAGCCCACTCTGCAGCCCCCTGGGCACGGTTCTCCACCTGCAGAATCACCTGCAGGCCTTGTTGTTACATTCTTGGGCCCTGTGAATGTGCATTTCTAAGAGTTCCCAGGCGATGTGGATGATGCTGGCCTGGGACCACACTTTGAGAACCACTGCTCCAGCCGACTCAGAAGTTTCAGCAGGCCCAGACTGAGGCCACGGCTCTCTCCCTGGCTCTGGAGCCCGCCCCCTCTCTCCTCACGTTAGGCCCGAGGCTGCAGCGGTATTTCAAAAGACTCAGCCAAAAAGAGCTTGCACTTGGATCCAACGGGACCTGGCATTCAAACCCCACTTTCTGGCTCTGTGGCCCTGGACAAGTGGCTTGACCTCTCTGGGCCTATACAAATGGGCTACAGTGAGGAGTCAGCAAGATGTCATGCCGCAGGGCCTGTGCACAGCAGACGCTCAGGGAATACTGGAAGGTGTGTGCCTCCCTGATCAGCTTTGTGGAGTGTGTAACTGACGATTCGCGTTACTGACCACAGGGACAGACAGGGTGGTTTGTATCTCCCTGCAGTCCAGCTTTCACAGGTGCACAAAGTCCTATTACAGATCCTCCGACCACAAATCCCGGCATCCAGGTTTCGCTTCCTGCCCAGTGGGGGCCGTTCCCACCAGTTTCCTGTCCTAGAGTAATAAACACTCTCGGCCGTGCTTCCCGACTCCCGCCTCCTCACCGAGCCTGGTGCGTCCCCCTGTGGCCCTATGAGTGTGGCACGTCTCCTCCTCTTGGAAATTGAGTGACAAAACTCTTCTTTCACTGCATTAGGCTCCCTGGGTCGCCATCGGTCACCCTCCGTAAATTAAACCCGGTACGACCGAGACGCCCAGGTGAGAAATGAGCGTCACCCACATCCTACCTGTTTGTTGCAAAGTTGAGGACGGAATTGTGAGCGTGGAAGATGTCTCCAGAGTTGTCGTGGAAGTGCACGGTGAAGGTCACGGTCATTCCCAGAGGCAGGGCTGCCAGGGCCTCCCTGTTCCGGGTGTGCAGGGCGGGGCTCATGGAGATCCTCAGGTAAGAGACAGGGGACACCTACAGGACAAGGAGCAGGTATGGTGATGGCTGTGCCGGGAACCAGCCTCCCCGAAAACCCTCCCGGGGAGGAGACACTAGCCCTGGCCAGTCCCCATCCCAGGAAGGACTGAGCGCTGGCCCAACCTGGGGTCATGGAACAAGGAAAGGCCTAGCTCCCCAGAGCATGGTAACCTCGTGACAAGGTTCCCACCCCCTACACAGTGAGCCCACCCAACCCGCCAGAGTCCACACCCATGACTTTGAAGAATTACACCACTATTCACGTCGCAGAAGTCCCTGCAGGGTGGCCTGTCCAGATTCGCTGGAGCACCTGGCCCTCTGGGCATGTAAAGCAGGAACGACGCCCTGGATCACAGAGGCAGCACTAACTGGAGGCCACTGCACGCCCGCAGGAGCTCCGGGGAAAGGAGAGATGGGAAAAGGAGGGGACGATGGGTTCCTGGAGCCCATGGGCCTGAACTCCACGAAGATCAGCCTCAGTTCCCTGACTCCAGTAAAATCTATTCTGGCCAAAAAAGCCAGCCCCCAAAGACCTAATTTCCCTGACAAAGTTCAGCGCTGCGGTGACAGGGACACAGCTGGTGCCTAGAACAAACAGGATGAGCCATCGCTTTCACTTACTCAAGAACTAGGGTGGAGGGCTCCCTGCCAGGCGCCCAGCTTGAGACAAAGAGACGTTAATTAAGGGAATAGGCCTGTGACCGGCAACATCTAAACATGAAGCTGGTCATGTATTCTCTCTGTTATCAGGATTCAGAAAGTGGCTACGATGACACACGGAAAGAAAATTCTGATCAGGATAAACCCCAGGAGCCAACCCAAGGTGCCCAAGGAGAAAGTCCCTGTCACGAAGCAACACAGGGTGCAGAGGGACACGGGGAGCACTGGGATGTGGCCCAAGGACACAAACCCAAGCCGGGCCAACGTGGGTAAGAACCCAGACTCTGACTCCCAATCACAGCGACCTCGAGGGGGTCACTCCCACTCGGAGTTGCTTCACGCCTGTAAAATGGGTCAGCCGACTCCAGGCTGCCATGCGTGTCACATCATGATTTCCGGGTCAGGTATCGAGCACATGCCTTCAATGCTTTCGGGCACCTACCATGTTCCAGGCCCCGGCTGGCTGGTCAGACACTGGGGTGCCAGTTCCAGCAAAGCACAGACCTCGCTGGGCCTCAGTTTCCCCATCTATGAAATGAGGTCATTTCAATCAGTAATCTCCAAGAATCTCGGCTCTGACAGCCAGAAAATGCTGTGGCCTTTTACCTATGACCTTCGTCCCCGAGTTATTCTTAAATAAATTCTGACACACAATTTCTCAGCTGGAAGGTGTATATATTCACTCTTACACCCGTGAGGGGAAAAATACTACCTGGGCATTATGGATTTCATTACTCCGAAGAGGAGGGAAATTAGGATCCTACCTTCACAGCAACGATAATGGTTTGGTTGGCCCCGAAAGGCTCTTGGGCGGTCACTTCAATTGTGGACATGCCAATCGCAGACCCCGACACCAGGAAGCCTTTCTCATCAATGTGCACGAGGGCAACCTTCTCAGGCCCGTCCAGGACACGGTAGCTCAGAGTGGCTGCGCCATCCCTTTGGAAAACAAAACAGACGCGTTTTTACAGAGAGTGGCGGCAGGAGTGTCTCGCGGCGAGGGGACCCGGGGGTCTGGGGCTCCCAGCTGCTCCTGGGAGAAGAGAAAGGCCCCATCTTGGCCCTGCTGTGCATCAGGACCACGTGCGGGCAGCCTGTCTGCAGCCTCGCGGGTCACCGGCAGGAAACTGCATTTGGAAACCAGTGGTTCCAAGGGCAGCAGCGCCCACCACGCTGGTCGCAGGGAAGGACGTGAGGGCTGAGTCCCACGGGACATTTCCTGCAGAAGGGCATCTCTGAGGCAAGTTGTTCTCACTTGACTAGATAAGGCAGCCTGGCGTGGTGGAGAGAGGAGGGGGCTCCGAGGGGACAGAAGCTAAGGCAGTCCCAGGGCCTGCAAACAGCCGTGAGCCGCAGGCACGTGGCATCCCCTCTGTCCACCCCGGTTTCCTCAGCTGTGAAAGTGGAGCAATGGCCCTGCCCTGTCCTATTTCCAAGGGCTGCTAACAGCACAAGAACAGGCAAGTTGCTCAGAAAGGGGTTTGTAAAACTACTGCCAGGATGCACTGGGTGGAAGGCAAATTAGGCCACGTTTTCGGCCCTTCTGCATATCATTAATATAATAAACGGGAAGCAGAGGCCTCTAGCTCCCAGGACTGCCCCCTCACCTCTCTCTTTGTGCCCCAGCCCTGCAGATCCTCCTCAGACGACTTTAAGCAAACGTCACTGCCTCTGCCTCAACTTTCTCCCCTCCTCAGCCCCCTCCTCTAACCTGCAGAACTCCTATGCATCCTTCAAGACCCAGCTCAAGCATCTCCACCTGTGACATGCTCCCCTGAATCCTCGGATGCAAGGCCCTTCTTTGGGCTACAGCTTGAACGTCACACCTCGTTTCATTACAGCCTTTCTCACGCTGTCCTCCTCTCTTCCCCACCAGACCTTCCAGGGCACCAGGTGTCGTCCATCTCTGTTCCAGAGCCCAACACAGAGCCTGGTGCTGAGACACCTCAGGCTGAGCGAACAGCGTGTGTGTGTGATGGAACATGTCCGTGCTCCTACGGTTCTTGCAGCCCCCACTTGGCAGCTGCAGTTCACACGAAGTCACCACCTGCCAGGCCCTCCCTCTGAATCCGAGGCAGGCGTCATGTCTGCAGACATGCTTTAAAACCGCTTCTGGGACGCGAGTGTGCAGCCCCCTCGCCCGGGGACCCTGTTCAAGCGTAGATTCTCATTCTGCAGGTCCGGCCAGGGCCTGAGATGTGCATTTCAACCTGCCCCTAGGTGATGCCCACGCGGCTGGACTCGGACTACGCTTTGAGCAGCAGGTCTTAAAGACACACGGGGGTTGAAAGTTTAACGCTTTCAAGGTGGTACTTTCCCCCTTTGAAGCACTGGATTTCAGTAGCAGGCATTAAAGCTTTCTAGGCTCCGGGGAAGAGAGGAGCGACCCCCGGGGAGAAGGGAGGCAGAAGAGCAAGGGAAGTCCATGGCGAGGGGAGGAGGAAGGCAGAGGCTGCCCCTGTTTCAAACACAACACTGAGAAAGATGCACAGTTTGCTGGAAGCGTCCCCCAGCTGCTGACAACTTTGACAAATGAGTCGCTGAATGGAGCACCGTTCACAGGCCTGCTGACAAGCGCTGAGTCACGTACCTGTTTGTCTGAAGCCTTAGAAAGGAGTTGGGCGACATTAATATTTGTTCTGCTTCTATTTCGGGGTTCAGCAGCAGCAGCTTTTCATACACCTGGAACAGAGGGCACATCTTACTTCCTGGGACGCAGCGGAACCCTGTCCAGGACTCTGCTTCTCTCCCAGCAGTGAGAGCCGAGGGGCCCAGGGATGAGGAACGCTTTGCAAGCACCTGCGAGGTGGCTGGGGCATGACGGTGAGGGCTAAGCCAGGAGAGGCCAAGGGTGCGACGAGGAGAAGCAGGCAGGCTGAGCATGTGTGCCCTGACGGGGCTGCCTCGCGGAGCCTGGAAGCACGGGCCTCCCCACTGTTCCCGGGAGGAAACTTCGTTTGCCGGGACGTGCGCGTGGAAGGCAGCACACGGACCCCCAGGGCCCAGGGTCTGCTCAGCTGTGACTTCGCCAGGACTGAGGCTGGAGAAGCTTCCATCTAAATCCCCCTTCCCTCAGCACGACACCCAGCCCCTCCCTGTGACCGTCTCAGAACAAGACCCCTCCGCTGCTGGGCCCTGATCTCGCTCCCCGTCCTGCCGCACTCTTCACAGATCTGCACAGAGCGTGTGTGGGGCCTCGGCGGGCTCAGGCCAGCAGAGCACAACCTGACAATGTCAGACACAATCTGATCCTGTCGCTCCCCAGGGGCCCCGAGGCCCTCGATAGCTTCAGAGCACCCGCCACAGCCCCTACCCCAGAACTCCAGACCCCTCTCTGTGTGCATCTTCAAGTGTCTGTCACCCTTCAAAGTCCCCTTCTCTGAGGACCCTCGAGCCTGGATGCCGAGTGCAGCTTTGAGCTCCCCACTGGCTTCTGATCTGGTCGGACCAGCTGGATGCTCCTAAGGGCCTGTGTCTAAAACCGTCTGAACTGACGGTGATTTTCCAGGAGGAGACGGGCCCAACTTCCCTCCCTCCCAGCGCTGATGTGTTCTGAGCATAGATTTAACCCTGGATTTCCTCATCTGTAAAATGGGTCTAAAATTAGTAACCCTTGCCACGCCTGTCTCCAAGAGCTGTGGGATTTGTGACACACTGGGAGTGCCAGCACTTTCTAAATGGTGACTGACAAACGACGGGGTTCTGGCGTCGGGGGAGTCCTTCTGCCAGGCAGGTGGCATCGGAGTGAAGCAGCCTCATTAGTTTCATCTTGGACACATGTACTGTGCAGGAAATCCACGTACAAACGTCTCCTCCTGTTTTCCTTAAACATGTATTCCTTGTTGTCCTTCTTTAGATGGAGCTGAAGGTACAGAGATACCTTACTTTCTTGTTAACTGTCAGAAAAGCAACAGCGCAAGCATCACGGCAAAGGGCAACTGATATTCGGCCTCGCTGTCAGAGAGACAGCAGGGAGTGGTGGGGCCTGTGGCTAACCAGAGGGAGCAGCTCTCGTGAAGGGGAGGTGCTCCTCATCTCCTGCTGATTCTGCCATGTGGCAACATGCCATGTCTTCAGGATAAGCAGCATATCGGATTTTTATACAAAGTCTTCCTATTTTTAAATGTTGGCAACAAATAAAAATTGTTCCAAGGCACTGAGTGAACCAAATAAAACACATCTGTGGGCTGGATCCAGCTTTTCTAAGTTTCTGATGTACTCAAGCTCCTTCTGCTGTCGGCTAGGGAAGCTGAGGCACAGGGATGTTACGTGACCCAGCTGAGGCCACAGAATTTGGAAGCTGCAAAACCCTGTCTTCAATTCCACGAGACGTTCTAGAACTTAGTCAATTTTATTTTTACCTGGAAGTACACGTATTTCTGTTTATGTGTGTGTGTGTACGTCTGTGTGTGTGTGCAGGCGTGTGCACGTGCAGGGGTGAGAAGGGTGGTAAACAGGCTCTTCTTTCTCTGAAAACCTGCTTCTTTCTCCCTGATTGGGCACGTGCCTGCGGTAGGAATGGTTTCTCTCTTCTTGAAGAGGGGCTGGGACCCGTTTCTCTTCTCGTGGTATCTAGGAGCCACTTTCACTTTTCTTTGCCATTTGGGGAGTCCTGGGGGTCACTGAGTCCCACATTAGCAGATGGGGCCCTTGAGGCTAGAAATGCTCTTCAGAGGCAACTTGCTACCTCCCGGTCTTACAGAGGGGCCCGGGGCCAGGGAGGTAGGGGAAGGAAGAAGAAGGCCGGGGCCAGCCCTGGGTGGGAGGAGGATGGTTGGGCTCTGGGCCCACTTGGCTCGGAGCAGGCCCCTCCATCTCTGAGGCTCAGCTTCCATCTGTGAATCGACGGGCCACCGCGTCTCCCAGACCTCCACACGGCACAGCCCTCAAGGCCTTTCAGGGTCCCCTGCCCACTCGCCGGGCCCTGCAGAGGGGCGCTCCACCCCCCAGGCTGCAGGCTCATCGTCAAGCAGCAGCGCCCACAACCCCTGCCCCGCAGGCTTCGCAGGAGCCCCAGGTGGGCAGCCTCCGGCGAGCACTCCGAGTGTTTGTGAGATAAACAGACAAACGAACGCCCAGCTCACAGGATCTTCTAGTCTCTTCCTCCCATGAAGGCCTCCCAGACGCCAAGCTCAGAATAATCTGCTGTTTTGGAACACGTCAAGCTATTTCGGACCTCCAGGACTCTGCACATGCCATTCCCTCCGCCTGGCCCTCCGGCCGACCCCACCATCCCGAAATGTCCCTCCTCTGTGAGGCCCCATCGGCCCATCTCTGAGCTCCAGAGCACCTCATACGCCCGGCCAGACCCCGCAGAGCGAGTGCTGGCGCAGGGCCCAGCCTCATGCCACCCGCAGTGTGCCCACACAGCCGCTGGGCACTCCCCCTCTGACGGTGGCTTCTGCACACCTGTCCCTTACCTGGACTTGGATCTCATCAGAGAGTTCTCTGGCGAGGCTGTGCAGCTGCCCAGCCGCTGGGTCCAGGGCCTTGACCACCACTCTCAGCCCGGTCCGGCCTTTCACCCGGCCGTGCACGTTCATGGCAAAGTTGTACTGTGACGGGAGCCGGAGTGACGCCTGGGACAGACCAACACTCTTCAGGGAGAGCCCCAGGGCCCCGCACCCTCCGAAGTGCAGAGCCCAGCAGGAGCCCCTGACTCCCTGACAGCCGCCTGCCTGACCTCAAAGGCTGCTGCCTCCCTGCCCCGCTCAGGGCCTGTCACCCTGGGGCGGGCAGCCTGGTCCCCCCAGCACAAGGCAGCATGCCATCCGTCCCCTAGTTTCACGATGTTCACAGGTGCACGTAGAAAACGCTGGGCCAACCCACATGAGCCAGCATTCTACGGAGGACTTCTCAGAGCCTTTAGTGTACAGAGGTGGGTTATGAAACACTAAAAGGGACACCAGGCTTGCAGTGGTTCCCCGCAGAGACGCCCTGTTATGGGGTGCCTGTGAATAGGTCACACTGCCCATGTACCACGGGAGCAGTCTGGGGAAGCCCCCGGCACTGGGGACAGGAGCCTGGCACCACTGGGTAGGGGGTAGGTATTCATCCTTCACTAGAGCAGCTTCAGGCAGCCTCTAAGACACACCATGCCCATGCCTGCCCCGCCCCAGCGTCCCCCACTGTCCATGGATAAGGCCTTGCAGGGAAGTCACAAAAGTGCCAGAGTGTCCCGATGAGCCTCGAGAGGGGCAGAAAGGGACCAGGACCAGCCTGGGCGTCAAGGTGCAGGCCTTGAGCAGAGATGCTGGCCTGGGATGGAGGGTGGGGGCTCTGGGTGGGGGCTTACCTCATGGTGCCGCCCCCGGATGTCCAGGATGTCCCGCTTGGTGACTGACCAGTGGAAGGTCAGGCCTGGCACGGCATTGCCAAAGGAGAAAGGGTTCTGGTTGTTGGTGATCCCAGTGACGTAAACGGGCATCTGTGGGGGAGAGGCCAGATCCCATGACCACCAGGGTCCCACTGCCAAAGTGCCCCCCACACCCTGGGGCACCACCCGCACTGCCTCTCCACTGCCCGAGGACGTTCCTGTCTCCTCCAGGCAATGGGACCTGTGCCCAGTTCTTCCCTGATAGAGATGGCACGGCACAGGCGCAGAACGTTCATGAAAGAGGAAAGGATCAAAGACAGAAGCAGCCCCTCCCCACCCTGTCCTCCTCGGGCCGCGGGCTGGGTCTGCCCTCCCCACGCTGTCCTTCCTGGGCTGTGAGCTGGGTCCACTGTGGCCGAGAGTCCCCATTCCCGAAGAGACCCCTGGAGCTCTGGGAGTCTGGCAGCCCCTGGCAGCACAGCGCCCCTGCCCGCAGCCCCTGCTCTGCTCCTCTTTCTCCATCTAGCAGGGGGTCCCTGCTCACGTGGGACAGGCATGGGTGGGACTCAGGGCCTCCTTCAACCGTGTTGACTGAGTGCCTACTGGAGGGCACCGGGGAGGTGACGCAGCCACAGGGAAGCAGAGCCAGCTGCCTGCGCGGACTCCCGGATCCCTCACTGACCCGGCGTGGCCCTGGGGGACGCCTCAGCTTTCTCGTGTTCATTTCCCCAACCACAATATGGAGAAGACACTGGCAGCTACCTCAGGGGGTGGTTAGGCACAGCAAATGAATGAACGTGCAGACAGCACTCAGTAGAGATGCGCCATACAAATGTTCGCTCCCGTCCCGTGCCGGGTGCTCAAGGCGTGGGGAGACGCGGGCGTCGCTCACTGGCTGCACCACACGCACCAGGAGGGGACGGGTGCTAACACAAGAGCAGCTTCATGCCATGAGGGAGGGAGGGAGACCAACAGAGACGCTGCGCTCTGGAGCAGGACCACAGGGCAGGCCCTCCGGGAGGGGACGCCGAGCCCCGTGGACACGCAGGGTCAGCAGGTGCAGAGGAATGGAGCAGGCACA
Source organism: Equus przewalskii (assembly GCF_037783145.1). Lineage (NCBI taxonomy): Eukaryota > Metazoa > Chordata > Mammalia > Perissodactyla > Equidae > Equus > Equus przewalskii. Next base: position 3,731,605 of record NC_091845.1, read on the forward strand.
GCATCCTAGCAGCGGCTCCCCAGCTCTTCCTGAACTGGAACTCAGAGTCCCAGACCTGCCAAGAGGCTGCCGGGACAGCACGGACGGGAGGGGCTGGAGAGGGCCCCGCCTCACCTGGGTCCCCGTCCTCATCCGAGTGATGGGGGCACGGATCCTCACCGCCTGGAGCAGGAGCACCTCCACCTCCACGAGATCCTAGGAAAAGGGCTTCAGGCTCAGGCCGGCCAGGGTAGGGCCATGAGGGACCCTTCGGAGGAGGGAGGCTCCTGCCGAGGCCAGCTCAGAGTCACGTGGCCAGAAGGCACCCACAGGGTATCCAGCATGATGCTTCTCTGCCCGAGGCTGCCTGGCTTTGCGGGTGGCTCACCCCAGGCGGATCTGGCCACTGCCCTCCCGTCCCTCTGTGGGGTCCCAGCCTGGTCTTCTGAGCCCATAGACACCTGTCTGGTCCAGATGCTCTGGGCGAGCACTGCAGGGACTTGGGGGCAGTGACTGGGAACTGTTCTTCTCTAGGCTGGGGAGCCCTCACAGGACAGGTCTCCAGACCCTCCCAACCCCAAATCCAGCTTGTCGACCTCTCTGACCGTGCAGAGTACAGGGAGGAATGCAGGACTCAGGTAGAGTCTGAGAGTAGATCTTATACCCTCCTTCATTCTGAACTCTATATTCCTATTAATCTGGCCAAAGACTAACTTTATTGGCTTATTCACAGTACTCTTGACTCATGCTGAATCCAGGCTACTAGAACCCTTTTTACTTGTGCTCGTGCTGAGCCCAACTCCTGTGCCTTGTGACCTGGGCTAACACCTGGCACACAGCAGGCTCAATAAGCATTCACTCCCTCCCTTCCCTCTGTCCTTCTCACTGCTCAGTCCCCTCCAGCCAGTCCGGCACCCTCCCTTGGCCATGGGTGCTGATTCTTGGACAGATGGAACTGGAAGCTTTTGACCAGAATCATGTATCCTTCATGGACATGTGGGCCTCAGGCTGAGGCCCCGCCTCCCTGGGCTCAGGGAGATGCCTTTCAGACGGAGTTGGTGGCACAGCCTCTCCATCTGCCAAGGGGCACCAGGGCCCTCCCTCAGCTCCTCGCCCAACCTGCCAGATGGGGGATGCAGGGAGGTGGCCCAGCAAGGTCAGACCCCAGAGAGGAGTGACGGCCGGGAGGGAAATGCATGGTTGGGCGCCACTCTCGCCGAATTTCCAGCCAGCTGCTGTTTCAGCCACCTGGGCCCCCAGGAGGAGAAAAATGAGCCAGTTGCTAAAGCCACAGTCCTTTCTTTGGTGAGAAAAGCGAGGCGTTGGTCCTTGGTTTCCCTCTCCAGGGGGTCTGTCTGAAGCCTGCTGTGTGCCACAGGACAGACTTTCCCATTTCACTGCTCTCTTGCCTTTATAAAATCGACAGGCAGAATGAGGGCATCCACCCCCTCGATGCAAAACGACTCCGGTTTAACTGGGAAACTAGGAGACGCTGAAACTGCAGGAGAGGGAGTAAATCAACCAGCTCAGTGTCAGATCAGAGGCCACCTCAGCCTGCCCTGCTCTGGGCGGCACCCACGCCAGCTCCCCCGGGCGCTGTGTTTAGATGAGTTGAACTCAGGGGAAGCTCAGGGGACCCAGTTCCTGACGAGGAACAGCACGACTGGGTTCTGAAAGGTGCTTGTCCACAGTCAGGTCACACACAAGACAACGCTCTTCCCGGAGCCCAGGTTTCCAGCACAGCTGTGAGCACCAAGCAGCCCCCGAGATGCTCTGCAAGTCACTGCCGGCAAAGGGTGTCAGGGCGAATCCAGTGCCTGAGCCTTCTCAGGAGGCGGAAGCCATCTCCCACCTGCTTCCCAGAGGCCCAAAGACATACCGCCCCCGCCCCCGGGAAGCCGGGAAACCGCCAGACTCGGAGACACCAGCTCCCACCTGCTCGAGTTAGCGCCACCAACGCGGGATAGGAAGGTGCTCCCGGGGAGAGGACGCCCCTAACTCAGCCTTCTAGCATCTCTGCAGACCCAGAGAAGCAATTAGGGACTATCCCTCCCCGGGGAGAAGGGGCTGGGGCGATAACTGCACCTCCAGTGGGGCAAAAGGTATTAGTGGATGACCCAGGTTTTCTTTTGCTCTTGGAAATACAAATCCAGATCTGAAACACTACTGGTGTCTAACCATGCACACTTACAGCAGGTAAGCCAGCACACGCCTCTGGAAACACACTGCAGTCCACAGGGTGTCAGAGCCACCAGCACCCCTTCTCTCCCATCCGACCACCCCACACTCTGCTCAAAATGGACAAACGGCCAAGAGCTCTGCCGTCTGCCGTCCCGGGTCAAGTCCCGGAACCCCTGTGCAGTGGCTGTGGGCCGCCAGCTGGCTCCTTAGGCCCCTCATCTACCAACGGGGACAGCAGCAAAATGCACGAGGGTGCCAAGGACCAGAGGAGGTGAGTGTAAAGTGCCCCATGCAGAGGCCACCATCACAGCCGCTGCCACCATGGTGCACTGGGTGTCCCTGGGGCGGGGGCTGGTGACCTGTCCCCTAAGGAGCAGCTGGGGAGACTCCGTCTGGGGAGGAGCAGCCTCAGGGGTCTGGGTGCCCCCAGTTGGCAGGGCCGCCCCAGCAGGGGCGGTGGACTCATAGGGCAGAAACAGGACCCTGGGAGAGTATGGTCCTCAGGAGCAGAGCCCAAACCCGTAAACAGGGCATCCTCCCCGTCGCTGGGGGCCAGCTGGCCAGGGCGCCCATCCCCAGACCGCCCATGTCCGGGGTGGATTCGGAAGGCACCACCTGCAACGAAGCCCAGGCCCGTTACCTGAGACACGATGACGAGCTTGCCGGTCTCAGCGTCCACGGCCTGCACAATCCCCGACACGGTGCCATTGCCCACGGCAAGCCCCCGCACCAGCCCGGCGCCGCTCACCTCCGCAACGCTCTCATTGCTGATGGAGAAGAGGATGTTGGACTGAGGCTGCGGGCCGCCCTCGGAGGTGATCTGTAACGGGGAGAAACAGCAGTGCCTGTCAGCCCCGGCTCCCCCGGCCAGCCCCAGCTCATCCTCAGAGGGCGAGGGCGCCAACGCCCCGAGCATTCCATCTCAGCCCTTTCTGACGCCCCAGGCGGGCAGGCAGCGGACAGCATTGCTGATGGCTGGCTGCGATTGGGGTGGGGCAAGGATGTGGCCTTTGGCTCCTACCTGCATCATGGCCCCGATGATCAGCGTCACCTTCCTGGGTATTAACCTAAACGGGGGAAAGACCTGTGGGTGGAGACACAAGAGAGAAAGGGGACGGTTGTGTTTCAAGCTCACACAGCCAGGCATCATAATTCACATCCGACATTTCCAGGGAGAGAGAAACAGGGTGCGTGGACATCACTCCTCTATGGAGAGTGACCGGTGAGGGTCTGGGGTCCTGGCCAACTCTGGGGGAGCCAGAGCGGCCCCCCAGAGGATCTAATCCCACCTATGGCCCGAGGATCCGTGGTTCTTGGTGGGGGGGTCCGCTGTCTGTGAATGTCACCTGGGAACCACAAGAAATGCTCTCTCCAGCCCACCGCAGGCCTGTGGAACCGGGTGGGGTCCTGTGCTCTATCGAGTTCCCGGGGGACCCCGACGCGTGTAGAAGTTCCAGTCCACTGCCCCGACATTGCCCCAACTCCTCTTTGGAAGGTTGGCCCTTCACCAAATTTCTCCTGACAAATTGCCTTAGAATAGTTCTCCACTTCAATGCCCTCCAAACCCTTCAGGGGAGGAAAGTGTGGTTTGGGGACAGAGGCAAGGATGCCCCATATCTGCGGCAGGGCAGAGCCCCAGTTCCTCCTCCTGCGCCCCACCAGCCCCACCCGGAGGGGCAGAGGAAGAGCTTATGGGTGAGCGAGCGGCCACTCGGCGCCTTCCTGCGCGAGGACCCGTCTCCGCCAGGCGGCGCTGCGTACTGGCAGAAACGCCTCCTGAGCCCCGGAGAAGAAGGGTGCCTCCCCCGGGGGCACACTGGCACCCACCAGCTTCAGAACACAGATTACCATAAAGACCACCGGCCCCGTGAGGCCGAGACCCACGGCAGGAGCCACAGAGCTCACTGCTGCTGGGGAACATACACTTGGGCATGATTTCTTGGCCAAGGCTGCCTTGGCCCCTGTAGACTGTGGGGCTCCTGTCAAAACCTGACACCATGAGCCAGCCTTGCCACACACTGAGATGACACCGGGGGACCTGAGAGCCTCCTCATGCAGGAGCTGTTTGCTCCAGAAGCCCACTGCTTCTAAGGGCCTGTTCTAAAGTTCAGACTGACTGTCAAGAAGTGTGTCCACACGTGAGCCCAGATCTGGCTGCGGCTTCCAGCTGGCCACTGCCATCTGGCACTTCGAGGGTTTAAAGAATGTCCTGCCATTCCCTTGCTATGTGATGAGGCGCACCCCTCCTCTGAGCCGCATGATGCCCCCATGTCCCAGAGGGAGCTGAAGTCAGCCGCTCCTTCCAGCGCTGCCCCCAGGTCCCGGGGACTAGTAAAGGCTCCCTGTCAATCAGAGGACGCTATAGGGCACTGTAGGGCTTTCAATATGGCCTCTTGTGGTGGCTTCCTGGACTATCTCTAAAACTCCCAGCCCATCACAAAAAAGAGCCCCTCCCCACTGCCCGTGCCTGCAGGAGGGGCTGTGTGACCCGGTGCCTGCAGGAGGGGCTGGGCCGACCTGTGCGGCCTGAAGAGGGGCAGCTCTACCTCTATCTGCTGAGGGGCCGAGTTGATTCTCTGTCCGGCTTTATCTGTCACGGTTGCAGTGAGACTGGTCTGGCCAATGGCCACGCCGTGGACGCGGAACGCGGCAGTGTAGTGGTCGAGGGTCTCGTCGAGGGCCCTGGAACAGAGGGAAGGACTGGGACTCCTCCCCCTGGACAGACCAGTCGGCTCTGTCCCCAGGCCGCCCTCCTCTGACCCCCGGGAGGACTCACACCAACGTGACAATCTGGGAAGCTGCCCGGAGCTTCAGGTCCATGAAGGCGAAGTACTTGGCCAGGAAAGGCTGCTTGTGAAAGTCCAGCACGCGGACATATGCCTTGACCGTCTTCCCAATCTCCACCTACGTCGTGGGGGACAGAGACTCAGGGGCGGCCTCTGAATGCCCAATGCTATCACCTATGGCCCCTGCGACGTTCTGAGAAATCATCACCAACCTCAGAGCCCTAGCCCTGGGAATCGGGCAGGGGCCACCTGAGTTGACCTCCAGACTATCAGCCAATCAACAAATGAAAGTCAATTAAGTGCTTACTGTATACAAGGGCCTTGGGGATGCTTAGATGCATAAATCACTCTTTTTTTTTAAAGATTGGCACCTGAGCTAAGAACTGCTGCCAATCTTCTTTTTTTTTCTCCCTCTTCCCAAAGCCCCCCAGTACATAGTTGCATATTCTAGTTGTAGGTCCTTCTGGCTCTGCTACGTGGGACGCTGCCTCAGCGTGGCCCCACCAGCGGTGCCGTGTCCGCACCCAGGATCCGAACCAGCGAGACCCTGGGCCGCAGAAGCGGAGCATGTGAACTTAACCACTCGGCCATGGGGCTGGCCCCTCACTCCTCACTCTCAAAGAACAATCTACTAAGAGAAATAAGCCACGGCTGAGAACTGTAGCAGGCACACAGACGGAGTCCACTAAGTGCGCACTGGCCGAATAGCTCACACCTGGCAGCATATAATACACACAGTAAGAACTTTAGGAAACGGGAGTCAGAAACGCCTAGTGAAGAAACAGAAGTCTGGTCCGCAAATTACCAGTTTGGAAATAAGATCACAGGAGAACATTTGAGGCTGTGTACGAGAACGCAGTCCCCATTCTCTCCCGCAGGAACACAGGCAGCTGACAGCAGCCCCCTGAGGGCCTGGCTGCAGTTACTTCAGGTATTGGGAGCAACAAGAATTCCCTATTTACATTAAGGAAAAGCCTAGATCCATTATGTATTCATTTTGCAAAAGCATTTGGCATCAGTGAGTTTTCTTGATTTGCCACTGAAATTTCTGAGAATCGAAAACATACACACTGGGGAGAAAAATTCCTGTTGAGCAAGGTGTGCACCTGGCTGGTTAGCAACCCACACCAGCTAGAGGACAGGACTCCCCAGTCAGGGCTACCATGGGGACAACTTCAAGGGGCATTTACAGCCGAGCTTGACTGATGTCAAGTGGAGTGAAGAAGTCCAGCCTCACAGGTTACTTGCATCGTGCACACAGAACCACAGAGTGAGAGAGAGCACGAGCTTGCGCAACCTGGAAGGAGGGGAGACGAAGAAACCAGGAGAAAAAGTGGAGGACACAGGGAAAATATCTCCCACAGCTGCCCATCTTCCTGGTTTCTACGAATCAGCAGAGGGAGCCATATCAGGAAGCCGGCACTGACCTTGTCCACCACGCGGACGTACAGCTCCTGGATGTCCGAGACGTAGACGGCAGCCTTTGCAGGGGCCGGGAAGGCCAGGCACAAGTCGTGGATCATGATGGTCGACGTGCCCGGGAGCAGAGGGCGCACCTGTGAGGGTGGAGGTGGACTTGGTGACACCGCTGCTCATGGCAGCAGCCTAGCACCCACGGATGCCACCTCCCAGAGACCTGCGGGCCAGGGTTCGAAGCAGACAAGGAAAATCCTAACCCCAATGCTGCCCTGCCCACCCCTCCTCATGAGCCCCCACTGCCAGGGGACAGGCTTGGGTTGCAAAATGTTAGTGCTGGGGTAGATCTCAGAGAGCATTTATTTCAACTTGGTACAATTTACAAAGAGAAGAAAATGGAAGCTGCTCAAAGGGACCTGGGGCACACAGCCACTTGGGGGTGGCGGGAGGATTCAAACCACATTCTGCATCTCCTGTCCAGGCCACCTGCCCCTGCGGTTCCTGGAACAGAAGAGTATCCCACAGCTCCGGGGCAAGCAGAGCGTGAGACAGCTACTTTCCAAAGGGAGCTCTCACGCAGAAGTTCCAGTCTGCTCACAGATTCACAGAACCTGGGAACACACTGCAGAGCCCCTGTGGTCTTCAGGGGAAGCTCTTTGAGTCTCGCTCATCTCTGCAACCCCAGCTTGTTTGAAGCAGAGACCTCATAAAACGTTCTGAGTGAACGGACACACGGGAGGCACTGCTTTCCGGTCTCTCACTGCCAATGATCTGCCTTTTGAAGGCTTCTCCTCTCTCCACCCTCTTCCAGGGATCTCACCTTCAGAAGAATCTTTCCCCTAACAAACTGCTTCATGACCACTCTCCTGCTGCAGGGGGCGGCCATTCGCACACGTGACATTTGTCCTTAACAGGTGTCTACTGAAGATGGACCTGCGGCAACTTGTGTGGTTTGGGTGTGCATTTCAAGGGTGCGGCCTGGGAGGCTGGACAGGTGGGGCACGTCATGGAGCTGGCAGGTGCACCCAGCGGGCTGCCTCCCCCTCTCTCTGGCCCCAGCTTCGTGGTCTTGCATCCACTTTGCAGGGGCAATGTGTGCAGTGAGCAGTTCAGTGTTTGCAAAGCTAGAATTACAACATCAAGAACCTGTGGAAATGGCCAACGAAACGAAAGACAACCTACGGAATGGGAAAAAATATACGCAAACCGTATATCTGATAAGGGGTTAATACCCAAAATACATTAAAAACACACACAACTCAACAGCAAAAAACAAATAATCCAATTAAAAAATTGGCAAAGGACCTGAACAGATATTTTTCCAAAGAAGACATACAAATTACCAACAGGTGCATGAAAAGGTGTGCAAGATAAGTAATCATCAGAGAAATGCAAATCAAAACCACAATGAGCTATCACCTCACACCTGGTAGACCGGCTGTTATCAAAAAGATAGGAAATAACAAGTGTTGGAGAGGACACGGAGAACACGGAACCCTGGTGCATTGTTGGTGGGCAGGTAAAATGGTGGAGCCGCCATGGCCACCAGTATGGAGGTTCCTCAAAAATTTTCAGAGAAGATTTAATACCTATCCTTTTCAAGCTATTCCAAAAACTTAGGGAGGATGGAACACTTCCTAACACATTCTACGAGGCCAACATCACGCTGATACCAAAGCCTGACGAGGACAGCACGAAAAAGGAGAACTACAGGCCAATATCACTGATGAAGATAGATGCAAAAATTCTCAACAAAGTCTTGGCAACCGGAATACAGCAATTCATCAAAAGGATCATACATCATGATCAAGTTGGATTCATATCAGGGACACAGGGATAGTTCAACATCCACAAATCAATCAACGTGATACACCACATCAACAAACTGAGGAATAAAAACCACATGATCGTCTCAATAGATGCAGAGAAAGCATTTGACAAGATCCAACAGCCATTTATGATAAAAACTCTGAACAAAATGGGGATAGAAGGGAACTACCTCAACATAATAAAGGCCATATACGACAAACCCACTGCCAACATCATACTCAATGGGCAAAAACTGAGTGCCATCCCCCTGAGAACAGGAATGACACAAGGATGCCCTCTATCACCACTCTTATTGAACATAGTACTGGAGGTCCCGGCCAGAGAAATTAGGCAAGAGAAAGGAATAACAGGAATCCAAATAGGGAGGGAAGAAGTGAAACTCTCACTGTTTGCAGACGACCTGATCTTATACACAGAAAACCCCAAAGAATTCATTGGAAAACTACTAGAAATAATCAACAACTACAGCAAAGTTGCAGGGTATAAAATCAACGTAAATCAGTAGCATTTCTATACTCTAATAATAAACTAACAGAAAAAGATCTCAAGAACACAATACCATTCACAATTGCAACAAAAAGAATAAAGTACCTCAGGGTGAATTTAACTAAGGAAGTGAAAGACCTATACAACGAAAACTACAAAGCTTTCCTGAAAGAAATGGATGACAACATAAAGAGATGGAAAGACATTCCATGCACGTGGATCGGAAGAATAAACATAGTTAAAATGTCCGTTCTACCTAAAGCAATCTACAGATTCAACGCTATCCCAATCAGAATCCCAATGACATTCTTTACAGAATTAGAACAAAGAATCCTAAAATTCATATGGGGCAACAAAAGACCCCGAATTTCTAAAGCAATCCTGAGAAAAAAGAACAAAACGGGAGGCATCACAATCCCTGACTTTGAAACATACTACAAAGCTACAGTAATCAAAACAGCATGGTACTGGTACAAAAACAGATGCACAGATCAATGGAACAGAATTGAAAGCCCAGAAATAAAACCACACATCTATGGACAGCTTATCTTTGACAAAGGAGCTGAGGGCATACAATGGAGAAAAGAAAGTCTCTTCAACAAATGGTGCTGGGAAAACTGGACAGCCACATGTAAAAGAATGAAAATTGACCATTCTTTTTCACCATTCACAAAAATAAACTCAAAATGGATCAAAGACCTAAAGGTGAGACCTGAAACCATAAGGCTTCTAGAAGAAAATATAGGCAGTACACTCTTTGACATCAGTATTAAAAGGATCTTTTCGGACACCATGTCTTCTCAGACAAGGGAAACAACAGAAAGAATAAACAAATGGGACGTCATCAGACTAAAGAGCTTCTTCAAGGCAAGGGAAAACAGGATTGAAACAAAAAAACAACCCACTAATTGAGAAAAAATATTTGCAAGTCATATATCTGAAAAAGGGTTAATCTCCATAATATATAAAGAACTCACACAACTCAACAACAAAAAGTCAAACAATCTGATCAAAAAATGGGCAGAAGACATGAACAGACATTTCTCCAAAGAAGATATACTGATGGCCAATAGGCACATGAAAAGATGTTCATCATCACTGATCATCAGGGAAATGCAAATCAAAATTACACTAAGATATCACCTTACACCCATTAAAATGGCAAAAATGACCAAAACAAAAAGTAACAAATGTTGGAGAGGTTGTGGAAAAAAAGGAACCCTCATATACTGCTGGTGGGAATGCAAACTGGTGCAGCCACTATGGAAAACAGTATGGAGATTTCTCAAAAAATTACAAATAGAAATACCATATGATCCAGCTATCCCACTACTGGGTATCTATCCAAAGAGCTGGAAGTCAGCAATTCCAAAAGTCTCATGCACCCCTATGTTCATCGCAGTATTATTTACAATAGCCAAGAGCAACTTAAATGCCCATCAACTGATGATTGGATAAAGAAGATATGGTATATATATATGATGGAATACTACTCAGCCATAACAAAGAACAAGATCATCCCATTCACAACAAGATGGATGGACCTTGAGGGAATTATGTTAAGTGAAATAAGCCAGTTAGAGAAGCACAATGTCTGTATGACTCCACTCATATGAGGAATTTAAACATGTGGACAGAGATAACAGATTAGTGGCTACTAGGGGAAGGGGGGGGTGGGGGGTGGGCACAAAGAGTGAAGGGGTGCACCTACAACACGACTGACAAACAATAATGTACAACTGAAATTTCACAAGATTGTAAACTAACATAAACTCAATTAAAAAACCCTGCTATATGATCCAGCAATTCCACTTCTGGGACTATATTCCTAGGACATGAAAAGACTATGCCGAAGATATCTGTGCCCCCATGTTCATCAAAGCATTATTCACAGTTGCCAAGACACGGAAGCAACCCAAGTGCCCACTGACAGGTAAAGAAGTTGTGGTATATGTACACAATGGAATATTATTCAGCAATAGAAAAGAAGAAAATCTGGCCATTTGCAACATGGACGGACCTTGAGGGCATTATGCTGAGCGAGACAAGCCAGACAGAGAAAGACAGACACTGCATCATCTCGCTTACATGTGGAATCTAAAAAAACCAAACAAACAAAAAGCGAACTCATAGAAAGAGATCAGATCCACGGTTACAGAGATCGGGGGTGGGGGTGGGGGAATGTAGGTGAGGGTAGTCAAAACGTACAAACCTCCAGAGAGTGAGAAGATGAAATCAGTGAGTCCTGGGGACGTAATGTACAGCCTGGTGACAATAGGTCACATCCTATATGGTATACCCGACAGTTGTTAAGTGCACAGACCCTAAGAGTTCTCAACACAAGGAAAAAAACGTTTTTTTTAATCTACGTGAGATGACGGATGCTAACCTGTTGTAATTATTTCACAATATGTCAGTCCCGTCACTGTGCTGTCCACCTTACACTTACACAGCTCTGTGTGTCAGTTACAGCTCAGTACTGGAGGGAAACGGAAAGAAACTGCGAAACAACATCAGGTTTCTGACCTTAAGGAGACAACCAAATAAGATCGCGTCACACCCAGGTCACACCCTTCAAAGGCCACCCAGGGAGCCAGTGCAACACGTCCTGTGAGAACCCGGCACCACCTGCCCTGCCCACGGCTCGAACTTCCCTGCAAACCTCACGCCCCCACCGTCACGTTCCTGCCACACTCTTCTCTCCGCTCCTCCCAGCCGGCCAGCGCCTGCCTGCCAGCCCTGGGGTTTCCTTCCTCCTGTCCTCAGCTGCTGGCTCCTGCTCCCCCTGCAGGCCCATTAGGCATCCTTCCTTGGGGAAAGCCTTCCCTCCACCCCAGACCGGTGAGGTCCCTTCACCCCCTCTGCTCGCGTCTCCTAGGGCAGTTACACTGCCTGTCATTTGGTCCTGATGCAGACCATTGTTTACATCCATCCTGCTCCTCCAGGCCGTCTTCTCCCCTACCGCAGCCCCAGGACTGAGCCTAGCATCTGGTGCAGACTCGCCTCCCAACAAAGTGTCTTGATTAGATCAAGATTCAGGCCACGGAGGCCAGCCCGGTGGAGAAGTGATTAAGTTCGCATGCTCCGCTTCAGTGGCCTAGGGTTCACGGGTTCGGATCCTGGGCGTGGCCATGCTGTGGCAGTGACCCACACATAAAGTGGAGGAAGATTGGTGCAGATGTTAGCTCAGGCCTATCTTCCTCACCAAAAAGAAAGGATTTAGGTCACGGCTGAGCCGCTCTGGTCACGGTAAAGAAAGCTGGTGCTTTAGCCTATTCGTTAATACTTGGAACCCCACCCCCACCAAAAAAACAGTCTGCAAACCCCTTGTACCCTCACCTACTTGGGACGTGCTGATTGTGATCCAACCCCTTTAACATACATATGGGGAAACTGAGGCCCATACAGGACAGGAGCCCAGCCCTCAACGAGCAGCACTGGGGAGGAACCCAGGTGCCCCAAGCTCCAGTTCAGGGCCCCCTTCTACCACCCTCGGCCACTGCCAGAGCTGGTGCCTCCAGTGACCAGGCGAAGAGAGGGGCTGCAGGGAAAGGCCAGGGCCGAGATAGGCCCCGGCCCCGCCGTGAGCTGGAGGCACTGAGAACTGGCAGGCTTGGCTGGGCTGACACCTCTGCCACACTCCGGAGCTCCAGGCCCACCCACACAGATGAGGCGCCCAGGCTATTTCCCACAATGACGTAAAATCGGTTAATAAAGATCCCGGAGTGGAAATCACGCTTGTGCTCCACAATGACGGCGGTGACGTAACTGGAGCCATCGCCACCCAGCCTGGTATCAGACATGGGCTGAGGAGCAGGGTTCCGGAGCCACCAGGCCTGCACCCCTTGCTTATTACATCTTTCCCAGGGAGTGCTCATGCAAAAATTACAGAGAGAAACGAGGGCTTTCTCTGAGAACATAATTCGAGGCTCTGAGCTGATCCTCCTGCAAAGTTCCTGCCGTCAGGAGCTGACATGTCCTTCACAGCTCGAAGAAATTACATGTTGTACCGGCTGCTGACAGACTCACGCGGGGGAACGCACAGACGCTCTTTCTCTTTTTCTTTTTTTCTCTCCTTCGAGAAAACCATTTTGCACATTTTAAACAAAGGCATAAAATGGCGTTGGGGAAATCAATTCCTCTTCCACTTGATTTCCCAGAGGCTGGACCTCCAGCCACCAACCGGATGACAGAAGTGGAGGATGGCGTCCAGCTGGCGTCCACGGAGCGGAGAGGCCGTGTGGCCCGGCCGGCTCTATCACCAGCTCACTTCACCCCCACCGGAACAAGGCCCTAAGGGAGAGCTCCCTGGGTGGCTTTGGACAAAGAAACTGCACTTGGGGAAGTGAGGGGACAGCTGGTGGCAAAGTGGCGACCTGCCCCCACTCTTAAGTCTAGGCTTTGAGCATCTGTCACACCACCTTGCTTCTCCAGGTTTCCGACCCACTTACTTGTTGCCGACATACGGTGGAACGTGCGTCAAGGAGAGGAGGTGGGGAATCCACGCCCAGAATGAATTCTAATTTCCAAGTGTTGGAAGCGCCACCTGAGAGCCAGCAAATACTGTGCCGGGGGACAGTCCTGTCGTCAGTTCAGAGATGGTGACTGCATTACTGCTCATTAAGATGCTGGATGTGGAGACAGGGGCAGCTCTGCTTGGAGTGGGCTGCAGCTGTGACGTCCACTCGCATCCTCCAGGCCCAAGGTTCTGCCTGCATCACCTCGCCTGCTCCCCCCGGGCCTCATCATGCTTCAGGCTTGTCCCTTGATAGGTGGCAGTTGCAGAAGAGTAGAGGCCCTACAGATATTTCCAAATGTCACTGGAGCCATCAACTTCCGTTCCCTTTAGCGCACCTGCCAATGTCACATGGTGGGCTGTGCCACGCCATGCAAGAGTGTCAGGATCTGTGCCCCAACTAGACGCCCTCAAGGCAGCAAGGGGAGGACCCAGATCACAGGAAAATCATGGCCACTGGGAAGGGTCCTGCCTTGAACGCTGGACAAAGCTTCATCCAGGGACCCAGCAGCCCTGAGACTTCCGGCAGGGCCAGGGCTGGGGACAGGCACCTCTGTCCACAGGTCATTCTCAGCAGAAAAGCAAGATACACACGAGTTCAAGCCCCTTTGGCTGCCACCCACTGCCCACCTCAGCTCAAGGAGGCGGACGGCTCTCCTCGGATGTCCATCATCACCATGACTGGCTACGTGCCGCAGGACCAAGGTGGTGGAGGAAAGACCTGAGCTCCTGAGAGCAGAGCCTGTGGCTGACCTGTTCCTGCCACGTCCCCAGCGCCTGGACTAGCCCGGCACACGACAGGCTGATCTTCGCGGAATGAGCGCGCGAGCGAAGGTGCGAAGCACTCGGCGCGGTGGGCTGCTTCCCCGACGCCTGCGAGCGCGTGGGTTCTGCTCGGAGGACTTATTTTGAAATGTGAAGAATTGTTGAGAAGAAAGAAACTCTAAGTTTAAATCAGGTAAACACTCCTGTGTGCCAGCCAGCCAAGACTGAAATCAAGCCCCTTGCAGAGCTTGGGGCTGCGAGCAGAAGAAAGCACAGCCTGCTCAGCCCTAACTTAGGGCCCCGTGTGCCAGAACCACCTCCACAATGGCCGACGGGAGCCCCGCGCTGCCTTCCAGAGACACTCGGATGCTGAACATGCTCAGGAGCCATTCTTGCATCCCGAATGCGTATCAACAGGAAAGAAAGAAACATTTTCTATGAACTAATTGAACAACTGTTGTGGGCTTTCTTGTCTCCGTGATTAAGGGAAATGAGAATGCTGCTAATTAGCAGCTGGAAAATGCCAAAGAAATGTGTAAATGTCCTTCAGAATCCAGCATCAGAGACGCTGCTAGGACCCGTCACCGACTGTCAACACTCCACGAAACTCCCGAGTTACAGCAGAGGCAGAACCAGAACCCGACTCCCACCTGGAGGCCCCAGATTGGGGAGCAGAGACCACAGTGGTCCAGGCGCCGCCAGGAGACCCTCTGGGGCAGAAGCAGTCCTTGTGGGGGTGCTACATGGGGTGCTAATGGCCCTTCCCACATGTTCTATTGTCCTGGGAGTCATGCCTGCAACAGGGCACTCAGTCCCACTCAATAACAGCCATGAAAGGGATGAGACCCATGAACAAAGGCCAGTCCACAACCAGAGAGACCTGCTATAGCTCTACTGGGACCATCTGTAAAATGGGGGCATCAATACTTGCTTGACTAGGAGAATCCTAGAATCTGTTGCTGACAGGGACTGCACAGTGGTAATCCTAGAATTGCAGCACAGCAGGACCGAACGGGGGTCCATAGGTCTTCTGGGGAAACTGGATTCCGATGCTGAAATTTTACCTTGAGTCTTTCAGACAAGTGTCCTAGTTTCTGCTTGAATGCCTCCAGAGACGGGGTGCTCACCACCTATACAGGTAGCCTAGTCCATTATGGTCTCTTAGAAGCACTTATTCATGGAGGAAAGGTCTCTCTCTGTCCACAGGTCCACTCTTGGGGCTTACTCAAAATGTGTAGTGTGAGATAAATGTGAGTAAAAGGTTCCCAAGATTTGTTGGCACTGTACACATTTTTCCTAACTTGAAACTTTCCTCTTTTTGATAACAGGAGAAGCACTTTTAATCTCTAGAAGTAAAGCAAAGCAAGGCATATTTCAAGCAGTTGGGATTGTTTACGATTTGAGGTTTTCCTTTTAATGTGAAGGATCTGCCAGTGAACATTCATTTACATGGCAGGAGAAGTGGCCAGGGACTTATTCTTTCTTTTATAAAGGAAATAAAAACGCTTAAGGGAGAGCTTCCTACGATCTCAGGCTTCCAGCAACCCTTGAGCTTTCTCTAACGACACACATTTGTTCCCAGGTGCTGAGAGATGGGTTTTTGCTCTGATTTATGGCAATAAACCTAAGAGGTCCTGCCACCTGCGATTCTCCTCTGAGAGAAACAGGAGTATCATGACATGCTTCTTCATCCTTCACCGAGGGACTGTGCTGTGAGAAAGCATCCTCTCCACAAGACAGCTAAAGACCAAGGTCAGTCACTGGAGGAATGCAAGAAAATGTTAGAAAACAGAAAATAACCAAAAAAATTGAATTGCTCTAGAAAGACACATGCTACCAAAACTGACTCAAAAAGACTCAGACAATCTGAAAGGACCTGTAACAGGTGAAGAGAGTGAATTAGTAACCAAAAACTACCCACAAAGAAAAGCCTGGGTCCAGATGGCCTCACTGCTTAATGACACCAAACATTTAGGAGTAATTTTACCAATTCTACACAGACTCTTCCAAAAATCAGGAGAGGGAACACTTCTTAGTGATTCCACGAAGCTGCTGTCACCCTGATACGCAAACCAGATGAGGGCATCACAGAAAAGAAAACCCCAGAACAACATCTACTGTGACATGAACATCAACTCAACAGACTCCTAGCAAACTGGACCCAGTTACATGTAAAAAGAATTACATGTCACGATGAAGTAACGCTGATCCCAGGAATGCAAGGCTGGTTTAACACCTGACAGTTGATTTAATGTAATACATCATATCAATAGAATAAAAGACAAAAAAACCCACATTATTTCAAAGGAACAGAAAAAGCACTTGACAAAATCCAATACCCTTGTGTGTGTGAGGTTAGGGAGGAGGCTGGACCCCTCTTAGCTGATCCTTATTAGGATACTAAAGTGTATGAGGTTTCTTTTCGAGGTGATGAAAATACTCTAAAACTGACCGTGGTGATGGTTGCACATATCTATGAATATACTGAAAACCAGTGAATTGCACACTTTAAGTGAGTGAATTGTTTACTATGTGAATTATACCCCAATAAAGCTGTTATTAAAAATAACAAAAGTTAGCTAGACCAAGAGGCGCATGGCGGTTGTCCCTCTGACACAGTTTCTGCTCTCCAGTTTGCAACAGTCCCCACCACTCCCTATTGCTCCCTGCCACTAAAGCTAAGCATCAGGTGCTATTTAGCACAACAGTCCCAGGTATGTTCCCCACACGCACTTTTCCCTTTTACTTTACACCTGTCCCATCCCAGAGGCAAGTGATTTGTGACCCTTGTGTCAAGACAGTCATGGGATGCAAAAAGTCAGAGAAGCAGACCCTTAGGACGTTATGGGTGAAAAAGCCCTGCAGAGTGAGGTGACATGCTCTTGATTTCCGGCTATGCCACAAACTCATTGCACACCCATGAGGCAGGCACCCTGGTGGTGTTGCTGAGAGGAGGTGTGGGGTGAGGTCTCTGTGAAGGTTAACTCTGATTTTAGCCTTCCCTGGTGTGAGGATGCCTGTCTCCCACTGTTCTAGCCCACGAGGGCTCCCCTGCAGGAGCGAGGCAGTGCCGAAGCCGTCAGGATTGCAGGACGTGCGTGATCAGGGCAAGGCCCCACCCTGCCCCTGCTGCGCCTCCAAGTCCCACCACATGCCAGGCACTGAATCAACCCGGCTCTTCTGAGGCTGGGAGAAAGTCTCGTTTGGGCTGTTACAATTGTAACGCTCCTCAAACACCTGGCAACCAGGCTTTCAACAAAGGGGGAGCGGGTCCAGAGCAACAGCATGGCCGCAGCTTCACGACACCACTCCGTGCGCTGCTGCATCTCTGTCCTTGGCTGCCGGTGCTGACGACTCAGGGCAGGGGCGGGACTCAGTCAGCAGGAAGTGTCCCTTTAAAGGAAGCTCCCTGTCTTGATTGCTTAACTACTCGCTGTGCAGATAAGCAGACACTCGGGATACCCGTGTTTGTTTTTACTCTTCGTACTCTTTGCTATAACTAAGGGGCTATTTTTAAAAAACAGAAAGATTTAAACCTAAATGCTCTGCAAGGAAAGAATGGGTAAGTACAAATGACTGAATAAAAATAATCAGCCAGCCTACATAGCAACGTGGGGAAAAGAAACTTAGGATAAAATCATTGAAAAAGTGGAATGCTAAAGTCTTGCCCGCATGGGCACAGCTAAGTCCATACCCACACGGGCACGGTTAAGGCCACATCCACAAGGGCATGGCTAAGTCCATATTTGCTGGAATAGGGAAAGGGTCAAGAAAGGACGGGGAAAATACAAGGAGCTGGCACATCTTATAAAAGGATGGTCTTCATGGTTGCTATAGCGGTGCTTATGTAGTAATGTTTTAATCTTAATTAAAAGATTGATTGAAAGGCAACCACGAGCTAATTAACAGTGTGGGTAGTTTGTGGAGATGGAATAAAAATCACAAAGCCGGCACGCAAACAACTAAAGTTCACAAGCAATGAATCAGAGAGTCTAAAGACCTGCACCTGACACGATTAAGTCCAGCTTTTTGAACCATGAACCCCATGGTCGCCAGGTTCAGGCACGAGGGGGCGGGGCCAGCACTCACCGTGGCGATGCCCCTGGCCTCCTGGTAGGCCACCTGGACGACGTCTGCAGTGCTGGTGTTGAGGAAGAAGTAGCCGGAGCCTTCTCTGATGTGCAGCTCGGCCTGCGAGAGGGGGTCAGGCTGGGCGTCGGGCGAGGGCCCTGACCCCGGGGGCACGCCGGGCAGCGCGGTGCGGGGGAAGCAGCTGTACCTGCACATCGGGGTGGTTGTAGATGGTCACCTCTTCGGGACTCACCCTCACGTCCTCCACCAGGATGAGCTCTAGGGAGGCTGACACAGGCACGAGAGGGTCGTGCTGCAAGGGCAAGGCCAGCGCTGTCAGGTCCAGGAGGCACGGGGCCAACCCCAGGCCAGCCCGCGGGCCTCCCCCTGGGAACAGCAGGATGCAGGCCCCAAGGGGCTCACCACATTGGGGACACAGCCCCAGTGAAACCCCCGGGCTTCAAGCCCAGCTGGGAGGCCACATCCCTTTGCAGCATCTGTAATCCTGCCCGAGTGAGAGCTCCCCCGCCTGCCAGGGCCCACATGCTGGGCGATTCACACACATCCCGGGAACGTGGGGGGCACACAGCCGACGAGCTGCGGTGCTGTGCGCAGGGACGGGGCGTGGCAAATAGCGAGGCCCTGACCAGCCTGGTGCGGGGGGCCTTGGGGGCGGTGTCAGGGGGGGCTGACAGGAGAATGCACATGGCCCTCACTCCTTGCACAGACTTTTGAGTATGCTTCCTGCCAGTGTCACTGGAGGGAGATGGCTGGACCAGCCCGGGCTCTGACCCACCCATAGTTTCACATATCCTACTCTGTGCGAGCAGGCCCTGGGGACAGCAGCTGCCCTTGGGGAGATGATGCAAATTTAACCTAATGAAGCCTTAGAAAGACAATGTGATTGCCTGAGAGAAGGCATCAGAGCCAGGCGGTGTGCAGGTTATGAGGGTGGATAGCTCTCGGGAGGCCCCGCGGTGAGCAGAGACCCAAGCAGTGAAGCATCAAGGCAGAGAGCGGGTGCAGTGGGCGTAGCGGCCCTGCCAGGAGCTGCTAGGCATTTGCGTCCCAGGGAGGAGGCTGGTGCGGCCCCCACAGCCAAGGGGTCTGTGGTGAGACAACTGAGGGCCCAGGGGGACAGGGACAGGGACACGGACAGGCTGCAGGCCAGCCTCCTCAGTGCTGCTCCCATGGGGGTCATGACCTCTTCCACAGCTTCCCCCACTCCCCACTACCCAGGAGACAGTTCGAGCTCCTCCTCCTGCCACTTAGGGTGCCCTGGAATGTGGCCCCACCTGCCTTCTCCAGCCGGTATCTGCTGCCTCCACCACCCAAAACATAAGTTGAATGTCCCGCAACGAGGGGGTGTGTGTTGTCCAGGCAGGACCATTCTTGGGGAACCCTCCCCACTGCCAGCTCAGGTGCACCCATCTGCCACCCACCGCCTCCACCTGGGGCCCCTGGGAGATGCTGCTGGGGATGCGTGGTCCAGCAGGCGGTGGTCCATGCGCACAGACAACAGTGTGCATGTGGGGGTAAGTCATGGCTCCCTGTGCCATGACAGCAGGGAGCACGAGGGGCTCTAGACCTGGGGAGAGGCCACTGCTCTGCACCCAGGTTCAGGGAACGCTCCACAGAGGGGCCAACACTGTCACTTGAATCAGAAGGACAGGGGACCACGGGGGGAAGTGGGTGGGGCCGGCATTCCAGGCACTGGGAACTGCTGGTTCAAAGGCCTGGTGGCCTGAACCACCTGGGCACGCCCAGTGGGGTCTGTCAGTCAGGGCTGTGAGGAGAGGAAGCTGGACAGGCAAGCCCTGGTTGACAATGAAGGAGGCTTCAGTCTGAAGGTCCGAGGGCTCCCAAAGGCGTGTGCCGGCGCCGAGAGGTGGCGGGCCCCTCTGCCTTTTCACTGGATCTCCCGCCATCGGCTGAGTGCAGGCTGTGTGGGTGGGGAGTCTGGCGGCAGGGAGGCCAACATGGAGCCCGCCCATTCAGGTGGGCCCACCATGCCCAGCTCAGGGAGCTGGGTAATGAGCTGAGGGGTGCGGCCAGTAGGGGTAAGGACCCGGGGACCTGGGCAGAGGGCGGGCAGCAGGTGTCCCCGCTGCGGTGGGCCCTGGAGGTACCGGCTGCTTCACTCCCGCTGCGCTGAGGTGGGACTGCTGGTAGCCAGTCGCCGTGGCAGAGACGGCCGTGGTCCCCGATGCCTCGTGAACTGAAATGGCCTGCAAACCTGAGCACAGGAAGAGACACCGATTTTGGATTTCAGTCCCACTGCTGCCTGTGAAGCCCCTCCCTCTGACTCACTTTTAAATCTCCCAGTCCTACAAACAGATAACCGAGTTTGTTTAAACTGTAGGCACTCTAAGAGCCTCATGGCCCTGAGCAGGCTCCGACGAGCAGCTCAGAGGAGCTGGAGGACAGGGACTCTACTCTTGGCTGTTGAGGGGCGTGAGACGGCAGCGTGGCTCCGAGCGGCCAGGTCTGACCTCTGTGCATCCGGGAACTGAGATGTACCTGTGACGGGCCCCGAGCCTCTTTCCCCATCTCCGAAACAGAGACAGCAGTTCCCACCTCCCAGACGGTCCGGGCGGGACTAAAGGAGCGTGGTGAGCTCATGAGACTCCCTGTTGTATCTTGGATAAAGATGGGTCCCAGGCAGGAGCCCCCAGCTCCCCGCACCCCTCCTGTCATCTGGGCTGTCACTGTTCCCCGTTGTCCCACCTGGGGCCGGCGGGCTCACCATGCAACTTCTTCTGGCCGCTCCCGTCGTCCCGGGACACGAACTGCATGGGCAGGTCCAGCTCGATGCTGGCCAGCAATGGCCTGGTGGACTCCCACTGGACGCTCAGAGAGCTGAAGTTGTCAAACGTTCGGCCCTGCTGGTCATAGGCAGCCAGGTCCAGCAGAGGGTTGCGGTGGCTGGAGACCGGCACCTGCAAGAAGCCGAAGTAAGAAGCCATGGCCGTGCTCAGGACAGGACACAGCCACTCCTGACCACAGGCTGCACCCCAAACCTGGCCGGCAGTCTTCTGGGCTCACGGGGGTCCTGGTGAGGGAGTGGGGGTGAGTCACTAATGGATCCTCACAACAGGTGCCCCATGGCCCTGTCCCACCTGGCTACGTACTCCAGCCTGTGGCCCTTGATGGGGACAAGTATGCAATGTGCAAAATGGTGCTTTTGAAGGAAAAAAAAACAGCAAGAGAGAAAGCTTCCTGTGCGTTCCCCTGCATGGGTCTATGAGCAGTCAGCACAATGTGCAGTTTGCCTTGGCGATGTCTGGAGGCATTTCTGGTTGTCACAACTGCCGGGGGAGCAATTGGCATCTGGTGGGTAGAAGTCAGAGTACACTGAGCACCCCACAATGCATAGAGGGACCCAGGAGAAGGCAGGGTTGAGCCCCAAACATCAATAGTGCAGAGGCTGGGAGACCCTGTCCCAGAGCCCCCACCCCAGCCGGCGCTGTCCTTCCCCCACGTCCTGCCTGCCCCACAGTTGCAGCCCTCCAGGATGTCCCCTCGAGTGGTTTAACAGGAATGCCAATTACAACCCCCAGATGTCCCAGAGCCACTAGGTTTGCAAAGCTGCTTTCAGAGCCCAGTTCTCACCTAATCCTTAAACACCCAGCGATGTGGGAGCTGTCACCACATATTAGGGGGGAGGAAGCAGAGTCCCAGGGAAGGGAAGGAGCGAATCAAAGCCGACTGGGCGGCAGCCGCGTGGCGCCCCCACTGTCAGGATTCCGTTCCAAACCCCGAATTCCTGCTTCTCTTCCATTACCTCCCGCTCCCTGAGCAACCGCGCCCTCAGAACCATGTGACCGGGGCCTCACTCCTCCCAGATGCTGGTTCGTCCCCTCCCTCCCTGCTCGAATGGCCTGGGGCAGGTGGGGTGGGCAGCAAAGCAGGGACCCTGAACGCAAAGACATCCAGGTCCCACAGCCTGGACTCGACCCAGCGCTGCCTCTTCCCACCCAGGAGAGCTGCTGAGTTCCCAGAGCCTCAGTTTCTCCATCTGTGAAGTGGGAATCGACAGAACCCCCCCTTCCAGGACTGTTTTATATAAAGGAAGAGCCTGGCTCATTGCATCTATGCACAAGCAGGAAATGGCTGTCATTAGGAACAGTCACAGATGCGCCCAGTTCTCCATCAGCCACGGGTCCAGAAAGAAGGACAATACCGCCCCTGAGGTTAGGAGTGACCATGTCACTTGCTTTGGCCAGCGAAATGTGACAAGTGACTTGAGACAATCCTAAAGGAAGCTTTAACAGTCAGAATATGACCTGCCATGCTCGCCCTTCTCCCCACGGTGGCACCTGGCCACGTTCCACTGGGCAGCTGCTCCACCACCTAAGCCTTGGAAGGAAGATAAGAATGACGTGGAGCAGGGACCCAGCCCACCCTCGACGCAGGGCAGCGTGAGCAAGAAGTGAAGCCGTGCTGCACGGGGGCACCAGGCCTTGGGGTGGTTTTTACTGCAGCCCAGCCTCACCTGTCCCGATGGACGCAGTCCCCCGACTCCCTGCCCCCACCAGGAGGGCTCCTCCCCAGGCCCGTCCAGCTCTCTCGCCTCCAGCGAATGCTGGACCGAAGCCCACTGCAAACGCTAAGCGCCGGGCAGCACAATCACCCGGAGACTCACAGGGTTTTATCATTATTCTGACGTGAGCTGGGAGCTGTAACTTTGGGCAGTGACAGCAACGGGCGTATTCTGGACGCCCCACTCGTTCCCCCAGATGCAACCCCTGGTGGAAGACCAACGCTCTGCCCTTCCTCCCGCTCTTCCAGGGAAGGACATTAACGCTGTGCGTCGAGCAAGCTCGCAAGCTGACTGGATCCTTCCCATGGCCATCTGAGGCAACAACATTATCCCCAACTTAGAAATGGGGAGGCTAGGCTCAGAGACTTTAAGTAACTTGCCCATGGTCACATAGATTTAGGGGTGGAACTCTGCCGGTCTGATTTAAAGCCTGCAGGCCTCCGCTGACACTGTGCAGCCTCTCCCTGGCACACGAGTCAGGTGGAGCTCAAGCTCTGGCTGATCAATCTCCTGGTACAACTGGTGCTCAGCCATGGCGAGCTGGACATCAGATGGCCTGCCTGGGGACCAGGGTCAGGCTGGAATGTGGTTCTACTTTGTCACTCCGACCAGTCAGCTCCACTCTGGTGTCTGGCCTTGCTAATAATTTACTCTGCAGACATGTCTTGGGCAGCCTCTGGTTTGGGTGAGGTATAAAATTAAATTGGTCCTGCCCCCAGGGTACTCGGCAGGGATGTCTCCCTTAAGGTCCCCTGGTGAGACCCTAAATCGCAGGGGCCAAGCCTGACCGGCTCGGGCTCTGGAACCCCAGGACTGACGATCACATGGCAATTCTGTGTTCCAGGTCCACTATTTCCTGGTGAGCGAGACCTACGACACACGCAAGGCAACTCAGAGCCGTGCTCTGCCGCCCAACGGTCCTCTCTCAGTCCAGAGATGCCCTGGGCTGATGCCGAGGTCACAGCTAACAGACGGCCAGTCCGGGAGTCCAAGGACAGGGAAGATGCACATTGATCTGATTGGTTTTTTTCTCTGGAAACGAGAAGGTTTGGCCGGCCTGGGGTTGAACGGGCTGGAGCTGAGTCTGAAGGG
Source organism: Equus przewalskii (assembly GCF_037783145.1). NCBI lineage: Eukaryota > Metazoa > Chordata > Mammalia > Perissodactyla > Equidae > Equus > Equus przewalskii. The sequence continues at coordinate 3,755,270 of NC_091845.1, forward strand.
GCACCCGCTCTCCAGGTCTGCACACCACCACCCCTCCCTGCCCCCTTTCTTCAGCAGCACCTCCCTTGGCTTCTCCAGGCATTTGAGCCTGCCAGAGTCAAGGGCAGGGGGCAGGGGCACCGGTGCGTTCATTCACACGCTCACTCGTCCATCACACTGACTGAGCCCCTAGCTCGAGCCATTCTGCCCTAGAGACTCACAAAGGAGAGAATAAACAGGTACATTCTGGGGTGTTGGGTCATGTTAACTGCTTGGGGTTGGGGGGTGGGGACCCGGAACACAGAATGTTGAGGGGGGTGAAGCTTTAGCAGAGGTCTGAAGGCTGGGGGAGGCCCCACATCTGAAGAAGGAAATGAACGGGGCAAAGGAGGGAGGCGGAGGGCTGTGGGGGGAATTCAAGCCAGAGGTGACAGCATGTCCAAGGTCCAGGCAGGCGGTGTGGGGTGTGCTCGTGCAGACAGGGCGTCCAGCACGGAGGGAGCGGGTGGAAGGGACGGAGAGCAGGCAACACAGGGCCCTGCAGGTCAGGGGGCTCACGCTTTTCCTCTGGGGCAATGGGAACCTCTGGCGGGGCGCTAAGCAGAGAGTACCATAAAAGGCCTAACAGGTACCAGTCTGAACAGCTCATGTCCACATGTATCCTCTGCAACTATAGGAGGCCACTGTCACCCCACTGTCACTCTAGCAGGCCACTGTCACTCTACGAGGCCACTGTCACTCTAGCAGGCCACTGTCACCCCACTGTCAGTCATTCAAAGTAGGCCAGCTGCACAGCAGGCAGGACTCGGACCCGTCAGTCCCTAACCCGGGGCCCACGGACGTGAATGGTTCTCCGGCCCCCGGCCTCACAAACGGTAGACTGAGCAGGCCGGGTTTTCCAGACTCCAGACTTAGTACGATTTTATTCCTTCTCGAGGGATAATTTGCTAAATACATAAAAGTGATTTAAAATGTAAAACTTTCAGGACGTTCATCTCAATGGCCCCAAGTCAAGGGAAAAAGCCTTTTGCTCTGGGCTCCCAGTTGCGGGCGCCCGTCAGGAGGGAGCACAGGTGGAGGCTCCCGGCCCGGTCCCTGTGGGGTAGGAGGCTGACGATGCCGTGGAGGCCCCAGCCTGATGGGACCAGAGTGGGGGCCGTGGAGGGACCATGCGCCGTCTCAGAGCTCAGAGCCCAGCAAGCCCAGAGAGAAGGCAGCGCCCCGCGACCGCCACGGCAGCAGGAGGACCAGCGGAACGAAACCCACAGGGGACGTGGAGGAGGCAGGCAGTCACGTGCTGGACTGCGGAATGTTCTGGGGTCCCCTAATGCCTCAAAGAGAGGCATTTCACCAAACACAAAGTCCTTCCTGCCCTCCTCCGCCATGGGAGCCAGCTCCCAAACCTCCCTGCCAGGCGGGGGAGGGGCACTCACGGAGCGGCCCGGGGGTACTGTGGAGAGGAAAGAGGCTCCACCCCAGAGACGCTCAGAGACGCAAGGCCCTCGGGGCCACCAGGATGGAGTGCAGCTGGACACGCCTGGGGGCTGACCACAGGGCTGGGGCTGGGAGAAGAGAAGCAGCCACAGGGGCCGAGGAGGCATGAACTTGGAGCTGGGCAGACGGAGCTTCTGCCTTTGGGACGCTGCCCACCTCCGAGCCCCATGGCAAACCTGTGAATGGGTGCAGTGACCCTGGCCTTGCCGATGGTCCCTGTGACAGGGGAACGAGGCACACAGTTCCCCGCACACAAGTGTTCTGACCACTGGGTGGGCAGCAGGGACACAGGGATGCAGGGACCCGGTCTTGCCTCAGGGCCTTTGCACTTGCTGTTCTTCCTCCCCAGGGTACCCTTGCCTCAGTTCTTCTCAGCCAGCATCTCCTGACCACAGGGGCCTGAAGTGGAACGTGCCCTCCTCACAGAGGCCCTTCTGGGCCCCATCTGAAGTGGCCTCCACCGGTAGGGCCTCCACTCTATTTCACTTCCTCCATGGTGCTCCCCACCCTGTCTATTTGCGGGCCTCCTGGTCTCCTGTCACCTCACCATCTGTTCTGAGTACTCTATTCCAGAACCCAGTACTGTGCCTGGCACAGAGGAGGTGCTCAGCAATCTGTGGTGGAGAAAAGTTCTCGGCTCTGCTCTGAGAGGGGCTGGGGCTGGGCCGGCCAGAAGGGTGCTCATCACCCTGACCCAAACAGGAGGCTTCCAATCCTCCACGGTCAGTCATCTGGGCTCCAAGTGTCCTACGGGCGGAGGGTTGGACTGGCCACCAGGCCAGGGACCAGACCTGTGGGTTTCACCTACATCCCGCTGTCAGAGAAACCCCAAGCAACATTCTTCCCTCCCCACAGTGACGTTGGAAACACAGCCCCTGACCCACAGCGCGGAGCACGCTGCCGCCGGTGCCTCTCCTCCGTGGCCCTGCTCCGACCACGCGCTGTCCGCAGACAACAAGCCCCCACAGCAACACCCTCCATCCAGGAGTAAACGAGGGGACTGTTACAGACTGCCAAGGGCACGCCGAGATGGGCAGCCGAGGTGGGGGGCCGGCGGGGCTCTGCTTCCACCAGCACCGCCAGCAGCTGCGACCCTGGTGGGTCTCCTCACCTCTCCAGGTCTCAGGTCCCCAGACGTCAAACTCAGAGGGAAGCACCCAGCATGCAGGGCCGGCTGATCGCACACATCAGGGTGCAGCAGCGAGCTGCCGCCGGCCCCATGCTCCGTCGCCCTCCCCCAGAGCCGCCCACTCACCACCTGCTTGTTCTGCTGCAGCAGCGGGCACGACAGGTCCAGCTGGGGGCTGGCGTAGACGGGCGTGAGCGTGAGCCTAGAGGGCGGGGCGCAGACGAACTTCACCACGGCGGGCTCCAGCGCCGGGAAGGGGTTGGTGACGCTGGGCTTGTTCCCCACCGAGAGGGCGATGACCTGGAGGAGCCAAAGGAACAGTCAGACCCCCCGAGTTTGAGGCCCTGCTCCACCCGGCTCCCTCGGACTCAGTTTGCTCTTCTGTAGAAGGAGAATGTGACCCCTGCATCACGAGGGGTCACAGAGGCCCTGTGACACACGCATGGCAGAGGGCTCCCTCAGCATCAGCCAGAACCTGTGCCTGCTCCTTGGCCCAGGGCAGGCCGTGTGGCTTCCCGGGACCCTGTGACAACCCCATGGCTGCAGCAGCAAATTCACCAGCCTCCGGTTCTTACATGAGGAATTCACACGGACTTGAAAACATTCCTCACCACAAGGGGCAGGTGTGGGAGAGTGTGTGCTGCTGGGCTGAGACCCCCGGAGATGGGCCAGGAAGGGGACCAGGGAGGGTGAGGCCCGCGCAGCGGGCTCTCTGCAAGCTCAGCGGGCTGCGCTGCGGCAGAGATGCAAGTTCAAGTGCAAGAGACAGGAGGGAGATTTTCAGTTGTTTGTAGAGCTGGGACCTCAGAAAGCAAGTCCAGCCCCTCGCTGGACGAGCACCACGGCTCCTGGCCCATCCTGAGGGAGGACCCCAGCCCCTCAACGATGCCCACTTTCTGTCAGACGGGAGGGTCTGGCCCAGCAGCCCCTTACCCTTCCTGACCATGAGGCAGCTTCCTTGCCGCCCTGCGGACTCTCTGCCTCCACCTGACGCTGGGGACCTGAGGCACAGAGCACCGGGCGGGACGCACCCTGGAGGCAAGCCTGCTCGGGGTCCAGCTCCTCCAGCCCACTGGGGACACAGATGACCGAATCAAGCCAGGGACAAGAAATGTCTCTAACTTAATTCCTAAGTTTATTCTAATCATGGCATACTGGCTATTATGTGTTTTTCCTGTTTTTTTCAAAAAACAAAGCCAGTGGGCCCTTCACTGTGCATCTTTCCTGCTCACGTCAAGACAGTCTCGGGGTGGCCGGCTGCCGAGGGCGCCCTGGGCAGTGTGCGTGTGTGTTTCAACATCACCCGACACTTTTTGCATTATTACATAAGCAGGGAGATTCTTCGCCTCCCCAAACCCATGGTGTCCTCCTGTCTTTCCTGATTCTTGCCATCCTCCCACCATGCTTTCAGCTCCCAGCTCCGGGACACCCGAGGGCAAGGGCTATGTCCTTGCCAGAGGTGAAATGAGCGCTCAGCCCGCCTCGGGAGAGCCGCACGGGGACCCTATGGCCCGCCTCGCACTGTGCAGGACCCCAGCCCCACGGGAAGCCAGGTCACAGACGTGTTTTGTTCGGTCCACTCAGTCTCCTCATTTCTTGGTTTTCAGCATCAAAAAAAAAAAAAAAAAAATCAAGAGATTTCACAGAAAAAACTACTGGGATTCCCAGCTTATCCTGAAACAACAAAAACATTTGCCAAACCTGGGCCTGTGGTGTCACTCACTTAGGATACTCGCCTGACCGTGGAGCCATCTGACTTTGTGACCCCTGATCCCGTCCCACCCCGGATCTGGCAGTGGGCAGTGCCGAAGCCTGGAGAGAGAAGCAGTCACCCCGGAATGGAAAGGGAGCCAGGACCGGCGAGCTCTATTGAAGCCAGTGTGCATGGGGGGTTCCAAATGCCACCCTGTCAACCTGCCTGTACTCATTCAGTCACTCCACCTCACCGAGCTCCAGTCTGCCTGTCTGTGAGAAGGGTACACCCTCTTACCTGCTCCCCCAAGGCCCGGCAGGTCACCAGGATCCAGTGTTGCTGGTAATTCCGGGAGGCAGGGGGCCCGAAGAGAGCCAGGCTGATGCTGTCCATGTCCTCGGAGGTGACGTTCCGAAAGAACTTGGAAGGCTCAAGGACCCAGGGTCTCGGACCTCCTTCAAAAAGCATCTCCTTTGAGGAGCCCAGGGTAACCAAGGCAACAGAGGAGGGGTCCACAGCCTGTGGGAGAAAAAAGAGCCAGTGTTCCTCCAGCAGGCCTGTGCCAGGGCCTTGCCCATCCGGGGATCAGCCCCCGAGGTCAGGGAAGCCCCGCTCCTCTTTGGAACTCAGTCTGCCCACCTGCAACACCCCAGAGCCGTCGTCAAGACCCACAGGTGTGAGGGCGCTGCGGGAGGAATCCTGTCCCTGCTCTCTGACACACTGCCAGGTGCGTGCGTGTGTGCGTGCGTGCGTGTGTAAACTGACCTGCCTCTCGTAAAACAATCTGGGAAGAGCCCCGAAAATACCCACAGTCCTTGAACCGGAGAACTCCCCAGCTGGGATGGCACCTAAGGGCAGAGCAGGGAGGAGCGTAATAAGCGCACGCACAGAGAGGCGTGCACCACACTGTCGCTTACTGCAGCATACCACCGCCACGCCTGAAACCCTCCCGAAGCGGGTAGGCAAGCATGGTGCGGCCGGACAGGGGGCCTGACGCGGGTCCCTGAGCAGGATTTACAAAGAGTTGGATACCAACCTGACCCCAGAGTTTGATCACAATCATGTTGTTTTAAAAAACATAAAACGATCCTAAAAAGAACTAGGCCAGGCGACGGAGGGCAGCAGACTGCGTGTCCTGACAGCTGTAACTACTGGACGTCTCGGCACTCTACTCCCCGGGCCACCCGCACTCTCTCCGCGGCGTGTGTGGGCTCTGGGCTAGCCTTTCTGCTGGGGGTTCCAACCCCTAGAACAGGCCTGGAACACAGCAGCGGCTCGGGCATCACTTGTCTAAGGAAAGAGGGAATGTCCAGTCCCAAAAGTGCTGACAAACGGAGAATGAATTAAAGTCACCTTTTACGGAAAGCCCAGGGCACCTCTCATGCACACAGGCAGTACTTGGCTCTGCGAAAAAGGCCGTCATTCCCCCAGCAGCGAGGCAGGGACAGCACCTCCAGGGAGACGCAACTTGCTCCATACAAGGACACCTCCGTCCACAGACACAGTAGAGTGCAAAGGAGAAGGGGGTCCAGGGACCAGTGGTGGTGTAGTGGTTAAGTTTGCATGCTCTGCTTTTGCGGCCCAGGGTTTGTGGCCAGATCCCAGGTGTGGACCTACACACTGCTCACCAGGCCATGTTGTGGTGGTGTCCCACATACAAAATAGAGGAAGATTGCTCAGGGCCAATCTTCCTCACCAGAAAAAAAAGAAGAAAAAGAAAGGGATCCCTCTGAGGGGTCCTGCAGCCCTGCTCCTGGCTCCCTGCCAGGCCTGGCTGATCTCCCACTCTTGCAGGCCCCCTGAGGTTACCACCACGTCCTGACTGGTCAACCTGCTGCCCTGTGAGGCCCTCCACAAGCCGCCAGATGCCCTTCCCAGAAAGGATGTAACCACGTCCCCTCACTAAACCATCCCACAGCGCCTGCAGCCCTCGGAAGAGCGGCTGGGCAGCATGCCCTGGGACCCGGCTCTCCCAACCCTGCCTCGCGAGCTCAGCTCTCCCGAGCGCCCCCTGCAGACCACAGCTCGTCCTCCGGCGCCACACCCTCCAGTCCCGCCTCACAGAGGCTGCTCGGCTGCCCTGTCCGCCACCCCTTCCTCCAAAAAGCCCGACTCCTTGCTCAGCCATGATGCCCAACCTGCCACCCAGCCCGCCAGGGCAGCAACTCATGCTCTGGCGCCCGCTTCACGTGGCACATGTTTGGCGCGCACGCAGACGTGCACACTGCAAGGACACGATTTGTTTCGGGCCTGTCTCCCCAGTCGGCCTGTGGCCGTTAGGAGCAGAGGGCTGTCTGTTCCCTTCTGCATCTGCAGCACGACCTCAAACAAACGAGAGATGAAACACCACACCAGAAAAACAGGAATGTTCAAAAGAGAACACAGAAGAAATCACAACCACACTGAGATATTCTCAGCCATCTGATTAGCAAAAATCCAAAGGTGTGAGCACACACTGCTAGTGAGTCTGCAGAGAAACATGCACTCTTTCTTAAATTAACTACTTTATTTACTTTTTATTGAGATATAACTGACATATAACATTGTATTAGTTTCAGGTGTACAAATAATGAATGAATATTTGTGCGTGTTGCTAACTGATCGCCACAGTAAGTCTGGTTAACATCCAGCAACACACATTGTTACAGATTTCTTTTCTTGTGAGAGAACTTTTAAGTGCTCTTAGCAACTTTCAAGTACACAGTCCCGCATTACTGAGAAATGTGTTCTCTTATATCCGCTGGTGACACCGAAAAATGGTGGACCCTCGATGGAGGGGAGCTTGGCAACAGCTGCTAAAATTACATACTTCTCCATTGTCCAAGCACTGCTCCTTCTAGGAATGGACTCTGAAGATACCCCTCCACGAAAATATAGAATATAGGACAAAGCTGTGCACTGCAGTGTTATTTTTAAGAGCAAAAGCTCGGAAACAGCCCACGCTCCCATCAACAGGGGACTGCTTCAGTAAACTATGGTCTATCCATGCAACGGGCCACCAAAGATCGTTCCGTGCGGAGATGGAGAGCTCTCCAGGTTATTTTCTTTACTTTCCAAGCAAAGAGCAGGCACAGAACAGGACACAGAGCACACCACCTCTCAAGGAAGAGAGGGGCAGGCAGGGCATACGGACGTATCATCATTCTTGCTCATTTTTGTAAAATGTAACACTGAAAGGATAAACCAGAAACTAACCAAAATAGTTACTGACAAGGGATGGTGGGGAGAGAAGAGAGGGGAAAGGGATGGAAGTGAGACTTCTGAGTATACTTTTAACATAGGTCTAACTTTGGAACCATGTAAATAACTCACATATATAAAAAGTTAAATTAAATCAAAAAAGCAAACCCCGAAACTGAGAAGAAACGGAAACAGACAGATCTAGTGGTCTGAGAGAGGGACCGTTCCAGTGCTGTAGGGGCCAAGCCTGAGTCAGTCCTGTCCTCAGACTAAATGACCCCTCAACCTCTCACGAGTCCCAGGGTCTCTCAGAGCAAGAGTTGCAGAGAGCTGCACGCTGACTGCTGGTGGCAGCTGCTGGGGTGGGCTCTGCGGAGCAGCCCTCAGCAGTAAAGGGCGCCAGGATCAATCAGCAGGGTCCGCTGTGGGCGCCGTGAGAGTGCACGCAGGGGCTGTGCCTGCATCCAAGTCCACAGGGCAGGGCCCACGTCTGACTCAAAGCGGCAGGGCGCCAGGCACATGGCAGTCACTGACCACGTGTCAGGTGACCCCTTGACAGGTCAACGCCCAGAATGCAGAGCACCTGACAGTTCCTTCCAGGTCCTGCTTTCCTAAGCCCTGCTTGCCCGGAATCCCGAAGCCGTGAGCACTCATGCCGCTCAGGGCAAAGCGCCCAGGCTCAGCCCCCTCTGCAGGAGAGGCTGGGACGTCCTGCCGGGAGGGCGTGAGCCTGGCTGAGCCGAGGCATCCCCGTGCCCAGCCAGTGCCGGCCTCCCGCCCTTTCCGTTTGGCCCAGCACGTGTGAGTCCTACTGCAGTATGCCAGCCTGTCAGGGGAACTGAGCTCTACCCTGACCCACTCGCCAGGGCTTCTGATCTTCCCTCGGCTCCCTCCATGCCCATGGAGCCTGGATCCTAATCCCCCAACTGCCAACAGCCTGAAGTCCTCGCAGGTCCAGACAGAGCCACTCAGCTGTCACCACAGTCCTGGACCTGGAGCAGTGCCCCAGCCAGTGCCCCCTCAATCCGGAGACGGACTCTCACCTGAGCGACAGCTTTGAGGTGCACTCATCCTCAAGAATGGTAGGGGCCCAGGTGATGAGCCTCCAAGGCCTTGGGCTCAGGCTCTCTTGGCTGGGTACTTATGCTAAACCCTTAGCAGAGAAAGGGCATCACTTCTCAAATGAGAATTCTGTCTTTTTCACTATTTTTTTTTTCAGTGTGAACACTTTCCTGAATTTTCTCTTGGTCAACTCTCCAGGCATCCCTCCCTGCTCCACGTGCACAGGTGTGCACACACACGATCCCACGCACACAGGTGTGTGCACAAGCACGATCCCATGTGCACAGGTGTGTGCACAAGCATGATCCTATGTGCACAGGTGTCCACATGCACAATCCCATGTGCACAGATGCACAGATGCACAATCCCATGTGCACACACACGCACACGATCCCACGTGCACAGGTGTGTGCACACACACAATCCCAAGGGGCCGGGTGCCCCCGCTGACACCACCTGACTGCCCTGCCTCATGGCCGCGTTTGGAAACCGTCGAAGGGGCCCTGTTCCTGCACCTGACCGCTGCACACACTCCAGGCCCCCCAGCTCTTCCTGCCTGGACCGCCCTTCTTCAAGGCGGCTGCTGCGCGTCCCCCAGGCATCTGCTGGATGTCACCTCCTTGAGGGGCCTCCTCTGACCCATGCCTGAGGCAGAACCCCCAACCCTGCAGCCTCCTCTCCCAGCTCCCCTGCCCTCTGGGCCGTTCTCCACGCGCCGTCCCACAACGAGAGCGAGCCGCCGCTTGCCAGCCGTGTGACCTCATCAGGTCAGCCCCTATAGGGCTCAGAGTCCACAGCCTGTAAAGTGGGTGTAACAGGAAACCCTGCCTCATGGGTCACTGTGGAGAGTCGAGGGGGCGCGATGGGGCCTGAGCAGGGTCCAGCACAGGCTCACAAATGGCCCTGGCTATGGCCAATGTCACTATCACTACCTGCCACCCTGATTACAGATGGGAAGCATGAGCCCCGGCAGAGCACAGTGACTTGTCCATACCTACCCAGCGGCTGGCCCAGCTCTGTGCTGACTGCCAGCACCCTGCTCTCACCCATTCCCAATGCCACAACACAAACCCTGCCACGGGCATAGAGGGCCCCCGTGAACCTGGCCAGGACTCCTTCACCACCAGCCCCAAGGGAAAGACTGTCGGAAGGCACCGCATGTCCCCTATTAACAGCGGAGAACTGAACTGCCACCTTCACGTCAGCTCCTCCCATTCGGGCATCAAAGTGTCACCGAGTCCTGTGCCAGGGCGGTCGGGTGACAATCAGTGCCACTAGCAGAGGATGCTCCTAAGTCGCAGAGGCGCCTCAGCGGGTGTCAGCAAGCAGACATTCGAACAGACGACGCCCGAGAGGAGAGGGCCACGTGCCTCGGGCGACCCCGTCTCCTCTCCGGGCCTCAGTTTCCTGGTTTGCAAAACAGGAGGGGGCTCTGATCCTCAGGAGGCCTTGGCGCTGGCAGCCTACCTTCTGGGGGATGGAACCCACGCACCTCTGCACGGGGACGCTCTAGAGTTAAGAGACAGAGGCGAGGGGCAGGCGGGCGGAGGGTGAGGCCCCACTGCACCGGGCTGGCCCCGGGGCTCCAGGGTCGACGATACAGCCTCTGCTGACATGGCCAGAATGAGTGAACCAGGTGGGTCGTCCGACCCAGGTAGGGGCTCCCAGAGAGGAGGTGGGGCAAGGCGGTCAAACTCCCACAGCCGAAAGAGGCAGAGAGCAACTGGGGGTGTCGACTGTGGAGCGGAGTTAGGTAGCAGGCAAGCCGGACCCCCAGGGTCCAGGCAGACAGAGGAGATGACACGTAGGTTGGGGGCAGGGCCGGGCAGCGGCCACGGACGTGCAGAAGCCCCTCTTCTACAGAATGGGGGGTCCCTCTCGGGGGCAGCGCCCACGGACGTGCAGAGGCCCCTCTTCTATGGAATGGGGGGGCACCTCTCGGGCTTCCGGGATGCGTCTGCTCCCCTCCCCACCAGCAGCTGTGGTCTCCAGTGTGGACCTGATTTCGTGGTTCTGCTGAGCTCTGCCGGCTGCCCACTGCTGGACAGCCTAGCCAGCTCCTAACCTGGCATTCAAGACCCTCCTGACCTGACCAGGGAACCGCCACAGCCTCAGCTCTCACCCCAAGGTCCACCACTCTACTTCTAGCCCCCCGAGCCAACCCTGCTGCCTCCGTGCCATCCTCCTGTTTCTGTGCTCACCGGACAGCCTCCTTGGGACTCTTCCTTCCACTATGCTCACTGCATTAGTCTGAGTGTGTGCCATCCCCTGGACCAGTCGCCTCCCAGGGCACAGAGTGTGGGATCTCTTCCTAATGCTGTCTCCCCAGCTGGGGCCCTGTACCAACAAAATGCCACAGATTGTCTGCAGAGTAAACTGATGGAAAGACCAGCAAACACAGGTTATAGCAACGACTGTTAGCTGCCTTTCCAGTTTCCATGCTCCCCTCTTCCCTCAAGAAAAACTTTATTTTACTAGGGTGGTAAACTGTCAGCTAAAATATTTCCCAGACTCTCTTGCGGCTGGCTGTGGCCAACGGATTAAGTTCTGGCCAATGAGATGTTGGTGGAAACTGCTCTTTTAAACTGCTGACATGGCTACTACAGGGAACTAACTCAGCTGAGAAGTAAGCTCTTTTCCCCTTCTGGCTATGTGGAATGTAGATATAATGGCTGGAGCTCCAGCAGCCATTTTAGACCCTGAGGCAACCTTGAAGACGAAAGCCATATTCTAGGATGATGAAGTGGAAAGACAGAAACCTAGGTCCCTGATGACTCTGGAGCTGCCATACTACCCCTGTGTGAGACCTCTCGTGTGAAAGAGAAATAAACTCTCTATTGGTTAAACCATTGTAATTTTGGGTTTTACTTCTTGCAAATAATCCTGATGTTAACTGATATGGAGGCAAAAGAAAGATAAAAGGAGAAGAAACCCATATCCTCTTTCTATAGTTTGACCAGAAGCCACCGTGACTGGGGACATGCCACCTTATCTTCACTCTTAATCCCACCTTGGGACAGTGAGCTCAATCGCTGGGCTCTGATGCTCCGGCCCAAACACCCAGATAATGAGGCCGTCTGGTCATCGGGGAAGCACCCAGGAAGGGCCCTGAGACCCTCCTCCCAGGGTCCCGGGGAAAAGCTCCCCTTCACAGAAGGCTGTGGCAGGGCTTCCTCAGACCGACTGCTGCCACCTTAAGGATCTCAGGCCCACCTCGGCGCCCACTCTCTCACCTCCTCCTGGCCTAAGTTCAAACAGCTACCCTCCCCATCACCCTTCACCCCACCCCGCCGTGTGCACGGCGGGAATGTGCAAAACACAGCGCTTACTTCGTCCATTTACTGTGTGTCTCCACCTCTGTCTCTGCTGGAACGTCAGCTCACGAGGACAAGGATTTCTGGGTAGTTTTGCACCATTGTGTTCCTAAGGTTTAGAGAGGGACTGGCACAGAGTGTGTATTCATATATATTTTGGTCTGGGGGCTCCTGGCTGGGTTAACCCTGGACATGTTTTCCCATTCATTCATTCTAAATAAAACAACCCTTTTCAAAAAATTAAAAATGCAACTCCCACACGATCCAGCAATTCCACTTCTGGGTATTTATCCAAAGGAAATGAAAACACTAACTCGAAAAGATACATGCACCCCGTGTTCACTGCAGCGTCATTTACAGCAGCCAAGATACGGAAGCAACCTAAGTGTCCGTCAACAGATGACTGGGTACAGAAAATGTGCTATATACACACACACATAGATATACAATGGAGTATCACTCAGCCATAAAAAATAAGGCATCCTGCCATTTGCAACAACATGGATGGACCTTGAGAGCATTATGCCAAGTGAAACGTCACACAGACAAAGACAAATACTGTATGATCTCACTTATAGGAAGAATCTAAAAAAAAAAAAAGGAGCTCATAGATACAGAGCACAGATTGGTGGTTGTCAGAGGTGGGGGTGGGGTGGGCAAAAGTGGTAAAAAGAGTCCAAAGGTACAAACTTCTAGTTATAGAATAAATAAGTCCTGGGGATGTAATGTACATCATGGTAACTATATTAATAATACTGTATTGCATATTTGACAGTTGCTAAGAGAGTAGATCTTAAAAGTTCTCATCACAAGGAAAAAACCTGTAACTGTGGTGACGGATGTTGACTAGACTTACCACAGTGATCATTTTGCACTATGTACAAACATCAACTCATTATGTTGCACACCTGGAACTAACATAATGTTGGTATGTCGATTACACCTCGACAGAAAAACCCAAACCCTTGGTTGGTGTCTGCTCTGCATCAGGCCCTACGCCCAGGGCTAGGGGTTCAGAGATGGAAGATCCCCATGTCACTGAGCTCACCTCTGACGGGTGGGAGGGAGAAGCAAGCAGGCGGTGACAAACCAGGGCACCAGAGCTGTCCCAGAGGTCGATGCTGGCGTCCAGGATTCGCAAACCCCGCCTGGCCCACCGCCCCCAGGAAGCCCTCCCACCCTCCTGAGCAAGGAGCCTACTCAGGTCTCCAGGCCTCCCGGGAGAGGCAGGGTTCAAGAGAGCCAGTAACAAGTGTGCTCACCCTGCTGTGCCCGGCAGGGGTGTGGCCACCCTCTGAGGAAGGGCCGCTCTTTTTCATTCCCATTTGGTAACTAACCCCTACTGCGCACGCACTACCTCCCAGGCCCTGCGCTCAGCCCACTGCACTCATCAGCTCAGCTAATCCTCCCCACAACCCTCTGATTTAGGTGCCGTATTAGCCCCCCTTTACAGGCAGGGAAACTGAGGCCAGGAGAAATTAAATTAGCCCAGCCCTGAGAGTGGGTGTCAGACCTGGATTCAAGCTCGGGAGTCAGTGTCAAGGCTGAAGCAGCGGCTCTGAGCCGTGAATGTGAGTGCCCCCTCGCCACCCACAGACGGGCACGGGCGCTCAGACACCCGAGGGTTACCTGACGTCAGGCGCAGCAGACCCAGACCTGACCCAGGGCTGTCGTCCCCACGCCAGGTTCTGCGGAGACCCTGCAGGGTAACTCTGGAGCAGACCAGAAGCCCCTTCTGTCCTGACCCCGTGGAGAGTGCCATGCACGTGCACGCCCACCGTCAGGGAAGCCCCACTCCTTCTACACGCTCCCTGATTTCAACTCTGAAAGCACGGGGAGAGAGCTGTTCCAAAAGCTATTTTGAACAATCAAGGTTTTAACAAAATCTGTGGGAGCAAATGAATAATGGCATCAGGAAAGGGGCGGGAGGGCCCAGGGCCGGCTCACCTTGAGGGGCAGGTAGGCAGCGATGGTGATGCGGGCGCTCAGGTGGATGTGGCCGCGCGTGTAGCTCACAAGCAGCGTGGTGTACCCCTGGGCCTCAGCTCGCACTCGGACCCCGCTGCAGTGCTCGGAGCCCGGCTGCAGCCGCCCTGCAGGAAGAGGAAAACCGGACCATCAGCATGAACCTGACTTTGCCGGGAACGACGAGACAAGCCGACAGCCCCTCTCACCCTGGGCTTGATACCTAATTTTTTCAACTTAAAAATTTTGAGTGTAATTCCCATAAAAAGTACACTTATCATAAGCATACAACTCACAACGATTTTTTTTTCCCCACAAACTGAACACACTCTGTATCCAGGACCATGTCAAAAAACAGATGACGTGCACACCCCGGAATCTCCCGTGGATCCTTCCATCTTTAGCCCCCCAAAGGAAAACCTGTCAGCAGCCTTCTTTTTTTTTTTTTGAGGAAGATTAGCCCTGAGCTAACATCGGCCAATCCTCCTCTTTTTGCTGAGGAAGACTGGCCCTGAGCTAAGATCCGTGCCCATCTTCCTCTACTTTATATGTGGGACGCCTACCATAGCATGGCATGCCAAGCAGTGCATAGGTCCACACCTGGGATCCAAACCGGTGAACCCCAGGCTGCCGAAGCAGAACGTGTGCACTTAACCACTGCGCCACCGGGCCGGCGGTCAGCGGCCTTTTAACGGCACAGCTCGACTCTGCTTGCTTCTGTATTTCATAGAAAGGTCGTCGCTCAGCATAAACTCCGTGGTGTCTGCCCTCTTCAACTCAATCCTGGTGGTGAGATCCCTCCTTATTTTTTGCACCTTGTAGATCTTTCATCTGAACTTGCGTATCTATTTTGCTGTGTGCATAGAGACCAACTGAATTCTTCACTGACCGCGAGCATCTGGCCGCTTCCAGCGTGGAGCTCTGACTCCCATGCTGCCAGGAGCCTGTGCACCCCCTCAGGAGACACAGTCGGCCATCCTGTGGGTGGATCCCTGGAGAGCATGCCTACCTCCCATCATTATTGCCAAATATCTTTTCCAAATGGGTGTCTCAGGTTAGACGGCTACCAGTGGCCATGCCGCAACCCACCAATAGCTGGTACTTTCCACCTTTTTAAAAAAAGCCATTCTAGTGGGAGCATGGTGGAATTTTATTGTTTTCTTTCCAAACATTTAGAAAAAATATACTATGAAACCCTGTGGGCTGGCTCCGTGGCCGAGTGGTTAAGTTTGTGCGCTCTGCTGCGGCAGCCCAGGGTTCGGATCCTGGGCGCAGACATGGCACCTCTCGTCAGCCCACGTTGAGATGGCGTCCCACATCCCACAACTAGAAGGACATGCAACTAAGATATACAACTGTGTACAGGGGGGTTTGGGGAGATAAAGCAGAAAAAAAAAAAAAAGATTGGCAACAGTTGTTAGCCCAGGTGCCAATCCTTAAAAAAAAAAAAAGAAACCCCGTATTCCCGTCCCCAAGATTCTATAATTAACATTTTGCTCTACTTCTCCTGCTGTGTGATCTATCCAGCCCCCACTCATCCATCCATCCATCCATCCATCTTTTTTATGCATTTAAAAGTAAGTTGCAGGCATCAGTACACTTCATTTTCAGTGTTTTAGCTTATGCATAATTATCTACAGTTCAACATTTCTTTATGGTCCTTTTTTCCTCAAGGTCAAACTTACACACACTGAAAGGCACAGATCTTGAGTGCACCTGCCTCGAGGTCCAGCAAATGCATCTGCCTGTGAAACCCAAACGCCACCAAGAGACAGAACCACCCGCCACGCACAGCGCCCCCTGCTCCGTCACAGGCAGGCCCCCCAACCAGGGCAATCACTGGGCATCTGACATTTTCCACCATAGTGTAGTTTTTAAAAAAAACAATAGTTCTATTGAAATATAACTCACGTACCACAGAAGCACCCATTTAAAGTGTACACACAAGTCAGTGGTTTTTAACATATTCTTGGAGTTGTGCAACTACCACCACTAACTTTAGAACATTTCACCCCCCAGAAAGAAACCCTGTGTGCAGGACAGTCACCCCCGTCCCCTCCCCCAGTCCCCAGCAGCCCCCACGCCATTCTGTCTCAGCGCAGACCAGTCTCCCGCACATCAAGGAGGTGCCCTCCCTTGAGTCTGGCTTGTCTCAGCGGTAGGTCTCTGAAATTTGTCTCCGCGGCTGCGTGGTCAGCAGTTGGCACCCTGTGATTGCTGAGCAGGGCTCCACGCGAGGAGGGCCCACAGTTGCTTTGTCTTCTCTCCAGCTGGTGGCATCTGGGTCGGTTCCAGTTCGGGGTGATCAGGAACAGGGCCACTGTGCACACCCGTGGACAATCTTCTTGACTCTCAGGACACCTTTGCTTTGACTGAGGCCACATTCCAGTGTGCTGTTTCCCCGTGGCCTCCAGGAAGGTGGGTCACAGCAGCTGCAGGCAAGCCTGGGAGCCCCCGAGAACCGCAGCTCGGCCAAATGGGCCTGCTGTGCCCACAAGGACACAGGCAGAAGAAAGAGGGACCTGAGAGGTCTGAGGGTGACCTGCTGGCTTCCTGTTGGGGACAAGAGTCAGGGCAAACACTTCTGCACGTAGCCCTGAGTCATAAGGCAGGGCGCCAGGCCCTCTGTCCAGGGGGAAGATGCTCAGCGAGTGGCACCCAAGGGGCACACCCTGGCTCTGACGGCGCTGCAGAGAAGCTCCTGAAGCACGAGGCTACCCCCGCCCCCGCCTGCCTGGTGTGAAGTCCCAGCGCCCCCGCCTGCCAGACTCTCCCCACCACCACCCGCCTGGTGGGAGGCCCGCCTGCGCTGACCTGGGCCAGGCCACAGCCTCACGTGCCTCCGGGCTCCGACGCTCCTCCTGCCCCCAGGAACGCTCTTCCCTGCCTTCGCCCAGGCTCACCCTCCATGTCTCAGCTCTCACGGCCTCTGTGCAGCCTCCCCAGACACCCCGACTGGCTTGGACACTGACCTCTGTACACTTCTGGGGAATGTGTTTGGGCCTTCACGTTGAGGACACGCCCAGGAGGGTCCGGGACTCAGGGCGCCCGTGCTCACCCGCTGGGGCACACTGTCCCATGCCCGGAACCGCCTGCTGACCCATCTGTCTCGCTGGGCCGTGGGGACCATGAAGGCGAGGCCATGGCTCGTGCTCACCAGGGACCACGGAGCACACACTTAGTAGGTGCTCAGTGAACAGGCTGCTGGAAACCAGCGAGAGGGCCAGGTTGAGCAAGAGCTGACGGGGGTCCTCCTCCGGGCAGGGGCCTGGCCATGGCAATGCTCACAGCCGAGGGGCTTTCCAGGGGCTTCCACGGTGAGGACGAGGCAGAAACAGGAGCCCAGCAGCCAGTCCAGCAGGAAGAGGCTGGAGCCCCACTGCCCAGAGGGTGCTGGTGCCAGGCCTGGGGCCACAGCTGCCCAGGGAAATGGGGCAGCCCTTCCCAAGAACCAGGACTGAGTCCCAGCCGTGTGCCCGCAACTGGGGCAAGCTCAGGGACAGACACTTGGGGGAGAGGGAGGACCCGCCAGCCTAACGTGGCATCGCTTCTGCCCCACGCGTATGCTCACGAGCCTGCCGTGTCCCACCCCAGGCAGGCGGCACACGTTCTGCTGACCCCGCCTGGTCTCGCGTCCAGGGATTCCCGCGAGATGGTGTCTCTCCCCTGACCAGGCTCCAGGCTATAAGGCACAGATTTTTCATACAGCCTGAGCCCTGCACACGAGCCTCCACAAAGCCACATATGCTTTACACCGGGGGTCACTTTAGGAGCTTGCTAAGGGAAATTTTGACGCCATGAGATTTCTGTCTTGGCTGCTTTTTCAGAACCAAACTCCTTGACAAATGCCCCTGCACTGGGCATTCATTGTGAATGAGGGTCATTCATTTGTAAGCCTCACAGCAGGCGAGCGGCTGGGATCCCCATTTCATATATAGAGAATCCAAGGCTCAGAAAGGTTGGGCAACCTGCCGACATCACACAGCCAATACACGAGCAAGTGGCACTCAGACCCAGGATCTTGGAATTCCACATCTGTCCTTTATTCCCTGGACCTCCTGGATGCTGGCCAGTGCAGGGCTGCAGACTCCCCTCCAGGACACATGTGAGGGGCGGTGCAGGGGGCCAGCTCCCCTCCTGCCACCAGCAGGCCTCTCTCTCGCGTTGATGTTTTCCTCCATCCTGAATGGTTGCCTCGCTAAGACACAAGATCTCAAAAGCTTGGTTTCTCTGGGACAGACGGTCAGAGAGGACACAGAATCATGCTCCAAGGACGGACGGGGATGCGGTGGGCTCGTGACATTTCAGAGACCCACCTCCCTCCTCTGCGCGGCTCACGTTCAGACAGCTCCATGAGTAACACAAATGCAGTGATCCTACAAACACCTCTGCCAACGAGGCTTCCTGAACCCACCAGGATCACGTCATCACTCTACTCAAAAACCATCGCTGGCTCCCCACTGCCTGGACGCGGATGTCCAAGCCCTCCAGCCCTCCATGACTCAGGCTTAGACAGGTTCTCCCATTCCAGGTCCACCGTGTGTGCCCACACCCCCCAGCACGCCCCCTCCGGCCCCAGTCCAGGAGCCCCTGCCTGCTGAATGCCCTTCCCTGTACTTCTAACCCTGGCCCAAACCTGACTCCTCCCTCAGTGCTCACCAGTCCTCAGCTTCTTCATCTGCAAATCGAAGAGGAGTCCCCGTGCTGCCCTGGGCCGACTCCACTGGGAGGCCCATTTCTTGGGGGACTAAGGCCCCAGGGTCAGGGTCAGACACACCCAAATCTGTATGCCATCCCACCCTGTGCCCTCATGTGACCCTGGGCAGCTACGCAGCCTCAGTCTCTTCAGGTGACATGTGGCCCAACCACAGATCTTCCTCCCACGGTGGTGTGACGCCCAGTGAGGTCACACATGCAGAGAACTGACCCTGCACGTGGCAGGGGTGACACTCAATAACCTAACTACCACCATCACCACTGAACCCGCAGGGATGCTGATGGGAAAAGATCAACGTGTGTGTCTCTGGTGGCTCAGGATGGGGGGGCCTTGCATGTCCCAAAGGTGTTATGATTCTGTCACTGCCAAACCCCCATCCATGGTGGATTCTGAGCACTCATTGGATTCAGGCATGGCAATGCGCACCATGACATGTAGTCTATTTGAGACGACACCCATTTTAGAGACGTGCAAACTGAGGCTCAGGGAGCCAAGTTATTTGCCAAAGGTCACGCAGAAGGCAAGATCCAGACCAGACCACTGCAGATGGTGGACAAGGGGACCAATGCTATTCCTCTTGCTGTGACCTCCGCTGCCCCCCACCCTCCATCTAGGAATCTGGGACGGCCCCATCGAGAACTTGGCAGTCTGGCCCTGGGGCCGGTGACTGGCGCTCGCTCATCAGGGCTGGTTTACCTGGGAGTGGCTGGAACACGCCCTGGTTCTCCACCTCGACCGCCAAGTCGAAGTGGGAGCAGTCGCTCAGAGTGACCACCTCGCTGGCCCCACCGGGCATGAGGCCGTTGATCCTCAGGGGCAGCTCCAGGGCCTGGCCCACCCGTGCCTCCACCTGGCACGGGGCGAACTCCATGCTGCTGGGCTCGATCACGTACACCTGGAGGACAGGGCAGGGACTGGGTCCTCAGCCTCTGTGGGAGGAGAAGCACCTGCTGCTGAGATTTACTAAGAGCTGCTGCATGCTGGGCACTGAGGACACATTGCGAGAAGGCTGAGCTTGGGGGACATGACAGTGTGTGCTGGGACTGGGGTAACGATCAGGGACAGAGCTAAGCCTCTGAGCAGGTGACATGGGAACTCAGACCTGAGAGCCATGTCAAAGGCAGCCACACAAAGGTCTGAGGGAAAAACATTCTGGGAAGAAGAGACAGTCGGTGCAAAGGTCCTGAGCCATGTACCAGCTCAGCATACGGAGAACTATGGAGCAAGCCAGTGTACGGGGCAAGAGAGAGGCGTCGTCAACAACAGCTAATACTTACAGGAAACAAAGCTTGCCGCACTCCAGGTTCCGCTCTAAGAATATCTCTAACTCACTCGGTCCTCTCAGCCTCCTTGTTCAGAAGGCTCTGTTACCAACCTCATCACCCGATGGAGAAGCTGGCACGGGAGGTTAAGGAACTCGCCTGAGCTGGGGACGGGAGCGTCTGGACCAGGCAGTGCGGCCGGAAGCCAGGCTCTGACCACCACACCCCCTGCCCCCTCAAGGGACTGTCCCCAGGCTTTTGGCTGAGCAGGCGGGTGCAAGGCAGCATATTCACTGCGATGAAGAAGCTTGGGGGGAGGGGTCGGTGGTCACGGTTTATCTGAATATTTGACAATTATGCAGTGGCTAAAGGGTGGGTCATAAGCCTCTTTATATGAGCATAGGTCATCCTTAGCTAGAGGTGTGTGTCCACGTGGGTCGCAATAGAAGGCTAACTGTCCATCAAGGGCCAAATGCTGTGACAGAAGGTCGGGATTGGACACACTACGAATGGAGCTTCCATTTCTGCCCTAAACGAAGTAATAAAAGGGCGAGGTCGGGGTCAGGTGTCAGGAAGGAGGTGGGGTCAGGAGGCCGCCAGGTGGGGCTGGCAGAGGCTCAGGGGCGGGTGACAACTCCCACCTGCGGCCTTGGCTGAATGAGCTGGTCCCGCATCACTGAGGGGCAGAAGTCAGACGCAGGTCCCAGGGGCAGGGAAAGCCTGACTTCATATCTGAACAGGAGTTGGGGGAAAGGAGTGGGCGTCTCTTGGGGTCTGGGGGCTCCCCTTTCACTGTGAGCTTATAGCCTGGTCCTCAGCAGCCCCATCCTCCACCTGGGGCGGGATGTCATGTCCACCTCCTGATATGGGCGTGAGCTGTTCAAGGGCAGGGCTGGGGCCAGACCCCCACCCCTTGCCCACCGACACCAAGCTCAAGACAAGGACTCAAGGGTATTTCTGAATGAAGCCCGAGGCTGGTTCAGAGGGGCAGCGGGAGGCCACCAGCCACCTCCCCTGGGCTGTCCTGGACCTTGAGATCTTACCTTCATCTCCCCGAAATGCAGCGGGTTCTGCACGTCATGCGCCTGGATCACACTGAGTCCAATGTCGCTGCCCGTGGTCATCACACCCCTCACAGTGACTGTGGCAACCACGTGGCTTGACGAAGACCAGCTGAAGTTCCCACTCCCACCGTGGGCCTGGGGGGAAGCATCATCGGTCAGCCCCCTGCCCCATCCCTCTCTGGGTTTCACACACCCTCACACTCACACCCTCACACTCACACCCTTACACACACACACGTGGTCAGCACCCCCACTGCATGGAAAAACGTGGCGTCAGCCAAGGTCTGGCAGGAGGCTGCCTCTGCCCCTTGCTCTCTCCACCCTGTCTTGTTTCTGGTCCTCATATTCTGGGGACCTTGTGGCTGACACACACATGGACACACATGCCCAGCACCTGGGGCACCTCCCAGAGCTCAGGCCGGAGGGAAAGGTCCTCCCACGGAGCTGGGTGCAGGATGCTGCTTCCCTGAGCAGACACACCTCCCTCCCGGCACACGCCCACCTGAGCCTAGTCATCTGCTGTGACACAACCGACGTCCAGCGGCTCCCCAGGCAGGGGCCACCCCTAGAACCCGAGAGGGGCAGGGAGGGTGACACGCCTGAGTGATGGGGCAGTGGGTCCAGTGCATATGGGACACCTGTCCTCAGTGCCAGGGAGACAGCAGGGACCAATGGGGGCTGTGCTGGCCACAAGGGCTGGAGCCCCGACGGGAGTCAGTCCCTGCCCCCTAATGCCAGGCGGGCAAGTGACAGGGCTGGAGACGTTGTCCCTTGAATTTCAAATTTTTCTCTAAGGATATTTACACTGCTTTCGGAAAAAAATATTTGTTAAAAAAGAAAATGCATGTGGAAGTTAAAGGCCCGTTCCAGGTTTTTTTGTTGTGCTTTCTTTTCTGTTTTTCAGGTTTTTTTCTGATTACCAAAATACATTGCTATGATAGAAACCTCAGAAAATACAGAAAGCACAGACTCTGATTTTAAATTCTCTCCGACCGATGGAAGGTGATATGAAAAGGAAGAGAATGGACCAAACCCCCAATCCCACGGAAACACCCCAAGGAATGCCCCGGACATGGGGTCCCCTCATTACCTTTATTGTGTACTGATAGGCACCCGTCTTTGGTTGCCACGGAAACGTCAAGATGCTGGGATAGAGGGTGATTGGGACGTGAATTTCCACCTCCTGCTGGTTCCACACAGGCACCTGTAATGTGTGGACCCCTCCATCCTACAAGGGGGTGAGGGCACCACACGTCACTGTGACAGTCTGGTCTTCAGCCCAGTTCTTCCAGCAAGCAGACCCCCGCCCTCCCTGGGGATCAGGTGACAAAGGTAGATTTTGTGACTGTGGGGGAGTAGGAAGGAGGATGCCCTGCAGCCTTCTCTGTCTCCATGGAGACGGCTTTCGTGGCTCTGCCACAGCCACTCAAGTGAACACTGCTAGACTTCATCCTCACGGCACCCCTGACAGGATGGACATGGTCGCCCCCGCTTTACAGATAGGGAAACTGAGGCATGGAGCTCTAAACCAACTTGCCCAAAGCCCCCAGAGCTGAAGTGGCGACTTTGGCAGGAATCGCTGCCAGACCCACAGGCCATTTCTTTCCGCCACGTCCTGCTGCCTCTCACGGGTCTGGGAGAGGTTGTGAGCAGGCTAACAAGATGAGAACATATATGCCAATTTTCCATCAGTGAAAATGGCTCCCACCTGAAACTGACTGGCCTTCTAAATACAGGGGGAAAATGAAAAGACTTTAATAGACCTGAGCAGCCGAAACAGCCAAAGGGATGCTCGTGGCTCCAGGTGGTGCCCAGCAGCACACACGGGCCCAGCCCCGTCCCCCAGCCAGGGTTCCCAGCTCCAGTCCCAAAAGGGGCAGGCTCACTTTTACAGGGGCCAGCAAAGGGCAGAGGAAGGGATCCCAGTTTGGGGACAGGGCACAAGGAAACCCAAAGTCCCTGTCCCCAGACACCCCTGGGAGCCCACAGAGGGAGGGACCTCCATGGTACCGTGAGAGCAGCACCGAGGCTGAGCCTGGGGCCCGACTCCCAGGGCTCATGTCCAGCTGCATCAACCTTTCTGCCCATGGGGGGCCCAGGGGATGGTGAGGGAGGTGCCAACTTACCTGGTCCACCACAGAGGTGAGGGCTGCCTGGATGGCCGTTTGGCCCCTCTTTAATGTCCTGACATGATGGTACGACCCATTCTGGGAAGAAGAGAGCACCTCAAAGAACTCAGGAGGAAGCACGGTTTCAATTCGGATGCTCTGGAAGGCAAGGCAGGACCAGTGAGGGAGGTGCTTCTCGACAGCTCAGGAAAGTCAGGAGGCGGGAAAGAGGCTGCGTGGTGGGAACAGCAGCCAGGCCAGGCCGAGGTGCCCCGGGAGGCTCAGGGGACCCCCCAGCCGGCAGATAGGCAGGCGCCTGCAGCTGAGCTAACCTCTCTTGCCTTGGAGCCCGCCCGGCCACCCGCTCTGCAGGCTCCTGTCGGACGGAGCTCCCCGTGTGGGGCTCAGGGAGCTCACGGCCTCCTGCCAGCTTCGGCAGGAGGCGCTCCCTGATCCTCTGCAGAGCAGGAAGAGAGGGAGTCCCAGAGCTCTGAACCCCCAGGCTAAGGAGAAGGGAGCAGGGTGGCAGCCGGCAGACACCACCTCAGCATCGTGGCCCTCTCGAACCTGCTGCCTGAGGCTTCCTCGCCCACCCTGCCCCAAAGGAAGTGGAGCCACGGTGAGCAGACTCATGGCTTACAGGGTCTTGAGACGCCCCAGGGATGCCATGACAGTGACTCCCGTGGACCCAGCAGCACTACCGGGAAGCACCCGAACTCAGCCTGCCTGGGGGGGTAGCTGTTGCTTCAAGTCTGCTCGTGAGGCAGCTGCTCCGGCAGGCACACCCCACCTCGCCACCCCACCAGGACCCAAGGCGAGCACTCACATCTGACAGGTAGACCTTGTTGCCAGACTTGTCAAGCACTTCGATGGTAATTTCATACAGGCGGCCAGTCTCGAGTACCCACCTGTCACCAGGGTGGACAGTGAACCCTACAAAATAAGCAGGTGGCAAAGCCTGACCATTCAGGACACAGAGGCATGCAGCTGAGGAAGAGGATGGGACCAGGCACCATCAGCACTGGCCCCACAACTGCTTCCCTGGAGGACCCACAGCTGCTCGCCTGGAGGACCCACAGCTGCTCCCCTGGAGGACCCACAGCTGCTCGCCTGGAGGACCCACAGCTACTCGCGTGGAGGACCCACAGCTGCTCGCCTGGAGGACCCACAGCTGCTCCCCTGGAGGACCCACAGCTGCTCGCCTGGAGGACCCACAGCTGCTCCCCTGGAGGACCCACAGCTGCTCGCCTGGAGGACCCACAGCTGCTCGCCTGGAGGACCCACAGCTGCTCACGCGGAGGACCCACAGCTGCTCGCCTGGAGGACCCACAGCTGCTCGCCTGGAGGACCCACAGCTGCTCACGCGGAGGACCCACAGCTGCTCGCCTGGAGGACCCACAGCTGCTCCCCTGGAGGACCCACAGCTGCTCGCCTGGAGGACCCACAGCTGCTCCCCTGGAGGACCCACAGCTGCTCGCCTGGAGGACCCACAGCTGCTCGCCTGGAGGACCCACAGCTGCTCACGCGGAGGACCCACAGCTGCTCGCCTGGAGGACCCACAGCTGCTCCCCTGGAGGACCCACAGCTGCTGGCCTGGAGGACCCACAGCTGCTCGCCTGGAGGACCCACAGCTGCTGGCCTGGAGGACCCACAGCTGCTCGCCTGGAGGACCCACAGCTGCTCGCCTGGAGGACCCACAGCTGCTCACGCGGAGGACCCACAGCTGCTCGCCTGGAGGACCCACAGCTGCTCACGTGGAGGACCCACAGCTGCTTCCCTGGAGGACCCACAACTGCTTCCCTGGAGGCCCCACAGCTGTTCACGTGGAGGACCCACAATGGCTCGCCTGGAGGACCCACAACTGCTCGCCTGCAGTCCTCCATGAAAAGGACCAGCTGGTAAGGACTGTGAGACCTGATGCCTGTAGAACCCAAGCTGCTGTCTCAGCTTCCCCAGGACCAAACCGAACATACCCTGCACTGACTGCTCACGGGCTCATTCTGACCTGACCCTGTTCACAGTAGGGCTACTCTGAATCCAGGCTACACTCTAAATCCACAGTAGGTCTACTCTGTATCCATGGTAAGTCTGCACTCTGATCCAAAGCATGTCTACAACCTAAATCCACAGCAGGTCCACTCTCTGAATCCGCAGCGACTCTGCACGCTGAAGCCCGGCCCTGAGCGCCCTCCCCGTGTGGGCGGCCTCTGCCCTCCCAGACCCCTCCCTTGGTTCCCACACACGATGCCACACCAGCTGCTCCCTCACCCCCAGGAGGCCGTGTGACTTCTCACCTCCACACCACTGCCCGAGCTGTTCCCTCTGCCAGCATGACCTTTCCGCAAGAGCAGCTTCTGAGAAAATGTCCGCCTCCAACATCATCTCCCAGAGCCTTTCTTCCGCACTCACTTTTATTAACTCTTTCCCACTGTCCCATCCCCGCCTGTTTTCCCTGGTCTCTCCCCACAAAACCCAGCACCAGGACCCTGTCTCCCTTCCTCTGGAGCTCCAGGGCCCAGCACAGGCCAGCGAGACGGAAGGTATCAGGGTAACACTTCTGAGTCAACCCAGCTCCTGAGATGCACAGGCCACCTGCCTGGGTCTCACGTAGAAGCCATGTCACGTAGTGGCAGACAAGGGGACCCTGGGGTCTCTGCACATCAGGCAGACGCTCTCCTGCCTGAACCTCCCAGCGAACTGGGAGGTGACTCAGCTCAGACCGAAGGCAGCGTTGCCTCGGGGACCTGGGGGACACTGTGTTCTGGACACCTCTCAAGGGTTGTCTATTGTGGCAGCTCCTGGGCCCTGGCTGTGCCCCTCCGGTCCTCCACGGATGCAGATTCCCCCCACCTCTCGGCCACACGCCTGCCCCAACCCCAACAAGACATTGACCACTCTGCCCCGTCCCATCTCTCTCTACAGAGCCCTCCCCACTCGGCCCCATCCCATCTCACCCCTACAGAGCCCTCCCTACTTGGCCCCATCCCATCTCTCCCTACAGAGCCCTCCCGACTTGGTCCCATCCCATCTCTCCCTACAGAGCCCTCCCGACTTGGTCCCATCCCATCTCTCCCTACAGAGCCCTCCCCACTCGGCCCCATCCCATCTCACCCCTACAGAGCCCTCCCCACTTGGCCCCATCCCATCTCTCTCTACAGAGCCCTCCCAACTCAGCCCCATCCCATCTCTCCCTACAGAGCCGGGCCCCTGCCTTCGTTCTGCCCTCTGCTTGTTTCTCTGCACCCACATGAGAGGACTGAGGGGCAGCCCTGCCAGGGGGTCAGCTGCTGGTGTCCCCAGGCCTCCCGCTGGCAGTGCTGGTTAGAGTAGAGCACTTTCGGGGCCGGCCCAGTGGCGCAGCAGTTAAGTGCACACGTTCTGCTTCGGCGGCCTGGGGTTCACTGGTTCGGATCCCAGGTGCGGACATGGCACTGCTTGACAAGCCATGCTGTGGCAGGTATCCCACATACAAAGTAGAGGAAGATGGGCACGGATGTTAGCTCAGGGCCAGTCTTCCTTAGCAAAAAGAGGAGGATTGGCAGCAGATGTTAGCTTAGGGCTAACCTTCCTCAAAAAAAAAACCAGAGTAGAGCACTTTCTGGGGAGCTGTTGCTTTTTTTCTCTAGCTCCTGTAAACACTGCTGAGCAGCACCCAGGCCCCGGGACGCCCGCACTCACCCAAGTACCCAGGTTCCACCACGTAGATGGTGCTGTTGGGCAGCCTGGACGCACCCTGCATGCGGATACCTGGGTTCTGAATTAAGGAACAAAACACACACAGCAAATAAGCCAGCTGGCAGGCTCCAGCTTGGCTCCGAAGGCTTGATCATTGTCACAATGTCACATGGAGAGAAGAGAGGTGACAACTCCCCCACCCAACGCCAAGGGGAGCAGAGACATTTCCAGGGTCAGAGGCCACACAGCACCTCGCACAGCAGCAGAGGGGTCCTCTGCCAGGGGCCCGGAGACCATGCAGCGCACACCAAAGAGTCTGGGACAGGGACCACATGTGAGTGTGAAAACAGCCCTGGGCAGGCCCCCTGGATGAGGCCGTGGGCACCAGAGAAGATTCTGCAAGAGCTCCGCGCCTGCCACCTCCCGCCCGGGAGCCTTGCCATGAGTCACCCACGGAGGTGAGCGAGTCCACGCAGTGCGCTGCTATTTTGGTTCTTTCTGCTTTTCAGACCTTGAGGGAAAACAGGGGTATTTTTAGCCTAGCCAAGCTTTCAGGGAGAAAAATGAATTGACTTTCAAAAAGCAGATCCCCTGTGCGCAGGACACGTGCACACATGCTGGCCGGGCAAAAGGATACTCTTGTGGCCGAGGACCAGGCTGCTCTGTCCCAGCTGCACTGCGGTGACCGTTGACGTGTCCTGGGCCAAGACAGCCACGGGCCGGCCCAGGTCTCCCTCGGGGCCCCGGACGTCGTTCTGAAGCTGCAGCTCGTACTGATCGGAAGGCATGGAGAGTTCTGGCCACCCAGAAACAAAAAAGAACAAAGCAGAGAGAGAGCAAGACAGGAAGCGTTAAGAGCCAGTGTGTCTACCCCACCCCGAGTCCCCAGACCCTGTGTCAGTACAGCTGTTGGGGTGTTTTTTCTCCTTAATTTTTTTTAAACACTTTAAATTTTAACATTGTTCCCCATGCCTGTGGACAAAGCTGACGCTCCCCATGGATTTTCAGAGGCAATCAGTTTTCTCGTGACTGCCATACGCTGTTTGTTTTTTTTAAAATTAACCACAGCCTCTGACTCAAATTGCCGACTGCTTGCAGAATACTAACATAAGACCCCTTTCTGTTCATCACTGAAGTGAGTGCTTTGCTTCTACACCGAGGGGTCCAGGGTGGACTCACGAGACCCATGCATCTTCTGGGGGTTTCCAAAAAGGCGCTGGTCAAGGGTCTCCTGCCAGGTTGTGGAAGCTGGGTCAATAATTTACAAAGAATTTTCTCTGTTGCTACCCTGACCATCCATCAGTGTTTCCCTGCTCTGTGTCACGCTCTAGACAAGAACCCACCTGCTCTGGGCCAGGATGAAAAGCAATTTCCCCGGAGATGACAGGTTCTATAAAACCCACGCCTCCATGTCCGTCTTGCACGCCCCGTAGGTAGAGACCACAGCACTTTTGGTATAAATAACTACTGTTGACTGAGAAATCACAATGTGACAGGACTGTACTGCCATTCGATGTGCACGTTCCCCCACTTTATCCCACAACAACCCCTGAAACAGGCAGTACTGATGCCCACATCTTGGAGATGGGGAACCGTGGAAATCAAGGTGAGAAGCTTGCTAGTAGCCCCTCACTGGTGAGCAGAGCTGGCAGAGCTGGGATTGAAACCAAAGACAGCACGACCACCGCTACCTGCCCCTCCGGAGCCTTAGAGCTCCTATCAGCTGACCCACTCAGAAGCCTGGGGGTGGCTGCGCCCAGCCCCCCACACGGGAGAGGGACGCGGATGCAGGGAACCGTAGACAGCTTCGCTGCCACCACTGGTCCCAGCTCAGGGCCTGCAAGGACGAGCACCTGGAGGAGTTTCCGCTAGAGCATCCTTCAGAATTCCCAGGAATTCTGAGGAGAACTCTGGACGGGAGGCGTTTTGCCTACTTCCTGTCCTGGGTATCCTTTGTGGGTTCCAAAACGTCCCCAAGAATTTGCCCTGGAGCAGAGGCTTCTCAAAGGGTGGTCCCTGGACCATAAGCATCACCTGGGGACTGCAAACACTTGACCCCACCCCAGACCTGCTGAATCCACACGTGGGGTCGGGCCCGCGCCCTGTGTGTGAACAGGCCCTCAGGTCATTCTGATGGACGTGGCATCGAGAATCCCTTAGGGCACGCACAGCCCACGTCCTTGTCTCCGCCTGCGGGACGCCCAGGGGAGCTGGGCTGTGGTTCCTGCAGATGACGTGCCCAGTGGCCAGCATACGGCAGGAGTGCATCGGGGACACGTCATAACAAATAACAAAAGGCCAATACTCAGTAAAGCAGTCTTACTCACGCTGCTTTACGGAGCACCAGCTCCCTGTCTCGTTTAAAGTTCTCCAAAGGAATATGGCCCTTTTGAAAAATGAATATACTGACTCTCGAAGGATCTTGCACAACGCAGAGGTGAGCACATGGATAAAATCCTAAGACGAGGAAAATACGGAGCTGGTTTGATGGACTCCTTAAACACCTCTTAGAACGCAGAACTCACCACTTGTAAGAGGCACTGAATATGGATGGCTTTGCAGATGTTCAGGTCACTGTCTGCCCACAAACAGAGGAGGACTGCTCCCGGGGCCCCAGACCAGCCCTGCTACCACCTGCAGAGGGCAGATGGCTGTCCCCGAGGCTGCCCCTCTGTAGCCAGGAGGCCCACGTTCTTCTAAGAGACAGTCTCTGACCCCTCCTGACCCCGGCTGACCCTCCCAAGGTGCTTCCAATTGTCAGAGTCTCCCAACCCCTCACCCCATGTGGGCTCCAGGGTGACCAGGGAGCTCCTGGGGAGGTGCATCTGAGCCCAGGAGGACAGGGAGCTCACTCCTCTGACTCTGACTCCAGCCCCTACTCATGCAGCCCAGTGTGCACAGTCCTGAGCTCAAGGGTGTGCTGGGCTCCACATCCCTTCAATGCTTGAGGCTGGGATGCATGGCCCCAGCCCGACATCTGTCCATGCAGGTGGTTTTCCAAACCTCAGTGCATCTCATCTGAGTACCGTCCGCCTTTCCAATCACCGAAGTTCTTCTCACACACCGATTCCCTCGGCCAGCACGTCCTTCCCACATTTCCTTCTGTCTAATAATTTGGTTACTGTGCCTGTCATGGCTATAAGCAATCCAAATACCAACAGGGCTGAGGACAGAGGAGAGAGACTCATGGTCCCAGTAGAAACCCCAGCCTATGGACAACACAGACACCCCCGCTGCCGGCTCCGAGAGCTGCTGCCCCCCGCCTGCCTCCTTGCAGAGATGTCGCAGGGTCATCACTGGATCGCCTGCTTGCCTCCTCTGGGCCATGCGCCCCAGGCAGGCAGGGGCCTGGGCAGCCCCGCTGACCTCTGCACCCACACCCCAGCAGAGTGCTGGCACAGAGCTGGGGCTCCATAAGTGGGCTGGCAAGAAAGCGAGCTGCACACCAAGGAAGGCAGGCAGACGCAAGGGAAAGAAACACACGGAAGGAAAGAGGAAAATTTACCTGTTTCTAAAATTTACATTTTAGAAAAACCAAAAGAAAAGAAAATGTAAAGAACTACTTTGGGGTTATAATGATCTGCCTGCCAACAAGTCCCCGTAACTGTCCTCTACCCCTCATTCTCTGAGCCTTTGCAGGAAGCTGGGCAAGGCAGGGATGTGCTGACATTCATGTCCCTGAAATGACATCATTCCTCTGACTTTCCTGTCTAGTAAACCTGGTAAAAATGACAATGACATGAATTATATCTCAATTTAAAAAAAACCAATCCATTTAAAAATATTGGACAGTGATTTTGCATTGTGCGTCTTGTTTGTCGAGAACCTTCGCTGGCTCATCCCTGTCAGTCCTCCCGGAGCATCCATCCAGCAGCCACTCCAGCGCCATGGCAACAAGGACCATCAATCACACAGGTGTGCTTATTTTTGGAAGAATTTCCCATCTCACGGAGAAAGGGAGGTGACTTGCCTATTTCCTGTCTGGGGGCATCTTTCATGTGCTCCAATTCTTTGACCTCCATGGCAGGTCAATGACCAAACCCACGAGTTTTCCTGGGTACCTTGGGATGTGTTGTTCCTCCGGGCCATGACATCTGAACTAATTTAGGGTGAGCTCCTAAGACTCTTCATTAAACCACTGCCCGCCCACCCCCCATAACCACACTGGCTCTGCCCTCCCCACTGGGACACAGCTCTCAGCCCTCATCCGCCTCAAGCAAAGGGACCACCCCCGGCTGCCTGGGAGCATGGGAAAGCCCTGTCTGTCACGCTCAGCAGCTGCTCTTATTTTCCCTGGGGGACAGGACCACTTGATCCTGCAGGAGTGATTCAGGCCAAGGAGCCCAATGGCTCTGTGAGCCTCAGGTATTCTGTACCTCGGTTTCCTCATCTGTAAAACGGGGTGTTAACGAGTCATTGGGTTATAATGCAAAAACAATCACGCTTAGAAAATGCTCCGTCATGGTCAGATGTTGTCAGTAACGACTGGGCTTCCCTTACTGTCTTCTTTTGGGTCGCAATGCCACTTCTCGTCAGCGTTCAGGTCTAAGTTTTATTTCTGAGAAACCTCTGGCCTTTCCATACGGCCCCCGCAGCACTCCTTCTTAGGACCTGGGGTCAGCGTCCTGAGAGCTCCAGCTCTGAGCCACTTCCTTTGTAGAGCCTCAGAAAGCCACACCCAGGACCATCCCTGTGCTTTTAGAACCAGCTCCCCTTAAGTCTGGAGTTATCCCCCAGCCAGCTGCCTACACAGCCTGCTCTGCACATCCTCACCGCCTCTGTGCTGACCTGTGCACAAGAGCCAGACGCTGGCTGCCCAGCACCCGGAGACACGCAGGGCCCCCCAACCAGCATGCTCCATGTCGATGAGAACGGGGCCCAGAGTTGGGGGGGCCTGTGTCACCTCTGTGGCCTTCTGAAGGAAGCGGTGGCGTTCAGGACCCCGTCTGGGAACAAAACCCAAGTTGCTTGGACGATGCAGCATCTACATGCTTCTTGAACAATAAATACCCTGGGGCATGGGCAGGGCGGCCCTCCTCGCTGGGGGAGACGCCTGCCCACACACGTGTCTACGCCCTCGGATGGACAGGCCTTGAGCACTTCACTCTGGTACCTAGGACCCTCAATGCCCTGTGCTCTGACCACAAAACACGTGTAAACTTCAAACAAAATGATTGTACTGACACTGATTCTCAGGAGGACTGAGGCTGCATCAACACTCACCATATAAAGCACGCCACGCGTACACAGCACTTCAGAATTCCCAGAACAAATCCACGTCCATTGATTCATTTTGCCCTCACAGCACAGGTAGAAAGACCTCAGGTCTCCGATGGAGAAACTGAGCCCCACAGAGGGGCGCTGGCTCCCCAAGGGCTCCCAGCGGTCAGCAGCAGAGCAGGGCCAAACCCAGCCCCAGGTGAAGCTCACAGCTTCTGACGTTCTTAAAACAGAGGCATCAATACCCACAAGGATTGAAAGCAGGGTCCCAAAGACATATTTGCTCAGCCATATTCATGGCAGCATCATTCACAGCAGCCAAGACGTGGAAGCAGCCCAAGTGCCCATCAACAGGTAAATGGACAGACAAAATGTGATCTGTACATGCAAGGGAACATTACTCAGCCTTGAAAAGGAAGGAAACCCTGACTCATGCCACAACACGAATGAACCTTGAGGACACTATGCTAAGTGAAATAAGCCAGACACAAAGGGACAAACTCCAGATGATTCTTCTTATTTGAGGTCCCTTATTTGAGTCAAAGTCATAGAGACAGCGGGTCGAACGGGCGTTGTCAGGTGCTTGGGGGGCGGGAGGAATGGGGAGTTAGTCTTTAATGGGGACAGAGTTTCACTTTCGCAAGATGAAAAGAGCCATGGAGGTGGATAATGGTGATGGTTGCAAAACAACGTAAGAGTACTCAATATCGCTAAACTTGAACACTTAAAAATAGTTAAGAAGGTAAATTTTCTGTTATTAAGTGTATTCACCACAATAAGGAAAAGGGGAGCTTTGGCCGTGATGGCCAAGCTTGATGCCCCAAGATGTGCCCACCTGTGATCTTCCCTTGCCTGATCTTCTGCACCTTGTAGCGAATGGAGGTCCCCACCATCAGGTAGACGTCGTAAGCTGGGTTCAGAAGGATGTTCTCCAAAATCAGCAGCCTGACCTCTGCGGGGCGCACATTCTTGACACAAGGAAGAGGGTAGAAAAGGTGAGGTGGGTCGGGGAAAGGAGGGGTGTGGGCAAGAGAAAGAGAGTCTTCAGAACTTTCCAGGATGTTCATGTGGGGACAGGGAAGTTCAGGGTGAAAGACAAGGCAACACTTTGAGACCCCCCCCCCAAAACCCCAGGGGAACCCCGTGTGTACAGCAGGCACATGCTCAGGGGTCATCGCCAAAACGTGCTGAGCACATCACTTTACATTTTGTGTTACAGCTCAATTTACAACAATAGTAATTAAACAGGAAGAAAAGTGAGTGATATCCACGTATACCCTGGCCAGCAGGGTCTCTCCCCACAAAAGCCATAAATCTAGGGAGGTTGGGAAGCGCAGACCTGCTTGGACAGGGGAGAGGCGTGTGTCTCTGATGAGGGCTCAGCCCTGCTCCGCGGCCCCTCCCCGCCCACCTCTCGCCCCGCTGGACCTCCCGTCAGGAAGACCACACGTGTCACGTCCAGGGCACCCTCGGGCCACAAGACTCCCGAGGGACCCCCACCTCCGCTGACTTTGAGCGGTTCAGCAACTCTGCCAGCTGGAGAAAGCCGATGGCAAGGCAGACGATGCTCGTCCACAGAGTTCCCTCTGGTGGAGGCACGGTCAGTTGCCGTCCTGTGGGTATTGGTCAGTTCCGCATCTATCCGTAAATTCTTTGGATTCTCCTTTGAACCAGTTGTTACAGGTCTCCTCACTTAACAGTAAGTTAAGTAAGATCTTTGACACATTAAAAAAGAAAAGAAACCCACACAGAGCACGGCCTCTGCGGGGGCAGGTGCTTCCAGCGCAGCAGGCAGGGAGCCCGCTGACCAAGCGCAAGCAGGACCAGCTCCCGGTGGGCCTGGCTCCCCACCCAGCCCTGCGCACCCCCCGGGGGCCCCGGATAAGAAGCAAACTGTCTCGATACTAACTGCAGAGTGCTGTGGGCTTGGGCCTGTCACACAGCACGTCCCACGTTCCCAAAACCCTCCAGGACTCCCAGCCACCGGCAAACCACCAAAGAGAGAGATTCAGAGGAGGACCGCTCTCAACCGTCACTTTAGAAATTAAATGGCAGTGAAGTTCCACAACTTCCTGCCCGCGCCCCAGGAACGAGGCAAATTAAAGGAAGGTCTCAGGTCTGCAGTTCAGAAGGAGGCACAGGCATGGGGACAGTCACCCCCGAAAACTGGGAAGGAACCAGGACCTTGGCTAAACCCACTCCTCACTCTGCTCTCCTCTGTCCCACCCTTCATGACGGGATGTGGATGGAGACGCTGGGGCTGGTGAGGCCAGGGTGCCACGGGGCGGGGCAGGGTGGGGTGCACAGAGCCCCCAGCGGGGTGTCCCTATCCCAGGGCAGGGGGAGGCTGTTGAACACAAGCTGCTTAATGCAAACCCCACTGCTTCTGGACCTCTCTAGAAACTGAGAATGGAGCGAATGCTTTGTGACTTAGAGATGGTGCACTCTGGGGCTCCAACCATCTCCCCTAAGCCACAACTCAAAATAACAAAGCAACAAAAGTCTAGAACCACATCTTGAAGTTTCCATGCCATGGACAGCGAAATTTTCACGATGGGACATCTCATTGCCAGTACTAACTGTGTACGCGGGTGTGAACAGGACAGTCCACCTGGTTCCACCCGCAGAAGGCCAGCACCTCCCGAGCCCCAGGGCCCACCTTGTAGACGGCCTCCTGGATACGCGCCTTGAGCTTGGAGCTCCCTGTCTTCATCCCGGACACCAAGATGGTGTCCCCCTGCTTAGCCGCTTTCTCCATCTCTGAGATGTAGGAAGGAGGTGTGTATGTAGACTCCAAGAACGTGAGGATTCTGGAAAAGGAATGTACAGTCAGACCCGACATGTGGAACCAAAGATCCTCACACATTCACTGTCTACCAGCACTCCTACTAAGTGCCAGATGCTGACATGAGTGGTGTTGCCCTAGTCAGAGCTGCTTAGAAATGTGTCCCTGACGCTTCCCACATCAGAATCACCAACGTCCTAGTGAAAAATGCAAATTCTTGGCCCCGGCCCAGGTCTTTGTCTGCATAAAACCTAGGAATCTGCATTTAATCAAAATCTAGAAGTGATTATGATAAAATACAGGTACCAAAATTTGAGGACCATCCACTCAGTTGAAATGCTTCAGTCTCACAGATGTGGAAGGTGAGGCCCATGGAAACTGTGGCCTGAGACCACAGACCCAGCCAGGGCAGTGTCGGCCATGCCCACCAGCTCCCCAGGGCCACCTGCTCCGTTCCAGCCCACCCCCCCGGGCTGGCTCCTGACTCTGGGAAATGATTCCTAATGACCCGCCTCAACCATCAGGAGTGGCGTCCCATCTTATCCTCCCTGGGGTGAGACTGTGGGGGGCAGCCCAGGTGGAGGGAAGTCGGGATGGGCCCCTCCGCAGAGCGTGGGCTGCTACGCAGGCTGGCTCAAGGGCCCTCTGGGTACAGTCTCTCCCTGGCAGTGTGCGAGTTACAAATCAGCCCGCGGTTCTGCCCAAACAAGAGCAATCCACTGGATGTGTTTCATTCTCCCCAGGATCTGCCGGGCGCCCACGACAGCGTGATGTATCTCCTGATAAATCACATGCTGAATTTAATGAAAATCCAGGACACTGGTTCCAACGTACCAAGCGCCTTGGATTTCCATTAACATTCAGCTGATGTACCAAGTGCATGAAAGCTTAGGGGGCTGCCAGGGCAGGAAGTGGGCTGAGCGGTGCAGAAAGGGGCAGGGAACCAGCATTCCCTGAACATCTCATGTGAGCCGGGCCCAGAAAGGGGCTCTGCACGCCAGTCAGTGCGGGAACCCACTGAGCTGCCTTCCGAGGGGGCACGGCAAGCTCCTCCGTCTGAAAGAGGAGGAAGGTGATGCTCAGATGGGTTACCTGCTGTGGCTGAGGCCGGGCCCAGATCCAGGTCTCTTTGACTGTAAAGCGCGTAGTCCTGGCTTTACGAGACACCAGAAATTCCAGAGCTTGTCCAGAAGACAGAGGCTGATGGTCGCAGCCTCATAAGAGGTCTGACCCAGGAGGCCGTGAGGATGTCTACTGTAGAGACAGCCGAACGCTAAGCCTGGATGTTTCCTAGAGCCCCGAGCTGGACTTTTAAAGGTGTAGATAAATGAACAGATTCATAACTCCCCACAAAATACTTATTAATTGCAAAGCGGGTGAGAAAGTGACTTCACAGTGGGGCACTCTGACAAACAGCACCGCACCCAAGTGAGCCGTGAACGTCATCAGTGATGGACCCACGAAATTGTGATAAGGTGCAATTAGAACACAGAATCTCAGCTCTGTGATATTCCTGCCAAAGATGCAAAGCTCTGAGTCCCATCAGGTCGGAACATCAGATAAACCTGAAATGAGGGACGTTCTCCAAAACAGCTGGACTATAATCCTCACAGGTGTCAAGGTCATGAAAGTCAGAGAAAGACCAGGAAACTGTCCCAGGCAGATGGCAACTGAAAGAGACAGGACGACACGCAAGGGGTGACTCTGGGCTGGGTTTTTGCTGCAAAGGCTAGATTGGGATAAAGTGGCAAAACTTGAACGAGGTCTAATGACCGTGGGCGTCAGTGTTAACTTCCTGATCTTGATGACTGTCTCAGGGACATGCAGGAAGACGTCCTTAGTGGTAGTAAACGCACGTGAAGATCACTGGGGTGATGGGGTAGCAGGTTGACAACTTGCTCTCAAACGGTTCAAGGAAACCACTTTTTTACTATACTTGCAACTTTCCTGTAGGCTGAAAATGACTGCAAAATTTTTTTAAAAATTAAGTCTTCCTCTCCCAAAAGAGACTATACTCTTTAAAATTTATAACGCTTGAGGCAATGCAGCATAGCACGGGATAGAAGCCCAGACCTGGGGTGTGCACCAGCACTGGCCCACAGAACCCTCTGCAATGATGGAGACGCTCTGCCTCTGCTCTGTCCGGAACGCAGTGACCACTGACCACAGAGCCAACGAGCGCTGGAAATGTGGCCTGTGCATCTGAGCTGGCCTTTTCACTTTATCCAGTTTAAATCTAAACAGCAAGGATGGGGTTAGTGGCTACCATAGTGGACAGTGAAGATTTATACAAGTCTGAGCTCCAATTCCAGTCCACCACTTACCAACCAGAGACAAGTGGCTTAAACCTGTTTCCACCTCTGAAAAGTGGAGAAAACAGTGGTATGTAAGCCCGCACGGCTGCTGACAGCACTGAACGAGTCAAGACATGAAAGGATTCTATGTCATAAGGAGGCTGTCTGCTGGGGACACAGCCTCCCGTATCTGTGAAGTGCCATCACAACTAGAATGCCCCCTCAGCCGAAACCTGTCCCCCCTTTAACTTACCCCAATGGGAGGGCTGCCCTCTGGGGCCACAGCAGCCCTCCCCCGACCCCGTGACAGCGTCTGTCATCTGGGACGAGTTCTCTCTTCCGCAGCTGGACATCCGAGCCTCAACGGTCCCCCAGAGAAACACCCCGTGGGCTGCAGAAGCAGCAGGTTCCCACACAGCTGCGGGACCTGGAACCCTGCTCTCTCATCTGTCATGGGGATGTCAGCCCCCACCCTGGGAATCGTCCTGGCTCCTCGCTGACAGCGACGATGACAATGACGGTGAAGGCCCCGGCCCGCACAGAGCCCATGACGACCCCTTCCCGCTTCCCTCCAAAGCGAGGCGCCTCTCACCGCAGTGCGTTGTGGGAATCTGAGAACCCGCTGGCCTCCGTGTCCTTCACGATCGTCCAGTCAAAGACCAGCCCGGCCAGAGTGCTGAAGGTGTTGCCTGTAGGAGCAGATGGGGGCAGAAATGCACTGGCGTTAACTCCCCAGGGCACCGAGGGAAGGGGAAATACACTCAGCGCCAGCCCCTGCAAAGCAGGTGTCGTGCCTCCACTCGGGAAGGGAAACCGAGGCTTAAAGGGTCGGGTCACGTGACTGTGAGGTCCTGAGCCAGGAGGTGAACCCAGGCCTGCCTCAGGCGAATGTTGCTCTCCTTCCCGCTGCACCTCCTGCCTCTGACTGCACGCGGGCTCAGCGTGGCGCACCATCACCCTCACGTCTACAAGCACTTTACAGTGTAGGCAGGGCTCCCAAGACCTGAGTCATTCGTACCCCCACCTCCCTGGGGAGGCGAGGAAACCGCGAGGAGGGGGCAGACCCCCAGCCATCTGGTTTCACACAACCACTCTTGACTCTTGGCCTTGACGCTGAGGCTCCCGGGGACCCAGGGTGGAGGGGATGGAAAGCCACGCACGGCGGGCTCGGCTCTGAGGTCCTGGCTTGCTGTCCACACGCTTTTTGACAGGAGGTCAGGTCCAGGGCGCCCAGTGGTGACTGCGCAACGATTCTTAGAGGAGCGGGACCTAAACACTCTGCGAACACCTTCTTAGTCTAAGTCCAGTGCCTGATTCCACATGGACACCGGGAACTAGGCAGGAGATGAAAAGTGGTGGCTCAAAGGCTGGTCTGCTGGGGGCTCTGGGTTTCTTGTTTGCATCTTACCTAGGTAATGCTGCTTTTACATTTTTTAATTAGTTCTCATTATTTCAAATTCAGAAATGCAACATATAAATGCAACTTCCAAGTTCTCTTGAAAAGTCTGACGATCTAGCCACGTGGGTCCTATTCCCTCGGTTGACCAGCAGCTGGCTCACCAGCCTCTCTAGGAAGGATCATGCTCTCAGTTTTGCCACACTCCCCACCACACCCCATTGTCCCACACCCACTCCATCTCCATCATGTATATTCCCTGCCTGGCCAGCCTCCAAAACAGAGCATCTGGGGCCTAGAAACATTCTTTCTACAGAGCAAAGGGCAAGACATTTAGAGCCAGACGGGCCTGGGATCCTGCCCCAGCCCACCTGTGAGATCTCAGAGGCCAAATGAAACAGTGCTTAGCGAAAGCTCCAGGAAATCGGGCTGTCTTTGCCATTACCTTTTAGGGCATCTATTATGAAAGGAGGCCACTCCTTACAGCTCCCTGGATGTCTTTCCATCGACTTGGGCAACTGAACAGAAGAAGGGAAGACAAGCCACGTCTACTGTGGATGGAGATTTCTTCGCAGAGGTCCGAGGGAGGACCCAGGACACCCACCCGCCAAGAGAACTCGCCCAGCTCCTTCCTCGGTGGACAGTGAGCAACACAGGGTCCAAAGGGCGATGGGACAAGGTGGAAACTGAGGGAGGCAGCTGCAGGGACCCTATGGTCTCTTCCCCACAGAACCGAACCTGTGAGCACCTGGCCCCATGGCAGGTGGGCCGTGCCCTCAGGGCCCGCACACGCGCTCCCCCGCATGCAGCACGCTCACTGTTTGAGTGCTCTCACTCGCTGTGACTCAGAGAACAGGGACTGTCCCATTTATTTCTGAATCCTCTGTGGTGCCGCAGCAGGGCGTGACACACAGTAGGTGTGCAATGAATGACTTTGAGCAAACAAAAATGCAAAGATGCAAGGACCTCACGGCAGCCTTCTGAGGACGAGGAGGCTGAGGCGGGGGGACCTGCTTGCTCTCTTCATGTGGCAAAAAGCAACAGGAGCCCTGCTCTCCTCCATTTCAGGGGCCATGCATAGAGCTCTGCCGTTCTGCATCTTTGCTGCCCCACCCCATCTGCCCTGCAGGTCTGCCATGTTCAGATGGGAAAGAAGAGACGAATGCGTGATAATTCCCAGAGCAGAAAGTGTCCTTGGCTTCCATAAATTTCACCAACTTGCAGGATTAGCTACATAATTTGCAGGGCTCCATGCAAATGAAAATGTGGGGCCCCTCATTAAGAGGCCAGGGAGGGGGCCGGCCTGGTGGCGCAGCGGTTAAGTTCACACGTTCCGCTTCTCGGCAGCCCGGGGCTCATCAGTTTGGATCCTGGGTACGGACACGGCACCGCTTGGCAAAAGGCATGCTGTGGTAGGCATCCCACATATAAAATAGAGGAAGATGGGCATGGAAGTTAGCTCAGGGCCAGTCTTCCTCAGCAAAAAGAAGAAGATTGGTAGTAGTTAGTTCAGGGCTGATCTCCCTAAGGAAAAAAAAAAAGAGGCCAGGGAAAGTGCTAGAAGAGAGCAAGTCAGACTTGGGAAGGTTGGAAGGAGATAGAGGAGGCCCCCAGGCATGGAGCTGGCCCGAGGGAGCGCTGTCGTGGGGTGTGGGACATGCCAGGGTGAGCACAGATCCTCAGAGGCACCCACACCCCATCCTGCAATCTGGGCCACAATCTGGGGCTGCCATCTACTGGGTTCCCCTCCTGCTGGACCAGCACGCCACATCGCAGCGGGCAGGCCTGGGAAACTGCGTCAGGCACCTCTCCTTCCCACGTGTGCTGACACTCCTCTCCTACAAAGCCCTGGTAAGCCTGCACACCAGGATGGGCTAGGTTCCTGGACGAGGGTGGGAGAGAGGCTCGTTCTGGCCAAGACACAGCCTCCAGACCAGATCTGCAGTGGTGTTGCCAGCCCGGGGGGGACAGCCACCACCATACTCCATCCCAACATCCCTGGGGCACATGCACCCAACCCTCCCTCCCAGACCCCCAGCAAGGATGGGAGGGACAGGCTGGACAGGGCCCAGGACATCAGGGTACAGGGAGCAGCAGGTGGCCGAGAACCCATCCCAGGAGGCAGGGAGGTGACGGGGAGCATGACCTCCAATTACTGAGGCTCCAAGTCCCCGGTGCATGCTCCCCCGTCCCACTGGACGCCAATCACAAAACACAAGCGAAATCTATTAAAAATTTCAGGAAGGAGGTACCTGTGAGCATGAAGCCAAGCCTGGGGCCCTCCTGAGCAAGAGGCCCTGTGTGAAGCTGGCTCCGTGGGCAGGAAGAAGGGACTGACTTCAGGGTGACAAAATAAACCACAGAGGCTCAGTCACTGTGACCCCAGCACCAGCCGGGGGGAGGGTGAGTGAGGACGGCACCCCTCGCAGAAACCAGGCTCCAAGACCCACACTGCAGCAGGAGTTTGCAGGGTTGGGGGAACGGAGATGTTTTCAAGAAACTTCGGCCTAAAGGTTTGCTTTTTCAATTCAAAAAGTAGCTATTAGCACCTACTGTGTGCGACAGAGCCCTCACTTCAAAGGCTCACAGCCAAGTGCTAACATTAACAGGAAAACCCAGAAAACTCAGGGGTCCAGTCTCGGGAGGGCATACCTCCCGTCCTGGTCCTGGAAGGGCAGCAGGAAAACACGAAGCAATTCAACTTAACAGACATTCGCCTGCTGGGCCCAAAGTCCAGCGTCAAGCACAGATGAGTCCAGAAGAACGCAGTGCCTCCAGTGCTGCCCCCCAGGTGCTGAACTAGACAACACAGAGTGAAATGCCCTGGACCCGGGGACCCGCCGGGGGGATCTCAGCATAGGGGAGCGGATCCCACCCTGGGCAGGCAGGGCGACCTCCCTGGAGGAGGCATCCGAGAGGGAGGGCCAGAGGGACCAGGCTTCTGAGAGCAGAGACCAGGAAGGAGGTGGAAGGTGCTCTGAGCAGGATACCGGGCATGAGGCAACGGAAGGAGGGGCATCTTTGGTGACCCTGAGCCAGCCCAGTTCTGCCAGTGGTGAAGTCTGTGTGGGCATGTGTGTGTGCTGCGGGACAACTGTGAAAA
Source organism: Equus przewalskii (assembly GCF_037783145.1). Classification (NCBI taxonomy): domain Eukaryota; kingdom Metazoa; phylum Chordata; class Mammalia; order Perissodactyla; family Equidae; genus Equus; species Equus przewalskii. The sequence goes on from NC_091845.1 coordinate 3,796,710, forward strand.
ATTAACTCTAGCGAGGCCTCTGCAGACAGCCTCAGGCCAAGAAGGCAAACCCCAGCCCTGAGCAGAGGACCCCCAAAACCCAGGAAAAACGCAGCAGTAGGGGGCAGGCAGTGTGGCCAAGCAGACAGCAGCTGAAGCAACAGAGTCAGATACCCTGAGTTCCAGCCCTGCTCTGCCACCCATGAGCTGTGTGACCTTGGGCAAGTTACTTACGGTCTCTGGGCCTCAGCTTGCTTGTCTTTACAAAGAGCATGAAACCATCCACCCTTCGGGGGTAAAGACTGTACTTGGAAAGGGCCTGCCCACACAGGGCACCAACAACATGTTCTGAGCCACAAGCAAGATCTTTTCGGACAAACGCCCACCAATCTAGATAAGGGACATCCCTTCTGAGACTGCAGGGGCCTCACAGGTTACACGGTCAAGTTCATCTCTACACAGGACAGTCTGACCAGCAAAGAGGACACAGGCTCAGAAAGAAGAAGGGATGAATGAGGTCCTAGTACGTGTGGCAGGGAAGACCGAGGAGACAGTGCGCCACCCTCACAGTGAATGACGAGGAAGGACTGATGGCCACGCTTGCTGCAAAGTGAGTCTCAACCTGGTCTGTCCGTGACCATCCAGCTGTGCAGGCCACTGGCGGAGCCCGACCGCCTGCTCTGGAATTGCCCAAACGTGCCAGCGGAACCTGAGGGGTGGGAGGAGAATGGAAGGGGATGCCCCGGGGCCTGTCAAGGGCACTGAGCATCTGTCCTGCACAGGAAGCCGGGAGCAGGCCCGTTCCCGCTCCTGACATCTCCACGCACACCCAGGCGGAAAATGAAAAGGGCTTAACTATAATAAAAAAGACAGACGATAACAAGTGTTGGCGAGGATGTGGAGAAACTGGACCCTCATGCACCGCTGGTGGGAATGTTAAATAACACAGCCGCAGTGGAAACCAGCCCCAGAGCTGCCTCAAAGCAATGACACATACAGTCACCCTGTGACCCAGCAATTCCACTCGTAGGTGTACACCCAAGAGAAAGGGACACCTCTGTCCACACAAACACTTGTCCAAGAGTGTTCACAGCACCCCTATTCCCAACAGCCAATAGGTGGAAACAACCCAATTTCCATCAACTGATGAATGGATAAACAAAACGTGGTCTATCCATACAACGGGATATTATCTGATCGTAATAAGGAATGAAGGACCGAGGTATGCTACAACGTGGATGAACCTCGAAAACATGCTCAGCAAAAGCCAGCCACAAAAGACATTATTGCATGATTCAGTTTATATGAAATGTCCATACTCGGCAAATCGATCCACATAGAAAGTAGGTGGGTGGTGCCAGGAGCCGGAGGGAGGGGAGAATGGGCAGCACCTGTTAAGGGGCATGGGCTTCCTTTCTGTAGCGATGAAGATTCCTAGAAGTGGATAGTGGTGATGGTTGCACAACTTTGTGAATATATTAAAAACCACTGAATCGTACGATTTTAATGGATAAATTTCAAGGTATGTAAATCTTGATCAAAATAAATCTTTTTTAAAAAGTGACCTAAGGTGGGAAAGTATAGAACAGAGTAGTCAAGAGCGGGGGCTGGCAAATGATGGCCCCCGAGCCAAATCTGGCCCACCGCCTGTTTCTACAAATAACGTTTTATTAGGACGCAGCCACACGCACTCATTTCCTCTCTTGACAGCGACAAAGGCAGAGCCGGGTTCCTGCAGCAGAGACCGTGGAGCCGGCAAAGCCCAGGAGATTAGCTCTCCGGCTGTTCACAAAGTTCACCGACCCCTGGCCAAGAGAGGACTCTGGAGCAGGCTGGAGCTCAGGTTCTGGCTCTGCTACACACTGACTACATGTCTTTCCCTACACATGTGTGTGTGTGTGTACTCTCTCCCTGTGCCTCAGTCTCATCATCTGGCATGAAATGAGTGAGAACATGTAAGGAGTGCCTGGCACCAGTGTGGCCTCAGACTTTGATCTCTTGTTCCCAAGAATAGTGAGTGACCCCTCCAGAGTCCCTCAGGGGAGCCCCCAGCCTCTCGATGCACAAACCCCTCCCTCAGCTCCCTCTGCTTTCAGACCAGGTGCAAAGCCCACATCTGACACGCAGGGCCCTTTACATTCTGCCTCCCACCCCCTTGCAAGCTTCAGTCACCAAGAACAAAACGGCTTTCCCCGCCTGGCAAACCTGCATGACTCAAGGCTCCGTCACACATCATGTCTCCTAAGAAACCATGCTGACCTCTGTCCTCCAGCCTTCCCCGGGGGTGGCTCCCCCAACTCCGTGGTCCCTTCACATTTTGCATCCAATTTGATTACTAACAGCATCTACTGAGCCACATGTAGCAGACCTCCCCCACGGCCCGAGATTCCGGTGGCAGAGGCCAGGCCCGTCCTTTCCCTGTGGCACCCCCAGGACCTGGCAGAAGGCCCAGGAGGTAGAAAGTGCTCAACATGACCTGGCTGACTTAGCGCCCGCCACACGCCACCCAGCACTAAGCCCTCCACACACTTATCACCAAACCCTCAGAGCCCCAGGTAAGCGTCAGGCTGAATTTCACAGATGAGAACACGGTTGAGAGAGTGAGGCAGCTTCTCCGACGCACGAACACAGGGAAGGAGAAAGGATCTGAGAGACACTCCAGAACAGTGACTTTGCCCCCGAGGGACATCGGGCAGGGCTGGAGTGTTTGGGGTTGTCACGACTTGGGGGTTCTACTGGCACCCAGTGGGCAGAGGCCACGGATGCTGCTGAACACCCCGTAACGTACTGCACGGCCTCACACCATGAAGAACTCTCCGGCCCCAAACGGCAGCACTACCTGGGCTGAGAAACCCTGATCTAGAAGTTTGAAAAAGGGGGTGGGCCTCGAGCGGGCCGGAAGATTTCAGAGACCAGGTGTGGACTCGAGGCTTTGGAAGATCCTTCGTCTGGAGGCGTCTTTTGCCTGACTTCCTTTTTCAACAAGAACCTCAACCTACACATTTCCCCTTCGTTCCGTCACCAAGAGGTCAGCCTACAGCCAAGACACCACGCCACCCCCAGAGCAGGCCCTCCAAGAAAGGGCGCCACCCAGACAGGATGACGTCCAACTCTGCGGAAGAAGTGAAGGGTGGGGTGCAGGCCACAGAGAGGTCCTGGCCCCGCCCCCCACACACACACACTCTGCAGTCTACCACACACATACACACACTCTGTAGTCTACCACACACATACACACACTCTGCAGTCTATCACACACACACACACATACTCTGCAGTCTACCACACACACACACACATACACTCTGCAGTCTACCACACACACACACTCAGACACTCTGCAGTCTACCCCTCCCACACACACTCAGCAGTCTACCACACACACACACACACACTCTGCAGTCTACCACACACACACACACATACACTCTGCAGTCTACCACACACACACACTCAGACACTCTGCAGTCTACCCCTCCCACACACACTCAGCAGTCTACCACACACACACACACACTCTGCAGTCTACCACACACACACACACACTCTGCAGTCTAACACACACACACACACGCACTCTGCAGTCTACCACACACATACACACACTCTGCAGTCTACCACACACACACATGCACTCTGCAGTCTAACACACACACACACACGCACTCTGCAGTCTACCACACACATACACACACTCTGCAGTCTACCCACACACACACACACACTCTGCAGTCTACCACACACACACATGCACTCTGCAGTCTAACACACACACACACACGCACTCTGCAGTCTACCACACACACACACACACTCTGCAGTCTACCCCTCCCACACACACTCTGCAGTCTAACACACACACATACTCTGCAGTCTACCACACGCACACAGACTCTGCAGTCTACCACACACACATACACTCTGCAGTCTACCACACACACACACACACTCTGCAGTCTACCACACACACACACACACACACACACTCTGCAGTCTACCTTACACACACACACACACACACACACACACACACACACTCTGCAGTCTACCTCACACACACACACACACACACACTCTGCAGTCTACCACACACACACACACATACACTCTGCAGTCTACCACACACACACACACACTCTCTCTCTGCAGTCTACCACACACACGCACACACACTCTGCAGTCTACCACACACACACACACACACTGGAGTCTCGGTCAGGGAGCCAACACCAGCCCTGCAAGCCAAGTGAGGAGAACGCCTCCCACCGGCGACAGCGTGGGGACCTGGGGAGCCTCTCCCCACTTCCCTTCATGGCCTGGACACCCAGATGCTGGCTTCCCAACACAGGGGCGGAGGACAACAAATCCTCTACCCTCGGGGTCCTTCTGGCCGGGCTATTTATTAAATTGACGTGAGACAGAACAACAGGAGGAAATCAGACACAGCCTTCTAACAGGCCTGCGCGGGAGACATCGGGGAAGCTGATCAGCTCGCCACGATGGTGGAGGCACTCAGAAACACCGTCTTCAGCCAACGAGAAGGGAGGACGTTGGGGGTGGTGGTTTGGGACTTCAAGGGGGTGGAAGGCAGTTTACATGGAGATGGAGACATCAACGGACCAACCACAGACAAGGTGACCTGAGAGATGCTCACATGACATGGCAGTTCTCTGATGCTGTTGGCGCCCTCCTGGAACAGGCCCTTCTATTTTAAGTTATTTCAGGCAGTCATGGGGAGGTCAAAGTTTCTGTCATAGCCAGTCACTCTTCAAAATAGTCAAGGCAAAGAGACACATTCTGGGTGGCCAATTCTGACCCCTACGCCAAAAACCTTCTTGAGCAAGCACGGTCGCAGTGCACAGGTGCAGAGCCATCCCAGGCGCTGCTGCGCTCTCGACACGCAGGCCCTGCGCAGAGGCCAGCGCGCACGGGCAGCGGCCATGGAAGGCCCGGGGTCCACGCAGAGGTGCTCTCGACCTCTTCCACATCTCCCCCAACACCAATGACCCATTCTGGCTGGAGCAGCCCTCCGCGGAGGACAGCAGGCCCGGACACAAGGCGGGAGAGACCGCCAGGGAGACGCGCTCACCTTCGGAGTCCAGGGCCTGGATCTTCAGCTCCAGCGGGGAGTCCTCCAGGTAGAGCTCGCGGGTGGTGGAGACGATCTGAATGCCGTGGATGAGGTCGACGATGGCGTCACAGCGCAGGACCTGGCCGGTGGCTGGAGGGACGGGAACGGAGAGGTCAGTGTGGAGGGTGGCGCCCTGACTGCCACCCCACCTCCGGGGCCTCACAGACCAGGCCATCGTCCACTCTGGCAAAGAGCAGAGCGACCAACAGACCCCCAGAGGATGGGGCTGGAGGAGCCCAGCTCTCTGGGAGCCAAGGAGCGGTCACGCACGGCCCTTGTGAAGGTAGGCCCGCCCCCGGAGAGAGGGCTGTAAGGCACTTGCCGTCCTGCCTTTCCCCAAAGTGAGCAGCAGCATTTAAAGCTGGGTGCAAAATACCCCTCCCGGAAAACCGAGCTTTGTTCAGGGTGTGACCACTGAGCTAAAGGCCAAGGGCCACGGCACGATGAGCGAGCATCCAAGGGGACTACTGCTGCGACACCTGTGCTGACACAGCCTGCCGGATATCGACCCGAGAGCACAAAGCGTCTGTCTACACTGGAGTTTTACACAGGACCATCAACCACTACAGGACGAAGCCGCGCCCAGACTGTTTAACGCCCACAAAGAAGATATACGAATGGACACAATCGGGAGGATATGCGAATGTGAAAACAGCAGCGCGTGACAAACTCACTCTGACGGCTCTCCAGGTACCACGTCAAACCACCCGTGCCCTGTCCGTGGCATCTAGTTAGACAGCAACACAGCCCCACGTATCAAAAGCCTTACAACACTCCTCGGGGCGACCCAGGAAAACGGGGAGCCCTCCCTGGCAGGACGAAACTTAAACGAACCCCAAACTGTTCTCTGCATAACAAGAGTTATTTTTCACTTCAAAATTATTAATTTTTGATAAGTTCAGTTCTAATGTTTTGGCAGTCTATCTTCCTTCAGATGTAATCCTTCAGCTTGGTTTAAATTAAAGCCTGATTCAGACATGTGCCTAATCCATACGCATGGCTCACCTACTCTAAGTGACATGAACAACCCACTTCTCTTTTTCTCTTTACACAACTGAGAACAGAACAGAAAGGTGGAAACTGTACTGAGGTTATAAAGCACCTGCATTAAAAAATATAAAATAAAAAGCCATTTATTTTTCCATAGAACACTGACACAAACATCTGAAAGCAATCCAGCTGCCAATATAAGGGGACGCTTATGGGACAACCTCCTGCAAAGACTATTCTGCAGGCGTTAAAAATAATTCTACAACGAATTGGGAAACTTTCTGTACCACATTAGTGGGGTAAAGCACAACAGGAAATTTTCTCTGCTGTTCTCTACGCATTTTACAAGCACCATATGGCAAATTAATATGCGGAAGTGAAAGGATTGCAACAACTCTCTTCATTTTGATCCGCTACCCATTACAGAGTGTCTGGGTAACAAGTAACAATTTGGAAATGAAAGCCCACTTCTGTAAGAGGGACCCAGCACAAGGTGCTGGCCGGAGCCTCAGGGAGCGTGCTGCTTGCTCAGTGCCCCCAGCCCTGCCTGGCACCCTCCACCCAACAAGAGACCCAGAAAGCACCGCCATGGGCTCAGGCAGGCCCTGTGGCTGGAGGTCTCAGAGGGGTATTTCCCATCTCTCGTCCCACCGGGGTCACACAGGGCCCCCGAAGTCCTTACTGATGTCCTCTGCGAAGATGATGCTCGTCAGGCGGGCGGGCTGGGACAGGCGGGCCTGCACCACTGCTTTCTGGGAGCACTGCTGCTCGTCCGGGCCCAGCGGCTCTATGCTGGCCACCTCCGGCCGGGTCGACGACCTGCAGCGAGAAGACGAGAATTTACCCTCTGGAGCCACCGCAAGAGGCACAGTGGGCCCAGACGCCAAAGCCATGGCCCCAGTCCGGCTCTGTCCCAGACCCACAGAGTTGAGGCGCGCAGAAGAAAGGACGACCTGAGGGTGGAGACCTCCGCACACACCCCCACAAGCAAACCAAATGAGAGCTGGAACACTTGGAGACAACCTCAGTGATCAACAGACAGCTGCCTTACACGACTGCCCTATAGACTGGAAATGATTCCACATCAGTGGCGACACTCCTGCGGACTCTGGTGAGGAGGAAGCGCCCTGTCCCCCTGCCGACCCCACCAGGCTGGCACACAGCAGCTCCCAGACGCTGCCGTCCCGCCCCGATCAGGCTACGATCAGGGCTCACCAACTGCGAGGACAACCAGCCACCGTCCCAGTGCGCATGGAGCCGACATTGCAGCGCGGCGAGGGAAGAAAGACGGACAGCCACACAAACAAATGATCAGTAAAATCTAAGACGACTTCTCACAGAGAGACGGGCCTTACAATGACAGGACGGCGGGCTGGGTGAGGGGGGCGGTGCCCCGGGTCAGCGCAGGGCTCCTCACCCATGACACAGGACAACAACGGCTCCTGGGTTGAGGTGAGACGGGAGCGGGCGGATACGAGCAGAGCGGGTGCCGCACGAAGGGTGCGAAGGGGAGCGGGTGCCATCAGTGTTATCTGAGACGTGGCTCAGGGGACAGCACGGAAAGACCTGGGGCTTTGGGCAGGGCCCCAAGGCGGAAGCAGCTGGGCACGCTCCAAGAACAGAAAGGCCAGTGCGATGGGAGCCGTGGGACTCGGGATGGCAGTGCTGGCCAAAGCATCTGCTCTTAGCCACCTCCCCAAGCTTAACCACCACCCCAATGGCTTTTCATGGGGATTTTTAAAAATTATGAGTCTAGTCAGCAGGGAAATGCAAATTAAAACCACAATGAGAGACCACCTCACACCTGTCAGAATTGCCATCATTCAAAAGACGAGAAATAACAAGTGTTGGAGAAGACGTGGAGAGAAGGGAACCCTTGTGCACTGTGGGTGGGAATAGCACAGACACTACAGAAAACAGTATGGGGGCTCCTCCAAAAATTAAAAAGAGAAATACCATAAGATCCAGCTATTCCACTGCTGGGTATTTATCCAAAGGAAATACAACCACTCTCAAAAGACAGCTGCTCCCCCATGTTCATTGCAGCCTTATTCACAAAGTCAACACATGGAAACAATCTAAGTGTCCGTTGATGGATGAGTGGATAAAGACGATGTGGGGTGTGTGTGTGTAGATATAATGGATTACTATTCAGCCATAAAAAAGAATGAAACCCTGCCATTTCTGACAACATGGATGGACTCTGAGGGCACTATGCTAAGTGAGAAAAGTCAGACAGAGAAAGACAAATATTGTATGATTTCACTTACATCTGGAATCGAAAAAAACGAACTCACAGAAACAGAGAACAGATTGGGGGTTACCTGAGGCGGAGGAAGGGAATGGGTGACAGTGGTCAAAAGGAGCTAACGTCTGGTTATAAGATGTATGCACAGCACAGTGACCATATTAACAACACTGTATTGTGTATTTGTAAGTCGCTAACAGAGTAGATTTTAAAAGTTCTCATCACAAGGAAAAAAACTGTAACTGTGGGATGGATGTTAACTAGATTTATTGTGGTAATCATTTTGCAATACAAACATACATCAAATTATGTTGTATACCTTAAACTAATAGAATGTTATATGTCAATTATAGCTCAATAAAACTGGAAAAGGCTTTTTAACAAAGGAGATGGGAAGTGCTAAGATCAAGGAGATGGCAGGTGCCGAGGTGGGAGGTGCGGGAGCCTCAGTAAGGAACGTGGGTTTATTCTGAGGGCACGGACAAGCCACTGCAGGACCTTAAGCAGGTGAACATTCCAACTCACACTTTCAGAGCGCAGCCCACGGCGCTGCCCTCAGGGAGCTCACGGTGGGATGGAGGACCCAGAGAAGCGCCCCTGCGTGGCTTGTCCGAGCCTCGGGCCTGGCTGCACTCAGCACAGAGCAGCCACTCCCGACCCTGCTTCCTTCCCCGCCATTTGCTGAAACTCCCTGAAACATCGATGTTCTGGGGTATTCAGAAGGAAACCTGTAGGCTCCGACCCTGTGGCCGAGTGGTTAAGTTCGTGCGCTCAGCTTCAGTGGCCCAGGGTTTTGCTGGTTCAGATCTGGGCACGGGCACGGCACAGCTCATCAGGCCGTGCTGAAGCGGCGTCCCACATGCCACAACTAGAAGGACCCACAGCTATGATATACAACTAGGTACTGAGGCTTAGGGGGAAAAAAAGAGAGGAAGATTGGCAACAGATGGTACCTCAGGGCCAATCTTCCTCACTGAAAAGCATACCTCTAAAAAACAAAAAAAAGGAACCCTGTGAAAACTGCCTGGTGTTAAAACACAATGGTGTGAAACACACCAAAACAGACATCTCCAAACCTTCCGATTTGTCGCCCACTGTCTTTCTGGAGCCAGGTCAGCACAGCGGCCTCTCCAGACACACCAAGGATGCTTGGAAGGCACAAACGCCACAGGCACCCACCCAGCTGCTGGCAGGGCCCCTGGAGGTGGGTCACGCCACCTTGAAAGCGCGCCGGAAATAAACCTCTCTCAGCACCAAGGACACAGGAGACGCACCTGTGCTCTCCTCAAGAGAGATCTCTGAGCCAAGAGCGTTTCAGAGACCGAGGGAAGACAAGCACACACACCCAGACGAGAGGGTAAGAGAAGGCGCCTGTGGCCACACGCCCCTCACCGAGCTGGACAGACTCCTAACGCAGCAGCTCTGGACCCCAGAAAGGTTTTCAGAGGGCACTGAGCCCCCACACGCACACACATGCACACGCGCACACAACCCACCGTGGAAACAAGAACAAAGGAGAAAACTTGCACAGATCAGACAGACCGAGGGGCAGGACAGAGAAGCGCAGTGTGGGTCCTGGCTGGGATCCCAGAACAGGGAAGGAAGCTGGTGGAAGACGGGCGCCATCCAAGCAGCCCAGAGGGGAGTGAACAGTCAGGCGCCCACGCCAGCCGCTCCGTTTGGACGAGTGTACTAGTTAGGTAAGATGTTAACGTCAGAGGAAGCCGAGTGCAGGGTATACAGGAACTCTCTGTGTTATCTTTGTAACATTCCTGTAAATCTAAAATTATTCCAAAATTAAAAATTAAAAAAAAAAAATTCGGGATGGAGGAATGAATGGGCTGGGCCCGAGGGTTCCCAGGGCAGAGAGACCACTCTGTGCGGGGCTGCAATGACAACACGCGTCACTACAGGACGTCTGTCCAAACCCAGGAACGGACAACGGCCCTCCCGTGTCCCCCAGCCTTCCACAGGTGGCCGCTGCAACGCCCTGGCCGGGCTGGAAATACGGCACCTCGTACCCTGTGCCCAGCACGGGGCAGGGCCAGGCTGGGCGCCAACACAGGCCCCAGGGCAGCCCTCTCCAACCCAACAGAACTCAAATCACCCTGGAAATTTTCTAACTGCCTTATTAAAAAAGAATTAACTTAATTTTAAGGTGAAATTAACTTAATCATACAGATTACTTAACCCAACATATCCCAAATATCAGCACACCCCACGCGGCCCAGCTGCATTTCAAGCGCTCAGAGCTGTGTGGGAGCAGCGATGGGCGGTCTTCAGGTGGTGACCGGTCCATGGATTTCCCCACTCGCCCTGTGCACATCTTCCAGTCCCCACCAGGGCGCCCTCTGCACCTCTGAAGGAAGTCCCTCCTCTGCGCACTTGGGGCTGACACTGCAGCAGTGAGGGCAGCCTGAGGACGCACAGAGCCTGACCCTCCAGCTGCCCGGGAAGGAGGCACCCTCGCCACGCTCAGGCCTGCAGCAAGGGGCGGTCCAATGTCCCAGCCAGAAGACAGCAGACCCTACGGAGCGGTATCAGCCCCCAGCACGGGCCTGGCGCCGGCCCGCATCTCTGCAGCCGCTCACCTCAATCGGCTCCGTGTAACGGGAGTGAGACTCCATCCTCGCAGGGCCGCTGGGGGCCCTGGACAGCACTTCATGACAAATGCTGCAGTGCTGAGAACCGTGAGCAGCAGACGCAGCAGCCAGCCAGGACGTGACAGGCCAGGCCACATCCCCACCCCCGGCTCACCCCGGAACTTTCCCTCGGCTCCGGGACGCTGCACTGAAGCTGGAAGGGCTCCTGGTAACCACCTCCAGGAGGGCTGCACAGTCTGGGGCAGTGTCTCTGATACAGCAGAGGGTTCCCCTCCGTTATCTAACCCCTTATGGGACACGCTGAGGCCTTGCACTTCGGCTGGACCTTTTGGAGGCACGGAAGAACCACAGCATCCAGCAGTCTTTGATGGTGTCCCCGTCATGGTGAGGCTCCAATGGAATATGGGATGAAAAAGCACTTTTGAAAGTGTTTGTCGGGAATTATACAAGAAAGATACACAAGATTCAGACTCAGAATGGAGAGGCCGGGGTTGGAGAGGAAGACTGGGGCAGGCAGTACGGGGGACTCCCCAAAAGAGACTGGAAAGAAACAGGTGAATTGTTAACAACGGCTAATTCTGATGGTAGGAATATGGGTATTCACTATATTATTCTCTGTTCTTTTCCGTATTATTCTAACTTCTAAATACAAATATTTCCCTCTGACACTGGATGTAACTTAGAGAACCACTGCTGTGCCCTCATTCTACAGGTAAGTAAACTGAGGCACAGGAGGAAAAGGGGATGGGCTGAAGGGCCAGGACACAGTGTCCTAAGCCCAAACTTGGACGTCTTCTGCCATTTGAGTCGCCTCTTGGCCACATAGACGTGCGGTCTCCACATCTCACAGCTCTCTGGGGTGGGTCTCAGAAAAACCCTACAGAAGCCCCTGGAGATTCAGGCGGGCCCTTTCCTGGGCTGGGAATAGAAGAGCTGGCCACACGGGTGCAGTTCTGGAATGTTCCTGCTCCAGGATCTGGCAAGAGAAGAATCCCCTTGTGCGTGTAGGGGTCAGGGGTACCTCCTTAGACACAGTGGTTAATCGCCAGAGCAGGGCAGAGAGACGGGGTGCAGGAGGAGATGAGGGGGCAACGACAGGCAGCACCTCATGTCAGCAAGCACAGAGCTATCCGGGGATGATTTTTTATCAAAAAATAAAGTGTGTTGGCAGAGGGGGAGGGTTAATTTTATGTGTCAATTTGACTGGGTCATGGGCCGCCCCGCTGTTTGGACGAACATTACTCTCGGTGTGTCTGTGAGGGTGTTTCCAGACGAGATTAACATTTCAACCGGTAGACTGAGTAAAGCAGACTGCCCTCCTGCATGTGGGTGGGCCTCACCCCATCAGTTGAAGGCCTGAAAAGAACAAAAAGACTGACTTTCCCCCAAGTAAGAGAGAAGCCTCCTGCTGACTGCCCTTGAACTTGAACTGAAACCTCAGCTCTTCCTGGGTCTTGAGCTGCCAGCCTTCGCAAAGGAACTACACCCACTGGCTCTCCTGGGGCTCCAGCTGCCAGCTCACCCTGCAGATCTTGGGACTTGCCAGCCTCCATAATCCCATGAGGCCCTTCCTTACAACAAAACTTGTATCTGTCTGTCTGTCTGTCTGTCTATCTATCCACCCAGATCTCCTGTTGGTCCTGTTTCTCTGGAGATCCCTAATTCAGGGAGGGTGTAGAAGATGAAGACGGGAACTGAGAAGAGCGTCCATGTGTTGAGCCCAGAGCTAAATACTTATATCCAACGCATTACTGAATCCTCCAGCAAGCCTATCTGGGAAAAACAAACTGAGGCTCAGAGAGGTTGAGTAATTTCCCCAAAGCCACACAGCTGTAAGTGGCAGGGCCAGGGACCACAGTGAGGTCTGCGTGACTACACGTCAGACACTTCCCCCTCCCCACGCATGTTCCCCCACGCCATGATACACACAACACCGGAGAGGAAGGATGCACAGATGAACTATTTTTTAATTGACTCTTTATGTCTTTTAATTATTATACATTCATTTTTAAGTGTTTTAGGAAAAACAAATACATCAAACTCATGAGCTCAAAAATGGTAATACTGAAGATAATGTCAATGTTCACAGATGCGAGTCATTTTGAAGAAGACAGTAGGTAAATCCTAGTACATGTAGTACATCGAAAAAGGCAAAACTCCAACAGTGGCAGGGAGCGACTGCAGTCCGGGAAGGAAATAGCATCAGAAGACAGCATGGGTCCAGGGAACGAGCCCCGGCCCTGCCACCCCCGCCATGCCACCTCCCTGGGCTGAGTCTGTCAATCAGCTCCATTTCCCAAAGTTTCTGGAAAAACATGGACAAAACAGCCTCGTGCACTGATAATGGGAGCTCTAAAAATCGGATGGTCTCCTTGCTGGCCAGGTAGGACCCACCGTGAGGAAGGGGGGAAACGATAAATGCACCGTGTGCCACAACGGCTAACACGGCCTGACCCATCCAGGCTCGGGGCCGCACACATCCCACGCAGGCAGCTCGTCCGAGCCTCGGGAAGGACCCTGGGGGAGCAGGGCCCAGAGACAGACGGGCGCTAATGAAAGTGGAGAAGGCACCGTCTGCACGTGGGGCTGACGGCTGAGGTGCTCACACGGTCAGCGGCCACCCACCGAAGCCAGGGCCCCCGCTCCTTGGATAGGGCATCCCACTGGGCAAAGAAACAGGTCCTGGCTTAGGTGGCTTTCTGCCAAAGAGACATCCCCGCCCCGCAGTGTAAATTAACTGCTACTCCTCAAAAAGGATGAGTCCTGCTCCAGCCTGCACAGACTGGTTCTTCCACACATCCCACTGGGTGGTCAGCATGGCTGCCCCACCCTCCCCACTCACCAGCACTCCCCTGGACAGGCTCCTAGGTGCGTCCCGGGCCCCCAGTGCCGTGTGGTAAGTAGCACTCCGTGACAGCAGCACGGCCTCACTCACTTCTCTCCTCTGTTGATATCTGCTGGAAGGTGACGTGGTAAGACAGTAGGGGGCTGCCACTCACCAGCTGTGTGACCTTGAGCAAACAATTTAACCTCTCTGGGCCTCCATTTCCTCATCTGCCTGATGGGAATAAAAATAGTTGCTGCCGCAAAGAATCGGGGTGGATTAGACAGGATGACAAACACAAATGAAGCTCTCATCACAGGCCTCGCACGTAGGAAGCTCTACGGCTCAGGAACCAGGAGCGGGCTCCCAAATGAGGGGCTCGTGGCAAGATTCTGACCACGAGAACTTTGCTTTTCGAAGAAAGGAAGAAAACGCACGTCCTCCAATACTGTGATCACTTCTGCTTCACCCGTCCACCCCGTTCCCTGCAGGAAGCCTGCCTCCGCTCCCTGTTGGCAGGGCCCCTCCAGCAGCCTCCTAACAGGTCCCCACCCCAACCGCAGACATCCTTAGATCCCAGAGCAAAGATGCTGGCCCAGGGCTGGGTTATTGGCCCAAGGTCACACGGCTGGTCTAACCTCTGCTCAGAAGCCTCTCCCTCCCTCCTGGCTTTGCCATCTCCATTCCTTCCTTTATGCTGTTCCCTCTACTTCACATGCCCTTCTCACCAGCTCTCACGTTGCCCAGCCTTCGAGGCTCATGGCAAACGGCACCTCTTCCAGGGACCCGTCCCTGATCCTCCTCACCCCCCTCCTCTCAGCTCCCGCAGCTGCACGGGTGCTCCTGGGGTCCTAATGCGTGCATTCACCAAATCCGTATTTACTGGGTTACATGCAGTGTACCAGGTACTGATCTAAGCGCTGGGGATACAAGAAAGTGCAATATCTGCATGGGTCCCACCCTCAGGAGCTTACACCTCAGTGGGAGGAAAACAAGGACAAGCAAAGGGCATGAGTGAATGCGGGGTCTCAGAAAACAGGGCGACAGACAAACACAAAGCAGGGAGGGAGAGGCTGCAGCTTCAGCGGACGGTGAGGGGAGGCTCACAGAGCGGGCGTCTCTGTGGAGAGGAGGCTGGGTCTCTGACGACTGGAGCAGAGTTCAGGGCAAAAGGCCCCAAGACGAAGGCAAGGCTCCGTCTCCCGACCAACCTCCCCCAGAGCCTGAGACTGAGGAGGAGCCTGCGGCTCCCTCCCTTCTCGCCTCCCTCGCTCTGGCTAAGACTCCAAGACACGTTCCTGGAGCTGCGCTTTATCAGGTCTGGATTCTCTCCTGTTCCCAATTTGCTCCAAATTTCCATCATGAATGGGCTCCGAACGCTCTGCGACTATAGAGACGACTACACGGCTTCTCTTCTTCCTTCTGTCGATTTGGAGACTCACACAGATTGTTCTGTTGATGTTAAACCAACCCTGCATTCCTGGGACCTGCTCTCGTTGGGGCACATTATCCTTTTCTGGATTGGATTTGCTAGTATTTTATGAAGGAATTTTGAGCTTTGGGTCTGTGGATTTCTTTTTCTTGTAATGATTTTGTCTGGTTTGCAATCAGTGTAATGTTGGCCTCGTAAAATGAGCTAGGAAATGATCATGCCGTCTGTCTTTCCTGAAGGAGTTCATAAAGGACTTGTACTGTTTCTTCCTTCAACTTTTCACAGAATTCACAGGCAAGGCCATCTGGGCTTGGGGTTTTCTTTATGAGAAGGTTTATAATCATAAACCTAATCTGACCAAAGGTCCTAAATGGAACAGAGGCACCGAGGGCTCGACACCTCCCCAGTGTTTTCAGAATCACCCCGAGTCCTGCACAGGAGGTGGGCCCGGGCACTGCCTGACAGCTGGGGACACGGAGGCTCAGGGCTGGTCACACAGCCAGTGGCCTCCTTTCCTCTCACTGTGCGCACTCACACCCTGGCGTGACCTCCGCCCAACTCACAGCAGCTGCCCTCAAGGGCCCCAGGCGAGCCGGGTCACATCCCCCCATACCTCGAAACAGCTCAGCGGGCAGGCCAGCAAGGCAACCGCACACGTGGCTGTCACTCCTGTGGGACCCTGTGCCGTCCGGCTGCCTGGTCCCCGACCACCTCTCAGTGACAGCCCCCGGCTCCTCTGCACTGCTTCCTCCTCCACCCTGGGACCATGAGGCTCCATAGTGCTCGGCTCTCTGCACAAGGGAGGTGGGGACGAGGCCTGGCCACTGGGTGTGTTCCCCTGGCCGGAGGGCAATTCACATCCAAGCACGTGCCCCACCAGACCCACCCCTGGGGGCTGGGGACTTGCCACCCCAGGGAGTGCCCAGCCAACACCGAGGCTGAGGGTGGAGAAAGCAGGCTGTGCCGACACCGTGCCACAGCACAGACGCGGGCAACAGCTCTGCCGAGCTTTCGGTTTCAGGAGGTGAAACGTTCCTCTGTTTCAGTTAAACTATTTTGGTTTGAGTTTCCTGCCACACACAGGCAGAAGAGTCTAGAGAAACGAAATCCCTCGACTGAACTCTTTGAGGCTCGCTGCCCCGTTTCACTCAGAGTATGGGTGCTGTATTTTTAAAGAGAAAAACAGACCAAAAAAAACCTTTCCTTTATTATGTGTCAGGCACAGAGCAAAACACATCACAACACATTTGCCTCCCAATAATCCTATGAAAATCCCCATCTGATACACGAGGAAACCTCGGCCTGGATGTTAAATAACCTGTCCAAGGTCACATTCCCAGAGATACACCTGGGTCCAGCCCGGCTCCAGACTCCTGGTCTGGACACTGCACACGGGCCGCTCACAAGGCCAGACCCTCCGACCTGCAGGCGATGGCCGGGCCCTCTGCCTCGGTCAGCCCACTGCGCCACCAGCATCTTAACACTGCTCCTTAAAGAGTCACTGGCTTTCCTAAAACCTCTCGAAGGACCTGGGACACCCGTGCTGGCTGAGAAGCGCTGGCACACTTCCCAGTGCGTCCCAGGGCTGGGCCGCTCCAGCCGGGGACCTGGCCAGCAGTGGGCAGTCACTCCCACCAAGAAGGGTTCGGTTTTGTTTTCAGGATTAAGTGCGGGATGACACGCAAAGGGCTTAGCGGGAAAACTGCTTCTGACATCTCGGCTCGCTCCGCTACACTAACCCCTGCGGCACTCGGAGCCTCCGATTCCGGACGGGCATCTGTGGCCACCACGGCAGCTGCTGCACACCCACACCTCCGCCGGCCCTTCCTCACCTCCGGGCCCCCCCCAACACTGCCCTCCGGGAGCCTCTCACATCCAGGTAACCCTTGTATCCTTTCCTATAGTTTGTCTTTTAAATTGATTCTTCTTTATGAAAAAGCAGTTTGAAAGGAAACCTTGTAGCACTAGTGTCAACAGAAAGCCCAGATCCTTGCCACTCATGTGACGTAACCAAAAACCAACACGAACGAAAACAACGTTACGAGATTCTGTGGGGAACACTGTTGCCTGCAAAGGTTCCAACCCATCTCCTGCCCCCCAGGAGACAGGAGACAGTACGAGGTGTCAGGGAAAGCAGAAGCGGGTGCCAGGGCTGGGGGCTGGGGGCGGGGTGGGGGGGGCGGGCCTCGTGTTTCATGGGGACACAACTTCAGTTTGGGAAGATGAAAGAGTTCTGGAGAGGATGGTGGTGATGGCCGCGCACAATGTGAGTGTACTCAATGCCACTGAGCCGGACACTTAAAAATGGTTAAGGGGGTCAATTTTGTCTGTATATTTTACCACAATTTTTTTTTAACAAAGAAAAAATGTACACGACATATTGGCACCAGAAATAAACTTTTATTCTGAGGAGCTCTAAAGGAGTGACAGTGAATTCTGAAAGGGTCAATCCTTCCCATTCCCACGGTCACCCAAGGCCTGCTGACACAGAGAAGGTGTCCAGTCCTCAGGAAGGCACAGCTTTTGAGAGAGCTGGTCCCCACTCTTCACAACCCAGGAGCAGGGCGGAGGGGGAGGGGGGAACGCAAGGACTCAGGAGGGTCAGGTCCGAAGGCCACAGTGAAAAAAGAAGAAGTGAGAGTTGTGCAGAGGGCGGGCTGGGTGGGGGCAGGGGAGACACAGCCCACCCTCCACCCGCCCGCAGGGTCCAGCCCCCCTGGGCAGAGGCAGGGCCTGCAGGGGCCCAGGCAGAGGGGGGACCCACAGGGAGCAAACAGCCCAGGCCCCAGGTCCACTGAGTCAGCACACACTCCCCCCGGCCCCCACAGCCCAGTGAAGGGAGCTGAGCAAGGCCCCTCCAGTCCTGCAGGAAACAGAGCTGCAGAGGGGAGAGCAGCGCCCAGAGAACCAGTGCCTGCCAACGCCGCCCACCTCCTGACCCCGGGAGCCCTTCCTGTCTCCTAACCACAGCCCACAGGCCCCACGCGGCCCAGCCCCTGCCAAGCTGTCGGCTCACCTCCTAACACCCTCCCTTCCCCTCCCATTTGTGCTCTTCCAACAAGCTCAGGCCCTCCTCGGGGCCTCTGCACTTGCTATTCCCTCTCGCTGGTCCCTGCTCAGGTCCCAGGTCAGCTCCAAGGAAGCTTCTCCCGCCCACCCTACCCAAAATGCCTGCACCTCCTGAGCCCTTACCCCAGCATGCTGTTTACGTGCTCCAGACTCAGGACCAGACGAAACGCAGCACTTACTTCATCAACTCCCACAGTCAACTCTGTGAAACCAGAGCCTCGCCTGCTGTTCACTGTCACAGCCCAGGACCTGGAATGGCGCTGGGCCCACAGAAGAGTCACAAGAACTCATCACCTCTCCATCAGGCAAATCCCCAGCCCTCATCTGTGAAACCGGTTGTCAACCCGTGCTTGTCCCCCGGGGCACTCGGGCAGGACAGCTCTGCGGTGAGACTGTCCCGGGCACTGGAGGGCCTCTGGCACCTCTGCCTCACTCTCTAACTGCCCGAAACAACACCAAACGGAGCCCCAGGTGAGGCCACACCGCCTGGGTCCACGGCTCCAAGAGCCCCGGCAGGAGGAAAGGGAGGGCTTTGGTCTCAGCGTGTATGGACGCACAGGGCCTACGAATGGGGTGTCACCGGAAAGGCACTCTTGACCAGGGGACAGAATGGCAGCCATGGGGTCAGAGGAGGCCAAACGACTGGGTGCAGAGCTGCAAACGGGCTGGCCTCTGGTTGAACTGAAGCCACTTCTCTGATTAAGCTTCCATGGCGTAAATTTTTTATTTTGACTTCAGAGCCTGATTCTCCAGTTTCCCTCAGCTCCTATGGCCTCCCCGCCCAGCCCCCAGTGCGGGAACCGCCTCTGTCCTGCGGCTGAGTCCATGAGCCAGCACAAGGCAGCCGGGCCGGATGACCTTCCAACTCAGCTCAGTATTGGAGGGGTTTCTGGAGGAGCCAGGGGAAACCCTGCACCCCACGGCTCTCCCCAGCTTCACCCGGAAAAGGGCCTCAAGATGACTTGCTGCGGCTGCCTCCTGCTGGGGGCAGCCAGAGGGACCCTGGGACATGTCCCAGCGAGGTGCTGGCCTCTGACCTCCCACAGTCACAGACCAGCAGGGACAGAGGGACTGTGGGGTCTTTCTGCCCACAGACTCTCACGTGAGCTGCCTGGGGCACAGCCCGCTCCAAGGGCAAGCTCCCTGTGTGGGGGGCCCACGCAGCAGAAAGGGCTCCCGGGCACCTGCCTCCCGGGCAGCCTTACCCCTGTGGCTGAGCAGTGCCCGGGCCACAGTGAGAGGGTGCACCTGGCTCAGGACCACGCCTGGCAAACACACCAGGCAGCTCCCAGGTGCCCTGGGGAGACCTCCAGCCACTGGAAATGAGGAGAAGTCTGGGCTGCTTGGCTTAGTGTGCACTGTGGACGCCCTGCCTGACGCTCTTGACCAGGCAGGCCCGCGCCCGCTCAGCTGGGGGGAACGCTGCAGGCCATAGTTTACACAGTTTCCACCTATGACCTCATGCGGGCAAACACCCTTGCCCAATGGGGGTGCTTCGCCCAGAGGCCTGGGAGGTTGCACAATACCCCCTCCCCGGGGCGGCCAATGGCTGACAGAGTGGGTCAAAAAACTAGAAAGCTTGGTCTCCCCGTCGTCTTAGGGAAGGACAACCCTCCAGAGGGTCACGTGGACCAGCCCAAGGCTAGACTCTCAGGGACCACATCCTCACTCATTTCCCTGCCCTGCCCGCTTCCCAGCAGAGCCCCTCTCAACAAACCACCGCAACCAAACCTCGTCTCAGGCTTGACGTCCGGGAAACCAGCCTAAGACACTCCCTTTCCCCAAGAGAGGGCAGCCCGCTGGAGAATCCGGGACACCATGGGGCTTCAACTGCACGGAAAGTAAGCAGATGGTGCAACATCTTCCCAGCAGAGTGGTGCTCAGATGCTGAAAACTTAGCAAGCTTCTGAAGCATCACAGAAAAGTCCTTGGGCTGTAACGTCAGCTTCTGGCTGGAAGGGCAGGAGGCTCGGGGGCGGCCCAGCACCAGGTCTGAGCCGCGACGGAGGGACAGCTGACTCACGGGAGACCCAAACGGCGACCAGGGTGACACAGGTGAAGGATGACGGGCTATTTCTATCTTCCCAATTTTCTAGAAACATCATTTTTTATATAAAAGATACCTTAAAAAGAACCTAATGACATATACTTTATGGAGCACTTTCAATAATACAAAATATCAAAAAAAGAATCAGGAACTTGTCACATAACCAGCAATGCTGGGGGCAACCGGATGGATCCAGTGAGAGTCTGGCCAGTTGACCAGAGGCCGCAGGGCCCTGAACCGGGAGAGTGAGGAGGCGTGCCCTCGGCTCTTGCTCAACTGGAGACTTCCACTGCTGACAGGACCCGGCAGCGAGCACTTCCCCCCGAGGCCCAGACCAAGACGTGGGCAGTTTAGACAGATGATCTCTATGGTTCCTCTGGCTCAAAAATTGCCTCATTATTTGATGCTATAAAATCAAGAGAGGAAAAATAAACTTAAGGCCAGTGGCTCAGCCATGTGGTGATTTCAGTCAACTTGGAGTTTGACCACAAATTCAAAGGATGAGCAAAAATTCCCCCAAGGGTCAGAAGAGTTTTAACTTTCCTTGTGTTTCATCTCAGAGACTTAACAATGAACTTGAGTGCAGAGGGCCATTCCCTCCCAGGTTTAAAGGATTGAGGACGCACAGCCTGTCTGCAAGCCAACCCTTCACGTCTCCAGAGCAGAGTCTTCAAAAACTAACACAACAGATGACTAAGCTGGGAACAGCACTACGAGAAATAAAGAAAACGCTTCCAGCACTGGATTGACGGAAGGGCTGCCTGTGAAATGAAGGGGTCACAACCAGCAAACCCCTCAGACACTGAAGATACACAGTCACACGTGCTATAAAAACTATGGACGAGACGCAGCACACGCTATCAGGCACTTGGCACTTCTCTGACGCATCAGAGACGAGGGGAGCTTTCCTTGTTCACAAGAAACTACACAAGGAAATTACAATCCCCGAGTCCACCACTCTTCTCAGAAAAGAAAATGCAGCTACGATAAAAAAGGCTGTTACTTCAGAAAAGTATAGCTATAGAACCTCAGAGGAAGTAGCACAGAAATACATCCAAAGGCATTCATTTGAAGCCAGCTGTTTTTAATGACCAGCTTCCTCTCTTTTGTCTACATATCAAGAAACAGACAACTTCAACCAGAGGATGAGCATCTATCTCCCACAGGGTATGGGCCAACAGCTCATCTTCCACATCAGACAAAGCCCACACAGGAATACGGGAAACAGAAAGCCCAACATCAGCCTCCGATGGCTAGCCACAAACAAGACCCTCCAGGCACAGAAGGCACTAAACCCAAAATGCAATTGGCGGACACAGCAAGTCCTCATTTCGAGAGGCAGACTTCCGGGAAATTAATGGCGGCAAGGAGGGCAAGTGAGGAAGATGCTGGTCTGAGCTCGGTGTACCACACTTGCACATATGCACAGACTTACACACATACACACACGACGCACATTTGGTTCTCTTAATGTGATCACACCTTGTTAAGCCTCCACACTGACCCAGACTTGAAACAGAAAAAAAGGGAGTGGCAGAGGTGCATCGTGGGGAGGGAGAGGGGGCAGGACTGCTTCCATCCTTCATCTCTAGCCAGGTCGCGCCGCGAGGCACACCCACGCCGTCTCCACCCTGCTGGGAGTGGAGGCCGCCTTCTCGTCCGCAGGATGGAAGGCTGGACCACATCACCTTGCCAGCCCGGGGCCCAGCCAAGTCCCCCGTCCACGTGTGTGAGGCGCGGTGGGGGCGGACAGAGGCCTCTGGTCTCATTAGTTCCTGGGGTTTCCCAGGTCACATCCCCCACAAGGAATGTAGAATTCTTGAGTTCCCCTAGGAAGCCCTAGGAAGGGAGGTGGGGAAAAACGACTGAGGTGGAGCGTCAAGGCCAACCTGGGGGTGAATCACCACCGTTCCCTCGCGTCTCACGCCTCATCTGTAAAACGGGTCCCTAGGGTGTCCTACGAAAGACCTTTCATCAAAGGTTTATGTTCCAGCCAAAGACGCTGAGCGGATACCATTCGACTCCCCCACACGCCGTCCACATTCTCCACAAACCCAATTCCCACCCCGGTCCGGCGCCAGGGAGCAGTACCCTGTCACTAGACAAACTCAAGAGACCGGCGTCTGCAGACCAGGGCTTGGCAGGCCCTGCCCACCTATCCTGGAGTCGGGGACAAGGAGGGGAAGACCACGTGGACCCCAGCCCGGGCCCACCCGCTCCGGGGCATTCCTGTCCCTGCGGCAGAGGCACTCAGACCCCCTGCCCAGGCCAGACCTTCGCGGGGCCCTCCCCGAGTCCGGCCGCCTCCCGGGCCCCTCCTCCCGCACAACCCACAGACACACAGACCGCGGCCGCCCAGGCCCCGGCGGGCTCCGCTCCGGCGCGAGCAGCGCGGAGGCCCTGGCGGCGCCATGCGCAGTGGCGGCGACCGGCGCGCACGCCGCCGGGTCACGCGCGACCGGCCGCTGCGGCCGTGGCCGCCAGGCTGCCGCACCTGCTGAGCGCGGACCTGCACGGGGAGCGCCCGGCCGCCCCGCCCGCACCCCGGCGCCGGCCCGGCCCGGAGGCCGCGCCCGCAGGCCCTGCCGGACCAGCCCGCGGCCGCGGCCGGCGCACCTGCTGCGCGCCCCCGCCCGGCTCCCCGCGCCCAGGCCCTCCCCGCTCGGGCCCGGGCCGCGGCCGCGCGCCTCACCAGCGGTAGCAGCCCTCCGAGGCCTCCAGCGTGAAGTTCACGCGCGTGGCCCGCGTGAAGGGCAACAGCACTTTCGGGATGTTGAGCTTGGCGGCCGTGGCGCTGGGGCCCAGCGCCAGCAGCACCGAGAGCGCGAGCAGGCGCGGCGGCACCGCCCGGCCCCGCGCCGCCATCCTCGCCGCGCTTCACCTCCTGCGACCCGGCGCCTGGCTGCCCGCGCGCTCCCCCTCGCGCCCTCGGTCCCCGCCCGCGCGCGCCGGGCCAGCAGGTGATAAGCGCGGGACGGAGGGGGCGGGGCGAGGGCCGCGGCCTCAAGCCGCTTCCTGGGCCCCGGCTTGGCCCGCGCGGGGGAACGGAGGGGGCCGAGCCCGCGGCGACCCCACCCCCGGCCCAGCAGGGCGGAGGGAGGGGCTGCGGCGCGCGCCCCGGGCCTCGGAGTAGGGGGCAATGCCATGGGGCACGCGCCCCGCGACGTGGGGGGATGGGGCGCGTGCCCAATCCACCATAGGTGACGAGAAGGGATGGGGCGCACGCCCGCCTAGGAGAGACTGGACACGCGCGCGCCTGCGGGGCACCCCTTGAGACCGCGGGAAGCCCTCCGCGCTCTTCTGGCCTCCGCGCTCATACCCCGTGGTTTCAAACCCTCCGGGGATAATGTGAAACCCCCCAGCACCCCCGCGGTCATTCATTCGGCCCTGCGCGGCGCCTCTGGCGGTTGAGCCGGGCCAGGGCCCAGCGCAAAGGAGGCCAGCCGGCTCCCGCGACAGTGAGCTCAGCCCGGGAGACCGACCGTCCACGCGCAGACGGACAGGCGCCCCGGAAATCTGGATGCGGAGTGCCGGCCCACGCTTTCCGGAAGAGGGACCCCGGTTCCGCAAGGGGAAGGACTTGCTGAAGCCCCGCGGGCCCTGTGCGTGCTTCCTCCCCCTCAGCCTCCTCACAGCCTTCCAGGGAGGCGCCCTCATCCCCCTTTCTCCAGGGAGAAACAGGCTGAGTCGGCCTGATTATCCCTCAGCCCGGGTCTCTGATCCCGAAGCCCTTGTTCTCTGCGCTGCACCCACTGTCTTCCGGAAGCCGGAGGGAGGTTACCCAAAGCGCAGATTTAGGGCGCCAACACTGCCAGAGCGCACTCTACCACCCCACCACCCCCCAAAAAAGAGAGGAAACGTTCAGCATCACTGAATTCATCTGCGCGTGGAAATCTTAGATGTACACTCAATCTACACGTTGTGCTCTATGGTTTGTAGCTGTCTTTGTCATGAATTGCATGAGGGGATCCGTTCAATGGGTTCACCAGAGCCTTAAAATGTTCATGTGTCAAAGGGAGGGCCCAGCCTAGTGGGAGGTCAGGAAAGGGGCGGGGTGAGGGTGCACAGGCCCGCTTGTGTAAAGGGTCCAGGAAGTGTGTGCTGAAGGAGGCACATGGAAGGCACCAGGAAGGCACACGTTGATGCCACTGCCTGACAAGGAAGGAGAGGCTGAATTTCAATCAGGCTGAGGAAGCCTTGGAGGCGACAGCCCCCGGGCTTGGCATAGACACCTCACTGGGCTCCAGAGGCCCAGATGGGTCTGAGCCTGGCCCTCAGGGGTCATGAGGCTTTTGGATGGTGATGAGGGATGTTTTGGGGTCACCCTCAAAGCCAGAGGGCCCCAGATCAAGGAATGTGTGCATTAGGGGAAATCTCTAGAGATCCCAGAACTGGGGGTTTGGGGGGGGGGTCTTCCCTGTGGGGAACAGGTGCTCTGGGAGAGGGCAGACCCATGGGTTCTCTTTGAAGAAACAGAAGTTATGTGGAAAAAGCGGCCCCAGAAGGGGTATCTGTGGGGAAATCTTAGGTTCTTGTTTGCACATTTCGTTGACTCATTGTTTTGTTTTGTTTTTTTTGAAGATTTTATTTTTCCTTTTTCTCCCCAAAGCCCCCCAGTACACAGTTGTATATTCTTCGTTGTGGGTCCTTCTAGCTGTGGCATGTGGGACGCCACCCCAGCGTGGCCTGATGAGCAGTGCCATGTCCGCGCCCAGGATTCAAACCAACGAAACACTGGGCCGCCTGCAGCAGAGCACGCAAACTTAACCACTCGGCCACGGGGCCAGCCCCTCGTTGACTCATTTTTGAGTAGTTAATACAGTCAGATCCTTTAAACTAAGAAAGCTCCAAGGGCTCATAGTAAAGTGATTCCCTCTTACTGTCCCATCACCCAGTGCCCTTCCCCGTAGACGACCGTGTTTTCTGCTTGAGTATGCTTCGGGAGAAACTGTATGCAGATACAAACAAAAATGTGTGTGCGTGTGTATTTTTTAAATGATATAACTCATCGTGCTCCAATTTTGCCCACTTAAACAGGCAAACCAGGAGCCTTGCCAGCAGGTAAATAAGTAAAAGTGACCGGGCAGGGTATTAGGGACTGAAGCACTCTGGCCCTTTAGGATCAGGAGTCCCCGTGGCCCCATCTTTCCAGATCTTCTGATTATTGAGGAGAAATCAGTAACATGGATTTGTAGGTGAAACATCTTGAAATCGTAGACGAATGCAATTAACTCATTAAAAACAAACAAACACGCTCTTGGACCTTCGTTCCAGAGAAATGAAAGCTTATGTCTAGAAACCTGTACATAACATGTTCATAGCAGCTTTATTCATAACAACCCAAATGGGAAACAGCATAGAGGTCCTTCCATGGATGATGGTTAGACCATGGAGTTCGACTTGGCCATAAAGGGACAAACCGCTGATAGACACAACAACTCAGATGCCTCTCTGGGGAAGTATGCGGAGTGAAAAAAGCCAGTCCCCAAAGGTTACAGACTGTAAGATCCATTCACGTATCATTCTTGAAATGACAAAATTATAGAAATGGACAGTGGGTGAGTGCTTGCCAGGGGTGAGGGCTGGGCCAGGTGGGTGTGGGGGTGATGTGGCTGTAAGAGGGCGACGTGAGACATCCCTGTGGGGATGGCAATGTTCTGTGTCTTCACTGTATCCACGTCAATGTCCTGGTTGCAATATTGTCCTCTGGTTTTGCATGATGTACCACTGGGGGCAACTGGGAAAAGTCTGCATGAGATCCCTCTGTGTTATTTCTTACAACTGCATGTGAATCTACAGTTAGCTAAAAGAAACAAAAGCGTAATCACACAAACAAAAGAGCAGACATACAAACAGGCCTAACAACATAATCTGGGTGGACACAGTTTCCTGACACCTGAAATTTAAAGCAGTCAGAAAATTTCCCTGGCAATGGGAAACAACAAAGTGATGGAGAAAACAGTCTCCCATTTAAGATTTTCGCCTTTATGTTATCGTTGAACTTGTCCACCTCCCCCATTTCAGTTGCCTATGAACCTGGCAGTGGATGGTGTCTGGGAGCCTGCCCGGGGTCCATGTGGGCCTCCCCACCCTCTCCATTGGGCCCCCTTCTCTGGGTGTCAAGTGCTTTATCTGAAATTCAAGGAGACAGTGGTGATGGCCTGGGTGACCACTTTGCTTTGGGCACAGAGACCGTGAGGGATGGAAGGGACCCTAGATGTGTGTGAGACGGTTGTCTACTTTATGGATAACATGAGATAAGAAAATGTTTCCTGTGACTTGTACCAGTGCCTCCCAAACTTCTGTCATTTCCTGCCACCCTAAAAAGAATCTTACAATATCTAAGTACCACCTGTACTATTTCCTATTTGTCCTTAAATCAAGATGTTTACATATATTTACTTAAGAAGAAAGATTTGTCGCTTCTGTAAATAGAAAACCAGCATTAGCTGCCAAAAGAGAAGTAGCCAAAAAGTAAATACAGTGAAACAAAGGCATTCCATCCAGTTACAAGTCGACACTGTTTCCTGCCAGAGGCTCGTAGCCCGGGGCCCGCCCTCACTGTTCAACCTGGACGACCAAGCGCCAGACAATATGGAAGACAAGACCACCCCAATCTGGGCCTTTCTCCTTGAGCAGATGAGGGTTGAAAGAAAATTTAAAAAGCAAGTAACTTCTTCCTAGGGCTGGCCCCATGGCCGAGTGGTTAAGTTTGCGCGCTCTGCTGCAGGTGGCCCAGTGTTTCGTTGGTTCGAATCCTGGGCCCGGACATGGCACTGCTCATCAAACCACGCTGAGGCAGCATCCCACATGCCACAACTAGAAGGACCCACAACGAAGAATATACAACTATGTACTGAGGGGCTTTGGGGAGAAAAAGGAAAAAAATAAAATCTTTAAAAAAAATAAAAAGCAAGTAACATTTTCCTAGTAGGATGTTGTCATGTTAGTGGGATGTTACCACCATCTTTTTGTAACAAATATTTTTTTTAAATTTTACAATGGAGAATCTCAAACACAATAGTAGTTAGAATAGTATACAGAAGCCCCATGGCTGTCCAGTCCCGTGATCACAATCTGGGGCCTGTCCTGCTCCTTCTGCAGCCAGCCTCTGCCCACCCCCCATAATTATGACAAATCCAAGACAGCCTCTCACCCATCCGTGTCTCAGTGCATGTATCTCTAAAAGGTAAGGACGCTTCTGTATATACACTGTAACCACAATACTATTATCTCATCTAAAGAATTAACAAGAATTCCTCAGTCGTAAAATATCCAGTCAGAGTTTAAATTTCCAACCGTCTCATAAAGGTCATAATTTTTTTCACAGTTAGTATTTTAAGAACCAGGATCCAAGTAAGGTTCACGCATTGCAATTGGTTGAAATGAACTTTTAGTCTGTAGGTCCCCGGCGCCCCGTCTCTCTTTCTCCCCCTGCGATTCCTGGGTTGCCCCTTCATCTTCGCGGTAGGGGTTAGTCTTCAGAGCCCCCTCGTGCTGAGGCCCACCTGCCCCGTGTACACACTTGCGGGCACGGCCACAGCAGCGGTGGTGTCCCTGTTGCACAAGTCTGCAGCTAGGTTTTGGTCACGGTCCCTGGAAACTTAGGAATGGGGGTCCCAACATGATCCTTCGGCACCATCTCTGAGCTGGAAACCTCGGCATTTGGGAAAATAAAAAATAAGAGAAAGACGGGGAGCATTAGAATGGCTTCAGCCTTTGCAAAACGCTTTCCCGAACTTCGTCATGCATGAGATGACAGCACCATGTGATTGCAGAAATTGCCGCTTTTCATCCCTGCCCGGACAGGCCGCCTGCTTGTGGGGTCTGGTGCGTTCACGCTCACTCAGGAAGCTCTCCTCACCCTGCCATGTTCCTCCTCTGCCAGGACCAGCAACTGCTTCAGCCCATGAGCTTCCCAGCGACCACTGAACCCCTGCATCCTCACCCACCCACCTGCTTCGTCCCCAGGGGCATCGCTATGGGCAGTGACTGCAGAATGAGCTGATGGCAGCTTCATACCATCAGGTCCCCTCAGAAGCTCAGACACCTGTGTGTCATCCCAGCCAGCTAAGTGGGACCCCAGCAGCCCCGGCTGGACGCACAGGGGTCCTCAGACATCTCCAGCTCCACAAAAACAGAGCAGGGCAGGTCCTAGTCTTGGCTTCCCAGGACAGCCCCAGCCCACCAGGCAGCTCTACACGGTGCGGAGGGGTCAGCAAAGGTCAGAGCACATCCCTCACCTGGCCGGCCCTTTGCAGCCTCCCCGGTGCCTTTGGCAGAGAATCTGAACTCCTTCCCATGGTCCTCAGGTCCTCCAAGATGTCCCTGCTTACCTCTTTCTTCTCCCTCCTGTCCCCTTCCTCCAGCCTGAACTCACCAGGGCAATTCATGCCTCCAGCAGTGTACCTGGCATATCTGACCCCTAGCAAGGAGCATTTCTTAACATTCCTCCTTTATAAGACAAAATTATTTCAGTAATAAATGTTAAATACAACATAATAATGGCTGGGACAAAATAACTTTTTTTCCTGTTTTATTGAACTTTGTATTTATAAGCAAGCCAGCAAAAATAAAAATTTTTATTTTTAAATAAATATTAAAAATAAAAAATAAAATAAATACTGGGGGCAGGCGCCATGGCCAAATGGTTAAGTTTGTGTGCTCTTCTTCCGTGGCCCAGGGTTTCACTGGTTCGGATCCTGGGTGCCGACATGGCACCGCTCATCGGGCCATGCTGAAGTGGCGTCCCACATGCCACAACTAGGACCTACAACTAGAATCTACAACTATGTACTGTGGGGCTTTGGGGAGAAGAAGAAGAAGAATGAAGAAGATTGGCAACAGATGTTAGCTCAGGTGTCAATCTTTAAAAAAAAATACGAAATAAAAATAAAACAAAATTGGGGGTCGGCGGCCCAGTGGTGCAGAGGTTAAGTTCGCACGTTCTAAGTGGCCCGGGGTTTGCCAGTTTGGATCCCGGGCGTGGACATGACACCAGTTAGCAAGCCATGCTGTGGTGGGCATCCCACATATAAAATAGATGAAGATGGGCACGGATGTTAGCTCAGGGCCAGTCTTTCTCAGCAAAAAGAGGAGGATTGGCAGCAGCTAGGTCAGGGCTGATCCTCCTCAAAAAATAAATTAAAAAATAAGTAAACATTACAGGCTAAAAGGGAAAGGTGGTGGATTAATAGTTTTAATTACACTAATGTATTATTAAAACTCATAGTTGCATATTGGCCTGTTGCAATAGTGAATAATATGAGAGTATAGTGACTATTAAATAATAAATAAGAATAACAATAAAAAAGAAGGAATTTCCATTTTTAAATTAATATGCAGACTCAGTAAAATAGTTCGTGTATAAGGTAAGATTTGCACTTATCAAACAAAAATATTACTGCTGGCAGTTTATACTCTGTTTCACTGTTGTAAAATTTAAACCAAATAAGAACGAAAGTTCTTATACAGAATGGCACAATCCACATAGAATAGCAGAATCGTAATGACTCAAGCTGTGTTTGTCTTTACGGTCCCTGCGCTAGCATCGTTTATTTTGAATCTACTGTTTAAACACGGGAACGTGTAATGCTATAGGGGCTGGGGACAAGAACTGTCCTGGAAGCTAGTTCACATGATCCCAAAAAGCTACAAACTTACTCTGGAAACAGACACGTGAGCCAAACCCATATGTGAGGGGCAGACTGTGCAAGTAAGAGGTTTTGGAATTAACAGCCATGTATAATACATTGTTTATTAAAGCACAGTTTTTAAGGTGTATTATTTTAAAGCTTATATGTTATTAAATTCAACAGTACACAGGCAACAAAGTAAAAATAGATAAATTGGACTATATCAAACTTAAAAACTTCTATGCATCAAGGGATACAATTAATAGAGTGAAAAGGCAGCCTACAGAATGGGAGAAAATATGTGCAAATCATATATCTGATAAGGGGTTAATATTCAGAATGTATAAAGATCTACAACTCAACAAAAACGAAACAAACAATCCGATTAAAAGATGAGCAAAGGACTGGAACAGACATTTCTCCAAAGAAGACATACAAATGGGCAACGAGCACAGGAAAAGATGTTGAACATCACTAATCATTATGGAAATGCAAGTGAAAAACCACAATGAGATACCACTGCATACACATCAGAATGGCTACTAGAAAAGAAAACAAGTGTTGATGAAGATGTGGGGAAATTGGAATCCTTGTGCACTGTTGGTGGGGATGTAAAATGGGGTAGCCACTATGGAAAACAGTATAGAGGTTCCTCAAAAAATTAAAAATAGAACTACTATATGATCCAGCAATTCCACTTCTGAGTATATACCCAAAACAATTGAAAGCGGGGTCTCAAATCGATATTTGGCTATTCATGTCCATAGTAGCACTATTCACAATAGGGAAAAGGTGGAAGCAACCCAAATGTCTGTCAGCCGATGAGTGGATGAGCTAAGCAAAATGCAGTACACACACACACACACGTGCGCACACACGTGGGATATTATTCAGCCTTAAAAAAAAAAGGAAAGAAAATTCTGGCACATGCTACACTGTGGACAAACTCTTCACACACACACACACAGTGGGATATTATTCAGCCTTAAAAAAAAAAAAGAAAGAAAATTCTGGCACATGCTACACTGTGGACAAACCTTGAGAACCTCATGTTAGGTGAAATAAGCCAGTCACAAAGAGACAATATCATATGATTCCACTTAGATGAGGTCTCTGGAGTCACCAAACTCAGAGACAGAAAGTAGAATGGGGGTTACCAGGCAGTAGGGGAGGGGAGATGAGGAGTTGGTGTTTAATGGGGACAGAATTTCAGTTTTACGAGAAGAAAAAGTGTAGAGATAGGTTGCAAAACAACGTGAATATACTTAACACTACCGAACTGTGCACTTAAAAGTGGTTAAGATGGTAAATTTCTGTATGTGTATTTACCACACACACACACACACACACACACACACACAAAGATTTTTTTAAAACCCTCAACAGTAGCCCCAGCAATTCCTGAGAACTTAGACCTGCAGAAGTTCTTTTCAGGGATTTGTGTGTTTTATCACTGTGTGATAATAATAAATACCCCCTGACATTGTCTGCTATTGCCTGTGCGTGGTGATGATAAACCCAGGCCGCCTTCTGACCTTTTCCGTTGCTGTTTTAAAGCCCTCTGTAAACAACGCATCCGCTTACTACCTGTACCCAGAGCAGACCACCCACTGTCCGCCTTTAGAAAATGCTCACTTTGATGCCCTTGCAAATGCCGGCCGGATCCTGGCTCTGCTCCCTTTTGGCTGTGTGGCCCTGAGAAAGTTACTTAGTTAAATTTTCATTTATAACATGGAGATCCTCAGTGTCTAACTCACAGATTTGGGACAAGGATTTGATTAATAATACACGTAGAGTGCTTAGCATGGTGCTTAAAACAGTAACGTATTCAAGTATTCACTCCACTAGGAGTCCCCTACTCTCCAGCTTTCATCATCAGACAAAAACACATATTCGGATTTTTTTAATTGGAATTATTTGACAACCTTTAAAAACTGGAGTATTTTATAAAATCTGGATTTATAATTTCTCCTGAGAAATCAGAAGCTCTGGCAACACTGGGCCCATATTCCTACACGGCACGATAGGCCAGGGATCAGTGGCAGCCACCTTTTAAAAGAAGGATCTGTGACCTCTCCAGTTTGCCACGGTCCCCATCACTCCCTATTGTTACCCCCAGCCAGCTTTAATTGTCTCCACTACCCGCCAGCCTGGTAGGCCTTTGAGTGTGTGGCCCCTGTTCAAGACCCATCTGTAGCTTATCCCCCTGCCCCATTCCCCAGACCCGTCCCTTAGGTGAATTAAATAAAAATCACCTCCTCTATTAGAGCCTGAGTTTTCTGGACTGACAAATGGAACCAACAATTTCCACTTCACAGGAAGTATTGAAAATATCAAAGGATATATTTGCTATAAAAGCATTCAGTTACAGCAAAAGTCTCTCCAAATGTAAGTCATTATTTATTCTTACTAAGATGTGACCAGAACATTCCGCTCATTACATTCTTCTGAGTGTAGTCCTTTCGCCTGGAATGAGTGATTCCAGGTAAACCAGCAGAGGACACATCACACTTAAACAAACGTTCACACCCAGGCAACACAAACAGGTTAGGAAACTGTCGTTTCACGCACAGCCTCACGAGCACAGTGGCCAAGAGGAACTTTAGGTTTTCCATATTTTTCTAGTAGGTTCACTGAAAGAAGATGCCATGGTTTTTCCTCTGTCAACCTCACAGCCTTCAGATTGTTTGCCCTCCACCTGAGACTTCCTGTCAGTGGGCAGAAGACTTCCTGTCAGAGGGAGGATGACTTCCTGTCACAGGGAGGATGACTTCCTGACAGAGGGAGGATGACTTCCTGTCACAGGGAGGATGACTTCCTGTCACAGGAAGGATGACTCTCTGTGAGATGCTCTAGTCTCCCTCCCTGCCCGTGGAGCAGGCTTTCTTAAGTTACTTATTTAAGTGATCCGTCAGCTCGACTGCTGACAATATCTCAACATTTATGTCACAAAGGCACACAGCAGACCTCGGCAAACTGTAATGTCCTTTAAATCATACCCCGGCCTGACAGGTAATTTAGGTTTCACAGTTTTATATCCATCAGGAACTTTATGAAGCTCACAACTTAATTAGTTTGGAGAGGGGGAGAGAAATGTTTTTCTGCCCTTTTTACACTGTGAGCCCTGAATACTTTCTGTATTGAGAAAGGCAGAAATCATCCTTATTTGAAATTTTGTATTTTCTCTCCTACCCTTATTATCTCAGGGAAAATAGGTCAGTTTGTGAGGACTAGTCCAAGTTCTCCACCAGTTGAAAATTAGAATAGCCTGCCTATGGTACTGGAGTCAGTCTGTGGAGAGCTAGAGAAATCATACTGAACACATAGACATAAGGACAGACGGGTCCCAGAAGAGGAACTCCAAACGGCCAATCCACAGAGGAAAATGTGCTCATCCTTTTCAAAAACCAGGGAAATGCAAATCAAAACAACAACAAGCTGTCTTTTCTCACTGATCAGATGGGCAAAACTTTTAAAGTGGGACTATATCAAGTCTGGGCAAAGCTTGGGGAGGCAACCTCCCTCACACTGCCCGTGGACGCGTAAATCGAGTCAGACAATTTGCACAGCTTTTTGATACACATGCCTGCAAGCTCTTATTGAAAATCTTTGAGACCAGATGTGTTTCAGAATGTTTTTTTTTTTAGTTTGAAAGGTAAAAGGTGCAGATGCCATTTTTACATTTCCCCCCCCCCAATGAGTTCACAAGCAGTGTCCTCATGTCGACACATTGATTTTTCTGGAGTGAAACATATTCACGCTAAATGGACTAACTACAGACTTTAAATAGCCTTAGCTCATTTTAGGTTAGTTTTCACTGTCCAAGGACTTTGTTGTAAACTTATGGAAAAAGGGGTTTTAGAGTTTTTTCGGATTTCAGAATTGTGGAGAGGCATCTTGGATCTATATTTAGTAAAAGTGAACATGGACACCATGACCTGGCAACCCATCTCCTAAGTGCAGACCTTAGAATAATGGGATTCGGACTTTTTTAGCACAATCGACAGTAAAAAGTGCAATTCATATGTAATCCAATTCACACGTACATTTGTGGGACTGAAACAAAAGTTTCATGAAACGGTGTTTACCTGTCCTACAGGCAATCACTCTTATGGCTTCTATTTTATTTCATTTTGAGAAGTTAACATGCTCAGGCAGAGTTTTAAGCATTTTTCTATATTTCATTTTTTTAAAAGGCAGATTATATCTCAATGATAAAAAGACAAATAACCTAATTAAAAACTGGGCAGAGGGCCTAAATAGGCATTTTCTGAAGAAGATATACAAATGGCCAATAAGCACATGGGAAGATGTCCAACATCATTAGCCATAAGGGAAATGCAAATCAAAACCACATTAAGATGCCACTCCACATCTATGGGATAGCTATAACTAAAAAGATAGACACAAAGTGTTGGTGTGGATATGGGGAAATTGGAACTGTTGGGGAGGAAAAACTTCCCCTCTGCCCTCTTAGGTTCAGTTTTCGGGACCTGTGAATCAAACTGACAAAAGATAGATTAGCAAGAGAAAAGACAGATGTGTATTCAGATATGTACTTGGAGTTCGTAGAAAAATATGACTCTTTAAATAGTTAAAGATAGGAGTTTCTATACTCAACAGGAGCAAGGGACGGAGGGAAATGCTTCTATGGCAAGAGCAAATGGGTTTCCAGAGGAACAAATGGGAGACAAGAAAGTTTGTGATGATGTTTATCTAAGCAGGTACAAGTGGTCCTTGTCTTCTTTCTGGCCAGTAAAACTCCCCTAGAGGAAGAGTTATGGCAGCGACATTTCCAGAAGTTTCTGCCTTTAGTCAGATTAAGGGGAGCTCTGAAAAGGCTCTGTCTGCAACTACGATTCTCGAATGTCTTTTGTCTAAAATAATCTTCATGTCAACTGTGGGAGTCTGCGTGGGTCCCCACAGAACCCTTATACAGTGTTGATAGGAATGCCAAATGGGGCAGTCATTTTGGAAAACAGTTCTGCAGACCCTCAAAAGTTAAACACAGAGTGACCACATCCAGCAATTCCACTCCTAGGTGTACACCCAGGAAAATTAAAACACACCTCCACACAAAAACTTGTACCCAAATGTTCATAACAACATTACTCACAGTAGCCAGAAAGTAGGAACAAACCAATTGTCCGTCAACTGATGACTGGATAAACAAAACTTGGTATATCCGTGCAATGGAATATTATTTAACAATAAAAAGGAAGGAAGTACTGACACACGCCACAGCATAAATGAGCCTTGAAAGCGTCATGGTCAGTGAAAGAACCAGTCACAAAAGGCCACACATGATATGATTCCATTTATGTGATGTGTCCACAGCAGGCAAATCCACAGAAGCAGAAAAATACTTCGGTGGCTGTCTGGGCCTGGGGGTGGGGGTGGAGAGCAGGAATAGGGAGTGACTGCTGATGGTCATAAGGACTGTTTTTGGGGCTACGAGAATGTTTTAAAATTAGATTGTGGTTGTGGTTGCACAACTCTGTGAAACACTACAAAACACTGAACTTCAAATCCCTGGGTTTATGATACGTGGAATATCTCTCAATAAAGCTGTAAAAAAAACCTGGCTAAAAGCCCTTACATTGACTTCTCAACCCACTAATTGAGATGCAGCGTGAGTATTGACAAAACGGCTACAGAGAACTTCTCATACATATACAAGATGTGAAGAAGGATAGGTATTGCAAGATTTTTTGTGCATGTGAACAGATTGGAAGCATCTCTAATTTCACTAAGTAAGAGAATGGGTAAGTAAACCAAGGTATATTCATAGGATAAAATACTGCACAACAGTTAAAAACGATGAACCCAATCTATAGATTGATGTGGTTAGATCACAAAATCATAGTGTTGCCTGACAAAAGCCATAGTAAGGATATACTGGGGATTTCTGATGTCATGAATGTTTTGTTTCTTAACCTGAGTGGCAGTTCCAAGAGTGTTCACTTTGCAACCTTTTGTTAAACTGACCACTTTTCTGTATCTTTATAATTAACTTTATTTTTTTAAAAAGGAAATGCAGAATGTTATATACAGCTTGATGCTGCTTATGTAAATTTTAAGAGCATGCCAATCAATGGTCCTCAAGAAAATAGGAGTCATTCTTAGCTATTTCGAACAGAAAAGTATTTAATGCAAATAATTGGTTTCAAACGTGTAGAAGGGACGCACGACAGGAAGGAGGAAGTAGGACTCAGACACCAGGAGGCTGCTGCTGGCCCCGGACTGCAGCCGAGAGCTCACACGGCTGCCGATCAGCAGGTTCCCTGCCCTGAGCACAGGAGCCTAGGATCCCGCTGCCCCTGACCAGCAGCCTGCCGGAGCCGGTGCCCTAAAGGAAAGACAGCTTCTTTCCTCCTCCCGCCTTTTACAGTCTTCCACCAGCGCCTCCCCAAACCCGGCAGGGAAGGGAGTCAGGGAAACATGGTTTAGAAGCTTCCAGCCCCACGTGATGAAACAGAGAGCGGGGAAGGGCAGGCACAGAGCGGACAGACAGAACCTATATACTGATTATATAGGACGGATTCCCACCCGAGTCCTGAGAGCGACTGCAGCCAGCTTATAAGCATTTACTTATTTAATTTAAAATGTCAAAGAGAATGTAATGTTAATGGTTGTTGATTCTGAATTTGGGAGCTCTAGGTGTTTGTTTTATTATTATGTATATTTTTCTGTATCTCAAGTTCTAAAAATCCAATAAGTTCTAAAAATCTAAAAGTAAATTCTAAAAATTCAATCATAAAGGAACTTACTGAAAAGGTGACTATACCAAAATACTAATGTTTTTGTGTTAGCGTGGTAAACTTAGAGAATTTTTTCCTTAGGTTTTAAATTTTCTGAATATTCATAGACATGTATTAAATTTATAATGAAACTTTATAGTAAGGATGCTCTTGGTTTTTTGCCTAGTTTTACATGATTGCTGTAGTTTGAAGGAAATACCACGTCAAGAAGGTGATTTTAAGCTCCTGTAGCCGTATGACAGATTAGCCATAGACAGCTGTTAGAGCAGACAGCATGCTTTATAAAGAACACAGGAGAGCACCCGTGGATTCCTCACTCATCCGCAGAGCGGCGGTCTCACTCACTCCGCAGATGCTGGCGGGCGCCTCCTCTGATGGATGAACTGGGACTACAGAGATGGATAACACGGTGTCTCAGGTTGTTTACAGCACAACATTGTGATTTATAAGAAATAGGTATTTGGTTGTTCAGATGACCAAAATATATTTCTCCTATATATTTGGTCCTCCTCCACAGTTCTTGCTTCAAAGTTCCCCAAACCCTTGGAACTTCCTGAGAGATAAGAGCAACGGGAGCATTTTTTGTTATGATATTTGGTCTCTGGTCCTCACCTTCAGAGCCATAAGGGTGAAATGGGTGTCTTGTTATTATAACAAGCCCCTTTCCAACACAGCTGAGTTTGTGTTAGTGAGGTGAGTTTTGGAAAGCCCCTAAGGATGGGGCTGGTGGCCAGGGAACCAGTCATGATTGGAAGATTGAAACTTTCAGTCCCATCCCCTGATTTCCGGGAGGGGAGGGGGCTGGAGGCTGAATCAAGCACCAATGGCCAGTGAGTTAATCAATCACACCTACTTAACGAAGCCCATAAAAACCCAAAAGGATGGGCTTCAGAGAGCTTTCAGGTTGGGGAACTAGAGCCTTTCCGTGTGCCACCGGGCAGGCCCCAGACTCCAAGAGGGCAGAAGCACCTTTGTCAGGGGCCTTGCCTCGCGCATCTCTTCATCGGGCTGTTGATTTGCATCCTTTGTAATAAATTGGTAACCTAGTGCGTCACTGGCTTCCTCAGTCCTGTGAGCTGCTCTGGCAAATTAATCGAACCCAAAGAGGGGGTCATGGGAACTCTGATTTACCGCCAGTCAGTCAGAAGTACAGATGGCAGCCTGGACTTGCAACTGGCATGTGACGCAGAGGGCAGTCTGGGACTGAGCCCTTAACTTGCGGGCTCTGACGCTCACTCCGAGTGGGAGGCATCAGAATCGGGCTGAGTTCTAGCGCACCCCGCTGGTGCTGGAGAATTGCTTGGTGGTGTGTGGGGAGCACCTCCCCTCCGCGTCTGAATTGGTGACCAGAACTTTTAACAGTCTAGAGGGGAAAACAGACGACCAACACGGTTGCACGTGGGATACGGAGCAGCAGGGCAGCTTCTGTTTCTGCCTGTATATTTTTGTAGCATTTGGATTTTTGCAAGACCACGTCTAACTGCTGTAAACAAAACAAAAGAAAAGAGTACAAGCCACCCCAGAACAGCGGAAAACATAGGATGTCCTGGGGGCCGTCAGACACCCCCAAGTCAGTGTCGAGTGGGGCTGGGGCGCAGGTGAGGGAAGGTGTCCCAGAGGATGCATAAAGCTCTCCTACCCGGTGAAGAACTCGTGACAGGGTTACAGGTGTCTTTCCAGTATAATTTCCTCCTCACAGCGGGGTAGGTGTATCAGGAAGACTCCTGTGTGTCTCCTCTGCCGTCACACTGCCACCACACTTCCCGCTGCTCTGAGAGCAGATGTTGGGTTTCCTCCACATTCAGAAATTCCCCTATGCCAGCTGGATGTCCTACCACTGAAGTCAGCTCTGACACTCAACCTGGAGCTAGCGTCAGAGCCCACAGGCTAAGGCCTCAGTCCCCCAGACTGCCCTGTCTTCAGATGCCACTCACAAGTTCTGGCTGTCACCTGTACTTCTGACCGACCAGGTCTAAACTGAGGTTCCCAAGACCCCCTCCTTCGGTTCAATAATTTGTTAGAATGGCTCATAGAACTCAGAGAATCAATTACCTATGCTCACCGGTTTATTCTAAAGGGTACGATGACAAGTCAGATGATGTGACACACACAGTCAGGTCTGGAAGGGCCCGAGCGCAGGAGCTGCTGTCCCCGTGGGGTGGGGGTGTGCCATGCTCCTGGCACATGGATGTGGTCACCCACCCGGAAGCTCTCGGAACCCAGCACTTTTGGGGTTTTTGTGCGGGCTTCATCACGAAGGCACAACTGACCCTTCACTCAGGCTCCAGGCCCTCTCTGCTTCCCAGGGGGTCGGGGTGGGGCGGAGAGTTCTAAGCGTCTAATCATGGCTTGGTCTTTCTGGAGACCAGCTCCCATCCGGGAGCCACCCAGAGTCACCTCACAGGACAAAAGACACTCCTGTCACCCAGGAATCCCAAGGGACTCAGGAGCTCTGTGTCAGGAACCAGGTCAAAGACCAAATTTCAGAACGAAAGGTGCTCCCAGTGCTCTTGTCACTTAGACGTACAAGGGTGTCAGGAGCCCTGCGCCAGGAACTGGGCACAGAGACCAATATGTATATTTTTTCTGTTATTTCACAGTAGGTAAGTAAAGCCAACCCATTTTACAGATGTGGAAACTGAGCGAGGCAAGTGGCTTCTGAAATGTCACACAACCACTTGATTGGTAGAGTAAGAATCAAAACCTGGTTCTCCTGACATCCAGGCCACTGCTAAGGATATTCCCAGTGACATATTTTTTAAAAATTAGAATTCTTTTCCTGTTTTCACTCTCACTTTGGGTGTGAGATGTCCATAAAAACAGGAACTGGGCCCATCTGTATTCTCCCCTCTCTACTAATTAGTCTCAGTTTTATTTTGCTAGGGTCAGCTCAGGGGCACACTGACCCAAGGATATTAGTCATTAAAAAGGAAAAGCAGAACACTTGTCCAGGAGCTGCTGTGAAGCATTTCTTTGTTCTCAAGCACCAACGTCTGATCGCTGAGGTGGAATGAGATGTTTGCCTGTCACAGAACGGAGTATGTCTTTCAGCAAAAATGGGCTGCATTTGGATGCTAAAAAGCTGATATCCTGAAAGAGCTGATGTCCTGAAAGAGTTCGACTTTAAAGACCAGCTTCTTTTCCTCCCAGGCAGGAGAAAGTTACACCCTCTGTGTGCACTCAGCTTTTAACTTTCAGGTGCCGTATTCACCTGGGATCTTTTCATCTTCATTAAAAATCAAAGCACAGGACATAGCAACTGGGACCATGCTTTAAGAGACGGCAAATGCACACATTTATTATCTTTCCCCTCTTACAGATGAGAACACTGAGACCCAGAGAGGTAGAGTGATGTGCCCATGATCCCACAGAGCCTCACTGAGGCTCTCCATACTCCTGAGGATGAGAGGGTTTTATTTGTTTAATTATTTCTTTTCAGACAGGGAAATGAATCATGATCCCATTTCAAATAGCTTCATGGTCTTTAGACCAATGACCAGAAAATTATGGCTTGTGAAAAATAATCATTTTCTTTAAAAAAATGATAGGTTAGGCGAAACACGATAGCCTCTTGAAGAGTGTCCACTGAGTCCTGGTGTGAACATTAGTTACAGGGTTTGGCTGCGAGTAGAGATAGTTACTGACTTTGTTCTCTCTCGAATACGTTCAGGGACAGAGGATTCCTTACCAGCTAAGCCAGCCCGTTCACTCCTCCCGCTCGGTGGCAGTCCCAGATCTGCCTTGCCAGAGTCCTCTCCATCCACTGTGGAAGTCCCACGGCTGGAGCACGGCGCAGGCCCGGCCTGACCCCGGCCCGCCCCCTGGCGTCCTCTGCCGGCTACACACAGACGATGGGAGGAGTCGGTGCCAAGATGCCGCGCAGCTGGAGGGCCAAGTCCCAGATTCCGGGGGCCGGCTGCGCAGTCACGGCCTGGCTCA
Organism: Equus przewalskii; assembly: GCF_037783145.1. Classification (NCBI taxonomy): domain Eukaryota; kingdom Metazoa; phylum Chordata; class Mammalia; order Perissodactyla; family Equidae; genus Equus; species Equus przewalskii. The sequence goes on from NC_091845.1 coordinate 3,837,368, forward strand.
TTCACAGACTGACTACAGGACCTTGACCGAGTAATCTCAACTTCCTTCTCACTCTTTGAGAGTCAATTTTGTACTTTATGGAAAGTTTACTCTTTTCTGCTGTCACTGCTTAGAGCTGTATTAGTCAGAGGTCTCCAGAGAAACAGAACCAACAGGATACGCATGTATGTGTGTGTATACATGTGTGTATGTAGATAGAAAGAGGTTTATTATAAAGAATGACCCATACAGTCATGAAGGCTTGCAAATCCCAAGATCTGGGGTCAGCAAGCTGGAGACCTGGGGGAGCCAGTGGGGTGCTTCCAGCCCCAGTCTGCAGGCCCAAGAAGCAGAAGAACTCACGGCATGCTCCAGGCCAAGGGCGGGAGAAGGCCAACGTCTCAGCCCCATGGCCAGGCAGACGAAATTCCTTCTTCCTCAGCCTATCTGTTCTCTGCTGGTTCAAGTGATGGGACCCACATGAGGGAGGGCAATTCACTACACCCGGACCCACTGATTCAAATGTTAATTTCGTCCACAAACACTCACATACACACTTATTATTTAAAAGTAGGTTGTCTAGGGGCTGGCCCCATGGCCGAGTGGTTAAGTTGGTGCACTCCTCTTTGGTGGCCCAGGGGTTCTCCAGTTTTGATCCTGGGTGCGGACATGGCACTGCTCATCAGGCCACGCTGAGGCTGCGTCCCATATGCCACAACTAGAAGGACCCACAACTGAAATATACAACTATGTACAGGGGGCTTTGGAGAGAAAAAGGGAAAATAAAATCTTTAAAAAAATATTTAAAAAGTGGGCTGTTTAATTTTCAAATATTGTTGAGATGTTGTGCATAGCTTTTTTATATTGTTTTTTAATTGTGGTGAAATACACATAACATAAAAATTACCTTCTTAGGGGCCCGCCCGGTGGTGTAGTGGTTAAGTTTGCATGCTCTGCTTCGGCAGCCCAGGGTTCATGAACCTGGATCCCAGACACAGACCTGTGCACTGCTCATCAAGCCATGCTGTGGCAGGGGTCCCACATATAAAGCAGAGGAAGATGGGCATGGATGTTAGCTCAGGGCTAATCTTCCTCAGCAAAAAAAGAAAATTTACTTTCTTAATCATTTTTAAGTGTTCACTTCAGCGGCGTTAGTACACTCACATTGTGCGCAGCCATCGCCACCATCCATCTCCAGAACTCTTTCATCTTCCCAAACTGAAGCTGCGTTCCCATGAAACGCAAACTTCCCATCCCCTCCCCCAGCCCTGGCAGCCCCCGTTCCACTTTCTGTCTCCTTATGTTTGACAACTTTAGGGACTCCATATGAGTGGAATCATACAGAATTTGTCCCTTTGGGACTGGCTGATTTCACTCAGCATACTGTTCCCAAGGTTCATCCATGTGGTAGTGTGTGTAAAAATTCCTTCCTTTTCAAAGCTGAAAATGTTCCAGCGTGTGGATAAACCACGTTTTGTTTATCCGTTCATCTGTTGGTGGACGCCTGGGTTGCCTCCACCTTTTGGCCGTTGCGAATAGTGCTACTGTGAACATAGGTGTGCAATATCTCTTTGAGACCCCGCTTTCAACTGTTTTGGGTCTATACTCGGGAGTGGGATTGCTGGAGCATGTGGTAATTCTATGTTGAATTTTTTGAGGAAGAGTCATTCTGTTTTCCACAGTGGCTGCCCCATTTTACATTCCCACCAACAGTGCACAAAGCTTCCAATTTCTCTATATCCTTGCCAACACTTGTTATTGTCTAGGTTTTTAAAAATAGTATCCATCCTAATGGGTGTGAAGGATAGCTTATCTTCATTAATATCTAATTTAATATGACTTTTGAGACTTGTTTTACGATCTAGCATGTAGTCAACACACAATGAATATTTCATGGCTCGTTGAAAATGACGTGCATTCTGTGAGTATTCAGTGTAATATTCTCTAAACATCAATTGGGACAAGTTTGTTGATAGTGGTATTTAAATATTCTGTATCATTACTGATGTTTCATCTACTTTTTTGTCTACTGAAAGGAAGTGTTAAAATATTCAATATTATGAACAACTTTATGCTAATAAATTTGGCAACCTAGACGAAATTAACAAATTCTTTGAAAAACACAATACAACAAAAGGAACACAAAAAGAAAGAAAAAATCTGAATGATCCTTTAATTGTTCAAAAAGTTAATTTCATAATAAAAAACTTTCCCACAGAGAAATCCAGGTCAAGATGGCTTCTCTGGAGAAATTCTATCAAACACTTATGGAACCAATAACACTAATTTACACCATCTCCTCCAGAACATGGAGGGGGGGTGGAAATCGTGCCCTCCTCTTTTTAGTGGGTCAACATAACCCTGCTACTAAACTTTGACAAAAATATTATAAGAAACGAAAATTAAAGACCAATATCCCTCTTAAACATAAACACACAAATCCTTAACAAAATGTTAGGAAACAGAATCCAGTAAGTAATATATGAAAATATAATACATCGTGACCAAGTAGGGCTTATCCCAGGAATGTAAGTTTGGTTTAACGTTCAAAACTCAATCAACATATGTCATCACATTAACGAGATTAAAGAGGAAAATCATATAACCATCCCATTAAGGCAGAAAAAGCATTTAAGAACATTCAACACTTAATCATGATAAGAGCTTTCAACAAAGTAGGAAGAAAAGAGAACTTCTTCAACTTAATAAAGTGCATCTGTGAAAGAGGTACAGTTAACGACACGCTTAATAGTGAAACACGAAAAGCTCTCCCCCACATCAGCAGCAAGGCTGGGATGTCTAATCTCACTGTTTGTAGTCAACGCTGTACTGGAAATTCTAGCTAGTGCAGCAAGGTAAGAAAAAAAAGAAAACACATTGGGAGGGAAAAATAAAGCTGTTTCTATTCACAGGCAACATAATCCTATATACAGAAAACCCAAAGAATCTTAAAAAACAAAAAACCAACAAACTAATAAATGAATTTTGCGGTTTTTCAGGATATAAGATCAATATGCAAAACTTGGGTTTACATATACTAGCAACAAGCAATTGGAAAAAAATGTAAAGGACATCATTTGTAATAGCATCAAAAACATCAAATATTTAGAAATGAATTTAATGAAACAAGTGTATGAGCTCTACGTTGAAAACTACAAAACAATGCTTACAGAAATTAAAGAAGATTTAAATAAACAGGCAGATACAGTACTTTCATGGGTTGGAGGATTAAAAAAATTTTAAGATGTCCATTGCCACCAAATTTACCTACAATTTCAACACAAATCCAAGAAAAAATCCAGCAGGCTCTTTAGTAGAAACTGACAAACTGATCCTAAAATTTACATGAAAATGCAAAGAGTTTAGAAGAGCCAAAACGAGTTTGAAAAACAACAAATTTGGAGGACTTATAGTTTAAATTTCAAGACTCGTTATAAAGCTATAGTAATCAAGTTTTTATGGTATTGACATAAGTATAGACAAATAGATCTATCAAGCAAAATAGAATCCAGAAATTGATCTTCACATATATAGCCAACTTATTTTTTACGAAGATGCTGAAGTAATTCAAGTGGGAAGTGAAAGCTTTGTCGTTAGTGGTAGTGTAACAAATAGATAATCAAATCATACATAAAAAATGATTTGATATATATCGTAGCTGGAACCGTAATCTTCTAGAAGAAAACACAGGCGAATACATTTGTGACCTTAGGATAGGGAGAAATTTCTAAGTAACAAACCATGCAAGAAAAATATGGATAAACTGGATTTCATCAAAATTTAAAATTTCTGCTCTTTGAAGACACTGGTAATTATGAGAATGAAAAGATAAGCCCCAGACTAGGAGAAGATGTTTGCAAATTATCTATCTGATAAAGGACTTGTATTAAGAATACATAAAGAACTCTCAAAACTCAGTAAGAAAACAATTTAAAAAATACACAACAGATTTGAACAGACATTTTAGCAAAGATACACGGGTGACAAATAAGTACGTGAAGAGATGCTCAACATCTTCAGTCATTAAAGGAATGCAAATTAAAGCCACCATGAGATACCGTTACCTACCTATTTGAATGCCTAGCAGGACAAAGACTGCCATACGCCATGTGAGGAGGACGCGGTGGCCTGGAGTCCTCACGCTGTGCTTGTGGGTATGTAAAGTGGTACAACTGCCTCGGAAATCAGTTTGGCAGTTTTTTTAAAAAGTTAAACATATACGTACTATACAATCTGTCAGTCTCACTCCAAGGTATTTACCAGAGAAATGAAAGCATTTGTCCCACAGAGACTGGTATACAAACGTTCATCACGGCTTTGCTTGACAGCCCAAAACTGAAAACAATCCAAATGGCCACCAACAGATGAGAGAATAAAGAAACCGTGGTACATCCACACAATGGAACACGTCTCAGCAGTAAGATTGAATGAGGTATTGATACACACTGTAACATGGATGAATTTCCAAACAATTATGCTGAGCAAAAGAAGCCAGACATAAAAAGGGTAATACTGCACGATTCATACAGAAATCTAGACGATGCGGACTCATCTGCAGTAGCAGACTGCGGATCAGCGGGTGCTGGGGGACGAGTGACAGGAGACCGGGCACGGGAGGGAGGAAGCACAAAGGGGTTCCAGGAAGCTTTTGGGGGTGATGGATGTGTTCATTATCTTGAGCGTGGTGTTGGTTTTCATGGTGTATATATGTCAAAATTTATCAAATTATACACTTAAAATATGTGCAGTTTATTTTATGTCAATTACACTCCAAAGCTGTTTTTAAAAGTGAAAACAATAAAGAATCAGCAAGACATAAACTCAGAGAAAGATATTCACAAAACTTACATCTGAAAAGCAGATAGTTTCCAGAACATATTTAAAAACTCCAACAAATTAATACTGAAAAGACAAACAGTCCCATAAAAAAAAAAGTGGGTAAAAATGAACAGACACTTCATGAAAGAAGATACCGAAGGGCCAATGGGGCCATGAAAAAGTGCCCACCATCGTCAGTCACCAGAGAAACGCAGACACAACACGGAGACACCATTTTCCACCCACGAGAACAGCTGCTGCAGAAAGAGTGAAAATCCCCTATGTCCTCGGGCTGTGGAACAGCTGGACCTCACCCCTCGCAAGGGGGAGTACAAAATGGCACAACTGCTTCCGAGAGCCGTTCGACAGTTTCTCACACAATTAAACAGACGCTCCGGCCAGCAGTTCAGCTGCCAGGTATTTACCCAGCTAAAGCGATGCGTCCACAAAATAAACCTTGTACACAAATGTTCACGGGAGCCTTGTTCATAATGGTTCCAAACTGGAAGCAACCCAGTGTCCAACAGGAGAATGCGTAAATAGACTGTGTATTCAGAAAATGGAATACCAGCCAGCACTAAAAAGGAAGAAACTACTCAGAAACGTGAAGACACAAATGAATCCTGCAGATGTAATGTTGCATGAAAGAAGCCGACACAAAAACAATGCACACTGCATGATTCGTTTACTCAAAGCTCAAGAACAGGCAAAATGACTCCATCCCGTTAGGAGGCAGAGCAGTGGCGGCCTCTGGTGCAGAGGGAAACCATTTGGAAAGGGATGACTAAGGTCTGAAGGGGTAGACAGGTGTGACACCTTTGTTACTGAACACAAACACGGGGTTTTTTACCCACCCCACAGAATGGGGGCCAATAACTGGAGCCCTAGGCTTGTGGCAAGGAAGGAGTTTATTTCTGGTGAGGTCAGCTGGGACCCAGGAGCAAGCACTCAGATCCGTCTTGGAAAGACCAGAGGTGGGGGGTTTTAAAGGCTGTGAGGAACGTGACTACGTGCAGGGCGAGGGGAGGGGAGAGGAGGCGTGTGCAGGTGAGCGTCCTTGGTTGTCTGCTTCCGTGATGGATGGTGGATTCCGGCGCCAGGAAGCAGCGGAGTTGGGGTCTGGGAAACTTTAGTTTCTTGATAGCCTGGGGACATCTGTTTTCCTGCAATAAACTTCAAGGACCCAAAATTAGCCAAGAATTCAGTGTGAGGCCGCCTGGCTTTTAACAATTTGTAACTTCCATGTGCCTTGTGCGAGGGGGAAGTCAGCGCCCTAGTCTCAGCACCAGTTTCTCGTGACACAAAGGCTATAGGAGCCGTATATTTGTGTGTGAAAGGCAGGGTGGTTTAACCCTTCACGTGCTGGGGTTAGTGTACGGGAACTGATATCAGGGCCCATACCGAGTGATTTGGCGAATGAACACATGCACTTATATTTAAGATCTGAGTGTTATACCTGAATTAAAATAACATATTTTCCGTTTCAGATTTTATTTTCGTAATGAATCAATTCAACACATTTGGACGCCCGATGTGCTCCAATTTATCGCTTCCTGTATGCAGCCGTCATGGAACCCTCACAAGGCCTCGTGAAGTGGGTGCTATTTTCGTTCCCACTTTTATAAATGAGAAAATGCAAATGCAGAACAACTGGACCCCTGCCGAAGGTTTGCAAGGTGGGAGGGCAGGTGAGGGCGTGGAGCCCTGGAGGTCTGATGGGGGGTTGGGTTTGTGCTCCCTGTCACCATGCCTCCTGTTCTAGGGCCTGTGCTAGCTGCTGGGACCCTCCCAGAGCCTCCGGGCCAGTGGAGAAGACAGGGTGAGCAGACGATTACTGCAGGATGTGCCAAGGGCTCGTGGGAGACATCAGAGGCAAAGAAGGTGTGAGGGGAGCCCTGTTGACCAAGCACACAGCAGCCGCCATGGGGTCTTCCCAAAACAGATCTGACCCCAGGGGTGCCTCACCTGCTTGAGCCTTTTCACACACACACCCCATCCCACCCCCCAGCCTTCTGCCCCTGTTCTCAGACCTGGCTGCCCCTTGGATCCCCCAGGGAACATTTTAAAGATTCCCTGAGTCCCTGTGGAGTCTCGAAACCGGAAGCAGAGCCTCCGAGGGGACCATGCTGGCCCTCTGTGCTCTCCTTCCTTGCTTTCACCCCTCTTCTGGGAAAGGGGCACACAGAGGTTGGCGTGGACCTCAGTCACGCTTAGCTAGTGTCTACTTGCCTCCTGGGGAGAACGGGAAAGTTGGCACGCGATGGGCGTCAGAGGGTCTCCAGGCCCACATGAGGACCGGAGCACAGGAACCCCATTAAGAGCAGTAATTCAGATTAAGATTCCAAGGGACTCATTCCACCTCTGTGTCCCGGCTGCCAGATAGCGAGCTGGTCTGTCCTAGATCAAGGGAGTTCATGGAATGTGAGGAATAGAACCCCGCAGCAGGAGCGGGGACACTGGAGCGTCAGTGAGCAGTTGTTTCCTAACAAGCCATGGCCAAACTTAGTGGCTTAACAATCATTTCTTATGGCTTATGACTCTCTGGGTTGGCTGGGCGGTTCTGATTTGGGCTGGGCTTGGCTGATCCTAGCTGGACTCCTGCCTGCAGTCAATGGGCGGTTCAGCGGCGCTGGAGGGTCTAGGACGCCCTCATGCTCACGTCTGACAGTTGGCCTGCTGTTGGCTGGGACGATGGGAGTGACTGGCCTCCTGCCTCTCACCCTCCAGCAGACTCGCCCGGGCTTGTTCACAGGGCAGCTGGGCGAGTTGCAGTGAGAGAGCAGAAGCGTGCAGGGCCTCTCGGGGCCTAGGCTTGCAGCCGGAGAGGCCTCACTCCAGGCGCATTCTAATGACCAAAGCAAGGCATCAACCCCCAGTGATGGATGGTAGGATCTGCCACGTCACATGGCAAAAGGCACGGATACTAGGGAAATGCGTTTCAAGACCACCGTGAGATTCCACCTCGCGCCTATTATTATGGCCACTAGCAAAACAACAGACAACAACAAGCATGGGTGAGGAGGTGGAGACACAGAACCCTTGCGCGCTGTCGGTGGGATGCGAAATGGTGCAGCCACTACGGAAAACAATATGAGGTTCCTCAGAAAGGGAAACATAGAATTCTATGATCCAGCGGTTGATTCTGCTTCTGGGTAGATACGCCAAACAATTGAAAGTAGGGTCTCAGAGAGCTGTTTGCACACCCGTGTTTCTAGCAGCATTCTTCACAGGAGCCAAAAGGTGGAAGCAACCCAACTGCCCATCAACGGACGGACGAACTGGCAAACAATATGTGGTCTATGCATACAATGGAGTGTCATTCGGTCTTAAAAAGGAGGGAAGTTCTGACACATGCTACATCGCGGCCGAACCTTGAGGGCGCTGTGCTAACTGAGATAAGCCAGACGTAAAAGGATGAATGCTGTAGGATTCCACTCACGTGAGGGCCCTGGAGCAGTCAGATTCAGAGGGACAGAAAGTTGACCGGCGCTTGTCGAGGGCTGTGAGGGGCTGTGGCCCGGGCAGGTGTGGTTTAACGGGGACTGGTCTCATTCTGGTCTCCAGAAGGGTTCTGGAGGCTGGTGGCACAATAATGGGAAGGTACCTAACCCTACTGAACTGTAAAATTCAAAATAGTTAACAGGATAAACTTTATGCTATGTGTATTTTACCAATTTTTTTTTTTTTTAAAAGCTACAGATATGGAGACTGGCGGAAGATTGGGACCATTTTTGCAGAAGACCCACCACAATTGGGTTCTAGGCTGTGGCACCTTCCAGGGTTACAGGAACCTCTCTGAGCATCAGTGCTTACCTCATCTTTGAATTCGGGTGAGCTGCATTCCCCGATCTTTGTGTTTTACAGAGGAGAACGTGAGACAGCCGAGGGCCTTGCCCCTAGACTAGAACCTTGGCATTGGTCTTCCTCTTGGTCACGTGGTCCTTCAGCTGCCCCAGAAGACAACTGTGGGCATTTGGGGCCACCTCTCACAGTTTACAAAGGACTTTTGGACACTTGTTTTGGGAATTCCCTTCCCCAAGCCCTTATCTTGGCTACCTCCTTTTCGCCACTCTGGTCCCATCTCCGACGTCGCCTCCTTCGATGGTCACTCCGGACGTGGCGCGGCCCCCATTCGGACTCACCACATTGCCTATTTCACCTCTCACACAGCTGTGAGGGCTTTTCACGTCTGCTTCGTGTCTTTTTTTTTTTTTTTTATAAAGATTTTATTTTTTTCCTTTTTCTCCCCAAAGCCCCCCGGTACATAGTTGTATATTCTTCTTTGTGGGTTTTTCTAGTTGTGGCATGTGGGAGGCTGCCTCAGCATGGTTTGATGAGCAGTGCCATGTCCGCGCCCAGGATTCGAACCAACGAAACACTGGGCTGCCTGCAGCAGAGCGCGCGAACTTAACCACTCGGCCACGGGGCCAGCCCCTCTGCTTCGTGTCTTTTGTGCGTCTGTCCCACCTGGGACAGAAACTCCGTGAGGGGAGGAAGAAGCCTGTTGGGTTTTGTTCATTTCTGTACCCCCCGCAGCTAGAATATGCCCACAAAATGTTTATGGAGTGGAGAACTTTGATCCTCAAAGCCTTATGAGATAGAGATAATCATCTTCATCTAATAGATGAGAAAACTGAGTCTCAGAGGCAAGTCCCTTCCTAGAATCACTCAGCAGGTAAATGAAAACTCCGGCTGGAAGGCAGACCACTTCACACCGTATCTCACAGCTGCCGCGGTTCAGCCATTGTTACTTATTCTCTGTGGGGAGGGGGCACAGTAGCAATAAGCCAGTCCCGCAGATTCAGATGGACGTGGAGGGTGTGATTCACCTGGAGCCGCGCGAGAGCAGGGTGAGCTCCGCACAGTGACGTGCCCCAACCCCAAGGGAGCAGCATAGTCCTGCCCCCCGCTCCGGTGCTGTGTTATACCCAGTGAGTCCCTTGCCCTCTCTGGGCCTCGGTTCCTCCACCTATACAGTGAGGAGCCAAGGGGAGGAGGGGACAGTCTGGAGGTGCTCCGTTAGGTCCGTTTCAGATGCCCCATTTTCTTTCGCCTTTTCTAGTGACCTGCCTCCTGTTTCCCCGTGAGTAAGCAGCACATGGGGTGCACACCACTTCCTGTCTGGAAGCTCCCCCCCGACCCCAAGGCAGGGCTGCACCACGGGGCTCCCCGGGGCCTCACATAGTAGAAGCATCATGTTCCCCATCGTCTAAAAGGAGGGGGCGAGGTTTGATTACCCTGAGTGGGGGCAGCACAAAGACACCAGTCCTGTGGGGAGGGCTGCCCATCTTGAGTCCAATCAGGCCAAGGGTGCTTCCTGTGGACCAGACGTGCATCGGCTGGAAGGAACACACGTCCCACCCAAGACAGCTTCCTTCTCAGGTGTGGCAACCTCAGCCCTTTGGCTGGAGGTATATGTGGTTATTAGACTGAATGTAGTTTGAAATTTTTTAACCAGAAAGTGAGATCTGCCTGAAGGATGGGGAGGCACAAGTCCCCAGAGAAAGCTGGAAACAGGCAGTTGTGAGAAAGAGCAAAGCTGCTTGCGGCTTGTCTCCTACCTACTGAGTCCCAGAGCGTGCTCAAAACCCACTCACAGGCTCGCTCACATTCTCCTTCCAAGCCGTCCTGGAAACGCACCGGATTCGGTAGGCTTTTGGGTTTCAAAGACCAAATACCGACTCTGGCCGACTTCATTCAAAAGGGGGCTTATTGGAAGGATACCACGGGCTCCAGGATGGGTGGGAGCCTGGAGGAACAGGCTTGCAAAATGGGCCGGAACCTAGAGTGCCCCCAGGTAGGGGGTGGGGGCAGTGGGGTCTGCAGCAGAGGTCCTGCTGCAGAAGGAGGCCACTCTGCACGGCCCCATTCCAGGACAGTCAGTATTGTCTCCAATTGCCCATGACATGGCTCCCTGCTAAGGATCCAATCCTGAGGGACAGCACTGGGTGGCCAAACCTACTTCACATCCCTTTCTATGCTCCCCCGGCTGGGCTGGTGGGAAGAGTAAAGGATTAATGGATGCTGTAGGTCGACTTCCAGAAGCCCCCGTCTGTGCTGAGGCGCTATTGTATTTCCCTTGTTTTCAGAGCACTTGCACCCTGACAGCTCAGCCGAGGGCATCATAGCTCCATCCTGGGAGGCCGGGAGCTGCCTCACCTGCAGTGAACGGAGGGTGTTTACAGAGGCCTGCTGTCCCCGCCCTCCCACTTCAAGTGTGCTCATCTCTGAAGGGCCATTCCAGCCCCAGGGCTCCCTCCACCACCTGCTGCCCAGCCTGGTACCCCTGGAGGCCTTCTTGCAAGCGTGCGGTAGTTCAATTTCTCCCGAGGCCCTCCCGGGGAGTTGCTCCCCTGGGGCACTCCCGCATCAACCTCCCGCACACAGATCTCTCTCTCAGAGACTGTCACCCTGGGATCCCAACCTGCCACAGAGAACATGCCCTTTTCTTCAGTTGCGGCTCCACATGCTCCCACTCAAGTCCACTCTGTAGGGGTGGCGGGATGACTCTTCCCCACAGGGCCCTCCTGCTCTTGCTGCCCCCCTAACCGAACCCGCCGTCTTAGCGGAGCCCATGACCGGCAGCTCAGCACATTGCCCGGACTCTCTCGCAGCCCTGGCCGTGTGAGTTTTTGGCCCATAGGATGGAAGCAGGGGCGCAGCTCTGCACTGTGCCCTTGGAAGGAAGGAACTTGCCTTCTCCTTCCGCGTTCCCCGTGTCCACACAGGGGAAAGAGGGCGCGCTGGTGGAAGCTGGAGCAGCCGTTTTAGAGCAAAAGAGCCATGAGGAGAGGCTGGCAGAGCTGTGGCAGGGGGCCGGGCTATCCCAGAGCTGGGTTACCCACGTCCTGGACCACCCATCCTGACTGTTATTAGAGAGGGAAATAAACTGAAGCTTGTGGTTATTTCTGGTGTCTCTGTTCTGCAGCCAAGTTTTTATCCTAATCACTAAAGAGGATTCTATAAGGGAAGATTGGGTACTGAAAGGACAGTAAATAAAAGGGGGGTTTCTAATACACGCAACATCACAGACACGGCCCTTCGAGGGTGTCACCTCTCTGTCAGCCCCAAATCTCCAGTTTCCCTCCCCTGCACAAAGTTCCAGCACAACCGGGCTCCCTCGGAAACTGGCCCATGATTAGAGGGAATTCAGAAGTATTGACAAAGTGATCAGCCTGGCGGTCCTGGTTGAAAGCCGAGGCTGGGAAAAAATGGGAATTAATCATCTCAGATGCGTCCCTGGCCTAGTTTACCCCTTCCATTTAAGTGGGAGGTAATTAAACCGTATGCCAACAATCAAGGGCATGATTTTGCAGGCACAGCTGCAGATCTAGTAGCAAATTAGAAAAGGAAAAGAGAAACTTCAGGTAGGGACTGTGACTAAAGGGGGAAAAATGCGCTGAAAAGATAATTGAACAACAAAATTAAAGGTAACACGTTATGCTTTACTTTGCAGCTTGGAGGTACAAATACAATTCATCTCTAATTTTTCAAATCAAAACAGACTTGAGTCTGCCTCTATTAGATGAGTTGTTTCTCTCCCTGAATTTTTGGAAAACTTTGAGGGATGGCTCAGCCCAGCGATTCAAAGGAACCTTTTTTTTTTTGGAGGAAGATTAGCCCTGAGCTAACTACTGCCAGTCCTCCTCCTTTTGCTGAGGAAGACTGGCCCTGAGCTAACATCTGTGCCCATCTTCCTCCACTTTATACGTGGGATGCCTACCACAGCATGGCTTGCCAAGCAGTGCCATGTCCGCACCCAGGATCCGAACCAGCGAACCCTGGGCCACTGAAGTGGAATATGCACACTTAACCCCTGTGCCACCAGGCCAGGCCCTCAAAGGAACTTTTGAAAAGGGAGCTGGACCGAGCTTCCAGCAGGGCCCGGTTTCGAGCCGGGGTCACTTCTTTCCCTGCTCCGTGGTGTTTCTGCTGTCCGTTAGTCCTGTGCAACCTGCTGCTGTGCTGCGTTCTCTCTGGTCTGGGCCCTTCAACCGGCCGCAGCACCGGCCCGCGCTCTCTAAGGCTTTGGTTCATAATCTCGTGTTCAGCCATCGTCCTCAAGTCACGCTCCCCACGCCAGGCCTCCCAGTTCTGGCACAATAAATGGCTCCCCCCACCCACACGACACAGACTGACGTTGAACGAGTCACTATGCCCCAAAGGTGATTTCCCCATGGGTGGCTGGCTCTCCACGGCCATCCTTGCAAGGGGTCTCTGATCAGGAACAGCCCTGTCTGTCGGACAGGTGGACTATGGTGGAATCTCAAAAGAGAATGGACTGGGATCTTGATTACTTTGTGCCCAAGAGGTAAGTTGGTCCTAATGCGAAATTTCCCAAGTTTTCCCTGCCACTAGCTTTCAGCAGTTAATGGTCCCATTATACTCTCCTTCTCCCTAGCAATGGGGACCTTTCCACACCAGCCTTTTTTTTAAAGATTGTCACCTGAGCTAACATCTGTTGCCAATTTTCTTCTTTTTTCTTTCTTCTTCTCCCCAAAGCCCCCCAGTACATAGTTGTAGATTGTAGTGTGAGTGCCTCTGGTTGTGGCATGTGGGACGCTGCCTCAGCGTGGCCTGATGAGTGGTGCCATGTCCGCACCCAGGATCCGAACCGGTGAAACCCTGGGCCGCCGAAGGCAGAGCGTGTGAACTTGACCACTCGGCCACGGGGCCCATTCCTACACTGGCTTTTTAGGTAAGCTAAGTTAGTAATTTAGTCAGGTAAACTAACTAAGAGGAGGCACTTAATAATTATTCTTAAAATAACAGCAATTTGCTCTAAAGTGACGTTTCGAGTTCACCTAGACTAGAAACTGAAATATAACTTCTAAAAAGCAACTTCTCTTCAAAACAAAACCAAAACCCTACGACCCTCTAAGTGGACACCTGCAACACAGAGTAAACGACCGCCCCCATCAGAGCAACAAGTAACAGTGTCTGTGTCTTCCCTCCCTGACCTTGACCCCACAGGCAGACTCGTCCTTCCCGAACTGCCCGGGCAGCTGGACCACAGAGCATGGCGAGCGGGCTCGGGCTCCACAGTGACAGCGTCCAGGCCACAGATGGGTCTTGCCAGTTGCTCCTCTCTGGGCCTGGCCTGAGCCCTTCGGATGGTGTCAGCCCCGGGGCCTGGACCCAGGGTTTGAGGGCGAGGCTCCGGGGGCTTCTGCCTCATGCGGAGGTTAGGTTACAAAGCCTGCATGAAAGACTCCAAATTCATTTAGTCAATTTACCCTTGAAAATTCCTTAAATGAACAGAATGTAGGGCCCTTGGAAGCTCAGAATCTAATAATTCACTTTGTTCTGTTTTCATTTTGGCTGTGGCCTTGCTTTCCTTGGAACTGTGAAGACCAAGGTCTCATTTGAACTTGAACGAGCTGGGAATTAGAGGAGGGTCAAGGGTTAACGAGCTCTCTCACATGTTTGATTCATCGCAAGTTTACGTGTGCATGTGACGTGGCTCCTGCGTGTCGATGTGGTGGGGGACATCGCGGGCACAGATACGTTGTGTCACTCAATCTCACAGTGGCCATAGGAGGTAAGCAGTATGACTTCCCGTCCACCCTGTATAGAGGTGGAAACTGAAGCTCAGAGAGGGCCCATATGTAGCCTCAAGTCTGGAAAATGGTCACTTAGTGAGTCCTCTGCCCTGTTGGCTCATCAGTTGTGCCAGGATGACTCTGAACCCAGAGCAAGCTCAGCATAGGCTCAGGCCAGGGCCCCGATACCCAGGACATCACAGAATGCTCTTTGCTCCAGGGTCAGACCTGGGGCTCTGTGAGGCTGATGGAGTGGGTAAGCGCAAATGAGGGGGCTGGGAATCAGGGACATGTCTCTGAGGGCGTGGCTATGTGCTTTGTTCCTGTAGATACTCAACGGGTGAAAGATGGGGGATGATCCGAGCAGAAAGGCATGTCAGACAGGAGGAAGGGAAGAGGCAAAGTGAGCGGGCTGGGAAGCAGAGCCTGTCTCCTGGGGATTAGAGAGTGTGGCTGATGGCAAGTGGGTAGGGGGTGCTCTGGGCTAGAGAGCTAGGCGGTGCCAAACTAGGGTGAGCCTTGAGTGCTGCCATGAGGGGTGAGCTTGTTGGGGGGGAAGGGAGGGAAGGGAGGGTGTGGAAGACAGCCCGGCCCCCTAAAGCCCTGCTCAGGTTGCCCAGAAAGTGTGGCTATTGGATCCCAAGGCAGGTGGAAGTCGCCTGTCTTGACTTTGCCTGTTTGAGGCCTCAGGGGAGCAGGTGTTCCATGTATAGGAGTCATGCGTTGATTCCTATAGGATCAGAAACACCGGGCCCAGCCGCTGGAGGCTTCTATCTCCACCTGAAGCCTCTCTCTGCGTATCTCAGCAGGCTGGAGCCGTGCATCCGTCAGTTGCAGGAGACAGAAAATCCAGCGCAGAGGGAGTTTGCAGACTCTGGGAACTGGCCGTGTGAGCACCGACCTGGTTTCAGGCCTGGCTGCAACAATCTGGGGTCTGATCTCTCGCAGTCTTCCCTCTTTGCTCCCTGACGAGTTGGCCTCGCTGTCAGCTAGGCTCTTCCGATTGAAGGCAAAGTGGTCACCGGCGGCTCCTGAGGTAGCCTCCTCATCTGTCAACTTACAGCCTCGGTGGAAAAGCAGCCTTTACCACGAGCTCAGCAAGAGGCTCAGGAAGGGTTTTCATTGGTCCAGCTCGAGTCACACACCTGTCCCTGACCAATCACGGGGCTGTGTGTGAATTAAGTGCCCACCCCTGGAGACCCTCATGGACTGAGAGCCGGGGAGGGCTGGTCCCCAAAGAAAAGAGATAGTTTTTTTTTTTAACCTGTTTGGGTCATTTCTTCACCCTTCATTTTATTTTATTGTGGTAAAACACGCACAACATAAAATTTACCATTTTAACCAATTTTAAGTGTACACTTCCGAGTGGCATTAAGCACGTTCACATTGTTGTGCAACCATCACCACCATCCACCTCCAGATCTTTTGCATCTTTCCCAGCTGAAACTGTGTCCCCATTAAACACCAACTCCTCACCCCCCTCCCCCCAGCCCCTGGCAACCCCCATTCTACTTTCTGCCTCTGTGAATTTGATGACTCTAGGGGCCTCATTTAAGTGGAATCATGTAGTGTTGTCTGTTTGTGACTGGCCGATTTCACTTAGTGTAATGTCATCAAGGTTCACGCATGTTGTAGCATATGTCAGAATTTCCTTCCTTTTCAGGGCTGAATAATATTCTATTGTGTGTGTATATACGTATATACATATATGCACCACATTTTGTTTATCCATTCATCTATCAACCAGACATTTGAGTTGTCTCCACCTCTTGGCCACTGTGAAGAAAGTTGTTACAAACACGGGTGTGGAAATGTCTCCCCAAGACTTGCTTTCAGCTGTTCTGCGTGCATACCCGGAAGTGGAATTGCGGGGTCAACGGTAGTTCTGTTCAGGTTTTGAGGAACCGCCCTACTGTTTTCCACAGCACCTGCACCCAGTTCACATCCCACCTGCAGCGCACAAGGTTCCCAGGTCTCCACGCCCTCCCCAACGCTTGTCATTTTCTGTTTGTTTTGTTTGATGACAGCCATCCTAGTGGGGGTGAAGCCATAGCTCATGGTGGTTTGTTTTGCATTTCCCTGATGATTAGTGACGGTAAACATCTTTGCCTGTGCTTGTTGGCCGTCTGTACATCCTCCGCAGAGAAACATCTATCCAAGTCCCTTTCCTTTTTGTGTTTTTCGCTGAGGAAGAGTCGCCCTGAGCTAACAGCTGTTGTCAATCCTCCTCTTCTTTTGCTTGAGGAAGATTAGCCCTGAGCTAACATCTGTGCCAATCTTCCTCTATTTTATACGTGGGTCGCCACCACAGCAAGGCTGACAAGTGGTGTAGGTTGGTGCCCGGGATCTGAACCTGTGAACATGGGCCGCCAAAGTGGAGCACGCCAAACTTAACCACTACTCCCTGGGGCTGGCCCCCTTTCCCCATTTTTGATTAGGGTCATTTGTTTCTTGTTGTTGAGTCGTGGGAGTTCTTTATATATTCTGGATCTGAATCCCTATCAATATATGATTGGCAAATATTTTCTCCCACACTCCAGGGGGCCAAGATAGGTCCTCTTAACAAGAAGGTGTGCTGGGCACACCTCAGCTCCATCAGTCCTGGCTTCTGGGCCCCGGGAATCAGAGGAAGCCTGCTCCTCTCTAACAGCAGAGATGGGTCCAAGTCCCAAAGGCAAGACGGGAAAGATTTCACCCAAACTGATGAATCAATGGCTCTGGATCAGTCAGGTCCCCTCCCTGATGGGAATTTGAAAGCGCAGCGTGTCCAATCATGCTGGCTCCCTGGAAACAAGCCCGCGCGTGACTCTGCCCCAGGACTTCACAGATTTTTTTCCCTAAAGCAGCTAACTCCTTATCAGTTCATAGCAGTCCAAATTCAGATTCCTGATGGAATTTCACTTTATGGCAAGATTCTGTAAAAAATAGAGTCTCGGGCTTTTCTTACACAAATGTCTCCCCAATTGCACCGTTATCACTGTTTCTCAAAGTATTTGGTAGAGTGTGTCACATGCAGTAAGTGCAGTAGAACATTAATAAATGTTCACGTTTGTAGCACACTTTGCAGTCTATCAAGGGATTTTAATTATGTCCTTTAATTTGTGCTCACAGCCGTCCCAAGAGAGAACCAATCAGAGATTAACACGTCCATTTTATAATTCAGGAAACTGAGGCTCAGAGAGGTGAAGAGGCTTGCCCAGGATCACACAGGAGTAGGGGGCAGATCTGGGATACACACTCAGGCTTGCCTTACCCACCATGAGCAGAATGGAACAGAATTTTCCAGCTGGGGTAGAGCTGTCAGACAAAATACAAGATACCCAGTTAAATTTGAATTTCGGATAAACAACAACAACAAAAATTTAGTATAAGTATGTCCCATATTGCGTGGACACACTTATACTAAAAATTATTTGTTGCTTACTGTAAGTGAGTATCCTGTGTTTTTATTTGCTAAACCTGGTAACCCTAATTTGTGGGAGGCTGTCAGTGGTCACTGAGGCCTGGAGAGGGGCAGAGATTTGCCCCAGATCACACGGGGAGCTGGAGGCAAACCTGGGGTTGAACTCGGTCTGCTGTCCCCCAGTCCTGACCCTCGTGGGGAGGGTGTGAAGTGCTCGGGAGCCCCTGGAGGAGGGGTGCTGGTGAGGACAGCGCACTCTCCCCATCCCTTCCCTGGCTGTCCTACTGGGCCAAGCCAGGAAGCAAATCCCAGCGCGGAGGAGATGAGAAGAGCGAGGTCACGCCAATTTAGAGAAGACGGTGTTGATTGAGATTTCCAAACGGGGAGCACAGGCTGCTCGGGAAGCAGCTAATTAAGCAGAAGATTCCAATTAAGAAGCAATTTGAGTGTTTGCAGCAAACCCCAGCAGCAGCCCAGCATGGCAGAGAGAACCCAGGTGCAGGTGCTCACCTCCTGCATGAGCTCACCGCGGGACCCCAGACAATCCTTGAACCTCCCTGGGTTTCTGTTTCCTGGCTACGAAATGAGGGCATTATGCTGGCTTTAATATTTAAGAACCCCACTGGCCCCAAAACGGGCAATTCCAAGGAGTGGGAGGATTCCTTCCCTCTGACACTGGACATTTTTCACAGCATTCTAGTGTTTTATTGACCTTTCTCCAGTCCTCCTAAGGCCAGTTATTCTCTCCTTTGTAGTGGATTCAAATGCTAGTCTATAAACACAGGTGTGCAAGAATTGTACCTCCCTTTATTTTTCATACCCCAACTTACTTTTTCTTCCCCAATCCTATTTCTCCATGGGGGCAATTCAAGGACTCCCCTCTTCCTATCCCCAGTGTACACTTACGTTCCAGGTGGAGTAAACGTAGTGCCAAGTCCTGTGTTGGGACAGGTCAGCAGCCTCCACTGAGACATCATCTTGGTACCGTCTGGGCCTCAGGAGTGGTCCTTGCTGGTTGCTATGGCAATCATATTTCCATCTGCTGAGGATGCCGCTTGTGGTAGATCGATTGTAGTAGGGGCCCCAATTTTTCTTGCTTCCCAATATTCACATCCTTTGGTAGTACCATCTGACACTGGCTACCGGCTTTACCCTGTGACTTGCTTTGGCAAGCAGGAGCTTGCAGCAGCCCTTGATCCTCGTAGCCTTGTCTCTTGTCCCTGCCGTGAGGACATACCTGGGCTAGCTGGTTGGAATGACGTAAGAGATATACTTAGCGAGTTCGTGGTGGACTAACTCAGAAGGTTGAGTCAGCCCGGTCAAGGTATCCTAGTTGACTTTGGCCAAGATCAGCAAAGCTTGACCTAGATTAGCAGAAGCACCCAACTGACCAATGGACTCACAAGAAATAGTGAATGTTTGTTGTTTTAAGCCTTTAGGTTTTTGGGGTGACTTGTTATGCAGCAATGGCTAACTGATACATGGCTTTCTCCTACACTCCTGTGCTTGCACCCAGGAAATGAGCCCTTCTTCCTGGATCCACCAGCATTGTTGACATTTTATATCATGCATAGGAGTGGCTCTCCTGTCAGCTAAAGAGCTTTATAAACCAAAACATAGGAATCCTATCAAGTAGTGGTGAGAGAGGTCCTCTCCCGTGGTTCTGGGGAGTGTAAATAGGGCCAGTGTTTATGGGATGGAATTTGAATGTGTATACCAAGGACCTTTAAGTTGTTCACAATTTTGGTTCAATTTAGCTAGAGAACTAATCTGAAATTCAGGGGGGAAAAACCTAAGTACAAAAAGATTTTAATTACAGTGTCATCTATACTAGCAAAAAAATCATAAAACACCTAAATGTCCAACAATATAGTCCATCCAGTTGACGATATATTATGGATAGCGATTCAAAACAGCGTTTACAAGGAATTCAGAAACCACCATGGGAAGTCATGTGCTTTGCTGTTAGCTGAAAAAGTAGATTATAAAATTATATAGGATATAATCTGACCTGTTCAAAAAAGTGGAGAACTCAACCACTGTTCAAAAACAGTGGTTGAATTTAGGTGCTAGGATTATGACTAGTTTTTCATTTTTTTTTTAAGACGTGCACCTGAACTAACATCTGTTGCCAATCTTCTTTTTTTTTTCTTCTCCCCAGAGCCCCCCAGTACATAGTTGTACATTCTAGTTGCATGTCCTAGTTGTGCTATGTGGGATGCCACCTCAGCGTGGCCTGATGAGTGGTGCCATGCCCACACCCAGGATCTGAACTGGCAAAACCCTGGGCCGCTGAAGTGGAGCACGTGAACTTAACCACTCGGCCACAGGGCCAGCCACATGACTGATTTTTATTCCATTTATGTATGTTTCCAGATTTTCTATATTTTGCACAATGACTGCATATCATTTTTGTGATCTGAGAAAAAAAAAAACTTACTTTAATCTATTAGTGAAGGTATCAGCCTGGGTAAAGGGGAGAAAACACAAACCACTCAGGTAGAATTTAATGCAGGGAATTAGTGACTCGATGACGGAGGCGTTAGGAAGCCAAATGGGTGACAGGGAGGTAAGTGCTGATTAGCCCGGCAGGAAGCCACCGTCACTCCTCTGGACAGAGAGCACCATCAGTGTTCAGTGCTACCCAGGAGCTGGGGTTGCCTGGCGGGAGCTAGACCCAGAAGGGGAGCCTTTCTGGTAGGAGCTGGGACCGCAGAAGATCCAGGGGAGAAGAGGAGAAGCCCCTCCCATGGCCAACGACGTCACAGGGAGCAGAGAGAGGGAGAAATCCCTTGGGTCTCCTCCCTCCACATCCTTCAGTGTTCCACCACGGCTGACCATTGGCCGGGTGTGAAGGCAGAAGACGGATGGGAGTGCGCACCAGCAGTTGACCAAAAACGGGGTGAATGGTTTTTCTGTGGCAGTGGTCAGTGTTCATTGATAAACTTGGGTTCCATTTAGTTTTGCTTGGTTAAGACACACGTTTCTAGTCTCCCCAGAGGCGTCATGGAACTTATTTCTTTTAACTGCAAAGTACTCTACTCATTGGCTTACCTATTTCGCTATTGTTTGGTATTTGGGCACATTCCAGCTTGTGCCCAATTACAAACAAAACTGAAAGCAGCCCCATTATATATAATAATTTTAAATTTCTTTTAAATTATTTCTTTCAGTTCACTTCTCCCTGGATGGCTCATTGTATATCAGCATTTAAAAAATATTCATAGAGAGGAAATTTCAGTGTAGTGGAAAGAGTTCTGCATTTAGAATCATACTTGCTAGGTGCGAATAACTCTTAGCATCATTTTTTTCATCTGCAAAATGCGCATGACTCCTGGACAGCCTGCCAACAGCCTTTGGGAAGGTCAAGGTAGCGGCTGCTGCCTGGGCTGTGCACACCTGTGTGGATGGGATGCTGGTGACACTGATGGGATGATGGGGGTGGGGAAGATTTCGCAATTGTTGAATGGATGTCCCTAAAACGAGGACCGGTGGGCATCGCCACTGGTTCTGGCACAGGGACAGTTCCCCCCAAAGCTTCCCAGCCCCACGATCCAATAATCTGAAGAGAACTGTGTCTAGGCCCGAACACGGCCAAGTGTGAGAACTCAACACGCCCCCTGCAGCCACACGCTTCTCGGCCTTGCAGAGCATATTTTAATAACAGAAACGCACACTCACATGGACGTGAGCTCTAAATGTGAGACCCAAAACTATAGAATGCCTACAACAAAACAGGGGAAAAGCTTCATGACATTGGATTTGGAAATGCTTTTTTGGAAATGACACCAGAAGCATAGGTAACAAATGCAAAAATAGATAAATTGGACCACATCAAACTTAAAATTTTCTGTGCATCAAAGGACACAATCAACAGAGTAAAAAGACAACCTATGGAATGGGAGAAATAGTTTCAAATCATGTATCTCAAAAGGAGCTCATATCCAGGATATATAAAGAACTCCTCCAACTCCACAACAGCAAGAAAAATAACCCAATTAAAAAATGGGCAAAGGACTTGACTGACATCTCTCCAAAGAAGGTACACAAACGGCCAACAAGCACATGAAAACATCAGCATCATTAATCATTAGAGAAATGCAAATCAAAACCAAATGACAGGGGCCGGCCCCGTGGCCGAGAGGTTAAGTTCGCACCCTCTGCTTCAGTGGCCCAGGGTTTCACCAGTTCGGATCCTGGGCGCGGACATGGCACCACTCATCAGTCCATGCTGAGGTGGCATCCTGCATGCCACAACTAGAAGGACCCACAACTAAAAAAAACCATACAACTGTGTACTGGGGGGCTTTGGGGAGAAAAAGGGGGCGGGGAGAAAAGAAGATTGGCAACAGATGTTAGCTCAGGTGCCAATCTTTAAAAAAAAAAAAACCAAATGAAATATCACCTCACACCCATTGGGATGGCCACTATAAAAAAAAAAAACCCACCAAAACAACCCAGCAAATAACAAGTGATGGTGAGGATGTGAGAAACTGGAACCACTGTGCACAATTGCTGGGGATGTAAAATGCGCACAGCCACTATAGAAAGTCCTCCAAAAATTAAACCTAGAATTACCGTATGATCCAGCAATCTCACGTCTGGGTATAGATCCAAAAGCATTGAAAGAGGGTCTCAAAGAGATATTGCACACCCGTGTTCACAGCAGCAGAATTCACAATAGCCAAGAGGCAGAAGCAAGCCAAATGTCCATCAGTGGAGGAATGAATAAAGAAAATGTGGTCTATACATACAATGGAATATTCGGCCTAAAAAAGAAGGAAATCCTGTCCTGTGCTGCAACATGGATGAACCTTGAGGACGTTATGCTGAGTGAAATAAGCCAGTCACAAAAGGACAAATACTGTGTGATTCAGTTTACACGAGCTCACGAGAGCAGTCAAACTCACAGAAACAGAAAGTAGAATGGGGGTTGCCAGGGCGGGGGGTGGGGAGGAGGATGGGGAGGTGTTCGACGGGGACAGAGCTGCAGATTTGCAAGATGAAAACTTCCAGAGATCTATTTCACAACACTGTGAATGTTCTTATCACTAAACTGCAAACTTCAAAAGGGTTAAGATGGTAAATTTTATGTTATCTTTTACCCACAATTTAAAGAAACATGGAGACACTGATGGCCAAATCGTGTTAAATTTTGGAACGCACCCCGTACCCTCCCATGTCGCCGAAGTCCTTGTTTATTGAATTTGCAAACGTCAGGAACACGGATGGGTTATTTCACAAGGTGTCTGGTGTAGGTTGTATCAGTTAGGCATGCTTTTCAGGCGGAAGGAACAAAAAGCTGGTTTCTTGGTGCTTAAACACAGGGTGTATTTTTTCCATGCAACTAGAGCGGGCAGCTGCTGGCGCTGGGTCAGCAACTCCCTCTTTGAGCGCCATTTTCCTTAGCGTCCTGCAGGCTTCAGCTTCGGCCTCCTTGGTTAGAAGTGTGTGCAGGGCAGTAGAGGCTGGGAAAAGAACCGTGTCACCTAGGCAAGCCACACTGCCGCCCTGAACAAAGCTGGGGTGTTGTCAGCACAGGAGAGGGGACAGGGGCACGGGTAGACCACTGCCAGATCTGCTTTGTAGGACCAGAGTTATGGTGTAGGCTCAGCTCTCATGCCACCTCCCCCGAGAAGCTTTCCTTGACTCCACTCACATCTTATTGTCTGTCCTTCCAACAGGAGGCAGGGACTCTTATGAATCTGTTCGCTCCTGTATCCCCACCGCCTAGAACAGGGCCTGGCCCGGAGTAGACACCCGATCAGGATTTGTTGGCTGAAAATAAGATCAATGCGGCCTAAGCTGGAATAACAGGCTTTTTTTCCGAACTGACGAAACGATAATAAAGTTCATCTGGAAATATGTGAAGATAATTCTGAAAAAGAAGAGGAATGACAAGGGCCAATTCTATTAAAACACAGTTTGGTAGAAAAGAAGTAGCTAGACCAGTCAACGGAGTGCTGTGGAGCGCGTGTTCTTGGCCCTGGCTTCACACTAGAGCTGCCTAAAGTGCTTCTAGAAAACAGACGAACAAAACAAAGCGATCTTTGGCCTCCACCCCAGAGATTCTGATCCACCGGGGTGGGACCTGGGTTTGGGGTTTCCTTAAATGTCCCAGATGATTCTGATGTGCGGCCAGGATGGAGAACCAACAGGCGGCGAGTCCTGGAGCAGGTCCGAGGGCAGAGGAACACGTGATTTACGGTGAAGGGGCTTTTCAAATCGGTGCCCACAGGAAGGGTTCTTCCATTAGAGATGCTGAGATGATTCCTTGACCGTTTGGAAGGAACCCTGGATCTTCACTCGTCTCACCAGAATAAACCCCATATGGGTCAGTTTTAAATGTTACAAAAAGAAGATGGAGGAAAACGAGTGAAGATTCTTGAAGTAGTTGTGGATAAACTTATACTATAGTGGGCAAGACGTTACTAAGCCGGTTATAAGCCTAAAGAGAAAAAGTTAATAACTTTGAAAACAAGGGGCTGGCCCAGTGGTGCAGTGGTTATTTGTGCACATTCCGCTTCTCGGCAGCCAGGGGTTCGCCCGTTCAGATCCCGGGTGTGGACATGGCACCGCTTGGGAAAAGCCATGCTGTGGTAGGCGTCCCACATATAAAGTAGAGGAAGATGGGCACAGATGTTAGCTCAGGGCCAGGCTTCCTCAGCAAAAAGAGGAGGATTGGCAGCAGATGTTAGCTCAGGGCTAATCTTCCTCAAAAAAAAAACCAACTTTGAAAACAAAATAATTGATTTCTGAATGTCACAAAATAAAAGAAGTCAAAAGACAAATAAAAAAAAAGACAAATGACAAACTGGAAAAATATATTTACAACACATGTGCCAGACAATGGGCTATGTTTTCTTGATTAACAAAGAGCTCAAATCAGTAGTATGATCCTGACACCTATTATAATGTGTGGGTTTTTTTCCCCACATCACCAGGCAATTCTGGGACACCAGCTGGGTGTCCTACAATTCAACTCAATTCAAAGAACCCAACAGGAAATCAGGCAGCAGATTTGAAGCAGCAATTCATGAAGATGCTCAACCTCACTCAAAATGAAAAGAAATGCCTATTAAAACAACACTGAGTCCTAGGTGTACACCCAAGAGAAACGAAGTCACACGTACACAGAGAAACGTGCACACGCATGTTCACAGCAGCGTTATTCACCAGAGCCAAAAAGTGAACAACCCCATGTCCAGCACCTGATGAATGGACACACAAAATGTGGTCTATCCACACAATGGACTGTCATTCACGCATAAAGAGGGATGAAGCGCTGACGTACGCTCAACGTGTGAATACTGAAAACATGAGTGAAAGCAGTCAGACACAAAAGATCACATATTATGTGATTTCGTTTTTACGAAATGTCCGGAATAGGCAAATCTATAGATGCAGAAAGTGGATTAACGGTTGCTAGAGGCTGGGGGGAGAGAGGATATGGGGCAGTGACTGTTAATGAGTATAGGGTTTCTTTTCGGGGTGATGAAAATGTTCCAAAATTGATTATGCTGACGGTTGCGTGACTCTAAATATACTAAAAACTATGAATTGTACATTTAAAATGGGTGAATTGTATAGCATGTGAATTATATCTCAATAAAGCTTAAAAAAACCCACTGAGATATGATTTTTCACCCTTCAGATTGGCAAAATTAATGTGTAGGGAGATAGACTCATTTATTGTTGATAAAAGTATAAATTAATTTCACCTTTTTGAAGAGCATTTTGGCAATCTAGTAGAATTAAGAATGCACAAACCAGGGGCCTGGTGGCACAGCAGTTAAGTTCGCACATCCCGCTTTGGTGACCCAGGGTTCAGCAGTTTGGATCCCCGGTGTGGACCTATGCACTGCTTGGCACGCCACGCTGTGGCAGGCGTCCCACGTATAAAGTAGAGGAAGATAAGCACGGATGTTAGCTCAGGGCCATTCTTCCTCAGCAAAAAGAGGAGGATTGGCAGCAGTTAGCCCAGAGCTAATCTTTCTCAAAAAAAAGAAGACACAAACCCTTTGACCCAGCGCTTCCGTTTCTAACTGACCCTATGGAGTTACTGACAGTACATCCAGGTACGCCAAGGAGCAGTTGGGGCGGTGCAGGAGCAAGGAAACCGGAAACAAATGCACATGATGGAATAAAGCACACCATTACGAAGGAGGAGTGAGACTAGGCCACGCCGATGTGGAAGGATCTGCAGAGAGGAGTCTTAGGTGAAAAGCTGGTAAGGTACAAAACAGCAGGCAGAGCGTGATTCTCTTTTTATCAGTAAAACGCCAGTGAAGCAAAGCATGCATGAAGGAAGTGCCAAGAGCGATCATCTCCGAGGAAAGGGACTGCGATACGAAAGAAGGTTTTCCTTTTCATTTTCTGATCTTTTGGAGCTGTTTGAGTTTCCTAAGTGTGTGCGTGCATTAACTTTATTTTCAAAATGCCACTGGGATTATCTGTGCGGCAGCGTTATAAGCCATTTTCATTTTCTTTATGCTTTACTGTATTGAAAACCTTTGAAAATCTCCTGCATTCCAGAAAAAGCTGTGGTGGTTCTCAGTGTGTGTGCGTGTGCGTGTGCGTGTGCGTGACATACTGCTGTTCCCCAAAGGACCCACTTAGCAGCCACTCTGGCCCTGGGTCTCCCATCCTCAGGAAAAGGCAGTAGGAGGGCTGGGGGAGGCTTGAGGGGGCGGGGCCAGCTCTAAGGGCCAGAGGCTGGCGCTCAGAGTGGGGGCCAAGCCTCTCCCCAGAAGCAGCTCCCGCCTCCTCCTCCCCAGCCCCTGCCCCCGCCCCCACCCCTGCCTGTGCATCTGTGTGAAGCCGGCTCACATCAGGTGGGTAGGTGTGGGGTTGGGGGCCCAGGCGAGGAGGCAGCAGTGGGGTCTGCTCCTCTGAAACAGCAAAGAGCACCTACGCGGCTGGGTCCCAGAGGATGCTCTGTTGTTGGGGAAGCGGCCGGGCTGGGGCCTGACTTCTGCGTGAGGGCTGCAGTGGCCTCTGAAGGCTGCTGCCCAGACAGGCCGCTGACAGCAACTGAGGCCTGGAGCCACAGGTGCGTGTGTGCATGAGCGAGTGTGTCTGGGAGTCGGGGGCGCCTGCGCCCGTGCTCCCACAGTTTGTGAGCTTACACGTCCGTGTTTCACGCATGTGACAGGAGCAGCTGTGCTGCTACACTCCAGGGCCCTCGCTTCCAAGGGCCCCTCCAAGGCTCTGTCTCTCATTTGTATTCATAGTTTTCATCTTCTTTTTTTGAAAAACAGCCCCCTCCCCCAATAAATAAACATCAGAACCAACAGAATCAAGTCTGCCCCAGCATATTTATATCCTATGGCGTCGCCTGTTTATCATGGCTGTGTCTGCCTCCCTCCCTGCCTGCCTGCCTCTCTCCCTCCTCCCTTTCCTCCTCCTCCCTCTCTTCCTTCAATCCTTGTTTTCCAGGAACTTTCCCTTCTGGGGAAGAGGAACGGTGATGAAGACACTCTGTTCAGAGAGGTTCCAGGATGCACGGGAGTGTCTTGTGGGCCGTCCCCGCTTCGTCCTGGGACAGTCAGCAAAACCGAGACTGGAAGAATCGCAGGGGTGGCCAGAAGTGGCCTAGGCATGGTGGCACGCACTGTGGGTGTGTGTCTGTGCCTGCCTGTGCATTTGTGTGTGTATCTGGGTGTGAGGCAGTGGGTGTGTGCCTGTGGCTGTGGGGTGTTTGTCTCCCTCTGTGTGTGCTGCTGACGCAGAACCCGCGTGAGGGAGGCCAGGCGGCCGTGGGCTGATGAGTTCCCGTGGCCACAGAATTCGCTCAGGGCCAGTCCCGGCGGCAGAGCGAATCGCTGCTGGGGCCGGAGATGGGAGTGACGATTTCATGCTGCCTCGGGTGTCCCAACAGCCCTGCCGGTCTTGAGAAGCCCTGCCAACCTCGTCTGGCTGAGGCTGAGGCCAGAGGCTCTAAAAATGGTCCCAGGGGCTCTAACAGATGCAGTGATTTCTCGTCCTTTGGGCATCACCAGGTCACGGGTTGGACCAGCTCCTTGATTTGGGGGATGGATGGATGGCAGGTGCAGGTGGCCAAGCCCGAGTGTCAGGTTTCCACGGCAACAGACATGTGAATGCTCCAGGTCAACGAGACGTCTGCAGGCAGGATTGGGACAGGGTCAGTTCTCAAGCCCAAGTCATTCCTGTTACACAGTTGGCTCAGAGAGGGCTGGACAGACCGCAGGGTCACCTGGAACAACAGTGGTTATTCTCTGCTCACCCCCACCCCCCAGATCCACTCGCCACAGTTTTCACCCACTCTGTGTCACCCCACCGAAGCTGACCTCCATGGACACCAGCACCTGGGCTTCCTCACCTTTGGCTGTTGTTGGGTTCAGCCAACGGGAGGCACCAATGGGAGGCACCCTCCTCCCTCGGAGGGTGGGAAGAGAGAAAGTTGGGGTGTTTTCCCCACCCACTCCCAGTTGGCAGTGGCCTGTCTCTCTCCAGCCACATCTCTTCTCAGGACCGGTGGCCCACAGCTGCAGCTCCCGCTGGTTCCAGGAAACCACCCCGCCCCTCCTCCCTTCAGGGTTGGGGTGAAGGGTTTCCACTGTTGCCAGCCCAGGAGCTGCACCCCCAACCCCCATACCTGGGGTAATAGCCCTCCATTAAACTCTTTTCAATAAGCACAGTTGAGTGTGTACCCACTGTCCTGCCAGGCCCTGATGGGCACACGGTGTCCACCACCTTTTCCTGCTCCTCTGATCTCTGGGCCTTGGCACTTGCTGTTTCCTCTGCTTGTTTAAAAATCGTCTCTTCATCAATAAAACAAACAAAAAAACACATTTTACATATTGAGCAGTGCTTGGCACTCATTAAAGGTTTAATGAATGCCAACTCATGTTACTGTTGTGTTATGTCCAAGTTGGCAGGGTTCTGGGATGGAAGTAGAGGTGCTTACTTGAACTTGAGGGCATGGTGTTGATACTGTAATACGATGTGTCATTTTTTTTTTTTTTTTAGGAAGATTAGCCCTGAGCTAACTACTGTCAATCCTTCTCCTTTTGCTGAGGAAGACTGGCCCTGAGCTAACATCCATGCCCACCTTCCTCTACTTTATATGTGGGACGCCTGCCACAGCATGGCCTGACTAGCGGTACCATGTCCACATCTGGGATCCGAACGGGTAAACCCCAGGCCGGCGAAGTGGAACGTACGCACTGAACCACTGCGCCACTGGGCCGGCCCCAGATGTGTTGATTTCAATTACTACTTACCAATACTGAAATGTTGGATCTGTGCCAATTCGTATTCCTCTTTGCTGCATTTCTGCAGTTAATGTTGTCATTTGTATGTCTGTAGTTTTCAAAACAAATGTCATGTCATGGGGGTTTCTTATACATTTTAACCTAAAATATATTCCAAGATTGCATGAAAGGGGGGAAATGTTTTATTACGATATTTTAAAATAACGTATAGATGGTTAAAAAGGGAAAGACAGCTGTCTCTTCCAAGGGGCCTTTCTGGCCACCGCCTAAATCAGGGGCCCCACCATTCTCTCCCACCATCACAGCTGGCGCCTTTCACAGCAGTAGTCACATTCTGTAGCTGTGACTGTCTCCCAGTTTAAGGTTGTCTCTCCCACTACACCATGAGCATGACCAGGGCTTTCAGACCTTGCCTGCTGGTTCTCTGCTGTGTCCCGCGCAGCACCTTAGCGAGGGGACACCTAGGATGCTGTAACAGAGAGGCCCCCAACACAGCCAGAATAGCAGAGTCCATTTCTCCCACAGGTGACCCAGCGGGCAGCAGACCACCTCCCTCCTTAGCCACACGGGACGTGACTTGAAACCTTCTCACAAGAGCAGTCCCACTCTCTGTGGCCTCAGCTCACTGATCCAGTCTGCCCGAGACCCTCATTCTCCCAACAAGAGGCTCATCCACGTGGGTTCCCAAACCACAGCGCGAGCTCCCTGCAGGGAAGTCGGGATCTCACAACCACACAGGGCCGCCACACACTTGTCCTCGCTTGTTGTCATTAACTGTTCCTTTCTACCTTCTCTGGCTATAGTCTACATCTGTCCACATCTCTGACCTTTGGGCAGGTTATTTGACCATTTGGTGCCTCCGTTTCTTCATCTGTAAAATGGGGACAAGCATAGTTCACAATCTGGGGCTGTTATAAGCATCAAATGAGCATAAAGCTTTTAGAATGGAATCGCACACGCTGGGTGCTCCTTAAATAATCACCAGCATTACCATCTCTTTTGGTTCTCTCGACTTGGAGGTAGGTGGCAGATGCAGAAAGGAAGGACCAGAGGGCTGAAGCAGCTTGCCCAAAGCCACGTGGCCGACCCGAACCGCAGTGACCTCGTGGTAAAACTGGGGTGATGACAGCGTCCCCTCAGAGGGTTAGCGTGCCCTCACACAATCAAGAGAGGGCACACAGGGCCGTGCAAAGCCCGCGCCCTGCCCTTCACGGTGCACACCCTGTCACCAGGGCCGGGAGCCACCAGGGACCCCAGCGCGCGGCTCCTGGCAGCCCCCGGGCCAGCTGCTTCTGTCTGGTTGGGGGCACAGCTGGGCCGCAGAGAGGCCCATTGTCCCGTCCTCTGGGCTCCATTGTTGGGGCCTCCTCCCGGGCCAGCCGGGGTTTGTCCTGGTCCCCGCGGGGCGGGCGGACGGGCTGGGGCCGGGGCAGCGCGCGCATAGCTGCCCGGCTGTACCCCGGGGACTGGCCGCCAGCCCGGCTCCACGGAGCAGGGGACCGAGGCTCGGAGAACCCAAATGACTCGTGTGCCTGTCTCGCGTCAGAGCCGCCAAAGGTTCGAGGGCGCGTGGGTGGCCGTGGGCGCCGTTAGGTCGCAGACTGCAGGGCCAGAGCCGCCGCCCCCATCCCCACTTCACTCGCGGAAACACAGGCGCAGGGCGCGGACGCCCGCCCAAGGTCGCGCAGAGACCCGCGCAGGGCGTGCCGGGAAGCCAGGAGTCCCGGCTCCCGCCGGGCGAGCGCAGCAGCGCGGCGGCGCGGCGACGCCGCACGTTCGGAGCCTCTGTGACGCGCCGCGGCGGGCCCTCCCGCGGCCCTCCCCGAGGGGCGTGGCCTCCCGAGCCAGGCAGGATGCCACTGGGCATTTGCCTGCGGAAGGCGGGACTTGGCGCTTGATGGGCGTTGGGGGCGTGGCTTCCTGCTGACGGGCGAGCTCGGCGCAAGACTCCATCCCTCTGTGACGCAGGCGCGTGGGCGGGCGGGGTGGAGCGAGCCCGCCGGAGCTCCGCCCCGAGCGGAGGCGGCCGCGGCCGGGGGCGTGTCCTGGGCGGGGCCGCGCCCCGCCCCGCTTGGTCGCGGAGCGGTGGCCAGCGCAGGGAGGGCCAGGCCCCGGGATGTGAGTGCGGCGGGGTGGGGGCGCCGAGCCAAGCCCCCGGGGTTCCCAGGGGTCCTCGTGGGCGGGAGCGCGAGTGCGCGGGCGGCCGGGCGGGCCAGCCAGGTGCATGTCCAGGTATGGCGGGAGAGGGGGCGCTCGGGCCGGGTGCACCCAGTCCGGCCCCGCGCGTCCGGCCAGCTCCGCGCCACCTCTCTGCGGCCGGGGGTCCGGCGCCAGCCGCGGAGACCCGACCCGGGCGGGGGCCGGCGACATGCGCGGGGCTGCCGTCTGCCCTACCTCGGGCCCCACCAGCTGTGCTGAGGCCCCCGCATAGGCAGCAGCTGGAGCCGTTTCTGGTCCCTGTGAGGCGGCTGCGGAGGTTTGATGGGGGGGTGTCAGCTGCGCAGCGGGGCCCGAAGTGACCCCCATCCCTGGCTCGGGGTTGGGCCACAGCCTGCGTGAGCCCCGACCTGCTTTTTCTGGGACTGTCACCCCCAGCTCTCACGGGTAGGGCACTTTCTGTGCTCTGCTGTTTAGATGCGTGATCTCAATCCTGGCAACCGCCACACGTCTTGCAGTTGAGGAAACAGGCCTACGGCCACACAGCTGTTGGGTGTAGTTGTCGTAATGTGGAGGTGAGGCGCGGAGGCCTTGCAGCCAGACACACCTGGGTGCACGTTGGCTGCTCCACAGAGCCGCTGTGTGACCTTGGGCACACCTGGGCCCCTCTCCAGGCCCCCGGTGGGATGTGCTGGTGCCTGCCTCCCGGGGCTGCTGTGAGGGCTGGGGTGGAGGGTGCAGGGCAAGAGCCAGTGCTCAGTAAGGAGCTGCTTTTGTCGTTCACGCTGTTGCTGAGTGGCCCTCTTTCTGCAGCTGAGGGAGCTAGTGGTACTGGGTCAGGGCTGTTTGGTGAATCAAAGTTGGCTGGCGGGGAGGGGAAGCTGCTTTCCACACTGAGCCTGCCCCATCTGTGTGTCTGTCCCTATGCATGTGGAAGGCCACACTCAACCCAACTGTACCAGCATGTGCCGGAGACACGCTGGCCCATTGTGTACTCACCGCGCTACAACATAACCTTCATGGGCCTGGAGAAACTGCACCCCTTTGACGCGGGAAAATGGGGCAAAGTGATCAGCTTCCTAAAAGGTATGGAAGGCCCCACCTGGGATGCTCCATCTCCTTCCTCCAACCCATCTGCCCCTCCCACGCCCTCCCTGCTGTCTTTCCCTAAGACGAGCTTCAGCCTCTCCCACCTCCAGTCTCAGCCCTCAGACTGCCTTCCACCCCTGCTGTCAAAAGAATCTTTCCAGTAGACTTCTAATCATGACGTGTCCCTGTCTCAAACCTTCACTGACTCCTGTTGCTGTGGGCCTAAGTGCTGTCTCTGCCCTGGAGGCCCAGTAGAAAGGGAGCTGATTGATGATGGACACAGGGAAGCTGAAGTTTGCAGGAATCCAGTGTTCGTGCCCCACAAGCCCAGAGAGTCCAGGAGGTAGAGAACCTTTGCTCCAAGTCCATTGGTTACAAGTGGAGGAAATTGGGGCCCAGAAAGGCTAAGAAACCTGCCCGAAGTCACACAGCTGCTAAGTGGCAGAATCGGATCTGAAACTGAGAGCTCCAGGGTCCTACCCTTCATGGCTCATTCCACTGAGCACGTTGATGCTCTGGGGAGCGCACTGTTTCCGCTGTGGTTTGTAATCCAGCGGTCCGGCTTAGGTGGGAGATTCAGGTGTCACAGTAGGCTAGTGCGAGAAGATTCTTCTCATTCTCTGTATCAGGGACTGTTTAAGTGAGGGAGGTAGGAAATGTTACCTGAAGTGTTACCCGGCATAAGATGAAGCGATGAATATCTTCAGATCACACGGCCTTCTGATTATACCGTGGAGTAAGTTTCACTTTGGGGCTGGCCGTCTTTGTCACCGAAGCCCACCTCCCTTTTTAACAACAAGCCTCAGGCTCGGCACCTTGCAGAAAATCGAGTCAAATTAGAGATTAATGACACCGTTTCTGTTGTATTTGGTTTTGATTTTTGGCTACCTTCTGTTTATGGCAGTTGTTACTGGTCTCTGTGTGCAGTTGTGACCAGCGTGCGTGTTGAAGGAAGATAGGCCATAGGAAAGAGCCCCAGGGGCGAGACCCTAGCGGGGGAGTCGAGCCGCCCGCTCCTCCCTCACGGTTCTCTCCCTTCCTGACTGTGTTCCTTCCTGCTCTGTTTCCAGCAGACCCAGCCTGAGCCACTCCCCCCATTGCCCCTCCTGAGGCTCCTGTAGCGCTCCAGGAACAAGGGCTCCTTGTCTCCCTCATCTCTCAGCTGACAGCCCTCCTGGGTCCCCTCCCTCCTCTGAGGTGTGGGTGGAAAGGAGGCAGGGGCCACGTGGTGAAGGTGCCACCAAGAAAGGAGCTGGCCCTTTGCCTGAAGGCAGTGGGGAGCCATGGAATGTTCTGGGGTGGAGGAAGGAGAGTCCTCGCTGTATGTGGAGCTATGTGTAGGAAATGTGTGGAGCTGGCTGGTGTCTACTGAGGTTTGTTCTGAGGCTGAGGTGTTAAAACAGGCCCCTTAGGTTCTGACATCACCGCTCAGATTTCCCCAGAACCCGGAGCACCTGGCCCTGTTCTCACTCTGCCCTAGAGCTCTGCCTGCTCTCGGCCTCAGTTTCTTCTTTTGCAAAATGGAGCAACTCCTGTCTGGTGTACGTGAGGGGTGATGAAACAATGCCGTGTTTCCCAGACGTCAGTCATTTGCAAACCACTCTTGGGACCTTGCCAGCTCCTTGTGCCACCTGTTCCATTATTTACTTCATATTTTTTATTGACTTAGCCTTGTTTTAAAAGACTTAAATAAACTTGTTTCAAAATGAAACATTATGTCATCTAAATGGGAAAAGCCAGTTTCACTTGCCATAAATAGAAGGTCATGGAAAAAATAAATGCAGTGCAAACAGTGCAATTCGGTGGCGGCTGCTCACTGTTGCCTGCAGACATGAGACTGACTGCTGCTTTTTCTGGGTTAAAATGGGAGCCCAGCAAGGGTCAGCCAGGTGGGAAAGGGAGGCCACAGTGCCCCGAGCGGCCATGTATCATCAGAAGGTGGTGGGAGAATCAAGAAGAGCCTTTCTCACCTTGAGAGGCACATTGTTGACCTGCGTGTCACCTGCCTCTGCAAGTTGTCCAGTCACAGCCGAGCTACCTCGTGGCTTGGGAAACACCAGGATGGCTGCGTGCACAGTGTCCCATGTCCCTGGCCTGAGCATCTGGCTGTTGTCCACACTGGCCTGGGAGGCGGCCCGTTCTCAATGCCCACAGGTCGGCAGTGCCCACCTTCTCCTGGGGCAGTCCCGACACAGGCCGAGTCTGCAGCGCGTGGGGGTCTGGGGCAGGCCTGCCCTGAGGTCGACAGGAACCAGAGTCCCCGCTTTGTGGTTTCAGAAGAGAATCTTCTGTCAGACAGCATGCTGGTGGAGGCACGGGAGGCCTCGGACGAGGACCTGCTGGTGGTGCACACAAGGCGCTATCTGAACGAGCTGAAGGTACAGGGCCTCGGGCCTGGGGGGCTGCTGGCTGGGAGGAATGGCCAAAGGAGGGGCAGCTGAGCCTGGGCAAGCACAGCCTCAAGGGGCTCCATTCCTGTCCCTAGCCCAGAGGGACCATGTGAGTCGTGGTCCCCAAGAGAAGGAGAGGTGTCATAAAAAGGGCAGGTACCAGGGATGGCTAGGCTGCTCCAGGGGTAGTGAGCTCTCTGTCCTGGGGAATGTGAAAGCGGGATGTTCTCTTGGTGGAGATTGAATCTTCATAAAGGTTTTGGGCTTTTACATAAGTGACCTTCAATCTGCTCTCTGTGGACAGGTCTCAGAGACCCCTGCTGGGAGCATGGGTGCGGGGACCCCAGCCACTTGTCCCCATCCCACCAAAGCTGTTCCACTTTGGTCTATTTTTATATTGGGCTGAGGTTTAAGGTTGTATTCTAAGGACTCCTACTGCTAAAGAATTGTCAAAACTGTGGAGCTAAAACCTAGTTTGGAGCTCCCAGGGCCCAGCAGGGGACGTCAGCAGGGGCCAGGCAGGCAGGGGCGGTGTCTGGGGGACCGGGCAGCTCCTGGCCCTCTCCCGCGAGTGGCTGCTCCTCAGCTCCACCATGGGCCCTGCGGGGCCAGAGCGCCTGGCTTTCAAAGAGAAGCCAGAGGGGCCGGCTCTGTGGCTGAGTGGTTAAGTTCGCGTGCTCCACTGCGGTGGCCCAGGGTTCGGATCCTGGGTGTGGACATGGCACTGCTCGTCAGGCCACGTTGAGGCGGCGTCCCACATCCCACAACTAGAAGGACCTGCAACTAAGATATACAACTATGTACTGGGGGGGTTTGGGAAATAAAGCAGGAAAAACAAAAACAAAAACAAAAAAACAAAGAGAAGCCAGAAATCCAGATGATGAAGTGACACTCCCGATTTCTTATTGTGGCCACTTGTGACCTCTTTCGAGAGGAGCCCACATCACCATGTCCTGGCTGAGGCTCTGAGAGCGGAGGCACTCAGTGAGTCCCCAGGTGAGGCAGAGGGGAGGCTGGGCTGGGGGCCGCGTCTGAACCTGGTGCTGCCAGCCTGCCCAGGTGGGCTCGGGGAGCCACAGGGTCTCTGCCCCCAGCAGTCTGGGGACCCTAACCCCTGACCTCCAGGCTTCCCAACTGGACTCACTTTAGACTCAGAGCCATAGTGGCTGCCAGAGGTTGCCAGGTGAAAAAGCCTGGGCCCAGCAGGAGGCCCCACCTGCTAAGGTTAACCGAGATATCCTGCAGGTGTTGAGGGGACCCCAGGCGGGGTGTCCCATCTGGTCTTCCAGGTTCCGGCTCACAGCTGCCGTCGCCCTCCGCCCTGACTCTGCCTGAGCTGTGGGAATTCCAGATGGAGCATGAGTGTCAGCTCAGGAAAGATTACTGTGTTGAAACCTGGCTCCTGGCAGAGAGAGGTGTTTGAGGCCCTGGCAGGGAGCCCGGCACTTGGCTGCCCTGGTTTCCTGGGGCCCAGACATGCGTGGTCACAGTCCACAGCCCAGGGACTGGGCCGGTAGATCGCGCCTTCCAGAGTCCAGAGGCTGAGGGTAGGGGGCAGGGTGGAGTGGGCATGCCACGATGAGGCTGGGCGTGGGCTCTGGAGCCCTACCCATTGGAGCCTTCACGGGAACTGTGCCGGGCTGACTGCATGCCTGGCCTTGGGCCCTCAAAAGCCTAAAGGCAGCTTACTATGTGATAGGTAATAATAAAAAATGTATTAATAGGTAGAGTCCCAAGCAGAAAATTAAGGTCCAGGGCAGGAGCAGAATTCAGATATGCCAACTGGAAGGATTAACCAGGATTATGATCGAGCTGCGTATTTGGCTTGGAGCTTCATGGCAGCCAGAGCAAAAGGAGAAACACGATGATCTCCATAGCACCTACTAAGGTGAAGAAGTATTTGGTCAGTCAACACATCTGAGTCGAATACTGACTCTATACTGGGTACAGAAAGAATAAGCGAACTTTCTGCTCCTGTAGAGTTGTGTTTTCGTTGTGAAAGACAACATAAAGAAGTAGCCACACAAGAAGATGTCAGAGAGTGCCGAGAGCTGTGAAGGAAAAGAAAAAATAGAGAGTAACAGGATGAAGGTTGGCTCATGTGGACTGGGTGGTCCAGGAGGGCCTCACAGAGGGGGTGAGGTTTGCACTGGGACTGAAGAATGAAGAACAGGTGACACTCCTGTGGAGCTTTGGAGAAAGAATGTTCCAGAGTCACAGGCCTGGAGGAGGAAGGGACTTGAGTGGCCAGATGGAAGGGCCTGAAACGCAGCGGCACGTGATGTGGTCAGGGAGGCCCGCAGTGCCAGGCCACACAGGGTCTTGTGGCCGTAGGAAGAGGCTGGGTCTTGTTCCAGGTACCACGGGAGGGCATGTGGTGCGACGTGCCCTGGACGCTCAGAGGAGACCCGTGTGCGTTTCCGGCACTGCCTGGCATCTGGGGAGCAGCTCGGGAAGGTCCGGTGTCTGCGTTTTGCTCTTTCCTCTGCTGTGGGCTCCCCGGCAGTGCCCCGGAGAGGTGCCGCGGGTTTCAAGGGTGCTTTTCCTTGCTTTTCTGTGCGTGCTGTTGAACGTCCACCTCTCCCCTGCCCCCACCCCTGTTCTGGGGCTCACGCCTGGCCCTGCGCGGCTGTGGCCTTTGGTGCTTAATAAACAGGGCACCGAAGGAGATGCAGTAGCCTGATGTTTGCCAGATCATGTCAATTCAGGCAAACAGATGTTTATTGAGCACCTGCTGTGTGCACGGCCCACAGCTGGCTCCATTGAGGTGGCAGTTGGGTTGGGCCGGCACTGGGATCTCGCCTTCTGCTGACCCTAGTGACAGTTTGCCATGGGGTGCGGGGTAGTGCGATAAAGATCTGACCTCTTGTCCTTGTGCCCGGGGCTGGGCGGTACTCCGACGGGTGTATCCAGCAAGTATTTGTGAGCACCATGCTCTGTTCCAGGTGTGGGGGAGACAGGATGCAACAAGAGATGGAGCTGCCGTTTGGGTGGGAATCAGCCAGTAGACACAATAAAGTCAACATTGTGGTGTGTTAGAAGGTGCTCGGTGCCGTGGGGCAAGTACAGTGGGAGGGGGTGGGGAGGCCTGCAGTTTGAAGTAGGGAGGTCAGGGAGGGGCTTACTGAGGGAATGGGCTGTGTGGGCCTCTGGAGGAGGGCATTCCAAGCAGAAGGACTGGCAGGTGCAAAGGCCCCGAGGCAGAAATGGCTTCAGTGTGTGCCAGTAACAGTGAGGAAGCCAGATGTGGCTGGCTCAGAGGGAAGGGGAGGGAGACGGGGAAGAAGTGGGGTGAGAACATGGTCAGGGGCCAGACCACACAGGGCCTTGCATGCGGCCATGGCCGTGATCTGAGGGAGGTGGGAGCCAGGGCGCGTTGAAGCAGAGGAACATGAGCTGAGCTAGGTTTTAACAGGATTTAACAGGCAGATGAGACGAGAATGGATGAGAACAGGCTGTCAAGACAAAAGCGGGCAGAACGGTAGGCAGGAGGTCGTTGCAGGAATCCTGGTGAGACCTTGGGCTCCCGGACTAGGCTGGCAGCAGCTGCTGTGGGCTGGCGGGAAGTGGTAGGCTTTGGGGTTTGTTATGAAGTTGAAACAAAAGATTTTCTGTTGTTCAGATTGGGTATGCGAGAGAAAGAAGCCAAGGACACCTCGGAAATTTTGGCCTGTGCCCCGGGAAGTCTGGGCACGGCTCCCCGCGGCCCTGGGAGCCCTGTGGGAGACAGGGAGGGCAGCACAGGGCCCAGAGGGAGGGCAGAAGTCGGAGAGTCTCTGGGGGACCCGGATGCCAGGGCCTGCTTCTCTCCCTCTTACTTGTCTTCCCTGAGGGCCCCCCTCCCTTTTTTTTGTTGTGATAAAATTCACATAACATAAAATTAATAATTAGCCATTTTAAAGTGTAAAGTTCAGTGGCATTTACTACATTTATGGTGTGGTGCACCCACCACCTCCATGTAGGTCTGAAACATTTTCATCGCCCCCAAAGGAAACACCGTTCCTCCCTCCCTGTCTGCCCCTGTGACCACCAATCTGTGTCTCTGTGGGTTCCCCTTTTCTGGACATTTCACATACGTGGAATCCTGCGATAATGTGGCCGTTGGGGTTTGGCTGCTTTCACCAAGCACAGCGTTTTCCAGAATCGTCCACTTTGTAGCATGTATCTGTGCTTCATCCCTTATGACGGCTGACTAATATTCCACTGTCCGGATAGCCCACATCTGGTTATCTGTTCGTCACCTGGTGGACATTTGAGTTGTTTCCAGCGTTGGGCCTTTGTGCGTAGTGTTGCTGTGGACGTTTGTGTACAGGATGCGTTTGAGTTCCTGTTTTCAACTCTTTTGCCTAAGAGTGGAATTGCTCAGTCATGTGGTGATTCTGTTTAACTCTTTGAGGCCCCACCACAGGGGTTCCCACAGCAGCTGCACGGGCTCTGCTCCTAGCAACTGTGCACGAGGGCTCCACTCTCTCTGCATCCTCACCAACACTTGTTATTTTCTGTTTTTTTGATTGTGGCCAATTTAGTGGGTGTGAAGTGGTGTCTCATTGTGGTTGTGATTTGCATTTTGCTGGTTGTTAATGAAAGTGAGCACCTTTTCATGTGCTTCTTGGCCATTCACATATCTTCTTTGAAGAAATATCTATTCCAGCTGTTGGTCTATTTTAAAAATTGGGTCGTTTGTCTTTTTATTATTGAGTTGTAGGAGTTCCTTATATATTCTGGATAGTACATGATTTGCAAATAATCCTTTCTCCCATTCTGTGGGTTGTCTTTTCGCTCGTGAAAAAGACTCATGTCTTTTTCCACATGAAGTTTTAAAATTTTACCAAAGTTCAATTTATCTCTTTTTTTCCGTTTGATGCTTGTGCTTTTGGTGTCATATTTAAGACTCCTTTGCCAAATTTAAGGTCATGAAGATTTACCCCTTTGTTTTCTTCTAAGAATTTTATAGTCTTAGTTTACGTTTAGGTCTTTGCTCCATTTTGAGTTCGTTTTTGTATCTGGCTTGAGGTGAGCATCCAGCTTTGTCCCTTGGCGTGTGCACAGCCAGTTCTCCACCACCGTTTGTTACAGAGACGGTTCTTGCCCTGTTGAATGGCCTTGGTGCCCTGGAGACAATCAATTGGCCGGAGAGTATGGGTTTATTTCTGGACTCTCCATTCTGGTCACTTGATCTGTATGTCCATCCTATGCCAGTACCACACTGTTTTGATTACTGAAACTTTGTAGTAGGTTTTGAAATTGGGAATTGTGAGTCCTCCAACTTGGTTCTTTTTCAAGATTCTTTTGGCTGTTTGGGGTCCCTTGAAATTCCATTTGAATTATAGGATCGGATTCTCCATTTCTGCAAAAGAGGCCATTGGGATTTTGAAAGGGATTGTGTTGAGATTAGATTAAGGTTATGGGTGAATTTGGAGAGTATTTCCATCTTTACAACATTAGATCTTCCAACCCATGAGCACGGGATGTGTTTGATTGATTTAGAACTTCTGTAAGTTCTTTCGGCAATGTTTTGTAGTTTTCAGTGTACAAGTCTTGCCTCTCCTTGGTTAAGTTTATTCTCAAGTATTTTATTCTTTTTGATGTTGTAAATTAAATTGCTTTCTTAATTTCCTTTTTGGATTGTTCGTTGCTGGTGTATAGAAATACCCCTGATTTATATGTGTTGCTCTTGTATCTTGCAACTTTGCTGAATTCATTTCTTGGGTTTAACGGGGTGGGTGCGTGTATATGTGTGTTCTTTAGCATCTTCTACACAGAACATCATGCCAGCTGTGAAGACAGATAGTTTTACTTTTTCCTTTCCAACTCGGAGGGCTTTTCTTTCTTTTTCTTGCCCAGTTGCTCTGGCTGGAACTTCCAGTTCCGTGTTGAATAGAAGTGGCAAAAGCAGGCGTTCTTGCCTTGTCCTTGATCTTAGACAGAAGGCTTTCAGTTTTTACTGTTGAGTGTGGTGTTAGCTCTGTGTCTGTGTGTCTGTGTGTGTCTGTGTCTGTCTGTCTGTGTCTTTGTGTGTGTGTGTGTGTCTGTGTGTGTGTCTGTGTATGTGTGTGATAAATGCCATGTCATGTGAGGGGCTCTCTTCTAGTCCCAGTTTTGATTGGTTTTATCAGGAAAGGCGCTGGATTTTGTCAGAGGCTTTTTCTGCAACTGAGATGATTGTGTGTTTTTTTCCCCTTCTCTCCTTTTGTTCCCACTTCCACTGTGGAAAGTTCTGGAAAGTTCTGTGGAAAGCAAGCAGTTGGGGCTCCATGTGGGTTGCGGCCAGTCTCTTCGGTGAGAGGAGTTCTTGGTTTGGGCCTCCGAGGGTAGGGGGTCCATCTGAGGAAAGCAGGTGGCTGGAGAGGAGAGTCATGCAGCACTGAGTGCGTGGAGAATAGGTCCAGGGTGTCACCAGCCCCAGGCGTGTCCTGCTGTCTGTGGGGTCCCCAAAAGGCTGCCTGGGCCCGGAAGCTCTGCCACCTGGCCAGGCCCTGGGATGGAGAAGCTTGCCCCCTACGCCCTTTGGTGGACGGTGGGCATCAGGCCGGGGTAAACCCCTGTGTCCACGTAGCTCCTTCATTCATTCAGCACTGTCTGAGGTCAAGTTCCCTAGGGCAGTGGATCTCAAACTTGTGCAAGCATCAGAATGCCCTGGAGGCTTGTCACAGCGCAGATCCTGGGCCCTGCCCTGGAGTGTCAGATGCAGGAGGTCTGAGGCGGGCCTGAGCAACTGCATTTCTAACAAGTTCTTAAGTGACACCACCACTGCTAGTCCAGGAACCACACGTGGAGGAGCACAGCCTACAGTGGGGATCCCCGAGGGGCGAGCTGCCCCGCAGAAGGGAGGGGAGGAACAGAGAGGGCAGGGGGAGAAGCTGGGTGCGGATGTGGGTTCGCCAGAGGCGTGGCCTCTGCCTGATCCCGCAGGGAGCTCTGCAGTGTGCTGTTTCAGGAGCAGGAGGCCAGGCTGCTGGCGCACCTTAACAGCTGGCACTGTGACAAGTTCTTCTGGGCTGGGGCAGCTGGGGTGGCCTCCTTGGGAGGGGGTGCAGGTAGGGATCTGGGAGAAGACTGACACCTGTGCCAGGAGCACCTGCTGTGTGCCAGGTGTCATTCTCAGCATCATCTTATGGCAGAGAATGAGCACCTGCCTGCCCTCTTGGAGCTGGTGTCCTGCCGGGAGAGGCAGGTAACAATAGCGACACACTGTCACCTCAGTGCGAGACAGGTGCTGTGCAGAAAGAGGAGGCCAGGGCCGGGTGGAGGGGCCCAGGTGGGTACTTAGGATTGGGGGGTGGGGATGGGCCTCTCGGATGGGTCTAAGTCGTCACTCCAGGCCTGGTGGGGAGGAGCCCCTGCTGCATGGTGAGGAGATGGGGAGACCGAGGCACGGGGAAGTGGAGGGCCGTGCCCAGATGCACACAGCAGTGGTGGAGCCTGGAGTTGGACCAGTTCGACTCTGAGGAAGACTTCTGAGCCCGGTCCCCACCCCACCCCCAATCCAGCCCGTCTGTCGATGCCCCTGCCTGGGGCCAGGCTCTCAGAGGACCTGACCCGCTGGCAGATCGGGGCAGCCCCACCTCAGCCTGCTGCACGCCCCAGATAGAGGGTCAGTGGCCTATGCTGTGGCACCGCCCTGCCCTCCCTCCCCCGCCACATCTACCTCTCAGAGCTGTCACAGGCCTCAGACCACACGGCCTGCCCTACCCAGGCCCCACAGCCTCACCTCCCTTATCTTCTCCCCTCGCCCCGGGGCCCAGCCACAGTCTGGCCCATGTCTCTGTTTATTTTTCACATGGCACTGATGGTTTTTTCTAGACCAGCCCTGTCCGACAGAACTTTTTGCAATGAGGGAAATGTTCCAGAAGGGCACTGATGGTTTTTTCTAGACCAGCCATGTCCGCCAGAACTTTTTGCAATGAGGGAAATGTTCCAGAAGGGCTATGTTCAGTCCAGTGGCCACTAGCCGCATGTGGCTTTTGAGTACTTGAAATATGGCTAGTGTGACTGAGGAATACAATCGTGATTTTTAAAAATTTTAATAATTTGAAATTATACACAAGTAACCGCGTGTGGCTGGCAGCTACTGGGCTGGAAGGCACGTGTCTAGAGCCTCAGTAGGCCTCGTCCCTGCCTTGCCCGGAAGCTGCAGCTGGGCCGAGTGGGAGGCTGGCATGCGCAGCCCCATCTCACTGTCGGAGGTCTGGACCCCTGGCGGACGTGTGCCTTCTCCTGTGGGAGCGGGTCCCCTTGGCTGAGTCCTATACGTGCTTCCGGTGACTTTATGCCCGGCCGTGTAAAATTCAGTCTCCAGCTCAGAAGTTCCCAAGTGCGTCCCACGATTCCGCAGCTTGCGAAAGGTGGGCACGTGTTACGTGAAAAGCAGAGGGGCAGGTAGAGGTTTGTGGTCAGGAAGTTTGGGAAACGCTGCGAGAGGCCGAGTTAAGGACGCAGACGTTCTCAGAGCTGTCGACGAAAATAATCCATAACCAATCTATAAATGAAAATTTGGGTGAGTTTATTCTGAGCTTAAATCTGAGGATTATAACCCGGGGCCTTTCTTCCTGAAGGAAGAAAGGGCACCAAAGAAGTGGGGTGCACAGACTGGTTATATGCCCCCAGAGAGGATGTTTCACACAGGATTGAAATGTCCCTTTTACAATAGTCACGAGACTGCTCTGTCGACACAGCGATTGATGGAAACAGCAGGTAGGTCTTCTGTCTCAGTGAACACAGCAGGGTGGCAGTCTGTTGTCTCCAGCTGAGTGGTCACAGGTGAGCTGGGTGGTCAAAGGTGAGTGCAGCAATCAGTTCCTAGCCTAAGGAAAGACGCTTATCCCTAAGGAAATGCCAATGTGGGGGGAAGTTGCACCTTTATCTCAAGGGCCTTTGTTCTGGCCATAGGAAATGTCTAAGCAGATACACAATGCGTGCTCAACAGCCACAGTCAGGCCCTTGTGGAAAAAACAAAGTCAGGCCGAATTAGGTTTATACCAACAATACTCCAATATATCCTATTGCTTGCCATTTTTATTTGTCAGAGCCTTTAACGTGCTGGAGTGGGCTATGAATTTCCAAGAGATGTACAGCATAAGCAATGTTTCCCAAACTTATTTGACCGTGGAACCCTTCCTTGATGGAGTGCAGGGATAGCCAGCTGCTGTGGAGCACACTCAGAGAACTGCGGTTCTCATGGGGGTGTGTGTGTGTGTGTTGGACCCTGAGCAGGTTGGGAGAGGCTTCACTGCCTTTCAGTCTCTGTCCCCTGCTGGCTTGCCCCGGGAGGGAGGTGTGACTTCCCATGTCCTGCAGGGGCACATCTGTTTGTTGACTCATTTATTCATAGGAAACGGTGGCTCCCCGCCTCCCACACTCCAGGCTTGTGGGGCGGTGGGATTCTGTGACGATAGGCAGAGCTGGCCCCTGCCTCCTCTCTGGGTCTGTCCCCAGCCCCCAGCCCAGTGGCAGTGGCCATGCATCCCAGCTCTGTCTCATGGGACCCTCACAGCCTCAGCTCCGCTCCGTGCTCACCTTCCCTGTAACCTCCTCTGCTCGGCCCCCTGGGCACCTCTGCGTCCGGCCACCCCCGTCCCAGGACAGCCCTCAG
Source organism: Equus przewalskii (assembly GCF_037783145.1). NCBI lineage: Eukaryota > Metazoa > Chordata > Mammalia > Perissodactyla > Equidae > Equus > Equus przewalskii. The sequence continues at coordinate 3,881,575 of NC_091845.1, forward strand.
CCATCCCCGTGTTGGAGTCCTGAGTTCCAGCCTTCCATCCTGGACCCCTCTGTCCGCCCGTGCCCCACATGCTGCCTGTTAACCGCCCCCATCTCCACTGCCCCAGTCCCTCATCATCCTCCCTGGGGCTGCTCCTGCTCTTCTTCCCTATTTGGGCCCCTGCTGCCCCTAGAACGGCTCAGGAATCACTGTGTGATGGCTCCCGGCTGCCCTGCCGAAGCTGTCAGAGCCTTCGCTGGCAGGCGGCCTGCATGATGAGCACCACCCTGCACCAGCACCCTGGTCTCTCCCTGCTGCCCACAGTCGTCTTTCTGCCTTGACCCTACACCTAGGTAACTCCTCTTCGCCCTGCGTCTCAGCTTTGATGTCACCACCTCCAGGAAGCCTCTCTGGCCACCGCCAGCCCTGTTCTTCTCCTCACATTGCATGTAAACGCCTCCCTACTGGGCTGTGAGCCATCCTGAGTGAGGACAGCACTAGCCCCCCTGGGGGCCTGACACCTAGCAGGCACTTAGTAAACATTTCCAAAGTGCCCTGGCCTCTCTGAGGCCCTGCCCAGGGTCCGTGGGGAGCAGGGCGTGGCCCAGGGTGCATCCTCAGCCAGGCAGGAGACGGTTCTGGATCTGGGTGCATGGACGTTTGCCCAGGGCCGGGGGGGTCACAGGGAAGGCTGTGTCCTGCCCTTGGGGCAGATGCCTTGCGGGCGCCCCAGGCCCTCCCGCCCTGCAGCGCAGACGAAGGCATGGCGCCCTTTCTGAAGAGCAGTCTAGTTCCCGGTGGGTGAAGAGGCCGCGCTGTGCCGGGGAGCAGGAGCCTGGCCCCCAGCCCTGGCTCTATCGGGGGCTCGCTGTGTGACGTTGCAGGGAGAGCCTCCGTGCCGGCCCTTCCCAGTCCGGTGTGGCTGCTGGGTCCAGGTCTGCAGGCTGCCTCGGAGGCCTCTGCAGCTCTCACTGTGGGCGCACGAGGGCAGCCGAGGGCTGTGGAGTGCTGAGGGATCTGGGCGGACACAGCTGAAGGAAAGCGCTCAGTGTCACTGCTCTCTCCGGAGCCCGGAGCTCTTGGGGGCTGCACGGGTGGGGCTCTTGTTTCCTCCCACAGGACCTGCGTTTGACCGGGGTTCAGCAGGGCACCTTGAAACTGCCATTCGAGGGAATCGGCCTTCCCAGCGGCTGCCTCTGAGCTCTGGGCACAGCAGTGGGAGGCCAATGGCCTGCGTCTGTCTCCACAGTGGTCCTTTGCTGTCGCGACCATCACAGAAATCCCCCCTGTCATCTTCCTCCCCAACTTCCTTGTGCAGAGGAAGGTGCTGAAGCCCCTTCGGACCCAGACAGGAGGAACCATAATGGTAGGTGGGCAGGCAGGCTGGAGGAATGGCTGGGCTGGGGACCCCCACACCCGGGCTGCTGCCCCCGCTGGCATTGGCCCGCCCTGGGCTCTTGATCTGGAATGGCCTCCTCCCACTGAGCAGTGGGACAGAACCCTAAACATTTCTCAAATCCAGCAACAATGACCCTTTCTCCCAAAGCCTTTCCCACCCCATCTGGGACATTAGAGTTCATTGTTTCTCCCCCGGCTTCCTGTTAGAGTTACTGTGTTGGCTGGTATGTAAGATATACCCCCATTCCCCTAAGGGCGTATCCTACAACTATGACTCTGATGGGCTCCACTTTAAGATGGAAAACCAAACCCCCATGACATCAGTGGTGGGTGATGGTCCCCTCGCCCCGTCGTGGGTGCGTGGGTGCGGCAGTGAAAACGCGCATGGCAGAATTGTGTTTCGCACCCTGTGTGTGGCTTTCTTTAAAATTAGCTGCAGGCTGCCGCGTTGGTTGGAGGTGGAGGGATGTTTTGGATTTGAATGGACGATGATCTCACCCGACCTGGATCCATACCTAGTGATCCCTGTCGGTGTCTTTCTAGCTTTGCAAATTTGTACATTGTTTTTAGCTTATCAGAATTTTACTGGTCAGCCCAAAACTACGCTTTCCTGCAGGATCTCTGTATTCGGTTGACTGTATCTCCGTGATTAAGAAATTGTCTCTTTTCCCTTTGAGACCCGCATTAAAATCATTGTCAGCTCCCGTGTGATCATAAGTACTTAACTTGCACTTCTCCCAGTTTCCTCGCAAACTGCCGAGGGACTCATGCCCCGTCCATCTCATGTGCCCGCCAGTCTGGTGCTGGCTTCTGGGACTGAGTCTGAGTGTGCCGGGGGCAGGTGCCTCCTGGACCCACACCTCGGAGCTCACTCCCCTCAGAGCCGGCTGGAACGGCATTTGTGGAGTGAATGAGTAAATCAGTGAATGAGTGCGTGGAGGAATCAGTTGTCTGCGCCCCTCACCCTGTGCTTGTCTCCAAAGGCGGGGAAGCTGGCCGTGGAGCGAGGCTGGGCCATCAACGTGGGTGAGTGCTGGCCAGCCTGGCCTGGCCGTCCTGGGGGCAGGGAGGGGCAGGGGGACCCCGGAGGTGGCAGCTGTGAGTCAGAGGCTGTGCTTCCTCCCCAGCTACCCTGAGCCTCCTTAGTGAGTGTCTGGAGGCGGGTGTGCAGCTGCCTGGTGCCTGGGAGGGACCAACCCGTGCCTCCATCTGGTGTGGGATCCTTATCTAAAAGAGTTCCCCAGGTGGCTCCCCACACCTGCCTTTGCATACTTCCAGCGATGGAGAGCTCACTCCCAGAAAGCCTGTGCCATGTGCTGGGCATCTCTGCATGGAGCTGAAACCTGTAGAGTTTCAGAGGCTCCCCTGGAAGGCTCTGTCAGTCCCCTGGGCCCTGGACAGCCTCTGGGGGCTTGGTCATGTCGTGGTGGGTGGACAGACCCAGGGTCAGTACCACCTCCCCCTCAGGGGTCCTGGGGCCAGCATTTCCCAGTCCCATGGGCTCGCCTACGAGATTGGCTCACGGGAGTGCTGCTTACATTAGTCTTCCTTGTCCCTGTCGTTGTCCTTCACGGAGGCTCAGCACTTCACAGTTTGCCAAGCCCTGTCCCCTCTGGCCTTTCATTTGAGTTGGGCATAATTGTCAGTGCCATCATATCAATTTGGAAATGGATGTTGAGAGAGGCCTGCTCAGTAGTTTGCTCAGAGCGCCATAGGAGGGACCCCCCACTTTTGCCTGTGAGCTCTGCAAAGCCAAGGGCTGGGTCTCTTCCACCTTGGTGTCACCACGTGCCCAGCGTTAGGTCTGGCATAACCATGATGTTATGACACTCTGCTGAACTAATAGATGAATAATGCATGCCCTGCGTGTCTACAGCAGGGCTCCCACAAGGACCCGGGCTGCCCCTTCTCCCATGGGAGGTGTTATGGCCTGGTGGAAGTTAAGAGTCCACGTCCTGATCCAGCCTGGGTTTGAATCTTGATTCTGCCATTAGCTTGCTGTGTGACCCCGGGCAAGTTGCTGACCCTTTCTGTGTCTCAGTTTCTTCATCTGTAAAATGGAGATGATGATAATAGTGCTCCTCCCTGGGCTGTGGGGAGGCTTCAGCGAGCTCAGTGCCAGGTTAGGAGTTTGTTATTGGCTGTTATCTCATCGTTATGATCCAATGATGGCCTCCTGGGTGGTGGGGGAGGCAAGTCCCTTGTGTCCGTGGGCCCTAGCTTCACCCTGACAGATGGGACCGTTGTTAGGCTCCATTTCAGGCCGCTGCAACTCAGGTTCTTGCTCGGGTTGCAGGGGGAAGGGTCTCTGCAGGCACTGGGGCTCTGAGGCTGTGGCTTCAGGGCTGGGGGATGGTGGGGGCTGGACCTATGGCTGCCATGACCAGCAGAGGGGGTCCTTCCTGACCGCCCCTTCCTGGCATGGGGCATCGCATGGAGGCAGACCCAGCTCTGGGGCAAGGAGCAGCTTTCTGCCTTGGGAAGGGTGAGCTCCTGTCCTTGGGGGGTGTGGCGGGTACTGGGGCTGACTTGTCAGGATGTCCTGAGAGGTCTCTTGCTCTGGGCAGGGGTGGCCATGGGGGCAGAGCAGTCTTCTGCCCCAGGGATGGTGACATGCCCAGGTACTCAGTTCTCTTTCCAGCCTGGAGCCGCAGGAGCCCTCCTGGGAGCTGAGCGGGGAGGGGACACTAGGGAGACAGAGGGGTCGGGAGTGCCTGGGCCGAGTCCTTGAGCCTGGCCCTGACCACACCCGTGTGTGTGCCCCCCGCAGGTGGCGGCTTCCATCACTGCTCCAGCGACCGGGGCGGGGGCTTCTGCGCCTATGCCGACATCACACTCGCCATCAAGGTGTGCCCCAGAGCGTGTGGGGGCTCGCCTCCGAGAGCCCTCCCTGGAATCCCCCACTCCCCCCCAATTTGGTGTTCTCACCCCGCATTCTGGAGAAGGGCACTGGAGCTCAGAATCGGGAAGCTCGCCGGGGTCACCGAGCCGGGCTGGGACTCACACCCACATCTCACACTCTGTCCTGCGCTCCTTGTGAGGGAAGGGGGGCATTGTCGCCTCACCAGTGGCAGGGGGCTGGAGGGGAGCAGCAGACAGCGACAGTGTGAGAAGGGCGTCGCTGCAGGCGGGTGAGGAGGAGCTGGAGAGACCAGGAATGACCACAGTGGTGATGGTGTGATGACAGCAGCTGGCAGTCGCTGCAGGCCCCAGCCTGTGCCGGCCTGTTCTCCATGGCTCCCCTCGTTTGAGCCTCGTATATTCCAGATGAGGAAACCGAGGCCCAGAGAGGTGGTCTGTCGGCCTCCAGAGCTCCCCCTGACCACTCTGTGGCTGACCTTGCGCTGGGCGCCAGGAGCTGACCAGTGGGGTCCCAATCCTCACGGGGCAGAGAGGCTCCTGGTGGAGGGGGGGGCAGGTCAGCAGACCCTGGCCATTGGAGAGGGGCTGCACCGGAGATCTCCTGGAGGCCGGGGCAGGGGAAGGAGGGCTTCCCAGGGCCTGGCTTTGTGGGATGAGGCAGAGATTTGAGGGGAGGGTCCCCAGGGTCCCCCCCTCAGCCCTCACATGTTTCCCTGGGAATCCTGTACTGTGGCTGAGGGCCAGCCCAACTGTCCCCCTTACCTCCTGACCTCCAGCCCTTCAGGGCACAGCACATGCCCCCTCTTCCAGGGAGCCTTCCCTGACCACGCACACATGCTTCTCTTGAGCCACACAGCTCTCCTGGGCACGTGCCGTCTTTGTCTGGTGGCCTGATGACCCACAGGCATGCGTGGCTTCCTGCCCCACCCCCTCGCCAGCTAGGGGTCCCTGAGGGCTGCGTCCTCTGGTGTGCTTGTGTTCTTAGCTCTCCCCTCTCCTTCCCTGGGCAGTTTCTGTTTGAGCGAGTGGAGGGCATCTCCAGAGCCACCATCGTTGATCTGGATGCCCATCAGGTGAGTGCCCTGTGGGGAGGGGGCTCTCGTGGGACCGCCGCCCCAAGCTCCCTGCCCGTGGCCCCAACAGCCTGTCACGCAGCTCCACACTGTGGGGCTTCCCTCCCGCTAGGAGCATCACTGCGCCCCAAGCCAGCCTTCTGCCACCCCACCCTGACTTCCTGCTTCTCCCTGCTGCCCGTCCACGGGCTGGAGCCTGAGGGTCCGTCTTTGCCCCTCTACCTCTCAGTCCAGCCAGGGTGGCACGTCCTCCTTGTTGCCCTCCCTCCTCCTGACTGCCCCCACACAGCAGGCTGATGGCTCTTCTAAAACTCAATCTTACAATGCCTCTTTCGTGCTCTAAACCTTGCTGTGGCTCCCCAGTGCTTCCTAGTCGGTTTGCACAGAGCTGATGAGCACTGTGGACTTGGCCCTCAGGCAAGCACTCACTCACAGGATTTCAGGGTTGCTCAGTCCCGAGGCCACTGCTGAGGACCTCACTGCCTGGGGTGAGGTGCAGGGCCTCTTCTCCGAACTGCAAACCCAGGGCTCGCTCCTCTGGTCAGACACAGGGTAGGGCTTCTGATGGGCTCTCCAGGGCTCTTCCTGCACCCCTGCTCTTGTGGCTTTGTGCTGGTTCGGGCCTCTTCCCAGTTCATGTGACACTGAGCTCCTGAACCAGGTCCCACGTGCACAGTCCTTTGCAGCTTACCTTTCACATCCCTGATCCCATCACAGACTTGAGAGGGTGGTGCAGCCGGGATTCCGGCCTTGTTTTCAGAGGGGAAGGAACTGAGAGGACCAGGGCTTGCTCATGGTCACACTAGAACGTCATGGGGCCAGGTTTTGAGGTTTAATCCCAACTCTGCCGCTTAACAGTTGTGAGAACTTCAGTCCCCCAGGGACAAGCCATCCTGCTCAGGAACTGGGGCGTTTCCTGGGGTGTGGTTGGAGCATACTGGCCTTGCCAAGGACACCTGCCGGTGAGCGGCTTTCGTGTCCTTCCCACAGGGCAATGGGCATGAACGGGACTTCATGAATGACAAGCGCGTGTACATCATGGACGTCTACAACCGCCACATCTACCCCGGGGACCGCTTTGCCAAACGTAAGCTGCCCTCTGCCCCGAGGTCTGCACTGCATTCTTGTGTGGATGAGGCTCTTTCTCCTGAGTGTTTCCTACATACTGGGCCTGCAGAAGTCACTTCGTTTATCCTCAGCATCCCTGTGCAGTGGGCGTCAACCCATTTTACAGATGGGGAAACTGAGACCTGAAGAAGTCTCTTGACCCACCCAAGATCACATAAACCTGCCCAATAAACTCCTGTATGGGTCCTTATATTAGGGGTAACCACCAGAAAAATGAAAATAGAATCTTCTTCTAGATAGGCGCCTGTTTTGTAGAGAACATGAAATGATGAAAAAGAAACAAGGGGAAAATATGATAAATAGAAAATAGAAGATAGTAGAATTCAGTTCAAATGGAATAGTTGTTAAAATAAATGCAAGAGGGTTAAACTCACCAATCAAGAGGCAGAGACGCTTAGACGAGCTTTGAAGACACAGGAGCCCGCCCGCTTTGCAGATAGGGGACATTCATGCAGGAAGTGCTAGCGAGTCAGCTGTGGGTAGCTCAGTCGCTGGGGTGGCCCAGGGGAGCAGTTTCTGAACAGAATCTCAAATGTGCCCGCTTTGGGCATGAAGGCCTGGTGCGGCGTCCGCGTGTCGGGGCACGGGCTCAGCGAGGCAGTGACATCAGACTCGCCAACATGGGTCCTAAATCCCCTGGGGAAGGTGTTTTGTCTGCACTCCCTTCTCTCCTTTGGGTTCCTGCTTTGCAGCTCTTGTGCTCTTTTCAGCTTAGTTTTGGGTGAAATGAGAAGTGAGTAGTGCTGGAGTCAGACCAGTTTCCAGTCCTGCCTCAGGCACTGACGGTGACCCGGGCAATCTCTGCCCTCCTGAGCCTCGGTTCCCTTCTCTCTCTCAGAGGCCATCAGGCGGAAGGTGGAGCTGGAGTGGGGCACGGAGGATGACGAGTACCTGGGTAAAGTGGAGAGGAACCTCAAGAAAGCCCTCCAGGAGCATCCACCCGACGTGGTGGTGTACAATGCGGGCACCGACGTCCTGGAGGGTGACCGCCTTGGGGGGCTGTCCATCAGCCCACAGGTATGTCTCAACCCTGGGGGGTAGGGCAGGGTCTGCTCTGGGGACTCAGCACCAGGGAAGGTGGGCAACACTGGTGCCTCTCCTGATGTCAGAGAGGGGCTGGGTGAAAGGAGCAGCAGTCTGGAGCAGGGCTAGACCTGCAGGAGGACTTCCAATGCCATGAGGATGCCTGCCTGTCTGAGCCAGCCTTCTCCCTCCCCTCACAGGGCATCGTGAAGCGGGACGAACTGGTGTTCCGGATTGTCCGAGGCCTCCAGGTGCCCATCCTCATGGTGACCTCGGGCGGGTACCAGAAGCGCACGGCCCGCATCATCGCGGACTCTATCCTTAATCTGTGTGGCCTGGGCCTCATCGGGCCCGAGACACCCAGCGTCTTGGCACAGAACTCAGACTCGCCTCTGCTGCCCCCCGAGGTGCCCTGACGGCGCTGCCCTTCCCAGTGACGCCCTGCCCGCCTCCCGCCCCCCTGCCCCGCTTCTCCTTCTAACTGCAGGGGGCAGTGGGGCAGCCCCAGGGGCCTCGAGGGCGCTCCTCCACTGTCCTCCCTGGGATCGGAGGGTCAGAAGGCAGAGCCTGAGACCCAGGAAGACCCCTCGGGGTTGTGGGTCTGACCAGGCCCTGAGGAGGCAGGCAGCTCGCTGAGTGGGGGCAGGTGAGACTCCTGGGGGCCTCAGGGTGGGCCCTAGGGTTTGGGGTGTGATGGTTTTCAAAAAGGTCGGACTCATTTCAGACTGAGGAAGTTTCCATCTCTACTGTGGTTGGGCCTCCATCCCTCCTCGTCAGTGGTGTGATTTGTTCCACCCTGTCCCCCTCACCTCAGGTGGGCGGGAAGAGCTATGGGCGCCAGTGTGGGTGGGCCTGAAAGCCGGGTGCTGGAGCCAGGCTTCCAGGGGCCCTGATCCTAGATGTGAGGGGTAGCAAGGAGGGGGTGCAGGTGCGTTTTCCTGCCTGGTGCTCCCCTTCAGCAAAGCGAGGGCTGGGGCTGCCTTCCTGGAGCCCTCGGTGCTGATAGGGGAGGCCGCGGAGCCTGGGCCCTGCTTCAACAGTTCTGTTCAGGGAGAGCGGCAGGTTTGCGGGAAGAAGGCTTGGCTCGGGGATGGGCCTCAGCAGATTCGAGGGGAAGGCTGACCCCGCTGGGGAGGGGGCCAAGGAAGGCGAGGCCCTGACGGGGACATTGGGCATGGGCCAGGTGGCCAAGCCAGGCCCTGTGGGAACTGCGGCCCCAGGTGGGGACCAAGGTTCTGGGGAGGCCAGGCTGGAGTTGCTGGAGGATGGCAGAGGGTCTCCCTCCTGGCCGGCAGGTTGTGAGAGGAGGGGCTGGGCCAGCCTCCACTTGCTCTCACCAGAGTGCCCAGGCCCTGGCTGTGCTCCATGTCCAGGATCCCAGGGGGGCCCTGTGTCCTTAGCTGTGCTCTGGAGGGGACGCTCAGGGCCCCCAGGGGAGCTGGGTGGGGAGTGTCCGCCCTCCATTGCCTGGGCGTGTTCCTAGACAGTGGTCTGAGGTGGGGGTGGGGGGGAAATTGGGCCAGCTGAGGCGTCCCCATCCCTGATCAACCCCACTGATGGGGCTCGTGTTCTTTACTGTCTGGGGGTGCTCCTGCTTCCTCCCACGCCCTCCCCCCTCTCCCTCACTGCTCTGTCTGCCGAGGGGTGGAGAAGGGTGCCAAGACCACAAAGTCTAAGATGCTGACCCCCTGGACCAGCCCCGAGGACTGACACACACCTGGACCCCTCACCTGCTCAAAGATGCTGACTCCCTGGACCAGCCCCGAGGACTAACACACACCTGGACCCCTTACCCGCTCTTGCTGTTGGTCTCCGTGTGTGACTCACAGTCCTAACATCCCTTCCTCTCCCATGCCAGCCGTGACATTGGGGCGGGCGGCGGATGGGGCTCATCACGGTGAGCTGTTCGTAGAGAACCATGAAGGCTCTTGATGAAAACTGGCTACTGTGTGTTCTTGAGGTCAAGAAGCCCTACCCCTAACGATTAAAGGAAATAAAGATTAAAATTCACATAGCAGGAGGCCTGACACGGGGTAGCTGCCCAATAAATGCTGGTGTTCTGTTCTGTCTTCAGAGTTCTGTGAAGTAGGTCATTATTCCCACTTTACAGGTGAGGCACCTGAGACTCAGGGAGGAGGTGGCCCCGGGCCACACGGCTAGTGAGTGACAGAGCCAGATTCCACAGCATGTGCTCTCAGCTGCCTCAGATTTGGCAAGGGGCGGGGGGAGGGGTGTTGCTCTCCAGGGTCCAGGGTCAGGAGAGTGTGGGGATGTGAGAGCAGGCAGGGCTGGGCTGTGATGGTGGCTCTATGCGATGTGGGAGGCAGCTAGGGGGTCCTGGCAGGGCCGTGGCTGGAGGGGGTTTCCTAGCTCTGGGCTGTGGTTGGAGCCCACGGGGATGGGCTGCCCTGAGCTGGGGCAGGTGGGGAGGGAGAACCTTGTCCTCAGCCTGGCAGTGACCAGGGCATCCTCAGAGTTAGTCGCACAGCCTGGATGGGGAGCAGGGAAGCCCCTTCGAGGGTCAATGCCAGGGACGAGGACATCAGACGAAGACATCACGCGGTGGCAGGCTGGGGTCCAGCTCAGCCCTGTGCTAGGTGTGAGGAGGAGGATGAAGGCTGACAAGTGGCAGGCCTGTTCCTGTCGCTCAGCGGGAATTACCTCTGGAACCCTACAGCATTCTGAGCTGACAACTGTTGGAGTCTCTGTTTTACAGAGGCAGAAACTGACGCATAAAGGGGCTAGTTGTTAACTCAAAGCCCACAGCCGGTAAGTGGAGGAGCGAGGATTTGAACCCGGGCCTCAGCTCCAGGATCCACGGCCGTGTCCTCATCTGTGCGGTGGGGCCGTTAAGGATAAGCCACTACAGGGTGGTTCTAGGAATAGACACCTTCCTATGCGGGATGCACTTAGCGTGCACTTAAGCGCCTGGTGAATGCTGGTCACGTTACTCTCCTGTAGGTCAAGGGGGAGAATCAAGGCCAGGTGAGTCGAAGTGTTCAGATCTGTCCTTAAGATGCGTACGTTTTATTTGCACATTACAGCCCAAGTTACAAAAATACACAGGGAACATGCCAGCTCCAGGAAGTGGCTGAGGGACTGGCTGGACTTGATGGGTGCTGCAGTCCCAGGTGAGAATGGGGACAGGCTAGGGGAGGTCTGGGGTAACACAAGCTCCTGGAGGATTGGGAGGCAGGTGAGCCTGGGGAGCACCACCCCGGTGGAGCCCACCGTGGGCCGGCTTCCGTGCTGGGGAGGGCCTCCTGGAGATGCTGGGCGGGGCCAGGGAGGGCCTCCTGGAGAGGGGGGCGGGGGCAGCGAGGGCCTGGTGGTGGGGGGTGGAGGCAGGGAGGGCCTCGTGGAGATGGGGGCGGGGGCAGGGAGGGCCTCCTGGAGATGTGGGGCGGGGCCAGGGAGGGCCTCGTGGAGAGCGGGCTGGGTGCGGGAGTCTGACTTGGAGGCGGAGCACCTCCTGCGAGGGGAGCCCTGCTCTGCCAGGGCCTGGTTGTGGGGCGGCAGGCAAGTGACCGTTTCTCAGAGCTTCCTTCTTCTGCCTTCCCGGTGGGCCTGGCACCGAGTGGCTGCCGTGTGGCTGCGGCTGGCCCCTTGTCTGTCTGCTGAGCCCGGCTGAGGTCTGGGGAATGGGGTCTCTGCTCCTCAGGGCGGTTGGGGGACTCTCAGGCCAGCACTGGGAACAGTGGTGCCCAGCTGTGACTGGCCCACATGGACCGCACCTGAGGCTGGACTAACGGCCTGGTTGCGGCAGAGGCAGGAAGGAAGGTGCCCAGGCGCAGCCTTGTGCATCAACAAAGGCGGGCTCGGCCCAGCCCCCCGCCTAGCAGCCCCGGGGCAGATCCAAAGCAGACCCCTGAGACACCGCCCTGGCCCTTCAGCCACGTGCTTGGCGTATGGGCCGGAGTTCCTCCAGGGCAGCTTGCCCTTGAGTTGTTTTCATTTAGTTTGGCCAACACTGGGGACACCCTGGGACCAACGTGGGGGGCTTGGTGCCACCCTGGGAGCAACACTGTGATGGCGAGGCTGCAGGGTGCTGTGGTTAACGTGTGGGCTCCAGTCCCCCGCCAGCCTGGCTTTGAGTTCCCCCTCACACTCCCACCCCCCAGCTGGGTGACTTTACCTCTCTGTGCCTTAGTTTACATATCTGTAAAATGGGGATGAGAGTGCCAGCTCATAGCGTTGTTGTGAGAATTAAAGTCCTAAAGTGCTTCAAGCAGCGTCCAGCATGGAGTAAGCGCTCCCTTCAAGTTCCCCATCCTCGTCATTACCATGTTACAGAGGAGCGGACGGACACTCAGCGAGGTGAAGTGACTTGCCCGAGATCACACAGTCAGGCAGTGGAAGGGCCAGGGTATGGACCCGAGTCCATCCCACTCCAAAACGAGTGCCCCTTTCCCACAAGCAGACCCCCCGGCGAAGGTTTGCCTGAGAGTGTCTTGGGGGCGTCGTGTCCTGCACCCCAGCTGGGCCTCTTAGCCCTTCCCCAACTCACACCCTTCTCAGCAATCCTGAGAGGCAGGTGTCAGCACCCCGACCAGATGAGACGGGGGACCCAGAGGGGAGAGGTGGCCGTCATCGGTCCCTTGGTGCAGTGGCAGGGCCAGGCGGACAGACGTGTGGCAGCCGTAAGCAGGTAAGCGGCTGTCTCCTTGTGCCGGGGCCTGCAGAGATGGCGGCGTCCACGCCCTGCCCTTGAAACAGTCTTCAGCTGGGAGACGCACATTGCTCTTTGGGAAGGGCCGTCCGGCTTGCCACTTGAATTTTCCAAGTACAAAGTAGAAATTCTTTTAAAGAACAGAGCAGGCAGCTGAGAAGTGCTTTAGGGGTTGGCGTGTGGGCTGTGGGAGCTGAGGGCTCCTGGGACCACCTGTTCCACCTGCTTGTGTACGTGCCCCCCAAGGCCCAGCCTCAAGTCACTGCAGCTGGATGGGGCCTGCCGGGGTGGCGGGGGACCGCTGCCCTCCACGAGGCCTGCGCAGCCCCGGCTCGCTGCTGGCGGTCCCTGCCGGCAGCTTGTTGACAGGGAAGTGAGGCCCAGGGAGGGCTATGAGGGAGCTGACTGCCCTGGCAAGCAAGCTGGGACCTAGCCACTGTCCTCTTCCTCTTCCTGGGGAGGGGGTCCTGGGAGGGGGGCCGGGGTGAGCGCGTGCTGACGTGGCGTCAGAGGGAGGACCTCGGGGAGCCTCTCTGCGCTGAGCCTCACCGCCCTCGATGCTCCCACTCTCTGTTCGTCCTACGACAGCCGCCCCAGGCAGGGACCCGGAGCCATTTCACAGACTGGGAAGCCCAGGCGCCCACAGGCACTCGGCCGAGGAGAGCGGGCATCTTCCCCACAGCCTGGGACGTGGTCCTCTGTGGCCCCTTGTCGCTACTGGGGTTAAGGCCCGCTCGGCAGGGCACACAGGAGCCAGGAGCTCTGCTGGGGTGTCTCGGGAGAGGATGCAGGCTTTGGAGTCAGCCGGCCTGGGTTCAAATCCAGCCTCTGCCACTGGCCTGCACAGTGACCCTGGGCAGGTGGCTACCCCTCTTTGAGGCTCACTTCTTCCTCTACAGAGGATTGTGTGATACAACACAAGTGGGGCTGGCATACAGAGGGCACATAACACGTGCGGGACTGGCTGTGTTCCCCTCCACCTTCTTGCGTCCTCCTCACCCCTTCCATCTGGAAACGAGGGTGAAGGTATTTTTCAGTCTCTGGTGCGGGGCACCTGCCCGGCCACTGGGGCAGGCCCTGTCAGAGGCGCCTGAGCGCAGGGCCTTCAAGCCCCCGCCCTTTACACTCACTGCCCTCAGGCCTGTGCCCTGCCCCAGCAGCCACTTGGCTCTCGGGGGCTGGTTACCATCCTGGAGGGGTCACAGGTTCTGTTCAGCCATGAGGATGTGGGCATCAGAGCCAGGCCTGGCCCTGGGTGCCTGGGATCCTCCCGTGGCAGGGAGGGAACCGGGAGAGTCACTGTCCCCCAGATCGCTGGAGGACAGCCTGGTACAGGGACAACTCAGGCCTGTGTTCAGATGTGTTCAGCCTAGGCTCTCGGTGACTCAATCACTTTGTGCCTCAGTTTCCCCATCTTAAGTTGGGAGGAAAATCCCTTCTCTCCCAGGGCTGGCTTGAGGGTTACAGGACGTCAGGCAGCTAAAGCAGCCTGGGACCCCTTGCATTCACTCCCGGTCGGAAATCCCACCCAGAACCTACGGGGCACTCCTGCAGTCCTGACTTGGGACCCCCTTTCAGAAGCAGGTTAGCGTGGTGGGTGCATGCAGGGGCCCGGGAGCCAGGACCTTGGATTCGAGTCCCACTCCTGCCCCTACTCTCTGTGTGACCTGGGGCAAGCGATGGCAATCCGTGCCTCAGTTTGCCCGTCTGAAATGGTGACGGCACTAGTGCTGGCTTGCAGAGTGGCCATGGGGATGGATGAAGCCGGTTTGGCGCCGGAGCCGTGCCCAGCCAACCGCAGCTCTGATGTTACAGGGGGCACGGGCTGTGGGCCTCGCTGGACCTCCAGCCCCGACTGCACTTCGCCTGCAGAGCAGCGTCCAGCGGCTCCACCACTCTTTTCCGCACACACGCTGGGGCCGGGCCCTGTGCTGGGACGCAGACCAAGGCTCCTCTCCCCCTGGACCCCAAGTTTCTCGAGGGCAGGACCCAGGCCTGCTGTGTCTCCGGGTCATTCGAGGACAGAATTAGGGTCCAGAGGCTGAGTGTGGGAAGGACCCTCAGGGCTCACTGTGCAATCTGTCATTGCACAGACAGGGAGCTGGGACCTGTTGGGCTGCAGTGTACCACAGCGGTTAGAGCTTGGGTTTGTCTCCCAGCTCGGCCACTCGCTGGTGCAGCCTTGAGTGGACAAATCACCTCCCTGAGCTTCTCTCTTTTACCCCATACAGTGCCCTGGCATAGTCGAGTGCTTGATTCCTGGGAGCTAATAATCTTATTCCAGTAGGAACGAGGCAGGATGGTCTCACAGCCAGAGCTGTGCAAAGAGCATGGTGATGGCGGTGCCGCAGTCTGAGCGCGGGGCTTGGATCACGTGGCTCAGTCCTCCTAACGGTGTTTGCAGGAAGGAAAGCGAGCGCAGGGGCGTCGGGGGCTCACCAGGGCCTCCCAGCCAGGATACCCTCCCCGCTCATCCCAACCCTGGCACTCTGCAGGCTGCAGGCACCCCCACCTCTGGGTGCCCTGTGGGGCGTGACCCCAGACGGTGTGGTAGCAGAGGGTTTGCGCATCAGGGGCATCTGCCTAGGCAGCTTCTGGGACTCCCCCCTCCCTGCCCACCGACTTCTGGCTCCGGAGATTCCCAGCATGTGCCTGGCCTTGGAACTCTGGGGAGGGTGTCCCAGGCCGGGGGTGGGGGTTCCTGCTGGGGCAGGGGGAGCAGGCAGAGGCCCACTCTCTTCTGGGACCCTCGAGCCGGTGCGCACAGCCCACGGTCGTGTCGGTAACTGATACCCAGGCGCCCAGACGAAGTTATGGTGTGTGGCTGGGAGGCTATTTTGTCTAACATGCTAAAGGCCTCTGGAAATTCCTGGAGCCCATCTGGTCCTCGTTACACCACAATATTGCTGTCTCTTCAGCTCGCAGACAAGGGAGCATTTTTATTTCTCCTTTCGGGGCTCAGGAATGTGCCTTAAACACAGGCCGGCAGACGCCCACTTTGTTCTCCCTGTTCTTTAACCACTTGGGGGGCCCATCATCCTTTTAAAGGCCTGCTGCTCCATCCCTTCGGCGCCCCCCCACACCCGATGACCCCCAGGAATCCTGAGGGGGCCGTGGGCAGGCCTGAAGCTTGTAGGAGGGCCAGCCTGGCTTTGCCGTGTGCCCGACCTCCGTGCTCTGGCCCGTGTCGGGGAGACAGGAACACCCGAGACGTGAGCACAAGCCCGGCATGGTGGGTGCTTAGGATGTGTGGGTTTCCCGATGACCTGTGTGAATTTGAGAAAGTTCCTTGACCATCCTGGCCCCAGCAGCCTGCTCTGTAAACGGGGTCTGCAACTCTAGGGGATGTCGGAAATCGTTGCTTCCTCAACTGCCCCCTCTGCCCACCCACAGCCACCCAAGAGCCGGAAGGTGAACCAGATACGGGACTCGGCATCCAAAACGTCCTGTGGAGTCCAGGAGGGACCACTCCTGTGCTTTCCCTGGCCGGAGTGTGCCTGTGTTTCTTCCCTGGAGTGCTGGTCCCCGTGGGCCCCTGGGGCTTCTGCCGGCTGCAGTGTACAGAGGCCAGGCATGGCTGCCCATGCAGTTTCGCTCACACATGGCCCTCCCGCCCGGGGCTGGCCAACTCTCAGCTGCCGCCCTGGACAGTTGTTTGGGGCTGCTGGCACGTCCCTCCCTTCCTTGAGGAACTCCCACCCCTCAAGCCCAGGCTGCAACAATCATGGTCCCCTGCCTACCCGCAGCCCGACCCCTGCTGCCCCAAGAGTGGAATGTGACTCAAGGTCGGATCGTCCTAGTCCAGCACCCTCCCTCGGGGCCGGGGCAGGCTGCACCACACCCCCCCTGAAGTCAGATGTGGCTGTGGACTCACTTGATGAACTGTGAGCTCAGTGGCTGGTGCATCTCCCGGGTGGAAGCTTTCCAAGCCAGTGGGTGACTCCCTGGGTGCCCTCCCCTGTGCCACCGTGATGGCCAGAGCATATTTTGAGTCATAGCATCTGTTAGCCTGGGGCCCTGAAAGCCCAGGGTGGGTAGAGCCCCTGTCACCCTGGGGTGGATGTTCAGTGTGAGTGACAATAAACCCTTGTTGTTGAAGCTGCTGAGGTTTTGAGTGACTTGTTACGCAGCATGGCCTTGCCCACCCTGACTGATACACACCCTTTCTCCTTGGTCAAGAGGCGGTTTAGTGATGCAGCGTGACTCAAGCTGGACCAGAGCCCTCAGCCAGACTTTTTTATTTTTGGATGAGAGGGGAAGGAATGGTGTCTTGAGAGTTACAGGGCAGCCATGTTTTGATCACAAAGATAAAGCCCATCTAAGGCACAAAAGAGTAAAATGGAGGGAGAAAAAGATAAAACACGGTGGAGAAAGAGAATCCTAGTGAAGTCAAGACAGGACTGTTGTGAACAGCTGCACAAGTTGTGCACTATACAATTCTGAAGAGTGCTGTTCACACAGTAATCACAGAAGATGTGCATATTTGTCAGGACAGTTTTCCAGCAGATGGCAGTAAAGTGTGTTGAGGAAGTGGAGCCTTTCTCTACTTGGCACAAAATTGCTGTGCAGACCAGCAGCCATGCGTGTCGAGTCCCTGATCTTGAGTCCCCAGTCTTCCTGGGGCCTTGGTAGACTTCATTCTCGGGATAAGCAACCTTTGTCGTTAAGCTCTGCTCGCTGCAGAATTGTTGAATCGTTGTCAGTCGGGCACCAGTGAGATGCATTGAGCTCGTTTGCCACTTTCCAGAGCAAACCCTGGTGCTCTCAGAAATAATAGCCCGATAGGAAGAGAGGAGACAGGCAACCGTCTAGAGCAGACACAACAACCAAGTATCTGCTTGGGGCCGTGCAAGCGGCCTTCCCAGCTCAGTCAGCACGTCCATTCTTACTCTGCTGTGCTGTGGCCGGGCCGTGGTTGGCAAGGGGAATTTTTCTTTGGAAACACAGAGAAGACATTGTGTGAACCTCATTTCCTCCTAAATGGTTAGATTATAACTGTGCTGTTGCTTGAAAGGACAGACCAAAATTCTCTGGAGGGTTCACATGTGTGTGGCTTACGCCAGATAAATGCGTGTCACTGTGAAAGGAAGGATGCTGCGGCCCGAGGTCCGGCCTCCATCTTTCCCGGGCCCTGACCCCACTCCGCCCTGCCCAGGATGGCGCCCTCCCGAGACTCTCGTGCCAGGAGTTCCAGGAGAGGTTGGGGAGCCGTGGGCTCTGGTGGCAGCCGTCTGAGGTGAGGTCTGGGCACTGCCTTTTCCGGCGAGCTGACTCTAGCCAAGCGCCCCCCCATCCAGAGCCTTGGTGGCCGCTTCTAGGAAATGAGGATGCTGACGCCGCCTGTGGTGGTTGGGAGGGTCTTGTGGGCGTGGGGACAACCCAGCACGGAGCTGGTGCTGATGCACAGAGACTGGCAGGGTGGTGGCTGGCCGGGTTCAGGGCTCCGTCATGGTCCAGTGCCCTGGGTGTGACCTTGGCCTTGTCACGGCCTTGCCGAGCACCTGTGGCAGAGTGACTGCTGGGATCCTCAGCTCCAGGGTGTCGGGAGACGGGAACGCTCCCCTCGCCGTGTGTGCCCCATGCAGGACGGGGGGGCAAGGGTCACGTCTGCACCTGGCACTCGCCTCAGGACAGGGCCAGTGGGGACTTCGTTGGCGCCCCATAAACACCTGGGCCTTGTTCCGGTTGCGAGGGAAGCTGGCTGGTGCCTGTTGGCCTGTCCCTCCCTCTGGGCTGTGGTAGAACAGGCCAGGCACAGTCTACGCCCAGCCAGGGCAAGACCACTTCTGGGAGGGGTGCGCCCCTGTGTCCTCTCTGAGTCCTGGGGCCCCATCCCACTCCTGAGCAAGTGCCCCGGGTTCTCCACCCCCTCCAGGCCCTTCCCAGGTCTCTCCTCAGTCGGGGCTGCTTGGCACTGGTGGGACGTGGAGGAGGGGCTCCGGGCCCCTCTGGTGGCCCTGGGCCAACACCACAATTGTTTTTCCACCTGAGCTTCCAAGAAGCTGCTGGCAGCCAGGCTGGGGGCTCAGGGGGGACACCAGTGGGCGTGGGAGGAGCCAAGCCTCACCTCTCCAGCCATGGGGGACGAGCACTGGGGTAAACTGGACGGCGCTGGCCGGGGTCCACTTTCTTTTGGCCTTGGGGCAGTGACTTAACCTCCCTGGCCTCAATGTCTTCGTATGTGAAATGGGATGGTATCGGCCTTGCTGTGAGGAATGAATGGGTTGGCCCACGCAAAGCACTTAGAACAATGCCTGGCACATGGTGAAGGCTCCAGAAACGAGTTGCCACAGTTATTATAAGTCATTCCAGCCCAGCTTTTAGTCTTGACTCTGATACTCACAGCTGCCGTGAAGCAGGTCTGTCACCTCCAGTGTCCGAGCCCTGTGCCGCCCATGTGAAGTCTCCTGTGTGTGGCAGCCCCAGGCAGACCTGGAGTGGGGGACAGTTGTCTGCCTCCCCTCTCCGGCTTCTCCCCCTCCCCGTTTCTTCTTCCATCCTGGGAGCTGACCGCTGAGGCAGGAGACGGATCATCTGGCCTCTGGGAAGACCTGCCAGCTCATCAGCCACAGAAACGGTGGACCTGTGGACCCCCAGACACTGCCATGTTCATCCCCTTTTGCACAGAATTAAAAGTTGAAGCCTGAGTGGGGATGGGGCCGGCTGCTGAGCAGATGTTGGGTCATCACAGCTGAGGTGTGGTCAGCCAGGTTCCCTTGGGCCCAGCTGTGGGAACAGACTGTCCCGACCGTCTGGCTGCTGTCTTGGGGCTGTTGTTTGGAGGAGAGAGCTGTCACCCGCCCGGCCCCTGGCAGCCCCACCCTGCCCTTGGCTCCCCGTCTCCTTGGCCTGGGACAGCCCTCGGCTGACGGAGGTTGTGCACTGGGTGACCAGGGGCAGGCCCTGATGCTCTATGGCCCTCTGTGCTTCGCCTCCACCTGGAAACCAGGGGATGGAGCTGTCAGTCTCCAAGTGCCCTTTTGGCCCAAGGTCTGAGAGAAAGGGGACAGGAGGCATGTCTGTGCGGGCCTCGGTCTGACAAGTGCTGAGCACCCAGTAGACACCGGGAGCCACTGAGGACCCTATACTTCTGATGGCATTCGAGGGGCAGAAATGGTCATTGGTGTCATAGAGAAGAAGAAGCCTGGGCAGTCGTGTGCATGCAGGTGGGGGTGGCTCCCCCATGTCCCTGCCCTCCCGCCTCCTCCATCCCTGCCCTGCTGCCCTGACCCGGGCTGGGTCTGTGCTGGGAGGAGCAGCTCCTGGGTGTGGATGGACCACGTCCCCACAACTGGGGCCGGGCCCTCGGGCGGAGGAGGGAGATTGATAACATCGGCCAGGGAGCTTGTCCTGGACCAGGGGCCTGTTACTGTCTGCTGGAACCAGGAGAAGCAGTCCAGTTCTAGGGCCTGATAGACATGACCTAGGGCAGCTACTGTGTGGGCGCTCAGGCCCCAGGGTGATGGCCAATCTGAGACCCAAGGCCACTGACCTCTAGCCCTACGTGCTGAGGGGAGGAGGCTGCTGGCCCCCATCCCAAGTCAGGACAGGCCCAGGCCCCCGACAGGGAGAAGCTGACTGAAGAGCACTGGGGACAAGTCCTGGGTTCAAATCCTGCCTGTGCTGCTTCCTGGCTGTGTGACCTTGGGCACGGCCCCTCTCCTCTCTGAATCCGCATTTCCTCTTCTACACAGCAGGAAATTAATGCCACCAACACGTGGACCTTGCCTTTGTGCACACCCAAGTCCTTGTGCGCAGTCGCTGCTCTGTGCTGTCTTCCTCAGCCTTCCCTTCTGGTCCGGAGGCCCAAGGAGGCAGGCCAGGGCAGTGTTTGCTCTGGCGCTCCTTCCCAAGCCCCTGGAAACCTCCAGACCGGGCCTCGGCTGCCTCCCCAAACGGTGCCAGCCCAGGGACAGATCCTCTGCCCATGGGAACTTGAGCCCAGCCCAGGAAAGTGGGCCAGACGTGGGGAGGAGAGCAGGCATGGTGGAGGCTCGGCCAGGGCTCTGCCAGGTCTCCTGGGCCCGAGATGGAGAGAGGGGCTGTGGCAGCGGCAACACCAGGGGCTGGAAGCCAGGGTCCAGCTCAAACAGCGGTGCTCCCCGCAGAGGGCTGGAAACGGGGCCTGGGCAAGCCTGCGGGTGGTGAGCAAATATTTTCCCAAAGGATGCTTGGGACAAAGCTAACCTGGGGAGCTCCTTGTGATGGCTGGAGCGGGACACACATTCCACTGGGGGAGGGAGGCGGCACCTGCTGCGAGGGAAGAGAGGGCGGCTGGCCGAGTTGGCAGTCAGAGTGCAGATCCAGCGAGCTGGGTCCAGGCGTCCGGGCCTGGGGCCAAGGCTCCATCCCTGGGGGCCTGGCAGTACCAGGCAGGACCCAGCAGGCCCCAGCCTGTGGGCCCGCACAGACCAGCGCTGGGCCTCAGCGTGCCTTTGAGCACATCAGAGGAGGATGCCCCCTCTGCACACACCGCTGGCATGCCAGGGTCTTTGGAGCTGGTCCTTCCCTTCCCCGACGCTGGTCCTGGAGGGGCAGCCTCCTGGGTGGGAGGAAGCTGGGGTCAAGGTCAGTGGAGGCCTCCGCTGACCTTGACCCCAAGTCCCTTCCTCTCTCACCAGCGACTTCCAGCCTTGGGGTGGGGGTGCGGATGACCTTTCTCTCTCTAACACCTGGGCCCCTGCATACTGGGGGTCCTGCCCTGGGGTCCTGCAGCACTAGGGTTGGATTGTTGAGAAAATCTTGTAAAGACTTACGGACAAGAGGGAAGTGAACGTGGAGAGTCGGCGGGGTGAGGCCATGGTGCTCCCTGTAGTATTGGAGGCCACTGCTGCCCCTGGGGACCCAGGGGCTCAGGCTGGATCCGTCCGGCGGGCTCTTCACCCGGTGCTCCCCCACTCCCTAGGGCACTTTGGGGTCCCGCCCCACTTGCTCCCCCTCCCCCCACCCCCCAAGCAGCACGTCCTGCCTTGGCCCCCTCAGACTGGAGGTCTCTGAGGAGCATCCGTCCGCCCCTCTGCAGCCTGAGCCTGACTCTTCTGGGCGTCTGTCTCCCCAACCCTAGCTCTTTGCAGGCTGTTCTTGGAACTTCTTGGATGGCAGGGATTCCAAGGCCGGGGGCACGGAAGGCTAGGGGTGAGGAAGGGTGGCCAGCCGCCCAGGTGGGGACAGTGCTGTGACCCACTTGCGGGAGGCCACCTGCCCCCCAGCACTCCTTCCAGCCCAGGAAGGTACTACAGGTACCACAGGAAAGGTACCAATTCGGAGATAACGCTGCCTGAGCCTGGGCCAAAATCTTTAACGGGGGGAAGCTGGCAGCGTGGCCAGGAACATCTGGGCGCCCGCCCCGCTGGACGGATCCCCCGGCAAGGCCCCGTGCCACAGCCCTTCCTCAGAGCCCCACAGGACACTGGGCTGTGGGCTTCCAGGTGGAGCCCTGCTCCTGGGGGTCCGCGTGTGAGCTGGTGGTGGGCAGACTGGCCCCAGGGTCTGGAAGGCTGGGAGCCTCGCAGCGGGCACCTGGGGTGGTCGTTATACTGTGTTCTCTGCTCTGCTAGAAATTTCCCACGATAAAAAGTTGTAAAGCAAATCCTAAAGAACAACAGAACGCTTTGTCTGCTGTGGCTCAAGACCTCTCCCTTCAGACCCCAGCTCAGGACCCGGGTGGGTGTGTGGCTGCAGCAAGGAGCCATCTGCCTCCACGAGCCGCACACGCAGCCATAGGGTTTGCGGATTTGTGCAAATAAATGTGTGCCAAAAAGTGGAAGTAGTTCAAATATCCATTAATGGAAGAGCGCCAGTAGACGAACGGGGTGCCTCCATGTGATGGACTGCGGTGTGGCCACACCGAGGAGCAAAGCGATGACGCCTGCTGCACTGAGGGAGCCCTGACGACACTGTGTTCCGTGGAAGGAGCCAGATGCAAAAGGCCACATATCGCGTGATTCCGTTTATGCGAAGTGGCCAGAATGGACATGTCTACACACACAGCAAGTCCGTGAGTGCTTGCCGTGGGCTGGAGGGAGGGGGCATGGGAGTGACTGCGAATGGGCATGAATTTCAGTTTTGGGGTGACGAAAAGTTGTTCGTATTGAAAACTGTGGAAAAAACCCATGGTCCACAGTGCACACGCCTGCCCGTCGCCCCGAGGGAGGGGTCCTCTCTGAGCCTCAGTCTCCTCCCCTCTTGATTGGGGGTAACGTAGCTCCCTCCACGGTGCCTGTGGGCTCCGCATGTGCAGGCTCGGGGCAGTTGGGCAGATGGGCTTGTCACCCTGATTCTGGGCCCTGCTGGCATGAGGCAGACAGAGGAGGCTCGGCACCTGCGACCCTCGGGTCCCCTCCTGCCTCCCTCCTGTGCAGCCTCGGGCCGTGGGCAGGTTGGTGCCTCTGGAAACTCAGTTTCCCCGTCGGTGGGATGGGAATGAAGCTGGCGAGGCTCCCACCGGGCTTCCTGGCATCACCTCCTCAGAGAAGCCTTCCCCGACCTCTGTTTGAAAAAGAGCAACTATCGCTCCCTGTCGGGTTTTTCACTCACCACTTGTGCACACATCCCCTATCATTTGTTTAGTGATTCTTTTTCATTGTCCCTCTCCTCTCTCTTCACATCTGGCCCCTTGCGGGTCTGGAACAGTGCCTGGCACAGCCAGTGCTCAGTGCGTGTGTGGTGCTGGATGATCCCAGGTACTGTTGAGCAGTACAGGACCCGGCATCGTCCTGCCACTGGGCCTTTGCACTTGCTGTTCTTTCCCTAAATATCCACATGGCTTATTCCCTCATTTTATTCAGTTCTTTGCTTAAATGTCACCTTCTCAGATTAGCCGGACAGCCACTGAATATTTACTGTCCACCGAGTGTGATTCTTCCTACTTTTCTGTCCCATGGCACGTGTCACCCTCTGACATCCTGTGTCCCTCCTTGTCCACAGTGGTCTTTCCCACCAAGCTCTTGGCCCCATGAGAGCAGAGAATCTGTCTATCTTGTTGACTGCTGGGTGCCTAGTGCCTGGAGCACTGGCTGGCCCACAGCCGGTGCTCAGTGAGTGTGTGTTGAATTACTATTACTGATTCCCTGGCGGTGCGTACACATACATGCATGGAAACCCAGAGAAAAATGCCTGGAGGCACACACTCCAGACTCGAGGCCCTGGGTCCGTCTGGCAGTGAGGGAGGCCTGGCTTGTCCCTCCCGTGTTCTAAGGAGACAGTCAGCTACCCTCCAGTATGGTGGTGAGCATCACCCGTGTGCCAGGCACTGAGACCCAGTGGGAAACGGGACACAGCCCCCGGCCCCGTGGAACGAGTGGTCCAGCGGCAGAGACACAAATGAACACACGTAACATAGAGTTTCTCAGCGTGGTCTGTGCTGGCATCCTGGGACTGTCTCAGAAGATTACAGGTCAGAGCTCTCTTCATAACTGTCCTGAGGTGTCGTTTACCCCTCTCTCTCGCTGACGTTTGCGCTCTGACGCAAACGATGGTGGGGACAGTGCGGGTCAGGGCCACACTGCATCTGTCAGGGCGGCCTTTAGATTCTACCCCATGCGCACTTGTGTTGCGTCCATGCTGAAGCGTCAAAGTCATGAGTTGTATTGATCTTGATGCTTGAGTGCACATCTTTTTAAGGTTCTATGTGGCGACATGGGAAGTGCACATAAAACATAGCTGGGTTGTCGCAGGAGCGGAATGTGTGTGATTGTTTGTCAGCTCAGCCGGCCGTCTCGCTGTGGAGCACCGTGTTTTACTTGAAAGAACAACCGGCAAGCTGTGGTCATTCAGTCTCGAGTATTCGGCAGATACTTTCTTGCAAATGAACAAAGTGAGTTATTACTTCAAGGAAAACTACTGATAGAAATTGTTCTTTAAACAAATTGCTGTTTAAATTGTTTTCAGAATTTGAACCAGAAAATCAGAATGCTGGAAAACTTGTATCAGCACCAGGAGCCGATACGTACACACTTTTCTGATGAAATTGGCAGTGACAACA
This sequence comes from Equus przewalskii, assembly GCF_037783145.1. Lineage (NCBI taxonomy): Eukaryota > Metazoa > Chordata > Mammalia > Perissodactyla > Equidae > Equus > Equus przewalskii. The sequence continues at coordinate 3,905,690 of NC_091845.1, forward strand.
ACAAATGCGACATTCAGTAACTGAATAATGAGATCCGTCAGCATTCAGAAGACCAGTGCCCAACGTTCCTGAACGACCATCACGTGCTCTTACAAAATCTGCCCACTCACACAGCAGGATGCACCAGCGAATGTTCACGTAACCAGGTATGAAGATTCCTTCCTATGGGTTCAGATTCCACAGAGCAGCTGAAGTGTAAGAGATCACCACTTGTTGAGTTTTGGTGTTGTAACAAAGAAAACTGTTCACAACAATCTGAAAAGCTACTAAAGTATGCCTCCCTTCCCGACTCCTCATCTGTGTGAGGCCAGGTTTTCTTCACGTTATTTGACCCAAATTACCTGTCATAAAAAAATCGACTGCACGGCAAGTAAGAGACTCCGGCTGTCTTCAATTAAGCCAGATGTTAAAGAGATCTGCAAAAATGCAAAACAATGCCACTCTTCATTAATTTTTTTGTTTTGAAAATGTAGCTCTTTTTCATAAAAACTTTATTTATTTTTAAAATATACAAATATTTCGACAATTTTTCTGCTTTAGTTTTTAATACAGTCAATATCAGTGTTTATAACCCACATAAACTAGAGCTCTTTGAGGTTCTCAGTAATTTTTAAGAGTATAAAGGATAAGATTGCCAGATAAAATGTAAGTATGTCTTATGCAATATTTGGGACACAAATATACTGCAAAATTATTTGTCACTCACTGAAATTCAGATTGAACTGAGCATTCTGCGTTTTTATTTATGTCCTATAGCTGGCAACCCTCGTAAAGCAGCGTGAGAGCAAAATATTCGAGGGCCGCTGGCGTAACGCGCCGCTCAGTGTTACGAGGAGAAATACGCTGAGGAAGAACCCGGGGAGTTAGGGAGGTCACTGCCTGTTCAGTGTGACCAGGAACACGGTGACACGGGGACGAGCCATGTGGGGAGAGGGCTCCGTGGGAACTGGGCCTGGGGTCCGGAGAGGGTGGGGTGTTGGAGACACAGCAAGGAGGGGGGCACACATGGTCTCCCATTGCCCTGGGATCTCTTCTGGGAGGTAGAACCTAGTTTATCCAAGAAGCGGGGCTCAGATAGGTCCAGAACAAGCCCAGATCTGTGCAGCTGGTATGTGGCTGTCAGGAGCAAACCCCCTTGGACGTGACACCAACGTCCATGCTTGGCCTTTCTAGCATCTTCCCCAGCTGCAGGACAAAGGCAGGCTGGCACAGGCGCTGGTGGTGGGAGATGCTGGACAGGAAAGCTCCTTCGTCCCTGTCTGGGGGAACGCCGTGCCGGAGGCCTGGCTGAGAGGCAGCCGAACAAAGGCCTTTTGTGAGAGGGGGCTTTGCGGCTGACCCTGTCTGCACGTGAGATTAGGGTCATCAGTCTGGCAGAGCAGGCACAGGTCGATCCAGGCTCCCTGCCGGGCTCAGCATCCCTGGCAGAGTGGGGCTTGGCTGCTGGTCACTTCTCTGTGTTTCTGCGGCTGCGGGCTCCCGGCCATCCGGGCTGGGAAAGTGAGAGGGAGACCCTGACAAGAGTCTTCCTGGGATGGTAGGGCAGGCCAGAAACGTCCTCATCCTCAGAGACTTCCCCCAGGGCTGGCCCTGCCACTACTCAGATCAGCAGCCCAGCGCTTGCCCTGGTGGGACACAGTCAGGGTGAGAACCCTGCTGGTCTGATGCTCCCCGGGTGGGCCAGGCAAACAAGACACAGGCTCCAGCCACAGGGCTGCACAGTGGTCAGAGGTCTGGGCCCGGGGTCGCAGGAGGGAGCCGTCCTCACCGTTGAGGACATGCCAGGGCCGTGGCAGATCAAGGGCGGGAGAACACTCTCCTGGGACAGCCAATAAGGGTGTCTCGGCTGTGTATACTTCAAGTCAACAATAAATGCCACAAAAGGCAGTCTGCTTTTTATTATCCCTGGGTCCGGATAGTCTAAGAAGGTCAATGACCAATGCAATTGCAGTAGACACTGTTAAGTTTCAATAACACAGACGCATGTGGGCTTCAAATTAATGTATTTTGATGATGCATCTTTTAATAAACATCGTCTCACAAATGGAATTTCACTGGGGGTCGCCCAGCACACACGCGTCCAGCTGGGAGCATGTACGGAGGGTGATCTGTGACTGTCGAAGTGGCCCGGCCGTTGGAGGTGCAGTCCGTGTCCCCAGCACCCACAGGGCCGCCCACTCCTGTGTTTAGGCAGCGGATTTGAAATAATCAGTGACTGCACAGCGATCGCAAAGACGGAGTAAGCAGAACTTGAGTTACTTCTTCGTGATCACATGGAATTTTTATTTGGGCTTAAAATTTAAAACAGTGGAAAAAATGCAAACTCTGAGTGAGATGGTTTCTCTTGGTAAGTGCACATTTTTGTTCATACAGAAAATATTTCCATTTCGTGATTATTACTGGAAACAATTTTGTTATTATAATATAACATATAACACAAATAACATAGAGAACAGAGCTCTTGAAAGGTGATCCCTTCGGCGTGTCCAATACGCTAGGTCTGCGGCTGCGTCAGGGCATCCACAGAGAGAGAGGAATTGTATCTGAGAACTAGCCACACAGGAGGTGGCTCTAAATCCCAGTTCGGAGCTGGGAGGCAAGGCTGGGCTGGGGAGGGGTGTGTTGAAGGCATAGTTGGAGCTGGGGTGGGTCAGAGGGCCAAAACTGAGGCTGTGGATGGCAGGCTCCAGCTGGTGTCCAGACAGGGCAAGGGCAGGAGTAGCAGTTTGCCAGAAACCACCCAATACTTCCACTTTCTACTCATTGTATCTCTGTTAATATGACCCTGGGCTGCTTCTGCTTGGTGGACAGTCCTGACACTCTGGTGCTGCATGATGACTGCTCTGCCTCAGCCCCATTTCCTTCATCGTCTCTCTGGAAACATTTGTCTGACCCCACTGGCAGGACAGCATGGCAGAGGGGGCCTATGGGCAGGGAGCAAGCCCTGATTGAGTGTCCACCATGCACTCTTTCTGCTGCCCCTGCAGGCTGGGCTCCTCCAGGGCTCCCCACCCTGCTCAAGCCTCTCCTTCTGGTTTCTCCCTCGTTGGCTTCACCCTCCTGTCCCCAAGGCTCTGCCTCCATCTTTTTGCTTTTTCCACCAAGATCTTCTGGACATTTCTCTCAGTCCTACATATTCCTTTACCCTCTCTGTTAGAAACCCCACACCCGGCTCTGGTCCAGAGCACTCTCCTGGGCCTTGACCCTGCTCCTGGACATTCTCAGCACGCCCAACCCTGGGCTCACCATTGCTCCCTGGGCCAGCTCCACGTCCTGTGCTCCCCGCTGCAGAGACATGGTCCTGCTCTCCTCCTCGATGCGCCTGGTCGCCAAGCCCAGCCACTTCTGCCTCCATCACAGCTGTACAGCATCTCGCTTTTCCTGGCCTCCCAGCCCCCACCCCTGCCTTGGGCCGTTTATCACTCAGGACTACCCCACCTGCTCCACCCACCGGCCCCGTTCCTCACCCTTGAACACAACTTGCAGTACAGCCCGCCTCTGTCCTTCTACTGAGCTCCTGCCGCACAGCCGCCCCTGTGCTGGGTGCTGCGAGGAGCTGCAGGGCGGAGACAGCCCCCTCTCCTCCAGGGGCTCACCACACAGTGAGGTAAGGAAATCCATCCCATCTCACCCCTCCCTCCCTCTGTCCCTCTGTCCGCCGCCCAGTTGCTCCATCCCCCCTGCATCCAGTCTTCCATCCTCCCACCCGTTTCCCTCTCCATCCTCCCCTCTGTCCTTCCCTCTCTCCCTCCATCCATTTATTTATTCATTTGCCCCATTTTGTGCCAGGCCCCAGGCCGTGCGCAGGGGCTCAGACACTGCTCAGGTGTGGCCTCAGTCCATAGGAGAGCGGCAGTAGGAACACAGGGTGATCAGAGCTATAACGGAGGAAGCCCAGGGGCAGGGGCCAATGCCTGAGCTGGGTTCTGGAGGGTGAGTAGGAGTTTACCAGGAGAAAAAGTGTGGGAAGGGCATCGAGACAGAGGAAACAGTATCTGCAAAGGTGCAGAGGTGTGAATGGTGTGGTGCCCCATCAGCTCAGTCTGACTGGAGGGGCAGATATGTGGGAGACGAAGCAGGGGTGGGGCACGACTGAGCCAGCTCACAGGGGCCTTGAAGGCCAGGCTGATGCATTCCGGCTCTGTCCTGAAGGCGCCGTGCTGAGGAGGGCTTGTGGGCAGGGGAGCACCAGGGGCAGATGCGTGTTTCCAGAAGAGCCTGCCTGGGTCAGCGTCTGGGCAGACTGGAGGGGCGGCTGGAGGGGCAACACAAGGTGAGGGCAGGTGCAGGTGTCCAGGTGAGCCAGCGAGAGGTGGCAGGGCGGGAGAAGGGGAGACAGGGAGAAGGTGGCAATCATCCTGGGGGCGATGGACTGGCTGTGGGGCTGGGCGGACGGTGGTGGGGTCCTGAGAGCACAGTGGGATGGGGCGGCTATGTGGATGCGTCACACGCCTGTCCGCACATCCAGCCACCACTCACGCAGTCAAGTTTTTACTCAGGTCTGTTAAGTAACCCAAGAGTCCTGGGTTTGAGTGCTGGTCTCTAGCTTACTTTCCTCAGCTGTAAAACGGCAGGATGCATCCCTGCCAAGGGCTCCCAAACTCAAGTGCTTGCAGGGACCGGGGAGGGAGGGGCTGTAGAGAGCTGTGGAGGCCTGCGGGGTCCATGCCCGGTCTAAGGGGCCGCGGCTTGGCTCCAGCTCTGGGCCCGCAGACCAAACTAGACCCTCTGACTTTTCAAGAGAAGCCAGAAACATAGATCTCGCAATATCCTGGTTTTTAAAGTACTGTTCCGGGCAGGCACAAAGCATTTGTGGCCCGGATCTGGGTGGTCAAGCGGTTAGCCGCGACGGCATGTGGGGGCAATGCCGACAAATGCGCCTGCTCCGCCCCTCCTCTTCATGAGCACATGCCTCCCCTCTGCACAAGTCTTCTCCCCCAGTTCCAGCACCTGAGCTGGGCAGTGAGGGGCCGAGAATCCTAAAGTTTGAGGCAGTATTCCTTTGTACAGAAAGTAGCAATGAAGAATGTACCCAAAATAATTGAAAGCAGGGTCTCGAACAGATATTTGCACACCCGTGTTTACAGCAGCAGGAGTCACAGTGGCCAGAAGGTGGAGGCAACTCAAGCGTCCATTGACACAGGAACGGATAAACAACACGTGGTCTGTCCTCACAACGGAATGTCATTCAGCCTTCAAAGGAAGGGAATTCTGACGCCTGCTACAACATGGATGAACCTTGATGAACATTATGCTAAGTGACATAAACCAGTCACAAAAAAGACAAATGCTGTCTGATTCCACTCATATGAGGCCCCTAGAGCAGTCAGCCTTCTAGAGACAGAAGGTGGAACGGGGGTACCAGGGGCTGGGGGAGGGGGTGGGGAGTTGGTGTTTCATGGGGAAAGAGCTGCAGTTTGGGAAGATGAAACAGTTCTGGAGACGGATGGTGGCGATGGCTGCGCACAATGTGAGTGTACTCAATGCCATGGGACTGGACACTTAAAAATGGTTAAGAAGGTATTTTTTACGTTCTGTATTTTACTACAATTATGCGTTGTGTGTGAATTACTACAATTAAAAAACAGAGTGTCTGGGGCCGGCCTGGTGGCGCAGCGGTTAAGTGCGCACGTTCCGCTTTGGCAGCCCGGGGTTCATCGGTTCAGATCCCAGGTGCAGACATGGCACTGTTTGGCAAGCCGTGCTATGGTAGGCTTCCCACATATAAAGTAGAGGAAGATGGGCATGAATGTTAGCTCAGGGCCAGTCTTCCTCAGCAAAAAGAGGAGGATTGGCGGCAGATGTTAGCTCAGGGCTGATCTTCCTCAAAAAAAACCAGAGCGTCAGGGGCTGGCCCTGTGGCCGAGTGGTTGGGTTCGCGCGCTCTGCTTCAGAGGCCTGGGGTTTTGCCGGTTCAAACCCTGGACGTGGGTGTGCCACCACTCATCCGGCCGTGCTGGGGCGGTGTCCCGCATGCCACAGCTAGAAGGACCCACAACTAAAAAAAAAAAAGACACAACTATGTACCAGGGGGCTTTGGGAGAAAAAGGAAAAATAAAGTTTTTTAAAAAACACAAAAACCAAAAAACAGAGTGTCAAGATGTTCATGTGGGCAAGGGAAAGGCAGGCTGAGGAGGCTGGTGTGGGGGCACCGGGCGATCCTGCCTGTTCCCAAACCCCTGGGGCACCCAGCTCTGCCACAAGATGGGGGCCTGCAGGCCCGGGACATGGTCCTCCCAGGGCGGGGAGCTGTGCCAGCCTGCGTCCTCAGCGCACCGAGACGGGCCTGGCACGGGAGTGCTGAGGGACACTCTGGAGGAACAAACTGGCATTGAAATGAGACGGGCACATGCAGCTCGGGCTTGTCTGGTTCTGCCTCCGGTTCCCTGTAGACAGTGAATTTGATATGTGTATATGCATTTTATCAGAGGAAGGCGCTTCCTCTCCACTGCTGGGTGGTGAGGAGCTGCGGAACCTTATCGAACACATTTTGTCTGTGCCTACTGAGATGACTGTGTGCCTTTTCTCCTCTAATCTGCTGCTGTGTGAGCCCAGTGAGCTGCTCCGCTGGGGTTGAGCCAAACTTGCGTTCCTGGGTAGATTATCCTTGCAGGAGACGCTGCATTTGGTTTGTTCACATTTGTTTAGAATTTTTGCTTCTGTGACTCTAGATGAAACTGGACTGCACTTTTCGTTTCTCGTACTTAGAGGAAACCTTCTACTTCTCAGCTCGCCACCCCCTCGAGCCCCCACCCCGCCGGCCGTGCTCACCAGCTCAGGTGTCTGAACTTGTGGGGCCCCGAGCCTGAGGGCCAGGCCGGGGCTGGGGCAGCCCCCCGAGCCCTGGGTCGCATGAGTCCATCTGTGCAGCCTGGGGGGCTCTGGAGGGGGTTCAGGACGCGCTCAGTTGGTGGCCTCTGGCAAGGTCACTGAGGAGGTGGAGACGCCCTGTGTGGTGGGCGGGGGCCTGCTGTGGTGGGTGGGGGGCTCCTGCGGCTGGGCCACCCCGAGTGCCTCTTCCCTCGAAGCCCCAAGTGGCCCCTGCTGTTCCTCCCAGCTTGGTGCCACCCTTCTGCCCTGAGCAGCCTGCACTCGCTGGAGGAGCATAGTGGGAAGGGCTTGCTTTTCCTTCCGTCCGCTGCCCCCCTGGCTGTGCTGACCCCACTGTTCCTGACTGAACATTGAACGTCGCCATCTCTGGCAGATCCCAGGGTGCACAGAGAGGAGGACGGTGTTCCAGCCCCTGCGGCCTGTTCCTCTCCCCATCTCCCCTCCTGGTGGGGGACGCGGCCTGTGGCCTGGGGACTGGGCGGGGAGAGTGCGGGCTGTCTTTCCCTGCACTCCACACCTTCCTCTGCATCCACCTGCTTTTGTCGTCTGACTGCTCTTCTCTGTAGCCTCCTGGGCTGCACTGACTGCCGTCAATGCCAGCAGCGTCCTCGGTGTGGCCTCCGTCCCCCTGAGTGCATTTGTGGGCACCTGTGATTCTTCTGGAAGCACTGCAGGGGGAGGCCCCCTCTGCAGAGAGCCCTGACCTGGGCGCCTGGCCCCAGCTGGACCCCCTCCCTCCCGCTCAGTTCCTGCCCCGGGCAGGTCCCCGCTGCTGTGCCCCCTATCTCCAGGTGTCCTTCTAGGGTGGGGAACCTGCAAGATCAGCCCCTGTGGTGGGGTCGCTGGGGTCGCTCCCCGCCCTGCCCACTCTCTCCTGCTCTCCTCTCCCCTGTGCACGTGGGCTGCTGGCCCCTGCAGGAGATGACACCAAACTTAACAAGGTGACCGCCTCCCCTCCTTGCAGAGCCACCTAATTTCTTGGAGATTCGGCTTTGGGGGGCTTTACTTTGGCTTTTGGAGCAGGGGAAGAGTGGCTCCTGCCCCACAGGCGGCAGTTCTGAGCCCCAGTGACGGCTGAGCCCCACTCTCTCCTCCTGAGCGTCTACATATTCCGGCCGGTGGGCTGGGGCGCGAGGGCTCCTGGGGCGGCGGGCACTGCAGGCTGTGGCTGGCCTACCGTTCCGGCTCTCTCTGGAATGTGGGCTTCAGGGGCTTCTCGGTCCTCAGCTCTGGGTCCTGGCCACCAGTTCCTGCAGGAACAAAATGCTCACTCAGCACCCTGTGCCACCCACACGCTCGGACACGGCGGGGACTCGCCCAAGGACACACGGGGTCCTGATCAGATCCAGGACCGGCTTCCCTCCTCTTGATTCCCAGGGAGGACAGTCCCTCCACCCTCCCTCTTGTCCTGACATTTAGGGTCACAAAAGATGACCCGTGGCAAGAATGTGGGTGCAAGTGGTTTACTCAGGAGGTGACCCCAGAAAGCAGTGCGGGTGTGGGCGGGGGAGGGAAGCAGCCACAAAGGGCATGATCACGACCAGTGCCCACTGGGGCAACTGGGCCCCGAGCAGCTGGGGTCCCCAGGGGACGGTGGGGAGCACAGCTCAGAGCTGCCCGGCAAAGCCTGCAGAAGCTGGGTGTTTGCCCGCCGATCCCGCCGCTTATTGGTGAGGCTGCTCCCGGGGCGCTACATCTGTGGCTCTCGAGGCTGCCCTGCCCGAGGCCAGGCGAGTCTTGCAGCCGGAAGCCGCCTGCGTGTGCTGGCTGACCACAGAGGCGCAGCAGCCTCGGCAGGGCTTGGGCAATGGCGGTGCACAGGGAGTTTGTCTGCACTGGCCCACTCTCTGCCATCCCTTTCGGGACCTAATCAGAGCATCCCGGCTCCCCACAGCCCTGGCTGTATTTACTTCTCGTGCCTCTGTCATAAGTGTGTGCTTGCCGAATTGTCTCAAATCAAATGTACCCCCAAAGCTGGCACCCAGGTCAAGAGACTGAGCCCACCAGCCCCCAGCAGTCCCCTCAGCGTCCCTTCCAGTCATGACCACCCTGAGGGGGCCGGCTCCTGACTGCCAACAGCACAGAGCACGTCCGCCTGGCCTAGAACTTTGTAAACAGCCATCCGTGTGTAATCTTTTGCGCCTAACTTCTCGGGCTCAGAGCTGAGCCAGCGAGCGCTGCCGTGTGTCGGTCCTGTGGCCAAGAGTGGTTGTTTCACTGCTGTCCTCTGTGTGGACACAGGGGGACGTGCTCATCCATCTGCTCGGCTGACGCGCGTCCGAGTGGCCTCTAGTCGGGGGAGTTAACTGCCGCCGGAGCTTGGCCCGTCCTGCCGTCGGGAGGGCACAGGCTGGCCTCCTCCGGGGCGGAGACCCAGGAGTGGAATTTCTGGGTCGTGGTGCGTGCGTGTGCTCAGCTTTGGTCAATGCCACTACAGAGCTTCCTGAAACTGTCACACCGTGTTGAGAGTCCTGCCCGCAGGGGACTCCAGTTCCGGGTGCTTCCCTTCCTGGCTCACACTTGGCATGTCCATCCTCCTCCTTCTGCAGACCTGGGGGCGTCGCCTCAGCTTTCTCTGGCTCTCACGTACCCTGTTGTCCCATCCTCCCCACAGCCCTCGTCCACATTTCATGGGTGAGACAGCAGAGGCTCGGTGAGGGCAGTCCCCGGCCCCAAGCACACGCCTGCGGGTGGCAGGACGGGCCTGGGGGCGGAATTCTCTGTAGGAGTTTTACTGCTGGCCGGCAGGCAGGAAGGTGGGGGAGCCGGGCTGGTACTCATCAGATTTCTGGGCTTGATGAGCTGCATGGTTGAGGCCTGCTCCTCCCCTTGAAGCTGTCCAGCTGGCTTGCGATGCCACACTGTCCCTGTCCATTCCCTGAGTTCTGAGGGGAAGCTGCCCTGTGCCTTGGTTGTCTCATGGGAAGGCCAGGGGGTTTGATGGAGGAAGCCCCTGCCCCTGCCCCCTCCCCCACCGTTCCTGAGCGCCCGGAGGCTCCGTGACGTGGTCCGGTGCAGGGGGTCTCAGGGCAACAGAGCGGAGGAGTCCGGCTGCCCGTGTGTGGTCCAGCCTCTGCTCCTCCTGGAAGACCTCGAGGGCTCGTGACTGTGAGCTTTGAAGCCCCCCAAGGTCCTGTCTGGCAAACAGGCCTGGGGCAGTGCTGCCCGGAGGGCAGGCTGAACCTTGCATGACACGAGGAAGGAGCAGGCCTCCACCAGCTCCCTCGGCCACGGGAGACAGACGAGGCCCTGGCAGCCGGGCCAGGCAGGGGTGAGGAGCTGAGCTGCTCAGAGTCCGTGGCATCTGGCCTTTGGGGCGGGGCCTGGATGGGAGAGGGGTCTGGGATGCTGCGACCCCTCCTGTCGCATGTTGGCATATGGTTTTGTTCAGCAGGAGCCAGGCTGTTGTCGGGGGGTGCTCCATGAAAGAACCTGGGAACAAGGCCCCTTTGTCTGCTCTGGGGTCCGCCAGCTCCCTTGGCCTGAAATTGTGGGTCAGACCTCAGGCCAGCCATCCAGAGCACTATCTGTGATTGGAAGAAGGCCAGAGCTCCCGTCTGTTAGATGGGGAAACCAAAGCAGAGAGGTCAAGAGACTGGTGAGAGAGCTCAGTCTGTCAGCTGTGAAGGCACCACTAGAACACAGCTCCCTGACTCCCAGCACAGTGCTCCTCCTGCCTCCACCCTCATGTGGTCCTGGGGTCCCTCCCGGGTCTGGGCCTATCTTGGTGCAGCCACTTTGCTTTAGCAACTCCGTGCAGCCCCTGTCCCGCCCTCCTGTCTCCCCCGCCTTCCACAGGGAGTTCTGGGGAGCTGGCCTCCTATAGCCACACTCCCAGGTGCCAGGAATATAAGCCTGAGCAAAACAGTCACGGTCTTGGCCTTCAAGGAGTTTGCTGTCCAATGGCAAATGCTGATGAGTCTGCTGACAATTGTGGCACAGGAGCGGTGCCTGGGGACAGAGCACACAGGCGCTGTGGCCCTGCAGTCTGGGTGCTGGTGAGGTAAAGTCAGGAGGGCTCCTGGAGGAGGTGATGTTTCAGCTGAGCCCTGAAGGCTGAGAAAGAAGCAGCTAGGCAAGGACATGGGCCAGTGGGGAGAGAGAGGGTGTTTCTGGCAGATGCCACAGCACAAGCTGGAGTGGAAAGGTTGTAGAGGCAGGGCGTGGGCCAGCAAGTGGCCGAAGCACTGTAGGAGCAGAGGGAGAACGCGAGAGGAGAGTTGGGAAACAGCTTGTATCAAGAATGGAGATGCAGACCAGAGCCAAACCACTGTAGGGCCTTGCCGGCCAGGCCGCCGGGCGTGGGCTCCACTCCGAGGCCCCTGGAGAGTCACGTGGCCAGGCTGTGCTTTACAAACCAAGTGATTGCCAAGAAGAAAACAATGTTTTAAGGGGCAAAAGAACAGGAATAGAAATTTCACAGGAGAGGAAATGCAGATGGAAACGCTGACAAACGTGTCAAGATGCTGGTTCTCCTAGTGACAAGGGACATGTGAATCAAAACCTCTCCGAGGTGCCGTTTCACACCTGCCATGGGGGCGAATATTGCCGAGTGTTGGCGAGGAGGTGCGGTGCCCGGCAGCAGCTGGCGGGAGCGCACTTTGGTACAAGCTGTCTGAAACAACAGTTTGGCCTGAGCCGGTGAGCTTGGACATGTGCACACCCCACGACCCGGCCCTCCCTGTCCTGCATGCTCACCCCAGGCGACTGACACAAATGTCCTGGGAAGACTGTCCAGGGATAATCAGAGCAGCATTATTTGTAACAGGAAAAAGCCCAAACAGAAAACAACCTACCCATCCACAGACAGGAGACTCACTCAGCTTGGTAGGGGCAGCCCGTGGAATATTACACAGCACGGGAAAGAAATGAAGGACAGCTACAGGGACTTACATGGGCACTGTCGTCAGAGCAAATAGGAGCATCTGCAGTATGTCTGTTCATATCAAATCAAAAACAGCCCAGACTAAATAACAGTTCAAGGATGCAGACAGAGGCCTAACACTTTTTTTTTTTTTTTGAGGAAGATTAGCCCTGAGCTAACATCTGCTGCCAACCCTCGTCTTTTTGCTGAGGAAGATTGGCCCTGAGCTAACATCCATGCCCGTCTTCCTCTACTTTCTGTGTGGGACGCCTACCACAGCATAGCTTGATGAACGGTGCCATGTCCGCACCCGGGATCCGAACCGGCGAACCCCGGGCCGCCAAAGCGGAACGTGCGCACTTAACCGTTGCACCAGCAGACCAGCCCCAGAGGCTGTAACACTTTTAAGGAAACTTGGGGAGGCCTTGCAACTGGGGAGGGGCCCAGAGAGGATTTCTGGATCTTGCAGCGGCTGTCTTTCACGGTCCCCCTTTCTGGTATTTTCACATTACCAGAATCAGCCCCTGGGCTCCTGTCACATTCTCTCCTGCTGGCTTAACATTTTTGCAATGGGTGTAACCTGCTTGTTTTATTATTAGTCACCGACCGCAGGCGACGGCTTTTCTATCAGACCCACGTTGCTTCCACGGCGCGGTTACCCAGCCTAATGTGAGGCAATGACCCTGTGAGATCGGAACCTCTGGGCTCTCATTGGCTGGGCTGGCTGGGGCTTCCTTGGCTGAGAGCCAATCACTGACGAGCTTGATGAAATCTCCTTGTGCCTACTGAGGATTTCACAGAGAACATTTTAAAAATGTGTGCTGTTATCTGACAGTGTCTGAATCTAACGTAAAAAAAAAATCGACTTCAAACCCAGGGCTGCAAATTCACCTGCCCTGTCAGGGTCATTCATGGATTCCTCTTCAGCATCTGAGAACAGCCCCCAGTTTCCATTTGGAGATTCATCCCACCTGCTCAGGCAGTGGGGCGAGCATATGACCTGGACTGAGCTGCCCAGCACAGCCCGTTCCCCTGGCTGCAGTGAGCGGTTCAGGTCTGGGCACCTGACGTAAGCCCCTCCAGTCAGAGAGAACCATAAGACCAGTGGACCAGTGCTTCATTTCGTCCGGACTTAAGAGGTTGTGGGCTGGAGCTGCTGGGAATTTGGGTCACCAGAAGAGGTGGTTTTGGTGGAAAATGGAGGAGAGGGGAGCAGAGCTGAGGGACAAACAGGCGAAACTTGTTCCAGGGGACATTTGGGTGCCTGGATCCAGCTGTGCTTGAAGTCCATCCTTCTACTCTTTCATTATGGAATTCAATATCTCCCCTTTTTGGCTTAAGCCTGTTTGAGTCAAGAGTACTGTGACTTGCAGCAGAAAGTCCAGTCTGGCACCCCTTCTCAACTCATCAGTGACCCCTCCTCAGCCAGAAACTGAGGCATCGTCTCTGCCCTTGCCTCTCGTGGCCCCAACATCACACCAGTCTGCGTAGTCTCTCTGTTCAATCTCTCTTCCGTCCTATCACCTCTCCACACCGCCATCCTCGTCTGAACCCCAACCTCATCCCCTCTGGACTCGAGCCCCAGCTGCCTCAGTGGCTCCCGTTAGAGTCCTCCACGGGCTCCCCTGCTCTGAGAATAAACACCGAATTCTCCCCCAGCCCACCGGCCGCCAAGTCGTCTCCCACAAGCCTTCCTTCAAAGGGCCCCTCAGCTGCCACCTCACACCCCCTGGGAGCCTGACTCACCCTCCTGAGCGCTCTGTGCGCCTGGCCCTGTGGGAGCCCTTCCTGCCGGTTAACTCACTGACCCTGAAACCCGGAGGGCTGGGCCCTGGTGAGCACCGAGGCCCAGGGCGGGAGGAGCCTCCCCAGTCGACCCGCAGCCAGGCCCACGCTCTGGCTCCCACCCCCCTGCCCGCCTCTTCGGGGTGCACCTTGCTGTCTGTCTGCAGGCTGCCAGGTCCCTCTGCCTCCCGCGGGCGGGTGGCTCTGGCGGGCAGGGGCGTCTGCCCTCCTGCTGGACCTGCAGGGCCTCATGGTGCCCGGCACAGAGCGGTGCCGGCTCAGTAACATCAGCTGGTACTTGCTGGGCACCGAGCGTGTGCAAACCCCTTTCTAAGCACTTCCGCCCGTGAGCTCTCGCAGTCCTCACGACAGCACGCTGGGGTTGGCGGTCATTTTACAGTTGGGGAGGCTGAGACACAAAGAGGGAACGTCCCCAGGTCACACAGCTGGCAAGTGGCAGAGCTGGGATCCAGACCCAGGCAGCCTGGGTCTGTGCCTATAACCACGCCGTCCTCACGTGGGCGGGCGGACGGTCGGACAGACGCCCAGGCTGTGTTCTGACGGGTCAGGGTGAGTGGAGATCAGGGTTGTAGACCATGACTGGGCCCACGTCCCGAGCATGTCCGGAGGCCAGGGCTAGACAGATGAAGATGTGGGGCGAGGACACACTCACTGGGGACCTTCACAGCTTCCCGGGGCTGGAGCCAGCCGGAGCATGCGCTGCAGAGGGTCTGGGTCTCTCGCCAGCTGCCTTGGCAGGGCCTTGGTGAGGAGGCCGGAGGGAGAAGAAGCCTGGTGGGCTCCAGGGAGAGCTGGGTGGGCTGGAGAGAGACCAGAGGGCACCTCAGTGTGGACGTCCAGCACAGAGGGGCTGGCCTGCCCACGGCTCCCCAGGCCAGCTGGGTTAGCTCATAGCCAAGGAGCTCTGCCCGTTCCCTGGAAGCCGGGGACCCTGGGGTCAGTGTGTGTTTAGCCCTTTAACAAGTCACCCCAAATAACTGCCTCCAGCTTGGGTCACATTATCTGAAGCCTAAAAGTTGAAATGCAGAAGGTGAAACTTCTCTTCGGGTTGTGCAGACCACCCCTGTGCTCAGCCCCAGGCCCAGCCCTGGGAGAGGGACAGGCCAAGTTGGCCGCAGGGTCCTGGAGGAGCTGGCATGGCTTGGCATGGGAACTAGCAGCCTCAGGCCCTGACTGATGGGAGCAGCAAGGTTTGGAGGACCAGAGGGCAGGGCAGGAATCCGAGAAGAGAGTCACTCTCTGTGGGTAAAGGACTTTCCTCTCAGCACCTAGGGTCACCTAAGAACAGAAGAGCTGCCCTCCCATCCTGTCGCTGAGTTTCTGGCTCCTTCCTCTGGGTTCAACTGTGGGAGGGCTCAGGCTACTTGCACCTAGGGAAGGGGGTTCTGGGCCTGGCCCCCGACATTCCTACGGCCCAGCGGGGCCCAAGGCCCTCAGTTGGATGAGGAAACACAGAGCCGGCTGGGACTTGACCCTGGGGGAAATGCTGTAGACCAGGAGGCCTGGACTGAAGAGCTTGGCACTCCAGGGGGCTGTGGGGCTCCCCTAAGCTTCCTGGCGGGGAGGACGGAGCCTGGATTTGGACCTAAGCTCAGATCTCTATGAACCTCAGTTTTCTTGTCTGCAAAGTGGGAACACAGCATTTCACCTCAGTGTGATGGAGAGAGATGCAAGAGAGACGGCTGTATCAGAGCTGCGTGAACTGGAGAGCACAGTGACTACGTCAGTTACTGTCTGTATCATGGCATTAGTTTGGGTCTGTCAAGAAGCCCAAATGAATTTTGCCAAGGTAGGACCAGATGTGCAAGGACAGTGTTGGGGGGTGGGCGGGAGAAGGCAGGGGAAACGCACACCCGTGCTCAGACTCCTGCCACTACAGGGGAAGGGAAGCGGGAAGGGGAGAGAGGAAGCTTGGAATGTGGCACAGTTCCAGAAAGCTTCAGCCAGGACGAAGGGAGCCCTCGGCCACTTTTCTGCTGGGGGAGTCCTGGCTCTTGCTGGAGCGATCCTGCATGCGTAGCCGCTGTGGTCTAGCGGGGGGCAGCTCAAGGTGGCCTCAGCACAGCTGTGATGGTGGATCTAGAGGAGGGGACGGTCACCTGTGCCGCTCAAAGCAGGAGACGTGAGTGATGCTTTCTTGTGGCCGTCACGTCATCATTCTCCTAAAGTCCTCGGTGCCCGGGGTTGGGTCAGCCCTGTTGGATACCCGGAGGCTCCCAGAAGCCTCAGAGCCCAGAGTTTGTTATTTAAACAGAGATGTGTTTCCACTCCTCACGTTCCTAGAAGGGGAGGTTTCCAGGAATTCCAGGAAACTCCTGCCCACAGAAGGCAGTGCGCTGAGGACCCAGCACCAGCTGTGCGGGATGGGGCAGAGGCCTCGCGTTAGATTCAAGGCAACAGGATTCGAGGATGGATGGGTGGATGGACGGATGAATGGATGGGTGAAAAGAGAGCTGGAGGAGAGTACAGGGAGTCCCCCAGGGCTGCCTCAGACGGGGAGCCTTTCCAAAAGCAAAGAAGAAGACTGGCAAGCTTTTCTATATCAAATTGTACAAGTTCTATACGTAAAACAACACATAACCGAAGTTAAAAGAGAGGTGTCTGCAGCACGTACTTGGGAGACGAAGGGCCGGCGCTCCTACCATACAAAGAATTCTTAAAAATCGTGACGGTAAGGCGGAACTTCAACAGTGAAAATGAGCACGTACACGAGTTCGCAGAAGAAATGCAAATGGCTGGTGAACATTTAAAAGGATGACGCACGGCAGATAACGGGATACCATTTCCGCCTAACAGATTGACTAAAATCTAGGAAGGCGGACGGCCCAGGGGTGGTGCCTAAAACAACCATCTCACGCAGTGTGGGTGGGAGGAAATTTGTACAACTTCTCGGGGCCCTTTGGCAGTATATGTATTTAAAAATATACTTGCCTTTTGCCCTTGTAACTTCTTGGAGGTGAACAAGTGCCCAAAAATACAGATTCAAGGATATTCTTCAAATCATTTGTTATAGTGAAGAAAATTGGAAATGATCAATGGAGAGTCCGATACATAGGCTGCGGTTACAACAGACAGTGGAGCACTGGGGTGGTGTAGATACACGTTTTGATGTAGAAAAATGGACACAATAGATAGCATAAAAATGAAGTGGGGGCCGGCCCCATGGTGTAGTGGTTAGGTTTGGTGCGCTCCACTTTGGCAGCCTGGGTTCTCGGGTTCAGATTCCAGGTGCAGACCTACACCACTCGTCAGCCATGCTGTGGCAGTGACCCACATATAAAATAGAGGAAGACTGGCACAGATGTTGGCTCAGGGCCAATCTTCCTCAGCCCAAAAAAAAAAAGTAGCAGAAAAAATGTTCATTAGAATTTGATTGTGGGCATACATACATACAGTCATGCATATATACATTCATACATATATATACATATATATATCCACGTATAGATCAAAAGTGATTGGAAGAGGTTTTCTTAGGAAGGTAGATTTGCTGGTGTTGAATGTTTTACTATATGTATTTCCTAACTTATTTATTAAAATCAGAGTCAGCCTCTCCCATTTCCCAGATGGAAAACTGAGGCCCAGAGTGGACAGGAACCTTGCTGGGACTAGGCCTCCTGTCTCTGGGCTGCCTTTTCTGTTCTGGGGGCCCCTTTCAGGCCCTTAGGGCTTCACTGTGTGGCCTTAGGCAAATCCCTCCCCTCTCTGGGCTGCTCCAGTAGAGAAGGGGCTCTGAGACCCCTCAGCCTAGTTTTCCAGCCCACTGGGGAGGTGCCAGCCTCTGAGCTGAGCGCCCTGGACCCTGTTGCCCTCCCCCTCTGCCAGGAGAGCTGCCGAACAGCAAGGCTGGGCGGTGTCTGGTCAGGGTGACCAGAAGTTGTCAGAAGCGCCAGGAGCTTTGTCACACCAGGGGGAGGGCTGGGTGGGGATGAGTCACGAATGAGCGGGCCGTGGGGGCAGGGGCTGCCCATTCCCAGACGGCAGGCATGAGGTCAGCCGGCTTTCTGGAATAAGCAGATGGCTGGGGAAAGTGTGGAGAAGCCCAGAGTGGAAGACGAATTCTGGCAGTTTCCTCCCACCTCCTCTCCCCACACAGCACGTCCCACATAATTCAGCCCCAACCACTCTGACCAGGGGTCACCCTGTCCCCATTCACGTGTCCTGGGCCGGGAAACCTGCCACCCCCTAGAGTGTGCCCTGCTGCCTCCTCTGCAAGGGTGGAGAAGGCGTGCAGACTGCGCTAGCCTGCTCTGGGCTGGGGCCCAGCTATGGCGCCGGGCCTCAGTTTCTTAGTCTGTCAAATGGGTGATAGCACCTCCAGGATCGTTTTGAGCATCGAATGAATTAATCAGTGTAGGGGCTACTAAAATGCTTGGCACACAGTGTGTGACTAACAGAGAGGAGCTTATTTTATTCCAGTCATTGTCCCCTTTATTTAAGACCCTTGGGCAGGTTCCGGGAGGATCCCTAGGGTTAACCCCAGTGTCCAAAGCGAGCCTGTGAAGTGCAGGGGCCAGACTTGGTAGGCAACGTTGCCTCAATGAAACAAACGCTATTAGCTAAGACTCTCAGGTGCAAGTAATAAAACCTCAATTAAATTGGTGAAGCCCCAAAGGGAATTTATTGGCCCTTGCAACTGAAAAATCCAGGCGTGAGATGGCTTCAGGTCAAGCTATAACCAGGTGCTTAAATGTTATGTCATCAGAAAGCTGTCCCTCTCTGTTCTCCCCTCAGCCCTGCTCTCCTCTGAGCTGGTTCATTCTCAGCAGGTTTCCCTAAAAGGCGGCTTCTGTGCCACAGGCTCAAACCCACACTGAGCAAGGCAGTGGGAAGCACGCCCCTGTCCCCTGGCTCCATGAGGGCCGTCTGCCTTAAATCAAGAGGCCCCTCCATTGAGTCACACACCGTTCCCTGGATGAACACTCCAGGGGGCCACACCTGGGCCAGGAGCCCAGCCATGAGGGGAGGATCAGCTCCTTGTGAACCATCACGAGGACCCAGAATGGAGAGAAGAGGGCTCTGCAGAGGAGTCTGGGGGCCTGGTAGCCACTGCACAGGACATGGATGGGCACACACCTCAGATGGAGCCAGCACGAGCCTCCTTGGAGGGCTCCGACCCAGGAGCGCCCGTGGGAGCCTGGCACACACACTTCTTAGTGACCCACCTGAGCCAGCTACTGAAGTGGGAGGGTGGTTGTTAGTCAGTGAAGGTTAGGCTGTTATTGATGAAGAGAGCTGAAAGGTGACGGCTTAGCACAGTGGGAAGCTCGTCTCTCTTTCATGTGAAGGTCCAGGCCAGCTATGGGGCTCCACGATGCGCAGGGCAGCCTTCCACCCTGGCGTGACTTCAGCCTGGTGTACAAGGCGGCTGCTCCGGCTCTGTGTCCACCGCCAGGTCCTCGCTCCAGCAGGCAGGAAGGGGAAAGGGAAGGGAGAGGCCGCAGCCCTTCTGCTCCCATTCAATGGCCTCAAACGCTCACGGTCCTGCTTGGCTGCCAGGGAGGCTGGGGATGTGGTCTTGAGCCAGGCAGCTGTGGGTCTGGTAAAGTTCCTTCCGTGAAGAGTGGGGGATGACCAGTAGTTTCTGCCCCAAGTGGAACAGCATTCACGGTGGATGGGAAGGCAGGGAGGTGGGGGGTTCCTGGCGTATGGTCAGCTTTTCATCGGGTAGAAGAGCAGGATGCTGGGCTGGAAGGACAAGAGTGTGTGTGGGCGAAGAGGCTGCAGAGGTGGGTGGGTTGCAAACCAGACTGGCCTGAGCTGGGTTCCAAGGACTGACTGTGTGTCCGTGTGTCTGAGCTGTGTTCACACCACCTGCCAACAGCTGCCCTTGGCCACCCCTCGGGCCTGTGGTGTGTCCGCTGGTGGTGGGGCCCACTCCCGGGGGCAGAGAGGAGGGGAAGAAGCCAGCACAGGCCCCGAGGCTCAAGGCCGTTTGAGCAGGGAGCTCCAAGGACTGGCGTCCTCCCTGGGCAGGACGTCCACTCCAGGTGGCACATCTCCCCGGTCTCTCCCTGGGGAGGGACACAGCTGGAAGAAGGAGGCCAGAGGGAGGCCCTCGAAGCAGTGTTTTCCAAACGTGGCAGCACCTTACAAACAACTGGGGATAAAAAAATGTATTGGTGTCTAGCTGCACCCTCCGGAGACTCAGATTTAATCGTTCTGGAGTAGAATGCAGATATTGGTATTTCAAGAAGAGCACCCGGGTGATTCTGAAGGACCGCCCTGCTCTCCAGCTCGGGCCTGGTGGCGCTGCCCCGGGACTTGGTTGGGCAGCAGGACGGCGGGTAGAGCCACCCCTGGCGAGGAGGGCCTCTGTCTGAGCATCACTGCTGGTCACCTTTGCACATCCTCCTGGAATGCGGAGCTCTCCCTGCAGCAGTCTGGCTGGGCCCAGGCATCGCTGTCCTAGCCTCCCTTGCAGTCGGGGACGGACGTCTCCCCCACGCTCCCCAGACACTGTGGCTGCGGCAGATGCTGACTGGGAGGCCAGAGCGATGATGAAGTGGGCCCCCTGCAGAGCCCACTCTTTGAGGAAGCGATGTCATCTCAGCCCTCAGAGGCAGCCACGGGGGAAGTTCCTGTGGGGAGCCCCGGGCCCGACGCTCCAGGAGCGGGCAGCCCCTGCCGTCTGCACCCAGGGGTGCAGGAAGCTTTGGGCACTGTCCCTGGCTCCAGTTGGTTTAGGCTATGCGCGAGTGACAGCAACAACAACCTTCATTTATGCGAGCTTCTCACGGGCCAGACTCTGCTCTCAGCGTCTTCAGAACAACCTCCGAGGCAGGAACTCTCTTACAGACAAGGCCGCTGAGGCCAGGAGGCTGAAGCCAGCTGTTGGACGTCACACGGCGCGCGGATGTGGCTTTAAACCAAGGCCACTGGGCTGCAGAGCCTGTGCTCCCAAGCTCTTTGGTATTGTTGTTTGGGGTGAGTATTATTATTGTTACTTTTATTCTCAGATGCCAGGAGAGGCGCAGTGACCTCCCCGAGGCCACCCAGCGAGGACGCAGACCCAGAAGCCCAGCGAGCCTTCCCCGCCCCACCCATCCGGGCTGGCCAGGTGGTGCAGGTGAGTTCCTGCGCCAGCCCTGGCGTCAGGGTGCCCGGGGGGCTGGTGAGACTGTAGCTGATGGGAGTCACTCCACTGCCCTCTGAGCGTTCTGAATCGGCCTTATCGGCCTGGAACTTCCTCCAACCCCGTCTTGGCCAGGCCCAGGGCCCCAAATTCCTGGGGGGTGATGTGCACTCTGTCTGCGATAATAGCCCTGGCAGGGCTCCGAGGGGACGGCGCCTCGGCCGCATCTCCGGCTCAGATAACAGAGGACTGCGAAATATCTCCACTTTATCTCAGGGAAAGCTGGCCAGGCCCGGGGCTCAGCGGGCTGCAAGGTGAGGCCAAACCTCGGTTGCTCGCTGCCTCTCCTCCTGACCCGCAGCCGGGAAGGGAGCAGCGTCAGAGGGCAGGGAGCTGCCCAGGCTCCAGTGAGGGAGGGCCCAGTGCCTCTGGCCCCAGGCCGCCTCCCTGCTGGCAGAAGGAAGGATTCAACCTGTCACTCACTCATTCATCAGATAGTGAGGCCCCCCCCCACCCCTGGGGGCCAAGCCCTCTTCAAAGTACTTCAATTCATTTAATTGCAAAGTAATTATAACGTATTTTAATTCATTTAATCTTCCCAACAACCCCATGATATAGACCCTGATGTCATTACGTTCATTTTACAGTTGAGGAAATCAAGGCCCAGAGAGGTGAAGTAACTTGCCCAAGGTCATACAGCTGGTGTGTGGTGGAGTTCTTAACCAGACCATTTTACCTCAAGTCATTTATAAATGAATAAAAATAAGTCCGCTAGGGACAAGTATTCTGAAGAGTAGCGAGTGGAGAAAGTGACTGAGGGAGGGCAGTTGTTATCTGGGAGGTCTCGGGGAGGGCTCTCTGGGGTGCTGACATTTCAGCTATGTCTCAATGCAAGGAAAAGCCAGCATTGGGTATTGGGGGGAAGGACATTCCAGGCAGAGGAAACAGTAAGTGCAAAGGCCTTTTCCAGTGGGAAAAGGGCCCAGAGAGGGAAAGGCCTGCCCGGGGTTAGACAGAAAGATGGGGTGGGCTGGACAGGTTCTCGGTCCAGGCATTGGCCCCTCCATCCCCTCCCGGCTCCTCTGTAGCCAGCCCTGTCTGGGTCCCTGGACATCTCCTGGCTTTACCTCCTGCCAGCTGTGTGACCCTAGGCAAGTGGCTTCCCTTCTCTCTGCCTTTGCTGCCTCACCCCTGTCCTGGGCTACAGGGAGGCCCCTGGGGTGGGGGTGGGGCACACTCCGGGCCATGGGTGCTGCCCAGAGGTGAAGAGGCAGCCGCTGGGCCATGTGTCTCCTGGCAGGGAAGAGAGATGGTCCTGAGGTCCCAGAGGGCCTGGTCTAGGCCTCAGGTCCTGGAGAATGTGGCCCCAGGACTGAGAAGGACAGAGAGACCAAGGGATACAGTCAGAGGGAACTGGAGACCAAGACGGACAGAGTAAGACAGAGGGACAGACTGACATCAAAACTGAGATGGAGACCCAGAGAGACCCAGAAAGAGAGACATTGTGGAGGAAGGCTAAGAGACCCTCTGGGAGAGGGACGTGGACCATCTGAGGGAGACACCAAGAGACACAGAGGGAGACAGACAGACAGAGGGACAAAGAAGGAGGGTCTAAGAGACGACACGAGAGGAAGCTGTAAATGTTCTAAATGCCGCTGAATTGTACAGTTTAAAATAGTTAAAATGGTGAATTTCATGCCATGTGATTTTTACTACAGTAAAAAAAGAGACAGACAGAAAGAGACAGAGATAGAAGACAGCAAAGAGAGAGACAGATGGAAGGACAGAATTCCGGGATACGGACTGCTCTTTGGGTTCGACTGGCCTTCGGGACCCTAAGTTGCTGGTGGGGAAAGGCTGGGCCAGGACCCCTGTGCCGGAGTCCAGGCCTACAGGGCCCAGTGGGTTTGGGGCCAGTGCCCTTTCCCGGGGGCTGCCTGGCGGCCGGCGGTTTGCCCTGGTCCAGCAGCGCTAGATTTTGCTTAGGTGGGTTTTTGGGTGGGGTTCTGAGCCCTTGGCCAGGAGGAGGGTTGTGGGAGCTAGCCCCTGCCTAACAGCCTGCTGCACGGCCTCTTACTAGGCACAGGCTCCTAGGCTGCCAAGCAGGTAAGCTCCACGGACCCCAGCTGCCTCACCGTGGGCCTCAGAGGCTGGTGAGGAACGTTTGGAGCCTGCAGCTTGCCGTGTCCCCGCCTGATGGGCTTGGTGCTGAGGGCATGACATGGGGCTCTCCACGGCTCCCCATCAACGGCTTGGGGTTGACCCTCCAAGAGATGAGGAGGTTGGGCTCAGAGAGGTCAAGGGCCTTGGTTAGGGTCACACAGTGGTCACAGGCAGCGCGTGGACTGAGGAGAAAAGCAAACCTAGACCGTTCGCAAGCTGGGGGCCAGGAACGGGTGTGCCCAACCAAGGGCCTGCAGCAGCCGTGTGGAGCGTCAGCAAAGCAGGAGGCTGGGGCCGGGGCTGGGCTGGGCCGGTCCTCTGACCCGATCACACCGGCCTGCCTTCTGGCAGTGCTGTCCCCGGCCCCTCAGGCCCTCCCAACGTGCCCAGGGTCTCTGGGCCCACATTCCGGTGGGGACACTGAGGCCCAGGCTGGCTGAGCTGACTGAGCTACAGCCCCCAGGCTAGGCAGCAGTGCCGGATCTGGAACTCAGCGTGTGGCCTGGCAGGGAGGGGGCGCGGGCAGGGGTCGGGGCCGCTCGGGGCTCCGCAGCGAACGCGTGGCCGGCTGCCCCGGGCCGAGTGCACAGCGAGGCACCGAGCCAGCGGCGCCGGCTCAGCCCCCTCCCCGGCCCGCCCCGGAGGGGAGGAGGGGCGGAGGGGCGGAGGAGAGGGGGCGGAGGGGAGGGGGTGGAGAGGAAGAGGGGCGGAGGGGAGGAGGGCGCAGGGGAAGAGGGGTGGAAGGGAGGGGGGCGGAGGGGCGGAGGGGAGGGGGCCGGAGGGGAAGAGGAGAAGGGGGCGGAGGGGCGGGCTGCCCGGCCCCGCCCCGCCCCGCCCCGCCCCCGGCCCTGCCCAGCGCCGCGCGCCGCCGGGGGCGCAGGGGTTCTCGGCGCGCCGACGGCCCGGCGGCGGCGGCGGACGGACGGGCGGACGGACAGACGGCGGCTGATCGCCCCGCGGTGAGTGCCCGCGACCCTCCGCCCGGCTCCCCGGCTCCCGCCCGCGCCGCGCCCAGCCAGGCCGCCGCTCACGGCCAGGCGCTGGGAGCCCCGACGGCGGCCTCCGGCTCCTGGCCACCGGGACGGCGCCCCAGCGCAGCGCGCCCGGCCCACGGGCGGCCGCGGGCACTCGGGGCGGCGCGGGGCTCGGGGTCCGCGGTCGGCCCCCCGCCCCCTCCCCGCCAGGCGCCACTCACCCCCACGGTCCCGCTGCCCCTCGGGTTCCGAGGCCGGTCGCGGTCAGTAGAGGGGAAGACCGGGCACCGCCCCCGCCGTCGCCCCCACCCCGTCCCCATCCCGTCCCCACCCCGTCCCACTCGCTGCAGCACGCGCACGCACGCCGGTGGGCAGCAGAAGTCCCCGCACACTCTGCGGGGCACCCCGCCCTCCCCCCTCTCCAGCCCCGCGCGCAGAGCCCCTCCCCCATCTCTCACACATGCTTGGCGCCTCACGCTCATCTCTCACTCGTCCCTTTTGCGCACACATGCTTCTTACACACGTGCCTCACACACAGGCGTCTCCTGGACATGCATGCCTGTCTCTCAGACAGTGTGTCTGTTAAACACGTGTGCCTCCGTAACACACACATGTGTGTCTGCCACATGTGTGTCTATCGTGCATGTGTGTCCCGCATACCTGGAGTCATAGACGGTCTCCACACACGTGAATCTTGCAAACAGTCACATACGCCAACAACCTGGTAGGCAGGCTGGTGCTGCCTGCACCCCGGACGCTCCCACCTCCATGGGCACAGTCCTGTCCTGAGTGGGGTGGGAGTCCTGTCTGAGGCTCCCTCAGTGGGGCCTGGGTGGTGTGGGGCGGTCGGGCCGGGCTCAGCCTGCCGGCCTCCCCCTCTTCACCACCCCCTGCCTCCTCTCCCCCTCCCCCACCGGGTGCCCTACCTCCCTTCTCTACTGTCACAAGGTCTGGCCCCCACGTCAGCTTGTGACAGTCAGTTGGGCTGTTCCAAAGCTGGTCAGAGCCAGCAGGTGTCGCTGTGATGGGCCAGAAAAGGAAGAAGGTTTAGGTGCTGGTCGTCACCCCGAGCTCCTTGAACAGAGTGCTGTCCTGGCCCCTCCCAGAGTGAGCCCTGATGAGCGGGCCTGGCACGAGTTTGTGGCTGAATGACGGGGGCTCTGAGCATCACCTTCCCCTCATGCACATGGGGTGCAGATCCCCACCAGGAGGAAAGGAGGGACCGGGACCTGCTGTTCCCTCAGCTTCCCGTCCTCTCCTCTCGTGTCCCAGGCTGTGTGATGGGGGAGTGCACTGGGGTTGGATGAAGTCAAAGAATCTTATTCCGGTGGCACACTCCTGCCAGCCCCAGCTGTGGCTGGGCCTGTGTGTTTTGTTTGGCTCTTACCATGTTATTATTATTTTTAAAAATTTAATTAGCTGCCAGCATTTACAAATTGGCAGGTTTCTCATAAAAGTCCTGATTTCCGTCTTCTCCTGAAAAATCGCAAGGTCTGGCAGCTCAGGGTCCACATCCCTGAGTGATGCCCATTGGCTGGTGCTGCCTGCCTGCTGCCCCTCGCGGGGGGGGCAGGAGCACCATTTGGCTACAGTCCCCACCCAGCCCGCTTGCACATTCTTGGCTCCTGCCTGGCCTGTGTAGGCCTCTGTGTTGGCTGTGCCTGTTTAAACTGGGCTGTATTTGCTGCACTGCCCGCGCCAAAGTGGGCCTAGGCTAGTCTCCTCTCCCATGGCTGGGGAAGCCTTGAATGAGCCTCGGACCATTCAAAGCCTCAGTCATGGGAGCACTGAGGGCCACGCCAGGGGCCTGGACCACAGGGCATCTTTTTGATCGCAGCAGGCACTTTCTGCTGGGCTCTGGGGCAGGGCAGTGGGGGGACGGTGGCCAGCAGGGAGGAAGGCAGCGATCTCAGAGCCAGGCCTAATCCGTTATTTTTCTTCCTAGATCCTGTCAACAATCCTGCAAGGTCACATTGTTGCCCCGCTTTGACAGATGGGGAAACTAAGGCTCAAAAAGCAAAGGGTGGAGCTGGGATTTCAACCCAATTTTTTCTGAGCCTAAATCCAAGCTCTTTGCTCCCTCTCAGCGAGTCCACGGGAGGAGGGACGTGGTCTCATTGATCCTGGGTGACTTCCCTGAGCTAGGTCCATGCATGACACACAGTAGGTGCTTAATAAATGCTTGTGGAACAAGTGAGGAAAATGAAGTTATGCTCCGTGGAGGTCAAGGTGGAGCTAAATTCAGGGCCTAACGTGAAGATCTTGTGTGGCCTAAATGACCACTGAGGTTCCTTTCAATCGGGCTGGAAGCCCAGCGGTTTCCTGCCCTGGTCTCAGTGGTCACATTCACCGTGACCCCAGGACCACGCCTGGGAAGCTCGCCCAGTGTCTAAGTCTGTGTCGGGTATTGCAGTGTGTCCTCTTGGACATCAGGGTCAGTGTTGGCCTGGCGTTTGGGGGCCGTGGGTGTGAGCATTTGCCCTAAGCCCCTGGCTGCCTTGGTGGGTGAGACGCCTTACAAGGAGGGTCTCAGGCAGAGGAGCAGCGGCTTCTGTCTCCCGCTCTGCTTCCTTGGGTGGCCTCGATGGGTGGCATGGGGTGGGGCAGTCACTGCGTTATTTTAAGTCCTAGTTCCTGTGACTCTCTGCTCTCGTCTGCCGTGTGTATGTGGCTGAATTCATGTAAGCCCAGTACCCCCATGATGTGTGGTCTCCTGGAAGTTTGTTAACTGACTGAATGAATAAGGACCAGCCCTCTCAGTAGCACCTGGGACTGGGGATGGTAGGCAGCCCCTGGCCTCTTCCTTGTACCTCCTGAAGGTTCTCTTTCCTGCTAGGGAGGAAGGTGCTGGGCCTGGCTACACAGGGTGGTGCAAGGGCTGGTCCCTCCCTTCTCTAGCCTCAGTCTTCCCTTCTGTAAAGTGGATGCTGTCTGGTGGTTTCCAGTGCTCATGGTTCTGAAGTGAGGAGGTGGGGATGGAAGCCTGGGGTCGGCTGTCCAGGAGGCGGTGGGTGTGTCTCCCCCCCCTCCCCGACCCCGGCCCCGACTTCCTGGGCTCTGAGGGGCCTCTCTGGTCTGGAGGCCTTGCCCTGGGATGCAGTCCCAGCATGCCTTGGGATTCTGGGCACTGTGCTCTGCCAGTGCCATGGCCTCCGTTAGGGCCAGCTGGACTAATTGTATGAGGTGGGCGCTGCGGCCAAAGCCTGGCTCTCCTGGGCAGAGTGTGGGCGTCGCGTCCTAGGCCGGGCATGGTCTGGGTGGGGGCTCATGGTGGGCAACACAGACACTGTCTTTGCTCCCGTGCAGTTCATATTCTAGTTGGAGGGATGAGGTGGGGTGGATCAGGCAGCAAAACAATGAATTCAGTTGACTTCAGACAGCTACAGATGCTATCAAGGAGCTTAGGTTAGTGGGGCGACCAGATCCAGGCTGGCAGCGGGGGCCATTTGAGGAGGGGCTTTCTGAGTTGAGACGGGAGTGGTTGAGGGAGAGCGCTGGGCGGAGGGCACAGCTGTTGCAAAGGGCCTGCAGTGGGATCCTGCTTTGTGTGTGAGGGATGGCAAGGGAGGAGGCTAGAGTGGGTGAGGGGGAGGGGGGGAAGGGAGAGGGGAGGGGGGCATGGCAGGGAGTTTGAAAGCTACTGGAACGTTTTGATCCAGGGAGCCAGGAGATCTGATTTCCGCTTTAAGATACTCCCGAGCTGGAGGATCAGATGGCTTTTGACTACACGGATAGGATGTTGGCGGAAGTGGCCCGCTGCCTGCTGACGGCTTACTAGTGGCAGCCCTGTGCTGGGTCCATGCAGGGGGCACGCCTCGCCCTTGAGAAGGTGCGGGCCGGTGGGGGCAGACCTGTCGACAGGCATTTGAGATCCGGGACAACACGGGTTGCTTGAGTGGGTGCTGGCACATCCTCGCAGTGGAATATTATGCAGGGATGAAACAGGAGGAGGCGCTCTGAAAAGGTCTGCAAGAGCCAGGGAGAGCCTGCATGTGCACGAGCGAACCCAGGAGGGCACGCCCGGAGCGCGTTGCGGTGGTTACCTGGAGGGGGACTGCATGGGGAACAAGGGTGAGGTGACACTTCCCACTCTGTGCCTTTTTGTATATTCTGCTGTTTGAACCACCGTGACTGTATCGTCTATTCCAAACATTAAATTTGCACGCAGTCAGGCATTGGTGGGCGACTGTTCATGTCTGAGTTTTAAGTGGAAGCGTTTAAGGATGGTTTTTAAATTCCCTGCTTTACCCACCTTGTTGGGAGCAGACCGACTTCTTCCTGGCGTAGTAATCGAAGGGTTCTGCTGTGATTAACATTCGATGGTAGCAAAGTCACTGTGTGCTAAGTGTGGCGCTGGACAAAAGGAGCCACCCCCAAACCCCCACCCCTGCCCAACACCTTTCCCGCGGATCTTTCCTTCTGGAGGCATGAAGGTGTCTCTCGCTGGGGTGGGACTGCAGCCTCCACGGTCTGCCCTGAGCCTGTTTGCACAGGCTGCCCTGCCGGCCCGGAGCTCAGTGACATGTCCAGACCCCAGGGGAGGTCGCCGCCGTGGCGTCCTGCATGGCTCTGCTCCCAGCTCTGCCGCTCACGACTGCTCCCTCCGGGCTCCTCTGAGCCTCACTGTCCTCGTCTGTGAAATAGTGTCATGATCCCCGTCTCTCGGGGCTGTTGGAAGGAGGACGTGGGATCCGTGTTCCTTCTTTCCCCAGGTCTTCATGGAGCACCTGCCAGGTGCCTTTCAGTGTCCTGGGGATAAAGCAGTGACCGGGATGACGTCCTCCACCCCCAGAGAACTTGCTTTCCGGTGGTAGACGCAGACGGGAGATGATTGGAAGCTCACTGTGGCGTCACCTGCTGGCCGCATGTGCGGAAGTCCAGAAAGCTGGTGTGGACTGAGGTGGGCTGTTTTCCGTAGAGTGACAGAGAAGGCCTTGGAGCCACACCTGGGTGGAGTGGATGCACAGGCAGAGGGCACAGCAGGTGCAAGTGACTGGGGCCAGCTGGAGGGCAAGAGCCCCGTGCAAGGAGGGTGGTCAGGGGGGCGGGCTAAGCATGGGGGCCCCAGAGGGCTTTTGATTTTATTCTGCGTGTGATGAGGATTCAATTTTGGGAGGGGTG
The DNA here is from genome assembly GCF_037783145.1 of Equus przewalskii. Taxonomy (NCBI): domain Eukaryota; kingdom Metazoa; phylum Chordata; class Mammalia; order Perissodactyla; family Equidae; genus Equus; species Equus przewalskii. The sequence continues at coordinate 3,934,524 of NC_091845.1, forward strand.
AGGTCTGATTGAGATTTTCAGGGCCCCCTGGCTGCTGTGGGGGGAGCAGGAGGGGAGGAAGCAGCAGGCTGGGCCTAGAGCCGGGCCTTCGGGGCGGTGGGGCGGAGTGGAGTTGTGGCCTGCCTTTGTGGGGCTAAGAATCCCCGCCGGGCGTTGTTGGGAGCAGCCAGTACGAGACTTGTGGAGTTGGGGTTCCTGGATTAGCAGCCCCCTGAACTTCCGTGCCTGGGACCTGTGCCCAGGGCCTCTCGTCACACACAGTGCTCACGGTGGCCCCTGGTGCGGGCCGGCCCGTGGTCCCGCCCCTGGTCCCTCTCACAGCCGTCCTGAGGCCCCCTGGTGCACACAGCCAGTTCTGAAATGCGTCGGTCGGGGCTGTCCTGGAGGAGAGCACAGAGGCCGTGGGAGCCGGGGAGGCATCTATCCGAGCCGGGCGGTGGTGAAGGAGGGCTTCCTGGAGGGGACACTGGCACTGTGATGTGAAGGTGGAAAGGCGAGGGGGACACAGGGACAGGAGAAAACCCTGCTTCTCTTGGGACCTGGTAAGAGGGGAGGTGGGAAGCAGGCAGGCATGGCGGACTGGGCCCCGGAGCGGAGGACCTCAAATCCTGGTCCGGGGACAGGTGATGGGTGGCCCTGGGCTGTTTCCCAGCAGGGGAGGGACCTGGCCAGAGAGTTGGGGGGTCCCTCTGGCAGCCAGTGTGCAGGTGGGACTGGAGGGGGCAAGATGGCAGGCAGGAGGCCTGAGAGGGTGACATGGCAGGGAAACTGAGGCTCAGAGAGGGCTTGCTTGCCTGCAGTCACACAGCAAGTGAGAAGGAAAAACTGGGCGGGAGCCAGGTTGTCCACCTCCGGGCCCTGCCCAGGGTGGGCCACCCTTGATTCAGGGGCCCCACTGGCACACATGAATGTACCACTAATTCACCTCCTTTGGGCTGGTCCCTTCCCGGGGCCTCTTTGGGGTCAAGCCATGCGTCATTTTGCACCATTGTCCTCACGGTTGTTGGAATTTGGAAACATTGCAAAAACGCGTCTACTTTCTCATATATGGAGATTGTTGCAAAGAAAGTGCTGGTCGAGGAAAGGTTATTTCCTTCCTTGAGGGTGGGGAGCCTGGCCTTGTGCCGGGCCAGGGGTGCTGTATTGTGGCCGCCGGAGTGGCCCCGCCCCACCACTGTGAGCCCATCCGATGGGGCAGTGAGCGCTCATGTGCCCAGGGCGGGGGCGGCCATGGGCAGCCTTTGCCTTCAGGCAGACCTGCTGGCCTCAGGCCCTCTCACCCCCTAGGATCTCAGTTTTCCTCCTCTCTGAATTGGGGACAGCTCTCCTGGCTCTGCCGTCATGGGTGCCCAGGAGTGGCCTGAGGTGTGGGAGCAGGGCTGTGAGGTCTGGGTGCCCGTGAGGCATGCAGGGCTCCTGTGTGCCTGCTGGGCCTGGCCTCCCATCTGTGCGGTGTGCCCGGCGGTGTGCCCGCCTGCAGCGCTGGTGTGCGGAGCCAGGCACAGCTTGTGGCAAGCACACAGCGCTTGGTGAACACGGGTGAGCCAGGGTCTGAGTCCTGTCCCTTTTCTCTGTTCTGTCGCTGAGCTGCCGTCACTGACGTCGGGGTGCACTGGGGCTCGTGGCTGGGGGCACCAGCCCTTGATGAGCCTCCCAGGGTTCCCCCTTCCTCAGCCCGGCTCCCCCATCCTGGCCCTCGATCACCAGCCGTGTCTCCGGTGACCCATAAAATTCCCTCCTTCAGGTGGAAGCACAGTGTTGACCAGTGTTCCAGGAGAGAGCCAGGCCCTGGGAGCACCTCCCCGCCCGCCGGCCGGCCGCAGGCTGAGTGACCGGGAGCCCGGAGGGTTGAGCAGGAGGTTGCGGCCCGCCCAGGGGTGTGCCAGGGCACCGGCCAGCCTGTGTGGGGCTGATGGGGACCCCTGAGGATCAGGGCCAGCTCAGGGGGCGGCTCGTCTCGACATGCCAACCCCTTGTGCCCAGGTGTAGGCACAACCATACCAGGACCCCTGACACGCGTGCGCACACACACACACACACATACATACATACACACACACACTCACACACTCACTCTGTCTCCCTCACACTAAAGACCGCCTGCCACGGCAGTTCCTAAGTCAACTTTCCAGACCTCGGGCTGAGAGATGAGCTGGTCCCCTGCTGGTGCAGTGCTGGCGGAGCGCTGTCTGACCTGGGCACCCCAGGGCCTTTGGTGGCTGTTGTCTGGTTACCGGCTGATGGAGGCAGGCCCCAGAGGGGGCTGTATGCCCTTTCTTGGGGAAAAATCCAGTGGATGTTGGCTTCCTCTTGTGATAAAGTGACAGTTAGCATAATACCATCACGTTTTCTGCTGTATCATCCTGCCCCCTTGCCATTACGTTGTACTAAATATGTCTTTAAAAATCCCTCCTCTGGGGCTGGCCCTATGCTGTAGTGATTAAGTTTGGTGCACTCTGCTTTGGCGACCATGGTTCACGGGTTTGGATCCCAGGTGCGGACGTACGCCGCTCATCAGCCATGCTGTGGCCACATCCCACATACAAGGTGGAGGAAGCTTGGCACAGATGTTAGCTCAGGGCCAATCTTCCTCAGGAAAAAAAAAGAAAAGAAAGAAAAATCCCTTGCTTATTCTTCTTTTAAAAGGAGACTTGTTATCTCAACTGTAGATAGAAATCAGGATCACTTTCCCGAAATCAGCAATACCCATGAAAATAAAGAATTAACCACAAAGCAGGAATAAATCCAGCCCCTTTCCATTCCCTGTGTCAGTCAGCTGTGAGCCATGCGTCCTGCCTTCTCTGTTAAAAAAGGAAGGATGGCAGGTGTCAGGGAGGTCCCTGAAGTGTCCGCGGCACAGTGCTCCACACGGAGTTCTCTGTGGTCCTGATGGGTTGACAGAGAGTAAGGAGGGCCTGATTACTCACGTGGGCCTCTCGCACTCGTGCCTGTCCGTGAGGTCTGGCCTCGCTGTGCGGGATCCCCAGCCCCTCTGGGAAAGGCCCCCTGCGTGGTCATCGCACACCTCGCATCTTCTGGGGACCCCTTCCCGCTCTCCTGGCCTCGTGGGCACGTTTCCTGCTGGCCAGGGCCGTGAGCGGAGGCTGCAGCCCCTCCAGGAGGCGTGTCTTCTCTGAAACCAAGTCCCTGGTTCTCATGTAGTGGCTGGTCCCCGTTCTCACTCAGGGGCTGGGGGCGTCCCTGACACCCCAGCTCTGTGCCCTTCCTGCTGCCTGTGTGGAACCTGGAGGGTGCAGGTGGCTCCTGCTGGCGCATCCTGCAGCCAGGGCTGTGCCGGGGGAGCAGGTGGCGCTTAGGGCCAGGCTCCTGCACTGAGGGAGGCCGCTGGCGCTGGCGTGGTGAGGCTGGGTCCCATCTGTGGAGGAGGTGCGGAGCTAGGCCTGCCCAGATGGAAAGTGCCTTGTAAACTGTAAAGGGCTGTGCCCAGGTGAGTGGAGGTCGTGTATGTTCTTTCTCATGGGTCATACCAGTAACACCCACAGTGAAGGCCGGCCAGGCTCTTAATCAGCCTCAGGACCTGGCATGGGGCAGAATTTGCCCTGGCATTCTTGTCCTCGCTTGTCAAACATGTTTTCTTGAACTGAAGCCTGACCTTACACTCTGACAAGTGAGAGAGACTAGTTTAGTGGACTGCCAGGGATGGAAAGGATGTGTTGACATCAGCTGCCTGTCCCAGAAATGCCCCAGTGACCCCAAGGCAGGACGTGCCTGACCCAGGTGCGTCCCCTCGGAGTGGCTGTGGCTTCCTGTGCGTGGGGGTGGGGGGGGGACACTTTCTTGGCTCCAGAACTCAGGAGCTCCCGTGGGGGTGTTAGGGCCTCAGCATGTGGCCCTGAAGCCCACCTGTGACCTGGATCGGTCCCTCGGTGATTTCACCTGCTCCTGGCTTCAGAAGGGGGCTGTCCATTGCTGGGGGTGGGGGTCTCCTTCCCACGGGCTTCTCTGTGTCTGAGGCCACTCAGGTGAGAGGGGTCTCCACTGCACTGCCATGGAGGACCAGGGACCCCCTGGCCCCGGGGAAAGCTGCAGCTGGGGACTCCAACACCACCAGGACTCCCTCACACTCTGTCCTCCTTCCGTTTCCGGCTTTCTCTCAGAAGGACTTAAGTGGCCCACCCTCAGCTTGGAGGCCTCCTGGTTCACGGGTTCTTCCACTAGAGATCGTCTCTGTTTTCTTTTAGTTCCGGTTAAAATCCTGGGGACGGGCTCTGATTGGCCCCGCTTGAGTAGAATGTTCACCCTGGGCTGTGGGCTGTGGCCAGGGGTGGGGTCAGCTAGTCACGTTGAGGTGGCCCCAGGGGCGTCTCCCCCACTGTTCCCTGCGAATGGACATTGAGTGAAGCAGACTGCCCCGCCCCACCCCCCCGGGAGGATAGAGTTTGGTAACTCCAGAAACTTGGAGTTCAAGTTCTTGGGGTCAAGTCAGCAGCATGCAATACGATTGCTATTCTTGCTTTCTTGTAACAATTGTTGGGATACTTGTGGTTGCAAGATATTTTTGGTTACAACTTATGCAAAGAAAGTCATGGAACTAACTAGTACAGGGGTCTGGCTTCAGGCTCAGCTGTATCAGGGGCTCTACAGATGTTGTGAGAACTGTGTCTCCGTTTTATATGTTGCTTTATTCTCCCGTGGGCCCTGCCATTGGGCCATCAAGGGCCCAGCAGCTCCGGGCTGCTCCTCTGAACTCAGGAGCGTCAGTGCGGGCCCGTGTGGCTGGGTCAGGTGACTGTCTCTGACCAGTCACTGTGGATGGGGGAAGGAGGCCTCTCATTAGCCATCCTGTGGTCCATGTAGCCGAGGATGGGAGAGGCTGGCTCCCCAGAGGGAAATTGCTGTTCTATTTCCCTCTTCCCAGGAGAAGGAGCAGAGGTCCCCACAGCATCACCGGCCTGCTCTGTATAGACGGCCTGCTCATTTCTTCCCTGTTCTGGGTCCACAGGGCAGACCCGTCCCAAAGGGAAGATGAGGATGTTCTAGAATGAGCAGCTCTCCACCACCTGGGGAAGCTCGTGTTAAGGTAGAGAGTTGGGGTCGGGGCAGTGGGGGTCTGACCTTCGACACAACCACGCCCCCAGTGGCGAGGATGCAGTGGAGGCTGTGGCTCTCAGAGTTTGCTCTAAACCTCTCGTTTTTTCATCCTTCTTGTCTGTGAACCCCGAAGATTCAGGACCTCTGTGTCCAGAGTGCAGGGAGGTCAAAAGAGGCAACCGTGAACTCTGAGGAAAGGTTTCCCAGAGGAGGGGATATTGAGCTGGATCTTTAGGGATGAATAGGAGTTTGCTGAGGGGCGGAAGGGTGTGCTTTGCAGAGGGAACAGAGAAACAGGCAGACGTGAGGAGCTATGAAAGACTGCGGGTAGCTGGGGCCAGAGATTTTTCTGTATTGAACTTGGATCGAGGGCCTGTTGTTGACCAGATGTGGTGCTGGGGTCTTCACGTCACCTCTCTGATGCTTTGGTGTTGACGAGAGGCTGCTGAGGGTGGGTCCATGTGCAGATGGAAGCACGGCTGCTCAGGTGTCACACGCTCCCAGTCGCCCAGCAGCCTGGGGGTTCGAATATGAACCCTGGTCTCTGGGAGTCCAGAGCTTGACCCTCTCTGCTCTGCTTGGTCCTCTCTGCTCCAGTGGTGGCGGTGTCAGCCTTGGGCGGCCCCACACTTATGCCACAGCTGCGGCCAGGCCCCGCCGTTTACTGCACACCGGCTGCCCCACTGGCAGCCCCGAGAAATTCCTGAGTTTCAGGGCTGTGCAAATAAATTAGGGCACTGGCATGGTGGGGGCCTGGGGGGGGGGTCACAGTTTCCCTGGCTGGCGCCTCCTGCCAGGGGCCTCAGCGAGCCTGGGCTGCTGGGGGCTGGCCTGGCCTGTCTGTCTCTGTCATCTCCATCTCCTGTCTGTCTGTCTGTCAGCCTGTCTGCTGGCTTTCAGTCTCTGCTTCTCTCCGTTTCTGTCTGTCTCTTTCTGCCTGTCCCTGCCCTCCCCCCACCTGGAATTGTGAGCTAAGAGGGGACGTGTGAGATGAGGGCTTCTGGATGAGGGGCGGACGCGCACCTGTGGTTGTCACGGTTCCCAGCTTAGCCGATGACTCACCAGCTGCCCCGGGTGGGTTTTTCTCCATCCCTGAAGGTCCCTTCTGGGCTGTGTTGGTGTCACTCGTTTATAACTCATGCCATGTTCTGTGTCAGCCCTGTGCTGGGCCATACAAATCAGTTGGTTAATCCACCCGTCTCCACCTGCCTACCCACCCAGAGCATCTTGGGTGTCCACGTGGGCCTGACCCTGGGTCGGGGCTGAGCGGGAGAGCAGGGTGCCAGCCTCAGAGTCACCGTCCGGTCGGGAAGACAGTGGGCAGACACGTCGGTCTAAGGTGTCAGTTCCTAAGTGGGGGCGGGAGGCTGCCGGTCCGGCTGAGGCGTGTCCCACCTGGCTAGAGGGGAGGCGGGAGCTCTGACGTGCGGCTGGCGCCGCTGTGCCCATCCCGGCACTGGGAGCCTGCGTGCGGTGATGTTGGCCGGGTGTCTGCACCGAGGTGGACCCAGAAGTCGTGTCGCAGGAGTGGCCGGCCCCCACGGAGCTGTGGACAAGAGGGCAGGGATGTGGCCCAGGGGCGGGCAGCCCTTCATGGAGGGACCGAGGGGTAGCACCGTCAGAGGGAAGGGAAGTTGTCAGGAGCCGCGGGGGGCAGTGACCCGCTGCCTGGGGCTGCGGGAGGGGCGGGCCCCCAGGGGAGGGCAGCCACCGCATATGTGTGCATGCACATGCACGCACGCAGTCTCACACTCACCCCTATACAGACTCAAACATGCCTAAACACACCTTGCACGCACATACCCACTCACACACACTTACACTTCACATGCACACACATGCTCGCAAGTCTCACATGCAGTTACGTGCACACTCACACCTCATACACACTCAAGCACACCTTGCACACACTCACTCACATGCACACACTTGTTTCACATGCACACCGATGCATTCACACGCCCACACTCCTGTGTAGACGTGTCTCTTGGAAACGACTCTGGGTCTTTAGGCTTCCCTTGCAAATACCTGTTATCTCAAAAAGAGAAGGAAAAAAGCAAGAGAGGTGGGGGGAGCGCCGGTCCAGGCCCCTCGCGGGACCCCCGCACTCCCGGGAGCAGTTTGGTCTCTGCTGGGTTTCTCAGCCTAGGTGGACCTCACCTGGGACCCCTGGACTCAACTCCGGGGGCTGGAGAAGGGTGAGAAGGGTCTGGGCCGAGCTTCGGAGGCCCTGGAGGAGGGGAGGACCCGATGCGAATCTCCCGCTGGCCCACGGGCAGCCCACCTTTGTGTTCTTTGGGGCAGGCGTTAAACCCCTGAGGCCAGCATATTCTCTGGGAGGGGAGAAGGGTGGGCCTGCTAGGGAGGGCTCCCCAGAGCCCTGGAGATGGTCCTGTTTACCAGGAGAAGCTTGCTTTTCACAGAGGTTTTAATCTCAAAATGTCGAATTTCAGTGAGGACTTTTTCGGTATCTGGTGAGATGATCATGTAGAATTTTTCTTTTAGGTCGTTGCGTTGATTTTTCACTATTGAGCTACCCTTGCATTCCTGAGGGAGCTCTGCCTGGCCCGATGTGTTACTGTCCCTGTAATGTGCTCCTGGATTCGATTTTCTGATGTTTTATTTAGGACCCGGCAGCTAGATTCCTACGTGAAGCTGGCCTGGACTCCTGTCTTCCTGTCGCATCCGTGTCTGCTTTTGGTATCAGGATTTTCCTAGTCTTACAAAACCTGAGAAGGCACTAGGCTCTGGGGCAGTTTTTCAGCAGGGTGGAAATTACGGCTCTGCTGTACCGTCTTGGCCTCGTCCTGTAGAGAGATCTTAATTTAATCTCACAGCAGCCTGTGAGGAGAGCACTATGCCTCTCATTTGACACACGGGAAAATGAGGCTCAGAGAGCCAGAGGCCTGGTCTGTGGTCAGACGGCGGGAGGCGGCTCAGGTGGGCTGTGAACGCCGGCCAGTGTGACTCCAGCCGCTGTGCTTTTCGTGCTCTTCACCCCGGCCAAGAATCGTCTGAGATGCTGGCCTGTATGAGAGCCAGTGGCCTTGTTCTGGGTTTTTCTGGTGGGGTCGGCAAGAGCACTGATTGAGCGTCAAGAGAACTTTCCTAGTCTGCTAACCCATCCGCTGGCCACCTATCTAGGCACCCCCCCACCATTCATGCGTCCACTTACCCACGGATCCGTTACCTGCCCAGTCATTTGGCCCCCCTCATCCGTTCGTCCCCATGCTGTTGTACCCGCCGTTAACCCACCTTGCCGTCAATCCATCCTACATCTTCTCACCCGTCTCCCCACCCGCCATCCGCCTGCCCATCCATCACACATTTATCCACGTGCTGGTTATCGTCCATCCACTGACCCACCTTCCCATCCATCTGTCCTCCATCTGCCACCCATGTACCCACCCACTTATCCATGGTCTGTCTACCGTCCATCTGCTCACCCATCCATTTCTTCATCAGCTATCCATCTACATACCAGTTCACGTCCCCATTCACTAATCTACCTTCTTGTCCATGTATCTTCCATCTGCTATCCACTCATCAGCCACTCACCCAGCCATGCGCCCACTCATCCATCTGTCCACCTACCCGTCCATGCACCCACTCACCCATCCATCCATCCATCCACCCACCCATTTATCCATGTACCCACTCACCCATCTGTCCACCCACCCGTCTATGCACCCACTCACCCATCTATCCATCTATCCACCCACTCACCCATCCATCCATCCATCCACCCACCCATTTATCCATGTACCCACTCACCCATCTGTCCACCCACCCGTCTATGCACCCACTCACCCATCTATCCATCTATCCACCCACACACCCATCCGCTCTGGGGCCTTAGCCTTAAAGTAGGGGTGGGATTTGGGTGTGCAGAGATTTCAGAAAGGTGGGCACCCTGGTTTGGGATAGTGATACAAGCAAAGATGAGGGGTTAGGAACCAGAGTTTTCAGTTTATCAAGCATTGGATGCCACAACTAGAAGGACCCACAACTAAAATATACAAGTATGTACTGGGGAGATTTGGGGAGAAAAAGCAAAAAAAAAAAAAAAAGATTGGCAACAGTTGTTAGCTCAGGTGCCAGTCTTTTTAAAAAAAGAATTGGGTGCATGGAGGGCAACAGAGGAAAATGGGTTTGGAAAGTTAGGTGGGGACTAGATGGTATGGGCTTTGAATGCCGCCCTTAGACGTTTTCACTTCATCCTTGGGCCAGAAGTCTTCAACCAGGGGTCCATGAGTGCACTCCAGGGAGTCTGTGAGACCCCTAAAATGATACACAGCAGTTTTTGATATATATGCCCGTATATCTATTAAGACTCTTGGTTGCAAGTGACAGAAGACCTGGTCCAAGTTAGCTTAAGCAAAATGGGTTTATGTCATTGCAAAGTTCAGCTTTTCAATTAGCTTCAGGCATGGCTGGATCCAGGTTCTCAGCAGCTATCACTATGACTCTATTTCTCTTTTTTCTGTCTCTTGGCTTTCCTTTTTTTGAGTTGGTTCCAGCCTCAGACAGTCTCCACCTGAGGACAAGACGGCTTCAGGGATTTTCGATGTTAAATCATCTCATGTCTAATACAGTGGGAAAGAGAGAGGGCGCTTGCCCAAAATCTCACCTGAATTGGGTATCCTGGGCTCACACTGGCCTGGTGTCCATCCCTGAGTTAGGCATTGTCAGAGGAGGACTAGGAAATGCTGATCGGAGCGGCAGTGGAGTGGGGTAGACCCCAGAATGAAATCCAGGGGCCCTTCTTGGCAGGAGGGTGAATATATGTTGGGTGGTCAGAAACTACTCCTGCCCACCGCTGAGCTTTGTTCATATTTTCCTGTTTCGGTGGAGGGGTGGATGGTCCACAGCTCTTCTCAGAGCCTCCGAGGGGCCAGAGGTGATGGAGAGCCGAGCAGGGTTATGAGGGGGGGTGGGAGGAGGTCAGACGAAAAGCCCCCTGTAGGCATAGGCAGGACTGCAGGCAGGCTGGACAGAGGCTGCCCGGGGATCTCGATCTCACGGAGAGGACGGACGGGGTGGGACGCCGTCCTTCAGGCTGGGTGGAGGGCAGGGGACCAGGTGGGCGCTCGTGAGCTCAGCCTTGGCTGCTGCAAGCCCTTGCTCATCGCTCCTCCCTGGGAGTGTTTCCTCCTTCCAGAGTCAGGGCTCGGGGGAGGGAGATCTCAGCTGCCGCCTGGTGCCAGAAGCAACATTTTCTTTTCTCAGAGGTTGCTTCTGAGTCGTGGACATCCGTCTTTGTGATTTTTCACCTGTGTGTGTTGGTAATGAGATTACTGATCGTGTGTGCAGGGCCAGCGCTCACCCAGGGTCCAAGGAGCTTTCGATGCATTTCATTTTTTTTCTTTTTAGGGAGGAGAGGGAAGGGAGGGGACGAAGCCTGGCTGCTCACTTGAAGGATGCTTTTTCCAGTGTCTTCGTGAGCTCACCCTCTGAAGGTCCCCAGGGGCTGGTGAGCATGTGAGGTCACGGGGCTACCGGCACCCTGGCTGGCTGCTCATCGGCACCCTGCACCAGGGTTAGCTCAGGGCCCCGGGCCCCTGCGCTCTGGACCGGCCCCTCCCTTCTCCTGGAGGGTCTCAGGCCGCCCTGCCTGCGCCATCTGCTGGCTTGCACCCCCCACCCCCCGCCCCCGGGTGCTCCCAGCCACCTCCCACCCTCGGTCCTGTACCCTTTGCTTCACGGCCAGACTTGTCTTTTTGCAAATGATTATTGCTTACTTTTTGCCATCGATTATTAAATGATGTTGTTTAGGTTTTGTCTGGTTTTGGACCTCCTGTGGCTGGAATCTTCCTCAGGCTCCTTGAAAGGGGTGTCTCCAGTCCCTCTTGAATCCCCAGTGTGCTGTGACCTCGTGGTGGCCCCAACACTGTGCTGGAACCTGCCCACTCGGTGTCCTGGATGCTTTGCCGAGTTCCCTGGGGGCACTGGATGTGGGTGACTGACCTTTCTCCTCTTTACAGCTTCTCTCTTTCCTTGATTTCCATGGCCCTTTCCCCACCTTTTCTCTTCTTGCCACTGGCCTCACCTCCTCCCACTCTCTGTATTCCCTGAGAGCCAGCCACAATGTGTCAAGCTGGTTCCTGCCTCGGGGCCTTTGCACATGCCGTAACATCTGCCTGCAATGCCATTCCCCAGATCTTTGCATGGCCGCCACATTTTTGCCAGGTGAGTCTCAGCTGAAATGTCACCTCCTAGTTGAGGCCCACTCTGACCAGTCTTGCCAAAAGAGTGCACCAGTCCCTCTCCTGACAGTGCCCTTCTTATCTACTTATTTATTTGTTCCTTTTCTCTTCCCTCCACCAGAATGTTGGCCACATGAGGGCGGGGCCTTGGTTGGTCGAGGTCACTGCCACATCCCAGTAGCTCTGATAGGGGCTGGCGGGTAGTAGGTGTGTGAGGGGCATCTACACACTGAAGGCCTCTACCTGTCCTCCGTTAGCCACACAGGCTTGGGGTCGGATCCCTGTGCCACCTTTTACTGGTGATGTGACCTGGGGCAGATCATTTGCCCTATCTGGGCCTGAGTTTCCTTATCTGTAGAGGATGGTTAAATAAAATAAACATCCCTGGAAACTCTCAGTCCAGTGTTTGGCGTTGTGTCGGCACTGAGGAAGTGATAGTTAAATATGAACCTGATCAACAGCTGAAATTCCTCCTGACATTTTGTGCCAAGAACAAGTTTCCTTTTCCCGGAGAACTAGATGACTTCCTCTTATCAGACAAGGAGCACCGGGTCATCCTCTAATTTCCCTTTTGGCCTTGGCTTCCAGGAGGCTTGCTGCTGAGGGGAGGCCTCAGGAGCAGCCCTGTTTCCTGTTGGGTCTTCAGGGCGGCTTTTTCTTTCCTTTCCTCTCTCTGCTCTTTGATTAGTCACTTCTGGCTCCACAGTGCACCTTTTATTACTTTTTATTACAGTAAAACCACACATAACATAAAATTGATCATCTTAGCCCTTTTTAAGTGTACAGGTCAATGGCATTAAGTACATTCACCTTGCACATCCATCTCCAGGGCTTTTCCATCTTGCAAAACTGAAGCTCTGTCCCCATTAAACTACCCCTCCCCAGCCCCCTCCCCAGCCCCCTCCCCAGCCCCCTCCCCAGCCCCTTCCCCAGCCCTGGCAGCCCCCATTCTGCCGTCTGTCTCTGTGAATCTGACTGCTCTGGATGTTTCATCTAAGCGGGCTGGTACAGAGTCTGTGCTTTTGTGCTGGCCTGTTTCACTCGGCACACTGCCCTCCAGGTCCGTCTGTGCTGTAGCAGGGGTCGGCGATCGCTTCCTTGTTAAGGTGAGCAGCGTTGCATGAGTGCAGAGACCCACTGTGTTCGTCGTCCCTCCGTCAGCGGGCGCTTGGTTTGTTGCCACCTCTTGGCTGCTGTGAGGAACGCTGCTGTGGGCATGGGTGTGTAGGCGCTGTTTTTAGAACATTACTTTCTTACCTTTCTGAGCCTGGGCTAAATTATCAATTAAAGGTAGCTGTTTGGACACTTTCTAGGACCACACTGTCTTATCGCTTTTGCCCGGGTGGATGGATGTGTGTGTGGCAGACACTGTGGCCACGGCTGGTGCCCCATCTGGTTCCCCCTCACCTGGAGGTGCACTCATCCCCCAGGTGTTGGCTGTTAATGGCTCACACCTGTGCCCTCCTCCAGCTGCCAGCCCGTGGCCAACAGAGCTGCCTCCCCCAACATGCCTGGGAGGTAATCCTACCCACTCTGCCCCGTCTCAGTCCTTGACCAGTGACTGACTGACATCCCTGTGAGTGGGACGAGCCCTGGGGTGCCAGTCATGCTGCAGGGCCCCTGTGGGATCAGGCTGGTGCTGGGCTGCAGCCGAGACCACATCTTTGTCCGGCTTCATCGTCTCTTCTGTCCTGCTTCCCTCTTTCCCTTTTCCTGAGAGTCGTCCCCCAGTAAACCACATGCACACAAACCCATCTCAGCTCTGCTTCTGGGGTCCCGGTCTAAGACAGCGTGTAACTCCCGTATTCCCTCCTGTGGGGGTGTGTCTCTCGTGGCTGTGGGGGTGGAGTCTGACACGATGGACGTGCCGAGGCCTGCTGGGCCACGTGGGAAGGAGTGGGCTCCTTGGAAGGGGCAAAATTCTCAGTGTCCCCCACTTAGAGGAGAGGCAGGTCCTAACCCAGGAGACCAGGACATTCCGGAGGTGACTCTGGGCAGGAGGGAGCCGGGTCTCCCCTCTGGGCCTCTCTCCTTTGAGTGTGGACCAGAGAAGCCCGAGGTTGGTGGAGCGGGAGCCCATGAGGCTGGTGGGCAGTGAGCGTGCGTCCGCCGTCGGGCCCTGCCTGCTGATTTCCCTCGCGAAGTTGGGAACCCAGCTTTGGTGTAAAATGTTCTGATTTTAAATGTTATAACATTAAATTACTTATAAATTAATAACATTGAATGTTAGAAGATTGGCAACTAATTTCAAAGGCACCACACGGACCCCCCGAACATACTGTCTGGGCGGACGGCCCAGTGGTGGGTTTCTGCGCCTCTGCTTGGACCTGGGGGCCGGGGACGGCCATCTGGGTGGGCTTCCGGGAGGAGCTGGGGACCCCGCTGCCATCAGAGGGGCTGCAGCGGCCAGGTGATCCTGGTTACTCGCGCTTCGTAACGGGTGTGTCTGCACGTGTGTCCATGTTTGTCTCCCTCTGTCATCCGAGCTGTTGGAAAGTCCCAGGATTGGGGTGTGGCTGCCTCTTGTTTAAAAGGGAGATCCCCGGCCAGTGTTTCAGAAGTGCTAAAGCCAAAGCAGCACCGACCTGAGACTTTCTTCTTATCTGGGTTCCCAGTGAAAATGTCGGATGCCCACTTATACTGTAGTTTGAGATAAATGTTGACTAAGTGTGTGCGAGACGTTGTGCGGGACAGGCTTGTGCTGTGCCGTCATGCGTGGCTTCTCTGAGGTTTCCGTGGAACGGCGCGTCTTGTGTTGGATTTGCTGGCTCTGCTGTGCCTCCTCTTGTCAGAGTCAGAAGGATCAGAGAGCTGGCAAAGGGAAGAATTGCCTTACCTCGTGACTTGACGTTATGTAACGCCAGGCCCCACTTTTGATAATGGTGGTGCTGGGGATGAATCCGTGTCCCCCGGGGGGGATGATGTGGCCTTGCCAGTCCAAAGGGTCTTCCTCCGGGGCCTGCTGGGGGTGGGTGCGGCGGTCACTTGGTCAGAGGTCACGTCACCTTCCTGTAGGGCCGTGGGCTTGTGTCTGGCAGGGAGCAGCAGTGGGGGCAGCTGAGGGTGGAGCAGCGACCTGAGGCACGTTTGACGGATATGGCAGGCCTCCCTCACCTCCCCTGCCACCCCACACATGGTGGGGGCTGTGGAGAGTGCGCGTGTGTCCACGCGTGTGCCCAGCCCTGTTCCCTGCGGCCGCTCCCTGGGGGAGACCCTTACCCAGTGTGCCGCGCTCCCCAACAGCTGCCCTGTCCTGCCCACATTCAAGCTGCGGCCTGAGAACCTGACCCCAGGCTGCGTTAGAGTCCCTGCTGCCCCACCCACAGCAGGGTCTGACCAACAGAGAGGACGCTGTGGCAGCCCAGCGTGACCTCCACTGCCCGCTCCTGCCCACAAGGAGCCTGCTCCAGCCGTCCCTGGGCCGCGGCAGCCCCGGAGGCTGCATGTCGATGGTCCCGTCCTTCATTCCCACCTAACTGGATTGTCTCTGGCTCTTCCTTACACAGAGTGGCAAGCCAAACTCAAGGTGACCTGTGGCCTCCATTTCACAGTGTTGGCATCTGCCACATTGCCTTTGACCGTTTTTCTTGCTACAGTGCGTTAGAGCGTATTACAGATATGACGATGTCGACAGTGTTAGTATTTAAAAATGCCAGCATTTGGCAGCCGTTGCAGTGCACAGCATGAGCGGCTGTTCCTTGCTGTCACCTGGTCCTCTGCCCATCCCCGGGTCCCTCTGTTCGTGCCGGTTTCCTTCTCAGCTGGCTGGTCCACAACCCGGGTGCCCTCAGGACCCGGCGCATGGGTGGTGAGGTTTAGTCTAGAGCGGCCCATGCCCTCTGCGCCCCCTCTGCGCTGAAGGGGGCACTTGCCCTGGGAATGACCCGCCTCTGGACTGTGCGCCTCGTTGCCAACTGAGGGCCCTGTGCTTCTGGTTCCTGTTGCTGCCCCGCCGTCTTCCCCAGCACCTGGTGGTGAGAGCAGTACGGCGTGTGATCTGCTCAGGAGTTTAGGGGGGCTTGGCCCGGCCCTTTCTCAGCTGCATGTGGCATTGGTTGGGGACATCGGTGGCATTCACCTGGCTTGCGGGCTGAGGGAGGCGTCCAGAGCGGACTGGCCCACAGCCCAGTGCCGTGATTGGGACGGGGGATGTCTGGGCCCGTGCAGTGTCTCTGGCGGGGAGTCACAGGCCCTCCCATGGCCCCCTGCTCTTGGAGACCCAGGGAAGCTGCCCGGCCTCAGGAGGGGCTCAGCATCCCCGCCAGGCCCTTGTGGGAGCGGCCCCTGTGGGAGCTGCGGCTCTGGGGCTCCTCAGTGAGGCGTGACCGCAGGCCCCTTGCTCAGCCAGTCGTGGTGGAGAGGAGGAGCTTCATGAATGGGCCAGTGTGGCCATGCCTCGCCCCAAGCTGGGCCGCTGACCCTCCTGCAGCTGGCAGGGCTCCTGCTGGCAGGGGCCCACTTAGCCCGCGGGCTTCCTCTTGTTTTTTCAGCTACATCTCGGGAGCTGAGAGCTGAGTTAATTATACTCCTCAGCTAATACTGCACTGTTAGCTTGGGTCTCTGCAGGGCCCCGCTGCTGTTTCATTGCCCAGTTTGTTCCCCTTGTCTGTGCTCCCTGCGCCGTTCTGTCTCCCTGCTGTGGGCGGTTGGCCAGCCCGGTGGGTGTGTACCTGTTTGCCCATGTTTTGTGGGCGGCATATTTTATTGGACGTGTGCATCTTCACATGTCGTTGTTGGGCCTCTGTCTTGTTCTGTTTCTTTCCTGTTCCACTTAGTGTCTCTTTTTAGGTCCATCCTTATTGCTCTGTGTACCCCGAATCCTTGACTTGGAATTCTGTGGGGTCCTCGTGGGGGTGTGTCTGTCAAGTCCCCGCAGGAAAGAAGTCCCAGGGTTTACTGGGGGGTGGTTAGAGAGGGCCCTCGAGCAGAGATGTAGACGGGTGAGGGAACTGCAGGGCATGGCGCAGCTCTCCGAGTAGCAGCAGTGGGCGGGGAGCACTTAGCTCCCTGGGCCTGCAGAGGTGGGCGAGGGGCAGCCCTCAGAACCCAGCAGGGTCACTGACGGGAGCTGTGGCTGTGTTGCGGGGCCACCATCCCCAAACCCCTGTCTTGAGGGAGGGGGGAGGGAGGGAGGGAGTAACCCCCCAGCCTCTGCCTCGCGCCCTCTGACCTCCTGCAGTGGCTGCCACTGGAGGCTGCAGGAGTCCGGGGATGCAGCTGGGGTCAGCCCACTGCGTGTGGAGCAGGGTGGAGAGGGCGGGGAGCAGAGGTGGGACAGGTAACTGGCATGCTGGCCTGTGCCTGCTGTCCCCTCCTAGCACCAGAGGAGTTCCCAGTGAACACCGTGCGGTGTGGCCCTGGGGCACGTGTCTGTGGGGGGCTCCCTGGCGTGAGAGCTCAGCGCTCATACACTGCATGTGGTCACTTCGGCCAGTGGGCGCGATCGTCCTCGTCTTGTTACTATTAGTGTGCGTGCATTGTCCAGCTTCACCAGGCTGACGGGTGTAGGGCAGAGCCTGGGATGTTTGCTTTGCGTCTCCTGGTCCCTGATGAGCTCCTGTCTCAATGGCGTGCGCCCCGTGACCCAGCCCGCAGGTACCGGGCAGCCTGGCTGCAGAGCCTGTGTCTGCTGACCGCGGTCTGGCTGCTGGGGCCTCCCCTGCGGGAGGTCGGGCACCTATTCTCGTCCCGACCCCCACCCCGTGGCTCCTCTTTGCAGCTTGTAGGGGGAGCCCTTCTGCAGGAGCCAGACATTCAGGGGCCACTTGCTGGGGGAGCCGCAGGGACATAGCAGTGGGAGCCCTGGAGGGACGTGTTGGAGCCTGAGGGGCAGTGGTGCAGAGTGTGGCCTCCTGCTCCCCGCCTGTCTGAGTGTCCTGCCCTGCGTGCTCATCTCCAGGGATAGGGAGCACGCCCCTCCCCAGCACCCAGCTATCTCCGACCCCGTGGAAGCTCCCCACACGGAGCTGAGATCTCCCGCCCTATCCCGACATAGATGTGCATGGGCCCGGGGCCCATCCAGGGCAGCTGTGGGCATGGGCCAGGGCCTCTGCGCCTGCTCTTCTCCAGGTGAGCCACCCTGAGGGGCCCGGCCCCTGTCCTGCTGGGCCACTGCCTCTGGACGCCTCCCAGCCAGTCCCATCCCCCTCACAGCAGGCACACCCTCCAAACAGTGCCGTGCTCTGCACAGCACGCTGGAGCCCAGACGTCCGTTCTCCCAGCTGGGGACCACAGGCAATGTCCATGGGGTTCCCAGCCCAGAGGCAAGCCTGGGGACCTGGGTTCCAGCACGCCCAGCCACACATGAATGCACAGAGAGGCCACACAGGCTTTGTGGGGCCAGAAGCCCATACCCGGTGACCTCTCAGAGTGGCCAGGGCACCGTGGTTTTCAGGAGGGGTCAGAAACCTGAATTTTCATGTGAACATTTCCAATTTGTAAATGCTGGTAATTAAGACTAAAAACCCACTGTGCTCAGCAAACAAAACACACCCATGGGTAGCGCCTGTGGGCTCCCAGCCGTGACCTAAGGTGTGGTAGACCTCTTCACTGTATACAGATGCAGAGCCAAGGCTCAGAGAGGGCCAGGGCCTTGCTCAGGGTTGCACAGCAAATGAGGAGGACACAAAGTCAGGGTCTGATGTTTTTTATCAATCCTCTGGGCCTGGGGTCGGGGTGAGGGGCGAACATCAGATCTGGAATCGCCTGAGTGTGGGCAGCACGTGACACTGGGGGTCTAAGGACCAGGCCACCCTGGGGCCTATGAGGGTGAGCAGAACTAGGGAGCAGTTTGTTGGAGGATGCGAGGTGGGGTGGGTGGGTGTGGCAGGGCTGGGCGGGACAGGGGTCCTTTGGCAGAGCCTGCCCACCTGTGGCAGGAGTGTTTGCTGGCGGGATGTGTTCTTCCTGTGAACGTGGGACGATGGGAGGGAGGAGGCGGCGGAGGAGGGTGAGGGGTCAGTGTGCAAAGGCGTCCCTTCTTGAAAGATGCTGTCGAGAGGGGATCCGGGGCCTCTGCGCCCCCGCCCATCTCCACGCAGGGGTCGTTAGTCACGGGATGGCCCACTCCTACCGGCAGTCGCTCTGTGGAGCCCTCTGCCCCGCTGAGGTGGCTTCTCAGCTTGGAGGGACGTGCGGGTCAGCCCTTGGAGTCCATTGACAGGCCCGGGCTCCGAGCCTGGTGCCCGCACAGGCTCCTGTCCCCTGTGGCTCCCTGACCATCTTCACCCGGATGTCCCCTGGGCTTCTCAAACTTGGCCTGGCCCGGGCTGGGCTGCACATCTCCGCTGCAGGTCTGCGGTCCTCCTGCGACCTCCCTGCCCCGGGAGCCACAGCTCCGTCCCTGCAGTTGCTCGGGGGACCCACAGCTCGTGCCAGCCGCCTCTCCTGTCACGCCCCGTCCAGTCCATCCACAAACCCTGGCAATTCTGCCTGCCGAAGAATTCCCCTTTCTGCCATTGTCTCCTGCCTCCTGGCACTTGCTGCCCTGGCCATCTCCTGTCTCTTCCCTGGTCTCCCTCCTCCAGCCTAGCTTCTCTGTTCTGCATGCAGCAGCCAGATGAACCCCTTGAAGTGCACAGTCCCCTCAGGTCTTCCAGGCTCCAGGGCTTCCACGGCCGTCCCTCCAGCCAGAAGCCCTGCTTGATCCAGCTGCTTTCACACTCGCCCTGGCTCATACTGCTTCTCACATGGCTCTGTTATGGTGGCCCTCTGCTCTTCCTCACCCCCCTCCTGTGGTCCTGCCTCAGGCCCTTTGCACCTGCTTTTCCTGACCCTGACATACTTTGCCTCCAGGTACTCACATGGCTGTCTCCACTGATTTGATCAGGTCTGACTTCAAATGCCACTGTTTTAGAGAGCCCTTGCCTGACCACCTTTGCTAAGATAGGCTCTCGTGCACCCCCAGTCACTTTGTGCCATTTTCTTGCTCTCATTTGTTTATTTCTTCTTTGTACTTGGCATCCAATAATCTGCTGAGTTGCCGTGGGTTTACACCTGCCTCCCCCGCCAGGGAGTCAGCATGGCAGGAGGCTTGTCTCACTGGCCACACGCCCCCGTTCTAGGGGATGTCTGGCCCACTGTGGTGCTGGTTGACTGGCCAGCAGAGGCAGACCTTTTCCTGCTCTGCGGGGCACTGGTCACTCTGTCACTGCCCCAGATGTGGGCCTTGCACCCCGCCGTGCTGTCCCGCCCCTGCCCTGGGCTCAGCTGGGAGCGGACAGTCCAGCTGCTCCTTTGAGAAACAGTGGGGGCTCCACTCTGCTTCCTCTCCCCTCTTCTTCTTCAGGAACTTTTAAGAAGTTTTTATATGTTTTAGGTTTGAAATGACAAATGCTTGAAATACTAGAGATGTCACTTCATTGTCTTTTTTTCTCTTTTTAAAAATATCAGACAATTTTAGCCAAATGCCTGCAAACCACAGCACGGCATAGGGGCTGGGAGCCGGGGTGGTTGCAGAAGGAGCCCTGTGTGTGACCCAGGAGCACAGGCCTCCGGGGGCCTCTCGGTGGGCTGGGACCTGTGCCTTGCGAGGATGGAGGTGGGGGAGGAGTGAGGGTGGGTGAGAAGGTGACGTTTGAGTAGCTCAGAGAGGATGATAAGGAGGGGCTGCGAGAGCCCTGCAGGAGTGTTGGGGCGGCTCCCACAGGGCGTCCAGACCTTTCCAGCTGGGGGGAAGCTGGTGGGGTTTGGGGCCGTGTGTGTTGGGGTTGGCTGGTTTGCAGAGAAAGACAGGGGTGGAGCTGGAGCTGGGGAGGGCAGGGCGCGACGTGTTCCAGGTCAGGTGGGAGGTGAGCCTGGGGCTGGGGCAGAGAGACTGGAGAGCTGTGGGGGGAGAGCGCCGGGACGTGGGGTGTGGGGGTGTCAGGAAGAGCGGGTGTGCAGGACAGTTCTGGCGTGTGGTCACCTCTGCCGAGGCAGCCAGGGAGCTTGGCAGGAGCCTCCCCTGCCTAAGCTTGCAGTGCAGGGACTCTCCTGGGGGTCCTGAGCTCTGGGGTCTGAGGGCCGTGCTGAGGCCTGGAGGCGGCCTGCTCCCGCCCAGGCCCGGCATCCACCTGGCCGCAGCCTCTGGGCGATGGCTGGGGGTGGAGCTGGACTTTTGGGGGAGAGAAATTGTGGTTGTGTGTGTGTGTGCATATGTGCGTGTGCAAGACTGCCGTGCTGTCCCGGCATGTGGCTGTGGCTGGGGTGAGACGGTGTATGTAACTGGAGGACTGTGCAGGGTACATGAGCGACTGTGATGGCTGTCACCAAGGGGGCGAGAGACCCAGAGTGTGGCAGGCACGTGGGCCTGTGCCCTGGTGAGTGTGCCTGAGCGAGAATGCAGGTGTGAGTGGGTGTGTGTGTGAGCGTGTGTATGAGATGTGGGCCGGAGAGTCCCACTCGGAGGCAGGTGTCAGAAGGCAGACGAGGCTGGGGATCAGTGGTCCTGAGTGGGACCATGTTGGCGACTCTGTCCGTCAACACCTGTGACATCTGAGCGACAGTGGATGCCCCTGTCTGCACCTGAGCAGACGTGACATGGGAACGAGTGCACGTGTGTGCTGTGTTACGGGGTGCACGTATGAGTGAAAGGGGCTGAGGCTGTGTCCCACTGTGCACGTGTGCTGGCGTGTGTGCCTGCGGGGATGCGCATGTGGCCACGTGTGCCGGCCGTGTGATGCTGACAGGTGCCCTTTCATTTCCCCCAGGGCCTCCCGGGAGAGGGGACTGTTCATCTCGAGGTGGCACCAGGCCGGCCGTGGGACCATGACGCTGCTCTGGGAGCCCGTGGAAGCCTGGCTAGTGCTGGCCCTGGCCTTGGCGCTGGCCCTGGGCCCCAGTGTGGGCGTGGCTGCCCCGAGGCAGGACTGCACAGGCGTGGAGTGCCCGCCGCTGGAGCACTGCATCGAGGAGGCGCTGGAGCCGGGCGCCTGCTGCGCCACGTGCGTGCAGCACGGCTGTGCCTGTGAGGGCTACCAGTACTACGACTGCCTGCAGGGCGGCTTCGTGCGCGGCCGCGTGCCTGCCGGCCAGTCCTACTTCGTGGACTTCGGCAGCACCGAGTGCTCCTGCCCGCCGGGCGGTGGCAAGATCAGCTGCCAGTTCATGCTGTGCCCGGAGCTGCCTCCTAATTGCATCGAGACTGTGGTGGCGGCCGACAGCTGCCCGCAGTGTGGCCAGGTGGGCTGTGTCCACACTGGCCGCAAGTACGCCGCTGGCCACACCATCCACCTGCCGCCCTGCCGGGCCTGCCACTGTCCTGACACGGGGGGTGAGCTCATCTGCTACCAGCTCCCGGGTTGCCACGCAGATACCGAGGCCATGCCGGCCGCCTCCACTGGGAACTTCTCAGACGCTGAGGAGGGTGACCCCGAGCGACACTACGAAGACCCCTACAGCTACGACCAGGAGGTGGCCGAGGCAGAAGCTGCAGCGGCCCTGGCGGGCGAGCTCCCGGCAGGAGCACGGCGCCCAGCCTCTCTGGGAGGCGGGAGTCAGCCACCGTCAGCCATCCAGGCCACCCCCTGGCCGGCTGCCCTCCCCAGGCCAACGGTGGCTGCTGCCCTGGGTCCCCCAGCCCCTGTGCAGGCCAAAGCCAGGAGAGTGACGGAGGACAGCCAGGAGGAAGGGGACGAGGAGAGGGAGGAGTTGATGGTCAGGGAGTGGCTGGCAGCAGGTGGCCCCGAGGGGCTGGATGGGCCGCCCGCTGCAGGCCCAGCTGGGCCTGGTCTCCCTGTCCAGGAGGGGGGCGCTGAGGCCAGGGCAGGGCCCGAAGAGAATCTCATCCCGGACGCCCAGGCCGCTCCCCACAGCACTGGGCAGGAGGGAGCCGGGCCCGTTCTAGAGTCAAGTACGGCCAGCGTCCTCCCATCACAGGCCACGCTGAGCTCTCCCGGGGGCCCGACGAAGCCCAGTGCCCATGCCGTCCTGACCACATCTCCCCAAGAGGCAACCCTGGTTCCACCCACCCAGGACGTGCCCAAGCAGCTGCCGGTTCTACCCCGTCCTCGGCCCGAGGAGGACACAGACCCCAACTCGGTCCATTCTGTCCCCAGAGGTGACTCTGAAGGTAAGACCCTGTCCTGGTCCCTCCAGGGGCACCCAGCCCAGGGAAAGGGAGTCATGGGGCCCTGTCCCTGCCCCAGGTCTCTACACAGCTGCCTGCCATGGGGGTACCCTGCAGGGCAGGAGGCTGTGAGCTGGAGCTTTCTGCCTGGCTCGGCCCCCGGGGGTGGAGTGGGTGGGCAGGGCTGAGGTCCCCGTCAAGGTGGTGTGGGCTACCTGGTAGTGCTGTGGTTGAGGGCCTCTTGGGCGTGCCTCTTCAGGGCTGGGGGAACCCCGAAGAGGGGGGTTCCAGCTCAGGTGCAGGTTGGGCTGGTGGGGTCTGTGGGTGCGCTGGCAGGAAGTGGGGAACTGCGGATTTGGGGCAGCTGCCTGCTCCCACCCTTCCTGATAGTAGGCCCTGGGCATGGCTGCGCGCTTGATCTCCCACGTGGCAGCAGGAAGGACGCAGTCTCTTGTGGGGCTCCTTGTGAGAACCCAGTAGCAGGTCTGCCACCCCTTCCAGCCAGGGCTTCTCGTCCCTCCTCTGCTCAGCAGCATCCTGTGGCTCCCATCTACTTGGAGTAGGAGCCAGAGTCCTTCCAGGGCCACGGACCTTGGGCCCTGCACAGCCTGCCCCATGACCTCCTCCACCTCCTCTTGGTTTCCCTTGTCTACGTCCGTTCTGGTAACAAAGTACCATAGACTGGGTGCTGAAACAACAGACATTTATTTCTCGTAGTTCTGGAGGCTGGAAGTCCGAGATGAAGGTGCCGGCAGATCCGTGTCTGGGGAGAGCCCGCTTCCTGGTTTGCAGGCGGCGTCTGCTCCTTGTGTCCTGTGGCGGGGCAGGAGGAGAGCTCTCACATCTCTCCTCTAAGGAGCACTGGTCCCCTCCTGAGGGCTCCGCTCTCACGACCTGGTTATCTCCCCAAGGCCCCGTCTCCAGATGCCATCCCACTGGGGATCAGGGTTTTAACATATGACTGGGGGGCGTGGATACAGTCCAAAGCAGCCTGCCCCTCCCTGACTCTGGACTCTGCTTGGCCTCCCAGCTCCTCCCAGGCTCCTCCCAGCCCAGGGCCTCTGCACTTGCCACTCCCTCTTCTTGAAATGCTCTTCCAGGTGTCTGTGTGGCTCCCTCCCTCCATCCACTCTCTGTTCAAGGTCACCTCCCGAGAAAGCCTCCCCTGATCGCCCAGCTAAAAAAGGGCAGCCACCTCCCTCTTCCTCTGCTTTGCTTTTTCCAGCGACACCTGGCATTATAGTACGCAGTCACTTGTTTGACATTGTCTCCTCTAGTAGAATGTTAGTGCCACAAGCAGAGGGACCACGTCTGTCATCTTCTCCGCTATGCCCGAGGGCCTCTAGCAGGGCCCAGCACACAGCTGCTGCTCTGTGAGCATGGGGTGAATGAATGAGAGACTCAGTGGGGGCTTTCTGGCCACCCCCTCTCTCAGGCTTGCCTCCTCACCTGTTCTCCTGCCATCTCATGAGCACCCTACACTATCTCCCCTCTGTTCCACTCTTGCTCACACTGTTCCCGCCACCTCAGGCAGCACCTCCTCCAGGAAGCCTTCCCTGAATCTTTGTCTTGTCTGACTCCCTCCCCCAACCCTAGGGTGTTGTCTTGCTGTCTGGAGATCTCCCCCAACAGCTGGGAGTATGTCTTGTTCAACCCCGTCTCATCCACTCTGTAAACTTTCATTACGTGTCAACTGTGAACGGGCTCTGGGGAGGCAGGAGTGGACAAGGGCAGCTCTGGTCTGCAGGCGGGGTGCTGTGAGGGAGGCATGTCCGGGTGGTATCTGGGAAGTTTTTCTGGAGGAGGGGCATGAGGGGGCCCTGGGATTTCTGTGGCATCCCCCCAGCTGTGTGGCCTTGGGCAAGTCTCTTAGCTGGCCTGGGCCCCTTTCCCATCTTCCAGGAGTTAAAGCTCTTGCTGTGCGTCCACTGTGGGCAAAGCCTGCGTCCATGCAGGGAGGGCTGGGACCGCGGGTTCCTCTGACCTGTCGCCCCGGCCCAGACAGCTCGGCTTCAACCCGCTGATGGCGGGCAGGGCGCGGAACTCACCCTCGCCGAGTGCCCCGAGGTGCTGGCCGGTTCTGTGACGGGATCCTCCCCATGGGCGGGGGAGGGGGGGGGTGGGCTCCTTCTCATTTTATGCTGGGTAGAGCGAGGTCAGAGAGGTGTGGCTAGTGACTCTGGGCCACACAGTGGGCTGGGACGAGGACAGTGGGCTTCGGGACTCCTCCCCACCCAGCCCTGAGCCTGCCGGCAGTGGGGAGCGTGTGCCGGCCAGGCTGTAACGGAGCGCCGTGTGCCCAGGAGGCTTGCGGGTCTGGCCTGGAGCACGGCGCGTGCGGCGTTTCGGCCGCAGTCTCTCGGGTTTCCGAAGCAGGCGCAGCCCCCACGTCTCCCAGCCCTGCTTCTGGCTGCTGAGGCCTCTCCGTGGTTCCGGGCCTTTGGAATCCTGGAGAATTGCTTTGTTCTCAGGAGCCCTAGTTGTATTTTGTCTGCTTTGGGTTTTCTCAAATGGATTTGGGGTGTGGCCTTTGAGGAGGGCTGCTCAGGGGCAGGGGCCCCTGATGGAGCGTCCCTTACCCCGTCTGAGGGCTGTCCTGGCAGAGGGCGCGGCACATGCAACCCCAGAGATGAGGATTAGCGGGGCAGGGACAGGTGGCTGCGTTACTCCGTGTGTGGGGAAAGGAAGGCCTAGGGTCTGGGGTGGGGCTAGCTAGAGTTCACTGGGACCCAGGAGCTTGGCCCTGGCCAGACGGATGAGGGCTGGCCGTCCGTCCACCACCCGTGCATCTTTCCTCCTCTCCTCACCCCATGCCCGCCCAGCACCCACTCTGGCTGCACGCCCAGTTCACTTGCTCTGGCCCCACTCCCCATGAAACTTAGGCAAGTGGCTTACCGTCTTGTGCCTCATTTTCTCCATCTAAGTGGGCAGAGAAGTCTGTCCCTGCTTCATGGGGCTCTTTTGAGGATGAGCTGAGCTAATTCACGCCCAGTGCTTGGCATAGAGCTTAGCACTTGCTGAGTAAAGCTGTTAGCCACTATTAATCCACATCCATTCTTCAATCCACCCACTTACTTAACAGTTGTCTGTGAAGGCCCCTCTCTCTGCTGGGGGTTGTGCCAGTGGAAAGGCAGGCACAGCCTCTCCCTTTTGGGGTCTAATTGGGGAGGAGGGCGGGCGTTAGTGGATAAGCACACAGATTTATTCACGGTCACAACTGAGTGCATGCAGCATGGATTGGATGGGCGGACTGATGGCTGGCAGTCAGGTGCCCGATTGGGCATCCTTGGGGAAGTGGGGCCTTAGACCCCTGGTTACTATTGTGGGTGGGGGATGAGGGGTCCCAAGTGAATGAGGGGCACTCGTGGGGGCAGGGAGAAGCTGGGGCAGTAGCTTTGCCTTGCTCGCCCTGGGGGCCTGCTGGGAGGTGGGCCATGGGGCGGAAATGACCCCCAGCCTTGTTGCCATGGCAGCCCTGGGGCCTGGAGAGGGAGGTTTCCAGCTATTGCCCCAGGCTTGGCTGGGGCGGGGGTCCTGTCTTTGAGCCGGAGCCGTGCCAGGGATCCAGGCTGCCTCTGAGCATGTCCAGATGTGGCCTAATGGAAGCCACATGCCCGGCTCCCTGTGCTGGGGAGAGGGGTGTGACGTCTGTTGTCACTCAGGGGGCTTTGTAAGGGCACCTTCTGTTGCTGGGCTGGCGGCATGGGGGAGCCTGGGACTACCCCCTGCTGCCCTCCTGGGTCACAAGGGGGGATCTCTGGGACCGGGTGGCCCTCAGGAAGCCAGAGGTTCCCAGAGCAGCTGGAGGCAGCCCCCCTCCTGGAAAAGGCTCCAGCAGAACCTCCGCGGGCCCCAGGAACGTGGCAGGAACGGGGCCCCTTCCTCGAGGCCTCCCGTAACCAGATTCTGCAGGGCAGGGGGCTCTGAAAGCTTTGACATTCTGGTTAACAGAGCAACTTTAAAATTCAAATAGCTTTATATTAATTGCAGACACCGTGTGGTGGTTTGACTCACAGCAGGCACTGCGGTGAGCACCCTGTGATTATTCACCCCCGTGGTCCCCAGCGCCGCCCCCTTAGTCTGCGGTGGAGGCGCTGGGCCCCGTTGCCCACGCTTACATGTGCAGGATGCGGTGGGTGCAGGCTCCCCTGGCGTTCCTCCATGTCTGCATCCCCGGCAGGCAGTCACTTCCAATTGCCCAGCGTGAGCATGGCCTGTGGCGGATGCTGAGCATGTAGTGCTGAGCAAAACCCCGCTCAGTCCCTGCCTGCAGGGGGCCTGTAGTCCAGTGGGGGAGATGAAGAACCCGTTAATCACACGGGTGGCTGAGGAATGAGGCCGTGTGCTCTCTGTTCCTGTCTGGGGGGATCTGACTCCTCCTGGGGATCAGGGAAAGCTTCCTAGGGGAAGTGATCTTTGAGCACAAGGAGTTGTTGACTGGGTGTCGGTGGGGAGCAGTGAGAAGAGAGTCCTCCAGGCAGAGGACACAGCGTATGCAAAGGCCCTGCAGCTGGAGGGAATGAATTAGATGGAAAGGAGGCTGTGTGGCTTTTGTAGAAGAGGCTGAGGAAGGGCAGAGGCCAGGCCTGGGGCGGTGGTGTTTATCCTCAGGGTGAAGATTTGGGCCTTGTCCCGAGGGCGGTGGAGAGCCGCTGCAGGTGAGGGCGGGAGGCGGTGGGCGCTTGTTTGCGTTGTGCAGCTCTTCCTCGGGGTGCAGTGGGGAGAACACAGGGGCAGGGCTCTGCCTGCCTCACCCTGCAGCCTCAGGGGCCAGCACTGGGCCTTCCCAATGTCTGAGGGTCCCCAAGGCCCCCCAGAATCACCAGGCAGTGGCTCCAGGGGCAGGAGAGAGGGACCCGCCTGGACTCTCCCTGTTCCTCAGAGGATCCCTACAGACGCTCCCCTCCTCCCCAGTCTTGGCCTGTGAGGATTCCTTCAGCACGGGCTGGGGACCTGCGGGCGCCCAGGTCCTGTGTACCAGAATCACCTCCTGCAAGAACGCCAGGCTCCTGGAGCGGGCTGGGAGGGGTGGCCCTGCGGGGGCTGCAGCCTGCTCAGCGGCACAGCCCTGCCAGGAGAGCTCACAGGTGCGCCTTCCCGTGTCACCTGAGCCCACGGGGCGTCCACCCGGGACGGCTGACTGCCAGGTCTGCAGGGCGGGTCTCCACTCTGAAGCCCACCCGTTCTTGCTGTGTGACCTGGGGCAGGGACGTCACCCCTCTGAGCCCGGTTTCCTTGTTGACAAAATGGCATGGGTGTGAGCGCCTGGGGCGTAGTGGGGACGTGTGCCCAGGAGCAGGTGTGGAGTGAGGGTGCAGCTGGTGCTGGCCCACCTCTGCCTGCTGTCCTGCTAAAGTGGTGTGCACGCCTCTCGTATGTCCACCTGTTAGCTTCTTTCTGCAGAGCATCTTCATAAGCACTAGAATTTTGTTGCAGACATTTAGAAATTGGAAGACCATGTAAATTTCAGCTTTCTGGCTTTTGTTGAAAGTTGGCAGTTGCAGATGTGCTGGACCTGAGTGCCATGGGCCAGCCTTCACGGGAGCGGCCGTGGCCTCTTGCCCTTCAGACTGGGCGGACCCTCTGCACTTTGTTGGCCAGCTCTCCTCGGTGTCGTCACCAGCCCGGCCCTGGTTGGCAGCTGGGTTGGGTCCTCTGCTGGGAGCACCTGTCAGAGCAGAGAGTTTCACCCTGTGGCTCGAGAGTGTCTGTATGGTCACTTCGTTTTATGGAAGAGAAACTGGCCTCCTGAGAGGGGAGGGGGGCTTTTCTGGAGGTCACAGTGGAGCTGGGCGGGGGCCCCAGTCTTCCAGGGGAGGGGGCGGGCATATGGCTCCCATGGGGGCCCAGGAGGCAGGAGAGGTCTGAGCGGCCTGTGGCTGGGCCCTCCGTGCGTCTGCCTGCCCCACAGTGTGTGGCGCTGGAAGAAACCGGTGCGCTTCACAGCTGCTCCCCAGAGTGAGGGTCTGGGCCAAGGCAAGACCTGTGGTGGGTTTCTTTTCTTTGCTTTTCAAAACCGTGTTTTGTTTCTTTCTTTCAAAACAGCTTTATTGAGATAATATTTACGTACCGTAAAGTTCTCCCGTTTAAAGTGTCCAGTTCAGTAGTTTTTGTCAGAGTTGTGCAAACATCATCAGAATCTAATTTTAGAACATTTTCATCATTCCCCAAAGAAACCCCATACCCAGTATCAGCCACTTGCCACTCCCTCCTCCTCCTGGCCCCCAGCGGCCACCAGTCTGCTTTGTCTCTTTGGATTTGCATATTCTGGACATTCCTAGACATGGAATCATGCAACATATGCTCTCTTGGGATTGTCTCTTGTCTCTCCGCAGAGCGCTCTCGGGGTCATCCACGCTGGAGCCTGGGTCAGCGCGTCGTTCCTTTTCGAGCTGAGCAGCGTTCCACTGTGGGGAGAGCCCAGTTTTTAATCCGTCCGTCCGTTGATGGACACTGTGTTTCCAGCTTGTAGCTGTCGTGAATGCTGCCGTTCATAGGCAGGTGCATGTTTTGTGTGGGCGTGTGCTTTCATTTCCCTTGGAATAGATTTAGGAGTGGAATTGCTGGATCCTGTGGTGAGCTGCCAAACTGCTTTCCGCAGCGGCCGCCCCGTCTTACATTCCCACCAAGGATGCATGAGGGTTCTGGTTTCTCCACATCCTCATCAACACTCGTTCTTGTCTGTCCTTTTGAGTATAGTCGTCCTGATAGGTGTGAAGTGGCATCTCACTGTGGCTTTGATTTGCATTTCCTTGATGACTAATGATGTTGATCTTCTTTTTGTGAGCTTACTTTAGAAAATTCTAGAAAGCATAGAAGACACAAGCACACATTCCATTAGCCATCAAAGTGGTGACATCATTACTGTGTCACGTAAGTCTCTGAAAACCCCAGCGTATGCTCGTGGGAGAAGGAGTGTGAAAAAGGCACTAACATGGTGGTGCCCTTATGAAAATAACGACCTCACGGAGCCCTGAGAGGGTCTTGGGGGCCCTCCAGGGCCTGGGCCCCACTTGAGACCCTCTGGTTCCTGCAGCTACAAGCATGTGGTGTGTGCTCATACTTTCACAAATCCTGTGTTATGTCACCGCTCTGTCCTGTGACTCCTTCAGTTAACCACGTCTCTCAGAGCTTTTCCTTGTCAGTAGGTGGGGGGGGGGGGGGTCCCCTCCTGGCCAGTGCTCTGCTTTGTGCATGTCCCCTTTTATTTGCCATCCTGCTGATGGGTGCTCAGGTTATTTCCAGTCTTTTCCTGTTAAAAAGCAGTGCTACAGCGAACACCGTGATGCCACACCCGGGTGGGATCCTGGGTCAACATGCATGCACATTTCTTTATTTTGTATTGAAGTGTAACCAATAGAACCCATCAGAAGCAATCAACTCAGTAGTGCATGTTCACAAATGAACCCCGTGAGTGAGCAGCCCTCGTGAGATGTCATGACTCCGCTGCCCGGAGTCCTGGCTGGGGACATGAGTTTCTGCTGTCAGGCTCACACACGGAGCCCTATGGCTGTTCCCTTTTGTGTTGGGCTTCATTTGCTCAGCACGGTGTTCTGCGGTTGGTCCTTTTGTTGCTGAGAGGGACTCCTTTATCTGGAGGCACCCCAGTGTAGTGTTTCCTTGTCCTGTCCGGCGTGCTGGGTCCTTCCCAGTCTGGAGCTGTCAGGGAGCGTGTCGCCCTGCCCCGCTGCTGCCAGCCTTTGGATGGTTATCTGTGTGCGTTTCTTTTGGGAGGTGCGGGCTCCTGTGTGCTCAGCTTCAGAAGACACGGGATGGGTATTTAGAGCCCTGGTGGCTATCAGCGTCTCCTCCCTTGAGGGCGTCCCAGATGTGGCTCAGCCGGCAGCGTAGGAGAGTGCCTGTTCCCCCAGCTGATTTATTCAGCAAGCGTTTGTTGAGCGCCTCCTGCACTGCTCTAGGCGTGGGGATGCAGCAGTCGTCCGCACACGAACGCCCGTTCCGCGTGGAGCTTCCAGTCGGGGGGCACACGGTGAGTCAGGTGACCTGCACATTATTGGATGCGAAGAGCGCTGAGGAGCATTGCTGAGGGGCGCTGTGTGGGGTCCCGCCCGGCTGGCTGGGAGGGAAGACAGTGCTTCGGGTGGCTTGCTTGCATGTGCGCCAGGTCTCCCCCATCTGGCCAAGGGCTCTCCCACAAGTCCGGCCTCACTCCCACCTGCACTGCCTGCAGGTCGGGGGTTTTTCTGCCACCCACTAAACCCACGCGGGTCCTCCTTCCTGCTGGGGACCTGCCTTGGGTGCCGTCTGGATGATCAGTTGCCACAGTAACGTGAGTGGCAGACGACCAGAAAACCTCTGCAGCACACACAGGGTCCACGGCCCACAGGCTGGCGGGTCTGCCGCCTGGGCCAGGACCTGGCTTGGGAGTCTCTGTGGTCAGCTGGCGGTCAGCTGCTCTGGGGTGGGGTCTCATCTCTGCTCAGCATGCCCCGCTGTCCTCCAGCAGGTTAGCCCCACTTGTTCTCATCCCAGAAGCAGGGTTCCAAGTGAAAGCTGAGAAGTGCACAAGCACAAGAATCCTTGGACTGAGGGGCGGATGAGCAGAACGGTTGCTTTCGCCACATTCTGCTGCCAGCTGGTCCGGAGGCCGCCTGGACGTGAGGGCTCCTCTTGGTGGGCGTCGCTGCCAAGGGTGTGTGTAAAAGAAGGGTGGAGGACCCGGCAGTCAGTGCAGCTCTGAACCCGGGTGTCGATGCTTACGGCATCTCTGGATCTCCTGTGGGCCTCCTCAGGGAGGCCTGGCACGAGGCTCCCCAGATTTGAGGCTGCTCCTGCCCCTCACTAGCTCTGTGGCCTTAGGCAGACCACGTCCCTGCCCTAGGCCCAGCGTTCTCATCTGTAGAATGGGCTCACTGAGGGCTCCCCCCCCCAGAGCCTTTCTCTCGGTTGGAAGAGAGCTGATGTCGGGCACCAGGTGCTGGGGTGTGTCACCTGGCAGGGCTCCACTTCAGCTGGGTGTTGTGATTCCAGTCCTGGGGGCTCTGCCAGGAGGGCAACCGCCTCTGAGCTGCTTCCTGTGCACACGTGCAGCCACGGCAGCAGGCGCAGCTCTCCTGTGGCTGAGTCAGGCCTCCTGCACCCGGAGCCGTCCAGAACCCCAGGCACCTCGGTGGACTGGAGCTTGGAGCTCTGTGCTGCGGGCTCTCTGGGAGAGTGCCAACGTCGCCTGCCTGCTGCCAGCACCTCCTCCGAGGTGGCCGGGTGGTGTGGCCTCAGGGCCCTTGTCCTGCTGCATCTGGGGCTGTGAGGCAGTGGCTTCCGCCTGGCTGAGGTCAGCATTGTGTGGGCCGGGGCTCTGCTGGTCCCTCCTTGTTTACTCCAGGGTCTCCACGCTGGACAGTGGGCTTGGGGCTGAGTCATGCTGGGGATGAGCAGCTTGGTCCTCAAAGGGCCAATCCTGCCCCTGCCGCCGCTGGCCGTGTGACCTCAGACAATTGACTCACCCTCTCTGAGCCTTAGTTTCTGCCTCTGTAAGATGGGGGGTGATTTCTCCTGCTCCAGGATCCCTGAGAGGAGCAGGAGAGAGCATGTCAGTTGGCACAGAGCAGCTGCTCTGGGCTCTGAGTTCCCTTTTTCCCCTGCCAGGGAGCCACTGCTTCCTGGGGCGAGGGTTTGGGTGTGTTTTCCTTTAAGTGAACAGATGTGTGTGTTTGCTGGTGGCCAGGAGTTGTCCCCTCTGGCTAAAAGCAAAGGGCCAGGCCTGGGGGTTGGGTAGGGTGTTCAGCTGCTCACTTCCTGCTCCCCACCCCACCTCTGTCACTCCAGCAGCCTCCAGATGTGCATGGGGTGTTCCTCCCTGGCTGTTCCCTCCCCGCCCTATGCTTTTGTCTCAGCGCCTGCCCAGTGAGTCAGCAGAGGCCCCAGTCCTGAGGTCCTGCTCCAGCGACACGGCCTGGCTGTGCGGCTGACACCCCACAAACAGGGCGGGGCACTCCACGGGCCTCCACGTGCTGCAGAGTCGGCTCCTCCTTCACGCTCACGGGGTTGACCCACGTGGGGAGCATGTATGACCTGGCATTAAGCCTGGTGACACCCCTGTGAGGGGGGGACTGTCGTACCCATTATAGAGATGAGGTGACTGAGGCACAGGGAGGTTGAGTGAATTTTCCAAAGTCACTGAGGCCGGTGAGGCAGATGTTTGCCGACTGCTGACTCTCGGCCCTGTGCCCCGGCCGCCTGCCCGGCTGCCCAGCCCGGGTAGTTATGTCTCAGTTGTCCGCAGACCAAGGGTCCAGGACTTCCCCATATCACTGGCTTGAGGGGCAAAGCAGGGCCCAGGATAGTGCCGGCAGGCCCCAAGCTCTGCGCTTGCCCCCAGCCCCACTCCCACCCTGGCATGGAGTTTGGGGTTCTGGGGTTCTCTGGGATTCATAGGGTCGGGCGTGGGGGAGGCTGAAAGAGCAAAATCTGTCTGCAGGGAGCCTGCCTCCCTAGGCAGAGAGCTCCTAGCACCTGAGACGGGGGTGGGGGGTGAGAGAAGCCCACTTGGCTCGCTCCAGCCCCTACCCTTTCCCCTGCCCCACTCACTCATTCATAACACGATTACGGGCCACGGGCTCTGGACCAGGCTGTGTTGGTGCTAGGGATCCAGTGGGAACCAGAAAGGCAAAGAGCCCCCTCCCATGATAGACATGCCTGCCGGGACCAAAAGGCCTTTGGAATGCACACCACACCCTGGGGAAGCAGAGCCAGGTGCCTGGAGGTGAAACAGCTGGTGGACAGGGGCCGTGGGGACCAGGGACAGCACCGTGAACACTGGGCAGCTCCTCCCCAGGTCCAGGTGTCGTCCTGGGGCAGGGAGGTCCAGTATTGCCCATAGCTTTGCATTTTCTGAAAGAAGCCTGGGATCTGGTATTCTACATGAAAGCTCCCAATTTCTAAATGTTGGCAACTAGTTAAAATATATTAAGACACCAATAAAGCATGCAATGGGCACCAGTTTGCTGCCACAATTTAAGCTCAGAGTGCCAACTTCCCCTTCCCCCTCCCACCCCTAACACAGCGAGGACTACATGAGGCCCAGGGGTGGGTAAGGGGCTGGCTGGAGACTCACAGCAGGCTGAGAGGATGGCGTCCCCAAAGTCCTGCGTCCCAGCCCAGTGCGCTCTCCTCCCAGACCCTCCCGGTGCTGTAGTCAAAGCCCGGGATCCAGGCAGCATGTGCAGGAGGCACCTGAAGAGAGTGTCGTCAAGGGGCTGCCTGCAGAGGTGAGAGTGGGGTCAGGGACCAGCAGGGCACCGTGCAGCACCAGGGCCGGCAGCAGTGGGAGCTGTCACCCCCAGGCCTAAAGGGGACCCTGGTGAGAACTGAGGCTCTGCAGGGAGCTGTGGCCTTAGGGGCTCCTGGTGCAGCCCCTCCAGGTCTGCCTCTGTCAGCAAAGAGCAGGGTGGAAGGCCAATCTGGCACAGATGGGGACACGCAGCAGGCTTGGTGGAGGCGTGGCTGCCAGGGGATTAGGATCTCTCTGAGACCCACCTCCCAGGCTTGGGTGTGGCATGCTCTTCCTGAGATGGGCGACCCCAGGGCAGTGGGCGAGGGCTACTCAGCCTCGGCCCGGAGCTGTTGGAGCCAACTGCTGACTCCCAGGCGGAGACACCTTGTCCTCCATGTGAACGCGAGTGTGGGACTGAGAGCAGAGGTCTGGGTTGGATGTGGAAAGCGATCAGAGAATGGCTGGGCTTCTGTTTCTTCCACACCAAGTTGGCCCCACTAGGCAGGTGGGCAGCAAGTGGGTGGTGGGTAAGTGCCTGAGGAAGCTCTCACGATTCCTTATCCATCACTGCCTGGTCCCTGAAGCCTGGATGTAGGAACAGAGAGGTCAAGGGCCTTGCCTGGGGTTGCTCAACCAGTGGGAGGAGAGCAGGATTGCAGGCGGGGTTCTCTGGCTCCTAGCTCTGTGCTCCCACCTTCACCCAGCCTATGGCCCTCAGCATGGAGTGTTGTCCCTGCTCCCGCTGCCTCTCCTCGGTCCGTCTCATGGTGCTCCTTGCTTCACTTTGAATATTCAGGGTCACCAGTCACTGCAGCTGCAGGGGCAATAGAACAAAGGATGGAGATAATTAGGGGGTGGGGAAGAGATCTGGTCCAGGTCTGGGTGGGCCCGGAGCCTGGTGGTGCCTCCATCGCAAGTGTGTGTGGGTTAAGAGAAATGGAAAGTTATTGGGCAGAGTCACTGGGAATTTGGTTCTGGAAGGGCCCAGCCTGGCCCGGTGGCATCTCCCTTGGAAATACTGGGGGCCTGAGGTCACAGACTCGTGGCCTCCAGGTCCCTCTCAGTGTGGCCCCTTTGCCTCTTCTGGTGACTGATGCCGGGGTGCTCACTGCCTTCTCCAGGCAGGATCTCTGTGCCAGCACGGCCACCTGGGGCTGTGCAGGAAACCGCGCTGGTGCCTGCTTCCTGTTTGCCGGTTAGAGGAAGAAAAAAATGTCTGTTTTTTAATATGATATTGTAATTTCTGCACTTTTTTAACCAATCGCTGTTTATTAAGATAAAAATAAAGTTATATTTGTATTTCTCTTACAGTAAATACTGGCCCAGGAAAACTAAATTTGCCTTAAACATCTTCTTTTGTTAAACTGTATGTGTATGAAGGACTGGTAATTCAATTAAACTATCTGGAAAGAACAATAAGGTAGAATTATGTCATTTATAAGATGCACTTATAGAAGAAAACGCTATCCCAAGGACCGGCATTCCATCAGACTCCGGTTTGAGCGAAAGTGTGGCCTCTTAGGTAGCAGGAGTTTCTTAAACTAATAAGCAAAGAGAGAGAATTCACAGTTCTTTTTGAGGAGGAACAGATTGTGTCCTGAGTGTTTTGGTGAAGTTATGGAAGTCCGTGTGCTTGGTTTGTTTGAAGTTTGAGTTATGCTGATGGGGCTGGACGGGGTCTGTGGAGGCCTCCAGGAGTGTGGGAGGGAGGGGGCACTTGCCCTTGGATCTGGGGCCACTGGGAGCCACAGCAGGTGGGAAACATGGCTGGTGGGCTGGGGGCAGCCTGAGCAGAGGGCAGGAGGGGTCTCCTGGCGGACGAAGGCCTCCAGTGAGGGCCCGTGATGGGGATCCTGTTGGCCACATGCTCTCTTTTGGAAAGGTGTTTGCCGTGTTCTGATTCTGGAGCCACCTTCCAGGACCTAGTTCTTTCTCAGGATGTGAGCCGTCCACTCCTGTGTCTGAGTGTTTGGAATCGCTTTGTTGGTTCCTGTTCTGGGAGACTTATTTCCTCTTCAGGGCCGGGCTGTTTGCTTATCAGAATCTGCCTCCAGGTGCCAGGTATCTGGTGATTTCCACACACTCCTTTTGAACAGAGCTAAGCTTGTCGAGGTTTTTGCACTGCCCCAGGTCAGGGCAGCCCGTTTGTGTGCAAGCTGTTTTTCTCTTTGAATGGACCCGGCTTCTCATCGACTGTAGAAGTCTGAACAGAATCGGTCCATTAAGATGCTCATGAGAGGTGCACATGTTCCCCGGCCCCTGGGAGGCCGTAGAGGGTAGGGCCTGGCCGCGGGTCGTCTGGCCACTCAGCCACCACCACCCAGAGCTTCCCAAGGACCAGCCTGAATCCAAGCGCTGTGGGCCCCACAGCCCCAACATGTGATCGAAGCCCCCAGTGGAGCCCCCTCATCGTGGCTCCACCAGCCACAGCACACCAACATCCCAGGATTCCACCTGGAGCCCCAGCCCACACCAGGCACCCGGGACAGACCCCCAATGGGGCTGCTCTCAGGGGAGGGGGCTCAGGGAAGAGGTCTGAGCCCCGTGGTCGCCCAGTGCTTGCTCTTCTCTCTCTCCCTGCGGACAGTGTGTGTGCAGCTGTGTGTGCGTGTGACGGAAACATTTCCATCCTGGCACTAAGAAATAATGACATTCTCCTGTGTTACCAAATACCGTGACCCTCCCTGTAACACAGTTACAGTTCCCTAATGCCGTCTGATACTCAGACCCTATTTGTTTTTCTCCACTTGTCCCCTAAGTGCCTCGGATAGCTCTTTTCATGCAGTGACGTCTGTCTAATCATGGGTGGTAGGCATTATTTGGCTTACATTTGGTTGTTAGTCTCCTGAGCTTCCTTCTCTGAAGTTTGTGTTGCAGTGTGCCGGAG
This sequence comes from Equus przewalskii, assembly GCF_037783145.1. Taxonomy (NCBI): domain Eukaryota; kingdom Metazoa; phylum Chordata; class Mammalia; order Perissodactyla; family Equidae; genus Equus; species Equus przewalskii. The sequence goes on from NC_091845.1 coordinate 3,970,949, forward strand.
ACGCTGTGGACGCTCCTTCAGTCTAGACCAATCCAGCAGTGCTCCGTTTGAAACCTTGTTAAAGTGTGAAATACAGGCAGCAAAGCTCGCGAGTCCTAACAGACCAGCTCAGTGAATTTTCTCATGTGTATACACCCAGGCTACTCCACCCAGACCAAGAAAGAAAACATTTCAGGCACTCCAGAATTTTCCTGAGCCCCTTCTCAGCCAGCTCTACGCACCCTCCCCCTGGCTCTTATCACCGTCGTTACTCTTGCCTATTCTTGAGCTTGTTTTGTATAAACGGAACTGCACAGTCTGATTTTGCTTGCATTTAGCTTCTTTAGCTCAAGATAACGTGTTTGAGACTCATCCATGTTGCATGAAGCAGTAGTTCGCTTTTGAAAATTGGTCTTTATTATTCCATTGTTGGAATAATCATAGTTTATCTCTAGTTTATTTGTCTGGTTTATCATAGTTTCTCTATCTAGCGTGTGTGGACGTCTGGGCTGTGTGCGGTGTTGGCTGTGATGAATGCAGTTGCCGTGAAGGTTCCTGTGTGAGGCTTTTTGGAAGACGTAGGCCTTCCTTTCTGTTGGATAAGTGCCCAGGAGGGGAGCTGCTGCCTGAAGGGTTTGGTTGGCATTAGCTGGTTCTGCCAGTTTTCCAAAGCCTGCTGCCAGTTTGTATCCTCGCCAGCAAGGAAGGAAGTTCCAATTGCTCCACATCTTTGCCAGGACTGGATGTCATTCTTCTTCATTTTGGCCCAGCTGTTCCATATGTGGTGGTATCTCATGGTTTTAATTTGCATTCCCTCGTAACTTGGGATCTTGAGCACATTTTCTACTGTTGGCCATTTTGTTGTCACTTGCTCATTTCTAAACTGGGTTTCTTTGTCTTGTTGATTCTTAGGGTTTTTTAATATATTCTGATTATGCATCTTTTGCTGGGTTACAAGTGTCTTATTTCATTCTGTGACTTGTCTTTCCATTCTCTTAATGATGTTTTCTGATGAGTGCATTGCAAATCCTGTCTTTTGAGGAACACAAATTCCAATTTTTAATGAAGTACAATTTATTGGTTTACTTTTTGTGTTAGTGCATTTTGTGTCCTTTTAAAGAAATCTTTGTCTAGCTCAGGGTCACAAAGATATTTTCCTGTTATAGTCCAGACATTTTAACTTGTTTCGTCTTTTGCTTTAGATCACATTTAGGTCTGTTTCTTCGGGTGGTGTGAGCAGGAGTCAAAGTTTGTTCTGTTTTCAAGCAGGTGTGCACTTGACCCAGCACCTTGTGTTGAAAAGGCAGCCCCACCCCCACATTGTTACCTTTGTCAGGAGTCAAGTGACTGCATCCGAGCGGGTCTGTTTATGGCCTGCCTCTTCTGTTTCATCATCCAGCTGGCTATCTTTGCACACTGTCTCAATTTACTGTAGCTTTATGGTAATTTTTGGTACTTAGTAGTGGGAGTTTTCCAGCTTTGTTCTTTTTAAAGATTATATTGGATATTCTAGATCCTTTGAATTTCCATGTAAATTTAAAATCAGCTTGTCAATTTCTAGTTTTGAAAAGCCTGGTAGGATTTTTTGATTGGTATTATGTTGAGTCTGTAGATCGATTTTGGGAGAATTGACATTTTAACAATATTAAGTTTCCAATCCATGAACATGGTATATCTGTTCATTTATTCAGGTCTTCTTAATTTCCTTCAGCAGTGTTTTGTATCTTTGAGTGTAGAAGTCTTACACGTCGTTAATTAGAACTCTTCCCAGCTAATTGTTTGCAGCTGATGTTGTGTCATCTTGCGGCTGTGCTGGGTTGGCAGTTGGGCTGGGCGTGCTTGCGTGTCTGTAGTCAGCGGGCAGCTCAGCTGGGGGCGGCCGCAGCCAAGATGGCTCATCTCGGCCCCACATGGTCCCAGCCTCCAGCAGAGTAGTCCTGGTTTGTCCATGTGAAGGCTTGGCAGGGTCCCAGGAGAGGGAGCAGGAGCTGCCAGGCCTCTTCAGGTTTCACTTCTGCTGCATCCTGTTACCCAAAGCAACACAGTCAGTCGTAAGGCAGCCCGGATGTGGGGAGTCGGGGACAGAGGCCGCCTCTCCGCAGAGACTTGCGGCTGTTGTTGCAGTCCACCCAGATAGGATGGCAAAACTCACCTCGCATGTAGCACCTGCCTCTGGAGTGTGGGATGCTGGTTGGGGCCCTTCACATGTCAGTAGCAGGTTTGGGCTGAAGTTACCTGTACACTCACATGATCTAGAGCGCAGGGAAGTATTTTCAAGTCAGTCTCAGACAGATAACAGACTGGGATCTGGGGACAGGCAGAGCAGAGTTTCCATCTTTGTTCGGTCCCTTCCCTCACTTTTAAGAGGAAGATAATGATCCTAACTGGTGGGGCGGCTGCAAGGAGTAGGTGAGGTGCCATCCTTGACGGTCCCATTGGAGCTGCAGGATGGAGCTCTGCAGTCTCTGGTGGATGGGGGAGGCCCGCCCGACGGGCCCTGAGGAAGCAGCTCTCGCCTGGGGCGGCGCCTTGGGCTGCAGAGCTGAAGGGTCAGGCTGGGTTCCAGGAGGCACTGGGCAGAGTGACCCCAGAGCGCAGGCCCTGTGCAGAGCAGAGGGGCAGTGTGGAGCCTGCTGTGACAGCGGGGTTGGGGAGGAGACCCTGCTTCCCTCAGAATGACTGACATGGGGAGGACCTTGCACATCCCTCACTCCCTCCTTCCTCACACTCCTCCTCTTTGCCTCCCGGGACGCTCTGCTCGGACTGGGTACTCTGCACCGCAGGCCTGCCGTGGGACCCTGTGGCTGCCCCCGCCTGGGGTGTGTGGTCCAGGGCAAGGGCCTCTTCCCTGGGCTGCTGCCTGCTTATCTGTGAAATGGGGGTGGGGATAGGACCCTCCTCTGTGAGCTGGAGGGAAGATGCAGTGGGTGCAGGCTGGGGCCCCCCAGGCGCTCAGCCAGGGCTGAAATCCAGCTGGTCAGCGAGAGTGGCCGAGCGATCCTTGGCCAGGCTGAGCTGATGAGCAAGTGGGCGAGGTGCTGACTTGGGCAGGGGGTTGGCAGACGGTAAACACCTACACACAGGGAGCAAGGTGTGGGGAGGTGCTGGGAAGGGCGGTGTAGGCCAGGGCTGCCCTACCCTGGGGGTCAGGAAGGCATCGCTGAGGGCTGAATTGGGGGGGCCCCGCAGCTGGGCTCAGCCCAGTGGTTTCATTCCTGCTCCTCTGATCCTGGGGCATGCGGACAGAGCCCAGGCACCCTTCTTTGTCCACTTTATAAGTCTTTGTCCAAGGACTCCAGGCGCCCTCCTGGCAGGATGCCTGGCAAGGGAGGGAAGGGCGGAGCTGCAGCCTGCTCTGAGCTGTTTGCTCAGGCCCCACAAACATCCTGTCCAAACACCTTTTCCTGCAGCCTTCTGCAAAGCCACGGGTCTTTGGGGCTTTAATGTCCGCAGAGGACCTCGGGGCTGGATTGGGGGGGGGGGCACCCATTGTCCTGTGATCAAAGGAGGTTGAATCCCTGGGATCTGGGACTCTCTTTATGACGGAAAGCTTCTTGAATGGGCAGCACCTGCGTTTGATAAGAAACAGAAAAAATACAATAGGGGTAAACAGTGAAAGGTCCATCTCCTTCCTGCCTCCCGGGCCAGCTCCCTCCTCCAAGCAACCACTGTGGCCAGTTTCTTGGGTCTCCTTCCAGAAATACTTCGCGTATGTCCACACATCCCTTTAAAGAGATCGGTGGTGGCTTATGATGCATGCTGTTTAGCATTGAGCCTTTTCTTCCTCATTCTTCATGGTACGTTCCAAAGTTGTTCCATGTAAGTGCGTGAAGATCTGATTCTTTTTGACTTGCATGAGATCGGATGGCTGTAACGTGAGTTATTTAATCGCTGCCCCTTGACGGGATTTTGATTGTTTCTGGACCCTTGCCGTCACAACTTTGGCTGCGGCAGGCGTCCGTGACATGCACGTTTGTGCCCACGGGGGCGTCTGTCGGCCGGTTTGATTTCTAGAACGGGAGGTGCTGGGGCACATTGCGGTGCATCATTTTCTTTTTATTGCGGTAGAACACACAATGTAAAATTGGTCATTTTAACTGTGTGTGCCAATCAGTGGCCTCAGTGCGCTCACATTGTTGTGCAGCCATCCCCACCATCCACCTCCGGAGCTCTGGCATCTTCCCACACTGAGACCCTGTGCCCATCAAACATAAGTCCCCACCCCCAGCCTCCCGGCAACCCCCTTCCACCTGCTGTCTCTGTGGGTTTGCCTACTCTAGGGACCCCAGGTAACTTGTCCTTTTGTGTCTGGCTTATGTCACTTCTTGGGTCACGTTTTTAAAAGACTCTTAGTCTTTATTCTTAGTCTCAGAATTTTCTACTTGTTCTCCCTTTTTCAGTCACGTTTTTGTTGTGAAGTGTTTGTGAAGAGAAGAGCGTACGGGCCTTACATGATCAATTAGAGAAGCGTTTAAAGCTGGCAGCTGTGAATGGGGCCGGCCCCGTGGCCGAGTGGTTAAGTTCGCGCGCTCCGCTTCGGTTTCCCAGGGTTTCGCTGGTTCGGATCCTGGGCGCAGACATGGCACCGCTCATCAGGCCACGCTGAGGCAGCATCCCACATGCCACAACTAGGCGGACCCACAACTACAATATGCAACTATGTACCAGGGGGCTTTGGGGAGAAAAAGGGAAATAAAAAATCTTTAAAGCTGGCAGCCGTGAAGGTGCCAGCCGGCGGGGACAGAAGCCATGCCAGCCCCCCCGACCCCCACCCACTCCACATCTACCACCATGCTGCCTTCCGTGAGCATGAGGTCCTTCCTTTTCGTTAGCGTTTACCACCTAAACAGTCGCTTTGCTTTTTGCCTGTTTCTGGACTTCCCGCTGGGACAGTATGCAGTGTTCTTCTTGACCGCTTCTTCCCTCCAGGGTCACGTCTGTTTGGTTCCTCCACGTTGTCGTGTGTGGTTGTAGCGCATTCCTTCACATCGTGGGGTCGCTCGCCCTTTCTCCTGTCGGTGGACTCTTGGGTTGTTCCCACTTCGGGGGCTACTATTTGTGGGTCCCCTGGTGGAGCCCACGGCCCCTGTTTCTCCTGGGCGTGGACTGGAGAATGACGTCACTGTGCTGTGGGGTTTGCGTGTCTTCCGCTTTGCTAGATCATGGGCAGTTCTCCCAAGTGGGTTTATTCTCCCTCTGCTACTTGGGGGTGTCAGAAGCGGGGTTCCTGCCAGAGTCAAGGTCGTGCTGTTTGTGCTGGCAGCGCTTTGGAGCCCGGATTCTGTGAGGAGACGGTGGCAGAGTGCTGGGGAGCCAGGATGATGCTGGCCCGTGTGCCTGTCAATCCCAGGAGGCCAGAGAGAGCCTGCTGCACCGGGGCTGCGGCCATCACAGCCCGAGATGGCCTTCACCTCTGTCCCCAGTGCTTATGGACGGTCAGAGGTGAGGAAGGCCACACGCCCTCTCGGCCTGAGCTCAGGCAAAGTAGACAGAGGCGGGAGAGTCTGTGAGAACCCAGAGGGAAGCAGGAGGAGTGGAGGAGGGCCCGCTGGGAGCCGCCCCAGCCCCCCTGCTGAAGGGTCTTGTCCTCTCCATCCGGGGATTGGGCTGGTCCTGTGTTTGTTAGTTGATTAATTGGAGAGTGGTCCCCAAACCCCTACCTGGTGTTGGGGGGCAGGCAGCTACTGTTGACCGAGCACCTGTTGTTTGCCAGACACTCAGTCTTCTCGCCTCCCTGCTTGGTGCAGTGCGGGCAGGGAGAGGTCGTTTGCCCATTTTACAGGCAAGGAAATGGAGGCTCAGAGGATGAGTGACTTGCCCCCGTCCCAGCCAGTGAGGGGGTCTGGCTGGACGCTGTGCCCACAGCGGTGGTGCTGACACGCCGGGCCTCGTCTCTCTGACCCCAGAGAACCTGCTCGTGAAGGTGGTGTGAGTGCGGTGGATGGCCCGGTGTGAATTCTTCCTCCTAGTTCTCCAGAGCCCGTGCCCGTGGGCTGTATCACTTCGACTCTTCGATCGCTGTGAGCACATCTGGGAAATTGAGATAATCCCGTGACTTCTTGTCGATGTGGGCTTTGAATGAGGTGATGCACACCCAGGACCCGGACGCTCCATCCAGCCCTAGGTTTTGTCGAGTACCCAGTGTGCTGGGCGCTGGGGACCCTGAAATGACCAGACCTGTTCTTGGCCTGTGAGAAACCTCCCAGGCTGGTGGTTGAGACAAGCGTGTCAGCTGACGGTGACATCACAGGGCAGGTTTGTACCAGGTGGCAATGTGAGTGAAGCCGGAGGAGGGAGCTCTTTGTTCCACCTGGGCGGGAGGCGGTGCTGGTGGGAGCGCAGCAGATGGGAAAGCAGGGGTCCCGTGTGGGTTGGCTTCTTAAGGACGGGTGTTTGGACTTTTGGTAGTTGCATGAGTAGAGGAAGTAGAGGAAGGTCGTTCCCGACATGGAACAGCATGTGCAAAGACATAACTGCAAGGAAAAGCCTGCGTGGCTAGGGGAGTGATGAGCATGGGGACGTGAGTCTGGGCTGAGTTGTGGGGCCCTGATGGTCACACCAGGGAAGGGTGCTTTCTCCTGTAGGGCGGTGGCCTTTTGGTGGACTCTGTGGACCACAGGCCCCTCGAGATGACTTGGGGCTGGTGAGGGCCGGGGCATTATGAGGGAAACTGAGTAGGGTGATGAGGTGAGCGGTGGGGTGGAGGTTGGCTAAGAGACAGAAGTCAGGGAGATCCTCCCTGAGGAGCTGAGAGCCCGGAGGAGAAGGCACAGTCCTGTGGCGAGTGGCAGTGGGGCAGGGCACAGGGAAAGGGCAGAGGGTGCCAGGGAGAAAGTATAGTGAGTGCAAAGGCCCTGGGGCTTGACTGAGCCTGAGGGGTTCAAGGAGTGGGGAGAGTGAGTGGGAAAGGGGGTCAGAGAAAGGAGACGAGGGGGCAGGTTGGCAGGACTACACTGTGTAGGTCTTTGTAAAGAAAGTGGGGTCTCCTGGGGGCCTGCGGGCGGAGGATAGACACAATCTGGTTTATATTTGAGACCAGTCATTCTGGTACCTTCTGGGAAATGGACTAGAGGAAGCCAGAAGTGGAGCAGGGAGCCTGCTGGGCCAGGGGATGGTGGCAGAGCTGGGGGAGGGGGGCGGACTCGGTGCACTTTGGGGGTGGCCCCGTGGGTGATGGACTGGAGGAGGGGGTGCGGGATGAGGACCTGGCCCGGCCGGGCCCTGTGATTGGTGAGGGCCCCTTACTGACACGGCGAAGACCCGGGGAGAAGTGGTTTGGGGAAGATCAGTTGCTGACACATTCTGGCCGTGGGAGCCCCAGGGAGACGCCCAGTGGTGGTTCCTCAGCCAGCTGTGTGCGCGTGCGTGAGACAGGCTGGAGATGCGTGTGCGGGAGGGGACGAGGCAGAGACGGCTCGGCGAGTGGGTGACAGCAGACAGGGCCAGGGTGTCGTGGGGAAGAGAGGAGGCCCCAGGCATGAAACTCCAGGAGGTCAGTGCCCAGGGACTTCAAAAGAACCAGAGAGAGACAGAGCCGGGGACCTCAGAGTGCTGAGGGAGGGAGACCTGGAGGAGAGGTCCTCTGAGCTGAGCCTTGAAGCACTGGGAAGAAAGGAGGGGCGTCCTCTGGACGAGGAGACGGGGAACGCATCTTGCTGGGCTTTGCCTGGCGCTTCCCTCCATTCTTGGACAGTACTGGACAGGGCTGCGCTTGGCGCCTCTGCTAATTCCCCCTCCGCTAATTCCCCCTCCTGCTCCAAGTGGGTGGCCATCCCAGCAGAAGGGGTCACAGCCCCTGAGCTCCTTTGTCTGAAAAGGAGGGAAGCCAGGGTGGGAAAGGCCAGAGGAGAATGGTGGGAAGTCGGCCAAGTGCAGGCTGAACCCTGGCATCTGATCAAGGAGGAGGCAGGGAGAGAACAACATTCAGTCCGCAGGGAAGCAGACCCACCTCTCAGGCTGGTGATGATTAGTATCGCAGAGAGGACCTTCAGGATCGGCTGCATCCAGCTGCTCATGTGATAGATGTGGGGAATCTGAGGCGTGGAGAGGGGAAGGGCAGAGGGGAAATTGAGGCTTGGGACTTGTAACTCCCCATGTGATGTGTAACATAAGCGTAATACCAGTACTTACTCATAATGACTGAGGGTTAGAGTGCCTGGGCCTGTGTCTGGCTCATTGCTGGCACTCAGTTCAGTTTAACTGTCACTGTGATCCTGATAGGGTACCCATCCCACGTCATCAGCCTAAGGCCCAGGGATCTAAGCAGTCCTCTGATCTCTGTAAGGCAATCCTGGAGAAGGCTTAGGGAGAAAGAGTTCAGTCCAGTAAAAGAAAGGACGTTGTGAGCCTGAGCTGTGCAGAACGGGGACAAGCTGCTGGGTGGACTGAACTCCCCATCATCAGAAGTATTCAAACAAGGTGAGACTCCCTTGAGCCCAGAGTGTAACGAAAGAGGATTAAGCATGGAATGGTGGCATCACTCTCAGTGGCCACAGAGACTCAAGTCCTGTCTGTGACATTGTAGAGGAAGAAACACACAATGGAGAAAGTAAGCTCCTAAAGCAACAAGAGGAGTTTGCAGGGCGATGGTTGCCGTAAGGAGGTTTGCAGTGAGCGACGTGGTGGGAGGGCAGCTGGCACTGGCTGGGTGCGCTGGCTCTGCCGCTCAGGGCTCTCACGCTTGTGTCGTCAGCTGTATGAAGGTTTTCGTTTTTGCTTGAGGATTTCATTTCTTTCTTTCCAGCTTTACTGAGACATAATTGACGTGTAATATTGTGTCAGTGTAAGGTGTTCGGCCTGGTGATTTGATGCCCACGTTCACTCTGAAGTGGTCACTTTGTCAAGGTTAGTCCACAAGCATCACCTTGCGGAGTGGCCGGCTTTCATTGGTGGGTGTTGAGAAGACTTAGGATCTGCTCTCGTGGCCGCTTTCAGGTGCACACGGCGGTGTTGTTGGTGGTTGCCACCATGCTGTGACATGGATCCCAGAGCTCCCTCATCTAATAGCTGGAAGTCTGTACCCTTTGACTGACGTCTCCCCGAGCCCCGCCCCCAGCCCTGACAGCCACCACTCTCCTCTCTGTTTCTCTGCATTTGGCTTGTTAGATTCCACACGTAAGTGAGATGGCGCAGCATCTGCCTTCCTCTGTCACTTCCTCTATTCACGCAGCATAGTGCTCTCAAGGTCCATCCATGTTGTTGCAAATGGAAGGATTTCTCTTTTATTTTTTTCCTTAAAGATTGACACGTGAGCTAACAACTGTTGTCTTTTTTTTTTTTCCTGCTTTTTCTCCCCAAATGCCCCCAGTACATAGTTGTATACTTTTAGTTGTGGGTCCTTCTAGTTGTGGCATGTAGGACGTCATTCTCAGCATGGCCTGATGAGTGGTACCATGTCCGGACCCAGGATCCGAACCAGCGAGATGCCGGGCCGCTGAAGCGGAGCGTGCGAACTCAACCACTTGGCCACGGGGCCAGCCCCTCTCTATCTTCTGTGGCTGAATAATATAATATTCCATCGTATATGTTTGTGTGTGTATATATACATATCTCACATTTTCTTTATCCATTCATCTGTTGATGGACACTTAGGTTGTTTCCATGTCGTGGTTTGTGAATAAACGCTGCAATGAACATGAGGATGCAGATGTCTCTTCAAGATAGTGCTATCTTTTCCTTCAGCTAAATACCCCAAAGTACCAAAAGTAAAATTACTGGATAATATGGTAGCTCTATTTTAAATTAAAAAAATTTTTTTTTTTTTTGAGAAAGATTAGCCCTGAGCTAACATCTGCCAATCCTCCTCTTTTTGCTGAGGAAGACTGGCCCTGAGCTAACATCCGTGCCCATCTTGTTCTACTTTATATGTGGGACGCCTACCCGGCATGGCTTGCCAAGCAGTGCCATGTCTGCACCTGGGATCTGAACCGGCGAATCCCGGGCCACCAAAGTGGAACGTGTGCACTTAACCACTGCGCCACTGGGCCGGCCCCAAGTTTTTAAAATTTTTTGATTTAAAAATCAAAATCCATGCTGGTTTTTTTTTTTTTAAGATTTTTAATTTTTTCCTTTTCTCCCCAAAGCCCCCCAGTACATAGTTGTATATTCTTCGTTGTGGGTCCTTCTAGTTGTGGCATGTGGGACGCCACCTCAGCGTGGTTTGATGAGCAGTGCCATGTCCGCACCCAGGATTCGAACCAACGACACACTGGGCCGCCTGCAGCGGAGCGTGCCAACTTAACCACTCGGCCACTCAGCCACGGGGCCAGCCCCTCCATGCTGTTTTCCACCACAGTGCACAAGGGTTTCCCTTTCTCCACGTCCTCACCAACACTTAATATCTCCTGTCTTTTTGGTAACAGCCATTCTACGAGGTGTAAGGTGACAGCTCATTGTGGTTTTGATTTGCGTTTCCCTGATGGTTAGTGCTGTTGAGCATCTGTTCATGTACCTGTATTTTGGATATCAACTCCTCATCAGATAAATGGTTTGCAACTGCTTTCTCCCATTCAGTAGGTCGCCTTTTCGTTTTGTTGATGGTTTCCTTTGCTGTGCAGAAGCTTTTTCGTTTGATGTAATCTTGCCTGTTGATTTTTGCTTTTGTTGCTTGTGCTTTTGGTGTCACATCCAAAAAATCATTGCCAAGACCCATGTGAAAGATCTTTCGCCTGTGTTTTCTTCTGGGAGTCGTATGGTCTTGGGTCTTGTATCTACTTTGGGCTGATTTTTATATATGGTGTGAGATAAGGATCCAGTTTCATTCTTCTGTGGACTTTATTTCTGCAGAAGCCTCTCTTTATCCTAAAATTATTTTCTTAGGTTTCCTTATAATACTGTCTTTACAGATTTGCAATTTCATTTTTGTGTGTGTCGTGAGGTAGGCCCCAACATCATATATTCCATCCTTTCCGCACTGGTTTGAACGCCGCCTTTATCATGCACTGAATTCCCATATGCACATGGTTCTGCTTCTGGGTTCTACTCTATTCCATTGATCTCCTGATCTTCTTAATTATTAGAACTTTAACGTATGTTGTTGTTCTGTTCTTTTCAGAAATTTTCTTGGGTATTCTTAAACATTTCCGGTTTGGGGTGAATTTTAGAATCAGCCTGACAAATTTCATGACAAATTACGCTGGGATTTTTGGATTGCATTTAAGTTATAGATTAAATAGAGGAGAATTGACGTCTTTGAGGTCTGGAGTCTTCCCATACGGACGCATGGTGTGTTTCTAGTGCAGTACCTTGTTACATCTGTTAGACAATTACCTTCTTCTTATTTGTGTAGATTTAGCATGTTCACTGTAGATTTCTTTCCAGATTTGTTTCTGTTTTGAATGGGACTTTTTTTTCTGTTACCTTTTCTATTGAATGGTTGCTGGCGTATTGGAAAGCCACTAATTTGAGTATGTTCATTTGGGTTTTGGCCACCATGTAATATTAATTATTAATTAGTATTGTTTTTTTTTAAGATTGGCACCTGAGCTAACAACTGTTGCCAATCTTCCTTTTTTTCCTGCTTTTTCTCCCAAAGTCCCCCCAGTATATAGTTGTCTATGTTAGTTGTGGGTCCTTCTAGTTGTGGAATGTGGGACGCTGCCTCAATGTGGCCTGATGAGCAGTGCCATGTCCGTGCACAGGATCAGAACCAGCAAAACCCTGGGCCACTGTAGCAGAGCTCGAGAACTTAACCACTCGGCCACAGGGCCGGCCCCATAATTAGTATTCATTGTAATACTGTGTTAGTTTGGATTCCTTTGGATTTTCTAGAAAGATGAAATGATAACATCTGCAGACAATGACTGCCGTCTCTTCCTTTCTAATGTTTCAGCTGCCTCTTTTTTTCTTGCTTTATTGCATCTGCTGGGATCTCGAGGACAATGCTGAACGGCATGGCGTCAGGAGGCGTTTTGTCAGGAGGCGTTTTGTCGTATTTCTGGCTGGAGTGGGACGTGTGTCTCATGTTCCACCATTGAGTGTGATGTTTGCTACGTGTTTCTGGTAGACACCGGTTGTCAAGAATTCTTTTCATTCCTCCTGGTCCCTCAGAACGGCCCTCAGGTTGTTACTGAAGCTTATTTTCCCCGTTTTATAGAAGGGGGATTGAAACTTAGGAAAGCTCAGTGAGTTGAAACGCCCTCCAAGCAGATGAAGCTGATGGCTCTTAGTGAGCACTCACTCTGTTCCTGGGACCTTGTGGGCTGCTGACATGCCTTGGTGCGTTTGTTCCTCGGCCCTGCCAGCTGAACTGCTCAAGGACATTTAGAGGTCATTGTGAGCTTCAGCAGCTGTGCAGCTCTAGGTCCTCGAGCAGAGAAGGACCTTGCATCTCTGGGGAGGAGAAATGGCTGTACCTGGCAGCACTAAGATGTGGACTGAGCCTCCAGTTACTCCTTTGCGACGTGCTGCCCTTCAGCACGCATCTCAGTGTTCTAGATGAGCTCTAGCTGTGAATGCATTTATTTCCAGACCTCAGAGGCGAATGGTTGGCTTAATTATACTCCTACTTTCCTGGCATCTCAAGTTTATGGTCTGTGCAAGGCTCCCTCCTGTTTTATGTGTGTATTTATTCCCTTTTATCCCCTTTCCTCATTGCCATCCCTCCACCCATAGGCAGCAGTTCTCTTCTGCTTAATGTGTGGGTTGTTTTTTTTTGTTTGTTTTTATGTGTTCTTGAAAAATGTGCATTGTGATTTTGTGTGCAATATTCTAATTTGTGTAACGGGTCTCACTTGTTTTCTCCTTTTCCCCCTCAGCGCTCTGTTCTGTGCTGCTCCACGTTGTTCTGTGTACAGGTGTCCAGCTCCATGTTGTTGTGTGTACACGTGTCCTCCTTCGTGTTGTGTGTGCATCTAGTCTCTTGTTTCCGACAGCTGTGGAGTCCTCCGTGGAGGACGTCCTTGAATTCTGTTCACGCACTCCTGCAGCGGTGAACACCCAGGCTGCCTCCAGCTCCCTCCCACGAATAGGGCTGAAGTGCGCATCCTTGGGCTGATTGCATTCTGGGCCTGGGCAAGGACTTGCCTGGAGCATACACCCAGGAGCAGAACCACTGGGTCCTAGATGATGTGTGCAGCTAACTCTGTAAGTGGTGCCGGGTCTCCCTGCAGACCGGCGGCACCATCCCCGCTCCCACGCCCAGGGCACGGGCGTTCCCACCTGTGTCCGACGTTACTCGCTCTTTCTGATTTTTCCAGTTTAATAGGTATTTTACTTTGGGGTTGTTTTTTCTTGTTAATTTTCAGGAGGTTATTAAATTTTCTCGATAGCAATTCTGTCAGCTTTAGACATTCCAAAAATGCCTCTTAACCTGTCAGCAGTTTATTATGCCCATGGATTTCTTTGTTACACAGAGAATTTTAATTTTAAGGTAGACAGAGTCATCAGTTTCTCAACGTAGTCTGTGCCTTTGAGTTTTCAGACATTGTCCCCTCCCCAGTCACAGTAAGTCTGCCCTCACTGTCCCACGTGGGCTTAAGCCTCCCGTGCTGCTGTTGCTGTCTTCTTGTGTCTCGTCTGTCTCGGTGTCTTGGGTCGGGTTCCTTAGAAGCAGAGCCTGAGTCCGGGGTTCTTGTGCACGTGGGGGTTCCTTTCGAGAAACTGCCTGGGGAGGGGGAAGCAGGACAAGGCAGGAAGGAGCTGGACAATGCTGATCCCCCAGGGTGCTCTGGAGTGTGAGTGCCCCACGGAGCTGTCCCCTACCCCCGGTCAGCGATTGGCCCTGCACCTCCCAGCCCCGTCCCTGTCCCCGGGGTGAACCCCGCCTCCCAGGAAGGCTGCAGCTGTGAGCTGCTGGGGGCCGACAGGCACAGCAGTCGTGGGGGGTACCTACCCGGTCCTGGGGTCTGGACGGGCGCCAGCAGCCTCTGCTGTGCTTGTTGGCGTCAGACACCTCAGAAGTGCACGGCCCCGTGGGGTGGTGACTCTGCATGTGTTGCCGCCCACAGTCTCCACGAAGGACCTGATCGAGACGTGCTGCGCAGCTGGGCAGCAGTGGGCCATCGACAACGACGAGTGCCTGGAGATCCCTGAGAGTGGCGCCGAGGGTGACGTGTGCAGGTAGGGCGGCATGCACAGGTAGGGGAGCGCGCACAGGTAGGGCGACACGTGCAGGGAGGGCAGCAGTGGGCCATCGACAACGACGAGTGCCTGGAGATCCCTGAGAGTGGCGCCGAGGGTGACGTGTGCAGGTAGGGCGGCGTGCACAGGTAGGGGAGCGCGCACAGATAGGGCGACGCGTGCAGGGAGGGCAGCACATGCAGGGAGGGCGGCTCCTGGAGCAAGCAGCGCTGCACGTCCCCCCTCCAGGTCCCTGCTCACCTCGGCCTGGGCCCGGTGGCACAAGGTGAACGCGGGCTTCACCCACTGCCAGCTGCATAGGGCGATCGGACGTGGCTGCCGTGGGCCCCTGGCCAGGCTGTCTCCAGGTGTGGAGAGCCCGGGCCTGGTCCCAGAATAAAGTAACCACATCCATCCCTAGCTGGTCCGATGAGCAAATCAGAGGAGGGGCCGTATGGAGCAAGTGTTAAAGGACCACTGTCATCTGGGAACAAGTGGCTGCTCCTCTGAGCGCATGCTGTAGCTGCTGCCAGGCCGTGCTCAGCCACGTGGTTTCCCTCCTCAGCTTTGGGCCGGGGTCTGCAGCCCTCTTTCTTTCCCCACTTTGCTACCCTGGGGTCTCGAAAGGCTGGCAGCTCATCATCCTGTGCTGCCTGTGCCTGTGTTTTCTTCTGACTCCAGTGTTCCCAGCAAGGGAATCGTTTATACCCAGGCCCTCCCTGTGCCAGGCCCACAGGATGTCTTGGTCAGCCGTTCACCCTTTTTTTCCAGGGGCACCATCTTTTCCAACCTACTCATTTTTCCAGACAAGAAAGACAAGGCTCAGAGAGGTGATGTGATTCACCCAAAGTCACACAGCTCACTGGGAGTATGGCCAGGATTCGACCCCATGTTTCCTATGTCCAGGCCATCATGCCTCCTTTAGAAACATTTAAATTCTCACCTTGTCCCTTTCCTTTCCCTTCTGTCATCACCAATTTGGGGCTGCTTAGGAGTTGAGCATGCATCACTCAGGAGTTTTGGGCTAAGAGGCCCTCGTGCGTGCTTGTATCCCGCTTGTGATGGGAAACTCACAACTTCACAGACAGCAGTTCCATTACTGAGAGCCCTTGTTGGCACACGCTCTTCCTCAGCTCGGGCTGCACTCTGCTCCCTGTTACCCTCACGACGTGAGCTGGCTCGTCAGCTGCCCCAGGGCAGCCCTGCCAATACTGGGGGGCACAACCAGGGACCCTGGAGGCCATTCTCCTCCAAGCCCGCCCGCCCAGCCCTTCCTGGGGTTGGGTTTCCCTGTCCTTCTCGGCCTTCTGGGGGTCTCGGAGTGCTGACCCCCTCCCTCACTGGCCAGGGACACATGACACGGAGTCCATGAGGCCCAGGCCTGAATCTTCTTGGTTAAGCTGAGAAATGAAACCCCTGTCACTTGGTGGGGGGTGTGCTGGCCTTGGCGATGCCCCTGCCACCAACACAGGCCCCGCTTGTGGTGGACCTTGGGCAGGGGCTTCCCCTCTCAGAGCCTCAGTTTCCTCTTCTGTGAAAAGGGGCCCGTGACCCTTTCTGGAGAGGGTCACTGGGGGCGGGCGCGCGGGTGGGCTGAGGCGCGCCTCTGTTGCAGGACGGCCCAGAAGCACTGCTGCGTGTCCTACTTGAAGGAGAAGAGCTGCATGGCCGGCGTCATGGGGGCCAAGGAAGGCGAGGCCTGTGGGGCCGAGGACAGCGACACCTGTGGCACCTCCCTCTACAAGGCAAGCCTGACCTGCGGCATTCGTGGCCCGGGCCTGGAGGTCCTTGAGGCCAGGGGTTGGGCTCCCCGGGTATCCTCTATGGGGAGAGTCACCATGCCTGGGGTCAGGTGGCCCTTCATTGACGTAGAACACGTCGTCAGTGACCATACTGACCGTTGATTCAGGAAGTGTTTACTGACCCTGGGCCGTTTCTCAGGGTTAGGGATGCAGAAGTGAATAGCACAGGAAGATCCTGCCATCACGGGCTTTCTTTTTCTTTTTTGTCCTTTTGTGACTGGCTTATTTCATGTAGCGTGAAGTTCTGCAGGTTCATCCATGTTGTCGCAGGTGTCAGAACCTCCTTCCTTTTCAAGGCTGAATCGTGTTCCGTTGTGTGGCTGGACCACATTTTGTGTGTCCGTTCATCCATCAGTGACACTTGAGTTGCTTCTGCCTCTTGGTGATTGTGAACATTGCTGCTGTGGACACAGCTGTGAGGGGCCCCTCTCCTGAGGACAGATGTACTCCACTTACATCGCATTGTCTGGAACTGAGCGCGTGGCCGCACCTGTCTGCGCGGGGGCTGGGCAATGGCGTCTTTACTCTGGAGAGGTCAGGTGCCCACTGCCAATCGGGAGGAAGGGAAGCAGACCTTGGGGGTGGACAGCTGGCTCTCTGTGCCTCAGAGGGTGGAGGCAAACTGGAGCAGTGGGACAGTCGCGGGAAATGCCACAGAGGACACGCTTGGGGGCGGGAGGGGAGGAGTTGAAGAAGCCACAGGGCCACAAGCCTGCATGACTGTGACAGGGACCTCTGGAGGAGGTGCCATTTAGCAGAAGATTTTGACTTTGATTTTTGTCATGTTGGGGTCAATTTTTCCTAAAATTGACTAATGCTTTTCTAAAAGCAACCGATATTAGGGAAAGGAGTTCAGTAACAGGCAAGTGTAGAATCCCATCTATGTCTCGATGTTTGACCCTGGGCTGGTCCTCTGTCCTGAGCCTCAGCTTCTCTGTCTATAAATGGGGTGATATCCGTGTCTTTCGAGGTGGTTGTGAGGATCAGAGGTAATGTGGACTAAGTATTTACTGAGTACCTGGTGGGTCTTCACTGCGGGAAGTGTTGGCCCTTGGGAGATGTGGATCTGGAGTGTCAGCAAGCTACTGCTGTGTAACAAACCACCCCGGAACTTGCTGGCTGATGACTGGCTTAGCTCATGAGTCATGAGTTTTGCTGACCTGGCCGTGCTCGACTGGTCTTCACCGGGCTCACTTACTGTCTGCGCCCAGCCGACGGCTCTGCTGGTCCTGGACCATCTAGGATGGATGCAGCTGGGATGCCTTTGCTCTGCTCCGTGTGGTCCCTGACCCTCCAGCGGGCCAGCCTGGGCCTGTTCAGTCAGTGGGTGGGCAGGGTTCCAACACAGAGAGTAGCAGCATCCAAGGCCTTTTGAGGCCTAGGCTCCAGACTGGCGCACTGTCTGTCTCAGCTTGGTGGCCAAAGCAGGTCATGAGGCACCATCAAGAGGGTGGGAAATAGACCGTCTCTCTTGACAGGAGGAACTGTTATCACGCTGCAAAGAGAGTGAGAACAATGAAGAGTGAACCGTTGGGGCTGTTATTGCAATCAGTCTACCGCAGTAGTTTAAACAAATTAAAGATTTTGTTTTTGGAGGTAGGCAGTCTGGGACAGGGGTGGGTCTGCACGACATCTTCAGGCACCCAGGCTTCTGTTTTTCTGCTCAGTCATCTTTAGCTTGTAGCTTCCATCTTCAAGGTCACCTCATGATCCAAGATAGCTGCTAGAGCTCCAACCATCACATCTGTTCCAAAAAGGAGGAAGGTGGGGAGCAAAAAAGATGTACCTCCAAGTTGAGTCACTCCAGTTAAAGGCTCTGCTGAAGGCTTCACCTAATGACTCCTATCTCTAATGTCAAGGGACCCCGGGAAATGCTGTCTTTTAGGTGGCCTGTATAGAATTGGAGTCTGCTAGTAAATATGGAGGGGTTAATGGATGTGGCTGGGGCTAATTTGTGGTTCTTTTCACAAGAGGCCGTTTATTAACTATTGCAAAACACTTGCTTTAGCCCTCCTCCCAGCCAGACATGGGAATGAAGGCGGATGGTGCCTCTGCCCTTTGAGACCACATGCCAGGCAAAGGAAACAAGACAAGGATGAATTGACCCCATTTATCAGCCCCTCCCCTGAGCCTGGCCCCAGGCTGCTTCCTGGGCACCCTGAGTGAGTCGCACAGGCTCCCAGGCCGTGGGGAAGGCAAGGGTGCTGGCAATGATGGCGTGTCTCTCTCCAGCAATGCTGTGACTGCTGTGGCCTGGGACTCCGCGTGCGGGCCGAGGGCCAGTCGTGTGAGTCTAACCCCAACCTGGGCTACCCCTGCAACCAAGTCATGCTCTCCTGCTGTGAGGGCGAAGACCCTCTCATTGTGCCCGACGTCCGCCGGCCTCCGGAGCCCGAGGCCGTACCACGGAGAGGTGGGTGCTGGGCCCCCGGGCCAGGGCGTATGGGTCGGGTGAGTGAGTGGGGAGAGATGTTGGGGCTCCCAGCCAAGGCTGGGTGCCCTCTGGCCTTCTGTGGGGATCCTGAGTCCACTGTCATCTGTGGCTTGAGGCACAGGTTCTGCTCTAAACAGAGTTCTTCTGTGGCCTCCGGCAGTAGGCTCTGCCCCGTTATTTCCGAGATGGTGATCTCATTCGGTTATCTGTGTCCCACCCATTCCACCCTGAACCACCAGCTACCTGCTACCCATCACCCTTCCGCTCTCTGCTCACCCCCTCCCATCTCTTTGTTTACCTACACTCCAGACATCTTCCTCCCCATCCACCCTTTTACACATCCATCCGTTTCACCATCCGCCACCCATCCTCCCATCCTCTGGTCTATTTCTTCATCCCTCCATCCATCCCTTCCACTATTCCTCCCTCACCCCCTCATCTATTCATTCACACATCCACCCTTCCGTCTGTTGATTGGCCCGCCCATCCACTTACCCATCCCTCCATTCATCTATCTAACCGCCCATCCCCATGCATCTATCCTCTGTCCATCTGCTCATGTGTTCACCCACCAGCCCAGCCAGCAAAGCTTTCTCTCATCCGTTCATTCAGTTACCCTGCTGTCTCTCCATCCGTCCGTCCTCCATCCCTCTCACCTGCGCCATTCCTGTGTCCTCAGGGTGCAGGATATACCCAGTACAGAGATTGCATTCATACATGTCGCCCACCTGCCCGATGAGTCCCTTTGGGCCAGCACTGTCGTTTCTCTCTGGATTCTCAGTGCCTGGCACTGCACTTGGCCCAGAGGAGTCACTAGCAGTGACTGAGTGAATGTGGGGTTCGTTGGTCGGCCCCCACTTCACCACCAGACCATGAAGCCTTTGAGGGCTGATCAGGCCTGCCTCCTTCGCCTCTGTGCCCCTGCCTGGAGCCTGTCGCCAAGCAGCCGTGGGCATGTGTGTGGGAGCTCCCGGAGCCAGGGGAGCCCGGAGCCTGAATTTGCTCCTGCCTGAGGGTTAGGAGCCCCGTCCTGGAGCTTCCAGCCCTCAGGTCCCTGGGGTCTCCTCCCTCCGGTGCCCTCTGTGTGCTATAGTCTGTTCTGGTTGCCATGTCCGGCCTCTATCACCCTTGCCAGGGCTGGCCATCAGCTGTCCTTGTACCTGTGGGCCAGCAGGAGCCCAGTGAGGGTGTCCCAACGAGTCAGCGGTGTCCTTCGTACAGCTGGGCCAGGCAGCCCTGGGTCCAGGGCTGTGAAAGCCCTGGCAGGCCACCTCTGCAGGTTTCTACATGTTCAGCCTTGACCAGCCAGGGACCAGATGCCCAGGAGGGTTCTGGAACCACCAGCCCAGGCTTTTCTCCGGCCAAGTGGACCATCTGGGTTTCCTGTGGGCCTGTCCTCGGCACTTCATGGATGGGGAATTTAAGCCACAGGGGGTCCTAGCATCAAGGTTAGCTCCTAGCCTCTCAAGTCCGGCAGACCTGGCTGGAATCCCAGCTCCACGGCTCTTCTTGGCAAGTCATGGCGCTTCTCGGAGCCTTGCTCGTTGCATCTGTCAGGCAGGATCCTGCTCTTTACTTCGCTCAGCGCAAGGATGAATGACGGATGCTCATCAAGAGCTTCGATGAAGCCTGACAAAGCACTCAGAGTTGCCACCCCGTTACTGCCAACAGCCGCATTTTAGCAGGCCTGAGGAGGAAGCTGAGGCCCAGAGAGGGGCAGGGCCTCACCTCAGGCACACAGCAGGTCTTTGGCACGGGCAGCTCTGGACTTTTGGCTCTGATGACTCCCATCTCTGCCCCTGGCTTCCTGGTGCCCTGGATTTGACCAGGCCCAGCCAGCCCTGGCCTGAATCCACCCAGATCTCTGTAGCAATAATGCAAGACTGTGGGGATCTGTGCCTGGGACTTAAGATGCCCACTGTCCACAGGCTGTGGGGTGAGGGCTCCTAGAAGAACCCATCCTATGGGTACAGAGTTTCCTGGACACCACGGTGGGCCCAGCAGATACCTGCATCTCCCCCCAGGGTGGGGCAGGGGAGCGTATGGAGGATGGAGCAGGCTAGGCCAGGGGAACCTGACAAGACAGAGGGAGTGGCCAGTCTCGCCAGGCCAACGTGGGCTCAGAGACTGTCCAGTCCTCTTGCTGGGGTTGGCTCTGGGGGCTGGTTGAGCACTGGTGTGGCGGCCAGGGTAGTACCCAGAAGGTAAAGTTAGGGAGGAAGTCCAGCTTCAGGGGTCAGAGGGGGAGCCTAGGGCCGGGTAGGGTCCAGAGCCAGAGAGGTTCGTGCTCCTGTCCTCTGGTGAGGAACTCATAGGTAACCTGGGCCTCAGGGGACACAGGTGCCGGACTCAGACTGACTTGGGTTCTAGTCCTGCTCAGGTGATTTTGGGCAAATCACTTTGCTCCTCCGAGCCTCAGTTTCCCTCTGCCAGGAGGATCATTGTGAGGAACGTGCTGATGAGGGTGGGCCGGGCATGAATCCTAGAGATGCTGCCCAGCCTGCAGCATGCCTGGCGGAGCCCCAGGCCCAGGGCCATCTGCTGCCCACCTGCAGTGCCAGATCTCCTGGGGCCAGACCACCAGCCGTCACAGGCCCGCCTGCAGGCACCAGGCCGGTGCTGATCGGGCTAGCACTCAGTGTAAATGCCCTCAATGGGAAACATGGTCCTCAGATGTGACTTCATGCAGCTGCTCCCCCGGGCGCTCGGCTGACTGGGGCTGTGGGCAGGGCTGAGGCCCAGGCTGATGCGGAGCGTGGAGGGGCTATGGGGCTCCTCCTGTCCCGTGACTGTTAGATGAAGAGCCTTCCAAGGCAGCTCAGTCCCAGGAGCCCTCTCCCACTCTCACCTGCTGCTCACCACAGCCCCGGGAGGCACAGAGAGACCTGGTGCTGCCCAAGGTCACACGTCTAGAGAAGGCCTGTGTGAGAGTTTGGGTCCTTATCTGATGGACCCCAGGTTTGGGGCCCTCTCTGTTGCTGGGGAGGTCCTCCCTGATGTCACAGAGTCAGGAGTTTGAATCCAATTCAGCACTTTAGCCAAAGCTTCATGAGGGCTGCTGTGGGCCTGGCCCTGTCCTATTGCAAGGGATTTGGGTCATAACGACTTGGACCTGGCTCTGATGGGTTCACTCTTATTGCTAGGGGTCTGTCCATCCACCCATCCATCCACTCAACCACCCACCTACCCATTCATCCACCCATCTTCCCATCCATCCATCCTTCATCCGTCTACCCCACCCATCCATCTATCCTACCCATCCATCCATGCATTCATCTCTCTGTCCATCCAGCCATCCATCCATCCATCCTTCATTCATCCATCCAACCATCCATCCATCCATCCATCCACCTACTTATCCATCTGTCCATTCATCCATCCTTCATCCATCCTTCATTCATCCATCCAACCATCCATCCATCCATCCACCCACCTACTTATCCGTCTGTCAATTCATCCATCCTTCATCCATCTACTCATCCCTCCACTCATCCACCCACCCAACCACCCATTCACCCACCCACCTATCCATCCTTCCTTCATCCACCCAACCACTCACCCACCCACCCATCTAGCCATCATCCACCTGTCTATCTACCACCCACCCATCCGTATATCCATCCATCCATCCATCCATCATCTGTCCATCCATCCATCCATCTATCCTTCATCTATCTGCTGTCTCAGCTGGGGACACAAAGGGTTCTCATGAGAACTTGCACTGATTTCCTGGGGGCCTGTGGTCTCAGCCACCTGCGGGGGCCAACCTGGCTCCCATCATGAGCTCTGACCCTACCCCAGTTTCAGAGGCGGAGTTAGCGAACCGGGAGGCCCTGTCGCTGGACACAGAGACTGAGCTGCCCAACAGCCTGCCTGGCGATGACCAGGATGAGTGCCTGCTCCTCCCAGGAGAGCTGTGCCAGCACCTCTGCATCAACACCGTGGGCTCCTACCGCTGTGCCTGCTTTCCTGGCTTCTCGCTGCAGGATGATGGCCGCACCTGCCGTCCAGGTAAGGGCCTGGGGCCAGGGCTGATCTTGCTGGGAAAGTGTGGCGTTCCTGGGCTGCAGACCATGGGGTACTTCCCCTCTCTCCACCCCACACGTTGGAACACATGGAGAGCCAGAGCTTCCTAGCGATGGGCTTGTGAGGCCAGGCGGTTGGGCTCCTTCCTGGAGCTCCATTTGCAGGGCGCTCCCAGTACCATGACCTGGGCCGCGGAGGCTCCCACAACCCAAGCTGTGTTCCCTGCGCTGGGCCTGCAGGGTCAGGCCCCGACAGGCCGCCCGGGAGGCTGCCTCAGAGCCTGGTCAGGGGGGCTTTCCCCCTGCCAGCTTCCAACGATAGATTCATTTTCAGTCTAGAAATGCTTTCCCCCTTTACCCCGTTCTTCTTCCTAGCCTCCTTCCTCTCCAACCCCTCTGCCCCAAATCTCTGTGAGATTGATCTTGCCCAAGATATGTTGCTCCCTGAGCCTCAGTTTCCTCTCCTGTGAAATGAGAGCAGTGAATGAGGCAGTCTCCATCAAGTGCCTGGCCTGGTGCCCAGGGCACGAGGAGCGCTCTGTGCTGTGAGGGCCTGTGACCCCTCTCCTGTGTGCTCTGCCCGGGACAGATGGTGACCCTGCACAGCCGGACGCCGCAGAGGAGTCTGCACTGAGGCCAGAATCCTCCCAAGTGGCCCCCAACACCATCCCACTGCCACTGCCACAACCCAACACCTGCAAAGGTAACTGGGGCCGTGGGTGGGCCTGGACGGCCAGCCGACGGTGAGCTCGCCAGCACTGGGCGCTTGCGCGGTGGCCCCCCGTGCCAGTGGTGTGTCTCCTGTGGGGCGGTGGTCTTGCCTATCTGAGGTCGGGTGAGGAGCTGAGAGGGGAGATTCACGGGGCAGGGATCAGCCTGGGACGAGAGGGGAGGTGAGAATGGGGGCAGCCTCGGGTGAGTGTATGTGACCCCAAGCAAGCTGATTAGCTACTTTTTGTCTCAGTTCCTGTGAAATAAAGAAAAGCCTTGCTTGCCAAACTGTCATGGAGACTGCAGTCGGCCCCACGTAGAAAGTTCTCTTTGTTCTTCTTCCCTCTTTCCTGTTCCTCCTCTCTGTGTCCCTTCTCTTCCTCCTCCTCTGTCCCCCACTGTTAAGAGGGAGGGTTTGCAGTGTGAGTGGTGGTGATGGTGCTCACACCAGCAGTGGGGGAGCCAGTTTAACAGGTGAACTTGAAAGAGGACTGGGCATCGGGTTCCTTGCTCCTGGCCCCTCCGCCTGTGTGTTGGAGCCAGTGATGAGCTGGTGGTCTCTGACTTCGTGCGGTTTCCTCCCAGACCACGGGCCCTGCAAGCAGGTGTGCAGCGTCATCGGGGACACAGCCATGTGCTCCTGCTTTCCCGGCTATGCCATCATGGCAGATGGCGTGTCCTGTGAAGGTGAGTACAGGGGCCGTCCTCATAGCTGTGCAAACCTGAGTTGGCCTGTGGTGGGCGCCCCGGAGTTGGGGCGGGGAGGCAGAGGGGGTGGGGATGTGAAACTGGCTGCGTTCGTGAGGGAGCAGGCTTGGCTGCTGTGACGAGGAGCCTCAGATAGAGCAGCTTAGGCAGCTGTTCCTCTCACATCACGGTGCACAGGTTGCATGCAGTCCAGGCTGGGCATACAGGTGGAGGGGCCCAGGTCCCTTCCATCTTGTTGCTCTGCGGCTCCCTAGAGCAGTGCTTCTCAAACCTCAGCATGCACTAGAGTCATCTGGAGGCCTAGTGACAGCACGGATCCTGAGAATCCACAGAATCCTGAGACCCTGACCCAGTAGTTCTGGGTGGGGCCCGAGAATTTGTATGTCTAATAGGGTCCCTGGACCACACTCCAACTAGCCCTGTCCTTGAAGGTTGCCCCTGTCTGGGGGGCCCAAGTTGGTTTGTGACCCCTTGTCCATGTTCTGGCCATGGGTGGAAAAAGGAAAGAGGGAAGTGTGTGCCGATGGTTGTAAGTCAGGACCTGGAGAGGTGGTCATCCCTCCCACTTGCCTCCAGTGGGGAGCAGAGTGAGGCTGTGGAGCGGGGGCCCCCAGCTGCACTGCACATGCTCAGTTCTGTTACTGGAACCAAGGAGGGGACAGTGGGTTCTGGTGACAGTTAGCTGACTCTGTCATTCATGAAGGGTCTAAAGAGGGTCCAAAGCATGTCCCTTTCATACCCGCCACCCTGCCAGGTCTAGGTCTTGTCTCAGTGGGGCCTCAGTGGGCCGAGACTGCCCTTGTAAAATGGGTGCCTTGGATCCGACACCTGCTGGACTGGTTCCCACAGTGAATGGCACCTCAAGAACAGCCTTGAGATGGCAACTGCTCGTGTCTTGAGGCGGGACAGACGTGGAGCATGTGGACAGTCTGGGGAACACTTCAGTTCAGGTTCAGGTCCGGGAGACGTGACCCTGGTGGGTGTCTGGGGGTAACAGGGTTAAGTCTGTTGAGAAAATACCCACATCTCTCCCAGAAGCTGAAACCCCACATCCAGGCCTTTGGCTGAGACTCTGTTCTGATGTGGACGAAACCATCCATCTGCCCAGAGAGGGCAGGAGACTTGCCCAGGGCACACAGCATGGCCTTTCTCTCAGATGGTGGGGACAGATCTCAGGTGCCCCAGGCTTCGCTCCCCACGTCCCAGGGCCATGCCGCTGGGGATGCCTCTCTCCTGGGTGGGGGCTCCTTTGGGCGCAGCCAGGCCGCAGGCCAGTGTCCATGTCTCTCCAGGCCTCCCTTCCTCCTTTGCAGGGCCCCCAGCGGTAAAGGCCCTGCAGTCCAGGCCGGAGGTTGCAGACTGACTTGCTGAGGGTGCAGCCTGCCCTGCAGGGGGTCCTGCTAGGCTCCACTTTATTTAAAATAATCAAACGAGTTACCAACCCTGAAAAGCTCCCACAGTGTTTTTAGCTTCCAGATTTCAAGTTTCTCTTGAAACTTTGTAAAATCTGCCCACAAGGGGCCCACACCTCCAGACCCCTTGGACAGTGCCAAGGTCTGTCCAAGCCTGTACGAATCTACAAGTCTAAAGCCTGTGGAGCCCCTTGGCCCATCCTCCTGTTCGTGTTGCCAGCCTGGCCCCTTAAACACTCAAGTCTGCAACCCCTGCCTTTGTGGTTCCCGGGCTGCCTGTGGAGGCGCGTGTCCCAGACGGCGCATGGAGGCAGCCCCTGGTCCCACCCGCCGTGTGACCTCGGGCAGGCCGCCCACCCTCCCAGCCTCACCTTAAGCTGTCAGACATCGGTTGATGTACAAACTCAGACTTGGGCCCAAAACCCAGAGGTACCACTGATGGGCTGGAGGTCCTGGGCAGGCCCCATCTGTCACTGAATGCTCCGTGGCAGGCCACGCCCCTCTAACAGCCCTTCTGTTTTTCCTCCCGCGGCTGTCACTAGACCAAGACGAGTGCCTGCTGGGTGCTCATGATTGTAGCCGGCGACAGTTCTGTGTGAACACCCTGGGATCCTTCTACTGTGTCAACCACACAGTGCTCTGTGCCGAGGGCTTTATCCTCAACATGCACAGGAAGTGCGTGGGTAAGCAGAGCCCCTGCCTGCCGCCACCGTCACGGCTCTCTGCTCTGCTCCACGCCAAGCCGCCACACTGAGGCCACATGCTAAAGGGCCTGCCCTTTGCATCTGAGCGCTCAGCACCGCCGGCCCCCTCGTCTCCGTGTCGTTCCCTCCGTGTCCTGGTGTCCTGTCCCCCTTGTCCACCCATGCCGTCGGGAGGCCACTTTCCCAGGGACGTGCCTGAGGGTCAGGAAACCTTAACTGATGGGTGACCTGGCTGGGTCACTGAAGTGAGGAGGTCGGACATGCAGGCGGCAGGCCAGGGAGCATGGGGTCTGCAGGCAGGGAGGCCTGGGTTTGAAGCAGGACCCCTCGGAGCTCTGTGGCCTGGGACCAGTGACGTCCCTTCTCCAGGCCTCAGTCTTCTCGTCTGTAGAGAGGAGGCATCGATCCTCCTTTGGAGGTCATGTGAGGCGTGTGTGGCGCGGCGCAGACCCTGGGGCACAGTGGGCGTGTGATGTCAGCTGCTTCCATGGTCCTTAGATGCACGGAGTCCCCTCCAGAGGCGAATGAATGGAGCTGGGTCCAGCAGACCTGGCTTTTGCACCAGCTCGGCATTCATTTGCTGTGTGACTAGGAGCAGTGGAGTGCTCTTCTCTGAGCCTCTCTCCATCTCTAACGTCAGGGCCCAGAGGACTGGGCAAGGGCTGGTACCCAGCTCCTGGCCTGCACGTGGATGGAGCCAGTGCTCACTGACGGCTCATCCCTCCTGCCTCTTGGTGCCCATGCAGACCAGGGCTGGGGCTCCAGGGCAGGCGTGCTTTGTGGGCAGCAAGGAGGGCAGGCATGATGCTCTCTGCATGGCTGGGGTCTGGTGTTATCACAGAGGAAACATCCTGTTTCTGAACCAAGATAGACCTAAGGCGGCAGAGACATGGGACAGACTACGAAATGCTGTAGCAGAGACACGGGCAAAAGGAGAGGTCATTCCAACTGGTGGCATCTGCACGCCCTTCTGGAGAAGGTGGCATTTGCCTTGTCTCCAAGAATGGCTGGGACTTGGAACTTGGGAAGGGCATACAGGTGGAAGGAGCAGCTCGAACAAAGGTGTGGAGGTGGGAACAGTGCAGAGTGCAGGCACGGCATGTGACCAGAGCCCCATGTGTCTTCTTTGTGCTTGGGGACCATGTCTGGCCTGGACATGTCCTCTTCCTCCCCCTCCACTGCTGGGCAGACGGGCCCAGGTTCTGGGCTGAGCTGAGTGGCCGCTGCAGACATGTTTGCCCCCGGCCTCCAGCCCTCGGCACAACATGGCCCTCCTGAACCTGCTTATTAGCGGCTAGGCAGCTCCTCCTGTCTGGGTCATGTCTGTGTATGTGTCTGGGAAGGCGGGGCCCATGAGGGCCTGCGCGCACCCCTCCCTGGACGCCCTGCCATGCCCGAGTGTGTGGCCTCCTCTGGTGGCCTGGAGAGAAGACCTCGTGCTAAAAGGCATTGCCAGGCAATGGGAAAACACGTTGTGGGATTAAGAGAGCAAGGGGACGTTCCACTCAGCGAAGTTTATGAGCTCCATTCTCATCCTTTCCTTGCCTCCCTGACTCATTCATCCCACACAGGCTTCCCAGGGCCTCCTCTCCGTCTTTCCGCCCCTCTTCTGAATTCGTTGCCTCACTTGGCGGCACGCTCACACACGTCCACTCGTGTCTTCTGTGCTTCCTTTGTTGCCTCCAGGCTCGTTGCTTAACCCCAGCTTGCAAGATGGGAGACCCGTGCCCGGATGAAGAGCGTGGTCTCTGCAGCCAGACTGCCTGGGTTCAAATCCTGGCTCTGCCACTTTCTAGTTGTAAGACCTTAGACAAGTCCATTAACCTCCCTGAGCCTCAGTTTCTTCATCTGTGAAATGAGATAGTAATAGCTCTCACCTCAAAGGGTCACCGTGGAGATTAAATGAGTTAGTCCACGTAAAGAACTTGCTGGTGCTTGATGCTTGATGTTGTTGTTATGATTCAGCAAATGTGTATACTGAGGCAGCCTGCAGAGGTAGTGAGTGCCCCATCATTGGGGGTGTGTAAGCTGAAGTGGGACAGTATTGGGTGGGGCCAAGTCCAGAGGACATCGAACAGATGTGTGACCTCTGTGGGGACTCCCCTGTGCTTTGTCGTTTACTTTTTGTGCCCTGCCCTTTGAGGACCATCTTGGCCCCTGGGAAAAGTGTTGCAGGTGAGCTGGGCTGTGAGAAGATGGGCGGGGAGCAGCCCCGGCTCTGGAGGCCACCCTGCAGCAGTGGGGAAAGGGCACAGCTCTGGGCTGCATGCTCTGAGTTTCCTTCTGCTGCTGCCCCGTGGCTGCGTGACTTTGGTCTAGCTTGTCCCCTCTGGGAGACCCGTTTCCTCATCTGTGAAACAGCGTTGCAGGATGAAGGAATGGCAGTTTCTGTAAGCACCCAATCCCTAGCAAGACTCAGTGTTGGCTGTTATTTATTGCCGTGGTTCCTCCCAGACGGTGGGCTCCGGGGCCAGGGCGATTCTGGCGTCCTGGGAGCTTGTCTCCCTCTGTCACTCCAGCCTGTCCGTCAGAAGTCTTCATCTTGCCCAGCCAAGCCTTCCTGGGAAGCTGCTGGCCCGAACCTCTCCCCTTCCCTCCTCCCCATCCCTGCCCAGATGAGGGTGGGCCCGAACACCATTCGGCTCACCTGTGAGCTTGGGAGGGTGTCTTTCCCCCTTTCCCCACAGCCCTGCACCCCACCTGTCCACCTGGTCCCCGTCATCCTTGTAGACTTAGCTCAGATGTCATGGCCCCAGAGAAGCGACTCTGACAGTCCAGGGCCCAGTGTGGGTGGTGCTGTGGCCTGGGCCCAGAGACTGCTGCTCTTCTCCCCCGCGGCTCTGCCAGCCCCGCGGCCCGCGTTCCTTGAGGGCAGGGGCTGAGGCCGACAAGCCCGCTTGGCCCGCTGGGGCAGAATTGCACTGGGTAATGCGGCCCGTGGATGAAGCAATCAGCGGATGCTGGTGCCTCCCCTGCCTGGCGAGGCCGGCTGGGTCCTGTGTCCGCTCACCGGCCCGGGGCACTTCTGGAGTTGGCGGTCTCCCTCCGCCTCCACCCTCCCTAAGGCTCCTGCTCGCTCTCCTTGGCCCAGAGTGAGTCCTTGGCCTCTTCTCTCTGTCCCTGTCCCCCCGGTCACCTCAGCAGCTGACCACTCCTAAATTAGTGTCTCCACTCAGGCCCCTTCAATGAACTCAGAGGTGTTCTCTGGCTGCTGCTTGACTCTCAAACCCGTTATAGCTACCGGGTTCCCCACCTTCCCCTGCGAGCCTGCTCCTCCGGGCTGTCCCCATCCCAGCTGAATCTTTCTGATTCCCCTTCATCTCATCCATCCGTGGATCCTGTCGGTTCCACCTTCGCAATATTTCCAGAACCTGACTGCTTCTCCTCGCCTCTGTGGATGGCGGCCCCATCATCTCCACCCTCACCCCTGGAGTGTTCACACTCAGCCAGGGAACCCTGTTACAGAAGTCAGACCACTTCTCTCCTCCACTGGAACCCTCTATGGCTCCCACCTCTCTCTGTGTCTCCTAACACTCTTCTCTTTTCTCCCTGCAGCCACACCCACTCCTGGCGGGCCCTGAACTTGCCTGGCAGGCTCCCTCCTCAGGGCCCTGGTACCTGCTGTCCCCTCTGTGTGAACTGTCTGCTGGGCTTGTTGTGTTTCCTCTCCAAGTGCTTGTCAGCTGTGCTCTTCTCTGAGGCCCCTTCCGTAACCTGTTGCACCTGGCGCACACCCGCGGCACCTCTGCACCCCTCCTTCCTTCACCCCGCTGTTTCCCGCAGCACCAGTGACCACCCACCCGGTTATGTTTGTTTATCTGTTGGCCTCCCCCACTGAGGGTCCCCACCATGGCAAGGGTTTCTCTCTGATTCACTGCCTACCCCTGGTGCCAAGAACAATGCTTGTTGGCACATGGCAGGTGCTCAGTAAATCTTTGTTGAATGACTAGATGCATAGACAGGTGGCCATCAACTCGCGCTGCTCTCTGGGTAATGAGCACCGTGAGGGCAGGGTGGGCTGTGCGCAGCTGCCGTCCCGGGAGCCCTCAGCCTTTGATGGTCTCCCTGTCCCCGCAGACATCAACGAGTGTGTGACGGACCTG
Source organism: Equus przewalskii (assembly GCF_037783145.1). Taxonomy (NCBI): domain Eukaryota; kingdom Metazoa; phylum Chordata; class Mammalia; order Perissodactyla; family Equidae; genus Equus; species Equus przewalskii. The sequence continues at coordinate 4,000,885 of NC_091845.1, forward strand.
CACACGTGCAGCCGCGGCGAGCACTGCGTCAACACTGTGGGCTCCTTCCACTGCTACAAGGCTCTCACCTGCGAGCCCGGCTACGCCCTCAAGGACGGCGAGTGCGCAGGTGAGGGTCCTGGCCCCGCCCTCTCTCACCCCGCCCCCACCCTGACCCGCCTCCTCTCCCACCCCGCCCCGCACCCTGCCCCGGCCCCTCCTCCCTCCCACCCCGCCCCCACCCCCTTCTGCCTCCTCTCCCACCCTGCCCCGCCCTCTCCCCAACCCTGCCGCCTCGTCTCCACCCCGCCGGCTTCTCCACCTGCCCCGCCTCCTCTCCTGCCCCACCTCCTGACCCGTCCCTGTCTCCTCTCCCACCCCGCCCGGACTCCTCTCTCAACCCGCCCCGCCTCCTCTCCTGCCCCGCCTCCTGCCCCGTCCCTCTGCCCCACCTCCTCTCCCACCCCGTCGCGCCCCGCCTCCTGCCCCGCCCCTGGCCTGCCCAGAGCCTTCTCCCTTCTGTCAGGTCCAAGCACCTGGGTGTCTTGCCTGTGGGAAGACCCCACACATGATGGGGTTTGGGTAGAGATGGGTGACTGAGGCTGGTGGCGGGAGAGCGTGTTCCTGGCTTCGCTCCCGTTGCTGGTGTCTGGGTGTCAGTTGCTCGTCTCACCATGCCCGGGTCCTCGTTTGTACTTGGGATGCTGCTCCACAGAACCATCACTTTTGTCCCTTTTCACTGGAAACTTCTAGGCTCCTAAGAAGAGGGAGGATTTTCACTGAAGGGTTTCAACAGATGCTTCTTGAGCTGCTTTTATGTGCCAGGCAGGGTTCTGGGTGACAGGGATACCGGGTGGCGTGTGATGTCCTTGTCTCTGACCTCCTGATGAGGAGACAGGGCCACAAAGGCATATGGGGATGCAGGAGTGGCCGTCGACTGGGTGTTACTTTATGTGGGGGTCCAGAGAGGTCCCTCACAGAGGTGATGCTGGAGGGGATGAGGCTTCTGGGAAGGGTATTCCAGGCAGAGGGAAAAGCAAGTGCGAGGCCCTTGGGAGGGGAGGGGGTCTTGGCATGTTGAGAGAATGGAAAGTAAGTCTCGAGTGCAGGCGTGCCCGGAGTGTAGAAGGAGGGGACAGGATTGACAGGCCTGGTGAGGAAAAGGGTTTGGAGTCTATTTCATATGTGATAGGAAGCATTTTATTTTTAACTAAAAACGTCCAGAAGAATGTCATGAAAGAGGTGAGACCTACAGAAGTGCTCAACTGTTGCAAGCCCTGGAAAATGCCGACGAGAAGTGGTCCTGAGGCTGGGCGGGAGTTCAGACAGGTGGATTCACACACTCCATGTCGGCCCGGAGCTGGGCGCGGAGGCAGGGCTAGATGGGCTGGGAGGAGAGATGAGCCAGGCCCCTCAGCACATGTGTGTGTACACACACATGTGCACAGGACACACAGATGCAGGGCCAGCCCCCTCCAAGAACCCCGGCCCCTGGGGAGGGTGCCACCCCTCTGCACATGCCCAGCACCGCCTGCCCCTCTTGTCTCTGGTTGCAGCCGCTTCCTTCTTAGACCAGACCAGAGCGGCTGTGGGGGCCCCCTTCGAGGCACCCAGGGGTCCTGGGAGGGAGGCTGTGCCTGGTTCACGTCTGGGTGCCTGGACCCAGTACAAAGCCTCGCAGAGCCTGGGCTGCTGTGGGAAGGTGGAGGAAGCCTTGGAAACCAGCAGGATGGATGGCTGGACGACTGACCGGCAGACGTATGGGCGTTGGTCTGGCAGTCAGTGAAGCGTGTGGGTCTCGGCTGTGCCGCTTACTCTCTGGCTTGCCTTTCTGCTCTGTGCATCGGTTTCCTCATCTGTAACAAAGGCCTGCTGTGCTTGCTGTGACGAAGCACAAACGAAAGTGCAGGGCTGGTGCCTTGTAAACTGTAGAGTGCTGTGCAGAGGTGAGGGGCCCTCACCAAGCTGCTCAGGGCCACACAGTGGGTGAGGGCGGCGGGTCCTTGTGGGTCTGGTGGCTCCGTCCTTGGAAACTCTGAGCTTGCTGCTGCCAGCACTGCCTCCCGAGAAGCCTGGACACATGACCGTGGGGATGTGAGCGTGCGTCCCTGTTTCTCCTGCCCTGGCAGCGGGCACAGCGGTTCAGAGTACAGACCTGGGAACAGGCCCTCTGGGTTTTGGTCCAGCCCAGCACGCCCTCACTGTGGTGCTCTCTGTGCCTCGATTCCCCTGTGTAAGGTGGGGCTCGTCACAGCCCCCACTTCCAGGCTGCGCACGAAGTGAGTGAGTCCCCCTCAGAGCTCTTGAGACAGTGCCTGGTACCACAGAGCTCGGTCAGTGTGGTGATATCATTGTCACTACTGGGCATGGGCCACGGCTGCGACGGTGCTCCCCCAGCTCTCGGGGGTACAGGTCAAGGTCACGCGCGGACGTGTGGGGGGCGCCCACTAGCCCACCGGCCCTGACCCCCGGCCTCTTTGTGGCAGACATGGACGAGTGTGAGCAGGGCACGCACAACTGCCAGGCGGGCTTCACGTGCCAGAACACGCAGGGTTCCTTCTACTGTCAGGCACGGCCCCGCTGCATGGACGGCTTCCTGCAGGACCCCGAGGGCAACTGTGTGGGTGAGTGGGGTCCACCTGGCCCTGGGGCTCTGGGAGGGGTCGTGGGGGCTCGGGGGCTGTAAAGATCAGGGAGGCCTGGCTTGCTGCCTGTCCCCTCTCCCAGCCTCAGTGTCCCCACTGTGAATGGACGTGTCAGTGCCTGGCCCCAGGAGGCACATGCTAAAAGGAAGCTCTTACTTATCCTGAGCTGTGGACCTGGGTGGAGTTACTTCCCCCGAGGCCTCAGTTTACCCATCTGCGGGACTGGGCTGGATGAATGCGTAGCATGTTCTTATAACCCAGCCAACATTAAGGAATGTATTTTCTATCTTGATTTGGTGCACATGTGTGCCTGCATACGCACAGCTGGGACATGAGTCTCTACTGCATGTGGTGTTCCGTGAAATTTCTGTTTGCAAAGAACGCTCATCAGACCTGCTGGGTTTCGTGCTGTGCTCGTGGGTGAGGCCTGCGGTTTGACACATCTGGCCCCGTTGTCCTCACGTGGGTCTGAGATCTCACGCTCTCCCCATGGCTCTTCAACCCCTTCCAAGAAGCCGCTGGCCTGCGGCCTGGAGGCCCCATTCCCTGAGGCTGCTGGCCGTGTCCAGCCCAGAGGCCCCACAGGACTGCCGGCAGCTGAGCAGGCATGGTCCAGGCCGCTCACCCTTGGGGAGTGGTAAGGCAGACGCTGGGCAGGGCCAGCTGCTGGGTGTGGGCAGAAACAAGGGACATGCCAGACGCGGCTCTGTCACACCGTTTCCTCACAAGGATGGTTTGTGGGCCGGGCGTTCCCATCTCACAGGGAGGACACTGAGGGGCAGAGAGGGGCTTGCACTTTATCCCAAGGGTTTCTCAACACTCCTTGGGGGTCCCTCTGGCCAGTCTGGGAGCTGGAGCTGCCCCTGAGGCCACCCGTTCACAGCTCTCACTGTGTGACCCCAGCAGTCCCCTGGGACAGCGCAGGGCCATGGGCACAAGAGGCCTGTGGTCTGCCCTGAGATGCAGCCAGGGCAGGGTGAGGGGCAGGAGTCTGCTCGCCTGCAGACAGGTCCTGGGCAGTGTTTCCCGAGAGCCTGCTGCTCGTTGCAGGGCTGCTGCAGTGCTGCACGCGTGGTTCTTTAGGCCACCACGTTTGTAAAAGTGGCAGATGTTAAGGGGGCTTTGATAAGTAATATACCGAGTAGGGGATAAAGACTTGAAGGAGGCTCCTCCACCTGGAGTGTTTAGGAGGCTCCTTGAGGAGGTGACAGTGGGGCAGGGAAGTGAGGGGCCAACCCTGAAAACAGCAGGGGCAGCGTGTACAATGGCCCCGCAGTGGGGCTGTGCCTGGTCGCCGTGGAGTGGGGAGGAGTCTGGGGGCGGGCGGGGTGTGTGAGGGAGACACGAGCTTGGCAGAGACCCTGGATGCCAGGCAGGAGGGCAGCTGTTAGAGAAGCCAGAGCAGGGTGGGACTCGTGTCGTTGTCCTTGAGGTCAGCCTCGGGTTCTTGGGGAGCCTCTGCCTCCGGCTGCTCCCTCAGAGGCAGCTGTGAGAAGCCTGTGGGAAGCACCCTGGCAGGTGCTGGGTTCTGGGTGAAGGCCCTGGGGTCATGGGACACAGGAGCGGGACAGTCTGACCCCACAGGCCTGTCCAGGGCTGGTCCGGAGCCCAGGATCAGCCACCTCTCGGTGTGGCCCTGGCCCCAATGCCAGGGCCTGGGGAGGGGCGGTGCCAGGCTCCCCATCACCCACACCCGTCTCTGCAGATATCAACGAGTGCACGTCGCTGTCCGAGCCGTGTCAGCCCGGCTTCAGCTGCGTCAACACCGTGGGCTCCTACACCTGCCAGAGGAACCCGCTGCTCTGCGCCCGTGGCTACCACGCCAGCCCAGACGGCACCAAGTGTGTGGGTAAGGCCCGCCGCCCCCTACCCGCCTGCCGGCCAGCCCTGCCCTCCTCCCCGGGCCAAGGGAGGCCCATGCAGAGGGCAAGCCCGGCCTCAGGGTGCCCACTCGCCTCCCCCCGCAGACGTGAACGAGTGTGAGACCGGCATGCACCAGTGTGGCGAGGCCCAGGTGTGCCACAACCTCCCCGGCTCCTACCGCTGCGACTGCAAAGCTGGCTTCCAGCGGGACGCCTTCGGCCGGGCCTGCATCGGTAGGTGGGGGCTGCTGGCCGGGACCCCCTGCGGCTCCCTGAGGAGTGCCCCTGCCCAGGCCCACCTGCGGCCCCCTCCTCCCTGCCACTCCTGCCTTGCTGACAGCATACCTGCCCTCTCTGGGCTTGCCCGCCTTCCTGCTCTGCTGTCCTCCTGGGACTCGCTGTGCCTGCCTCCTCTGCTCTCTCAGCCTTTGTCTCTCTCTCCCTGCCTCGCTGTGTCTGTCTGTCCCTCCGTCTCTGCCTCCAGCCTCCCTCTTGCACTGTCGCTGCCTGTCCCCATCCGGGTCCCTCCTGGTCTCTCCTTTTGGGGTCTGGGTTCCTCTCCCCACCCAGCCCCTCTGCTACCTGGGGGTGGAAGAAGTTGGCCTCCAGGCCCCTCCGCCCTCCCTGCCGCCCCGCAGACGTGAACGAGTGCTGGACCTCGCCGGGCCGCCTGTGCCAGCACACGTGCGAGAACACTCGCGGCTCCTACCGCTGCTCCTGCGCCTCTGGCTTCCGGCTGGCTGCCGACGGCAAGCGCTGTGAAGGTACCGCTGCCCCGACCTGACCCTAGCCGCTGACCCCGCCCGTACAGCCACTCAGTAGGCCCAGAGCCTCGCCCAGCCCTGCCCTCTCCCCTTCCCCTACAGCATCCCTGCTTCACACCACGTGTCCACTCTCCATCTGTGCAAACCTCTGACCTTGGCTGGTCCTCTCATTTCCTGCCGGGAGCCCTCCCAAGGGCCCAGGGCCCTGGCATCTCAGACCAGAGGGGCTGGTGTCTGTGTGGTTTCCAGCCCCAGACGGGGGCTCCTTGTGGCCAGGAACCTACCTCTGCCCCCAGTAGGTTCTGATCCTGCTCACAATTTCGGTCCCTGGGGTCCAGGCAGGGAGCAGCAGTGAGTGAATGTGAGACAGGGCCTGGAGCCACTGGAGAGCCCGGTGGCTGCTGAAAGGGGGCAGCAGCCACACAGCACCCTCGGATGGTGCCACCCAGTAGGACCGGTCAGGGTGAGCTGATCTTCTCGGTCTTCTAGGTGCCAGAAATCTAGACATTTATGTAGAATCTGCAGATTTTTACATGTTGCTGATGTTTAAAAAACACATGGTGAGTTAAACCAAGTGTGTGGCCCCCTAGATCTGGCCCATGGCTGGCATCTGTGGCCAAGTGCTCAGTGTGTGGGATCACCCTGGCTGAGGGGGAGCCGCAGGAAGGGGCTGGCACAGTGTTCCCATGTGTGTCCATGGTGTGGTTGGACCAGGTCTGGGAGCACTGGTGTGAAGGGAGGTCGTGAAGCTGCCCAGTGAAGGGGCGAGGGGCCGAGGGACTGGCATGTGGGGCATCCAGGCTGTCACTGGGCACCATCTCTCCTGGCCCCTTGCCCTTCCCAGCCTGGAGCGCTTTCCTCACCTCCTTCTGGGAAGGGCAATGCCGAGACCCCTGGGGAGCCTCTGTGCCCCTCCCCAGTCGCCTGCCTTGGCCCAGGAGCCAGCCCTCCCCTGGGACAGGGCCAGTCCAGGGGCAGGGCGGCGTGAGCAGGCCTGACTTCCTCAGACGGCACTTGGATAGGCTCCCAAGCAAACCTTCTGACTCTCATTCACGCCTTCCTCTGTGTTGTGTCACCTACGAGCCCGTCCTTCATGCCAGATCACGTGCAGGGAGCTGTGGGGGTGGGGCCTCTGCCTCTGGGTGTCACCGTGTGGTCGTCGCCCATTCATTCCCTTCTTGGCCCTTGTGCCTTCACCCCTAACTTCCTCCTGGACGCCACTTCGCTACTTCTCCACCTGTGGCTGGACGTTAGAGACAGAGATGAAACCAGCGTGGCCCCTGGCCCCCAGGAGCTCGGAGCCCAGGAGAGGAGATAAGCTATTCGTGCACTCATGCATGCGTTCATTCATGCATTCGTTCATTTGCGCATGCACTCATTCGTTCACACGTGCATTCGTTGATCCATGCACTGCGCCGTTTTGTGGAATACCCTGTGTGCTGTGAGGTCCTGAGGATCCTGACACGGATCAGACAGTGGCCCCCAAGGCCCTGTGTGACCTGACTCCCCCGGCACTTTTCCCTCTGCTCTGAGCGCACCAGCGGGCTCGTTGCTCCCTGAGTGCACGAGGCACGCCCCCGGGCAGGCCCTCGCTCTTGCCCTGCCTTCTGCCTGCAGCGCTCCCCCAGACCCTGCGTGGCTGCAGAACTGCAGCTCTCTGCCTCGCTCCCTGCCCCGTTCTCTGCTCTTTCTCTGCAGCCCCTCCAGCCTTCTCACATACTAGTTGTCTTGCTCGTTTAGTTCCCACCTTCTTCCCCAGCACACATGTGAACATCACCTCCAGAAGTGGACGTTTGTGTCCATCTTGTTCACGGTTCCGTCCCCTGTTCAGGGTGGGCCTGGCACCTTGTGAGAGCTCAGCAGTTCTCAGTTGGATGAATGAAAGACAAGACCCAGCTGGCAAGGGGGCAGAGTCTAGAGGATGTTCCATCTAAGCCATGAGTGGGCCCTTCATTCATTCACTCACTCACGCATTGTTCAGCCCACACTCCACACGCGCCAGCTCCTGCCCCCCAGGCCCCCCATGCAGTGCCAGCCCTGGGGACCAGGGCAGGCAGGTGAGGCTCAGCGCTGAGGAGGTTCTTGTTTGTGCTTAGGGGTCCCCTTGCAGAGCCGTCTGTGCCCGGTGCTGTGGACGCCCCGGGGGGCAGCGTCTGGCTCCCCCTAGGGCATCTGAGCCCACCCTGTGGCTGCCTCCTCCAAGCAGCAGGCCGGGCCCCCACCAACAAGCCAGACCTGGCCCTCCCTCGGCTGCCTGCCCGGGTGGGCTCCTCGCTCTTTTCTGGGCCTCCGACTCCTCAGCGGCCCCAAGGGGAGGCTGGATCTCTGCAAATCAGGCTCTCGAGGGCTGGGACCTTGGTCCTCATCCCTGGCCGGGAGGCCTCAGCCCTGACCCTGCCCGTCTTCCCGCAGATGTGAATGAGTGTGAGGCCCAGCGCTGCAGCCAGGAGTGCGCAAACATCTACGGCTCCTACCAGTGCTACTGCCGCCAAGGCTACCAGCTGGCCGAGGATGGGCACACCTGCACAGGTGCGTCTCCCCTGCCCAGGGCCCTCCCGAGCGGCACCCCTTCCCCGTGCGCCAGGCTTCCAGAGAGCCCCTCCAGGGCTGGGGACACACAGGACCCACAGGCTTTAGCGTCAGGTCGGAGTCGACCTGCGGCCCTGTGACTTCCTCACTTCGTGCCTTTGGACAAATGCTTCCCAAGTCTGGCCTTAGGCTCCTCCTCTGTGACAATGTGGGGGGTGAAGGATGAAACGGAATACCTTGTCCAGGCCCATGGCTGGTACCTGACAGGCCCATAGCTGATAGTAGCAATTATGGAGCAGCCCCAGGGAGCGAGCACTGGAATGGGAGTCCTGTTTTGCTTGTGGCTTTGGGCAACTCTTTCCCCTCTCTGAGCCCTGTTGTCCTCATCTGTAAAATGGGCCCCCCGGCTCCATGGGTGTGGCCAGGACAGGCTGACAGTCAGTGGCTGGGCCCTCTGGGTACCAGGGGTTCACAAGGGGCTGAACCTCTCTCCGGCAGACATCGACGAGTGCATTCAGGGCGCCGGCATCCTCTGCACCTTCCGCTGTGTCAACGTGCCAGGGAGCTACCAGTGTGCATGCCCAGAGCGGGGCTACACCATGATGGCCAACGGGAGGTCCTGCAAGGGTGAGCAAGGGGCCCCGGCCCCACCAGGGCCTCAGGCAGGCTCCGATCAGGCACAGAATGCCTCACAGAGCTTGCTGTGTGCTTAGAGACACCAAGTGCATAAGCACAGAACGGCTAGTTCCACTGGTGGCCACATTAACTGAAGTCTATGCCTGGGATGAGGAAGGTGACGGTCTTTCCACTGCTCAGCCCAGCTTAGAATTTTCCAGGTTTGGACCCAGCTCAGGTCCCTGCCCTGGGAGCAGGAGAGGGATCCTGTGGGGTGGTTCTGAAAGGCAGGAGACTGTCCAGTAAGGACCCTGGAGAGGAGCAGCCTCAGGGGTCCCAGTCTCTGTCCCCGGGTGTCAGCGATGCTATCCAGGGACAGGGGGCCAGGCAGGTCGGTGGACGTCGAGAGTGAGGCGGGACCCCCAGGAGTAGGGACAGGAGTCACAGAGAGGCTCATCCCAGCCCTGCATGCAGAAAGACGTGATCCCAGTCAGAGCCGTGTGGGGCTGGGAAGGGCTGCACAGGAGGCAGGGGCGCCCCATCACCGGGGACCTGCCATCCCCTGTTAAATTTGCAATTGAGGGGACTACTTCCCTGGGTGGCAACCAGGTTCTGTGACATCTCATCTTCCCTCTAAGCTGGAGAGTCGTGATCCTAAGTTCAGTTCCATCAGGAGTTACTGAGGCCACTAAGTTCTGGGCCTGGAGAGCCCCCAGGGTGAGGTGGAGGGGCTGGAATCCCCTGGGGAGGACACAGGAGGTGCACCAGCGGCCCCCTGAGAACTGACCCCTCAGCGGCTTGGAGCCCAGCCCGCCTGCCCTCCTCTTGGCTGGCATGACAGCGTCTTCCCCAGGTGGTGGGGCTGGGAGCTGGTGGTTCCCTGGGTGCAGCTTTGGTCCACCAAGGCCGGTCCTCGTGTTCCTGGGGGTCCAGGGGTCAGAGCTGTGCCCAGAAAGGTATGGAGTTAGACCAGTGTGTACGGCCTGGGGGTCACTGCCAGTAAATGGACCCTGGGATCATGTGAGATCTCTGCCAGCTGTTTTTGTTTTCTTTTTCACTAGTGTAGACCAGAAAATAGGGTTGGCCGGGTAGGGTGGCATGGACGTGGAGTCAACCAGAGTGTGCTGTGCCCGTGAGGACTGTTCCCGTGAGTGTGTGTACTTAGCCCCAGTGCAAGAGGATTCCTTCCTGTAGCTTAATGTGAAAAAATAATAAATTAGAAGGCCCTGATTGGGACCTGGTAAATCATCAACTTGGCGGCCTGCCGGGCCACAGAGGCCGCCCCGGGTCTCCACGGCTGCAAAGCCCTATGCTAATGTTTAGTTTAAACACAATCAGGATGGACTCTGTAAACGGTAAGGGTTTTACCCACCATAAACTGAGCTGTGCGGGAAACACGGCTTCACGTTCCTAGACTGCATCCTGCTCTGGCCGAGGCCCTGTTCCTCCCGGGTGCGGCTCGGAGAGCTGAGGAGGCTCAGCCACACGCTGCAGGGGCTTTTTGCTCTTGGAGGGGCTCTAGGTTGAAAACCTCTTTACGTTCAGGACGTCTGTCCCTGACCCCTCCCTCCGGCCCACGCTGGCACCGGGGTCTGCAGAGTGCTCAGATGTCCTTGTGTGCCTGTGTGCCACCAGAGAGGGCTCCCTGGGCGCAGGCACACGCCTGCTCTGCACTGGCTGCCGGCACATCTGACATCCAGGGTTCTCCAGCCCCAGGACCACTCAACACCCGCCCACCCCCACCTCCTGCTCTCTGCATCCTCTTCCGGGGTGGCTGCCCTTGTGCCCCCTCAGAGCCCACCCTGCAGCCCACCTCCCCAAGGTGCACAAGAACTGGTGAGGCCCAGCCCCTCTCTCGGGTCCCTGCTCCATCACCAGCACCCCCCCGCCCCAGGGGTCGGGCGAGGAGAGGCCCCACAGCACAGGAGAGGCCTTGCTTTCTCTCCGGGTCCTCCTGCTGGAGGAGCCTCTGCTCTCACGGGGTGGACAAGGGCCGAGTGCGATGCTGGTTCTGCTGCTCATGTCCACTTCCTGAGCCACCTGTGGTACCTGCGTCTGCGGCCACTGCCCTTCAGAGCTAGGAGGTTGCCCCCTTGGCGCTCCCTGTCCTGTTCTGACTTGGGCCTCCCGGCTCCAATGGGCGATGGCCACAAAAGAACAAAATGCGCCCATTAGTGTCTCACGTTAGCATCCTGCCCTCTTTAATAGCAGAAAAAGGGACAGAAGAATATGAAGGAATTCACACTGGGCCACGTTTCCTGGGACATAGGCTTCACGGAGGGCTGTGACCGTTCCCCAGCATGTGGCGCGTGCCTGGCACAGGACGGGTGCTGGGTGGACGTTCGCACACACGGCTGAACTGAGAGGCAGCTGCTGCCCTCTGGACCTGTTTCCTTCTGGTCTCTCCTTGTGCCGGTACTTGCACACACATACATGGACACATACATGTGTACTCACATTCATGTACATACATGCACGCACACACAGGTACACACATACATACACTGTATGATATTGGCTAAGTTTATGCGGGAAATAATTCTGAGTTCTCTCTCTTTTTTTAATGTGTGTAAAGCCCTCGCAGCACCCACTCAGGAAGAGCTAGCTTTTAGCAATCAGTCCTCCTTACTGACTTATGAGCATCTTCTCAGGTCTTTCAGAAGCCCTTGGGGCCTCTTTCCGGGGCCTGTGTTCTGCATTGTCTCTCTGCGTCTGCAGTGTCTGCGCTGTCCTCTGTTTCTGCATGTTTGAGTTGTGCCTGGCGCCTTGCTGTCTCGGGCTAGGTTGCGATGACACCCCCTGGGTGGATGGCCTTGTTTGGCTCTCCCTTCGCCTGAGCTCTCCAGGAGAGGCTGCAGGGTCGAGGGCCCCGTGGACATCAGGGGCCTGGCAGCACTGAGGGGCGGGGACCCCAGGGTTGAAGGGAAGTCTTGCAAGAGCTTCCTGTGAGCTTGGTGGGGCCAGGCCGCAGCTGCTGACCCTTGGCCCTCCTTCCCACCGCTTCTGGGCATCTCCCTCAGGGCTGCTGGGGGCACACGGCAAGCTGCAGCCCCCACCGTGGTCCTCCCCAGCCCCGCCCAGGCTCCAGGGCCAGGACTTCCTGCTCACCAGAGTGGGCGGCCCCGGGGCACAGGGCAAGGAGCAGGAGGCCCTCCCTCCCTCTGTGTGGATTCAATTAATGACCCATCAGCAGGATGAAGACCGCGCCCATCCTGGCCCCACGGGCTCTGGCCTCCTGCCTTGTCTTCTCCCACTCGCCTTTACTCCACCCTGGGAGATTGGGATCATGAGCCATCTTGCATAGGAGGAGAGTGAGGCTGGGAGAGGTGGAGGAATGTGAGCTGCTGTGCTGCTGAGCAGTGTGGTGGCCAGCAGCCCGGAGTCTGGAGCAGGCCGGGGCTTGAGCCCTGCTCTGTCCTGCTGCCGTGGTGCGACCCTGGGCACGTCTGTGGGTTGGAGGTGACACCCATTCCTGCCTCGCGGGGATGTGAGGATAAACGAGGTAATGAGTACAGAGTGCCTGAGCATCGAATGGACGTCAGGTGGGGACCCCGGGATGCAGGTGGCTGTTACTATTACTCTCGTCTTGTGGTTGCTTTTGTTAGCAGTCAGCTTCGCATCGTGAGTGGACCCTAGATTTTGCCATCAGGCACACTTAGCCTCTAGCCCCAGCTGCCCTGCTGACTCTGTGACCTTGAGGAAGGCTGTGCCCCTCTCTGGTGACCCTTCCCCGACAGGGCTGGCTTGAGGATGGAGCGAGAAGTCGCTGACTGGCTCAGAGTGGAGGAGTGGAGAACGGAACCTGAGGCATTCCAGGGAAGCTCGGGACAGACGCCCTGCCGCCCCCGCCCAGGGGCTGCCCTCTGAGCTGAGAGGCCCGTCCTCGCAGGAGGGGTCTGTGGAAGCCACAGATTTGCTCTCTCATCTGACAGGTTGCCTGTGGGTCACACACTCGCCACCCCATGCTGCTCTGAGCTTTCGTGAGAGCTGTTTATCCAGACCTCCTGTGTGTGCATGTCTGTGCTTGTGTGCTTGAGCATATGCGTGTGCTGGCCCAGGTGCCTGTTTCTGAGTGTGCACAGGAAGCGTGAGCACGTCCATGCAGTTTACAGGGGGCATTCACAGCTGTGCATCTTGGAGTCTGTCCGTGGCGGTGACGGGTCTCACACTTCTATCCAGCAGTACGTGTGGAGTGCCCGCTCTGGGCCAGGCACTCTGCTGTGTGCAGGGGACACCTTGGGATGGGAAAGACACACGCCCCCGCCCTCCCGGAGCTCACGTTGAGGAGGGAGAGGGTGGGAACAGAGCAGACAAAGTCACTTAGGTGTGTTTCCCAGCAGGACAAGCAGGACGAGGGAAATACAGTGGGATGGGGTGGTGGGTGAGCGGGGAGGGGACCACTGTGAGGTGGTCAGGGAGGGTGTCCTGCAGGGGGTCACGCTGAGCTGAGACCTGAGAGATAAGAAGGAACCAGCCGTGAAAAGATGTGGGAAGGTGTTCCAGCAGTGGGAGCAGCATGTGCAAAGGCCCTGATGTGGGATAAGGGTCAGGGGCAGCCCAAGGGGGTCCAGCAAGACTGCAGCCCAAGTGGAAGGAGAGGGACTCAGAGACGGGCAAGGATGCCCTGTGCTGTGGGGTGTGGTGGCCATGGAAGGACTTGGGTTTTCATTCTGGTAGGCGGGGTGGGAAGCCCTCAGAGGACATGACATAAGATGATGTGCATTTGAGAGCAACGCCCGGCTGCTGGGCGGAGTGGGTGAGATGGGGTGCATGGTGCCCGGTGGCACGTGAACTCTTCTCACCGTCGGGACCAGCTGCACCAAGACCCAGGCCTCCAGGGCGGCTGGGGTGGTTCAGAGCAGGGTCGCCAACTGTGGGGAGCCCCCCATCATCTCTTCCCCTCCCCACAGACCTGGACGAGTGTGCACTGGGCACCCACAACTGCTCCGAGGCTGAGACCTGCCACAACATCCCGGGCGGCTTCCGCTGCCTGCGCTTCGAGTGTCCCCCCAACTACGTCCGAGTCTCTGAAACGTGAGTGCCCCGCCTGGCCTCAAGCCGGGACCCTGCCCCCATCCCGGGCTGCCCAGAGGAGAGGCCCGGGGACCGGCAGCCCCTGCCTTCCCTGCCTCCTGCTCTTCACAGGTCCACTGCCAGGTGTGTGGTCAAACTGACCACAAATGGTGCACCCGAGCGCCTTGCAGAGCGTTTGGAGGAGAGAGGAGGGAGGGAAGAAGCCTCCCAGAAACTCTCTCTCTCGCTCACACATACATACACACACACACACATATGCACACACACACACAACGCATTAGTTATTTATTGCCGTGCAATACACCATCCCAACACCTAGCTCCTTACCTTGGCACACAATTACCATCTCGCACAGTCTCGGGGGGACAGGACCCCAGGAGCAGCTCAGCCGGTGATCCTGGCCCAGGGTCTCACGGCCCGCATCGTCTGAAGGCTTTGCTGGGGCTGCAGGATCCTGGGCCCCCACGTGGCTCTGGGTGGGAGGCCTCAGCTCCTCGCCGCGTGGGCCTCTCCCTGGGGCTGCTTGTGACGTGGCTTCTCCTGGCTCGGGCCATTGAGAGAGCCAGTGACAGTCCTTCCTACCCTAATCTTGGAAGTGACATACCATCACTTCTGCCCCTGGCTACAGTCCCACACTCCTGGGGAGGTTCCCCAAGGCAGGGGCAACCACACAAGGGGTGACCACCAGGAGGTGGGACATGGGGCTGGCAGGTGACCACACTCCGTATTGATGCCTCTTGGCATTTTCCCTATTTCCTGTCCTTTCTTTACTAAACATACATTTTCTCAAAGTACTGTTGTTTTTTCTATAATACAGTTTCCCACTTTATTTTACTTTGTAAAATATTTTCCAGATTTAAATTTTTAAAATTGCAAAACTGATACATGCTTATAAAAACATTCAAACTTGGGGCTGGCCCGTGGCCAGGTGGTTAAGTTCGCGTACTCCGCTTTAGCAGCCCAGGGTTTCCCCAGTTTGGATCCCGGGCGCAGACATGGCACTGCTCATCAGCGTCCCACATAGCAGAGCCACATGTACCTACAAGTAGAATTTACAACTATATATATATATACAACTCTCTCTCTATATATACAACTATACTGAGTGACTTTGGGGAGAAGAAGAAAAAAATCTAAAACGAGAAACAAAAAGTTTAAACAAAGAAAAAACCATTCAAATAGTAAAAGTGTGCAAAGCAAAGTTCTTGCCCCTCCCTAAGACAAATCACAGGGCTGCTGACGCTGGGCTGGGTCCCTCCTCCCTGCCGTCCCCGGGACAGCACGAGGTTGTTCAAAATGTGCTCCTGTGCCACGTAGCTCTCTCTCACGTCCGTGCGCACAGCCTGCCTCGTTTTAATGGCTGCGCCGTATTTCCCAGCATGGATGTGCCCGTCATTTATTCACTGGCTGCCCTGCTGGCTGTTTGCCATTTTTCACTATTACACACGCTGCCCGAGGCCTGTCCACATGCACGTGTGTTGGGACACCTAACACGTGTGTTAGGTGAGTATGTCTGGGTGACTCTGGGCAGGTGACCTCCCTTCTCTGGGTCTCACCTGCCCTGTCTGCAACACGGGATGATAGTGGCGTCACCTCCAAGGGTGGGTGTGAGCATTAGATGAGCAAAAACATGTCGTGTGTTTGGCACAGTGCCTGGCATGGCGTGTGTGCTGTGCCAGTGCTCCGTGTTGCGGGTGCCGCCCTGGCCCCCACGTGGCTGCGTGCTGCCCGCACGCCGTCTGGGCCATCTGCCCGCCCGCCCGCCCTCCGGAGCTGCAGAGCCTGGTGCCTGAGCAGCGGCTCATTTTGGAAGCAGTGAGCTTTCAGACAGTGATTTAATGATGGCGATGACAGTGGCTCAGAGGGCCAAGAAGAGACCAGATTGTTGCTGTGCTTAGAAATTGAGGCCTGGGCCCGCTGTGGGATTTGGCGGGGGTTCTCTCGTCGTCATCGTCGTCATCATCTAGTGTGGCCGAGTCTCCAGGCTTCCTGGGGAGCAGGCGTGACTCAGAGCTCCAGGTGCCGAGGGCCCGCTCCTTGGAGAGGCTCCTACCTGGGACAGGGCAGGCCATCCCGAGTCAGAAGAGGAAAGGGCTCGGAAGCAGGTTCGAGTAATGGAAGAAAGGGAACCTGAAAAGTAAAACAATCAAAACACCAGGGCCAGGGACTCCATGTAAATGAGCAGTGTGCAAGTACAACAAAAAATAAAGAGGAAGGTAAGGGGTGGGGAGGGAGCACATGGGTGAATGCCCTGCCACAACCTGCCATGCCCTGTAAGCCTCATTGTTTATACACTCGCCCCACCCTCCCGGTGCAACCATAAGGCTGTTAACCCAGCTCACAGACAGGAAACTGAGGCCCAGAGACGTAAGCTGACTTAGCAGAGGCTGCCGGGGCTCCTGAGGGTAGAGCTGGCAGTTAAGCCGGGGCCAGCCCGCCCTCGAGCCTGCTGGCCAAGGCCAGCACCACGTCGGGTGGGGGGACGGGCGGGGCGGGGCGGTGAGCGCACGTCAGCGGTGGGACAGCCGGGGTGGAGGCCAGACCCCCTGCTGACCACGCCCCGTGCGTCCCGCAGGAAGTGCGAGCGCACCACGTGCCACGACTTCGTGGAGTGCCAGAGCTCGCCGGCGCGCATCACCTACTACCAGCTCAACTTCCAGACGGGCTTCCTGGTGCCCGCCAACATCTTCCGCATCAGCCCTGTGCCCGCCTTCGCGGGGGACACCATCGCCCTGACCATCACCAAGGGCAACGAGGAGGGCTACTTCGGCACGCGGCGGCTCAACGCCTACACGGGCGTCGTCTACCTGCAGCGGGCGGTGCGCGAGCCCCGGGACTTCGCCCTGGACGTCGAGATGAAGCTCTGGCGGCAGGGCTCCGTCACCACCTTCCTGGCCAAGATGCACGTCTTCTTCACCACCTTCGCCGTGTGAGGACCTGCCTGTGCGAGTGCCTTGCGGGGGGCTGCGGCTCCGGGGTCCTCCCGCCGGTCCCGCCCCCGCCCACCCACACTTCTTTCCCTGGCGGCTCACTGCAGCGTGGGGCGGGGCGGAGCGGGCTGGGGCGGCGGGCCGCGGGTAATTGTGGCGGATTTTACTAAAACTCTGTAAATTAACTTAATTTTGCTGACTCGGTTCCCGGGCCTCTCCTACGCCCCGCCCCGCGGGAGGGAGGTTGGCAGTGGGAGGTGTGGGGAAGCTTTGAGGGCAATTCAAGGTCACCGCGGGTGCCCTGTGGTGGCGTCGGAGGACCAAAGGCTGGATGGACCGTGACCGAAAACTGGAAAGACAGCGACCACGTTGGGGCTTTTGGACTCAACTGGATGACCTGACCCCAAAGTTGATAGTCATTTTCATGTTCCACTGTGATTAGTTCTTTACTTTTTGAAAAAATCATTTTATAGGGTTTTTTTTTTGTTTAATTATGAAAGTAGTACACATACATTGCAAAAATACTCAAATAGTCCAAAAGGGTTATAAGTAAAAAAGTGAAAAAAGAAAAGCTGCCTTTTGTGAAGTGTTTGAGTCTGATGGTGGGGTCTCGCTGTCACCGGTTCCCTGCATGGTGATCAAAAATGGAGAGAAGAGGGCCTCTTGGGGACTGAGGCAGAGTGGGAGCGTGTGTCTTCGAGGGCCCGGGCCTGATGGCCAGATGTTGTCATTCTTCAAGGCATGTTCCCAAACTACGTTTTGATGCAAAATCTCCCAGTTTTAAGATGTGAGGATTTAAAACCTTTTAACAGCAGGTATGAGCCACCCTCAAAACCTGTGGCCAGAAGCCTGCTGTGGGCGGCCCACCGAACAGCCTGTTGGGGCCTTTTCTCCCCTCCCTGCTCCCTGGCTCCGTCCCCAGGGGTGTGGCAGACGCGAGGACTTCCTTCTCACTGGCCCAGCTGTCTCTGTTCCTTCGGTTTCTCTGGTTTTTAGGAAAACCGGAGCTAGCAGCTCTGTTGGGCATAATCACTTACTGGGCAGGGAACCGACTTCCCCCAAGAGGCGGGTTGGGGACACCAGTGAGGGAGGGGGGCAGCACCTGGCTGGCAGCAGCTGGCCTGCTCCTTCGCAGTCCTGGCTGTTTCCCCCGCTCACGGCTTCCTCCCCGTGGGACCTCGGGCAGGTGTCGTCACTCCCCGGGTTTCATCGGCCTGGCAGTGGATGGGGTACCTGCAGCCCTTCCTCGAAGGCCGCCATGCCGAAGGGTGAGCCGCGCCTGCGGAGCGTCTGGCCCGACACCGGCTCACCCAGCTGCTCTCGGGAAACAACAATCTTCCTTCTGACCTTAGAGTTTCCAAGTTTCAGTGATTCTAGAATGCCGTGCTGGCAAAGAGTCTGGCAAGCTACGGTTTGAGGGAACAGTCCCTGCAAGACCGCCCTCACTTCAGACTCCAGACACGAGCTGGGGCTCCCCAGGACTCCCGTCACTTGCCGCCAGTGGGCTGCAAAGTTGGGGATCCCCACGATCACCCTCAGGTTTGTTAATTCACCCGAACGACTCAGGAAAGTGCTACCCTTGCGATGACAGTTTTATTACAATGAAAGAAGACAAATTAATCTCATCTAAGGGGAGTGATGCGCAGGGCAGAGACCAGGAGGGGTCAGAACGCCGGCTTCTGTGTCTCAGGATGCGTCACTCTCCTGGTGTGACAAGTGACAGTTCACACAGAGTCTTGCCAACCACGGAGCTTTGGGTGTCCAGCATTTTTCCTGGAGCTTGACCGTACTGCCAGCATGGTTGACCTTGAGTGTCCAGTCCCTCCTGGAGGTCAAAATTGCTACGGCACGGCCCGGACCCTCTGTCATAAATTGCATATTAGACTGCCCAGCGTCCAGCACCCTAGGCCCAGACACTCCTCGGTCAGGACGTTCCAGGGGCCGAGAGCTCCCCTCCCAGGCCTGTCTCCAGGTAAGGTGCGCTCTGACCCCTGGCCGAGGCTTTCTTAGAGCAGAGTGATCCTATTTGGGCATCTGCATTTAGTATTGTTGTTTGCCTCCTGATCCACTGCTCTTTGTACCTTACGATAAACGTGTGCAGAACAAGTTAGCTTAGAAGTCAGCTAATGGTTAGCTCAATCCGGTTATTTCTCAGGCCGGCTGTTCTCCCTCCGTATACCTTCTGAGGAGGCTGTCACTCTGTCCAGCACATTTGGTCATCGGTGTCAGTATTAGAACCTTACTGACAAGGCCAGTGCTATTCCACACGGCAGTAGGTGGGTGAACCCGGAAAACAAGCCTGGAGCCCCACTCGGTCATCAGTAGTCCGTCTGTCGTGTGACGGAGTGTCTCCTGGGGCAAGGCCACTCAGGTTCGCAGCTTCCATCAACCTTGTCAGGTTCCGAAAGCAGGAGTGGGCTTGGTTTCACCCTTCGGACATCTGGTCCAGTCCAGCTCAGAGACAGTGTGGTCTCTCTCCAAGCCTCTCTTGAGACACTAATGTAATGGTGGATCCCCCGCATTGCGTAACCCGTTCATTCCTTTACCCTCAGCCACGGTGCTTTTTCTCCCTTTGACTCCAATTTGTGCATCTTGGGCAGGGAGGTAAGGTTGGGTCTCTGTGCTGGTCTGGCTTGCAGGCAGCAATATCAGTCTGGCAAGTGCCTCTGCGTCAGTCCACGCCCGTTCCTACGGGGTGACAGAGACAGACGAGTGGGTCATCTCAATGTAGGCGGTACACCTGCATTCACTGTCAGTCTCTATTTTTCCAGATGGAGTGAAGGCAGCATCCACCCCATCGAGCCCTTAGGAACTCTGACGTCAAGGTTTAAAAGACTAGTTACAGTTTCTTCCTTAGGAATCATCCCTGCTTCCCACCCCCACAGTGACAGCCTTGCTCCTGGGACCACGACATTGGGTAGGAAAAAAGAAAGTTGAGATGATGAGGGAGAAAAAGGAAAAAGTGCAGTCACACCAGCATCCTCCCCCTGTGGGAGGAATTGTGTAGTCATAACAGCACCCGCCCTTCCCCAGGTCACCTAGAAAAGCACAGGAATCTGGCCGGTGGCTCTCATGAAGGTGTGAAAGCCAGCCTCTTGTTTGTCTCCCCACCCCGTTTTAGACAAGCAGTGTTTCAATTGCCCATCTAATTCTCTACCCAACCATTGCCCCAAGGAGGATGTCCCTCTGCCCACTGCCGGACACTATGGGCTGCGATGTGTTTTCCTGGATCTGAACAAATAGGATTTGGTGGCCCAAATTGGCACACTCTCTCTGGTGCCCCTACCCCTGTCGTGGCTTGAGCATTAGCATCCACCCCAGGCTGGGAACGCAAAGCCCGTTCCAGAGTAAATGTCTCTTCCTGTCAGGACCCCTTGTGGCTTCCTGGGGCTTCCACATCGGTCCCACCTGCCAGCTGTGGGCGGGGCCTTCCCCTGGGGGAATTTGTTCTGCCCCATAGCCATCTACAGTTTTTGTCTCTGGTTGACAGAACAGTTCTTGTTGACATATCCTGCCTTGGAGGGTGTGAGAGGAATATGTCCACATTTAACCCCTCCCTGCACTGCTGCAGCCCCCCAGTATCCACCGTTTCATGGACCCAGGTGGCCACCGCAGAGGAGCATACCTGGATCCCTACTGGCCAATTCCAGCCACTTTCTGATCCGGGCAGGGGGTTCTTCTGATGGGCATCAACACCTGTCCCTCAGGTCCCCATAGGATGTGCCCATATAGGCATCCCTTTAATAGGCCAGGTTTTCACGGCCCCTCTGGCTGACCACAGAGCCAGGCCATTGGCCACCACCCATGAGCCAGTGAGAAACTGCACATGGGAGCAAACAGCGTGCAGCCCCGCCCGCTGAGCTGGTCTGCTTTACCTTCTCCCTGCAGAGGAGCAGCCTCTCCAACAGGGTGCTTCCGTACACCTGGAAACTGCCGCCCATCAACCATGCGGCTCTGTGTTGGTCAGTCAAGAGCTTTTCTAGGGCATCACCCAGTGACTCAAGGATCTGGCAGCACTTCAGGTGCAAACTCAGGTGATTCCAAAATTGGCCGTAGGGGTCAAAGCTCCCTGCTTGTGATTGCGCTGAGTGCCTCTTAACAGTCCCCTCCCCTGATGGCATGTTCCCGCACAAGCCACATCCATTTTGTTATGGAACTCTTCTGGACACTGCCCTCCCCTTAGTGTGTTTCCCCCACATCACCTGAGACAGTATGGGCCTTTCAGGTTTCAAGATGACTTTATGGCCTTCAGTCAGAAGGGCAGTTTCAATCGACGTCCAATATCCAGCCAGCAGTTGTCTCTCAAATGGAAAATGTAGGGTCCCAGATCCCAGCGGTCACTTCTGGGTGGTGCACAGGCTACGTAAGGACGCCAGGGCGTCTCCTGAGCAGTTTTGTCGATAGGAGCTAGCAGTGTTGCCAGGTGTGGAATGTATATCCTCCCAAATCCAAATCAGCTGACCGGGTGCTGGTCCTCTCACGTTTTGTCCACCAGTTGTTTATCGAATGTGTCCAGTCAATCTTGCCAGCAGGACGGAGCTTCAAGCCTTCTGTTTTACAGCTGGGTAGGGGAAGTGCTCCCCACCAGACGCAATATCCATCCTCATAATCAGTTCAGGTAAAGGCAATGCGACCCCCTCACAGAGGGTCCGTTCAGACATTCCCGTTTTCATCTGAACATTCGCCTTAATCCCATCAGCCATCTAACCGTAGCCCCACTAGGACTTTACCAGCTCAGGGATCACAGTGCACTGGGCTCCCATAAAAGGAGCCCCAGGAAAGTCCCTTCTCCGGCCCCGCCGTTTTCTCCGTTTGTGCGCACATGGCTTTGAGTCTCTAACTGCGGGTCAGCCTTGATTACTCCTCTCGACCATTGCCTCAGGCAGTTCGAGGTCAGATTTCTCGTTGCCATCTTAGGCCTCCAGCTTTTTCAGTTCCTCCAAACTGGAGTGAATAAGGCAGATTTTTAAAGGGCCTTCAATGTTGGGGGACTGGTAGGGGCTCCATCAGTCCACCCAGCTTCTGAGCGTGCTGCATTAAGACCCGTGGTTTGACTTCGTAGATGTCTAATTTATTCGTCCCATTTCCTAATTACTGGTTAAAGATTTCTGCCCCGCTGGGATGAGCCCCGTGGCTCCCTCCTGCCTTCCGCCTGTGTATTGCCCATTTTCTCATGTATCATTCTAACCTTTGCTGTTGTCTCGGTGTACGTTTTCCCTAAGGAGGAGGCTCTGAGGCTGTAGCTGTACCTCAGGCCGACCAGAATCTCCTGTGGCCCCGCGTCAGGATCTGCCCCGACATGCTCCTGTGGCAGGGGCCCCCAGGCTGGGGACTGTAGTTCACACTGACCAGAATCTTGGTCCAGCATGAGGATCCACTCAAACACTCTCCCTTACTTTCATTTTAGCTATTATAGATAAAAATAACTGAGTGATGGTGTATTTTGCTTTTTTCTTGTTACTTTGCATTTCCTTATACATCCAGTGAGCTCACTCCTCGGAAGTTGGAGTCATTATTTCTAAACAATGTTGGGAACTTTTGCCTCCAGTAACTGCTTGCAGCATTGCTGCCTTTTTATACTGTGTTTGCCCCTGTGGCTGCCGGGGAAGCAAAGATTCCTTACCCCCCACTCTCTCATCATTTCTCTTCCCAAACCGTATGCTTCGTGAGTCAGGGTCGGTAAGTGAATCCCACTTCTGACACCAAGTTTGGCAAATTTCACAGTTTAAGGAGTAATCCCCACAAGACTGCCCTTATGTATCAGTCAGAGTTTCTAGGGAAACAAAGCCAGTAGGAGATTATATATATATGAAGATATTTATTATAAGGAATTGGCTTATACAATTATGGAGGCTGAGAAGTCCCACAATCTGCTGTCTGCAAGCCGGAGACCCAGGAGAGCTGGTGGTGTAGCTCAGAGTGAGTCTGAAGGCCTGAGGACCAGGGCAACCGATGATGTAGATTCTAGTCTGAGTCTGGAGATTTGAGATCAAGGAGCACCAAGGGCAGATGAGTGAGGGCCAGCTCAGACAGTCAGGCAGGAGGGGCTGAACACTTCCTTCCTCTGCCATTTTGTTCCATTTAGGCCTTCAACAGACTGGACGATGCCATCACATTAAGGAGGCAAACCACTTTACTGAAGCCACCAATTCAAATGTTAACTTCTTATGGAAATACCCTCACAGATACACTCAGAAATAATGTTTGGCCAAATATCTGGGGACCCTACGATCCAGTCGAGGTGACACACAAAATTAACCATCACACATTATTCAGACACGAGTTTGGGGGTTCCCAGGATCCCCCTCACTTCAGACTAGCTGGCTACAGATTCAGAGGTCCCATGACCACCCTCAGATTCAGTAATTCACCAGAACAACTCACAGAACTCAAGAAAGTGCTGCACTCGTGTTTATAGTTTTATTATAGTGAAAGGATGCAAATCCAAACCAGCCAAGGACAGAGGCACGCAGGGCAGAGTCAGGAGGCTTCCACAGGTGGAGTTCCTGGTTCTGCCCCCCCCACTCCCACCCCGGGAGCCCTGGGCAGCCTTCCCTCCTCCAGCCTCCAGCCTCCAGGTGTGATTATTCATGTGGAGGACTACCCACCAGGGAAGCTCGCCTGAGCCTTTGTGTCCAGTTTGTGTGGGACCTGGTTGGTAGCTGGAGTACTCAAAGTTCCTGGAACAAAGGAGCAGCACAGTTGCTAAGGATTTCCCCAGTGGTGACATGAGAGCATGTCCTGATGGAGATGCCGTGGCAGGTACAACGACACAGGCATTTGAAAACTGTGAGGGAACAATGCTGACAAAGACGGCGGAATTGGCTGGTTACCGCCAAGCTGTATTGGCTGCAGAGATGAGGAGAGACTTGGAGCTGTTAACAGGCAGGTGACTGCTGAGGGTGGGAGGCAGGGGCCTCAGCGGCAGCTCACAAAGAAACACCTGTCTCCTGCAGCGGAAGGGCAGACAGAGCTGGACGGCAGGCTGAAGGCCTGATGGCGAGAGTCACGAGCTCCAGGGACATTTGGTTGCTCAGCCTACGTCTGTCATGGGAAGTTAAGGGCCTTGGAATGGAAAACCTGGGTCCTGAAAAGGAAGGAGACCCTCTGGGGCGCAGAGGAGACCTGCGCTCTTGCGGTAGGAGCCAGCCCTGCTGTGCTGGAAGATGCTGCCGTAGGAGCCGCTCCCCAGCAAGGGAGCAGATGCCCTCTCGAGAGCTGCCCTCAGCTCCTCTCCTGGCTGCCAGACTGATAACTAGGGTTACTCCCAGCATAACCTGACAGGAGCTGCGCTGGGCTTGATAAGGAAGGAAGGAGACTCTACACCCAGGAATTGCAAGAATTAGCTGACAGACACTGACGAGAGCCAGGGAAGTCTCCTGTGACTGGATCTTGAGGGTGCCTGATGTGCAGAGCCAGGATGAAAGTCTGGGTCAACACGACTGCATTGACTTGGGGGCTCTTTCTCGGGGCACAGGATTTAACACCCTGGCAAGGAACCCGGGGGATGTGGCAAACTCCCTGCCAGGGTGGCTGTTAGCGGCCTGACAAGAAAGGCGGCCAACTTGGGCAGTCCCAGAAGGCGACTGGCTCTGAGTGGGGCTGGAGCAGGGAAGGGCCCTGCCTCCGGGCCAGAGGAGACACTAACAGCCCTGCCCTCAGGCCAAACACAGACCTAACGGTGTGGAAGCGGCAGTGGTGGCAAAGGGTGCGGTGGGAGCTTGTGGCGAACCCCACAGGGACACACAGGGCAGGCCCTGGGACCCCCGAGCAGGGCTGTGCCGTCCACCCTTTGAGAGACAGTGTACATACGCCATGTTACTGGGCCCTCAAGGAGATTGAACCCATGACCATAGGCACCAAGTGGCCATGCACCTGGAACTGTCTGCTAGAAGCTGGGTCCTCCAGACTCACCAAGGCAGAAAGTTGCGTGTGCCCATTGCAGTCCATCATAAGATGAAAACAGTGCGTCCAGGATGGAGCCTGAACAGGACCAGAGGTGTGAGGAGCCTCTGTGAGCAGGTGGCACAGACCCTTGTGTCAGTCACAGCAGGCGCACCAGGCCTGTCCCCTGTGCCATGTGGAGGATTCTCTACCACCAGTGGAAAGAGGAAAAGACGCCCAAGTTTGGTTCATGAATGGGTCAGCTTGGCACAGATGCAAGTTGGAAATGGACGGCACCTGGATGACAGCCACATCCGGAAGTGACCTTGAAAGACCGCCGGGAGGGAACCTCTGTCCAGAGGGTGGCACTGTGAGCAGCGCTCCGGTCATCCACCTCGTGTGGAAGGAGAGGTGGCTCAAGGCGGGAATATATGCAGATTTCTGGGTAGTGGCCAGTGACGTGCCATCTGGTCACAGGCCTAGAAAGAAAAGGGTGGGATGACTGGAGACAGGAATCTGGGTAGAGGCCATGGGTGGAGAGGCGGGAGTGGGTGCAAGGGCAAAGAAGCCTGTTTTGCATATTAATGCCCACGAGTGAGCATCTCCCAGGGAAGAGCATTGACCAACCAAGTGGACAAAATGGTTCGGCCGGGTGATGTTGGCCAGTCTTCATCACCAGCCACCCCAGATGAGCACACCAATGGAGGTTGTGGTGCCTCTGAATGTGACAGGAATGAACTCTGAGCCCCAGTACGTTGTTCCTCCTTGCGGAGACCAACTGGCCTCTTGGTAGCAAAAGTTGGCCCCTCCATCTTGGGATAGACGCCTACTGAGCAAGAAGCCCTATCTGGGGACATGCAGCACAGCACAGCGTCTAACCGGGGGCCCGCTCCACAGTCAAAGAGCTCACCGGCCGGTGCCCTGGGGATCCCTGGCTGTGCACACACCACACGACCCGGGGCGGCCGGCCTCACAGAGCGCGGGGACGGCCTTCTAAAGGCGCGGCCCGAGTGCCAGCTTGAGGGAAACACTCTGGAACGATGGGGTGCCGCCCTTTGGGGTGCCGCGTGCTGAATCCCACACGCAGCTCTCTCCCAAGGGACGGACAAGCTGTCCGCGTCCACGAGCTGGAGGCGGGAGTGGCCCCACTTGCCGTCACTCCAGGGGCCGCTGGGTGGTTTTGTTTTTCTGTCGCTACAAGTCCGGACTCCTCAGGGTTGGAGGTCCTGGTCCGCAAAGGGGGCACACTCTTCCCAGGGAAACAGCAAGGGTCCCGCTGACCTACACGCGTCAGCCGCTGCCCCGGCTCTGGGTCTCGTTGTGCCTGGACTAGTAGGTGAGGAGATGTCCCCGTGCCCACGGGGTGACTGCCCCTGGTCAGCAGGGGGCAGGGCTGCTTTGGCCCACTGTGGGCAGGGAGGAAGATGAGGGGACCTCGGGGGCTCTCGGCGGCTCTGGCCCTACCGTACCTGTAAACAGACACATGTCGCAACCCTAGACAGATGGGCACAACTGTCAAGGTGTCAAATATCAAACCACCAAAGATCCCTCAGCACCAAGGTTTAGGTCAACCTCCAGGTGAGCCCTCAACACCCAAAAAGGCGGCGGCCAAGGGTGAGGGGACTGCTGACGGTGGAGGGGCGAGGACGAGTGCCCGTGGGTGCCCCTTGGCCAAGTGCAGCTGCAGGAGCTGCGGGTCATTCACTCACCCCCTGTGCTGGGTTCTCCTCTCAGAGAGGTGGCCCCCAGCCCCTGCGTGGAGACGTGGGCACGGTGAGGACGCCCTGGCAGACCTCTGGCCACGGGGCAGGCTGACCGAGGACCCACGGGATGCCCGGCTGGACGCTGCGCACCAAGGGAGACCGAGGCAGCCCCTTCCTGGCAGACACGGGGCTCCCCCGACAGCGGCTGTGGGTTGAGGGCTCCTGACGGGCTGCTGAACTGTCCTTAGGCTGATGGACGGCTCCTTCCTCGGGTCAGAATGCCCTCAGCCTCGCCCAGACTGCCCCCCTTTTCCCTCACGGCATCCCCCTAATGAAGTCCTGCCTCGTTGGTCCTGGCTTGGCAGCTGCTTTTAGAAAGAGCTGAGTTCACACACACACGTGAATCCTGCTGCAGAGACAGTGTTGGCTCTGGGACCTTGTCTCAGCTGCAAACTGACCTGAGCAGGAAGGTTCCAGCGGCCGGGAGAGAGACCAGCTCTCCTCCGGGGTTTGGGCTACGCAGGCCTGTGGCCCCCCTTCCGTGTGAGCCCGTTGAGGTTGATTTTCGCTCTCACACTAAGCAGCCTGTGGGGAGATCGGCTCCGGGAGGGGGTATTAGCACTGGCAGACCCCGAGTGCGCAGGGCTGAGTCGTGGAGGGAAGTGGGGGCCGAGAAGTTGGGAGCCCCTGTGACCCGCTGAGGAAGGAGCTGGCTGGTGCGCCTGCCACGCCATCCGGGGCTTGGAGCAAACAATGAGGAGGTTGGATTGTGTCCGGCCCACTTCCTGCCATTCTTACGACCCCACAAGAAAGGAGGCAAGCTTAGCTTGAAACCGGCCTCATGGAGAAGCATCCAGGGATGAAGGCATGAGGGGCTCTGGGGCTCGTGTCTCCTCTCTCCCTGCCGTGGACATGGGTGTGGGGTGCCCCACCCATGCGGAGCCTCATCTCATGTCCTCAGAGCTCCTCGACCTGGACTGCCCTGACCCCGCTGGCAGTGCCTCTGGTGGCTGTGTGAGGGTTTAAGAGTCCACAAAGGGGAGGAAGGCATAAGGGGCTGGGAGGCCAGAGGCCGGGCCGTGGAGGACGCCTGCGCCTCTCCAGCACCGCATCTAGTGCCCCTCTCTGAGCACAGGCACCCGCTTTCTGTTTGGGCATTTCCCCCCCGCACGCTGGAGTCCACATTCGCGGGCCTGAGCTGCTCCGCACTGTGTCTCCCGCCTTCCGGGGTTGGTCCAGGAGGGGCCCTGATCAATCCGAGGTGATGAGGTGCTGTGGGACCTTTGCTGGGAATACGGGGGTGGAGGTGGCACTCTTGGCCCCTGACCTCGAACCTGAGGGGCTCTCAGGCCTGGAGCTGCCGCCCCCATGTTGCTGCAGGTGGACGGTGAAGCTGAAGGCAGAATGGAGAGCTGGCGGTCGACGGTGCTGACCGCAGCACCAGCCGGAACCGTGCCGGGCCTGAGGCCACGCGACCTTTGAATTTCCTGCTGTTACTTTCTTTTCTGGCTAAGCTAGTCTGGTTGAGTTTTCTGTCAAATGCAACAGGAAAAGTCCAACAGAATGCAGTAACCAGTGGGGAAGGGCCTGCCAGGCAGAGGGAACAGTGTGTGCAAAGCTTCTGGGCTGGGAGAAGGCTGCCATGAGGGGTGCCATTGGAGGGTGGGAAGGGAGGCGGGACGGGGTCAGGCCGGGGCGGTGGCCTCAGATCGGACTCTGATCTCCTGATCTCATCGGCGGCACCGGGGAGCTGCTGAAGCAGAGGAGTGGTGACGGGCCAGTTTGGCATTTTACAAACGCCCCCTGGCTGCAGTCTGGAGAGTGGACTACAGGCTGAGGGCTGGCCCTGCAGGATGGACTCTGGGGTGAGGACAGGCCCCTGCAGGAGTCGATTCCTTTGGGGACATCAGCACCTTGGGAGCGGGGCCCTTGGACACAAGTCTTTCACTCCAGCCCCGTCTGATGTCCAGGCCCCTCTCTTCCTCATCTCGGGGGGCAAGCCAAGGACTCACTCATCAGACGGAACACGTTCACTGACCCCTCTTAACCAGAACTGCGACAGTCATGCTAATGTCCACGCTTTCTGCCCCTCTGCATGCACTCTGCTCTCCAGGCCTGGGTGGGGGCAGCGTTTGTGGCCCTGTGTCAGGTGGAGCACAGCGCCCCCCCCCCCGAACACAAACACAGGGCTAGTCCCACCCGCCTCCCCTCCTGAGACCTTCCTGGTACCTGTGGGGTCCGGCCTCAGACAGCCCTCCTGCCCTCTCTGGGCAGAGCAAGCCTGGAACCATCTAGAGACAGCCCCCCGCAGTGGAGGGTCTGTGCCGATGCTCACCATCATGGCACCTGGGCCTCCCTCCTGGGACCCACAAGGGACGGCCTCTGTGTCTGCGCACAGAGTGCCATGTGAGGAGCGCCTGGGGCCGCTGGCCTGTCTGCTGGGTTGGCGTTCAGACCCGGGGCAAAGGGCTGGGACTCACGTACACCGCTATCCCTGGGGTCTGGGTCAAGATCCCCACACTGCCCCCCAGGCCGCCTGCCTCACGTCTTAGGTGTGCATCTCTGCTGGGAAGAGCTTTAGAAAATGGCTACTGTGGTTTAGTGTGACTGTTTTATTTTTGATAAACTTAATTTTAGAATACTTTCAGATTTATAGAAAAGGGGCAAAGATAGGACAGGGAGTTCCCTCGTCCCCCGCCCGCAGTTCCCTTTATTGCCAGCATCTTATGGGATTATATACATTTGCCCCAGTGAACGAACCAATACGGATACATTATTATTAAGGAAGCCCACAGTTTACTCAGAGCTCCTGAGTTCTAACCCACTGTCCTTTCCTGTCCCAGGATCCCATCCAGCATCCCACCCGTCCCGGCTCCTCCGGCGGTGGGGTTTCTGGGACTCTCCCTGATTTTGATGGCAGTGGCCGTGTTAAGGATCACTGGTCGGGAAGAGCGTGTGCTGCCCTCTACTGGAGTTTGCCTGGCGTCCTTCTCAGGATTAGACCAGGACGGTGGGTTTCTGGGGAGGAAGACCACAGAGGCATCAACATGCCAGCCCGTGACACGTCACCGTCAATGTGGACTTGATACCCGGGCTGTGTCTGCCAGGGTGCTCCGGTGTGATGTCACTCTGTCCTCTGTCCTCCCATCCTGCACTCGTGGGCACATATTTTTAATTCCTTAACGGTCTTATTCATGGATGGCATTCGGCGTCTGAATTGCTTTGCACGCAGCACCGTTTTACACTGTTGCAGTTGTTGCTGTGCGCGTCTGTCTGTGGCTGCAGAGCCCTCCTCCTGGCGCCCCCAGGATTCCCCCGGGGTGACGACACCCAGGCAGCCCCTGGGGACTGAGCCCGCAGCCTTGGCCACAGTGAACGTCCTCGTGCCCTTGGGGCCTATTTCAGGACTTCTCTGGATGCACAACCAGGAGTGAACTGCTGGTTGCCAGGTGTGTGCACCCCTATTTTGGCCACATTTTCTCAGGCTGCCTCCAGAAAGGTGGCATGGCTCAGCCTCCTGTAGCTACGCGCCCATCGACGATGTAACTTCCCAATGTGTGCCAAGCTGAGGGGCGTGCGATGCCGATGGCCCGGGGCAGGTAGGGGGCCTGAGTGCTGCACACGGGCGCCTGGGGTTTGCCTCATCGGAGTCACTGAGCTGCACCATAGATGGGGCCCCATCAGGTGCACCGAGCGCCACGTGCTCCATTGCTTGGCTGGCACGATATTTAGAAAAGTTTGGAGCCAACATGTAAACATGAAGAAATTTCAGGGACCAGCCGGGTGGCACAATGGCTAGGTTCACCCAATCCGATTCCGCGGCCCAGGGTTTGCCAGTTTGGATCCCTGGTGTGGACCTATGCCCTGCTTATCAGGCCATGCGGTGGCAGGCATCCCACATATAAAGTAGAGGAAGATGGGCACGGATGTTAGCTCAGGGCCAGTCTTCCTCAAAAAAAAAAAAAAGAAAAGAAAGAAATTTCAGATAGACTTTTAGGTTTTGAGCATTTCTGGAAACCCCAGGTGTCCTCCTTTTCATGGTTTCCCAAGACAAAGCTGTTCTCTTAAATTTTTTTGATTTGATAGCCTCCGTGGCCCCTTACAACTTTGTGGCTTCTGTAAAATGGACTCAGACCATTGCAAAGCTCTTTCCTCATGGCAAGCAGTCCTGCAGTGGGCCAGGCAGCCTGGCTGGAAGTGGTGAGCGCCCCATCACAGGAGGTGTGCGAGCTGGCCTGGAAGGTTTGGACGTGGCGTGGGGCCCTTGAAGCTCCATTTCATCTGGATTCCATGAGTTTGCGAGGTGGACATTCTCCCCTCCCGCTGCTCTGTAAGCCACTGGGATGGAGGCATCTCCTGCCAACATGCTGGGTGGGTCCAACACATCTGTGGGGCAGTGGTGCCCTCTCGTGGCTGCAGCCCCAGCCTAGCAGCTCTGCCTGTGACCAATGGAGATGGTGGATTGGGACAGGTGGGCACAGGGGAAGGCCTTTCTGGTGACAAGGAGGGCCATGGTAGCTCACGGGGCACACTGAGGCCCTGCCCATGGCCCGGTGTGGCTGGAGAGAAGGGGACACCGGGAGCAGAGGCTGGAGGCCTGAGGAGGCCAGATGGGAGGGCACTGGATGCTGAGTGAGAAGTGGTCCTTGAGGGGATGTGGCCCGACTTGGCAGAGTGGCCAGCTCTCCCCTCAACAGCAGGTGTCTTCCTGGCCCAAAGGCTGTGGCTTCCGTGGGGTCTGCTCCTCTGCTCTGTCCTTGGGACCAAGAATCCCACCCACAAGAATCTTCCTGGCAAATGAGTTGACTGGCCTGGTCTGGCATGAATGGGACCACCACTGACGGCCAGGTGCTCTAATGGTGGCACCGTGGGCAAAGTGCACCGCCCAGAGCACTGACTTGACTTGGTGCCACCAGCGTCAGCCCGGCAGCACCGGCCATGCTTCAGCCTCTGTGCTTGGGGCTCCGCGTCACGAAGACTTTACTTCATCCCACTACAACCTGGGAAGGAAGCTTCTGTTCTCTTCTACAGAGGTGGGGACTGAGGCTCAGAGACAGCACGCGACTTGCCTAAGGTCACACAGAGATTTGAACCCAGGCGTGTCTGACTGCAAAAGCTCCCTGCTCAAGAGAATGAGAAGACAAGTGACAGACCGGGAGCAAATCGTCGTGAAAGACAAAGGAGTATTATGTGATAAAGGAGTATTATCCAAAACCACAAAGAACTCTTAAAACTCAACAACAAGAAAACGAGTAAAATGATTTAAAAGTGGGCAAAAGATCTGAACAGACACTTCACAAAAGAAGATATACAGAAGGCGAACAAGCATATGAAGAGATGCTCAACATCATGCGTCATTAGGGAATTGTAAATTGTAACAATGAGCCACCACTGCACACCTGTCAAAATGGCCCAAATCTCAAACAGTGATAAGAGCAAACGCTTGACGAGGATGCGGAGCTGCAGGAACTCTCTCTCCTTGCTGGTGGGGATGCAAATCGGTGCAGCCAACGCAGAGGACAGTTTGCAGTTTCTCACAACACTAAACCGGCTCTTACCATAGGATCCGGCAGTCACACGTTTTGGTATCCACCCAAAGGAGCTGAAACTTACGTCCGCGTGAAATCCTGCGCGTGTGGCTGTTTATAGCAGCTTTACTCATAATTGCCAAAACCTGGATGCAACCAAGATGTCCTTCATGGGGGAACAGATAAACGAACTGTGCTACCTCCAGACAGCGGGATCTTGTTGTTCGGTGCGCTCTCAAGCCATGAGAAGACGTGGAGGCACCTTAAATGCACGTCACTAAGTGAAAGAGGCCGATCTGAAAGGCCACATACTGTGTGATGGCAACTATGTGACATTACGGACGGAAAAGGCAAAAGTCTTGAGATGGTGATGAGACCAACGGTTAGAGGGGAGGGAGGGTGAGTAGGTGCAGCCCAGAGGACTCTGGGGCAGTGAGACTATTCTGTATGAGACTGTAATGGTGGACACGTGTCACTGTACATTTTTCAAAAGCTATGGCCTGTACAACCCCAAGAGTGAACCCCCTGTAAACTAGGGACTTTGGGCGATGAAGATGTGTCAGTGCAGGTTTACGGATGGTGACAAACTGTGATGGGGAATGCTGATGGAAGGGGAGAGTGCATGTGTGGGCGTAGGGGCTGTATGGGAACTCTGCACTCTTCACACCATATTCCTGTGAACATAAAACGGTTCTGAAAAATAGTCTTTTTTTTTTAAAAGCCCCCAAAACAAACCAAAAAACCCAGAAAACCTCCTTGCAGTGCTGAACCAAGCCTCCAGCAGCTCAGTCTGGTGGGGAGTTGACATAGAATCGGGGTGACCATTCGGACAGTCACCGCAATGATGAGGAAGCGGCAGGGGGCAGTGGACACTTGGAGGGGCTGTTACACTGGCATCAGGGAAGGCTTCCTGGAGGAGGTGTTGCCTCCAGTGGCTTTGATGGTCCAGCAAGAGGTACCCAGATGGAGAAGCAGGGCAGGCATTCCAGACAGAGGCACCAGCACGCACGAAGGCCCCGAGTGTGAGGGGTCGGGGGCAGCGGCAGTTCCGAGGGGCAGAGCGGGGCGCTAAGCCGCAGGAGGCGGGCCGAGGCCCCTGCGCCCCCGAGCCTCGCGGGGCCGGCTCGGGTCAGAGGAGGACTGTGCTTGCGGAGGCCGCTCCGGGTCGTGGCGCACGCGGCGACCCCTGGCGGTAGCTCTCGGAACCGCGGGCGGCCGCGCAGGCGCAGGCGCAGGCGGGGGAGAGTCTGCTGGCCTGGGCCGGGTAGGGCGGGGGTCTGCTCCCAGAGCGGAAATCGGGGGTCGGTGAAGCTTGTGTCACTGACCTCTGATGGAAAGGTGGCGTCTCCTTTCCAATCCGCGCAGGCAGCGAGGCGCAGGAGCATCGGCTGTGTTCGCGCGTGTCGCACAGCTCGGAGCACGCCTCTGCCCAGCCGCGCTGAGCCTGGCGCGGGGCGACACCTGCCGCCCGCTCGCGCGTGCCGCGCCGGAGCCCGACAGGGCTGATCACGGTCAGCGCAATCGAATCGGCGCGGAAACGCCTACAGGCTCCTCCGGACTGCCACAGGCGTCTCTGGCACACACACGCCTACACAAACGCGCAGGTACACACATGCGCACATATGTGCACAAACATGCACATGCCTACACACATGCACAAATGCAGGTACACAAACATGCACATGTGTACACGCAAACATGCGCATGCACACACAGACATACACACACACTGGTTGAGCGCTCCTCTCAAGAGGAAAGGCAGCACCTGCGAGCGCCCAGGGTGAGGCGGCTGACCATACAGTTCATCGTGCAGAGGCACACTTGAGTGAGAAAGGGGGCACTCTGAACAGTCAGGCTGGGACAGCGGTGTGAAGGGACCCTCCTGAGCACCCTGGGACCAGGACCACCCTCCGTCTGGGCCCACAGGGCATCAGTGGTTGTGTTGGTGCTGGCGTTCCTGTGGGTGAGCAAACCAGAGTGTGGAGGAACCCGGCGAAGTGCATCTGAGGTGGGAGCTGCCGCTGTGCTGGTTGCGTGTGTGCGTGTGTGCGTGGAGGGGGTTCCGATCTCTGGGGCCTGGGTTCTGGCAGCTGCCTGACCCACAGCCCCGGGTCTAGCCTGGCCACTCTGGCCCTCAGAGGAGATCCTGCCCAGGCGTTCCCAGGGGTGGCGAGTGTTTGGGGGGTCTGCCTTGCCTCCTCTGAGGGGACAGGTGGGCTGCATGCAGAGACTCATGCTCATACTACAGTGCTCTGCTCTGACGCTCCCCACCCCGTCACCCATCCCTGCCCTGTGACCCTCTGCCCCAACACATCCCCGGAGGGTAGCCTGTCTTAGGGTTTACGCAGATAAAGATCATCTCTGTTTCCCCAGCACTTAGCACCAGGCACAGCATAAAGTAGGCACTAATACGTGTTTGCTGAATAAATAAGCAAACGTGTTTGGTCACACCCCCTGCCCCCATCAGCTGCTTGAGAGAAAGGCTGGGACCTTCCAGCTATTCAGGTGGCGCTCAGAGTTTGTCCAGCTGTCCAGGCGGGGGCCTGTCTGCGAGGTGCACTGCCCTGACGCCTGGGGCAGCTGCTCCAGGTTCCTCTGCACGCTCTGGGGGGCTTTGCTGTTGCTTCCACACAAGTCCCTGAGGTCCCCAGCGGGGCTCAGCCCCTGAAAGGCCAGTGCTGGGCCAGGCTCGTCCTTTCGTCCGTCCGTTGATCGGGAGGGAAGCTCAAGGCTGGTCTGGCCTGGCTGGGGCTGAGGTTCCTGTGCTCATCCTCCCCACCCCAGCCACTCTGACCCTGTGAAACATGCCGGGAAGGATGGGGACAGGAAGGGACGAGGGCCTCTGTGCCTGCCCTGGGGTGCTGTCAGTGTCAGGGTCATGCCTCGGTGCTCCCGCTCCGGGAGCTGATGCCAGGCCGACGTCCTGGGGCTGAGCGCCAGGAGGGGTGGGAAGAACAGAGGCCTTCTGAGACACCAGCCTCCTGCAGCTGGCCCCAAAGGGAACACGCATCCCCCTGTCACTGCTGTGGGACGGGGACTCCCTGGGGAAGCCCGCCTGCCACCGGTGGTGAGGAGAAGCACCTGACTCCCGGGGCCTGAGGTGAGCCCAACCTGGCCTGGCTGAGAGACCCTAGCTGGGACGTCCTGCCTTGCTGGGCCTCAGTTTCCTGAGCCGTGAACGGGCATAATCCTAGCAGCCACCCCTCCGACAGTGTGTGTCCACTGGACATCAGTTAATGTACCCACCTGCACGGGGCTCTGGTTGACTGCGTCTGTCCAGGCCTCAGTTTCTCCATCTGTGCTCTAAGGGCTGGGCACGCCCTCTGGAGCATGCTGCTAAGGCAATGTGCATAATTCTGAGTCCCCGCTTTGTCCTGGAGGAGGGGTTGCCATGGAAACAGAGGCGCAGGCTCCAGCAGAAGGAGCAGCCACCTCCCTTTGTTAGATCCAGGGAGGGCTCCTTTCGGAGGCCTGCTGCCTGGTTTCGGGAAAGAACGCTGCCTGAGGTCTGTGCTTGTTGAGGGGCCAGTGGCCAAGACTTGGGGGCCCCAGTCTGGCCTTCCTTCTTACTCTCCAGCCTACCATTCGTCTCCAGTTCGTGAGGCATATGATGGAAGGGCAGAGTTCACCGGGTAGGTGGAGCGTTGGAGCACGGGGCATCCGGGCCCAGGGCGTCCGGAACAAGGGCGTGGGCCGGACCCACGGTGGCCTTCAGCAGGTTCCGGGCCTTCCCTCCACCCCCAGCCTGGCATTTCCGTCTGAACACAGGCCTGCTTTAGAGGATCAACCCTGAGCCCACCTCATTGCTCCCACGCCCACTGGGCATCACTGGTGACAATGACAGCCTTAGGCGTGGCCACGACTGAAGACCCCCTGTGCTCCGGTTGTCCCCGCAGGCAGGAAGGGAGGGCCTGCCTGCTGGAGCCCCGCCTGTGCCTCCCCAGGACAGAGCAGTGGCGGAAGGTCCGTGACCCCGGCTCTGGGTGCGGTCGTCTCTTCCGGTCGCCTGGCTGCCGCCTGGGCCTCTCTGGGAGGGCCAGCCCCCTGCAGGTGGACAGCTCGGCCTGCCGCGCTGCCTCCCGCCGGCCTCTGCTGCCTTCCTCCCAGGGCCCTGAGCCGATGCTGGCCTTGGGCCTCTTCCCTTCCAGGGCCGCGCCCCTGCGCCCCGCCCGGGGCAGCCCCGTGCCGCCACTGCAGGAAGGGCGGCTGCACCCAAGGCCAGGGTCCCCGGCCCCAGGCTGGCCTCACCCCGCTGTCCCGGGTTGGGGGGGTGGGCGGCTGCGGGGCCTAGTTGGGGTAGCCGCTGCCCAGACTGACTGTGGGAGTTTGGCCGCTTCTGGGGGGCATGGTGGCCCCAGGGCTGGAGGTGAGGCCACCGAGGCGGGGGCCGCGGGAGGTCACATCCTCTCAGGCGTTCATGGTGCTGCAGGTCCTGGCGTCGGGGCTCTGCCACATCAGCGCCTCGGAGGATGGTGAGGGGCACACCGGGCCAGACTTCCTGGGTCCCAATCCAGGCCCGGCCACTTAGCAGATCTGGGACCCTGGGCAGGTCCCTTAACTCCTCTTTGCCTCGGTTTCCTCACCTGTGAGAGGCATTCATGACGGGACAGGCCCCAGGGTTGCAGTGAGCAGGGAGGAGTCAGGGCACACTGCACCTCTCTGAAGGGCAGTGACTGTCGCTCACCACAGGGGGGCTTAACCCGGGGCTCAGACACGGGAGCCCGAGCGGGTGTGAGGCAGGAGGTGGAGCTGTGGAGCTGCGTGGACCCTGATGGCTGGGGGCATCCAGGAGGCGTGTGGCCCCAAAACTCTTCTCTTTCTGGAGGAAAAGGGAAATGCGAGGCCCCAGCAAGCTGAGGCACAGAGGGCGAAGTCTGAGCCGGGCCAAGACCGTGGCCTTAAGACACGGACCAGCTGGGCGGCGTGGGCTGGCGCAGAGCACTGTGAGCGCCTCTTTCCCCACCTGTGAAATGGGGCGCAGACGCCTCTCTCAGAGGGCCGAGGGGGCACATCCAGGACAGGGCGTGGCACACAGCGGGTGCTCAATAAATGTGGGTGGCTCCCTCTCCTAACTTTGTCACACAGCAACAAGGACGTTCATATGGGGATGCCCAGGCCAGGCCATCCCCCTCCACCCAGAACACGGCAATGACAGCCGCTGTGAGGCCATCTCAGAAGGGCTGGGCAGGTGGAGGGCAGCCCTCGGGGCACTGGCTGTCCCCCTGGGCCTGGGCACAGCCAGGCTCGCAGCCATACATCCCTCCTTCCTGCCGAGGCTGCCATCCCCTGAGCAGCAGGAAGGCGCACCCGGACGGGTGCTTGTGCAAGGCACAGGGTCGGAGCTGACAGGCTCGACGGCAAGGAGATGGGGCTCCAGGGTCCCAGGGCACTTGTGACCGTTCTCACTAGCCCACAATGTACCTAAGAGGCAGTGAAGCCAAGGGGGCTAAGGGCCTTGCCTAGGATCACATGGCCGGACAGAGTAGGTGGGGTGAAGGGGCTAAGCCCTCCTGTCTCTCCCCTGAGCCGTATCCAGGCCAGAGTCATTTCTGCAGACCTCTCTGTACCACCACAGAACAGCACAAAGGTAGGTTTTCTGAGTGAATGATTGTGTCTGTCAGGACACATTACCAAAGGTTTATGCTTCTAATGATGGAGGGGACGTTCAGCTCTGTTTTTGCTCTTCTCTGAGCTCCCTGGTTCCTGTGCTCAGCTCCAGACTCTTCAGCAGACTCTGAGGTGGACAGCAGCCCTCGGAGAGTCCGTCCTGTGAAGAGATGGAGTGGCTCAGCCAGGAGAGGTGCAGCCTCGGAGGTCCTGGTTCTCTAATTCTCTACAGGGTTGTCCCGGGGTGAGGTGGTGGGGGGAGCAGGAGGGGCCGGGTAGGTCTATGCATAGGGCTGGGGCCCTTGGGAGGACAAGACCCAAACCTGTGACGAAATGCCCCCATTTTAGTCATAGCTGCTCCACAATGGGGGTGACGAGTCGGGGCGGCCATTTGCAGGACTGTTCCTCCAGCCATTTGTTCAGGATTCATTAATGAGCACCGACTGCGCGCCAGACAGTGGAGCTGAAGTCATCTTGCCCGAGAAATGGACAGTCAACAAGGAAACAAAGTTAGAATGTGACGGCAGGAGGTGACAGGTATGAAGATGGACAGTCGAGCCGAGTCGGGGGCAGAGCACGAGCGCGGCCCTCGGCAGAGAGAGGAGGTGTCCCGGGACCGCGGGCCTGTGCTGAGAAGCCAGCAGAGGGGCCTGCAGGGGCGGCCGCAGGAGGGTCCGGGCGGAGGGAGCCGGCGCCCCGGCCTGGCCGACAGGCTGCGCGAGCCCGACCGGCCGCGCGGGGGCGGCAGAGAGCAAGCCGGGCGGCCCGCGCTCAGTCTGGCGGGCGCTGCGCTGCGGCCCGGTGTGGGGGGCGCCCGGGGTCCAGGGAGGGGGAACGGCCCCTCCCCTCCGAAGCTCCTCCCTCCTCACCGGCAGGGGCACCTGCTGAGATCCTGGCTCCTCCGCTCCTGGTGAGGCAGTCTCCTTTGAGCCTCCGTGCCCCCACGTGCAGAACGGACAGTCAGAATTCCGTCTCTAGGGGACATGTCTCAGTCTCAGTCTTATCTGTTTGCAGTCGTGTGTGCCCCGGTCGATTGGCTGTGTGGCCTTGAGCAACTCGCTTACCCTCTCTGAGCCTCAGTCTCCCCATCTGTAACGTGGGGATGATGGTAGGACTAGGGAGTGGGAATCTTGTGCAAGAAAACTCACGATGCATAATGCGTGCCAGGTTCTCAGCACAGTGCCGGGCACTTCGTAAATGCTCCATGGCCATAAGCGACCATGACAGCAGCATCTGTGACTCGGGGCAGAGAGCTGGGGACACCTGCGTTAGGATGACACTGACGCTCTGAAGGGGAGAGAACTGCGCAACCTGGATTCATCAGGAACAAGCCACAGGTCCCTCCAGATACCTGTCCGTTTGACAGATGGGGACCCTGGAGGGGGTCGCCTGGCCAAGGCCACCCGTGGCAGACGCAGGACTAGAATCCAGAAGCTCCCTTTGTGGCCACCGCTCATCCAGCTGCATCCTAGGGCCTCCCCACGGGGCTCCTGTCCCAGCCTCTCACCCAGCCAGCGCTGACACCTCTTCCCGTAGGGACCCTCCAGGCCCTGCTTGCACCCCCAGGAGGTCACCTCCCTCCCTGACCAGCCCGCTCTACAGAGAGGGCGCAAGCGCTCTGCCTCTGTAACTCTGGGGAGGGAGCTCACGAGGGGGGTCTTCAGGCGGAAGGCCCTGGCGCTCCTTTCTTTCCCCACCCCCCCTGCGCCCGGCTGTGCGACCAGAGACCTCACATCGAGGACGCCACATTCTTGGAAACCTGGTCCCTTCCTGCCTTTGAATTGTCAGAGCTTCTCATGGGAGCTGGGCCCCTGGATTCTGACGGTGTCTGGGGGAGTCCCTGGATTTTGATGTTCTTTGGGGTGAAGGAGGTGTTTCCAGGGTGGGCACCCAGGGGAGGCAGCTGAAGGTGACGGTGGGGGTGGGCTTGGGGGCAGAGAAGAGGGAGGGGGCTGGGAAGCACTGAGTGGCCCCCGTCGGGCAGGCGCGCTGCCCCCTCGGCCTGGGAGGAAGCGCCTTTCCTGCCCCGTCCTCCCGTGTCCTTGTGAAACACCCGCAGCCCTCTTGGAATAATTCCTCCAAAACCTCGAATACCTCCAGTGTCTCCCAGGGCATTTTTCTTGTGGTTAAGGTGGTATTTACAGTGAAAACAGCTATTGAAGTGAATCGTGAAAATAGTGTCAGTGTTTCCACTTTTGACAAAAATGGGAAGGCAGGCGGGTTCTTGTCCGCGAGAAGCGCATCTGCTCCTGCAATAATTACTATTTGAGATAATTATGAAAAAGAATTTAAATACTTAAGGCATGCACGGGGCCAGGACAACTTTCTTTCACCTTATTCATAATTTCTCTGCAGGCTTGAGTCTTGTCCTGACGTGGGCCGAGAGACTGGGGGAGGGGCGGGGGGTGGGGGCGACAAGGGCCGGGACCCCACGCCGCAGCCGCCCCAGTGCCAGGGCGGGGCTGGGGCCCAGAGAGAGCACAGGCCTCGGAGCGGGACACACCGGGGTTGAACGTGTGTTGAATCTGGGTGGCCGCCGTGGAGGACTTCCTGTGCACTCCAGCGTCCTCATCTGTGCAGTGGGTTAATAATCGGCGACCGAGAGGGCTGTGGTGAAAAGGACGCTCTCTGTCGGAAAGCACTCAGCGCTCTGCGTGGCGTACAGCAGGGCGCAGCGTGGGCAGGGTCCCTCTGTGCCGGCGACACATGGACCAGCTTTGCAGCTTCACTGTCCATGCAGAGGCCCTGCGCTCAGGGAGACCCCTGTGGGTTGCTTCCCCTCCCGCCACTCTCCTGCCCCAGCGTCCTCCCAAGAGGCGACCTCAGAAAGCGGGGGCAGAAATGCCCATGAGCGTGCAGCAGAGACACCTCAGGGGGTCCTGGTCCCTGTTTGGGGGAGCCCCGAGGGCGGGGCTGGACTCAGGGCTGGAGCCCATGCTAGCTTGGCGCAGCCCGGGTGTTCCAGTCAGAGCTGGGCAGGGCAGGGCTGCGCCGTCAGGGAGGATGTGTCCCCGTCACCCGGGTCCAAGCAGCACCTGGGAGACCATCTGCCAGGGATGCAGGGCTTGGGTTGGGAGATCCCTGAGGACCTCTGGTCTTAAGGCTGAAGGGCGGATCAGAACCCAGGCATCCTGGGTCCTGGGGAAGGCTGGAGAGGGGAGACGTGGAGGCACACATCGGGGGCTGATGCCGCACGCACGCAGCCCAGAGAGGGGAAGGCCTTGCTCAGGCTCACCTGTCCCCACCCAGGGCTGCCTCTGGGGGCCTTGCGACCTCCATGGGTGGCAGTGAGACAGGGGGCTGGCCTGTGACACCTTGGGGGAGGAGGGTCCTGTGACCCATTAGAGCAAAAATTGGAGGAACCAGCCCAGGGGTTCCCAAGAAGAGAAGGCAGGTGCTGTCACAGTCTGGCCTTGCACAAGTCCATGTCTGACTCCAGCCTCACTTACCCCATCTGTGCATGCAGAAGGCTGGACTGTAAATGAAAACCCCAGAGAGCAATGGCTTAAACAAGAGAGAAACTTCTGTCTCTTTCATATTTAAGGCTAGAGGTAGGTGCTGTAGGACAGGCTTGGGGACCAACCTCCTTCTAGCTCTCAGCTCCACCAGACCAAGGAGGAGATCTGGTCCTTGTGGCTCAAAATGGCTGCCAGAGTTCCAGCCGTCACATCTGAGTTCTAAGTAGTGGGATGGAGGAAGGAGGGAAGAAGAAAAAAGGGTAAAATGTGGGTATCAGATGTCTTTTGAGGAAGGCTCCTGGAAGTTGATGCTGGATGCTATTTCTTACGTCCCACTGGTCAGAGCTTAGTCACTTGACCCCTCCTAGGAACAGGAGAGGCTGGGAAGGAGGTCTTCATTTGGAAGCCCAGCTGAAAATGGCGTGGGGGCTGCCAGCCGACTCTGCCGTAGAATTCTGCACTGACTCTCGAGGGTCTGGAAATGGACAATTCGCCATGTCCCAGACTTTCAAGAACAGAACGTCGCCTAAACTGAATAAACAAGTTTTCAAAAGTCTGAGATTCTGAGGTTCTAGAATTTCCAAACCGTGTGCGTGTCTGCGTGGGCACCTGTGTGCCACCCAGCCGGGCCGTGCAGGTGGCCGGTTTGAGGGTCCCCGGGAGGGGCTGTGGGGCTCAGTCTGCACAGCGCCCACGGGTGCCAGGACCACGGAGGAGGGCACAGGGCCGCATGCTCCTTTGAAGGTAGGGCCGCCTGCGGGGCTGGAGGGGGCGCCCGGGAACCAGCGCTGGGCGGGCGGAGCTACCGGCTGCTCGGGAGTCAGGGTCAGTTAACAACACATGGGGCGAGGAGAAGGTCTGAACAAGCCCGGGGGAGCCACAGCAGGCAGGAGGTGGGCCTGGAGTGAGGGCAGGGCTGCCTTCCAGGGGCTGGTGGTCAAGGAAGGACAGGCTGGGAGGTGACGTCTGGGCAAATGCTTGCGACAAGGGAAGGAGTGAGCCAGGCCAGCGTCTGAGAGAGGGTGCGCCAGGCAGGGGCACAGCCCGGGCAAAGGCCCTGAGGCAGCACGTGCCTGGTGTGTTTGATCCTAGAACAGGTCTGGGGTGGAAGAGGCCTGGGAAAGGGAAGCAGGTGGGAGCGAGGTCATAGGGTCACGGGGCCAGATGCCGGGCCTTGCAGGCAGCGTAAGGACTGTGGTGCTCGCTGGGGGTAGGCAGCAGCCGCGGGAGGTCTGAGGGTGGAGGGCTGCCATCTGACGTAGGTTTCCACTGGGCCCCTGGCTGCCGTGGGGAGAGTGTAGAAGAGATGCTGCTGGCTCAGTTTGCCCATAGGCTCTCCTCCCTCGCCCAGCAGCACGGGCTCCATGTTCCTGTACCCTCTCCCGCGGCGTCCTCGTTCTGGCCCACTCCCCTTCCCACCGCCCTTGTTCCAGCTCAGGCCTCATCTTTTCTCACTGGTGATTCTCATGCTCTTGCCTCCTCTGGTTTTTAGCCCCCTCAAGATGGCAAAGTGGCTGCAGTGGATCCAGGCCTCACTTGCAGCATTTCCAGTAGCGTCAGCAGAGGTTCTGGCCTTTGCACAGATCGGGCCATTTCTGTGCCAGCTCCTGGGTCAGGAGGGTGCTGTACTCTGGTTGGCCTTACCCGGGGTTATCAGGACTAATTGTTGAGGCAAGGGGGGCTTGGGTGAGGTGAGGCCACCCTGCTGTCCGCCGCTGCACACAGTGGCCTTCCTGGGGCCGGGGCTCCCGAGCTCGGCTGCAAGTCTCCAGCCCCGCTCCTCTCACCGCGCCCTCTTCCGGCCAACAGGCCGTCCCTGTTCTTTGCTGTTGTTGCCCTGCCGGGTCACCGCAGCACAGGGGCTGCAAACAGCACGCGCGGACTCTCCTCACGGTTCTAGAGGTCAGAAGTCCGAGACTGGTCCTCGGGGGCTGAAAGCCAGGTGTCCGCAGGGCGGTGTCCCTTCTGGAG
This sequence comes from Equus przewalskii, assembly GCF_037783145.1. Classification (NCBI taxonomy): domain Eukaryota; kingdom Metazoa; phylum Chordata; class Mammalia; order Perissodactyla; family Equidae; genus Equus; species Equus przewalskii. Next base: position 4,043,394 of record NC_091845.1, read on the forward strand.
GCCACAGGGAAGGGTCACTTCCTCACCTCTTCCAGCTCCCAGGGCCGCGTGCGTTCCGTGGCTCAGGCCCCCCTCCATCCTCAAAGCCGGGGGGCAGCCGCTTTGGTGTCTCCGGGCTCCCTCTTCCTCCCGCGAGGACCTTCTGACCGCGTGGGCCCACCTGGATAGCCCAGACATCTGCCCAGCTCAGCCGCCTTCACGGGGCCCCATCAGCAGAGTCCCTTTTGCCATGCGAGGTCACACATTCAAGGTTCTGGGGAGCAGACCGGGGACATCTTGTGGGGTGGCGTTAATTAGCTGCCAGTGTGGCCCTCTGGGGGTCTGGGCGGTGGGGAGGGAGGTGCCCACCCCCTCTGTGGCAGGCAGGCAGGGTCCAGGCCGTCCCTGTCCCCGTCCCCACCTCCGCCTCCCGCTCGCTTTCAGGGTGGGAGGGAGGGACCGTGTCAGCAAAGATGCCGGGGGTTGCCCCAAACACGCAGCCACTGCCACAGACCGGGGGCTGCTCGGGGGTCTCCTGGATCTCGGGGCATGAGGGTGAGGACCCGGCGCTGTCGCGCTCCTGAACGCCATCCTGCAGAGCGCAGGGGTGGGCCACGCAGGGACCCCGCCCAGAAGCCGGAGAGAGCCAGTGGGGTCCTGTGAGGGTGGGACTGAGGCTCCCATGTCGCCCTGGTAGCCCCCAAGCCTGGACTTGCGCGCGGCTGCCCTGTGGTCATGCGCGTCCTGCCCCACCTCCCGCCCTCTCTGCAGGGGCCGCCTCTGGGGCTCAGGGTTTTCAGTGATTCCATCGGGAGATTTTATATAAAGATCCGGACTGACTTCTTTTCTTGAAAATGATATATCAGAAACACCCCAGAAGCCCCTATGACCACGTTTTCATTGGGCGACAGCCAGCTGGAGCCAAGTGACCCTGACTCCTGACAGCACGTGCTCTCGGCTGGCCTGAGTCCCCACCACTCCCTACTGTCTGCCCGCCAGAGCAGCTCTCCCGGTGTCTCCTGCTGCCCACCCCATCCCTACAGCCCAGCCTAGCGGGGTCCTCAGCTGTCCAGCCATCCCAGGACACCCTGTCCCCATCCCTGAAGCTGGGGGCCTGGGCAGCAGGGGCCCGCCCCAGAGAAGCCGTGTGCCCTGGTGAAGCACACGGGCCACCGGTGCCGGAGGGCCCGACGAGGGTGGGGCGCTAGCTAGAGCTCCTGGGGCATGGCCTGTCGCAGCGTCCCCCAGCCTCAGGCCTCAAAGACCGCCGCCCGCAGGGGCCTGGAGTGTGGACACCCACGCCCAGGCCGCACTGTCTGGGACTCAGCCCGCGCCCCCGCCCGCCCGTGGCCTCAGTGACTTGCTTTTCCCCTAGCCGGGAGCAGGCCCGGCGCCTTCTGCGAGGCTCTCCCACCACCGCTGCGGCGCCCCCTGGAGCCGCCCTGTGAGCGCAAGTTTCGGGGTCTACACCCGCTTCCGTGTTACCCTCCTGGACCTGACTTCCCGTCGGTGAGCCCGAGCCTCCTGCACACGGATGCCCTGAGGGCTGATGACGGCACTGACTGTGCTTTACCAGGCATCCAGACTCAGGAGGAGGCACCTGCATTTATTAAGCGCCGACTGTTTGCCAGGGTCCCCACACCCTCTCTGTGAGCTGGCTCCCCAGGCCCTGCAGATGCAGGCAGGACCGAGGCTGGGGCCTGCGGGGGCGGGAGCGCAGGGAGGGGTCTGCCCTGGAAGGGCGCCGCGGGGGGCACCGGCTGGAGGCAGCGGTGGTTGTGCTCAGCTCCCGCCAGGGTGGGAGGCAGGCGGTCGATGCGCTGCCGGGCAAGGCTGCCGGGAGGGGCGGGCAGGAGGAGAGGGGCCTCGGGCCTGCCAAGAGGTATTGATTCCAGGCACCAGGCGCTTCGCTGGGGCCCAGCCAAGAGATGAGGTCATGAAGGACGGGGACGGTGACTCGGGGGGCCGCGGCGTCCCCGCCGATGTTGTGATGGCCAGACGTGAGGAATCTCTCTCTGCCTGGAAGAGGCAGGCTCTTCCCTTTCTTCTCCTTGACAACCCCCTACTCCAGCCTTTAGTCCCGGGGAGGGGAGGCCCGTGGGCCCTGCCTTGCTGTTGTGCTGTGTGACCTTGGCCAATTCACTGCCCCTCTCTGGGCTTCCTTGTGGGACTCCATGGCTCTGAGAGCACCTCCAGACTTTGATCAGTCCCCACCCAAGAGCCTCAGTCTCCCAGGAAGGTCAGGTAGAGAGGCTGGGGTGCCTGGGAAGAGGGTCATCAGCAGTTCCCAGCAACCACTCACAGCTGCCTCAGTTTCCCCACCAAGTCCTTAGAGACAGGAAGTGGCTCTCTCCCAGCTCCCTCTGACTTTCCCGTTGTGGAAGATGGAGCGTGTGGTGGGAAGTTGGAGCCCCAGGCTCTGCCACTTACAGGCTGTGTGGCCTTGAGTAAGTTGCATGACCTCTCTGTGCCTAGTTTCTCATCTTGAGGCTGTGATGAGGGCAGGTGCTGAGCCACCCTGCTCAGGGCCCTGGGAGATGGTGAGTGGGCAGGTGGGCGCCTGGCCATACGTGGCCCTCTTGTCCAATTGCGTGTCCTCTGGAGTCCTCCTGGCCCGCGTTTGGGTCTTGGCTTTGGTGCTGCTTGGCTCTGAGACCTTGGGTGGGTTGGTACCCTTCTCTGAGCCTCAGTTTCCCCATCTGTAAAGTGAGGACAACAATATCTCCCAGATTGGGTGGCTGGGGACACGAAGAGAGTCTGTGCAGGGCGAACGCCAACACAGGGCCTGGCACCCAGGGCCACTCTCCCCTGGACGCTGACCGCCGACGTCCTGGCTGCCCAGCAGGCCCAGGCCTGTCCGCACAGCCCCTCCGCCCCGGGTCGGCCCGGGGTAGCCTAGGCTCTCCCAGGCCCAGAGAGTGTCCCGTTAGAGAGCTCAGCCGCAGGTCAGCGTGTCACGAGAGGGCTGTGGATGGCGGATGGACCCGCGGCAGTGGCCGCTGTATCTGTCACAAATCTCCCAGGGCCGCAGCCTGGCCCCTGGCGCTGGACTCGCTCTCAGTCAGAACCATAAAGCCGTGCGGCTCTTCAGTCTCCACTTGAGCTTGGCTTGGGGGGGGCCAGGGTGGCTTTGTGGGGTGTGGGATACCAGAGACACAAAAGGAGGGCAAGGATGCTTGCCGCGGTCGCCTCCCCGCCCGAGGTGTCCTGGCACGCCTGGCCTTGTCTGCTGAGCCTGTACACATGTGTCTGCGCAGGCGTGGGCCAGGCCGGTTTCCTGTGACAGGACCAGTGCACGTCCTTCCGTGTTGGTAAACATGTCTCCACGGCGTCATTGCACGCGGCCACAGCGTCTCCCGGGGCCCTGACCTGGTGCAGTGACACAGACAGCCAGCCCTCTGAGGACACGCAGGTGGTCCCCAGATTCCCCGCTGTGGTCAGAGTGCCCTGCAGCTCCGACCGCTGGGTCAGAGGATGCTCGTTTTTAATGTCTGATTCTTGACACCAGTTTGTATTTCTAGGAGCTGTATCTTAGAGTTTATGCAAAATGTTCTGGGATCGACAGTGATCTGTGCTGTGTTTGTTTCCTCCTTCAAATGGTTCCTCGTGATTTAGAAGAGCTGACTTCTTTCCTGAGGATCCTAATGTCAGCCTCATCTCCTCCCACTCTCTGCCTTTTCTAGCTCATTCTGGCCATGCTGGCCACCTCACTGTTCCTCGAACATGCCAAACACATCCCTGCCTCAGGGCCTTCGCACCTGCTGTTTCCTCTTTACAGAATCTCTTCCTTCAGATAGCCACCATCTGTCTTTTTCTCCAGCACTCATGTCATGCTTCCTGAGAGGTCGTCCCTGGCTGTCCTGGGTCACGCATACCTGCTGCCCCGTCTCTTCGTTGTCCTGTATTCATCACAGCACTTGCATGGTGGGAACTGTGCATTTTATGTGTGTGTTTGCTTGCATGAGGTCCAGCCCTTTCCGGGGCACAGGGTGGCAGCTTTGAAGGTGGCAGTGGGTCCTGGCTGAGGGTCGGCCCTGGTCTCTCTGGGCAGATAGAGCAGAGGCATCCTCTGGGCCGTACCTGCACGCTCCCTCTAGCCAGGTGCCTAGAAATGAGGATCAGAATAACCGAGACCTTGGGAGCAGGAGAGCAGTGACCCGGGAGTGGACGCCCTCATCCTCTTGTTTAACAGGACACCCTGGGGGCTGGGGAGGAGACCAGCAGGCCCGGCTTCATTCTTCCCGACTCGGTCTCCCCAGTGGTAGGATGGGACTAATGCTTTCTACCAGCATGAGCCAGAGGGGAGGGGCGAGGCCGCGTGTCGGTGCCCAGCGCCACGGCTGCCACACGATGGGACCAGGCAGAGCTCTTGCCCGTTTCTGCATCTGTGTTTGCGCTCGACATGGAGTCCGTCATTTAATCCTCATAACACTTCTGGGATGGGCCTAAGTCCTGTGCTATCCCCGTTTACAACCGGGCAGACTGGGCCCAGAGAGGTCACTGCCCCAGGTCGCCGGGCTCACGGAGGGTGGAGCTGGGTTCCACCTCGGAGCCCTGGCTCCCGTCTAGCCCCTGCGCGGCCCTGCCCGTCCGGCAGGGGGAGGAGCTGGCAGAGGTGGGGTCCAGTCTGGCTCCTGATGCTCCTGGACACCTTGCACAAGGTGTGTCTTCTCCAAGGGCCCCAGTTTCCCCAGATGTAAGGCACAAAACGTGTGTGTCCCACGCATGTGTCAGTGATTCTTGGGGGAGAGTGTGGTTGAGTGTTTGGGAAGCTTCTGGCGGGAGGGGGACTGCAGCCTCCAGTGCAGGAGAAGGGGGAAAGCAGAGGATGGAAAAGAAAACCCTCTGAGGAGGTGAGGGGCCGAGCCTGGCTCAGGCACTCACCGCGAGGCCACGGCGCTGTGCCCCCCTTCTACCCGAGGCGAGACCAGAGCCCGCCCCTCCTCTGCCATGGCCTCTCCGTGGAAATGCCACCGTCTCCTGCCCTTGGCTGCTCAAAGAATCGGTGCTGAGCCGGGGTGGAGATGGCCCAGAGCCGTGGACAGGCCACAGGTGACTCAGGAGCCAGAAGGGTTTGTCACACGGGCAGGAATCATGCAAAGTGAATTTGATTAGACATAAGTGTCAATCCTAGCACTTGGGTCCCCAGAGCAAGCTGCGTGTGGCCAGGATCAGAAGACAAGGCTGACCACCGTCCCTGGTGGTCAGGAGCTCAGTCCCTGTGGGGTAGAGACAAGCAATGTACCCAGGCCATATTACTTAAGGCTTACAGCCTAGAAGGAGGAAGGTGATTGCTGCCTCCACTCTTGTACTTTTCAGAGTCTTCTAAATGCTGTGGCTGAGACCCTTGAGAAAAGGACAAGCATAGGCTGGGGTGTGACTTGAGGGGACAGCCAGACAGGAGACACCTCACTTCATGGGGAGCAGTTGGAGGAGCTGGGCCACTCGCCTTAGAGAGGCAGCCCCAGGGGTCCTGGTCACTACCTCCCCCAGTGCCTGTGGGGTCGTCCTGAAATGGGGGCTTGTGCAGGCAAGTCTGTGGGTCAGAGGGCAGGGCCAGAACCCTCCATATATATGCGTGTGACACGGAAGGAGGCTAGTAGCTTTGTCTGAGTAATGGTTTTTCCCAGTCCCAGTTTCTGGGAAAGAGATGAGCTATCTTGGGAGATATGTATTCCATCCATCCATCTGTCCATCCGTCCATCAACCCACCCACCCATCTATCCACCTACCCATCTATCCATAACCCACCCATACACCCACCCAGCCATCCCACCATCTATCCACCCACCCATCTATCCATCCACTCATCCATCCTTCCATCCACCCATCCATCCATCCACCCACCCATCCATCTATCCATCAATCCATCCACACATCCATCCATCTGTCTAGCCACTCACTCATCAATCCATCCATCCACCCACCCATCTATCCATCCATGCATCCATGCATCCATGCCTCCCTCCCTCCATCCATCCATACACCCATCCACACACATACCAACCCATCCCATCCATGCATCCCTCCATCCACCCACTCACCCATCCACCCACCCATCCATGCATGCATCCCTGCATCCACCCACTTATCCATCCATCCATCCATACACCCACCCACACACATACCAACCCATCCCATCCATGCATCCATCCATCCACCTATCCACCCATCCACCCATACAACCATCCATCCATGCATCCCTTCATCCACCCACCCACCCATCCAACCATTCATCCATCCACCCACCCATCCATCCATCCACTCATCCATCCATCCATCCATCCACCCATCCATCCATCCATCATCCATCCATCCATGATCCCTCCATCCACCCACCCATCCATCCATGCATGCATCCATCCGTCTTTCCACTCACTCATGCATCCATCCATCTATCCACTCACTCATCCTTCCATCCATCCATACAACCACCCACACACATACCAACCCATCCCATCTATGCATCCATCCATCCACCCATCCAACCATCCGTCCATGCATCCCTCCATCTACCCACCCATCCACCCACTCATCCATGCATCCATCCATTCACCCTACTTATCTGTCCATTATTTACCCAGCCTTCTTGCACTAGGCTGGAGATGCAGCAATGAAAACAGGCACCATTTTTGCCCCTGCAAAGCTCATAGTCAGGCTGGCGTAAAGACTAAACAGACAGTACCAGCTAGAGGGGTGTCAGGAGAGTGAGTGCCCTGACCACAGAGGCATGAAGGAGGGTGGAGAGCCTGCTTGTTGGGGAGGGAGGTTGGGCAAGATGACAGGGGCATCTGTGAGCAGGAGGGGCAGGTTGGTGCACTGGCCCTGATCACAGGCTGTGCTGACGGTATAAACCTGATTCCTAGCCTCAGAGCCTCCAGCGCGTCTCTTCTGGGAGCTGGATGGGTCCTCAAACATCCCAGCTGGGATTCACAGAGAATGGAAGGGCGGTATGTGAATGGGGTCCTGGACCACCCAGTTCCCTCAACCAAAGAACTGGAACTTTCTTCTGCATCAGATGGTGGGTGCCTGTGTGAGCTGTAGTTTGAGAATGCGGTCCCGTGCTTAAATGAGCTGGGGACCGTCGTTCTTGCTACTGGTCCTCTGTGGATTTGGCCTTCCCACACCTGCTTTCCCTTCTCAGGGTAGACGTTATCTTTGGGGGATAATATGGGTTGGGGAGAGAGTGGACTGTCACTCCAGGCTTTAGACATGAGCATATGACCCAGGCCTGGCCAATCAGAGAAAAGCAAGCCCCAGGTGACTGGGGTGGGGTGGGGTGGTCACGTGACACGAGAGAGGCCAATTAGCAGCTGCCCTGGGAGTCTGCAGGTGCCGTCAGGGGCGCCTCCCTGTTTTCTGGGGCTTGGAACCACATGGCTGCAAGTTGGGAGCTGCCGGTGGGCATCTTGTCACCACAGGGAGACCCTGCCTGAGGATGAAGCCACACAGGTCAGAACAGTGACGAAGGGCGGAGTGGGCAGCCCTGATGACGTTTTTTTGGAGGACGTCCAGCCTCACGGAATCCCAGTCCACCCCGAGCTTCTCATTTATGTGCAACAGTTCTGCACTTCTCCATTTTCAGTTTATTTTTTCCCAGCTTTATTGAGGTATAATCGACAAATTAAGTTTTAAGATACGTAAAGTATACATTGCGGTGATTTGATACATGTATACATTGTGAAAGGATTCCCCCGTGTGGTTCATTAACATCCATCTCCTCTCATATTTATCTTTCTTTATGAGAACATTTCAGTTCTGCTCTGAGCAGATTTCATTTGTACGATACAGTGTATCAACCATAGGCACCGTGTCGTATGGTAGGTCCTTATTCATCTTTCACCACCTCTCCCTATTTCCCCCACCCTAGCCCCTGGCAGCCACCTTTCTACTCTCTATTTCTATGGGTTTGGCTTTGTTTTAGGTTCCGCGTATAAGTGGTGCCTGCAGCATTTGTCTTCTCTGCCTGGCATATCTCATTCAGCATAATGCCCTCAAGGGGCGTCCGCGCCGTCGCAGGTGGCGGGATTTCCCTCTTTCTCGCGGCTGGGTAATATCCCGCTGTATCTATAGACCAGAGCTGCTTTAAGTGCGCGCCTGTCCACGGGCACCAGGTCGTCTCCGTGTCTCGCTGTCGTGAATGATGCTGGTATGAACGTGGGCTGCAGATGCCTCTTTGAGACCAGCGTTCGTTCCCTTTGGATCTCTCCCCGGGAGTGGGAGAGCTGCACTGTATGGTAGTTGCTTTAATTTTTTGAGGAACCTCCACACTGTTTCCACAGTGGCTGCAGCAGTTTGCATCCCACGGGCAGCACACAGGGGCTCCCCCTTCTCCATCTTCTGAAGCCAGTTTGAGTTGGCCGTCCTTTGCACCTAGAATAACCCTGACCAATCTATCCTCTGGCATTGTACCTGGAGAGAAAGCCGAGAGCCAGAGAGGGAAAGTGACTTGCCCAAAGTCACTCAGCAAGCTGGTAACAGACACAGGACCTGAGCCAAGGCCTCCTGCCCTCCAGCCAGCATGGTCCCTCCCACAGCTTTCCACGCTGTACCCTGGGGAGAAGGGCCTCGGGGAGCGTCAGCTGGTAGGGGGTGGGGAGAGCAGCCTCAGGCCAGGCAGGGGGGCCAATTCTCCACCTCTCCGCAGGGGAGGGGGGCCCAGGGGCAGTGGGTGGGGCTGGAGGGGGGAGGGGCCTGCTATTCCCCACGGCCAGCACGGTCAGTCTGGGGGCGAAAGAGCAGCCTCCCACGGCTTCAGGGCCCCATTCCATGCTGGAAGCGCCTCGGGGCTCAGCCACGCCAGGCCAGCGTTTGTGGACCCAGAATTCCCGGGGCCCCCTGGCGTCTATGGTGGATGGGCCTGGAGGAAAACGACTGCCATTTTCATCTTTTTGTGAGTGCGTTTTGGGGATTCCTTGAAGGGTTTTGTTTGAAAAATAGGATTTCAACCACTAAGAAAAGTCTGAGATACACTGGGCTCTCCTGCAGAGCTGGTTCAGATAGGAGGACCGAGGCTCCAGGCAGAGTGAGAGCTTTGTGGAGGACGCTCAGGAGGGTGGCCCTGCGACTCTGGTTTCCCGCCACTCCCCACAGCCTTGGGTGCACAGGCTTGCTGTGTGGTGATGGCCGGGTCTCATGCCCTCTCTGAGCCTCTGGGCGATGAGGTGGACACTAGGCGCTCTTCAGCTTCACGCCCTGCATCCCTGGCCCCCTCGTGGGATCCCTGTCCTCAGGGCCACCTTCAGTGACTTCCCGAGAAGTCGTTTCTATCTTTACAGAAAGGACGGATGACTCAGAGTGTTGGTCACGACGGGACTCATGTGGTTCCCCAGCCAGCTTCGTCATTCCTTTGTGCCTTGAATGAAATTCCTCTGCGGTACGTGCCTTTCAGGAAAAAAAAGAGGAAAAGAACACGGGGTAAAGAATCCAGAGAGATGGATGACCCTGATAATGTCGAAGCGTTAATTTCTGAGCTCATTCCTGAGCTGTCAGGGTCTGGACGCTGTTCTGTGAGCCGTAAATAATTTCCAGGCAGGACTTTGAGTCCTCTCTGGGGGCGGACACCACTGTGACTCTGGTGGCACTTGCCAGGGCGCCCACGTGGGTCCCTCGGACCTGCTAAGGGATTGCGTCTATGGGCCACGTTCTTCACGGTCCACTGGGAAACCATCCGCCCAAAAGGCTTCTGACCTGAGGAAATGGGCGTTCAGTGGAAAGCAATTCTCGCCGCCTCTCAAGCTCATTGTTTGCCAGTTTCCCCCTGAATTTGGTTCAAAGTTTGTAATTATTTTCCCCATTCGCCTGGCCTGACAGCAGCCGCCTGACTCAGCGCTGACGTGAGCCTCCCCTCCGCAGCCCGCGTCTCAGGCTGCGCGCACAGGGGACCTCGGGGTCTCGGGGAACGCAGGCCCCGCCTCAGGCAGCCCCCAGGGCTGAGTGCTGCTCCATCTGAAATGCGTCCCCAGAGATCCACAATCTAGTCTTTGCCGTGAATTTGCTGTGTGCTCTTGGGCAGGTCACTGATGTCTCTGGGCCACGTCTCCTCCTCTGTGGAGCAGTCACCTAAGCCCAATAACTCTGTGGTTCGATGTTCTCCGAGTTCTGGAGAAGAGCTGTCTTCTTTCCTGTGAAAAGGGGATACTGCTCCTCCATGCAAGAGGCACTTGGTTCCTTTTCAAGGAACTGGAGACAAAGCCGCAGGTGAGACAGACAGAGCTCACAGCCACCCTGGACACGGCAGGGCTTCATGCTCCTTTCCAGTGTCTGTATGTTTCCTCATTCCATACAGAATGGAGGAGAAAAATATAGACAACCACCGTGGGTACTGCCGTTTACCTAACCCATACTCATCTCCCCTTTGTTCAGTATAGGACTTCGGTTTTGTTCAGAGCTGCACTGTGCCCAGGTCAACAACTACACTGCTCAGCTCCCCTTGTGGCTAGGAGTAGTCATGGGAAACAGTTCTAGTCAGAGTTCTAAGCAGAAGTTGCTGGGAGGGGCCTTTGGGAAACTCATTTTGCTGTAATTCTTTTCTCTTCTGCCTGGGATTTGGATGTGATGGATGGAATTCAGCAGCTACCTTGTGAGGATAAGGACAAAGGGCACACCTGAAGGAAAGTAGAGTAGGACAAAGTGGAGCCCAGGTCCCTGAGGATAGTGTGGAGTAGCTGCCTATGCTCAGTCTGTATACCTTCTGGCTTCTAGTGAGAAGAGAGAAAAACAAATCAGTGTCACGTTTTAAGCCACAGTTATTTAGATTTTCCATGAGGTGTGGTCCCATGAACAAATACAAAGACAAACAGAACCTTCCAGGAAAGGCGAAATAGAATCTCACTAGAGACCAAGTCTGGGAAGAAAGTAAGAACGCAGCTACATGGACCACAGAATTCTACACAGTTTTAAAAGCTGACCTTCAAATCTGGCTTTGAGCTTCCTAGCGGCCAAGTAAAGGAGGAAACAGCAGTGCTGCCACGACCCTCATCGCCTCTCAGGAGGGAGCGTTGGGAAGAGAGCTTTGCTTCCCTGGCGTTCAGGTGTGGCTGCGTCACAGCGGTGTCCCCAGTGCCTGGCCCAGGGCTAGGTGCCTGAGCAAGGTCTGTCAGGCGCTGTTGTGCACCCTCCTGCTTCTGTGGGATGTAAGCAGCCGACCTGGGATCTCAAACTCGCCTCGGAGGAACCAAGTCAACTCGAAGTGAAGGTCGTCCCTGTGCGTCCTGTCGTGCTTTAGGGAACACACGGACCCCTTCCAGAGGGATGCTAACAAGGTGGGCCTCCTCCCACGCCCACCCAATTCCCCTGGGAGGCTCTGCGCCGGCCATCCATCCCTCCGCCTCCTCTGACCCGCCCCTCGCAGTTATCCCATCCTGGTCTTGATGCCCCTCCTTCCATCAGCGTGGAAACCTGCTTCAACTACCTGCATCCAAGAACTAACCGCCCCACCCCCCCAACGCTTCTTCCCTTTCCTTCACAGCCGGACTTCCGGAACAAGTCGTCTACACCCGCTGCCTCCACTTCCTCACCTTCCGGGTTCTGGATTCGATGCCACGCCCGGAGAGGCCTGTGGCAGTCTCTCCCATCCTTGCTCCTCCTCATTCACGCATCCTACAGACTTCCACGGGCCCTCCCTGCAGGCCGGGCCCCCCTGTAAGCACTGGGCCGGGTCCCGGGACCGCGGCCCAGCCCGGTTCCAGCGGCCGCGCGTGCACAGCGCCTGGCCCAGGCGGGAGACGCGGCGGGAGTGGGGGCTCGCAGGGGCCTCGGGCTGACCGCGCCGGGCGGCGAGCGCAGCGCGTCCCATCGGGGCACAGCGGGGGGGCGGAGCGCCACGTGCTGGCCGGGGCGGCGCGCGGGAGGAGCGGGCCGCGGGAGGAACGGGCCTCGGGAGGCGCGGGCGGGGACCCGGCTCTTAGCGCGTCCCAGGGCTGTGGCTGTGAGGACCTCCCTGCTCTGGGGGAGCCAGGAGCCGGGGAGGGCGGGGAGCAGCGGGGGCTGTGGAGCCAGGGGTCCTGGGGCTCGTCCGGCTGCTGCAGGGAGGGGGCGGCTGCTGGTGTCCCCGCAGCCTTGCACACAGGGCCACCCCTCCTTGCGCAGGTCCTCCTGCACTGTCTCCTGCCCCGCCTCCGTTCCCCCTCAGCGGCCTTCGTCTCTCAGGTGTCGGGTGTGGGGCCCCGGGGCGCGGCCTCAAGTCCCCTCTTCCCGCGTCCTCAGCCCCGCACCCGGAGGAGCCACGGAGCCTGTTGCTCCTCCCAAAACCGCCGCCTCCTCGCCGCCCGCCGTCTTCGGCTCCCACACTCTCAGCGCCCCCGCCTCTTCTCTGGCCTCCCTGCCTCAGTCTCCCCACCAACCCATCCCCCCCCACCTTTCACCCTGTGACCCCAAACCGTGCCGCCAAACGCTCCCATGTGCCCCGCCTCCCGGGCGGAAGGCCAGGCTAACCCCCTGGCCCGCGCCGCCTGCAGCCTCTGCTGGGCCCTCGCCCACGCACTGTCCCCGAGCCCCGGGTGCGGCACCCTCCGCACACCTCTGCCTTCTGGCGGTGCTGTTCCCTCTGCTGGGGATGTGCTTGCGGGTCTTGCCAACCTGGCCAACTCTGACTCCCTTGGGTGGGAATTGCTCAGGATGCTTTCGTTGCAAGAAATCCATCCATCGAGGCCGTTTATTTTCACCTTACACGAAGTCTGGAGGTGAGAGGGTGGTGTGGGTTCAGGGGCTCCGCAAAGACATCGGGGACCCAGGTCCCCCGTCCTCTCCCACGGCCTCTTCCGGGTGTTCACTTTCCCTTCAGGGCTGTGTTTCATGGTCCCAAAGTGGCTGCCAAGACACCAGGCACTGTAGAGTTGAAACAGGAAGTGAGAGAGCGGGACACAGGGATCTGGCCCCACGTGCTTATCTCGTGTAAGGGCAGGGACATTCTCCCAGAAGCCTCCAGCAGACTTCCCCTGATGTCACGAGGTCACCCCTGGAGCAGTTGCAGGCAAATGATTCAAGTGTCACGATTATTATGGACCAGTCATCCCTCATTTTCTGCAACTCTGCATTTTAGCCCCGGTGAAAAATGAGGGTCCTGTTAAGAAGCAGAAAGAGGGAATGACCAAATTGTGTGGACACCCAACCAAATCTGCCAAGTGACATCTCTCGAAGGCCCTCCCCTGTGACAGCTCCGCCTCCCCACCCCCACGGGGAGGGGTGAGGCTGGACTCCAGACCAGGTTCCGGTCACTACTGGCCGCGGGTCCAGCATCCCCCAGCCCTCCTCTCACGTATTTATCTCTTTAAGGCTGCTCTTATCATCCCCATTTGACAGAGAAGGAAACTGAGTCTCTGAGCAGGAAAGGGCAGACGAAGACTCTGAGGGTCAGAGGGGAGAAGGGACTGGCCTGAGGTCTCCCATTGAATTTCTGCTGCAGAGAGAGGCTGGCCAGTAGAACTTTCTGGATGATGGGGATGCTCTATGTCTGCACCGTCCAATATGGTGGGCACTAGCCATGTGGCCACTGAGCCCCAGAACCGTGGCCGGTGCAGCCGAGGACAGAATTGTTAGTTCAGCTGGCCACACGTGGCTGCCACTGCTGTGTGGGAGGAAGCTGTGCTGGAGGCGGGATGGACCATCGGTTCTGCTGCCGTGGGCGGGAGGCCGGCGGGCACGGACAGGGGCATGACCTGGAATGTGAGCTGGGGTTCCCCGCATCCTGGCCCTTGCGGGGGCTCCACTTGAGACTGTCACTGGAAGTGCGGTTGTAGGCTTAGAGAGGGCTCGGCGGGCTGAGGGATCACCCACCGCCCCCCGAGCTCCTGGGTGTCCTTTGCCCGGGAGGAGCAAGGGACAAAGCTCCAGCAGCCTGTTCTGTTCAGAAGCGTTCGCGCAGGGAGTCCCGCTCCACCCGTATGCGGCAGGCGGTGGGCTCCAGCCTCCCACCTAAGACTCAAACTGGCCCATCAAGCTCTGGGAGCTGGGGTGGGGAGGAGGTCTAGAGACTCCCTGCAGGCAGCCCCTCGTATTACCACAAGGGAAACTGAGGCCTGGAAAGGGATATGCTAGTGATAGGGGAGGCAGACACTTGCCAGGGTCCTCGCTGAGGCCTCCTCATCATCCATCCCTCCCCCTCCTCACTAGCAGTGGTCATGAGGTGTGGGAGACGACTGTCTCCACCTTAGCTGCAGCACAGACACTGATTGGCCCAAGCCAGTAGGCACAGTCCCATCCCTTTTTATCATAGTTATGGACCAGTGATGAGTGCCTAAGCCAGCCAGTGCATGGGGACAAGTCACCCTGAGGGTAAAGCCAACATCAAAGGACTGTAGAGAAGAAAGAATCAGAGAGAAACAAAGCTGGAGCCTTGATCAAACCATGCCTGAAGTCATCCAGTTTTAGAACTTTCTGTTATGTGATCTAATAAATCCTCCTTATAGTTTAGACTAAAGTTGGATTTTCTGTTACTTGCCACCAAAACCATCCTTCCTGCTGCAACCTCTGATCTCCAGTCTTCATCTACTCCACAAATTCTTCTGAAGTAGTGGTGATTAGTCCCAAACTACAGATGATGAAGTCCTGAGAGTGGCAGGGGCTTGTCCCAGGTCACCCAATCCATCCGGAGCAGAGGAGCTGAAATGCAGTAACTGTCATATCCTATTGTTTCACTTCATCCTCATAATGTCTGTGAGTTAGGGGTTGGTGCCCTGCTTTACAGACAGGAATACTGAGACTCAGAGATGGAGAGGGACCTGCTCTGCTTCTCGCCACAGTGCCGTGGGAGAGCTGGGCCCACAGAGCGGTTACTCTGAGCCCCAGTCTAGAGAGGTTCTCTGAAGAGCTCTGACAACCACGTTTTGCGTGAGGATGCTCTTTCTGAGCTGTCTGGCTGTGACTCTTCTGGATGGAGGACTTCTATATAAGGAACTGGAGTGACGCCTCTTGGTTGGTGCCCACACCGTGCAGCCATCTGTAGCAGGGGTTGTCTGGTAACAAACCGCCCCAAAGTTAGCGGCTTAAAGCAACACCCAGTTGTCATTGCTCACGAGTCTGTGGTCAGCGGCTAGGTTCTCCTCTGGGCCAGGCACGGCTCTGGGCGACTTGGGTGAAGGGAAATTTATCGAGGAGACAGCAGGCGCTCACAGAGGCATTGGTGCCGGGAGGGCCCAGTTTGGAAAGTGGGCCGGACTGTCCAGGAAAGCTGAAGTGCCCAGCTTGACTCCTCAGGGCACCACCTCCGAGGGAGCATCTCGGGATCACCGTATCCATGGCACCAGGAGACATCAGGGCTGGGGGGGTGAGTCCTGAAGACACGCACACCTGTACCAGTTAGCTGTCACTGCGTAACGAAGCAACCCTGAGCTCAGTTGCTGAAACCTTAGCTGTGTTACTGCTCTCAGATCTGTGGCTCAGCCTAGGCGGTCACGTCTGGAATGATCACAGAGCTGTTAAAATGAGTGAATGGAGCTGCCGACGTCAACATGGAGAAGTACGATGTTGAGCCAGAGAAGAAAGGCACAAAAAGAACACTTACAATTGATACGTTTGTAGAAAATGCAAGTGCAGTATTTAGGAACAGGGGGAGATCTGGAGGAGTCTCTGGAGAGCTGGCAGAGACCACTGGTCGCCTGCCTGGCCACTTGCCTCCCGACCACCTGCTCCTTGGCCTTCGCAGGCTGCGGGTGCTCTCTCGAGCGAGACCCCGAGTCCCCGGCTGGAGCTCTGTGCCGTCTGGGGCTGCCCGAGGGCAAGGAGGGTTCCCTTGTGGGAAGTGGGCCCCCTTTTGCCAAGAGGCCCCCAGAATGGGCGAGGAGAGGCTCTGAAGGGCACCTGGGGCGTTAGGAGAGGGCCCAGATGCCGCCAGCCATGGTGACAGCCCAGCCCTCACCACACCCGGCTCCCCCCACGGGGTGCTCCTCCTCCCTCGGCCGGCTTTGAGGCCCCTTCCTGAAGCCTTGCCCGACTTGCAATCTGACTCGACGCCTCCCTCTCCTGGGCTTTCCTGGAGCTCTTTGTCTTTTATTCCTTTCTGAGGGTTCCAGGAACTTCTAGTGGTTCTGTCTGTGTCAAATCGACTATAAACTGGATCCGAAGGATGCAGGGCTGAGAGAGGATCTGGGAAGAAAGGAAGGGGGAGGGAGCAAGGAGAGAAGGAAGGGAGGAGGAGGAAGGGAAAGAGGGCAGGCGGGAGGGCAGCGGGCCGTGCCTCTGGGCGTGGGGAGCTCCCTGCGCGCAGAGGGCATGGCCGTGGCAGGCCCTGAGTGGTCGTGTGGACTGGCTGGCTATGGAATTTCTTGGGGGAGCTGGTGATGATGACTGTCCCCGTTTTTCTCCAAGATGACACTGCATGTGTTTGACTCGGTGTCTTCTGACACCTGCCATGGGGAGTGAAGGCCATGGCTCCTCTGAGAGCCCTCTCCCCAGAAGCTTCCTGTCCTGCAGACCTGTCTCCCTCCTCTGCCTTCTGATGTGCTCAGACCTCCGCTGCCTGTGGCCAGAGGCTCCTTTTGTCCTTGCCTCCACCCAGCCTTCCTGCTGTGACTCTCATGGCGTAGGCCGCCTCCTGGAAGCAGAGCCTGAGGCAGGGATGAGGTGCTTGTGGTTCATTGAGAGAAGCATGGAAGAGAGAGAGGGAAGCAGGATCGGGCAGGAGGAGTCTTGCCTCAGCCTGACCACACGGGGGGCTCTGGAGAGTGATGGCACTCTGCAGCTGCCTCCCTCAGGGCAAGGGAACTAGCCCTTGTAATGGTCAACCATTGGTCAGTCACCTCCTGCGGGGCAGAGGTCCTCCTGGCATTTATTTCCAGATGCTTGAGGGCACTTCTTCAGTAGAGGCGTGGCTGCGAGCTGTTAGTAGGCGCCAATAGCATGCGCTACCCTCACCCACCTCGGGGCGTCCCTCTCCCAGGGCCCTGGGCCATGCAGGAGCGCTCCTTGGCCTTCTGCCCCAGAGCCGGCGCAGCCTGGCCATGGCGGTGTCTGGAGCCAGTTTGCTTTCAGTAGAGAGGGTGCCTTGGGCCCGAGGAGAGGCTGTTGGTGCGAGCCCACTGGAGCACATTTAAAAACCAGGAAACGTCCACCGCCGCTCTGGGGCTCTGGCCTCCCTTGAACAGGGAAGTTCAGCCCCTTGGGCCCGCGGTCCTGCAGGACGTGTCAGCTGGCGGGGGCAGTGGGGCCCGACTCGGGGGCACAGGCTCCGCAGCTCCCACAGCCCCCGGAGCCCAGGCCCCTCCTTTCCGGTGGCTGCTGGGCAGCAGGCCCCTGAGCTTTGCACTACCGCCCTCCCTGAGACCCTGGCCTCTGAGCCCAGACATTCTGTGTCTCTGTGTTCGCCTGATGCTGTCCTGACGAGTGACTGCTGTGTGCGGCCGTGCAGCCAGCTATCTTATGTCCAAAGGTGACAGGTGACTCTCAGCCTCTTACCGAAAGAGAAAAGGCTTTCCCTCTGGTGAGAGCAGGCGCTGTGGGAGGGACGCACAGATTTGGGTGGCTGCATCCGGGAGCTGTTTCTAGAATCTCCCGAAGCCTGGAGACCCTCCCAGCTCTGCCTGCCGCTTTCCTGACTGCCGCGTCCCGAGGCTGTCTCATCCCCACTGGGATGTGCTGTCCACGCTCCCGACCCAGCACGGCCGGGCTGAGCCCGTGTGGCCCCGCGGGACGGAGGACGGGCTGTGTGGTGTCCTCAGCACGCCGTGCCCCTTCTGGTGGCCTGTGCGCCTCTGGGATGCTCGCGGCTCCCAGACCCCAGGGCCAGGCCTTGTGCAGGCTGAGGCCAAATAGCATAGCCTTCCACCCCCTCACCCGGCCTGGGGCTGGTTGGGGTGGACACGGAACCTGGCCTGAACGAGGCCAGAGGAGGGCTGGCGTGGGAAGGGGTGCTTGTGAGTGTGAGTTGAGAGCCTAGTGGGCACGCACACGCGTGTGTCTACGGGAGCGTGTCAGTGTGACAGGATGAGCAGACCAGGAAGGAAGCTGCTGTGTAGTCCAGGCTGAGATGATTGCGGCTTGGACCCTGGTGGTTGGTGTGGGACTGAGAGCTGGGGACAGATGGCAGAGAGATGGAGGAGAGAGGACGAGGAGGGCCTGGACGAGGTTGGCTGTGCGGCCGGAGAAGGCGGCAGGTTGGGACGGCATCCAGGTGTCCAGCTGGGTGCCCAGCTGACTGGCAGCAGAGCGGGTGAGGCTCCTAGAGAGAGCAGGGTGTCACCCCACCTGTCCCTTCGGCTGGCTGGCGGTGTCCAGAGCCCCCAGGAAGAGGGCTCTGTGCCCCTGCCCGCAGCAGCAAGGCAGCAGTTCCCAGTGCAGCCGGGGGATGGCGCGGGCGCCCTGCAGGGCGTCATTTGGGCGGGCTGACTGGGAGCCACACTGCTGCCTCTGTGCTGCCTCCCCCGAAGCTGGAGCCCGGGCCCCTGGGGAGTCAGGAGCCAGGTGCCTTCCCCTGCCCTCCAGGCCTGGCGTCCCTGCGGGAGGTGAGTGCTGAGGAGGCCGCGCCCTCCCCCCGCCCAGGCGGCCTCTCCTCGGTGACCTTCTTCTCAGGTCCACATCCAGGAGATGATCTCAATGCTATTCCTGCCCGCTGATGTCACCGGCCAGTGCTGTCGTCCCCCAGGGTTGGGACACAGCCTACCCGCCACCTTGGACGCCCCCAACCTCTGTCCGTCACACACACTCACACAGTCACTCCCACACACAGTCACACCCACGCTCACACTTAACATTCTCACATACATTGGAAGCCCACAACCTCCCACCCCTGGGCTTTCTCCCTTGACACACCCGTCCTCACCACCTTGCCCCACTGGCCCCGATGTACACACTGCCCAGTTACACGCTCATGCACATGCCCACTGACCCGCGTTCACACCCGTGCCTACACACGGCCACACAGACGCCGTCTCATGTCCATGTCTTCAGGCAATGATGACCACTCTGGGATCACATATGCCACACACTCACTGATGCCCCTAACACCCACACTCCCCCATCCCTGACCCCCTCAGAGACCCACAAGTCCACAGCCCTGAGTGCCAATCACCCACATGCACCCTTGTCCCCAAGTTCACCCCTGCAACCTCCTGTGACCGCCCCAGGGAGCTCTGAGACAGGAAGAGCCACCTGCAGAGGCTATATTGTCCCCATCTCTACAGGGCTGTCTTAGGGTCAGGGAGGAGACCTGTGACCCAGAGCATGGGGCCAGCCTGCAGGAGCAGGAATGGGAGAGCTACTGGGATGCCAGCCCCAAATCCACGGAAGGGAGAGCTTTGTCTGAGTCAAAGCTAGCTGGGCATGGAAGTGAGCTCCCCATCACAGGAGGTATGCAAGCATGGGCTAAAGCATTCCTTGTTGGAGAAGGTGTAGAAGGGCCTTAGCCTAGAGACTCTGGGAACCAGTGGGGAGGGATGGAGGAGGTGGGCTGGGGGACAGCTCCAGGGTGATGAAGGGGCCAGCTGAAGCAGGGGAGGGGCAGGAAGGGGGCCGGAGAGGCAGGTAAGGGTGGGGCCCGCGGTCCCAGAGGGTGAGGGCTGTCTCGCCGTGGTCGCCATAACTCAGCCGGGGTGGACAGTTTCCTTTCTCCTGCCTGATTTACTGCTCGCTTTGGAGGGGCGAGGCCCATTCTTTGAACTTCAAAGGGAGCAGAGAGTGAAGCCGGGGCAGTGGTGACAGCCCACTGAGCCTGGGGCCTGTCCCTGGTCCACCCCAGAGGCTCCTGGTCCTGGGTCTGCCAGCCACTCACCAAGCCTTGCCGGGCATCAGCTTCCATCTGTAAATGCGGCTCCAGCCGCAGGCCCCGGAGAGGGGGATGCAGGACGGAGTCCTGCATGCAGGGCTAGGACCCCAGGGCTCTGGTCCCGCTTCTCAGTCCTGTAAGCTCGCTCCAGGAGAGGGAGGGGACCTGTCACCATTGGTCTTTTTAACCTGTCACTCCTTCTCCCATCTTCACAGAGACAGAGGCGAGGGGAGGCATTCTTATTCTTTTTCTTTCCTCATTTTGCAGGTGGGTAAACTGAGGCTCAGAGATGTGAGAGCTCCCCCCTACACAGAGAGGCCTCTAGCCTGGTCTCTGCTCTCCCCTGAGGACCGTGGCTGTGCACCTGGGTCAGCAGGCACTGCCTGAGTCGGTTGAGTTTCTCCTCCCTTTCGCTGAAGGGCTGGCTGGCCTGGGTGCCCGCGGGCCGCCATTTCCGCCTCTGGGCCTGTGTCCTTGTCTGTAAAGGAGGCTCGTGCACTAGCGCTCTGACACTCTTGTTGGAAGGGAACCCCGAGCTCTGTGGCTGTGTCCTGAGCGCTGGGGTGGGGCCTGCCTGTCTTGTGCCCTGGGGTGCATATGACATCCAGGGCGGGTGTCGGTCAACAGTCAAAAATAGGAGGTTTCCCGAAAAAACCTTGGTTTCCACCTTCTCTTACAGAATCAGAAACTTTGGTCGTAGCAGTGTTCCCAGCTGCTGACCACTGGCTGGAGTGGAGCGCTTCTCCATTGGGCGGACGGAGAACACATTCTCCAGCCCCACGCCCCCTTCCAACCAGTGCCCCATTGATGGCTCTGCCCAGCCCCCAGAAGCACCTGAGTTTGAGACCCCGACTTGCCTGAACTGACCTGCTTTGGAATCCCTGCCCCGTTTCTTACCTGCTGTGTGATCTTAAGGAAATCACTTGGCCTCTCTGAGCCTCAGAGTGGACTAAAACATGTGGCACCATTTCATCTGTGCTTAGGAGATGTCAAAGCTGATGGCAGCTGAGCTGGGTGGGGACAGTAGAGCTCAGGGCCTGGGCCTCAAAGTGCACACAGGAAAGGAGCTGGGACGCGGGGAACAACGTCAGAGGGAGGCGGTGGGCCATGGGAAACAGCTCGGGCTGTGAAGCCAGAGGGACCTGGGAGCCCTGGTTCTGGCACTTCCCAGCTGTGTGACCTTGGGAAAGTTACATAACCTCTCAGGCCCCCATTTCTGTGGGCTACACTTCCCTTGAAGCCTCACAGCAGGGTGGTGGTGGGGATGGAAGAGGGTTAAGGTGGGGAAGTGCCTGGCACGTGGCATGTGCTCTGTGAGTACCAGCAAACTTAGGGCTCACAGAGGTACCACTGAGGGAGGGCCGGGCACCCGGAGAGCCTCCTGGCAGACCAGGAGATTGAGGAGGGTCCGAACAGGAGGGTCCCCAGATGGGGGAGGGAAGCGTGGGAGTGCAGAGGTGCCTGGTCAGCAAAGGGCGAGGAAGTGGCCCAAGGCCCAGACCAAAGCCGGCAGTGGGAGCCCTGGGGGTTCTTGAGCCAGGACCTGTCTTGCTGAAGGCCGCTGTGATGCAAGAGGACGCACTTGCCCTCGGCTGCTCCTTTTGGGGTTGGTGGTGCATCCTTTTCAAGACACTGTCCTGGGCCCGTGGGGAGAGCAGCACCATTGCAGGGTGGGTCTGGGTCTCTTAACTCAGCTCCTTGCCTGCCGACCGGTGGATGGCCGGCGAGCTCCCCCCGAGGCCGTGCCTGGGTGAAAGGAGCCAGGCCTCTGGGGTCACGGTGACCAAGGCCAGATCAGCAACACTCTGCCTACGTGGCCCCAACCGAATTCCTCCCACACCTTTGAGCCTCAGTTTCCTCACCCCTAAACCTCGAGGAGGAAGCTCCTAGAAGTTCGGAAGTTCCCTCCCGGTTCAGGCCTTTTCCCCGCTTCTCCCCTTCGAGGTGGGGAGCATTTTCGTGGAGGAGGTTTGGGCAGTGGCCGCCCCTGCCAGGCTAGCGTGGGCTGGAACTGTGATGCTCTCTGTGAGGCCGGAGCGGGGCGGAGGGGACCCTCCCAAGCTGTCTTTTGCAGCTGCCAGTCGGCAGGGACACGGGGACAGGCGGCTTGCTGCGTGTTCCCTCCGTGCTGGGTCTCACCCGGGCCCACGGAGCAGACCCGGAGGCAGAAATGCACGGCCGAGCCTGGAAGCGCGTGTGGGAAGAGGGGCCGGCTGTCCCGGAGGAAAACCCTGGGCTGGGAATGTGCGCTGTCTTTTAGGAATGATTTGGGGGCCATAAATTTTCAGTAGCAAAGCAATGCTCAGAGTTTTCATAATGCTGAAGAGTTTAGACTTGTCTCAAGGGGTAACAATTTCACCCAAGTAACGCACCAGCTCCAACTATTTGTTATTGCAGAGGTGGATTTTTTTCCCCTTAAGGTAGAATCCTCCTCAGGTTTCATCCTCTGCTTTAACTTGTTTTATTTCACCCGGAACGGGAGTAAAAATAGCCTGCGAGACGCAGGGCTGGTGGAGGGAAGCACGGTGTCGCCGAGCGTGTCCTACATGCTGGCCTGGCTCTGGGCCGCCGGGGAGCAGACCCTGGGCAGGCCGGGATGGGCCGCACGTGCCGGGGCTCAGTGAGTCCTCCCCACGGCACCCGGCTGCAGCCGTGTCACAGCCGAGGGCGTGAGGGCGCAGGCCTTCGGCAGCCACTCAGCCTCACAGGGGAGCCGTGGAGCCGAAGTTCACACTCAGGGTTGTCTGACTCGAGAGTTCGTTTTTGGGGGAGCAGCAATCTATTGGGGGCGAATCTCTTGAAACCCTGCTCAGAGCTCCTTGTTAGAAGTTTATCCCCGGGGCCGAGGCGATGCCCTTGGGCTGAAGTGCCAGCTTCGAGTGTGAACAAGACCGCGGGCGGGGATGTTTGACATAGCTGGCTCGGGTGGTTTGAGTCCCCTCAGCGCTCCAGAAGCCTCGTTTCCATGCCAACCGTTGCCGCTGCGCTCACGGGCTGGTATCACTCTGAAGCGGGTCCTGAAAGGATGCCAAGGGAACACTTTCTGCTAGAAGCGGGTCATTTGCATGCCATTTGCATACTCAGTCATTTTTCTGGGTTCTCCCCAAACAGGGGCCAGTTGACACAGTGAGTACATTGTCTCCAGAGCCTGACTCGACACAATAAAGGGTGTCAGAATTGCACTGGCTGTTGACGGAGAGGCCGAGGCGGCAGGATCTGGAGAAGGGCAGACTGGGGGGCCCCCTTGTCGCTGAGTGTGTCCCGGGGCTGGGGTGGCGGGCAGGTCTGGGGGCCCAGACGCAGGCGGGGCTCCATGGGGAGGGGGCCCAGGCAAGGCAGAGTCTGCTTGGAGTCTGCCAGAATGTTCTCCAGCAGGGCATTTGTTTCTGGGAAACACTCCTCCTTTCTCAGAGCCATCAGGGCCTCTATGTCTGCCGTCTCGGGTCCTCGCTGAGGGAGCGGTGGTCCTGCCGCTCTACAGGAGCAGGCAGTGATGAGGCCCAACTGGAGACGGGGCGGGGGAACGCCGGGAGAGTGGCAGGGTCGGGTGAGCTCAGAGGCAGGCAGAGGGCGTGCCAGGAGGGGGGCAAAGCTGTGCAGGCAGGTGTGCGAGTCAGCCGGGGCAGCCGTAACAAGTGCACAGCCTGGCGGCTCACACAGCAGACATTTACTCCTCACAGTTCCGGAGGCTGCATGTCCGAGATCAAGGTGTCGGCAGGGTTGATTTCTCTGAGGCCTCTCTCCTTGGTGTCCAGATGCTGCCTTCTCCCTGTGTCCTCACGTGGTCTTCCCTCTATGAGTGTCTGTGTCCTGATCTCTTCTCATAAGGACCCCGGTCCTGTGGGACTAGGCCCACCCGTATGGCCTCATTTTAGTGAAGCCCCTCTTGAAAGGCCCTATCTCCAAGTACAGCCACGTTCTGAGGTGTAGTGGGGATCAGGACGTCGACATATGAGTTTTGGGGAAACACAACTCACCCAAAACCAGTGGAGATTGTCATGTGAGGGTCAGCGGGGACACTGAGGAAGGAATGAAAAAGTAAGACGGTGGGGAGATGAGAGCCCGGTTCCAGGAGCCTTGAATGCCAAGCTGAGGGTGTGGTCCCTCACTCCTGTGTGACGGACACATGCCACAGCCCCAAAACAGGGAGCTGAGGATGCAAAGACACCTGGAGCCAGTGGGGCTGGGGCCGGCTGGATTGGACTGGCTCGTCGGTGCCGGGGGTGTGACCGTCCCTTCCAGCAGCAGCACACTGCTCAAGTATGGGGTCGTTTTTGTGCAGGCCAGTTTTCTGGGGGCTGATGGGCCTTTCAGTTCAGGGAAAGTCACGAGGTCTCTTAGCCTGGGTTCCTCCCAAAAGCAGAGCCTGAGGCAAGTGTTTAGGACCTGGTGGTTTATTTCGGGGTGCGATCTCAGGGACCAGAAGTGGAAGACCAGGGTGAGTGAGGCCAGGAGGGGTAAAATCAGTCCAAGGGGGCGTTATTGAGCCAGTCACTGCTGTGAGCAACTGCAGTCTGATCCTCCTGGGGACCCTCTGAGGAGCCTGCGGGGTGGAGGAGGGGCTCCCATGCTCCCGGTTAAGTTCCCCACGGAGGGAAGTGGCACCCCCTGCACTCCTGGGTCTGCCTGTGTGTCAGCCTGGCTCTGGGTCAGGCGTGTCTGGTGTGGTGGTGCAGGAAAGCCACGAGGGATCACTGGGGCCGGTGTGGGGGTCCCTGGGCTACACTATGCAGAGCTGGTCGTCCTGCCACAGCTGGCGTGGAGACGTGGCCCTGAGCAGGCCAGGTCGGGGCGGGGGGTATTGATATGCCTTCCAAGTTGGCAAGACGTCTAAGCAATGGAACCACCTGCTCAGAGGGCCGGAGTCCCTGCCGACATCTGTTTATCTGACAGCCGCTGGCCAGTGGGTCCCCTGTGCCAGGCTCGTGCTGGGCCATGGGCACACGGACATGATGGGCGCTCTGGGAAATGATTCGGGGAGCAATTGGCATCCTCAGCGTGGAACGTCGGGAAGAGGCCCTGTGGTTTGCAGGGCAGGCTCAGAGCAGGGCTTGCCGTTTCTGCCCCGGGAGGGAAGTGTCACAGAGTGGCACGGATCAGAACCCGGAGTGCGCGTGGGCATGTGCTAGGGACAACACAGGCACTGGGCTGAGGGAGCCTGGACGGAGGTGCCTGTGGGTTCCTGCTAGGCCCCGAAATCCAGCAGTCCCCCTTCCTCTTGGGCACAATGATGGGCACATCTCTCAGGCCTGCTGGAAGTTAGTGACTGAGTTCCGGCCCCTGGGCTGTGGGCGGAAGTGACGCGTGCACGTCTGGGTCTGGCCCAGAGAAGGCGGCCTCCCCAACACGGTTGTCTCTACTCATGGGCGGGACAGCGCCAGGCAGCCTCAGGCCACACAGATGCTGGTGCACGAGACGGAAGTGACGTGGGCCCCTGGGGGATGCGTGGAACCGAGCTCCTTGTCCAACGCCCCTAGACAGCGACAAGAGAGAAATAGACCTCTGCCGGCCCAGCCGCTGAGCCCTGGGGCTGCGTGCTACAGTGGCTTGCCTTCCCTTACTGAGACAGAAGTTGGTCAGTTGAAGGCAGTGTCACCAAAAGACTAAAGTATGTGGCATTGGCTCAGCCGCTGGGTGACACACTGTGTGGAAACTGATGTCCAAGTCTTTGGAATATGGGTCCACGCAATAAAACGGCAAACCACAGGGAGAATCGCTGCCTGTGAGGATGCGGGAGGCAGGGCACACGGGCGCCGAGCCTGGGGCTCTGGTGGAGGGGAGGTCGTGGCCGAGTGTGTCGTGGCCCCATTCGCTGCTCTAGGCGAGGCGTCCCAGGAAGGAGAGCGGCCAGGAGAGGCATGGCTGGTTTGAAGCAGAAGCAAGAGATCAGAGCGAGGGGGGTTTTTAGCGTCAGAAAAACCAGCCGCTGCTGGATCTGAAACAGTGGGAAACGAGATGGAGAAAAACCTCGGGCTGCTGTGAGATTAGAGGAAGGCTGTGACATTTCCACCCGCTGCACAGGCTCCACACTGTCATGATCACGTGGAGAGGAAGAGGCAGGGAGGCCAGGAGGCGGGAGAAGGAGACCTGGGTCGACAGTGAAGTCAGGGGAGACCTGTGGGATGATGCTGGCACATCGAGTGGACTGGAAGCAAGTAGTTCAGAAACTTACATTTGGAGCAAATTGCTGAGGAAACGATGATCCTGGGCTCAAAAAAGTCTTGGCTGAAGCTCAAGACATCCTTTGGGCCCCAACCCTCTGTGGACAGGAAGTAGCCTCTGAAAACTCTACCGTGGCCCAAAGGCCTGCTGCCCTACTCCCAGGGAGAACCCTCCAGGTGGAGCCAGGCATGGGGGAAAATGGACAGGGAGTTCCCCTAGGGGCAGAGCCGGGTCTGAGCAGGGCCGTCCTTTGCAGCCGCTGCCCCTGAGCTCACACAGGCCGTGGGCCTCTCGCTGCTGGGGCCTTCCATCCTTCCTTCTTCCCGACGGGAGTGTCCACTGAGGCTGTCCTCCCCGGCTCCACTCTCACACGCTGTGTGTGTGCGTATATGTGTGTGCACGCGCACGCGCATGCGTGCGTGCAATGGGGCAACAGCACATTCCTCTCTAGTTCGTAGGTCACAAGACAGTGCGTGACTGGATGAGACCTTGGGGTCTGTCCCTGGGGAGACGGTGAGTCTTTTCTCTGTGTGGAATGGAAGGCACTCATGGGCGTGTGTTGGCCAAAGGGGTGGACTGTGGCAGAGACTGCTCGTGTACAGAGACGTCTGTGTCACTTCCTGTCCCCCTGGGTGCTCCACGAGGCCACATTCCCAGCAGTGAGCTGGTCAAGTGACTGAATTATGGCCAAAGGAATGCGGGCAGAGGGAGGCACACCACCTCCAGGCCTGGCCCTGAAAATCCTGCATTTTTCTCTGCATCTCCTCTGTTTTCATTCCTCGGCTGGACGATGCCAAGGTGACCTTGGCAGCTGTGTGTTGAAGGTGCAGGTGCACGAAACAGAAGGACCCGGGTCCCTGGATGACTGCCTGCGTGGAGCTGAGCCCTGGATGCCCCACGTTGGGTGGTGACGTGAGTGAGAAATAAACCTTAGCCGTGTGAATCCACTGTGACTTGGGTGCTCTTTGTTACGGATTAACTTACCCTGACTGTGCACACACCTGTCTCGGCCCCTCCCAACCTGGCTCGTCTGTAAAGGTCATGTGTTCTCCTGCTGAAAACTCTGGGGGGTTCCACCGCTCAGAGGGCACGCGCAACCCTTCCACAGCGCACACGGCGCAGGGCCGGCCCTCTCTGTCTTCCTGACCCTCTCTCCCCGCTCGCTGCCCCTTGCTGTCTGTTCTTGGCTCTCACTTGCTTTTCCTCGTGTCCTTTGCTGTCGTCTCCCTCAGGGCCTCGATCCTGTCCCTGCTGCCTGGAAATCTCCTGCTCTGTTTGGTCAAATTCACCTGTTATCCTTCGGATCTGAGCCCAAATGTCACTTCCTCAGGGAAGGATTCCCGGCACCCTCAGACGGGACTGTGTCCCCGTGTCTCAGTTGTGGATCTCAGGTACGCTTGCCCCAAAGCCGCCCCGGCTTGGGCGGACGGAAACGTTTTGGAAATTGTGCCCGTTAGACGCTGCTCATCGTCCGCCCCTGGTTCTCCCCTCCCCCTCCCTGCTAACGGAGCCCCAGTTCAGTTCAGGGACCGTGCACGCTGAGCCCCTTTCCCAGACTCCCTTCCCCTGCAGGGGGCCACCGGGCCCAGAGCTGGCCTGTGGAATGTAATCGGGAGTTTACTCCGTGGGCTCTTAAACGACTGCTGTTTTCCTAAATATGCCGGTACGGGCCTTTCTGCCTCACCCTCCGTCTTCCTGCCTCCACGAGCATGAAAACCACATGCTGAGGATGGTGGGCCAGGAGCTGGAAGGCACCTGAGTCCTTCATGACTTCTGCAGGCAGCTGCCCCAGCCCGGCCTGCCACCTCCAGAGAAAACCCAAACCCCATGTGCTTCAGCATGGAAGTGGGCTTTCCGTCCCGTGCAGCTGAGCAAAGTTCTCACTAAGATGACAGGCTCGTAGGGGCTTCGCAGAGGGGACAGGGAGGCTGGAGAACCATGCTCAGGACACTTGGAACCCAAAGCCACTGAGATCGGAGAACAAAGCCTCGGTCAGGGCCTCAGGGACCGCGTCGGGCCACTGCTCCTGAGGGGCCAGGAATGGACCTGAATTCTCTTTTCTATCGAGGCATGTTTCAGATCCAAAGTCCTGAGCAGGGCCGTCTTGTCCCATGCCCACCTAGTCAGGGCACGGGGAGGGAATGTCTGGGTCCCTGGAGTCCTGCAGGGAGCCAGCCCTGGCGACACCTGCCACATGCTCTCCTCACCGCTGTGCCTTCATTATGGTGAGTCCAAGGCAAGCTGCCGAGCTGTGAGGCGGCAGGTGGGCGCAGCCCAGGAAGGAGTGCAGGAGGTTCGGGGCCCCGAGGAAGGCCTGGGTGGGGAAAGCTCCCAGGAGGAGGGAGTCCCAGGGGGCGCATCTTGAATGCCCACCTGCTGCTTGTGCTGCTGTCGTGTCCCCAAGACCACCCGGGGGCGCCTCCCTCCTTGGAGTCTGCTTTCCTCACTGGCCTGCCCACGCCAGACCCCATCAGGCCCACAGCCTTGTCCTGCCTCCACACTGAGGCCTGCAGGGGCACTGACTTGCAGGCGGGCTTGCTGAGCCCCCTGTTTCATAGATGGTGACGTGGTGGAGCCGAGAGCCACAGGGCAGGGAGGTTGGCTCGGGGGCTGGTCAAGGTGCCAGTCGTGGCGTTCAGCCTGGGTTTGCTCTGCTGTGTATGCTCCGTACAAGCCAGCACCATCCTGAGCGCCCCCGCCCGAGCCGCCTTGCTCCAGAACAGAACTGTCGCCCTGGGTCCCCTGATGCCCGCACTAAGTGATTCAAACAAGGGCAGCCCCGTCTTCCTGTTGTTCATCCCCAAAATTTGCTGAGCCCCCGCGGGGTGCCAGGCTCTGCAGGACGTGTTGGTGAGGCCCCAGGAGCCTACAGTCTCTGGGAGGAGCAGACAGACACACACACAGGCACACGGCACTGACTGTGGGGCTGTGGGGAGGGCCCCGGACATGGTGAGGGGGCAGCAAGGGAGATGCACTCTAGGCTGGGGGACGGTGGGCCCGGGGTGACACCCGACCCAGCAGGCTTTCCTCTGAGGGAAGGTTATGGGGAGAGAAGTGTAGCAAGTGACGTTAGTGGGCTTGGTGGTGGTTTGGAGAGCGAGAGAGGAGATGACGGAGCCACACAGATCCCCCGGGGTTCTGGCCTGGTCCCCTGAGCGGCCCGAGGTGCCCTTGCTGAGAGGGGCAAGAATAATCAAATCTGAGGCTCAGCCTGACACATGAAAACTTAGAGGTGCCTCAAGGCGAGAGGAAAGCGGGCCTTTGGCTCTGCCGGACCTGGGCTGAGGGGAGCGCTCCTTTCTCTCCTTCCTCCTTCCTCCCATCAGCGCCTTGCAGGCACCTTCTCAGCACCCGTTCCAGAGCACAAGATGGAAAGAGAGCTCCTTCCTGGACGTCTAAGCTTGCGGGCCTCCGGAGCCCGTTCACCTCCTCAGTGGTGCTGTGTAGGATATCGGCCTAGCTGCTGTGACAGAGAGACTCTGACCCCCGTGGTACACAAGACCGAGTGAATGGGATGGGGGGCCGGAGGAGGGAGAGGGTGCTGTCTGCTCCTCCCACTTTGTGGTCCACTGAGGTCGGGGCACTCTGGCATCCTCCAGACCTCCGTTTCCGAGTTCAGGGGCTGATCCCAAGCTCACCCTCCCTCGGGAGCTGAGAAGGGAAAAGGGCCTGGGGAGGTCCTGCCCCTCGTTTCGTGGGGGCCGCTAGAGGTGGCACCCATCTCTTCAGCTGACCTCCCCTTGGCCGGGACTTAGCCGGGTGCCCACAGATCTCTGCTGTGGTCTGATGCTGCAGGGGAGGCTGGGGCGGTGGTCTGCAGGGAGGCGGCGAGGCGGCCGTGCTCCCGGACAGCCCTCAGGGCTCTGACCATTGGGAAGGAAGGGAGAGGGGACAAGCGAGTCCATGGTGTTGGGCTCGTTGTCCCAGGATGACGTGCTGCAGAGCGTTTAGAGGGGTCGAGGGTCCTCTGGGAGCTGCGAGCGGGTGGTTCATGTCAGCCTGCTGGCTGGCTCCTTACTCAGTCTGGGCAACCTGTTTGTGGGACCTTGCTGGAGAGTTTACTGCGTGCCTTTGCCAGGCAGAGTCCCCAGAGCCCTCGACGGCATTGCCAGCGAGTGCTCCTCCAACCTGACTTGCATGCCTCCCTTGATGGGAAGGTCACTCCCTCACAGGTACCTTCTCCATTTCTCTGGCCTCCCTGACTGGAAGAAAGCAGTCCTCAGAAGGAGCTCTGAGTCCCCCTGTGGCTGTGTACCCCATGGCCTCCCTCCCCAGTGGTCAGCCCGTTTGGCCCTGTGCTGTCCTTTTGCCCCAGAACAATCCTGCAGGAATGTGGGGTGAAGCATGGAGACCCGATAAAGCTTCTCTTCCATCAAAGAGAAATGTAGGGCTGTGGGAGCCTCTGGGCCATTCGAGGCCTTGTGGCCAGGGTCCCCCGCAGACCCCTGTGTGCCACAGTGCTGGGGAGGAGGTGTTGTGGGTGGTGCAGGGTCCGGTCGTAAGACCTTGGGTAAGCTGCTTCGTCTCACTGTGCCTCAGTTTCCCTGCGTGTGAAATGGGAACTAGCCGTTCCAGGGTGGAGTCTGATTCCCAGCTCTGGACCTGGGGCCGGGTGTGCCCCCCGCTTGGGCCTTGGGTTCCCCATCTTTAACGTGGAGATCAGGATGACCAGTGCTGGCTGCACAGAGCCGTCAGGAGGCTTGGAGAAGCTCAGGCTAGCAGAGAACTGGCACGGGGCTGGGCACGGCGGGAGAGCCAGAGTGACGCTGTTCGGAAGTAGTACCCCGGAGCTCCCTTTCCCGGGGAGCCTGTGCTAGCCCCGCCCTTTCCTGGGCCCTCTGTGCCCGAGTCCAATGCGCCAGCTTCTTCCTGGTTGTGAGTTCTAGAAGCCTAGACCCTGGGAGTGGCATGGCCCCGCGAGGCCTTAAACGGGCGGTGAGTTCACTGTGTGCTGGGTGCTGTTGAGATTGCTCTGACACTCTCTCCTGGAATCCTAAGCCAGCCTGTGACAGGTGCTCTTGTTAACCCAGCGCAGCTGAGAGCTGCGCACAGCGAGGTGGGGTGGCCGCACAGCCAGGGAGGGCCGCCTGCCGCTTGGGGCCTGGCCCTTCCCACTGTGCACTCAGCCGCACACCGCAGTGGGAGCGGGGGTCTCCAGAGGCCTCTCCCTCCCTGCCCCAGCACTCAGGAAGGTTTCCCCAGGCTCTGGGGTGGGGTGGAGAGGAGGAAGGACCCTCAGCTGGGCTGTGGTCCTGGTGGCAGCAGGCTCCGTCTGCCACCGACAGGAGCAGTGGCTGGGGGAGCACGGGAGAGATGCTCACCTGAGGGGCCTGGGGGCTGGTGGAGGACCAAAGAGAGGACCATTGGACGTTCACACCTCCGGGCTCCTGGGGAAAGGTGGGCATACCCAAATTGACTGAGATTAAATTTCTGTCAGAGTAGGACTCAAAAAATGAATCTGAGATATTAAAAAAAAAAGCCTTAAAAAAATTCCTTGGCAGGGCCGGCCGGGCAGTGTACTGGTGAAGTTCACATGCTCTGCTTTGGTGGCCCGGGGTTCACCAGTTCGGATCCCTGGCACAGACCTACACATCGCTCATCAAGCCATGCTGTGGTGGCATCCTACATGCAAAAAATGGAGGAAGATTGGCAACAGATGTTAGCTCAGGGCCAATATTCCTCACCAAAAAGAATTTCCTTGTCATCTGAGGTTGTGGATTAAGGGTCGTCCAGGCTCCATGCTCAGTATATACCTATGATCGCTGTCTTGCTGCTGTTCTGTAGAAATGCAGAGGAGGCAGGATTGAATCGTGTTGGTGTGTGCATGTCACATGCATGTCTGTGTGCCTTTGTGTGTGTTTGCAGGTGTGCCTGTCTGTGTGTGTACGTCTTCGTATGTGTGCCTTTCCAAGTACGCGTGCCTGTGTGTGTTTATGTGTATATGCATATGCGCCTTCCCTTTCACATGCATGTGTGTGTGCACCTTCCCCAGTGTGTGTGTTGCCTGCACCCAGCCTGGCTGTGCACAGACGCCCTCTCCCTCAGCCCCCAGCCCCCAGCCCCCAGAAGGCCCGTTTTGTTTCTGGCTCTTTCATATTCAAATGTCGGCCTGGCTCCCAGCGTGCCCTGGGGATTTATGAGTTGATTGTGTATTGTTAGAGCCAGCGAAAGGGTGAGCTCATCGCTCGCTTGTGATGGTAATTCCTGCCTGAGCTGGGACTTGGGGGGCCCCCCATCTGCCTCAGAGAGGCTTGCCTGGGTCCTGCCCCACCCCACCCCGTGCCTGCCACTGCCTGGGTGCCCCAGCCATTCATTCAGTCCAGAAATGTGGAATAATGCAAATAACAATGACAAGAGCTAACGTTTATTTATTGGAGGCTGACTCTGCACCAGATACTGTTCTAAGGCCTTTTCTTGTTTTACCTCATTTTAGCTCCATTTAATGGATGAGGAAACTGAGGCAAAGGCAGATGCCCCAGGGCACAGCTGCCACCACCCTGCTGGCCGTCCGCCCTCAGGCGCCTGGCTCGGTGGGCAGAAAGGGCAGAGCCCTCCGTGGACTGGGTGCCCTCCTCCCGCTCCATCAGCCCCATTTTCTGCCCCGGCTCTGTCTCCCTCACCTTCCCTGACCTCCCCTGTGTCCTGGCCCCTGCCCTAGCCTTGGGCCAGGCCTCCCTGCCTCCTGGAGGCTCCCTGAACCTCAGCACCACTGCCAGGACGCCCTCCCTAAAACTTCTGCCACTTCCGGCGTACACCTTCCATGCCATCCCGCTGCACTTGAGCCAAGGCTCAAGTTTCTCCTCCAGAGCCCCACTGAAGCCAGGCCTGCCCTCCGGCGTCGGCACGGCTTTTCTGGGGCAAGTGGAACAGGCAGAGGGCAGAGCTGGGACCAGTACTGAGCTCCCCAGTGGGAGAGGCATGTAAGTGTGGCTGCCGGAGATTTGACTGGA
This sequence comes from Equus przewalskii, assembly GCF_037783145.1. Lineage (NCBI taxonomy): Eukaryota > Metazoa > Chordata > Mammalia > Perissodactyla > Equidae > Equus > Equus przewalskii. The sequence continues at coordinate 4,076,181 of NC_091845.1, forward strand.
CTTGGACCTGAGCCAGGTGTCCCCCTGGGAGGTGGCCATTCAGGCAGGAGCATTTGGGAACAGCTGCTCCCACCCTCAGCTGCAGAAGGCCCAGCTGGAGGCTGCTCCTCCAGACGCTGAGGGTCCAGGCCCGGGCCTCTCTGAGCTGATGCCTCTGCTCCACCCCTGCCTGCAGAGGAGGGGGAGGAGAGGGCTCTCCTGGGTCCCGGGGGGGTGGGGGTGGGGGCGCCCATAGAGGAAGCCAGAGATTCGTGGGCTCCCGGGGCTGGGCGACGTCTTGCCTGCAGGAGCCGGGGGGATGGAAAGCTGGCGTGGGCGAGCTCCGGAGTCAGTCCCCGGTTCCTCTCTTTTCTTTGCCAGTTGCCAAGTCAGCAAACCTCTTGGTGCCTGTTTCCTCATCTGAGAAATGGCACACCACCGCCCTTTCACAGAGTTGCTGCTAAAGCCAAGAGGTTCCAGCGGAGAAGGGCCTGCATTTGAGAGGGCTAATTTGTTTTTCTGTTAAATAAAAATGGCGTTTCTACAAAAGGCGATTCGATCTCCTGTGCACTTGGGATCCCTGTTTTTCTTGGAGTCCTGGCATGCCACCTCCTTTTGCCTGTGCCGTCTCTCTGAGCCTCGGTTTCCCCTCCATGACCAGCGCTGCTTCCTTATGGGGCTCTGACTATTTAAGGAGGAGAAAGCCGGCAGCCTGCAGCAGGCGCCCGTCCTCCCGGAGAGCAGGTTTTTTTTTTTTTTTTATTGGCACCTGGGCTAACAACTGTTGCCAATCTTTTTTTTTTTTCCTGCTTTATCTCCCCAACCCCCCGTACATAGTTGTATATCCTAGTTGCAGGTCCTTCTAGTTGTGGGATGTGGGATGCCGCCTCAATGTGGCCTGATGAGTGGTGCCATGTCTGCACCCAGGATCTGAACCCTGGGCCGCCGCAGCGGAGCGCGCAAACTTAACCACTTGGCCACGTAGCCGGCCCCTCGGAGGGCAGTTCTGCCCGCAGCCGCCGCCGGTCCTGGGGCTTCGATGCCAGAAATGTGGCTTCTGCCCTGCGGGCCGAGGGGCGAGGGCTGGGGGATCCTGTTACTGTTGGGCGGTCCCGCTCCCAGACAATGGGAATCGCATTAACCTTGGCCAGCAAGGTCACCATCTGTACAAACAGTGGGGCCCGTGGGGCCCGTTGCCTGGGGTCTGCAGCATCAAGAGCTCCCTCCCAGATACCCGACAGACTCACCTGGCCAGTCCCCGTCCTCTGGCCTCGGTCTTCCCATCCGTAGGGTCTCAGTTTCTCTTCTCCAGGTCGCAAACTCAAAACGGTTCCTCCCAGAATTCTGCAATGTGAGCCAAGGCCGGGGTGGCACTGGGAGGACTGGCCACGCCCCGGCAGCCTCGCTCACTTTAGACGTGGGGAAACTGAGGCCCGGAGAGGGAAGATGGATCGTCCAAGATCACTTCGTGAGCGGGTGGCGACTGGGACTCAGAGCCAGACCTTTGAGCGCGGGAGGAATCTGAGTCCCAGTGAGAGCCGTGAGGCGTCTACCGCCATTAGAGCCCTGGCCTCAGAGCACAGGGCCCGGGAGCCAGGGAGCACCGGCTGGCCGGGCGAGGACAGCCTCCAGCACAGATCTGGCCGCCTGAGGTCCATTGGAGGAGGACCTGGGCGTGCCCTTGTTGGAGCACAGAGCGCATCCTCGCCTCCCTCTGCCTGCAGGGCTAGCCAGGCTGCCGAGGCTGTTAGCCGTCTGCCGTGCTCACCTCTCCTCTGCCATCTCGGGATGTGCTTGCAGCTCCAGTCCCACTGAGCAAGCACCTGCCGGGAGCACATCCTGCAGTTTCTCATCTCCAGGCCTCCACTCCTGCTGTTCCCCAGCCTGAAAAGCCGCTTACCTCTGACAATTTAATGTCCGTTTTCCAATTTCCTACCCTGCTCCCTCCTTCACTCCACCTGGCCTCCTGCTGTTCCTGGAACCCCCACACATCCTGCCTCAGGGCCTTTGCACCTGCCATTGCTTCTCCTTGGAGTGCTCTTCCCCCAGGATCCTCAGGGCTTGCTCCCTCAGGTCACACGGACCTCCCCTCCATGTCCCTGTTGCACGGAGGCCTTCTCTGAGCCCTGTCAACAACAGCCTCAGAGCCACTCTCTCTCCCCTCAGCCGGCTTTCTTTTCCTCTAGGTTTATTCCTTTCTCGGTGTATATTTATTTACGGCCTGTCTTCCTTGCTGGAGTGTGAGGTCCAGGAGGACAGGGACTGTGTCTTGTCCGCTCCTGTGTCCCTGTGCCGGGCGGGCAGTAGGCCACCTCAGAAAACAGCTGTTGAATGAATGGATGACTTTCCAATGTGGCCCTCATCAAAATGCCTTGTTGCCATCTTTTTATGTTTCTCCCACCAAACAAACTGGGAACTCATTTAGGGTAGGGACAAGTATTGTCCCCCTGTGCCCCCAGGCCCTGTTCCCAGACCTGGGTCAGAGCACACGCTTGAGAATCAACAATAAATAAAGTCCATGTGGCAGCAAAGCCAGCCACAGCAATGTCCCCATCCTGGTGCCCAGGCCCCTCCTCCATGGGACTTGTCCCCTCCTCCGCACACCCACAGGTGGGGTCCATTCCCCCCTTGGCCACGTGACTTTCTTTGTACAATAGAATGCGACAGACGTGACAGCTGAGCCAGTTTGGGGGCTGGCCCTCGGGACGCCTTGCAGCTCCAGCTTCATCCTCTTAGAACGCAGCCCTCAGACTGCCGTGGACGGAAGCAGCTTGTCCACTGGGGGCTGCATGGAGGGGATCCTAGGGGACCACCAGGCTAGAAGTGGGCCTGTCCACTGGGGGCTGCATGGAGGGGATCCATGGGGACCACAAGGACAGAAGCTGGCCTGTCCACTGAGGGGCTGCATGGAGGGCATCCATGGGGACCACCAGGACAGAAGCTGGCCTGCCCATTGTGGCTGAGGGGGAACAGGTGCCAGACAACAGTTAGCACCAATCACCTCTGGAACCTTCTAGCCCAGCTGAGTGGAGTTGAGAGGGAAGCGACAGTGGGGCTGCCGCCAGCCCCCCGAGCCTGGTCCTCTGTGAGGGGCGGCCCCATCCTGGGACAGACACCCGGATGGGGTGGAGGCTGGGCCCTGTGCAGAAGGGCGGCATGGAGGGATGCGCCTTTGGGAGACCATGGTCTGCCGTGTATTTCCCATTTATTTCTTGAACACTTTGATATAGGGCAGATAGAGTTTTTCCTCCAAACTAGGACAGTTTGAGGACATGTGGGGCACTATTAATAGCTGGCCCAGGAGGAGAGGTGTGAATCAGGACGTGTGGCCACACAGCCCACGTGCCTACCCTGAGCTTTACAACTGTTAACTCCTTCCATCCTCCCGACAAACCTCAAAAGGAGGTTGCGATCACTCCCGTTTTCCAGATAAGGAAACTGAGGCACAAAGGAAAGAAATTCACACACATTAGCACCTACCAAGCGTTCAGCGCAGAGCCGGCTGGGCCATCTCCCATAATTCTGTCTAAACCTGACAACAGGTCTGCGAAGGACATCTTGGGAATCCCATTTACAGATGGAGAAACTGAGGCTGTGCACCCAACCCAAGCCAAACGCCCTCATCTCAGCCTCTCTCACTGCCTGGCTGGGCTCCGTGGTACAGACATTCCAACCCGAATCTCCTGCCTGCCAGCTTGTTTCTTTCTTGTCTTTTCTTTTCTTTTCCATTTCCCCTGGGTGCACTGCAGCCGGGGGAGAGGTGTGTCTCCAGCAGAAAACTGCCTGTGTTCTTTTAGGTGAGACGGGAACAATAAGGGACAAGGGGGCTGGCTCCACAGGCGGGGGCCGTGGGTGGGGCGGGAGTGGACAGTTGGCAGGGGAACTGCTGGCTGGATCTCTGGCTCAGATGCACACACACACACACACACACACACACACTCTGAAGCAAAGTGCACAAAGAGTATTGAATGGGGCAGTCTTTTCTAAGAGATTCCATCCTTCAAGACTGGGTTCTGGCCTCCTGGCTGTTCTCCCAGTCACTGACTCGCTGTGTGACTTTGGGCAGGGCCCTTCCCTCTCTGGGCCTCCATGTCCATCTGGAACTCCAAGGGCTGAGACTCAGGCCCTGTCCAAGCCTCAGGCTCGGTAGCTGGCTATGTGGCGGTGAAGGACTCTGGATTCGGGGTTTTGTGGCCTGGGTTCCAATCCAGACTCTGCCTTTTCAGATGTGTGACCTCAGGGCAAGCAATTTAACCTGCCTCTCTGTGCTTACCTGGAAAATGGGACGATGATGATGATGGTGATGATAATGGTGAGGCCTCCTGGTTGGGCCGTTGTGCAGATTTAATGAGCGAATATATGAAGGAGCTTAGAAGCAGCGCCTGGCACGGAGGAGGAGCTGTGCTGAGTTTGTCGTTTTATCTTCTAGGGTGGACAGGAGAAAAGAGACTCGAGGGAGCAGGCAGGCTGCCAGGATGGGGGTCCTCGCATGGAACGCCGACTCCCACCGGATCCTCACCCAAAGTCCCTGCCCAGGAACTGGGATGGGCTGTGAGGAGGGGGCCCAGGGGTCTGGCTGTGGGCAGCCCCGACCTGCTGGGCACGAGGAACAGACAGGACATTGTGCACTGACGGGAGCCCACGAGCAGAGGGAGCTGGCCCGGCACCTGCTGGGAACCAGGGCCGGCGGTGGAGGGGGGGTGGGCAGTGTGCCCAGGAGCCTGGCCCAGCCGCTGTGGCCAGAGCTGGAGGGGACCGCAGTCCCTGGCCAGCCCGGCAACTCTCTGACCTCAGCCACTTGGGCGCCACCTTTGAGATTTTTGCCTTATGAGTGAGCATTACTATATTTTATTTCACGCTTGTCTTAATTTTAAATTAATCTTTTCATTTAATTTTTTGAAGGTCTGAGTTATGCTCACACGGTTCAAAAATCAAAAAGTTTCATAAACACTTTTGGGAGCGTCTGCCTCCGGCCCCGTCTCCCACCACCTGGCCCCTCCCCACAGGCCACGGCTATTATTCTACACCCATAAATAAAAAGAGTGGATTTGACATATTTGCCCATTTTAAAACCATCTAAAGCATGCAATACACACTGGTTTTTTTTCACTTAATAATATTATTATTAACCTAGAACATGTTTTTTTCACTTGACATTATTTTTTAAACCAACTTTTCTACCTAAGTGAATTTCAATGGAAAAATACCACAGCTGGTCCTGTGGGCAGAAGGGAGCCGTGACGCTCCGCATGCGGGAGCGGAGCGAGGCCCTGTTGTCGGCAGGACCCCGAGCACCAGACCTGCCTTCTCTCCTTTCCAGAGGGACTGGGAGTGGCGGAGGGAAGCTGAGACCCTGGCTCCAAGCCCACACTGTTTCTGTGAGATCACAGCAAGGACTGAAGAATGTGGATGGGAAATAGCTTTCCCACGTTGGAATTTGGCATATTTAATGCCTTGCCATCCCATCAGTGGTGTAAGCCCACACTTCGGGAAAATCTCATCTAGTCCAACAATGTAGGCATCTTAAAGAAGGGTAAACTGAGGCTCAGAAAGGAGGAAGGACTTAAAATGACCCGACTAGATGGTGGCAGAGCCTGGAAGAGACCTCAGACCTCCAGGACCCTGTCTACATCCTCTGGGATGGGATGAATGGGGTTTGCTTGGGAACAAATGTGCTCACTCCCTGCCCCCCGGCTTCTCCCCCACCCCCAGACTTCATGTGGTCAAGCTTGCTCTAACCTAGACCATCTAATCTGCCGTGTACAACTGTTCACAGACTTCCTTTTTTTAAATTTGGCACCTGAGCTAGCATCTGCTGCCAATCTTCTTTTTCTTTTCTTCTTCTTCTCCCCAAAGTTGCCCAATTCATAGTTGTATATTTTAGTTGCAGGTCCTTCTAACTGTGGCATGTGGGATGCCGCCTCAGCATGGTTGATGAGCGGTGCCATGTCCGCACCCGGGATCCGAACTGGAGAAACCCTGGGTTACCGAAGCAGAGCGCTCCAACTTAACCACTCGGCCAAGGGCTGGCCCCATAGCCTTCCATTTTATTTCTGTGAGGTCATTAGTAATGTCCCCTCTTTCATTTCTGATTCTAGTAATTTGAGGCTTCTCTAATTTTTCTTGGTCAATCAATCTAGCAGTTTGTTAATTTTGTTCATCTTTTTCAAAGAACCGCTTTTAGTTTCACTGATTTTCCCTACTGTTTTCTATTTTCTATTTCACTAGTTTACTTTCTAACCTTTATGATTTCCTTCTGCTTGCTTTGGGTTGGGTTTGCTCTCCTTTTTCCAGTGTCTCAAGGTGGAAGATTAGATTATCGATTTAAGATCTTTCTCTTTTTTGAATCTAGGCATTTACAACTATAAATTTCCTTCTAAACACTGCTTTTGGCCGCATCCCATAAGTTTAGGAATGTTGTGTCTTCATTTTCATTCATTTGAAGTATTTTTATTTCATTCAAAGTATTTTCTAACTTCCCCCATGATTTCTTCTTTGGCCCATTTGTTATTAAGGAGTGTGTTGTTTAATTTCCACGTATTTGTGAGTTTCCCACATTTCTTTCTGTTACTGGTATCTAATTGCAATTCACTGTGGTTGGAGAACATAATTTGTATTATTTCTATCCTTTCAAATGCACTGAGGTTTGTTTTGTGGCCTAACGTATAGTCCCTCCTGGAGAAAGTCCCGCGTGCACTTGAGAAGAATTCACACCCTGCGGTTGTTGGCTGGAGCGTTCTGCAGTGTAGTCAGTTTATTGCGTTGTTCAAGTCATTTGTTTCCGTTTTGACTTTCTGTCTGGTTGTTGTATCCATTATTGAAAATAAGATATTGTAATTTCCAATTGTCATTGTTGAATTATCTATTTTTCCCTTCAATTCTGTCCCTTTTTTGTTCCTGTACTTTGGTGCTGTGTTGTTAGGTCCATATGAGTAAATAATTGTCACATATTCCTGATGGATTGACCTTTTTTATCCTTCTTTATTTCTAGTAACATTTTTTTGTTTTAAAGTCTGTTTTGTCTCATATTAGCACAGCCATTCCAGTTTTTTTTTTTTTTTCTGGTGAGTAAGATTGACCCTGAGCTGACATCTGTGCCCATCTTCCTCCGTTTTGTATGTGGGTTGTCTCCACAGCATGGCTTGATGAGTGGTGTGTGGGTCCACACCCAGGATCTGAACCGGCAAACCCTGGGCCACTGAAGTGGAGTGTGTGAACTTAACTGCTGTGCCACCAGGCCGGCCCCCATTCCGGCTTTCTTGTGGTTGCTGTTTACATGACACATCTTTTTCTATCCTTTTACTTTCCATCGATGTGTGTCTTTAAATATAAAGTGCTTTTCTTGTAGATAGCATAGAGTTGGAGCTCATTTTTTAAATCCAGTCCAAAGTCTCGCTTTGATTGGATTGTCCAAAACAACCACATTCAGTGCTGCTATCAGTGTAGCTGGAGTTACATCTGCCAGTTTCTGTTTTTCTGTGTCTCATGTCTTTTCTGTTTCTCTGTTCCTTCTTTACTGCTTTCTTTGCATTAAGTGAATATTTTCTAATGCATCATTTAAATTTCTTTAATCACTTTTTTACTGTATATTTTTAAATGATTTCCTTAGTGGTCGCTCTAGGGCTTGCTAAATACATTTTAACTTTTCAGAATCAGCTTCAGATTTATACTAACTTAATTCCAGTGAGAAATAGAAATGTTACTCCTATCTGACTGTTCCCTCTTCTCACTTTCTTGTGATATTACTATTATACATATTACATCTACAAATATCACAAATCTAACAATATATTGTTACAATTATTAATATATGTAATCTTATGTCTTTTAAAGAAGTTAAGAGAAGAAAAGAGAACAAGTACATGATAGTAGCTTTTGTTGTGTTAACCATCATTTCTGGTTCTTTTTATTTGCTCCTGTGTATTTGATTTGCATCTGGTGTTATTTCCTTGGCCCAATAGAGCTAAGCTCCCACCCATTTCTATACGTTATAGGTCCAACAATACGTTACATAGTATTACTTTGTCTAATTGCTTTTAGAATCAGTTAATAGAAGAAAGGAGAAGAAGTATGTGCTTACACTACCTTTTATAATTATGTAATTGTTTTTACCAGTGCTTTTTGTTTTATTCATGTAGATTCAAATTATCATCTAGGGTCATTTGCTTTTAGCCTGAAGAACACCTCTTAGTATTTCTTGTAAAGCGGGTCTGCTAGCAACAAACTCTCCCAGTCCTTGTTTATCTTGTGATGTCTTTAATCCACCTGCTCTTTTGGGAGACGGCTCTGCTGCATAATGGACTCTTGCTGACAGCTTTTTCTCTGAGCACTTGGAATACGTTATTTCATGGTCGTCTGGCCACCATGGCTTCTGATGAGAAGTCAGGTGTTACTCTTACTGGGATTCCTTTGTGAATGATGAGTCATCTTCCTCTTGCTGCTTTTGAGATTTTCTCTTTCTCTTTGGGTTTCAGCATTTTCACTATGTGTCTGCTTGTGGATCTCTTTGTGTTTATCCTCCTTTGAGCTCATTCAGCTTCCAGATGTGTAGATTAATGTTTTCCAATAAATTTGGGTACTTTTCAACTATCGTTTCTTTGAATATTTTTTCGTTCCTTTCGCGCTCTCCTTTCCTTCTGATACTCCTATTTCATGTATGTTGTTGTGCTTAATGACATCCCATATTTCTCTGAGGCTCTGTTCATTCTTCACTCTTTTTTTCTTCTCTACTCTTCAGATTTCATAGTCTCTATAATCTGTCTTCGAGTTCACGAATTCTTTCTTATCCAGTTCAAATATACTGTTGAGCCCCTTTCATGAATTTTTATTTTCAATTATTGTACTTTATGACTCTAGAATTTCTATTTGGTTCTTTTCTGTAATTTCTGTCTCTTTATTGATATTCTCAATTTTCAATAAGCTGTCATCATATCTTCCTTTACTTCTGTGATCATGGTTTCCTTTAGTTCTTTGAACATATTATAATTGCTATTTTGAAATCTTTGTTTGTTAAGTCCAACATCTGGTCACTCTGTATGCACTTAGGTCTATTTCCAGGTACTTTAAATGGTTGTTTTAAAAAAAATCATCAGTTTCTCTGGTGAATGGTCTATGGAGCTCCTCATGTTGGAAGGGGAACTCACAAAGATAGTGTCTTATAAAAGCTTCTAGAAGCTAGATTGCTTTGCCTTTCATATTTAGGTCTAGAATTCACTGGCATTTGATTTTTTGTATGTGATGTGAGGTAGAGGTCAATTTTCCTCTTATCTCAAATGGAAGAAACTGTCCTTTTGTTCTTGCTAAGCAGAGTCTCCTTTGTCGTAACTCAAAGGCCCATGCGGCTGGGTTTGTTTCTAAACTTTCTATTCTATCCTACGTATCTCTTCACCTGTTGTTACACTAATACCACACTGTGGTAATTACTGAGGCTTTTTGGTGTTTTCATATCTATCTTAGCTATTCTTAGCCTCTTGTGTATCCATTCCAATTTTAAAATTATCTTGTCAATTTCCACAAGAAAACTCTTGTACTCTGATTGAACTGCATTGATTGATTCTTTAGGAGTTGAGAGTGAATTCCTGGACATGGTTATTGAGGTCAAGAATTGTCAGTCTGTGACTAGCAGGCCAAATCTTGCCCATGGTCTGTTTTAGCATCACCCTGGAGCTAAGAATGGTTTTCACCTGTTTAGAAAGTTGTTTAAAAATGATATGTGAAAAGACTAACTTGCTTGATTTTGATTGCTATTATCTCCCTTAAGATTTTTGCGTATCTGTTCATGAGTATTATGGCCTGTAATTTTCCTTTCTTACGATGCCCTTGTTGAATCCAGGGTTTTGGTATCAAGATTATGTTGGCCTCAGAGAACTAACTGGTGAGTTTTCTCTCTTTTTCCATTATCTGGAAAATTTGTAGAAAATTGACTTTGTTTCTTCCTTGTGTGTTTAGTGGAATTTGCCAGTGTCTCCATTTTTCTGTTTTTCCTGGGTGGAAAATATTTAAATACAGATAGAATTTCTATGATGTTGTAGGATTACTCACACCTCTATTTCTTTTTGTCTCACTTTGATACATCGCATTTTTCTAGGAATTTGTCCATTTTACCAAAAATTTCAAATTTATAGGTATAAAGTTGTTCATAATGTAACCTTATCATTTTAAATGTCTTCAGGATGAAATGTCTGTAGAGATGCACCCTTTTTATTCCCAATATTAATAATTTGCACCTTCACTCTCTCATTTCCTTGGTCGGTCTTGCAAGGAGCTTATTGGTTTTATAATTAGCCTTTTCAAAAAGATAAACTGTGGGTATTGTTGACCCTCTTTATTACATGTTTCTTGTTTTATTAATTTGTGAAATTTTCTTTATTATATTCCTCCTCCTTACTTTCTTTGGGTTTATTTTGCTGTTTTTTTTCCTAACTTTGTGTGATGATTCACTGATTTCTCTTCAGCCTGTTTTCTCTTCGATTACTAAAAATTTTAAATTCACCTTAAGCATTGCATTAGGTTCAGTCAAAAGTTATGATATGTAACATTTTCATTATCTTTCAGTTAAATGCATTTTCTAATTTTCTTTGTGATTTCTTCTTTGCCCCATTGGTTATTTTGACCTGTACATTTTAATTTCAAAAAAAGTGAGGATTTCCTAGTTATTGATTTCTACCTTAATTGTATTGTGGTCAGAGTCTACTCCGGGTCATTTCAAATCTTTGCTTGACAGGCGAGAATATGGTCAATTTGTTATCAATGTTCCAACTGTGCTGGAAAAAAAAGAAACATTTTGTACTTCGGTGTGCAGTGTTCTATGCACATTAATTAGGTCGTGTGTTTGCCATGTTGTTCAAATCTTATGTATCCTTACTGATTTTTTGTGTCTTTTTTTAATCGGTTACTCAGAGAGGTATTTACAATCTGCCCATATGATCATGGACTGTCTATTTCTCCTTGTAGTTCTGACAATTTTTTCTTTACACATTTTGAGGCCAGGTGACTAGGTGTTTCCAAATTTAGAATTGCTGTATAGTCTCAGCAAGTTGAATTTTTTAATAGTATGGAGTGCCCCACTTTATATCTCTATCAATGGTTTTTTGCGTTAATGTCTACTTCACCCGGTATTAATGTAGCTGCACCTGCTGACGTTTGGTCTCATTGTTTGTCTGCATATATTCCATCACACTTTTCAATATATTGATTATCTTTCACTTTAGGTGTATCTTTTGAAAACAGCATATAGTTATAGCTTTTAAAAAATCCAATCTGACAGTCTTTTTCCTGTAATTGGAGGTTTTTAGTTAATTTGCTTCTTATGTAATTTGCTATATTTAATTTAAATCTAGCATTTTACCGAGTGCTTCTTATTTGCCCAACCTGTGCTATTCCCCTTATTCTCTACTTTGATGACTGCTTCACACTTAGTTAAGTGTTTCTTTATTATCCATTTTCTCTGTCAGTTTGGAAATTATACACTGTTTTACTACGTTTTCAATGGTTACCCTAGAGATTACAATGTGCATCCTTCACTTATCAAAGTGTAATATTAATTGGTGCTTTACCCCTGTCCCGGACCGTGCAAGGACTTTGGCATATTTGAATCCAATGATTTTCTTGACTTCTATGTTGTTGCTGTCATTTATTTTGATTCCATATATATATATATATATATATATATATATATATATATATATTTAAGATTTTATTTTTTCCTTTTTCTCCCCAAAGCCCCTCGGTACATAGTTGTATATTCTTCATTGTGGGTCCTTCTAGTTGTGGCATGTGGGACGCTGCCTCAGCGTGCTTTGATGAGCAGTGCCATGTCCGCGCCCAGGATTCGAACCAACGAAACACTGGGCTGCCTGCAGCGGAGCGCGCAAACTTAACCACTCGGCCACGGGGCCAGCCCTGATTCCGTATATATTCTTAACACTGTGAATATTTTTAATTGTAGTAGCATTAGTGTTATCAGTATTCATTCAGACTTGTGTGCATATTTTTAAAGTTTCTGTTTTGAAATATTTTTAGACTTACATAGTAGTTGTGAAAATAGTTCAGAGAGCTCCCCTTACCCTGTACTCATCTACCCACAATGATGCTATCTTACATAACCATAACACAATGATCAAGATGAGGCAATCAACAATGATGAGCAAAACGAACTGAACCAAACGAGAGACCCTACTCAAATTCACCAGTTTTCACGTGCACTCATCTTTTTGGTGGTGGGGGTATCGGGAGTGTGTGTTTAAGTTCAATGGAATTTTATCACGTGTAGATTCATGTAACCATCATCTACAAGCAGAAGACAGAAATGTTCCATTATCCCAAAGAAACTCTCATGCTACCCCTTTTTAGTCAGACCGTTTCCTCAACCCTAACCCCTGGGAACCACTAATCTGTTCTCTGTAACTATAATTTTGCCATTTTGAGAATGTTATATAAATTGAATCATGCAATATGTGACCTGCTGAGATTGGCTTTTTTCCCACTCCATATAATGTCTTTGAGATCTATCTGAGCTGTTGCGTGTGTCAATAGTTCATTTCCTTTTATTGCTGAACAGTATCCTGTGGTGTGGATGCATTGACGTTTGTTTAACCATTCACCTATTGAAGGACATTCTGCCTGCTGTTGTGAACATTTGTGTACAGGATTTTGTGTGGACACAAGTTCTCGTTCTCTGGGACTAATGCCCAGGAGTGTGACTGCTGAGTTGTACTGTAGTTTTAGAAGAAACTGCCAAACTATCTTCTGGAGGAACAGGGCATTGTACTTTCCATGGGCAAAGTATGAGAGATCCAGTTTCTCTGTATCCTCACCAGCATTTGATATTATCAGTATTTTTTCATTTTAATTGTTACAATAAGTGTGTAGTGATTTTCATCATGATCTGAATTTGCTTTCCCCTAATGGCTAATAATACTGAACATCTTTTCATGTGTTTATTTGCCATCCATATATCCTCTTTGGTGAAACGTCAGTTCATGTCTTTTGCCCATTTTTAAATTTGATTGCTTGTTTTTCTTTTTTTAATGTGGAGTTTTGAGAATTCCTTATGCATTTGGGACATGAGTCCTTTGCTGGGTATTTGATTAGCAAATACCTTTTCCTGATCTGTTGATTTCCTTTTCGTCCTCTTAACAAGATTTTGCAGAGCAACAGTTTTAAATTTTGATGAAGTTCAATGCACTGATTTTTTCTTTTACGGGTCATGCTTTTGGTGTCATATTTAAGAACTACTCACCAAGCCAAGGCTTTCTCCTAGGTTTTCTTCCATCAGTTTTATAGTCTACATTTAAACCTGTGATCCACTTTTGCGTAAGGTGTGTGGTGTAGGCCTAGGCCCGTGTTTTGCCTGTGCAGATCCACTTACTCCAGCGCCGCTTGTTGAGAAGACCAGCCTGCCTCCACTGAAGGCCTTTTTGCACATTTGTCAAAAATCAGTTGGCTCTACTTGTGTGGGTCCACTCTGAGCTCTCTGTTCTGTTCTGCTGATTTATGTGTCCATCTCTCCGCCAGGGACCACACAGTCTTGATCACTGCAGCTGTATGGAAGGGCTTCATCTGATATGAAATAGCCACTCTGCTTTCTTTTGCTTAACGTCTGCATAATGTATCTTTTCCGTCCTTTTACTTTAATCCTTCCTACGTCTTTAAGGGAATTTCTTGTAGACAGCGTGTAGTGGGGTCATGTTTTTATCCACTCTGCCAATCTCTCTCTTAATTTACATTCAGTGCAATGCCATTTACATTTAATATAATTAATTATTGACATTTAAGGTCTTAAGTCTGCCATTTGGTTTTTTATTTGTTCCCTCTGTTTTTAATTTCTCGATTTCTTTTTCCTGTCTTCTTGTGGGTTACTTGAACAGTTGTTAGAATTCCATTTTGATTTACCTATGGTGCCTGTGCATATCTCTTTGGATAGATTTTTAGTGGTTGCTATAGATGTTACATTATACACGCATAACTTATCGTAGCCTCCTGATGTTGACATTTTACCAGTTTGGGTACAGAAACCTCATCTCTCTTTACAGTCCCTTGTCCTCCCTTGTTTATGATGTAATGGTCTTAAACATTTCCTCTCCGTGCACTGAGCACTACATCAGACAATGTTACAGGTTTTACTTCAACCACGTAACATCTTTTAGAAACCTCAAGAAGAGAAGGAACGTTTACTGTGTTTACCCATATTTTTACTCTTTCTGTTTTCCTTCCTGGTGTTCCTAATTTCCTTCTTTTATCATTTCTTTTCTCTTTCGAGAACTTCCTTTAGCCATTCTTTTAGGCTAAGTCTGCTGGTAACAATTTCTCTTAGTTTTCTTTTATCTGAGAATGTCTTGATTTTCCCTTTGTTTCTCAAGGATAATTTTGCTGGGTATAGGATCCTGGGTCAAGAGTTCTGTTCTTTCCGTGCTTTGAAAAATGTGCTACTTCCTGCTGCCCTCTGGTTTCTGATGAGAAACCCACTGCCTTTTAGATTGTTCTCTTATGGGTAAGGTGTCATATTTCTCTCCCTGCCTTCAGGATTTTTCTCTTTGTCTTTAGTTTTCAGAGGTTTAATTGTGCTGTGTCTTGGTGTGGCTATCTTTGAGTCTATCCGGTTTGGAATTTGTTCAGCTTCTTGAATCTGTAGGTGTATGTTTTTCCAAACGTGGGGATTTTTCAGCCATTATTTGTTTGAATCCTTTTTCAGCCTCACCCTCCTTCTCCTCTCTTTCTGGGACTTTGATGACATGAATGTTAGATCTTTTTTATGGTCTGATAGGTCCTACAGGCTCTGCTCATTTTTTTTCAATTTATTTTCCCTCTGTTGGTCAGATACAGCAATGTCTATTGCTCTATCTTCAAGTTCATGGGTTGTTTCCTCTCTCTACTCCATTCTGCTGTTGAGAAGATCCATAGAGATTTTTAAAATTTCAGTTATGTATTTTTCAGTTCTAAAATTTCCATTTTCTTCTTCTCTCTGTCTTCTATTTCTTCGTTGAGATTTCTATTTTTTTTGCTGAAACTTACTCTTTTTTAAATTTGTTTCAAGTGTGTCCATAATTCTTGTTGAAGCATTTTTGCAATGGCTGCTTTAAAATCCTTGTGAGCTCATTCTAACATCTGTGTCATCTTGGTGTTGGCGTCTGTTATGGTCTTTCTCATTCAGATTGATATTTTTCTGGTTCTATAATGAGGAGTAATTTTTGGTTGTATCTGAGACATTTTGTGCACTGTTATGAGTCTTCGGACCTTACGTGAACACTGTGTTAGCTGGGCTCCTCAGACACCTCACTGTTGGAGGAAGGAAGAGTCATCTCTAACACTGGCCGGTGGGACTGGAAGTCTGGGTTTTCAAATAGGCCTCCACTGACACCCCAAGGCTGATGTCTTGCTTCTGCTGTTTCCCACTAGCTTCTGCTGACGTGATATGGCTGTGAGGGCGAGGGACGCTTGTGACTGCCCCTCACATGGCCTCCACTGAAAGTGTGGGGGAGTAGGCAGTGGTGGAAATTAGGCTTCCACTTGGCCTCTTCCAACACCACCCAGAGGGAGGAGGAGAGGCACCCTGTCACACCGGTGGGATAATGTCCTGGCTCCCTACCCAACCCTTGCAGTTAGGAATGGGATGGGGCCATGGTTTTTCCATGTGGAAGTCAGACGGCTTGGCTGGAGTAGGGCGGTTATTATCTGACAGTGTTCTGTCTGGCTGGGGGTTCTCTCCGGTCCTCCGGCTACAGAAATCAGGCTTCTTCAAGGACTGTTAAATTTCTGCACCCACTGTTGTTCCTACCAGCTTTTCCAGCACCCAGTCTGAGATCTACAAGACAAAAAGAAAGCTCAGGAAACCCACTGCCATGTTGTTCCTTGAGTCCTGAGGTCTCTAGCTGGTCTGCTTTGTTCTCTCTGACCCTAAGAGTCTCCTCCCTGTTTTATGTATGAAACAGAGCTTTTAGATGTACTTAGAGAGAGGCATAGGCAGAATTGCACCTACTCCATCTGTCCTGTGTGGAGATTTTAATTATTAATTCATTTATTTACTTGTCATAGTTCTATTCAGATTTCTATTTTTTCTTTAATTAGTTTTGGTAATTTGTGCCTTTTGTTAATTTGTCCCTTTCCTCTAAACTGTCTAATTCATTGGCACAAAATTATTCATAATGCTCCCTCATAGTCCTCTTAGTTATTGCAGGCTGGGTAGGAATAGCCCCTCTTTCATTCCTGATTCTGTTTCCACCTTTTTTTCCTCAGTCAGTCTGGCTGAAGGTTTGTCAGTTTTGTTGATCTTTTCAAAGATCCAAATTTTAGTTTCATTGATTTTTCTCTGTTTGCCTGTATTCTACTTAGTTGATTCTGCTCTCATCATTTTTATTTTCTTTCTTCTGCTTATTTTGCATTTAGCATGCTCTTCCTTTTCTAGTTTCTTAAGATGGAACTTAGGTTATTGATTTGAGATCTTTATGCTTCCCTGATACAGTGTTTAAAGCTTTAAGTGTCCCTGTGAGCATCGGTGTAACTGCATCCCATTAATTTTGATGTGTTTCGATTTTGTCTTAACTCAGGTCAAATATTCTCTGACTTTCTTTGTTATTTCTTCTTTAGCTCATGGGTTATTTAGAAGTGTGTCATTAACATCCAAATAGTTGGAGATTCCCCAGATTTCTTACTGTGGTTGATTTCTCACTTAATTTCTTTGTGGTTGAAGAACATACTTTGTATAATTTTTATTTTTAAAAATGTATCAAGACTTGATTTGTGATGTAACATGTAGTCTGTCCTGAAGAATATTCCCCGAAGATTGTGTGTTCTGCTGTGCTGGGTGCAGAGCTCGACGGATGTCTGTTAGGTCTGGTTGGTGTACAGTGTTGTTTTAGCACTCTGTTTCCTTTCTGATCTTCTTCCTGGCTGTTCTGTCCATTATTGAAAGCAGGTGTTGAAGTCCAACTGTCATTGCTCAATTTCTATTTCTTTATTTCTTTTAATTCTCCTTTGTGTGTTTTAGGGTTCTACTGTTAGGTGCAAATGTGTTTTTAATTGTTATGTCTTCTTGATGGATTGACCCTTCTACCTTTATTTAAATGTTCTTTTTCTCTAGTAACAAGTTTTGTCTCCAACTATTTTTGTTGAATTGTCTGTTTTTTCTTTCAATTTCATCAGTTTTTGCTTCATGTATGTTGAAGCAACATTGTATTGAGGCTTTTATTAGGTACCTATATATTTATAATTGTTATGATAGATTTTCTGATGTATTTGACCATTTTATTATTCTGACATGTTCCTCTTTGTCTCTAGTAATATTTCTTGGCTTAAAGTCTATTTTTTCTGATATTAATATAGGCACTCTAGCTTTCTAAGATTGCTGTTTATATAGTATATATTTTTCCATCTTTTTGACTTCAACTTACTTGTGTCTTTGCATCTAAAGTTTGTCTCTTGTCCACAGTTTATAATTGGATCTACCTTTTTATCCAGCCTGACAATCTCTGCCTTTTGACTGGGATGTTTAAGCCATTCACATTTAATGTAATTATTAATATGGTTGGATTTGCATTTGTCAGTTTGCTATTTGTATTCTATATCCCCTGTCATTTTTGTTTCTCTCTTTCTCCTTGGCTGTTTCCCTTTGTGTTAAGTAAATATTTTTTAATGTACCACTTAAATTTTTCCTATAGATTATTTCCCTAAATCTTGAGTTATGTTCTTAATGCTTGCTCTAGGGATTTCAATATGCATCTTAACTTATAAGTATGTACTCCAAAACAGTACTAACTTAGTACTGGTAAAATACAAATTTTTTGCTCCAGTATAGTTCCATTACCATCCCTCTCCTTTGTGCTGATAGTTGTCTATATATTATATCCAGATATGTCATAAACCCAGCAATACAGAGTTATAATTATTGCTTTATGAAATATCATGTATTTTGAAGATGACAAAATAAGAAATGAGAACTATATGCTAATAGAGTCTTTTATATGAAATCATTAAAGTCCATAGGAAGAAATGAAAAACACCTGTTGATTTTCATTTCTCCCTATGGATTTGAATTACTGCCTGGAGTCATTTCCTTTCAGCCTGGAAGACTTCTTTTAGAATTTCTTTTAAGGCAAGCCAGTCAGCAATGAATTATGTCAGTTTTTGCTTATCTGGGAATGTTTTCATTTTGCCTTAATTTTTTAAGGATAGTTTTGCTGTGTACAGTAATTTTGGTTGACAGCATTTTGCCTCCATCACAGAAGATGGCATCCACTGCCTTATGGTTTCCACTGTTTCTAATGAGAAGTCAGCCGTTGATTTCACGGTCGCTCCCTGCACAGAGTTGCTTATTTCTCTTGCTGATTTCAAGGTTTGGGCTTTCTCTTTAGCTTTCAGTAAAATGATGTGTCCATGTGTGGGTCTCTTTGTGTAGTTCAAACTTGAGATTTTTTTGAGCTCATTGGATGTGTGGTTTAATATTTTAAGTCAAATTTGGGAAGTTTTGGACATGATTTCTTAAAAAATTATTTTCCTTGCTCTTTCTCTGCTCCTTTGGGTGCTCCCATTGTGCAGATATTGGTGTGCTTGATATTGTCTCACAGGTCTCTGAGGCTCTCTTTATTTTTCTTAAATCATTTTTACTCTCAGTTCTTCAGATTAGATAATTTCTCCGTCTATCTTCAAGTTCACTAATTCTTTCTTTTGCCATCTCAAATCTGTGGTTGAACTCTTCCAGTAATTTTTTTTCTGTTTCAATTATTGTGCTCTTCATTTCATTTTTTTAAATGTAATTTCATTTTTATTCTTTTATATAATTTGTATCTCCTAGTCAATAATCTTTTTATTGATTCATTGTTGTCATACTTCCTTTTAGTTCTCTAAATATGGTTTCTTTAGTTATTTGAACATTTTATTAAAAGTTTCTTTGATGTATTTTTTCCTGTATCCAACATCCAGGGACATGCAGCAACAATGTCCATTGAGTACTCTTTTTCCTGAGCATGAGTCACACTTTACTATTTCTTTTCAAGTCTCATAATTTTATTGAAAATTGGACGTTTTAGATAATATGTTGTAGTAACTCTGGATTCTGATATTTTCACCCTGAAAGTTGTAATCATTCTGTCTGTTTAGTTGCTTGCCTGGCTAAAACTGTGAAATCTCTCTCCCCCACAGTGTGGCTGCTGCTGTCTGTGTCCAGTTTTTTGATTCTTGCTTTTACTTTTAAGTCTAACCTCTTATGGGTCATTCCTGCGTCTGTAATCCAATGACTGGATGGAGGTTGTGTTTAAACACTTTGAACCAGTAAGGCTTCCATCCTCTGATGTGTGTGAATGTAGGAGAGAGTACAATCAAAGTCAGAATGTTTTCAAGTCTGCCTGAGCTTTCACTTTCTTCTGGGAATTTTCATGCCTCTTATACAAGTGCACAGAGACTCAAGGTCAGCTGGGAGTGTGTGAATAGCTTGGGCCTTCTCTATTCTTTGCTTCACACGTGCAGCCTCAGCCAGGAATATCTTTGCCTCAGTAACAACCACAACTCAGGATAATAGAGCCATTGGCTCTCTCGGTTTTCCTAATGTGGGGATTCCCCACTTCCACCACCAATGCCCTTTGGCATGGGCATTGCCCACATTGACTGAGCCACCTTTAACCATGGCAGCCTAGCTGCTGGCTCTCAAGGCCTGACCCACCCTGGCAGAACCTCTGTGCCAGCTGAGTTGGGGAGACTGGAAACAGCCCAAGCCACAGCCTTCCACTGTTCTTATCTGAATCTCAGCAGTTTTTCAAGCATAAAAGCTTCTTGGATTTTGGGCATTGAATGGGGGTAGATTCCCTTAAAGGACCATGTGATTCTCTGCACTCCTGGCAGAAAGAATTCCATGTGATTTGGCTAGAAGTTCCCTCAGGCTCTCCCTTAGGACTGCAAATGCCATTTGTGTAGCCTTGGGACAGAAGTCGTAGTTGTGGAAACTGAGGCCCAGTGTGGAGACGGGAATTTCTGGGAACTAGGATCCTGGCTACTGCTCTCCCAGGCCAGTGACCACCCCAGCGCCAATTTCTCTGACCCTTGCGGTCTCTCACCTATGAGAAGAGCAGATTCCTCCTCTGGCATCCAGCTGGGGTGTGGGCCATGTCACGGCCCCTCCTGGCTCCACTCTGGCCACGCAGCTTTCTCTTTGATCCCTGCACATGTTGGGCTTGTCCAGCACCAGGGCCTTTGCACCTGCTCCTCCTGGGCTCAGTTCTCCACAGATCTCAGCTCGAACGCCGCCTGCTCAGGGGTGCTCCCTGACCTCCCAGTGTACACTGCATCTCCCTTGTTCTCCACCACAAGTCTGTTTTTCCTTTTTTTAAATCTCTAATCCCGACCCGCAGTTATTTAAATTATTTAGGCATTTGTTACTGGCTTGCCTCTCCCTTTATAACGGGAAGGTCCCCAAGCTCAGGGACCGGTATGTCCTTTGCACCTGAGTCCTCATGACGAGCTGGTGTGGAGACAGCAGACTCACTGATGAATATGGAGGAAAAGGAACAAAATGGAAGAACGAGTGAATGAGTGTCCATGACCTGCGAGCACCTTTATATGAAGCTGCTCTCCAGGGCGGGTCCCGATGTGGCCTGAGGACCGGGTGGGCCACTTGGGCCTCCACCTGCCGAGAGCATGGGAGACACATGTGCACGTGCAGAAACATGGGCTTTGTCCAATTGTCCTGAGGAGCTCTGCTGGGAGCCTACTATGTGCCAGGAGTGAACAAAACAGACGAGACTCCATGCTGCTCTGGGAGCACAGGATGCGTAAGTCCACTCTGTGATACCATTTAATATCTGAAATGATCACGGCTGTTAGAAATCAAACAGGGGAGGGGGACAGTGCTGCGGGGACCACTGCAGTGTAAGTTTAATTGCAACTTAATGCAATTCCATTATATACAACAAAATATTATTCCGTCATGAGAAAGAAGGAAATCCTGCCATTTGTGACAACATGAATGGACTTTGAGGACATTGCACTAAGTGAGAGAAGTCAGAGAAAGGCAAATACTATGTAATATCACTTATGTGGGGAATCTATAAAAGCCAGACTTGGAAAAGCAGAACGTAGAATGGTAGTTCCCAGGGGCCTGGGGGTGGGAGAGCTGGGGAGCTGCTGTTTAAGGGGACACACTTACAACCAGTAGGCAAATAAGTCCTGGAGATCTAACGCATGGCACAGTGATTATAGACAACAACACTGTAGTATAAATTTCCTATGGGGCTGGCCCTGGGGCCGAGCAGTTAAAGTGCTGCGTGCTCTGCTTTGGCAGCCAGGGTTCACGGGTTTGGATCCGAGGTGCAGACTTACACACTGCTCATCAGCCATGCTGTGGAGGCATCCTACGCACACAATAGAGGAAGATGGGCACAGATGTTAGCTCAGGGCCAGTCTTTCTCAAGGAAAAAAAAAGAGGGAGGTTGGCAGAAGATGTTAGTTCAGAGTGTATCTTCCTCACCAAAAAAAAAACACAAAAGACTTCAGATCTAAGAGACTAGATCTTAATTAACACAAAAAATAAAGGATAATTATGTGACATGATAGAGATGGTAGCTAAGGCTAGTGCAATAATCATATTGCAATATATAAACGTATCAAAGCAACATGTCACACACTTCAGACCTACACAATGTTACATGTCAACTATATCTCAATTTAAAAAAACACAAAATAACATATATATCGCCCAAAGGTTAGTTACATACAGATATAATAATATATAACACATTGTACATCATATTCATTCTAACATTATATAAAATACATTAAATTACGTTTATAAGTTATAATGTATACTATAGTATGTTATACGATACAATGTGAGTAATTATAATATATAGTTATAAGATATGATAAATGACACAATGATCCTATAGTACAGTACAGGGTATTTCACTTTCTGTCACATGTATAGTCATCTGAAATCCTGACCCCTGCAGGCGGGTTCGGGGCTGACTTCCCTGGGAAGGTGGGAAGTGCCTTTGGGGCTGCCCCGAGTCTAAGACGCCCTGGTCCCAGTCCCACAGCTGTCGATTCCCTGCTGACCACGTGGCTCCGAGACTTGGCGGACTGCGGGAGACTTCCGGTGGTGGGGTGGAGGGAGCAGCGCTGGGTGAGCGCCTCCTGCGCGCGTCTCGTTCTCCCTCTGCAGACGGGGGC
The DNA here is from genome assembly GCF_037783145.1 of Equus przewalskii. Taxonomy (NCBI): domain Eukaryota; kingdom Metazoa; phylum Chordata; class Mammalia; order Perissodactyla; family Equidae; genus Equus; species Equus przewalskii. Next base: position 4,098,312 of record NC_091845.1, read on the forward strand.
TTGGCTGACAGACTCCAGAGCAGGAGGCACTGCTCCTGTTAACTTTTTAAAAAAGTTATGGACATTAAACAAGTGCTCAGAACCCGAGAGCACGGCACGTCGTCACACAACAGGGCACCCTCTCGTACCTCTCACCCAGTGTCAGCTGGCAGCAAAATCTGTTCATCTTGTTTTATATCCCAAAGTCCCAAATACTGTGTGTGTGTGCGTGCGCGCGTGTGTGTGTGTGCGCATGCATGCGTGTGAGTGTGTGTGTGTTGGGGCAGAGTCGTGGGGGAGGAGTTGCCTGGAATAATTTCAAGGAAATCCCAGACTTCACAGGTAAGGATTTTTAACCACCCAACCATCATTGTACCTAAAAAAATGGGCAATAATTCCTTAATATTTTCTAATTCAGACTGTATTCAATTGTTCTTGTTCATTTCAAGAGTGGTTTTTTTTTTTTTCTTCCCACAACTGGTTTAATCAAATCAGGATCCAGACAGGATCCACATATTATATTTGGTTTATAAGTCTCTTAAGTGTCTTCTAATTTATAACATATCCTCTCTTGATTTTCATGCCATTTATTTCTTGAACAACAATACATGCTTTAGAATGAATGAATGAACGAGTTAGTGAATGAATGACAGCTCATACCCATCCGTTCAGGGCATTTTTGTAGGAAAAGTGAGAGAGCAATGAATTCAACCTTAGACCTAGGAGGGTGTGTACAGTCTGTGGGGCTTGAATTTACTTATTGATTATTTTTTTCGGAAACCCTTATTTCCCGAAACTTGTCTAAGCAGCTGACCTCTGGCAGGAAATGTGGAAACAGCAGAGCTTTGCGTGAGCATCTGCAACCGCCGGTGCCGAGCAGGAGCTCTCGGAGAGGCTGGGCATTATTTATGGAGACATCCGAGTGACAGGGGGAACTTCTGGCCAGGAACTGCCTGTGGTGTCACATCCTTAACCTGGCTGACATCGGAACGCCCTGGGGGGAGCATTTCTTCAGGAAAGGATGGTGGGTCAGGAGCCCCCGTGGCGTCTTTTCAAAGCAGTAATGGAGATATCAGAAGGGCAATCTGTCAGGCGCAGACGCGGGTGAGCGCCGAGGCGGGCAGGTGGTGCGGAGAAGGACCACGCTCGGAACCAGATGTTACGTTTCCTGAAGATAGACATGTCAGGTCTTCGGGGCTGTCACGTGCCCAGTCATTAGCCCATCAGCCTAAGTGGAGCCCTGAGCTCTGACATCTCACTTAGCCGTGGCACCGAGCAGGGGATCCCTGTGCAGCCTGGGACCCAGGCCGGGGGGAAGGTAGGGCTGCAATGGCCAGTCCTAGCCACTTGGGGGAAACTGAGGCCCAGAGGCTTCTGCAGAAGGCACTGCAGAGGACGGTGGAGGTTCAGTGGCAGAGACTGGCTGGGCCAGGTTTCAGTTCAAGGACTGGAGAAGGACAGTCCCCTCCGTGAGCAGGGACCCGTGTGGGAGAGCTTCCTATGTCTGGTGCTTCCAGGCTCTCCTGAGTGGTCCTAGAGCTGCCGGGCCCCCCCCACCCCCCCCGGTTTTTGCCAGATCACAGGGCGCTTGTCCTTGGACTGACCCCTCTTTAAGCACACTCACTTTCTTCCACTTAAACAAGTGGAAACTTGATAGGCTACCTTAAAAACCCAGACAGAGAAACCCAGCATCACGTCCTATAAAGGAGGGAGGATGATAGAAAGAGACTCAATGACTTCTGAGTGATGGGGTGCATGGAGGCAAGCAGGTCGGCATGAGGACAACGAGCCCGAGATGTGTTTGATCGGTTAGTGTCGGCCGAGGTGGGGTCGCGTGTGCTGATGACCGCCAGGCACCAGACGAGACTCTCCCCAGAAGCCACTGGGGAAATGAAGATCGCGGAGACAGCCTGCTCCTATGTGACCCCAGCGTCACCTGACACCCAGGTCCCACCAACAGCGTCCTGTGGATGGGAAACTCTAAGAGCAGGGAGGAGGTCCAGGCCCAGCTGACAGGAGGGACTGGCTCAAGGTCACACAGCAGGACGCTGCTTCGGAAAGCCTCCTTGCTGGGAAGGCCACTCTGTTTCCCTGTGACCTGCTGGACTCTAGGTGACCACACGCCACTGCCACTGTCTGGCCGTGGCTCTGAGAGGCCTGCCTCTCCCTTTCCAGCCTCAGGGTTCTCCTCTGTCCAGTAGGAATGGGAACTCTCCCTCTCCCAGGTCGGCTGTGAGACTCCGCTAAGAGGACACCATTGGTTCCACAGAAGCTTACTGAACTCTGCTCGTCTGGCACAAGGCAAATGCTCCGTCCCCTCTAAAAAGTGACTCTGTGGTCTGACAAGCACCAGGTCTCGTGGCTGTTCCACGCCGGCGCCTGCCCTGGGGCATCTCTCCCTGATCCGCTCCACGGGCCTTATAGAGCCATCAGCTGAGGAGGAATCGGGGGCTCCGAGACGTGGAGTCCTCTGCTCCGACCCCGGGAGCGGCTCTGGCCCGGGCGTGAGCCGGCGGCTCCCGGCCAGCACGGCAGCGCTGAGACGCGGACCGGGAGGGGAGACCGGCCGAGCGTCCAGGCTGCCGGCTGGCAATTTCAGCTTCAGGTGGCTGGATTTGCAGCCCTGGGAGAACCGCAGAGCCGTCTCCGAGCCTCCTGGGGGAGAAGGTGTGTAATTATTTCGGGCAGATTGAATGCTTCTGACAAAGAGAAGGCGGGAGGAGGGAACAATTAGCCTTGCTTTGCAGGCCGCCGGTATTTCTCTTGCAACGAGCACTGCAGCCCGAGACGCTGTAATTAGGCCCGGGTAATAACAGGCTCGGTGTCTCCCGCACCCTGTCAGGGAGAAGAATCCATCTTCCTGGTAATTGCAGGGTTGGCCGTTTCTGAACGTCTCTTTCCGCTAGCCCGGGCCTTTCCCGGGGGGAGCTGGCAGGGCTCTCTCAGTGAACACTGCCTGGGCTGGGGTGCAGGGAGGGGTGGGGGCGACCAGGTCCTGAGGAGCCTCCCTCAGAGCTGAGCCAAGGGGCCTGCAGCCTCTGCCTGGATCACTGCCCAGCCTCCCAGTCCGTCCTCCCTGCTCCCCACCCTCCTGCAATCCATTCTCCGCAAGCAACCAGAAGGCATGCAGCTCAACTGGAAGGCATACCATGTCCCTCTTCTGCTTCACACCCTCCATGGCTCCCATCTTCCTCAGAGGCAGTGACAGAGTCCTCTGGATGGTCTGCAGGACTGCACCATCTGGCCGGTCTCCCCCATCTGCTTCTACCTTCCCCTCTTCACTCTGCTCCAGGCCCACTGGCCTGTTTCCTGAGCACATTCCCACCTCAGGGCCTTTGCACTTGCTGTTCCCTCCTCCTGGAAGCCTTTTCCTTCAAAGGCTCGCTCCCCCACCTCCTTCGGGTCCTGGCTCGGGTGCTCCCTCTCAAGGACATCCACTCCTTGGCCTCCAGCACTTCCTGTTCACCTGTCCTACCTTATTCTTCTCCTTAGCTTGGTGCCTTCTCTCTGGTCAGATCTTTTACTCATTACTCTCTGTTTTCCCACAGGCTGTCAGCTCCACCAGGCCAGAAGTCTGTGTCTGGCTGGCTCGCTGCTGTACCCCAGATGGCTGAAACAGCGCCTGTCCCACAGCAGGTGCCTCATAAATAGCACAGAGCTGTCCTGACTCACAGCCTGCGTGTCCTCTGCTTCAGGTGAAGTTCTGGTCATGGCTGAGGCTTCACCCAGAGGCCCTCTCCTCCAGGAAGTCTCCCTGGAGTGTCCCGTGGGCCACACCCTCTCCTGTCAAGGCCTGTCGAGGACGCTTGATCTGTTTCCACTCTGTCGCCACCTGTTCCTGAGTCGGTCACCGTGGACCCCTCCACAGTCCTCGGTCCCTAGGGACTGGCTGTGGCACTGGATCCTAGCAGGTGCCAAATAGACGTTTCCGAAGAAATGCAGGCGTGAAGGGGTGAATGGCTGGGGAGGTGGGGGAGCAAGGGAGAGGGAACCGTAACAGCTGCTAAAAGGGACGAGAGCGTCCCTCAGCCAGGCTGTGCGGTGCGGCCCGCCTGCACCTGCTCCCTCCATCTCAACATCCCCCCGAGGCAGCCCTGGTCATCGTCAGGCCCACTTTACCAAACACGGGGGTTCTTTTAACCAATGGGGTCCATGCTGTCTTGTTAGCACACTCTTATTGGCAAAAAAAAAAAAAAGAATGAGTATGGATATCCATTATCTGCCATCTATTTATTTATAAATTATATAATATATACACTAGTATTTATACACATGGTTGCACAAAAATAGAAATATTAAAGGGGCGGAGGAAGATAAAGAGATGTTTTTATGTGTTCTTCTTTCCAGAATGGATCTGCGTGACCTCTGGGGCTGCACATCCCGTTGTAGAACCCACTATGCCTAGATGAGCGAAGCAGTGAATGGGCGCATGCTCGTGAATCACAGCTTTCAAGAGCAGACGCTCTGCAACCAGATCATTCGGTTGCCTTCTTCACTTATTAGCTGTGTGTCCTCGGGCAAGTTGCTTAACCTCTCTGAGCCATATTTTTCTCATCTGTAAAGAGGAGATGGAAGCAGTCTTGACTTGAAAGGGCTGTGGTGAGGAGTCAATGAGATCACCCATGTAAAGTGCTGAAAGCAGGGCCTGGTACCTTGTCAGCTATGACTAGTGGGAAAATATTTCTTCCTGGAAATAAGGCTGAAACAGTGGCCAGAGTCAGAAAGTCAGACTGAGGACTCAGGAGAGAAAGTTTGTCGTCGACTCCCCTCTGCTGCGGGGCAGTGCTGGTGCAGGCTGGGGCTGAACCCCTCTTTGCAGCCAGCAGGCGATGAGAGTCGGTGGGGACTGGGCAGTCCGAGCCCTGCCTCCAGCTTGTGTATGACCAGAGGGGTTCCCCGTGCACACTGTGGGAGACCAGCATACCATGGGCTGGTTGGAGGCTTGGGTGGCTCAATGGGGCGGACGTGCTTTGCAGGCAGGAGGATGAAGAGGGCTCCCGAGCCGGAGCTGCAAACCCTGGCAGCTGCTGGCCAGGGACGTTGCCTGTCAGGGTCTCAACTCACTCGCCCTCTGCCCAATTGGCAGCTCCAGTTCCTCGCTTATGAGAATAATCTTTCCTCAACTAATCTATGGACGGACCACCTCACATTACCTAGCAGGTTCTATTTATACACGAATACTACCAGCACCCCTGGCCCGCCCCAGCCTGGTCCCATTGGAATCCCGGGGCTGGGACTCAGAATTCTGTCTTCATAACAAGTTTCCCCAGGACTCAACAGTACTGCCCATTTGGAAATGGTTGTGTACGGACCCACACTGCCTGCTTTCTCATTTTTAAGGGACTCGGAGTCTCTCTCTGCGAGGGGCTGTAGCGCAGTGGTCAGGGTCAGACAGGCCGAGGCCCAGTTTTCTTGTCTGTGAACAGGGACAGTAAGAGCGCTTGTTTTCCTCAAAAACGAAGACTGAATCCTTCAGTCGAGGCCTGGCCGGGAGGTGCTCAGTAAGTAGGAATCAGGATCATTGCTATAACAGTAATAATAAATAATAATAATTATTATTATTACTGATTGTCGTTGTTGTGTTAGATGCGAAATATTTCTTCCAGGAATTTAAGTTAATTTTAAAAACAGGAGTCTGAATGTTCTAGAAAAGAAACCCCTTATCCATGAGATCAGAGCAAAGCACCCCGCAAGGCGGCCGCTGGTTGCGTTCAAGGGCCGCAAAGCCGAATGGAGCCCCTCCCGCATCTTTGTGCTCCCCTAAGTGGCGCGTGCTGTGCGGAGGTGCCCTGACCCCCTGATCACATCGTCTTTCTTTTCAATAAAAGAATGGCTGCAGAAACAACGTCAGCAGCTGAGAAAATAATACGGCAATATATTAAAACACAGGCTCTTCTTCAATGCGAACACATTTAAAAATTTTCACATGTGACGTTTTTTCTTTAATTACTTTAACATAAAAGACAGCAATGTCCCATATTTCACATAGTATTAAGAAACAGTTTAAAAACTCTCTCATCAGTATTTAATGAAAATAAATTTATTGAAGGGTAGCAGTGACTACAAAATTATACTACCAAATCATACGTGGTGACTTTTGCATTGGCAATAATATTTGGAGAGTAAGTGGAGAAAATATCAAACAAGACTATGGGACATATTAAAATTACATTTTATCCAGCCTTTACCGTTTACTAAATCTTGTGTGTCTTAGAAGGTGTATTTGAGACCGTCATAAAGGTATTCACGAAAGTCACACTTCGAACGCCACACAGGCTCTGGCTTCGTTCGACGTCAGCGAAGTATCGATGGACACATCCAGGAGCTCTGGGTTTTCAGGCGTTTAATTGCCTACAGTCTTTCAGCTGAGGAGTCTGGCCTTGAAAACTTGTTTTTGGCCTTCATTAGCATGTTTATAAATAATTTTCAATTATGTGAAAGGGCATCCTGCTGTAGGCACCGTGATGAGAGTTGTCAATAATAAAATGAGGACACACCTAAGAAAAACTGGAACATACGACTACACATCGTAAGACACTCGAAGCAGACTTAAGGGTGGTTCGAAGTTTTTCCACATGACTTTTTAAATGCTTCGTGCAAAGCAGTCATTGCATTTGTAATGATCCTGACAGTGCCTTTGAAACTTTTCTTGTACTTTCGAAGCTAAAGTGATTGGAATAAAATTACAAAAGGATATTTAGCCCTTGAAATCTTGTTCTAATTAGTGTATTTACGAAATCGAACACTCAGGGAAAAGCGTGTTGAAAAATCAGCCTAAGACCAGGCATTTGGCCTCCTGGCTTTCCGAAAGTCAGTGGGCAGAGTTAGATGATGCAAGACATTTCTGTGACGTCATTAGAGAACATCAAAATTTTGGCCAAGGAAATTTGGGATGTGGGAAATATGAGTTTAAAAAGTTACTTTTCAGGTATTTCTTAGAAAGGCAATGAGATTGCTCTCTAGGTATCCATCCATGAGTCCACGACGTTCTGTGCATCCTTTTAACCGAGCGTCTTGTCTAACAGCTGTCTACATCTGTGAATCTGTTTGTCTTTTCCAATATTTTTAAAGGGTTCTAAATCCTTTAGGCCTTTAACTTGCTGGAGAAATACACATCCCAGATCTTCGCATCTTAAAGAAATCCAGGCAGGGCTGGCCCCGTGGCTGAGTGGTTAAGTTCGCGCGCTCGGCTGCAAGCGGCCCAGTGCTTCGTTGGTTCGAATCCTGGGTGCGGACATGGCACTGCTCATCAAACCACGCTGAGGCAGCGTCCCACATGCCACAACTAGAAGGACCCACAACCAAGAATATACAACTATGTACTGGGGGGCTTTGGGGAGAAAAAGGAAAAAATAAAATCTTTAAAAAAAAAAAAAAAAGAAATCCAGGCAACCTCCTCTCTTCTCGAATGATCTTCAGAGGAGTTCAAACCCTGGACTAAGTAGGGTGAACTTGGCTGGCACGATATCCGTAGTGCTAACCTTCGCACGTGGTCCTCAGGCCCCCACCAGCAGGAGAATCGCTCGGCGAGCCCGACAGCTGCTGATGCGGGCGGTGTGGAGGCGGGGCAGGAGTCTGCGCTTCTCCCGGCGCTCTGGCGGTTCCGGTGCCAGAGGCCCACGGGCCACACTTTGAGAAACAGCTATTTGCAGCTCCTGTCTGTTTTCCCTTCAGTGCTAGGTGCATCACTGACAGGATGATTTATTACTTGTGGGTCGCTGGAATGAGACGCATACAAACATTTGTGGAATGTCCTCAATAGTATTTTCACGGAGGCCCATCACGAAACGAAAATATGCACACTAGTGCGGTAACGCTAGCGCCAGATTTTAATGAGCCCCCAGGCACGCCCGTCTTGACTACTGGGGTTTTATAACACATCCTGCCACCTGATAAGGCAGGCCCTTGACCCTTTCCAGGCATGTCCTGGCTCTTCTTGGTTCCATATAATTTTGTGTTATTTATTCTTTTTTTAAATTGATACATAATTCACATACAATAAAATTCATCATTTTAAAGTGTACAACTAGCAGTTTTTTAGTATATTCATAGGGTTGTGCATCCATCACCACTATATGCTTCCAGAATTTCATCGTCCCCAAAATGAACCCCGTACCCTTAGTGGTCACTTCCCATCGCCCCCTCCCCCTGGAAACCATTAGTCTACTTTCAGTCTCTAGGGATTTACCTCTTCTGGACATTTCTCATCAATGGAATCATGCAATATGTGGCCTTTGTGTCTGGCTTCTTTTATTTAAAACAATGCTGTCAAGGTTCGTCCACGCTGTAGCGAATGTCAGCACTTCCTTCCTTTTCACGGCTGAGTAAAATTCCATTGTGCGGATATATTACATTTGTTTATCTATTCATCAGTTGATGGAAATTTTGGGTTACTCCACCTTTTGGTTGCTGTGAATAGTGCTGTTACGAACATTCGTGTATGAGCTTTTGCGTGAATATATGTTTTCAATCCTCTTGGGTGTATACCCAGGAGTGGAATTGCTGGGTATTATGATAACTTACATTTAATTTTGTGAGGACCCTCCAAACTGTCTTCCATGGCAGCTGCACCACTTTACGTTCCCACCAGCGATGTATGAGGTTTTCAATGCCTCCACATCCTCACTAATATTCCTCATTGTCTGTCTCTTTTATTAAACCTGTCCCAGTGGGTGTGAAGTGGAATCTTACTGTGGTTTTGATTTACTTTACCTTATCACTAATGATGTTGAGCATCTCGTCAGGTGCTTATTGAACATCTGTACATCTTCTTGGGAGAAATGTCTGTTCAAGTCCTTTGCATATTTTTAATTGGGTTGTCTTCTTATTCTAAGAGTTCTTTCTATATTTTGAATACTAGCCCCTTATCAGATATATGATTTGCAAATATTTTACCCCATCCCCTGGAGTGTCTCTTCACTTTGTTGATGGTGTCCTTTGAAGCACAAAAATATTTAAATTTGATGAAACCCAATTTATCTATTTTATCTTTGGTTGCTCTGCTTTGGGTGTCATTAAGAAACCGCTGCCTAATCTAAAGTCATGAAGATTTACACCTATGTTTTCTTCCAAAGGTTTTATGGTTTCAGTTCTCATATTTATGTCTTTGATCCATTTTGAGTTAATATTTGTATATGGCGTGAGGTAGGGGTCCAAATTCATTCATTTGCTGTGGTTATCCGGTTTCTAGTACCATTTGTTGAAAAGACTATTATTTCTGCATTGAAGGTCTTGACATCTTTGTCAAAATCAATTGGTCACAGATACATGGGTTTATTTACGGCCTCTCAACTCTTTTCCTCTGGTCCATATGTCTACCCTGAGCCTGCACTATGCTGTCTTGATTACTGTAGCTTTGTGGAAAGTTTTGAATTGAGGAAGTGTGAATCCTCCAACTTTGCTTTTCCGAAGATTGTATTGGCTATTCTCGATTGGTCCCTTGCGTTTCCACAAAGATTTTAGGATCAGCCCATCAATTTCTGTAAAAATAGCAGTTGAAATTTTTTTTCTTTTGCTGAGGAAGTTTCTCCCTGAGCTAACATCTGTCACCAATCTGCCTCTATTTCGTAAGTGGGTCACCGCCACAGCATGGCCCCAACGAGTGGTGTAGGTCTTGAACCCAGGCTGCCATGTGGAGCACATCGAAATTAACCACTAGGCCATGGGGCTGGCCCAGCAGCAGCTGAAATTTTGATTGGGGTTCACTGAATCTGTAGGTTATTTTGGGGAGTATTGTAATCTTCCCATTATTAAGCTTTCCCATCTAGGAACATGGGATCATTTTCCATTTATTTAGATCTTTGTTTCAACAATGTCTTTTAGTTTTTGGTATACGAGCCCTGCACTTCTTTTGTTAAATTTATTCCTAAGTATTTTATTCTTTTTGATACTATTGTAAATGGAATTGTTTTCTTTCCTCTTTGGATTGCCTATTGCTAGTGTACAGAAGGCAACTTATTTTTGTATATTGATTTTATTTCCCTTGATGCCAAACCCATTTATTATTTCTAAAGGTTTTTGTGCGTGTGGACCATATAAATTTGTAATCAGCTTGTCAATGTCCCCAAAGAAACCTGTTGAGATTGTGACTGGGATTGTATTGAAACTATAGCCAATTTGGGGTTGAACTGACATCTTTGCAATATTTAAATTTTGTTATCCATTTTCTTTCCATTTATTTAGGCAATCTTTAATACTTTCCAGTTCCGTCTTAATTTCCTGTGTCCAAGTCTTGCACATCTATTCTTGGATTTATTCCTAGGTAGTTTGTATTGCAATTTTTTCTTGATATTATAAATGTATCTTCAAAGAATAAAGCTTTGACATTTTTTTGTTGGTATATAAAATACAATTAACTTTCATGTATTGATCTTATAGTCAGTCACCTTGATAAACTCTCCCATTGTGTTTAGTAATTTTTCTATGGGTTCTTTGAATTCCTATTAATCAAGTATTAAAATTAGTGTAATTCTGGGCATTTGAGGACTGACAAAAGGGAAAGAGCCAAAGCTGATATATATATATTTTTTAAAGATTTTATTTTTTCCTTTTTCTCCCCAAAGCCCCCCCAGTACATAGTTGTATATTCTTCGTTGTGGGTCCTTCTAGTTGTGGCATGTGGGACGCTGCCTCAGTGTGCTTTGATGAGCGGTGCCATGTCCACGCCCAGGATTCGAACCAATGAAACACTGGGCCGCCTGCTGTGGAGCGCGCGAACCTAACCACTCAACAACGGGGCCAGCCCCCAAAAGCTGATATTTTTAAGTAAAACGTTGTTTGTTGGCTGATGGTGTCACACTGAGCCTCAAACACAGCAACCCGTGCGATGCCGTGGCCCTGCGACTGACCCCCCATCGCTCTTGGTTCTCCTACTGATCACGGACTTGGATGTAAGTCACTGGGTGAAAGGCTTCTCTTCACTGTGGCTGAGACGGAGCCCACAGAGGGCTGGACAGGGAGAGTGACGCATTAGTGTCCCCGCGTCTCTCCAGTTACAGTTGCAGGGGGACAGCACACGGTGTCAGACAGGAAGCATCATGGCACCATGCAGCAGGGTTTCATTTCCTGTCTGCCCTTAAGCAGGGAAAGACGCGTCCTCGATGCTGGTGCAGACACCTGTCTTCAGGTGCAGAGATTTCAGGGGCCGCAGCCCACAGCCACGGGTGACTCTGAGTGAGGAGACGTCATCCTCCACCCCGCAAGCCAAGACTTAGGGCACCTGAGTCTGGAATCAGGGCCTGGACGCGGGAAGCGTGTGGAGCCACTGCCTGGCACAGCTCCAGGGCACACCATCCTCGCGCATTCCAAGGTGACCGTCGCTTCCTCTGGGCGCAGCACTGTGCTGAGTTCTGTGCGCCAGCGCCCGCTGAATCCCCCCACGCCCTCCGCCTGCTTGTTACCCCTGTTTGTACGATGAGGAAACCGAAGTTTCAAAGATGGCGGAAGTGGGTCAAAGTCGCCCGCTGGTAGGTGGCAGAGCAGGGGCAGATCCCGGGCCTCAGCTCTCCTGGCTGTGTTGCCTGTGCCTTCCCAGCCTGGAACAGAGACTGGGAAACGACACACGCTCCCGAGAGGAGAAAGAGAGTGAATCTGCCCTGATTCCCTCAGAGTTTCCGGGGCTTGGCTCTTTCTACTTATCGGTCCTTCCAAGAAATCACTGTTAAGTTGTTTATTTTAATGTGCGTACTTTTCTTAGGCTCTCTCAGAGGGGCTGTTATTCCCTCGGTGAAGATGTCACGTATGTAAGCTGGAGGCCGGGGCTGGAAGGCCTCTCTATCTTCATAGCCATGCGGGGCGGGGTGTGAGGCTGAGGCTGTGAACGTCACTGGGAGGATAAAGGACCTGTTCTCACCGAGACACGTGTGAGACAAACCAGCTCCTGCTTATTGAAAGTTCACTACATGTCAAGGATCACTAGTATTTAAAATGCAATAGGCCTTTGAATCCTCACAACAACCCTATAGTTGTGAGGACTTCCACTTTATGGAGCAGGAGACCGAGGCTCAGAGAGGGTGTGTCCCTGCCTGAGGCTGAGCCGGAACCGAACTTGGACACACGCATCCTGCCCTCTTAACCTCTCATGCGGGTACTTACTGTGTGACTCTGTGTTGCCTGAATCCTCCTCTTCATCGCCAACAGGCCAACCAGTGAAAATATCACTGATGGTAAGACGCACCTGTATTTCACGTACACTTGAGAAAGAAAAATTCTGCAAGTTAAACTTGGACACACTGTTTTGTTATTATTTTGAATTTTTATTTGATTGTTATTGAAGGAGCTCTTTAGACATAGAGTTTATAATTTATTAGTCTTGTGCATAAAAAATTATCCAAAATTATTCCAAACAGCCAGACTCCGAATGTGAACAAGTCTTAGGACTAACTTAACCAATTCATTTCTGTGTTTTCCGGACCTCTGACATGCAGCACTTCCCAAAAGAGTGTCCACGGGCCTCTCTGGGGCTTTCTTCCAAGCCTCTGACACCCTGTCTGATAGTTTTGATGCTGGTGTTTTCTCGCTTGGTGCGGGGTCCACAATCCCGCCTTATCAGCAACAGGAAGTGACAGCTTCGTCTATTCCTGTGGATCTGCTCTTTGGGGGCTTGGTAAGGCATTCGGTGGTTGCTGTGAAAGAAAATACGGCTATTTCTTCTGATACACATTTGCTTTACTAACGTCACCTTTCTACGCTGTTCCCAGGCCTTTTTGCAGACACAGTAACTTTTCAGTTCGATGCCAAGTCAGAGCGTAACCTTCTTGAAGATAGTTTAAGAGGCCATTAAATGTAACACGTGTCATTCCAACACTGCACCGACCCCAGCAGAGTGATGACAAACGGGCAGCCGTGACCAGGCTCACACAAGCAGAGGCCGTGACTGCTGCACCCCGGCTGCCGCCTGGTGACCGGCATGGTGACCTGCTCCCCCTTCTCGGAGATGTGTGAGCTCCCTGAGGGCAGCAGTGTGCCTCCTTTCTGTGCCCCCGGGGCCCGGGCCAGGGAAGTGTTTTTTGCATAAATAGGGGAATTGAGTAAGGCACCCTGCAGCTGGGGACAGTGATGATATAGAAGGATTCAGGAAAACACTAAAAAGCTGATGTAAGAACGCAAATCACAGAATGCTGGGGCCAGGTAGCTCAGGAGCAAAGTGCCCACTTGGCCAGAAGTAGACCCTGAGAGTCACAGCTTCATGTCTCGGGAAACAGCGGGTCATGGATGATGGAACATCAGCCCTGAGAGGCTCTGAGAGACCTTGTTCAACCCCAACAGCCAGTTTATGGAGGAGCCGAGACTCACACCGGAGGGTCCTGGCTGCACCTGGCTGCCGCCCTCGCTGCCTCCTGCAGTATGCATTGTGCTGTGCGGCACGGAGCCCCCTGACACTCGAGGTTCACGGGGAGAAGCAGGCAACCTGGACCCTAGACCCTGCTCCACCTCCAGCAGTAGAAAATCACAGGCTACGAGACAGCCAGCCTTTGCAAGCTTTGTCGGGTAACCCTCACCCCACCTGGACGTTTCATGGGTGAGGAAACTGAGGCTCGTCCATCACCGCCTTTGGGAAGCCTCTCCTTCCTCCAAACACCCTCCACGCCCCTCACCACTTGCCACTCTGTTAGCGCTTCGCCCCTTTCTCTGCCATCATGGATGAGTTACTTGTGTCTGGGTTTGCCTCCCTGACCATGTGACAACCTTCAGCAAAGGTGCCATCTCCTTAGAGTGGCCCCCTGATCTGGTGGAAGGTGGGTTGACTCTGAACCACTTATATCGCTGTGGGATGGCGGGAAAGTTACTTATAGTATCTGTGCCTCAGTTTCCCCTGTCTGTAAAAGGGAGATGATAATAATAGTACTTACCCCCCTCTGTGGTTGAGAGGCTTAAATGAGACCAGAAATGTGCAAGTGTCTGGAGAGCATCTGACCCATGGTAAGTTCTCAGCAAGTATTGGGTGTGAGTTGTCGTCGTCATCCTCATCACCTCCAGGCTTTCTCCACGGTGTGAGGCAGACACGTGTGAATCAAATGAATTCGTGTCTGTCTAGTGGGCAGACACCTCTACAGCACTATCACCCTCTTCTGCCAAGCGCCCCATCTTCCTTTGTGAATTCACTCCTCTCAGTGCTTAACCCCCATGGCCCTGGTGGGCTCCACCCCAGCCCCACAGCCCTGGCCCATGTCATTCTGCGCATCACTTCCCCACCACATGATTGGCTCAGGATTATCACATGACTGAGTGCTGGCCAATCAGAAATAACGACTGAATTCGGGGTCTTTGAGCTGTTTTGTCCCCAGGGACCTCAAGCTGGAAAAGTGGAGCATTCTCATCTCTGCCTCGCTCTCTTCACCCCAACAGAGAGCCTGCCCCAGCAAAGAACCAGCTCAGGGGGTAGAGCCCAGCAGGGACGTGGGAGAACTCAGGACCAGTGACGGAAGTTGACCCCTGCATTAAGCTTCACCTGAAGGCAGATCTACTCTTCGCCTTTTTTAATTAGTGAGAAAAAAATCCCCTTTTTGCTTAAGCCAGCTTGGGTTAGGCACCTGAAAGGTCCTAAATAATAGACATTCTAAGCCTGTGTGACATACAAATTGACATATATTTCTAACTGCATTTTTAAAAGAACTTATTCCACAAATGTGAAATAGTGCAGTCAGTCTAAGATGGCGAGACTCCTGGCCTTTGCCTCACTTCTACAGACAAATGCCCGGCTCTGCACCTCCCTCTGGAAGCTGGCTACCTGCGTCCCCTGCATCCTGCATGTGGGCTGCGCTGCAACCAAGCTGTCTTGTGCCAACACTGCCACCCTGTGGCCAAGGGGTGTCTGACTTGGTGTCCTCCTCGCACCTTTCTTCGTGACGGAGCAGGGAATTACGTCGCTTCACTTTGCTTCTCTCTTTGTGTCTATTTTTATTTACAATCATCACAGCTCAATTCAGGCAGTTTCCTTCTGACCCACACATGTCGCCCTTCTCCTTTGCCTTTCTGTGCCATTTCTTGGCCAATCCCTCCTGGAAGTCATCCCCTCCAGTCCCTGCCTCCCCCTACCCTGTCCCCTGTTTCTCTATGCATTTGTGTGTCTCCCCTCGCCCCCACCGACCCCTGCTCTCCTCCTTACTCCCAGGGGCCTTTAGAACGTCAGTGGTGTCGCGGAGCTGTGATTTGGGTTAGGGGCTGGCTCCTCCTGCCCCAACCCTGTGCCCACCCCGACCTGCTCCACAGACAGTGACGCCCTGAGGACTGGTTAACCTTCCAGGGCTGCCCTCCGGCACTAACAGAGGCCGATGCAGAGGAGGCCCTGAAAGTGTTTTTCAAGGGAACACACCCCAGGACTCGCTTCTGGGCTCTGCCTGACGCGCATAGTGAGCCTTGCTCTGGCCGAGGCCCCACGGCTCGGAGCTCAGACCCACCGCCCTGCTTTCAAACGAATGTGTCGAAATGGTTCCCTTCCTTTCCTGGAATCAAATTCATAGAAAATATTACCTACTTGCAACCCATAATTTAAGCAAGTCAATATAATGCCCTAGTTGTGATATTAAAGGAAATAAAAGGCAAATAATTTGTAACAAAATAATACATATTTCATTACATGAATGCTTGGGCAGGGCAACACCGGAGGAGAGGACAAAGCTGTCAGATGATTGTGTCTATTTATAAACAACATGTTTAGATTTAAGAGAAATAAGACACTCATTGACTGAATAATGCAAGACTTTGAATGAAGGCTAAAACACACATTTACACATGCCCTGTGCACAGCAGCGGCCAGTGGGAACGGGGCCTGCAGGTGAGGATCTCAGGACGAGCAGTCCTGGGAAAGCCCCGGGAGACAGGCGGCACGGCCCTCCCTCGGCTCACACGGGGCTCCGTCCCCAGCTAGCTCACAAGTACTGAAACACCTTGTGAAAAATAATAAAGCCACTCTGTGTTTAAATGCAAAACAGTGAGAGTCTCGACTCTGGCATTCACGATGAAGGCTGCCGGCCATGCTTCCAGGTGGGACGCCCAGCTTCCATGATCCCATCTGCTAAAAGGGAGTACTTCACCCCCGACTGCTGGGATGAGCACGAACACCCCGTAAAAGTCCACGGTGCCCCGGGGGGGAAAACTCCCTTTGAGGAGCCCTAGTTTAGAAAAGAGTCTACCGGCCCTGGGTCAACCGCTCCCTGGGCCTCGGTCTTCTCCTCTGTTAAGTGGGGCTTTTTGATGCTAGATAAGATGGTGCGTTTTCCATGGCAGGAGCGCCCTCTTTCTCTTCCCTGTAGGCCTTGGTCAGGCCGCAAATCCCCCATCCTTCCTCTCACTCAAGGAAGCTGGGCTTCCTCGTGTGCTTCCAGAAGCTTCTGTGGGTTGGCCTTGCATTGCATTGGAGCTCCCTTGCCCTTCTACAACCTGTGCCATCCAGAAGCCTCTATTGGACTCTGATGCCGTCACTCAAACATTGCTTGAGCACCTGCTGTGTGCACTGAGAGGCTTGGGAGGGTATGAAAGGAGTCACAGACTGGGCTCAGATCTGAGGCTCAGCACAAGCCCTGTGCTGTCTGAAGGCAGCAGAGAGGGCTTCCTGAAGGAGGGGGCACCTGAGAAGGGCCCTGAGAGTGGGGAGGGTTTGGACATGGAGCTCTGGGGAGGAGAGCATTCTGGAAGAAGCAGTGTAGGGTCAGCGTGTGAGAGGGTGGGGCATGGAAGGCCATCAGAAATCACTCTCGTTGTCACTGGCTTCGTTCAGGTCCCGTCTGCTCCGGCCTGCACCACTGCACCAATGCCTCCTTCATCCACTGGCCCCTGGCCGTGATCCTCCAGTCCACACTGACGCCTTCTGCCAAGAGGGAATCTTCCCCAAATTCACCCTAACCTCGTCCAGTGCCGCGGAGGCCCTCCCCGGCCCCGTCTCCTGCAGGGCAGGCAGGCCCTTGCTCCACCTCTTCCCGTCACTCTCTGCTCCTACCCTCTGGTTTATTCACCTCTTCAAGCAACACATACTTACTAAGCACCTACTGCGTGCCAGATCCGCTCCACAGCCAGGCAATTAGTGAAACCCAGACGGTGAAGTTCCATATCTCACGGAGCTGACGTGTTGGTGGAGAGACAGACAATAAAGAGAACGCAGAAGAGAAGATGACAGGAGGAGTTCAGAGCAGACAGGAGAAACCGAGCAGGGGCGGGCGCAGAGAGCAAGGAAGGGGTGCTTTTGAATATATATTTTAAAATTTAAGAGTTGATCAGATATCATTTTGTCCTTCCTGGCTTAAAAAATTCCAGATTTTGTTCCTGTGACGGTTTTTTTTTTAAAGATTGGCACCTGAGCTAACATCTGTTGCCAATCTTGTTTTTTCTTCTTCTTCTCCCCAAGGCACCCCCCCCTCCCCGTACATAGTTGTATATTTTTAGTTGTGGGTCCTTCTAGTTGTGGCATGTGGGACGCTGCCTCAGCATGGCCTGATGACGGTGCCATGTCTGCGCCCAGGATTCGAACCTGCAAAACCCTGGGCCACCAAAGTGGAGTGTGTGAAGTTAACCACCCGGCCACAGGGCCGGCCCCCCTGTGGCAGTTTTGTGCCTAATTCTGAGGGTGAATTCTGGCTGGACTTGGCTGATCTTGTCAGCCTCACTCCCTTTGCCAAGGATTGGTTCCTGGATGGGCATGTGACTTCACTTTGGCCAATAGTATTTAAGGGAAAGACTGCAGGGCCTTCTGGGAATGATCTCCTGGAAAGGGACATGCATAGAGGAAGCCCTTTTTGCCCCAGTTCCCCTTAATTTTGCTTAAGCTGCTATCATGAGGGGATGTGCTGTGGGAGCTGTGGCAGCCATCTTGTGACCATGAGAGGAGATATCATGGCATGCAAAGAGTGGCAGAGTGGGAGATTAGAAAAAGTTGTGTCCCCAGTGACATCACTGAGCCCCTGAGGACGCACAGGGTCCTTCCCTCAGAACCTCTTCTTCAGCCATTGCTCGAGCTTTAGCTGGCACCTCCTTATTTTGGGTGCTATTTGTTTTGGGTGTGCTGAGTTATGACTGCCCTCAGGCAGCTGGCTGGAGCCCCAGGCTGGCAGCTCTGCCCTCAAGCAGCACCTCCTACTTCCCACAGGAGTGGCCGTGCCCCCATCTCTCTGTAGACCATGGAGGGATGGGGTGCAGCTGAGAAGCCCGAGGCCCCGAGAGTCTGGTGTCCCACTGTGGACCCCCACCGCTATCTTCAGTGACCACTCTCTGCTCTGGCCATTTGGAATTACTCACTGCTTCCCGGACACCCCAGATCTAGCTAGCTCCATGCTTTTGCACTTGCCGTTCTCTCTGCCTGATGGCCCTATTTGCTCATCTCTTTCTGGGAAAATCCTACTCACCCCGCAATGCCCAGTTTGAGATCCAATGCTGCCTCTTCTGCGAACTTCTCCAAGCTTCCAGGCGTCTGCTCTAGTGTCTCTTTTGTGCTTTCTTCGGCCCTGCTACTCACTGCCGTTGGCTGATGGCCTCTCCTGCTGTAGACCAGGCCTTCCACAAGCCCGGGCACTGGGTCTCATTTATATCTGTGCTCCCTGGCCCTAAGGCAAGAACTGGAGGCCTCGGATGAGAGGCTAACGATTTTCATGGGTTAGCTCAATGGGTAAGGTGAGTGGGTGATGAATGAATGAATGTTCTCGACTGCCAGACTGAGGGCAGAAGCGGGCTGGCCTCTCTGTGCAGGCGCAGCACTGAGTAGCGCTGGCACCATGGCTGTCCCAATGATCTGGAGGTGATTGTGCAAGGGGAGCCACCCGGCCCCGAGCCCTCCTGCCACTCTAACCTCCGCTTCTCTCCCTGCGCTCGGGCGGGTGGGTGGCGGTGGCCTCTCAGGGCCAGGCCCACCTCCTTTCTCCCCCAGCCTCTGCCAGCTCCCGAGTCCCGGATCAGCCCCCTGCTTCAGGCTTGTGTGGGGTGGGACGCTGGAGACTGAGACATGTGACAGTCCTCACTGCTTGGGGGGGGTGCGAGGTGGGCGAAATTAATTACCCTGGGTTCCGCAAATCACTTTGAAGATTAAAAAAAAAAAGAAAGCACACGCACCAGCCCTTATCAGGACCCCTGTTACCCTGAGGCCTGCCTCTCCCCTTTGCGAGAGCAGGGGATGTCTCCATTCCACTCCATACCTGTTTTTCTAGAAAATCCGACTTCTGAAACCCAGGCACTTTGGTGCACGGGGCAAGGGTCCTCTCTGGGTGGGGCCCCGGCTGCTGAGAACTGGCTCGCAGTTGCTGCTGGGATCCCAGGCTTCAGATGTAGGTTAGGATTCTGAGCCCGGGATGCCTGGCAGGGGCCCAGCCTCCTGAGCCTCCGTATTTCAGCAAAATGAGGACAGTGACACTTCCGTCGGGAGCCGGCACACAACAGGTGCTCAACAAGCAGAGCTCCCAGCCCTCCTGACTGTCTTGGGGCAGCAGACAGAGTCCGCGCGGCCCCAGGTGAAGGCTGGGCCTGCTGTCTGGGCTTGGTTTCCCAGGTACTCCCCGGGGACCACCCAGCCAGCCTGCCCGCTACGGGGCAGACTCCGGCTCGGAACCACAGCAGCTGACAGCTGCCGGGATGCCAGCCTCCTCCCCACAGTCGGAAAGGCCTTGCCGTGCCGTGCCAGGCCAGGGGCAGACAGCACAGTGGACCCTTGGCATCACATGCCAGACTGGAGCCCTCTCCTTGAGATGTCCTGGAAGGTTCCCCCTGCCCTTTCCTGAAGTGGAAACTGAGGCTCAGAGAGGTCTAGTCTCTGGTTAATGGACACCCAGCTTGGCTGGGGGAGGGGTGGCTGACAGGGAGGCAGATGAGGTTTGGCAGAGGGAAGGTGTGCGAGCTTTTATGGGGCTTCAAAAGTTTGGCATGGTTCAGCTTGAGGTGGGCGAGGCTCCCTCCTTGGGGACACCTCCCCCTCTCGGGTCCTGGCATACCTGCCAGGCAACAGGTGGGCCTCAGAACCAGCTCATTTATGGCTCCAGGTGAGAGAGGGTGGGGCCCCCGTGGGTGAGGGAGGGGGCCTTGGGCTCCAGATGAAAGGCCAGAGGCGCCCGGTCTGCACTCTCCACACCTGGGGCCGGCTCCTGACCTGCGCCCTCACCTGCAGCTCTGGGCTGAGAGCATTCTGGAAAGGGAAGTGCTTCCCTTTTATCCCACTCCCCATGCGGCCCTCTCGATCTGGAGGACGAGTTCCAAGTGCCAGGAGGAGCCCGGCCTGCAAGGGGCACTGCGGGGCCCTGGAGAGAACGGCCTTGTTGGCGGGCCTGGGCTGGAGCAGGCCTTCAGCTCGCTGAGCCTCAGTTTCCTCTTCTGTGAAACAGGAAGAAGGCCGGCCCCCCAGCAGGGTTGCGGAGGAGATTTTTTTTTTTTGAGGAAGATTAGCCCTTAGCTAATATCTGCTGCCAATCCTCCTCTTTTTGCTGAGGAAGACTGGCCTTGAGCTAACACCCCTGCCTATTTTCCTCTACTTTATATGTGGGACGCCTACCACAGCATGGCTTGACATGTGGTGCCATGTCCGCACCCAGGATCTGAATCGGCGAACCCCAGGCCGCCAAAATGGAACGTGCCCACTTAACCACTGCGCCGCTGGGCGTGCTGAGGAGATTAAATGTGATAGAAACATAGCTGGCTCTGGGAGCTCCCAGGCCTGGGCTCATGGCAGTGGAGACCCAGCTTGTGAACAGGGAGCAAGAGGGCAGTGAACTTGGGGATGCCGTCTCCTGTGGGCGATGGGACAGCAGTTGGTGGCATCTACCTGCTGACAGACTCTGAGCCACCCTTTGCCGTTGAAGAACTCACAGTGTGACGAGAGAAGAAAACATCGACGATGCTGCCGGGGATGGGACGACAGGATGACTAGCGTTTATGCAGCACTCACGCTGGGCCGGCCCCGTTGTAAATGCTTTGTGTATTCTAACCCATCTGGTGCCTCCTCCACACCATCCCAGGAGGCTGGTATTTTATGGCCATTCTCAGTTTTGGGGTGAGAAACTGAAGCACAGAGAGGCTGGGTCATGGCCTGAGGACACAACGCACAGCTAGAAAGTGGCAGACCAGGATCTGAACCCAGGCTGTCAGGCTCTCCTTAACCCAGGCACTCCTTTTAACCACTGGGTCCCGCAGCCTTTTGGAGAAAGCCGAGCATCTTCCACCGAGAAGGAAGTACGGGATCTGGGAGCTGCCTGCGGATCTTCTGAACGACAGCCTCTCCTGCTCAAACACCATCACTGGCTCCCCAGTGCGTATGGGACCAAGGCAGGCCCTGCTCTCCTGACCCCTACGTCCTCCTCACCCTCCACCACCCATGTCACCTGCTGGCCGCTCCTTGTCCGGCGCAGTCGTTCTCTACTCCTTGCTGCCCCACACTCTGCCCTCTCTGCCCAACCTTGTCTCCCTTCCCACAGCCAGCTCCCGCACGGCCTTGTCTCCTGGTTAGAGTGAACGGTCCCCCATCCCTCCCCGGGCTGGCGGGTTCCTGGTCCTGTCGCCAGACCCAGTCCCTCCAGGGGGTTCTCAGAGGCGCTGGGTCTCAGTACTGCGTTCATTTGATCACATTTTTGTTTACACCCGTGAGTGTACGGTAGATTTGTGTGTATTATAGAAAGCCTGGGAAGTAGAAAAGTGGAAGACAAGGAAGGCTCTGTGGCCCTGCGCCCTCCCGGGCGGAGCTGCTGTTAGCGACAGGGCGTCGGGAGCCATGGGTAGTCTCAGAGCGTTTATTTGGACTTCCACAGGCAACGGGAAGCCCCGCCTTTCCCTTTCTTGTTTCGGGGTCCTTTCCCAGGGGAGGGAGAGGTCCTGCTGCATCCAGCCTAAGTCTCTCCCAGGGGTTCCCCACGGGTCACGCCCTCAGAAGCAGTGGACCCCCTGGGAGGCTGCCATCTTGGGTTGCAGAGGTGGGCAAGAAAGAGAGTCTTCACTGGGATTGGCTCAGAGGGGTCAGGAGTTCTGGGCACCCCATTAAATGAGGGCTGGGGCATTGCTAAATAAGCCCGGCAATCCAGCTGACCAGCTCCCCAGGGGCAGGGGCCTCTGTCTGCCTCGTCCTCTCCTGTGTCCCCACGGCCTGCAGCAGTGCCCGACCCCGGTGCAGGTGCTCCCGTGCGTGGCAGGAAGGAGGGAGAAGTGCGGTGTGCAGAGGTGGGGAGACGGCACAGACCCGAGAGCGGAGGGCCTTGCCCGCGGTCCAAGGCTTGACCGTCAGAGGCTGGGCTGTGGCCACGGGGTGCAGGCGGGGGAGAGCCCTGGGGCTAGGATGGGGGAGGGGCTCCCCGCGGGTCAGGAGGCCCGGCCCAGCCACCTGCCCACGGTGGGCAGAGGAAGTGGAGGCTACCATGTCAGAACACCCGCCCGCCCGAGGGCAGCCTGGCTTTGGAGCCATTTATCACCGGCAGCAATTCCAGGAACACAGAGATATCGGGCAACAGAGGATGTGGAGGGAGGGGGTGCCTTTCTCCAAGAAGCGGGGACCCCAGGCCCTTGGCATCTGGGAAGGTGTGAGTCTGCCCTGGGTAACGCTGGCTTTTAGGGGTGTCCACTAGGTGCCAGGCACTGTGGGGACTCTCATGGCTCCAGGTGCTGCAGCAGTCCCCTAGGTCGTGCCCCTGGGGACCAGCAGAGCCAGATTCACATCCGGCAGTCTGGGGCTGGAGCTCGCACACTGATGTAGAATGCTCCTGTTAGAACCCAAGCCAGGCGGGGCCCTGTTCTCTGCCCAGCACCCCACGTGGCTCCCACCTGCTCAGAGAAGTCAAAGCCCTTAAAGCGCCACAGCACCAGCCGAATCTGCCTCTGGCCTCATCTCTTACCACCCTCCCTCTTGCTCTCTCCCTCTCCAGCTGCAGATTCCTGCTGGCCCGCCGCCCGTCTCAGGGCCTTTGCACTCGCTGGTCCCTGGCCCCCTGCTGCTGGAATGCTCCTCCCCTATTTAGCTGCTTGGCTCACTCCCTCACCTTCAGGTCTCTGTTCAGAAATCTCCTCCTCCAAGAGGCCTTCCCTGACCACCCGTGTATGCCCTGCACCCTTGACACCTGCTGTCTAATAGAGCAACCCCGGGTCCCGCGTGGCTCCTGAGCACTTGAAATGTGGCGAGTCAGAATGGAGACATGCTGTGGGGGTCGAACACATGCCAGATTTCCAAGATCTAGTATAAAAATAACATGAAAGATCTCATAATAACTTTTGTATTGATTACATGTTGCCATGATAATATTTTTGGGTCTACTGGATTAAATTAAATGTATTATTAACATTAATTTTATCTGTTTCTTTTTACTTTTTTCAAAGTACCCACAAGAAAACTGAGAATTACATAGGTGGCACCTTCACCCTGGTCTCCCTCTCTCCTGGCACTCTGCCATTTGCCAGTACGGGCTCACTTGTCTGTCTGTCCATCTGTCTGTCACCTGGCCTCCTAGCGGGAGGACGAGCTGGGCGCCTGTTTCTCCGCTGCCCCCGGCACACACACTAGCAGTTGTGGAGAGAGTGAAGGGCCTGCTCGGAGTCCGGGTTGCTCTGGGCTTTGTTCCTGAGCCTCTGAGCTTGGATGGTGGTGGGGTATCGGGGTGGAGTGCTGGGGTCCCCGGTGGGGTGGGCAGGGCACTGCGTGCGGGAAGAGCAAGATCTGGATCCAAGGAGCCTCTGGCTCCCTTGGTCCCTCTGCACTTACTGTGTGTCCTCTGAGGATGGCGCTCCGCCTGGGGTTCTGATGGGCTCCTGGGAGCGGTCCTGTGGGCTCCAGCGGGCGGGAGGGGCTGCGGCTCTGCCATCTTGGCTGACTCACACCTCAGCTGGACCACGTGATTGAATGACCCGGGCCCTGGAGGGAGACCACCACCTTTAACGTGAGGGTCCTGGGGGAGGCGGTGGAAATGGGAGAGTCAGGCCTGGTTTGGTTAGGAAGTCCCCGCACCTTCTAGGGTGGGGCAGGGCCCAGAGGGGCCTGGGGACTCACAGGGGGACACGGCATGGTCCATGTCCTTGAGAGGGATCTCCCAGTGAGTGGGGTAAATAGCCGGGTTGGTCAGGGAGGGGCTGTGGGACTCCAGAAGTGAGTGTGGCCTCTGCCTGGGTGGATCAGAGAAGCTTCCTAGAGGAAGGGACACTTCCTCCGGTGGGGAAAGCTGAGTGGGGCCTGCGAGCAGCTGTACAGGGGCGTGGGGTGGGCACGGAGGCTGTGAGGCTGGAGCGATGGGGTCCCGGCAGGAGTGGGAGCTTGGCCAGAGGGGCTGTCAGGGGCCTGGCTGCCCTCGAGGGGGCTCCGGCCTGCCCTGGGGCTCTGCGACCGTGTGGGTGTGTTGGCTGCTGCTCCAGCTCTGCCCAAAGTGGGACCAGAAAAGCCCGGGCATCCCCTGGCAAGTCAGCCAGCCCCCAGTTCATCGCTGGTACCTGGGACGTCTGTCCAGCTGCAGCTTACACACCTTCCAGCACTAGGTGCCCAATCCTTCCAGGGCAGCTCGTGACCAGGATAAACGTCCTCCTTGGGCCAAGCTGAGTTTGCCCCCTGTGCCCACTGCTGCCTCCCGCAGGTCTGGGTTCCAGCCTCAGGGACAAAATGCTCCTGCTCTGAGTGCCCCGCAGCAGCCCTGCAGAGACTTGGGACAGCGACAGGGCCCCGTAGGCGGCTCCTCTCCAGGCAGGACCCCTCTGAATTCTTCGCTGCTCCTTGCAGCCCCATCTCCAGCCTGGTCTCCTCCCAGGAGCCTCGCAGCCGGTCGGCCCCTTGTGCGGGGAGGCACAGAGAGAGGGTGAGCCCCTGCCCTGAGGACTGAGGGGCGTGTCCCCCTGGCTTGTCTGTGGCTCTGTCCACAGTTCTCTCAGCCTCAGTTTCGTCCTCTGGGAAGTGGGTATGACTCACACAGCATCCTCACAGGGTGACAGTGCGGCCGGCTCGCTGAGCGCGCTCCCGTCTGTCCCAGGGAGCAGGGTTTTGAGTGTGTGCCGCCAGGCGGGTGGGCATGAAGGCCTGGCCCATGCGGGGTTAGGAGGCCACTGGCTCTGGAATGAACACCCCACTGCATGTAGGGGGCGGGGAGGCGGAGTGGGGGGCAGTGGGGAGCCAGGAGCGATTTCACACCTGCACATAATTACTGAGTGATTCGCCGTCTTGGAATTATTTTTTTATTCATCTTTTATTTGGTTTCAAATAAAATGAGAGAGAGACCAAGAGGGCCTGGGAAGGGCCAGCAGGGAGCTGCTGGGGCACCAGGTCACTGCCCCTTGCTGTCACCCGGTCTGGGCAGCTGGCCCTGGGGCTTGCCTGGCCCTCGAGCGAGGACGTCCATTTGCTCTGGGCCTGGCTCCCTCAGGGGAAGGTGGGAGCCCTGTTGTAGGCAATGGAGACCCTGCCCTGGTTCTGGGAGAACGTGTGCGCGCGCGCGTGTGTGTGTGTGTGACCCAGTGGGTGTGACCCATTGCTGGGCGGGACTCGGTGTGTGACTGAATTTATTGGGGATATATCTGAGCAGGTGGGCACTCACAGCGTATCTGAACACGTGCGTTTGTCGGGACAGTGTGTGTGTGTGTGCACGAGTGTCTGTATGCCGTGGAGGAGGTACAGGGGTTGTGAGGGGCCTCCCAGGGTGCTGACAGCAGAACCACTGAGGGGCGTTCACAACACAGATCCCGGGCCCTATTGCAGACCCAACTGACACAGAGCAAAGGGCAAAATTCGTGAATCTTCATTTTCAACAATCCTATTTTTTTTTTAAAGATTGGCACCTGAGCTAAAATCTGTTGCCAATCTTCTTTTTCTTCTTCTTTTTCTCCCCCAATCCCTCAGTACATAGTTGTATATTTTAGGTGTGGGTCCTTCTAGTTGTGGCATGTCGGATGCCGCCTCAGCATGGCTTGATGAGCGGTGCCATGTCCGTGCCCAGGATCCAAACTGGTGAAACCCTGGGCCGCGGCAGCAGAGTGCATCAACTTAACCACTCGGCCACGGGGCAGCCCCTTAACAATCCTAATTTTTGACTTCCTGATAGAAGTGACCCAACGACTCTTACGCGTCCTGGAGTTTGAAAATCGCTGCCTTATTTTATTTTGCATTGTAGAATCTTTGGCAGCTTGAAAACTTTATAATAGTCAGATTCTTTGGGCCCTTTAAAGTCTTTAGAACTCCGGAATATTCTGGTTTCAGAGGGAAAGGAGAATGTTAAGAATCGTTACAACTTCCAAGCGTTTTGACTTTCACAGAACCACTCGAATTCTAGAATGTTCCGATGCTTTGGAGCGGGGTTTTTCGAATGTCAGACACTCCTGCTCCTCCTGTAGAACCTCTGCCCTCCCCATATCGAACCTGCTGGTTCTTTCTTTTTAGTTCAGTCAGACACCATTTATCCTCTTTTTTATTTTTTCAACTTATTCTGGAATAACCAGACTTGCAGAGACAGTAAAAGATTTCCTGCAGAGCCCAGCCCAGCTTCCCCTGATGTTGACACCTGGAACGACAGGCGCAATTATTAGAACTAGGAAATTAACACGGAGGAGAAAAATGCCGTTAACTCATCTGAAGACTTTGCCTGAATTTTGCCGATTTTCGCCCCAGTGTCCCTTTTCTGGCCCAGAATCTGACCCAGAATCCCACAGAGCCCTCGGTTGTCGTGTCTCCTTTGTCCCTGCTTTGGGACAGCTCTTTGGTCCTGTCCGGTCACACACAATTTGAGAGAACGCTGGTCAGTTATTTTGACAAATGGCCATCAGTTTGGGTCAGTCTGGTGTTTTCTCATGAGCGGATGAGCTTGTGCGTTTGGGCGGGAACGCGGCAGAGGTGCTCCTGGGGCATCTGGTCGGGGACACGAGGCGTCTTTTTACCGCCCACTTCCACTATCACTCAGACTTTTATCTGAACTGATCCCCTTTTCTGAGTTACTGCCTGAGTTAATCTAACCGTAAGAAATGACGTCCCCCAATTGTGATGGCTTTGATACACGGTAGCTAATTTTAATGGCTTTTTCCTTGTCCCACCTAAAACCATCTCGAGGACCTTGGGAGCTGTGTGTGGCTCTCGGGACGAGTGTCCCTTCAGACGGCGCAGGATCCTTGGAACCGGGCAACGTGGATCTCGTTTATTATTATTGCTTTCAAAGAGCCAGCAGCGCCGTCAGGACTCGGGCTGTCCCATCTCTCTTCGAGGGAGTCTCTGGAGACCTTTGGGGAAGCCAGGCCCCAGGCCTCATCTGGCGTCCGACCTCGCTTCCCGGCTTCCCAGTCGCCGGGAGGGTTGCGTCTTGTCCTCAGCACCAGGGAGTCGCGGCCTGTTAGCAGCTTTGGGGTGAGGCCCTGCACTCTGCCACCTGATCCAGTCCCCGCGGCTGGGTGAGCCCCACCGTGCTGAAGTAGCCCTGTCCCTTCGGCGGCCTGCAGAGGGATTGACCACCCCTCAGCGGACGCGCAAACTCCCACGGAGGAGAACTGAGAGGTCTGTGAAGCTGCGGGGTCTGGCTCCAAGAGGGAAGCGAGAAGCGGGAGCTCGTGCAGACGCTGTGGAAGGCGCCGCGTCAGCCCGGGCCACCACGCCTGAGCGCATCACACTGAGCCGAGTCCATGCCGTTTCCTAATCTCCTGGGAACGCGGCTCACTGGGAGCTCCTCCCCGAGGATGGCGACAACACCACCTTCACACTAACAGAGGCAGCCGCCCTTCAGCCAGCCGATGGCATGCTGTGCCTCCAGCAGAGGAGCGACGTCTCCCATGTCACTTGGTCCCTTCTGGCTGAGCCACTGCCCCTCCGACGTCTGTGACTTAAACGCTGAGACTCGGGGTGACCACCGTTAGTGTGCCTTATGTCTCGACAGCTTGGAAATGAGGTGGTGGGGGGAATGATGAGTTCAGATACACTGATATATTCACACAAAAGCAGGAAAAAGTCCACATAAATTCTACAGTTTCCATGTCTGCAATCAGTTGCGTGGCCTCAGCTGTGCTGATCACTTCCTTTTTTCCCTGTCCCGTCCAGAGTCCCCTCGGCCCTTCTCTGAGCTCGGCTCCCAGCCTCAGGCTTCGTTCCTGAGCGGCTCTGCATTGGGGTTTTGTCTACACTGGGCCACTGCGGTGTTCTATAACCCCGGGACACAAGTGTGCCCAGCAGCACCCCAGAGGGCCCCTGACTCCCGGTGCCCACATAGTGACCCTGCTGCCAGCGCCCAGGAGGCCCCTCAGAAACCTTGGCTTTGGGGGTCTCGAGGTGCCCTCCCCCTCGGACTGGAGGCAGCGACCAGCCCGCCCAGGAAGGAGCCGAGTGGGAGCAGACGCTGGGGCATCCTCTGGAGGGTGCCGGACAGCAGGCCAGCGGCCCCCAGTGCCAGGCCCAAGCATGGCGGCTGTGAGGGCAAGCCAGGCGGGCTGGGGCCTCTGGGGACTTGCGTGGCCTCTCTTCTCCCACCCTGTCCCTGAGCCCTGCCACCTGCTGTCCTGGCAGCTGGGCCAGTTCTGGGGCTGAGGCATGTGGGGAGGGCTGCCCGGCAGGTGCTGTATCTCAGGGGTGAAGGCACGCCCCGTGGGGCCACAGCAGCAGGGTGCCCTGTCACATCTCCCGGGGCAGCGGACTCGCAAGGGACTCCCTCAGCAGCCCAGGGGCTCGAGAGACAGCTTCGTGCCATGTGGCCTGACGTCTCCGGGTGGGCGAGACTCATCTGCCCCTCCCTCCAGGACCCTCACGCACGGAGCCCATAGCCCCTGCTTCCCCTAGAGAGCAGGTGCTCCACTCAGCCTTGACTGTGCTCAGTCACTGAATGTCACACAACCCCCGGAAGTGGGAACTTTTGGAGATGGGGAAACTGAGGCCCAGAGAGGCCAGGATTCCAGCCTGTGAAGTCGGGCTCTGGAATCCACAAGCCTGGTCAACTTGCTGCGAGCGCTGCCTCCACTGCCCTGGATCTCGTGGAGAGGCGACCCGCACGGACTCAGGGCTCAGAGCTGCACCCCAGGCTGGCGTTTGCTCCCTGGCAGCCCATGCAGGCTGCCCTCCGCCTCCGCTTGCACCCCCCCGACACGCACACCTCAGCAGCCCACTCACCCCTGCGTGCTCTGACAGTGAGGCTGCTGTGACCTGCAGGGGGCTAGAGTCTGCCTCCCTGTGACTTCCCTTAGAGTCCTGCCCCCTCCCAGGCTGTGGTCTCCAGCCCACACCCTCCCCTTTTCTGAACAGACCCTAGGACGTCCTTGCTTCTGCTCCAGAATAAGAGTTCTTTTTATTCCTCTCAGGGGCAATCTGCATAGTGCAGAACAGAATTGCACAACCGCCTCCCTTGTGTTGGGTATGTATCTTAGTGTCTGAACTAGTCAGTTCGTTCTTTAGAGGCACTATCCCATTGTTGGTTCCAATTAGTTCTCAAGTAGGCCTTAAAATGCGTTTCGTTGGACATAACTGTGACTTCCAAGTCTCGAGAATTTTACTTTTGCCTCTTTTCTGCCCCATTACGCTCAAGGGCATTGGGAGGGCATCTTTGGGGGGCCTGCCTCTAATGCCCTCACTACAGCAATAACCAACACCAACACCCACTTTCCCCACCGACGTCTTATGAACGCCCACAGCTACCACATTGGAAGACTAGGGCTCAGAGATGTGGAGGGACTCCCCCAGGGTCGCACGGCCACATGAGCTAACGAGGAGGCTGACTCACACTTTCTGTTTCCTGGTGCCAGGCATCGGCCGCGTCTCTCTTACGCCAACCCTCTGAGGGAGGTGCTGTGTGGCCCCATTTTCATAGGTGGGGAAACTGAGGCACAGGGTGTTTAGTTACCTGCCTAAGCCGCACAACCATCCTGTGGCTGAGCTGGGATCGTAACCTGAGCAGGCTGGTGGGTCCATACTCTTCACCCCCAAACCATTCAGCCTCCTGGGGCTGCTAGGGACTGGCCTTTGCTCCACCACAGACGCTGGGCCAGGGTGGCCCCAGGTGGTCTCTCCGTGACAGGGGGACACCACTGTCTTCCCCAGGGGGATGGGGCAACGTCCACACAGTGCTCGGCTGCCCTCCCAGCACAGGGTGAGTGCTTAGGGAATGAGAAGAAAAAGAAAAGAAGTGTTTAAAAAGCCCAGCCAGACACCCACGCCGAGGTGACCCCTGCCCTCCGCCCCGCGCGTCCATGATGTCCATGCTTCTCCCAGTGCCTGCAGCCCCACAGCGCCCGTGGTCCCCGCACTCGGGCCGCCTGGCCGCCCAGCCCCTCCTGCTGGGGGCCTTTGTCCCCCGGCTCCCCCCTCCTTTGAAGGCCGCCTCCGACCCCGGCGTCCAGGATCTCAGCGCCGTCTCCCACGCTGCATGGCGCCTCCCTTCCCAGCCTCATTGTCTCTCTCCGACCCTTCTCATGCTGTGACACGCGGATTCATTCTTGTGGGTCCTGTTATGTGACCATTAGCTCCCCCAGGACGGGGCTTTTTTCTGACACACTCCCTGCTGTACCCTCAGCACCCAGCGAGTGCCTTGCACCCGTAAGGTTCTGGAAAAACAAGTGCAGAATGAAAGCATGCTCCGTGCTTGGAGCGGACCTGTGGGAAACCATCTTCCTCAAGGAGCTGACATTCTGTGGGTGACAACAGTGCTGTACTGGGGACTCCCACCCTGGAAGTGGGAGCCCTCTGGCTGAAGCCAGCCCAGGGCCTCAGAAGAGCCTACCGGCCTCAGGCCCCGGCCGGCAGGGGACAGGCGTAGGAGTTGGGGAGGGGCAGAACTTGGAAATTTGACATTAATACTTCAGGACCTAATTCATAAAAACATCTAATTACAGGGTGCCAGTGTTTAATTGTAATTTCGGTAATGACCTGCAACTGCATACAAATTATAGGGTAATCAACTCAAACGTGCTCGCAGCTGCTGCAAATGCCATTTAACCTAACGTGAGCCCTGAAGCCAGCGTCCCCGGGGCTCAGACAAGGGCAGAGTGCTGGGGATGTCCTTCACGGGGCTTGTGACACCACAGCCAGCGAAGAGCGTGAAGCCGGCTGCAAACGCCAGCTGCTGGGAAGTTTTACCCCTCCCCCCACCCCACGAAGAGGGGCCTCCTCCTCGGCCCCAGTTTCAGGAGCAAGAAGGACTCAGGTCAAGCCCAGACTGCATCTGGAAGCGTTCTCCGGGTGGAAGAGGATGTTCAGCCTCCTGGTTGGCTTGGAGCAGGTGGAGAGCCCGGAGATGGGTGTGGCTGGCTTGGCTTCCTCTGTACCCATGGGGGGGTGGACCAAATTAGAGGTTGGGAACCGGTGGTCCCTGATGTGTTTTATTTGGGCTGCATCATACTCTGGAAGAATGAATCTGGGAGCCTTAGACAGGCATGTGCTCTCTTGTAACCACACTCCCCTCTGCTCCCTATTGTCTCCCCAGCAGCCCATTTCTTCCACTGGCACTTTTACCACCTGGGCCCTGTTAGCACTGAATTGCCTGGACTTTTCCAGAGGTGGTGCCCAGGGAAAGAGGAACATGGGCTTTGAGGCCACCCCCCCACCCTGGGGTTGAAATCTATACCCTGTCCCTGGCCAGCTGAGTGACCTTGGGTAAGGAAGGGCTCTCTGAGCCTCTCCACATGCAAGAGCGATTATGCACGTGTATAAAGTGCCCCGCTCGCAGGGTTTGGCCGGCGCAGTCTCCAGCTGCAGAAGGCAGTGTTGCGTGGTGGTGAGTGTGGGCTCTGGTGCTGCCGCCCGGGTTCCAGACCGGCCCGGTGCCCATGAGCTTCCTGGACCTGCACGTGCTGCTCCACCTCTCGGAGTCCTCGTCTCTCCGTCTGTAAACGGGGATATCCCACAGAGTGCCCCCACCTCCGTGGGTTTATGGAAAGAGTTCATGAATAGGAGGGGCTTAGAATGGGGCCCGGCACACGTGAGAACTCAAGAAACGGTAGTCGTGCCTGCCTACCTGTGCTGGGGCACTGTGCATACTGTGGAGGACAGGAGAGCCCAAGTTCTTGCACATGCACACGCACAAGCATGCACACACACACCACATACATGCACACAGTCACGCCACACTCCTCCTCTCCCTCTCCTTGAAAACTCTCCTTTGTTGATCTATGTGGAGAACTCCTATTCATCCTTCAAAACCCAGCTGGTTTCTCCTCCTCTGTCCAGTCTTTGCAGCTCCCCTTCCCCCTCTGGGGCAATATCTGTTGGGGGCCGGCTGCTCTTATGGCCTCCGGCTCAGGAGGCCTTTGGCTTATCTCTGTCTCCAAGGGGGAGTGTCTCGGGGTGTTCGGTGGCTGGTGTCATAACCATCCTCAGCAAGGCACTCAGAAGAATTCGTTGAACTGATCCTGATGAAGGAGCCAGCAAGGGTGACCCTCAGAGGACTTCTAAGCTGGGGTAGATGCTTTTCAATTAACTTTCTGAAAAAGGAAACTCATGTTTATATGGAAAAAAATCTGTAAGAGTGGGAAAGTTCATAGGGTAAAAGGAAGATTTTCCTTCTCAACCTCTTGAGTTTTCTAGATGTGGCCAGTGTTCATAGTTTCTAGTCCCTCACTGCGGACATTTTCTATGCATCCACACGCATTAGATATGTCTACAGACGGACCCCTCTAGAAGCATTGTCTGCATCTCTTTTTCCATTTGCTAGTATTTCAAACATCCTTCCATTTCAGATTTCACAGCCCCCCCGTGCGTTTCAGTGGCGCATGGTGTTCAGGGGACCGGGTGTCTCCTGATTTGCTGAGCTGGCCCCTATTTATAGGCATTTGGGCTGTTTCTGATTTTGCTGCCCAAGCCAGGCTGCATGAACATCTTTGAACCTATGCCTTGGAATACGTATCTGCCAGGAGTGGGGTATTCGAAGGTAGGCAGGTCCCTGACTGGCCGGGCCAGCCCCCTGCTGCGGGGCCGTTGGTTGCTGTTGGTCCTTTGGCATTTCATGCGTCTTTTGGCTGCCAAGCGCAAATTCTAAATGCCTTAGAAACAGCCTTACCTCTGTGGCTTCCAGCCAGGGTTCAGGTTCAGGAGCGCCATGGTTTGACGGGAAACACCCTCCTGGGTGAGAAGAGGTCCAGACGGGCACACCTCTGCCATCCCCCGTCCCCCGTCACCACCAAACAACGGGCACCTCTGCTTTGCCCAGTTTTATGTGGATTTGTTACTGTGAAAGTGCAGTTTCTCAGCTAAAGAACCATGTCCGAAGGCCCTGATTTAGTCAGGAAATCCTTCCCCCTCCAGGTTTCAGATCCAGGGAAACTGA
Organism: Equus przewalskii; assembly: GCF_037783145.1. Lineage (NCBI taxonomy): Eukaryota > Metazoa > Chordata > Mammalia > Perissodactyla > Equidae > Equus > Equus przewalskii. Next base: position 4,131,425 of record NC_091845.1, read on the forward strand.
GGCCTGGGGAAAGGTGGCGGAGGCCCGGCCCGGCCCGGCCCGGGTGGGCGGTGGCCGACACCTGCCTTTGCCGGGCAGCTCCATCGGGGCCCGGCAGCCCTGTCCGCCGGCCTAATCCGTTTTCTGCCCAGCTGAACAGCGGTGGAGGCTTATTTCTCATCCCATTTTAATGCAAAGGAGGCTGCCAGGCCTGGCTTGTTCTGAGCTCGGTGACAGTGGCCGTGAATGGGGACCCCAGTAACGGGGACAAAAATGTGACAGGGCCCTCCATCATGGCATTGTCTGACAATCGGGACATTATGGTCGCTCCTGGAAGCCTCCCTGGGAAGGGGCGGGGCCCCCGCCTGGTATGCTAAGCAGACCCCGGCCGCCCGCCTCGGGCCACCGGCCTTGGCCTGGTCAGTAACTCCATTGTGTCGGGAGCTGGGACCTGAGCAATTCAAAGGGTCCCCCAGCTGCCTCCCTCCCACCTCCTGCCACCGAGACCGGGACGTGCGGGGTGCGGTGGAGGAGCTGTTGGTCCCACCACCCTGCTGCATGGCCCCAGGACAGGGCTGCCCTCTCTGGGCCTCAGCGGGTGACAATAGAAGTGACAATAGTGACAGTCACCGCACAGCTGCGAATATTCTGAGTTTGCTACAAGAACTTGACATGCATCCTCTCTAATCCTCACGGTAACCTCAGGATGGGGCTTCCGCCACGTCCCGCTGGTGCAGGAGGCACCTCGAGGCAGTCACGGGCATGGGGAGTGGGCTGTGGGATGAGGGTGCAGCTGCAGGATGCGGGATGCGGGATGCGGGTGTGGCTGCGGGATGGGGGATGCTGTGAGAGTTGTCAAGTGCGAGCCGCATGTGAAATCTCCAACTTCCTGGTAGCCACATTAAAAAACTGTAAAAAGAAACAGGTGAAGTGAATTTTAATAGTATAATTCATGTAAGTCTAATCATTTTGGCATGTAATCCATATTTAAAATACTATTGAGACATTTTACATTTCTCTTTTCTTACTAAGCCTTTGGAATCTGGTGGGTATGGGACTTACAGGACACCTCGGTCCAGACGCCCCCATCTGAGTGCGGACAGCACGGCCCCACAGAGGACCAGCAGGGGCGCTCATGGTCTCCCGGGCCGCTGGCGGACTCTGTGACCCCGGGCAGGCTACTCCGCCTCTCTGGGGATCAGTTTCTCCCTCCGACTCCCTTCACAACCTGGTGAAGAGGAAGTCCCAGGACTGTTTTCCTCTGTGAAACCTCCCCGTGCAGAACCCATTCTGCAGGCATGGAAACAAAGGCCCGCTCACCTACGGACACCCAGGAGGGAGGGCCACACTGCCCTTTCCCCTGCTCCTATGAAGTCAGGCTGGGCGAGTCCTCCCGCTCCACTCTCTTCAAAGATCCACTCACCGACGAATGAGAATGCTGCTCCCCAGGATGAGCACCCGTGCCCGGGAACCGGGGCCACCCAAACTCAGAGCCACCGGCTCTGCGTGCCAACAGCTTCGGGAAAGTCACTTGCCCTCTCCACCTGGGTTCCTCAAGGGCAAGTCCAGGGTCTCCGCGTCAAGGACAGGGAGGTCAACATTTGCAAGCTGTAAAGGGCAGTTCCAGGTCAGGGGTGGGAGGACGAAGGGAGTGGGTGTGGACACAGCTCCTTTCTCTCCCCGCCCTCACCCTCCCCAGACCCCATTGATCGGAGGAGGCTCCCGTCCTAGAACCACAGGCTCGCCCCTCTGCCAAACCCCCGCTCTTCTCCATTTGTGACTGGACACTTTCCAGGGCCGGAGCTGGGACAGGCGGTAATGGACCACGGAGTGAGTTATGGAGCCACGAGAGGCGACCTCAGAGGCAGTGGGGGCTGGGGTGGCAGGGGACGTGGGCCCTGGTGCGGTTAGGGTGTGGTGTGCCTCCCGTCCCCCTGCCCTGCCTGGCTCCTCTGCCGTGCCCACAGTCCTCTGAGCCTCCCAGGTTGGCTTGGCAGCTCCACTTTCCAGAACTGGAGCCCGAGGCCCGGAGGAGAGAGAGGCTCGTCCAAGGCCACCGTAATAAGTAAACTCTGGAGTTCGAGCCCTTCTCTCCTGGTCCAAAGGTGCCTGGGGACCCTCCCAGCAGCCTGAGCCCCAAGCCCTACCCACACCTGCTCCAGCGCTGTAGGGCCCAGCCCTGGGGCTCCCAAGCCTGCTCTCCCTGGCCTTGGGTCGGGTCCGCCTGCTTTAGGACGCTGGTCCCATTGCTTCCCATCTTTACGTGCTGTGTGACCTTGGCCAAGTCCCTATTCACTGGGTCTCGGTTTCCTCATCCACAAAATGGGGAGAATGAGTTTGGCAGCTGCTCACAGAGCTGTCGGGAACAATGCGAGAAGGACTGTTAGGCCTGGCGCCTCAGGACGTGCGGGCCTGACCTTGACTCTGGGCATCTAGGATCCTGGAGCCCAGGTTCAGACCGGGGGTCCGATGAGCCCTGGGCTGGCCCAGAGAAGGGTGGACCTGTGTCCCCCGGACCACTCTGAGCTGCTGAGGCCCAGACCCTGGAGTGGCCCCTGACCACAGAAGCTTTGTGCACCCTGCTGTGCCTGAAGGGAGGAAAGGCCGCCCCAGCCAGGGTCAGGGGGAAAGGCCTAGGGGTCTGCAGAATGATCCAGGGGACCTGGGGAGGCCCTGCCAGGGTGCCTACACGCGAGTAGCCATGAGCCAGGGCCCCAGGGATCCCTTTGTTCCTCTTCACCAGGTCGTGAAGGGAGCTTCAGAGGGGGAAACCGATCCCCAGAGAGGCAGAGTGGCCTGCCTGGGGTCACAGAGTGGGCGAGCAGCCTGGGTGGCTGTGAGTGTCCCCGCTGGTCCTGAAGCCTGTGGGCTTGCCCCTGCCTGTGGCGCACAGTGAGAGTGGAGGAGCCACACTCTGGTTCTCGGAGCATCAGTTGACTGCTTGCTGTGTACTGAGCACCAGGTGTTGGTGCAGACCGAGCAAAGCAGTCCCAGCCTCAGCGGCAGGACCGCCCGGCCCAGCGGGGCCCTCGTCCGCCTGAAGGGATGCAGGAACAAGTGCCGATGGAAACCTGCCTGGCTGATGGAGGGGATGGGAAACACGCAGCGGCAGAAAATCCCTGAGCGGGGGTCGGTGGGAACCAGGGATGGACTGGGGCTCCGGGGGGCCCCCTGAGACAGGACGGCAGAGGGGGGAGGAGGGTGTCTCAGGCAGAGGGAGCCGAAGTGCCGGGTCCTGAAGCGGGAAGAAGCTTTTGGGGGCCCAGGCACAGTGTGACTGGGGTGCAGGGTGAGGTGAGGGGCAGGGCTTGACACTGGAGACTCAGCGAGGCCGAGGCGGGGCGTCAGGCTTTGTTCCCCTGGTGGGGGGAGGGGATGTTGGGCTGCGTTGGGCCAGGTGGCGGAGTCCCCGCTTGCTCGGTGGGGAATCTTTGCAGGAGGGTGAGAGAGGCCGGGACACTCACTACGAGGCTCTTGCAGCCACCTGGATGAGAGTGACGGTGGCAGGCCCTGGGTGGCAGAGGAGGAGGAGGGGAGAAGTGGGTGGATTCGAGATCTATTTAGGAGGGCGAATGGCAGGCTCAAGGCTCCGACATGGGAGGTGAAGGAAAAAGACAAGTGAGGACGATGCTGAAGTTTATGGTCTGAGCAGGAAGATGTGGGGGGACAATCAGGAGTTCCACATTGGCCTCGTCGAGTTGCCTGTGAGATCTTCACATGGACAGCACGCACAGTTAGTGGGATGCACTGGGGTGAATGTCGCCTAGCAGCAGATAAGGTCACCTGGAGACAGACATGGAGAGAGCAGGGAGGATGGGCCCATGGCTGGGCCAACTTGAACTTGGGTCCCATTAATCAAGGTCTACACATAGAATGAGGAAGGTGACATTTGTGCTTTATGCTGCTCAGATTGATCCTGTGCCTGGTGCTGGTTGAGAGGAACCAACCAGGACTGGGAGGAGTCCGCAGACACCATTTGGTAAGTGAGGCTGGGGAAATGACACGCTCCGTCTGGAGTCTTTGCAGGTTCCCCCAGGCAGGGGGAGGAGGTGGGGCTGTGGGCCAGGAGGGCCAAGCTGGGCTCCAGCAGCCAGAGCACAGGCAGGCAGGCTCCAGGTTGGTGTGAGGCAGAGCTCCCTCCCAGGCAGGCTCCACAGGGATGGAGCGGGCTGACCAGTAAGGAGAGATCTCCCGTTCTGTGCGTTATTTGAGCCGTGAATGGACAGCCTCACGTGGAGGGCGATGCAGATGGTCTCCAGCATTGGGTGGGGGCTGGACTCCGGGCTCCGCAGGGCCCCTCCTGCTCAGAGATGCGGCCTCCGCCAGGGAACAATGTTCCCAGGGAGCAGCAGGAACCACCACTGATTACAAATTGCCCTGTGATTTTTCTCCCGTTACCAGGGTGACAGCAGGCTGAGCATCTTAAGCAGCAGCAGGATGCAGCCGAGTCTTTTAAAGCCACAGATGATTTCCCTTCAGGGTTCTCCACCTCCTTTCCCCACTTCATCCTCCCTGTTCCCCTCATCCTCTCTGTCTCCTTAACACTGTGCCCTCCCTTTCCCCCCAACCCTGCGTACTTGGCATTAGGGATCACACCTGTTCCCCACTCACCTTCTGAAAACCGTGCCTTCGCCTTGTAACACATGCCAAAGCTTCTTGTCGCAACTGCTCTGAGCCTCAGTTTCGCCATCTGTGGAACAGGAAGAACATGAGCCTGGGCGACGCTGCCCGTCTGCACATGTCCAGATCCAGCTCACCCTTGGGCAGCCAACGACAACACTCCCTCCCTCGGGAAGCCCCTGATTTCCCTGGCCTCAAGCAACTCTGGTCCACTCGCCCGTGTTCGCGCGCCTTCATTAACCTGCGCTGCCCGCGCAGCAGCCACCGGCCACACGTGCTAGTGAGCCCTTGAACTGGGCTGGTGCCACGTGTTGAAACAATATTTGGGATATATTGGCTTAAATAACATATATTATTAAAATTAATTGCATGAGTTTCTTTTTAGAACATTTTAATAACCCACGTGGCTCGCATTATATTTCTATTGGAAACGGCATTAAGCTCACATTTGAGTGAGGAGCGGCACGGACAGAGTGCAGTGCCTCATTCCGTCCTGACACGGCCCCGTGACGGGCGTGCTGCCGGTCCTCCCATCCGACAGGGGAGGAAAGGAGGCATGGAGGGGGTGGTTTGCTGCGGGCACTCCGCTTGGCTGCTTGTGGTAGGTCCCCCAGTCGCGGCTGGAAACTCTAGAAAATAAAGCCGACAGGTGTGATGGGTTTTTAAAAAAATTATCATTATTTTATTGAGGTTGCATTGGTTTATAACATGGTGTGAATTTTAGGCGTACATCACTATATTTCAGCTTCTGTATAGATGTATCGTGTTCACCGTCGAAAGTTTAGTTTCTATCCGTCACTGTACACATGAGGCCCTTGACCCTTCCCCACCACTTCCCCCATTCTCCTTATCTATGTGTTTGCTTGTTTATCTTCCATGTATATATATATATATATATATATATACACACACACACACACACAATGGAATACTACTCAGTCATAAAAAAGACAAAATTGTGCCATTTGCCACGACATGGATGCACCTTGAGGGTTAATATGCCAGATGGAGAAAAACCCACACCACACGGTTTCACTCAGTTGTGGTGGTTTAACAGGGAGACCAGTAGACTTTGAAGCCGGGTGCTGGCGCCAAGGCAGCTTCTCGTGGCAGGCACTTGGGTTGGTAACCATGGCCAGTGGCCCTCCAGGAGTCCAGGGTATCAGGTCGTGGTAAGCCCTGAGGGGTCATCGCCGAGCCTTTCCCCTCTCCCCAGCCGCATGGCCTGAAACTCTGGCGTCATGACCTTGTCTGGTTGGCTCTGACCTCTGGGTTCCACCTGCTGTTCTGTCCACAGGTTGCACAGAGGTGACCCGGCCCTGCAGGTGCATAGCTCATCAAGCTTGTGTGACACCTGGTCTGTGAGCTTGGTCCAAAGTTTCTGAGACCACAGGTCCCTAGGATAGGGAGGGAGCAGCAGGCCACAGCCCACCCGAGGCTGGCGCTGCCACCCAGACCCACTAAATGGATCCAAAGACCTTGCCCCTAAACCCTGCCTGCTGGGCTGGCGGTTTTCATTTACTGACTCCTCCATGTGCGCCCTGTCCTTCTTGCCCAGCTTGGCACCCAGCGGCTGAGCTCTGTGGACCCTGTCTCCCAGGCTCCCTTGCCCCCTGCTCCTGACGGGGCTTGGCCGATGGAAAGGCAGAGGGGGAGCGTGGGGGCACCAGTTCCCCCTCCCTCTGTCCAGGGCCGCTGTGAGCTGGCTGCATTCCCTGTGTGAGGCCCCCTCTCGTGGCTCCAGCCCTTTACTGGTGTCCATTCCCTGCCAGACCCCTTCGGGCCCAGGGTAGTGATGGTGTTCCACTGTGGCTAGCCCCTGGGGCTGCCCTGCCCGTGAGGACTCCTCGAGCCCTGCCCTCCCCTCTGTAAGCAGTGCTCCAGCTGGCATTCTTCAAGCAACCCAGCTGAGGGGACATCTATGTCATGCCTGGACTCACATGAAGCCGCCCACGGCCCGTCCATGGCCCAGAGCTCAGCCAGCCCGGCCTTGCCTTCCCCATCCCACTCTGCTCAGCCAGCAGCCACCTCTTTACGTCCGGTTCACAGCACGTCCTGCCTCCCTAGCTGTGGTCAGTTCCATGAGTCTTCGCTTCCTCGCTGGTCAGTCTTACTCACGGCCCATGGCTCAGCATCGCTTGGTGACGGGGCCCTTGACCCGGTTTGAGGGCTGCTCCAAGACCGTGGCTCTGTGTCAGTTCTTCCCACAATCGCTTAATCCCAGGGCCTGGCACTCAGGGGACCCCAGTGACTGACTAAATGAAGTAATAGGGGATATCCACAGCCTGGAAACAAAGATGGACAGATGTATGTGTCTGTCAATGTGTGTGCATATACATATATGCATGTACATCTATACACAAATACATACAGATATATGCACACATGCATACATACGTATGTATAGTGTACGTCCTATACACACACATACACACATAAGTCACGCACGTACATGCTTATATACATAGCGTGCATGTGCACACACATACACGTATGTATATAATGGTGTTAGGACATCCGCAACCTGTGAAACCATCTACACATGCCGTGTACGTGTCCAGACTCTGGTCCCTCTGCAGCCTGGTGCCGCTGGCTGGACATCTGGGCAAGCAGGCTTGGTGGATGGTGGATAGGGGCCTTCAGCAGCCTCCATGGCTTATCTGGCTTGCTCTGAGTCCAGCAAAGCACCTGGCACAGGCCTGCAGCCCCCTCGGCGTGAAGAAGCACTTAGTAAACGGGTAGGAAGCCCTTGCTGGATGGAGGCACCATGTCCTTGAGACTTCACATCATCTTTGTGGCCAGTGCCAGGCCTGAGTGCTGGGCCTGGTCCCCGGGCAGCGTGGCATGCTGGTGGACTGATGGAAGCATGTGCATGGGTAGGTGCATGGGCCCTGTGGGGGCCCAGGCTCTGGCATTCACCAGCTCGGTGGAGACAGTGGGGCGGGCTATTCTCCATCAGCTCCTCCAGACCCACTCTCGGCCCTGCTGTGTGCCCCAGGGGCTGACCCTGGGCTGCACCCACGGCCTCCCAGCCTGCTGGCTTCTGCTGGTCTGAAAGGGGGTCCGAGGGTGAGCAGTGTCCCCGGACCCTCCTTCAGGGCGGCAGGTGGCTGTGGCTGTGCCCACCAGCGCCAGTGGCTCCTGTCGAGCAGCCTGTTCCTCCAGCGGCAGCTATCCTCAGCAGCTTCCTGGGACGACTCTTCTGCGTCTCAGGCCTGGGTTGGAGGGATGGCTCCCCGCTGCTGCCAGCCGGGGTGCCTCGCCCTCCCTGCTGACCACCCTGACCCTGCCCAGGCCTCTGTAACTAGCCCTTTATCAATCACCCCTTTGACGGTACCATCTGTTTCCTGCGGGACCCTGCCTGATTCACCAGGCACAGCGCTTCCTGGAGCCGAGTCTCGGTTTCTGTAAAATGAGAGTGATGATAGGAGCCACCACATGGGGCGGTGGAAGAGGAGAAGTAGAGCATTGCCTCAGCACTGCTCAGGAAGCGGCCACAGATCCCCAGGTGTGCCGGTTACAAGTTAAACATCGTGGACACCATGGAAATGGGCGCCCCGCGGCCTGGAGCCCCCTCCACTCCCCGGGCCAGTCCAACTTTCCCAGTCTCCTCCACCTGCTCTTCCACACACCAGTTGGCTGGCGGTCAGGCGTCCTGGTGAGCGTGTTTGCGTCCCCTCCCTTCTCCTGGGTGGGGCTTTAGGGCCCGGGAGGGCTGGGGACGGCCCACGGTGGCTGCCCCTCACGACCTGACCCCGCCACCCCTGCGGCTCAGCTTCTCGCCCTTGCCCTGGCTGGGTCGCTGCCGCTCCTGCCTGGCCATGTGGGCCCCGGCCAGTGGCATCTCCCGGCCTCCCGCCTGTGCCCCAGCTGGGTAACTGGAGCCCAGTGGTGGGGCCAGGCCCGCGGCGGGTCGCACAGGTATCGGTGACCGCCCTGGCTGCTTCTCTTCACACGAGGCGCGTTGGACAATGGCCGCCAGTCCTCATGGGGCTGGACCCCCGGGGAGGCCCGGCGTGCTCTCTATCAGCTGCCTGATCTCGCCCCAGAAGGCCACCCTCCCCGCCGACCTGGTGCACAAACGGGGCCTTCACCGGCTGCCAGCGCGTCCGCCTGGGAGCGCGGCCTCGCCTCCTCCCTCCCTGCGAACCTGCTCTCGAAGCACCTGACCATTCTCTTCCCCTCGGCCTGGATTACACCGTGAAAGCCTTTTGTTCCTCGGCCCTGGATGAAACTGGGCCTGGCCCGGAGGGGGGCTGCCCTGCCTCTGCCAACGTAGCCATCTGCGGGGGCAGCCTGGCAGCCGACCTGCTCCGGTGGGACACCAGCTGCAGGCCCAGGGAGCAGACTGCAGTGCGTGGTGGGGTGAGGGGTGGGGGTGCTGCTGTTGCCTCAGGCAGTCCTGACTTTGTCTCTTTCCTGCCCCACCATGCTGGGCTCCTTTGCTCTAGAAATTTCCCTGCAGCAGCACATGGGGCCCTGAGTGTGTGGACAAGTGCGGCCCTGCGTTCCTGGATGAACTGAGGAAGCCTCTGGCCTCATAGAAGCTTCTCTTCCTCACCTGCAGGATGGTGATGGTGGTGCCACCTCTGTGTCGTGGCAAGGTTGATGCGCACACCAGCGTGGAGCAGGCCCTCGGTCACTGCTGGCACAGATGGTGGCAGGCTGGACTATCAGCTGTGAGGGTTTTGACATGAGGACAAGGACAAGGACCAGGCCCAGCTCCCAGCACTGGGGTGGGGACCTTTACAAGGACACCTGTCAGCGGGGGTGAGGAGAGTGGGCTGGAGAGGCCCAATTTCCAGCTGGGACTTGGGGTCCTGGAGAGAGAATTCAGGCTAAGCAAAGTCTTGACCCCAAAGCCAGCTCTGGGTCTACTGGAGAGTCCAGGTCCTGGGCAGAATTTAGAGTTGCTCTGTCCAACACAGTGGCCACCAGCCACATGTGGCTACTTGCATTCGAGAAAAATAAAGAAAACCTGTAGCTCCTCCAGCCCACCAGCCATGTCTCAGGAGCTCCTAGCCACATGTGGCCAGTGCTGGCGCCCTGGACCCTGTGGCTACGGGACATCTCCCTCAGTGCAGAACGTTCTCCTGGGGCCCTGGCGGGCGAGTCAGCGCAACACACACTCATGGGGCAGCTCCCATGTGCCAGGCCCCACCTGCGCCATCCACACACCTGCTGACGCAGGAGCCCTCTGAAGCTTCTGCTGCCTGCTCTGCCCATGCACGTCTATTGGGCGCACGCTGTGTGCTGGTGCAGAGAGGGTGTCTGAGCTCTGGCCTCAGCAGGCTCGCAGCGGGCAGTGGCTTGAGGCCTGGATGCTCCTCACGGCCGCACAGTCTGGTGTGCTGAGTGCCCTGAGAGATGTGCAGGCCAATGCCAGGGGCTGGAGAAGGAAGGGTCACCCCACTGGGGCAAGGACGCTTCAGTTTCTCCATCTGGAAAAGTGCAAGATGGCTGAGAACAGGTTCTGAGTTCAGCCCCCGGGACGCCCACCGCCAGGGTTTTGCGTGGGCCCGAGATGTGCTTCCGTGTCCAGAGATGGGGAGGTAGGTACTTCTGCTTTAGCAAGACAGGCCCCACCTCACTATGGTAGACAGGCTAATGGACCCCCCAAATACATCCTTGTCCTAGTGCCTGGAACCTGGGAATATGTTTCCTGATACGGCAAAAAGGACTGTGAGTATGTGAGTAAATTAAAGATCCTGAGATGGGGAGTCTCCTGGATTATGCAGCTGGGTTGATGTACTCATAGTGGTCCTGTGCAAGGAAGGCGGGAGGTCTATGTGACGACGGAGGCAGAGATTGGAGTCACGTCTCTGAAGATGGAGCAAGGGGCCATGAGCCAAGGAATGCAGGTGGCCACTAGGAGCTGAAAAGAGAAGGAAACAGATTCTCCTCTCAGAGGCTCCAGAAGGAACCAGCTCCGCTGCCAGCCTGACTTTAGCCCAGGGAACCTGACCTCACACTTCTGATCTCCAGACTGGAAGAGCACGAAGCCGTGTTGCTTTAAGCCGCTGAGTTTGTGGTAATTTGTTACGGCTGTGAGAGGAAGCGTAGAACACTCCGGCCTAGCCACTAACATCACGGGGTTTGGCCCCAGACTGAAATAGGTTTGAATTCCGGCTACTCCCTTCTCTAACTGGACAAGCTGGGGCAAGTGGCTCCATTTCTTTGTGCCTCAGTTTACCTTGGCTGAAAAATGGGGCTCATAATGATACCCGCCTAATAGGGTCACTGGGGCCTTCAGAGAGACGGTGTAAGCAGATCATTCAGAAAACGCTCCCTGTTGGCATCATGTCATGACCTCTTGAAAGGCAATATGTGGTTTATTGAGAGTGGAATGCCCAGAGCCGGACTAGCTGGGCCGTAAAATTACTCAATCCTGCCTCAGCTTCTTTATCTGTAAAATCACAGTAATAACAGGGGGCGCTATGACGACGGGGTGAGATACTCCGCATCCGGCGCTGGGAATACTGCCTGGCCCCTGGTAAGCGTTTAGTCAACGCTAGTTACTATTATTGACGCTATTGTACTCCTAGCCTGTGCCCCATCCTGGGACCCCCGTAGGCCTGTCCCCTGACAGCCAGGCTCTCGGGCCAGGGCTGGAACTGCGACCAGGAAGGCTGCACAGTGTGCCCTGCCTGGGGGACGGGCGGGCTGGGGCTGTGGCTGGCCTGGCTAGGCCTGGCTCTCTATGTCTCCGCTTTCTCTGTCCCTGTGCCCCTCAAGCTGTGCAAACATGGGCTGGGTGCCCGAGGCTGAGTCCCAAGGAAGGCCCCTGGGAAAGGTTGGCATCCACAGTGTGCGGCTGGAGGAAGCGGCCCCTGTTTGCTTTCCTGCAGCCTGGGAGCTTCCTTCCCCCCGTGAGTTTGTTTTGCTTTCCCGCAGCCACCTGCTGCGGAGGGCTGGCCGCCGGTGGACCTGGCCCTGGAGCCCTGGATGCTTCCAGACCTGAGAAGAAGCTTAGAACAACAGCTCAGTCCGGGCCTCAGCTCCCAATATCAACTCTTGGAATCCTGGCTGTTGAAACTAATTGAAGAACAGGCAAATCCAGCATTCGCTGTGCACCCACTGTGTGCCCAGCTCTCTTCTCAGCGGTCCGCCTACGTCAGCTCCTGAACCCTCCCTGAGACACTAGGAGCCAGTGCCATTCTACCCCCATTTACCAGCCAGGAAACAGAGGCCCGGAGCTGGCAGGCAGGGCGCCCAAGTTCTCAACACCCATTCAAGTTGGATTTGCGCTCCAGTTCCCTCGCTCCAAAGCCGCCTGTGCTTTGCGCCACCCCGGAGCTTTAACGTAGAGTCAGAGGCCAAAATCACAAGATGAGAGCATTTTAAATCAGAGGCATAGAATCCAGGAATCTGATGATAGAAATTCTCGACCGTATTACAGGATCTTGTATAAAATCAGAGATCCTTAGTCTCAGGCTCATTACATGTCACTACCAGGAGACCCTAAATATTCTACCATACCCTCTCCTGCTCAACCCCTCCTACAGATGCATTTCCACGCACGAGCCCCCGTCCCCCTCCCCCACCTCCTCCAGCCTGCCCAGCCTCCCAGCAGCTTCCCTCCCATCTTCCTCTTCCCATTTGCCTGCATAAATTAGCACCCCTGCTCTGAACATCTGGTGACAAACAGTGGCGCGTATTCGACAACGTATTCGACAAGGCTCCGCACTGCTTGTGTGGATTTCGCAGGGCCGCCCCCAGGGAGGATGGGGGTTCATCTCCAAGCTGAGCGTGAAGCTGGAGGCTGCTCCAGTTCCGCCGGCAGGAGGAACCTCAGAAGGGGTCTGTGCAGGAACCTCACGCACATCTCAGCCGAGATCAACCCCTAAAAGGTTTGTACAAAAATAAAATCTGCCGGTGGGAACGGATGAACAGTTGTCCAGGGTAATCCAGAGCTTGATGCAGGACTCTCTGCGGCACCTGGTGAGGGGTCATTTAAAGTCCCTTGAATTCCTCCAGCAAGGGAGAACTCACCACCTCGGGGCTCCGGGGCTTATCCAGGGTACTCGTGTTGGAGGATCAACCCCTCTTCCCTGGGGGATCCATCATAACGTAAAAGCCCCACCGTTTGACCCAGAAACCCCACTTCTAGGACAAGGCTTACAGCAGCACTCACACCGTACAGAAAAACGGACATTCAGGGACCTGCGTTCCGGCGTTGTCTGTGACGCTGGAAAAACAATGGAAGCCTCTTCGCCATCCATCCACAGGAGGCTAAGGGGGTGAATGTGGTGCCTCCACGCTGTGGAACACCACAACTACTAAGAATGAGGCACGTCCACTTGCGCACATTGTGGAGTTCAGAGCGCAGCTTGCACTCAGCCCTGGGTGGGGTCTGTGAGTGCACGTGTTCACAGACACTGCTCCTGCGGTGCCCCCTGGGAGGAGGCCTTCGGAGGGACGTGTGTATTTTCACCTTTTACTTTAGACGCTTCTGCGTATTTTTAAACTAGGAGCATGTATTACTTTTGTTATTAAAAGATACAAAGAGAGGACTGGCCCGGTGGCACAGCGGTTAAGTGCTCACGTTCTGCTTTGGCGGCCCAGCATCTGCCGGTTCGGATCCCGCGTGTGGACATGGCACTGCTCATCAAGCCATGCTGTGGCAGGTGTCCCACATATAAAGTAGAGGAAGATGGGCACGGATGTTAGCTCAGGGCCAGTCTTCCTCAGCAAAAAGAGGAGGATTGGCAGGAGTTAGCTCAGGGCTGAGCTTCCTCAAAAAAAAAAAATAATAATAAAATTAAAAGATACAAAGAGAGAGGACATCCCGCCTTACGCTTGGACAATCGCCCGGAGAGAATGCAAGAGGGAAGGGCTGGCGCTCGCCACCCCGTCTGGCGGCTCGTTCACTGAGACTTTGGGCCAGCCGCTTGCCTCCAGCTGGGGAGGGGGACACAGCCCAGTCCTACTGTGCTGGCTGGTCATCCCAGTTGTTTGAGCAGCACACCCCCGCAACTTCGTGGCTTAACGCAATGGAGGCTGGCTCCTTGCCCTTCGGTAGTCGGGATGGGCGTGTGGCAGGCGACCCTCACAGGGCAGGCCGGCCCGGCTCCTGCTACCTGTGGCTCCTCTATGAAGATCGCTGTAGAGGAGGAGAGGTGGGCGAGGCCCACGCACGTCTTCCCCACCCAGGCCTGCATGTGCTGCACCCACTCCCACTCCCGGTTCCCCGGGGAGCAGCAGCCCTGCAGAGCCGTCTCCTGGACCCAGTGGGCTGGCCCCAGTGGGCTGGCCCCGGGGGGTGTGGCTCTGCTCTGAGGCAGGGACACAGGGGCTCTGGGCCTCTCTGCCCCCACCACCGCCATCTTTTCTTGTGCTACTTAAGCTGCCATGACTTGGAAGCAGGCAGTAGGGCCCCGGAAGGAATTAGGTGGACTCAGCTAAATATGCAGGTGGACCTGGGTTGAAACGGCCCCGGGACCTGCTGCAGAGCGGGGCTGGGCAGGGCGCATGGGGCCGCTCTCGGTCCCGCCCAGGCTACTCTGTGCTTGCTGTGGAATTGGCGTGCCTGGGCTTCCTCGCCTCTAAATGCCACTGGGCAAAAACATGTGGGACCTAACCACCGGTTTTGGTAAGTGCCAGGAAGAAAAATGAAGCTGGGTCCCGGGTTGGGAGTGGCAGGTAGTGCCCTGCTGGTGTTTTAGGCAGGGCCTCAGGAGAGGCCTGTGGGGAGGGGGCTTCTGAACGGAGACCCCACCCCCCTGAGGGAGGGAGCCCATTAGGGTAGGGACGAGCATGGCAGGTCCAGCCAGGCCCAGAAGCCCTGGCTTAGGTAAGCAAGCGCTTCAGGAGGGGCAGACGCCAGCAGGAGCCATAGCCTGTGACCTTCCGGCCACGGTGAGGAGTTTGCAATTTATTCCCATTGTGATGGGGACCCAGTGGGTGAATGAGCGAGGCAGAAACTAAACTCGGCCCGGAGTGCAGTGCGGTCTGTCTCTGGCAGGGCGCTGCTGGAGTCAGGGAGCAGGGAGGCTGGCCAGGAGGACGCCCAGAAAAGCTTTCTCAGGTGGAGGTAGTGGCCCCAGTGGGACACTGGCCACAGTGTACACAAGCCCTTTACGGAAGAGGAGACAGAAAAGGCCACAAAGCACGGGAGGAGGTGGGCAAACTCATCAGTAACTAGATAAGCAAAAGGTATCACTTTACATCGGCCGGACCAGCAAAAATGGGGAAGCTGCGGGCTGCCCAGGGCCGGCGCGGCCTGGGCACAGGGGGCCCTCGGTGCCCTGCGTGGGAATGGCAACCGGGGGAGCCGATCAGCAGCCAGCCCCAGGGCTCGTGCAAATGAAGCAACACCTGCCTCTTTGTGACTCAGAAATTCTGCTCCTGGACACTTGTCCTAAGATGTTCTCACCTGGTCCCTCAGGCAACAGGCAATGTGCCACCGTGAGGACACGCCTTACAGTGCTGTCGGGGCTGTGGGCATCGCGGGCGCCCCGTCCTGCGGGGAGTAGATGGATGTGGACTGAACACCTACTGCTTGCCAGCACGGAGCAGTGCTCTCAACCTCATTATTTCATTGCAGAAGGGGTCCCTTACCCCGCAGCAGACCGCTGGGGAGACCGAGGCTCTGCAGGTGGAAGCCCTGGCCCAAGTCACAGAGCAGGAGCTAAGGTCTGGGTGACTCTGCCTCCCCCAAAGTCAGCTGAGGTCCTGGAGGAGCCCCGCCCTCAGTGGTTTGGCCTGTTCCCCCCGAGGGGGCAGCTTGGGCAGCAGCGGGAGCTGTGATATTGCGGTCTTGCAGGACACACCTGGCCGTCATCAGGAACCCGGGTCTGAGTCCTGGCTCTGCCGCTCAGCTGCCCCGTGACTTCAGACACATCGCCCCGTTGCTTGGCATCCTCAGGCTTCCCACCTATGAAATGGGCACAACGGGACTCACCTCAGAGGCATTAGTCATTTCTTATGTAAAGCTCCTGGTACAACAAATGTTTCTTTCCCTTCTCCAGACTCCCCAGGTACAAGGAGGAAATCTCTCCTCACCGCCCCAAATTTAAATAAGGAAGGCTTCTCGGAGAAGGTGTGTCTAATTTTACAGAAGTTCAATCCAGTTAGAGTGAGAGCTCATCCCTGCTGTGTGGCCTTTGCTAAGTTCCCGTCCCTCTCAGGGTCTCCATGCCCCATTGTTAACCAGCTGGTCTGGGCGAGGAGACACTCTCTGCCTCAAGCAGTGCTTCTTGGTCGGGGGCCGGGAGCTCTGGACGCTCTCCATGCAAAAGCCCAGTGTGGGGAACAGGGAGAGCCCCCACAGTGTAGATTAATCTGCACAGTGACGTGTGTAGACTGGGGGCGTGTCGAGGGTTTCCAGCGGCCAGAGGCTGTGTCCCGGCGCCTGGTCGGCCCCAGCCTTCTCTGACCAGCAGACTCCCACCGCGTAAGTACTGTAGCAAAGACCTTGGAGCCTCGCATGCCCTGCGCTCAGCACGGCCCAGACATAACAGAGAGGCCAGACCTTGAGCCGCGGGCCTTCTTGAGGCAGCCAGGGTGTGGTGGCAGGAGCCTGAAGACAGTCAGAGGAGAAACAAGAACCACGTCTGGTGGGGATCATTGAAGAGTCTAGCCACTGGAGCTGGATGGCCCGGGTTCGAGTCCTGGTCCCACCACCTCCCAGCCCCTGGGCGAGTATCTCGCCCCTCTGTACCTCTGCGGGGACAATAGCAGCCCAGTCACTGGGATGTTGCTGCCATGCAAAGGGGCAATGCAGGGGCATTAAGCACACAACGCTGATAAGCCACTGTCATTGTTATTCTTGCAGGTCCACCCTCCCCCGAGTACGGGGCAGGGACGGGGGGGCGAATGAGCCCTCGGGGTGACACGCAGACCACAGCGTCCGATTTGTCAGGACCTGAAGTCAGGAGAGGCAAAGTTATGCTGCAGTGACAAAAACCTCAAATCCCAGCGGCTTATTACAACAAAAGCCTATTTCTCACTCATGCAACATGTCCCAAGCGGGCCAGCGCGGCTCTGCCCTGTGTGGTGGGGTCAGGCTGACGGGCGGTCACTGTCGGAGCACGGCCGGCCGCTGTGGCAGAGGGCGAGGGGGTGGGAGGCGCTGCTGGCTCTCAGAGTGTCCTCCTGGAAGTGAGGCACGGCACTGCCCCTTCCACTCAGACCGGCCAGTGCCAGCCACACGGCCCGCCCCAGGGCTGCGGGGAGCGGCCCTACTGTGCGCCTGGAGGTTGGAGAGACAGAACACTGGCAGCAGCGCGGTGACCGCCGCACCCCCAACCTTCTTCATCACTCCTCTTGTTATTGCTCCTATTGTTTTCAGTGTGGGCATGCTATTATCCTGGCTGTTATTCTTTAAATATGGGCTCAGGGGGATCAAGCAGTCGGTCCCAGACCACAGAGTAGTCACTCGCAGAACAAATGCTGTTCTCTTTGTCAGTGTTTGCTGAACAGCTACTATGTGCCAGACACTGTCTCAGGCGCTGGGGAAATTAAGCAAAATAAGGGAGTCAAAAAGCTGTGTGTTTAAGAAAGCTTTTTCTTCTGGTGGTGCTGGGAATACAGACAAGAAACAGTCGATATAAGAAATAAGCGGACACGATCTTAAGCGAGAAGGTGAAACGAGCGTGGGGGAGGGGGAGTGCGGCAGGAGGAAGGTGCTGTCAGTCATCAGCAGGGAGGTCAGGCTCATGGAGAAGGCGACGTCTGAACAGAGACCTGAGGGAGGTGGAAGGATGAGCCATAAGGACGTCTGCGGGAAGGGCATTCCAGACAGAGGGAACACCGCACACAACGGCCCATTCCCTTATTCAATCGACAGACATACTCAGGCTGGGCAGGTGCTGAAAGCTTGGCACACAGAGTGGAATGAAGTAATCCCTAACTCTGAAGACTTCCGAGCCCAGTGGGGAAGAAAGGAAAGGCCTGGTCACTAATGAATTAATAATACATTCATCTATCCGCTAAGCATTTATTTAGTGCCCACAGCATGCCCAGCCCTGTGTGGGCTGCTGGGGCCTTGGTGCAGGATCAGACATAGTCCTTGTCCTTGGGTTGTCCCAGTCTGGTGGGGGAGGCAGGCACAACCGGCAGCTGCTGTCCAGTGTGAGAGAGAGAAGCACAGTGGTCAGGGGCCTCAGAAAGGGGCCTGCAGCCCGGAGAGCTAGGTGGCCGGGTCCAGCCCCGAGGCCTGAGGAGGCCGTGACGGAGGCTGGAGAAGCGAGGGGCCCAGGAGCGGGTCAGCAGGACCTGGTGACTGATTGGATCTGGGGACTGGGAGGAGAAGGGGGAACAAAGGGTGACTTCGGGGGTCCTGCCTCGGGTGACTGAGAGGCTGGAGAAGGGGCCCATTCTCGGGGATTAAGTGTGTGGAATGCAGAGGAATTTTGGCAGAAAATGACGAGTCTAGACTTGGCCGCGTGGGGAGTGAGGTGTGTGGTGGGAGAGTGTGCTGCTTAATAGTGGGACCTGGGGGTCTGCCCAAACCTGGGTCTGCCCTCGCCTGGCTGCCTGGTCTGGGGCAAGTCAGAAGTCAGTCCCTCTCAGAGCCTTATGTTGTCACTTGTAACCTGGGAATAAATATGTGTACCTTGCAAAGTCCTGGGGGAGGGGGCGGTTCACTGATGTTGCCTAAGTGCCACGTCAGCGGCCCCCAGCGACCTCGGCTGCTCACAAGAATACAGGGGCTTTGAGAGGTGCCCGTGGCCAGGCTGCTCTCCAGACCCGTTCACTCAAGGGTCAGGGGGCGGCGAGCGTCCTCTTTCCAGCGCTCGGTGGGTGACCCTGATGTGCAGCCAACATGGGGGACACTGTGCCACCCGCTCTGCCCAGCACACTGGAGAGCCTGATGCTGGAGTTGCTTTTTACTTTTAGTTTTGATGCTGTTATTTTCTGTATCATTATTTAGATGGCAACATCTGAGAGGCAACTGGAGAGCCAGCACTGGAGGGAGGTCCTGCCTGGTGTCGCGGGTGCCCGGACTCCGGCCACGTGGGCCAGAACATTTCCAAGGGGCATCATGCTGCCTTGGGACTTCCTGAGAAAGGGGTCCTGGGGGACCAGCTTAATAAATGGGTAAGAAAGGAAGTGGATTCTGAAGATAGTCCCCACAGCACGAGGTCACCAGGGGCTTTCATCTTGTCAAAGTAATCGAAAGTTTTTGCACCAAATCAGAATAAAGTAAAATTACAAAATACAGAGAAGCAGAAACAACACGGAACTCCAAAGACCACCATGAATATCTTTACGGGCAAATTCCGTGTAGACATGTCCATGGTATAGGCACACAGTTGTGTAGATGTGTACGTACAAATGTGCGTGTGCATATATATGGCTGAATACACCTGCAAGCATTTGCGAGCACAGTCATGTGCCACATCACGACGTTTCGGCCAACGGCAGACCACATATACAGCTGCAGTCCCATGAGACCGGTGCCAGGTAGCCCAGGTGTGTAGTAGGCTGTGCCGTCTAGGTTTGTGTAAGTGCACTCTGTGATGTTTGTGCAACGACGAAATCACCTAACGATGCATTTCTCAGAATGGAGCCCTGTCGTTAAGCAACGCATGACTGTATGATCTTTTTTTTCCCACCAAAAATAAAACCAAGCTCTTAATCTTCAAGCAGAGCTCACCAGACCTACATTCACAGCTGCCTTCACCCCCCTGTCAGGCAGGTGACTTAAGCTTTCCGTGCTGCCTTCTCCTCGTCTGAATGATGGCCCTGCGATAGATGGTTCATTGCTTTTGTTTAAATAGTCAATTATTTTGAATGTTATTTAAATAATTCAAAGAAATCATCTTTTCCATTTCCCCGTGGAGTCACCACTTCCAGTGCTCTTTGTCCCTTTGTATAAACTGAAGTTTCCATCTAGTGTCATTTTCCTTCTTCACGAAGCGCGTCCTTTAGAATTTCTTCTGTTTGTTTGCTGGTGATGAATTCTTTCAGCTTTTGTGTGTCTGAAAAAGTAACATCCTTCTTCCTCTGGCTTCTTTTAAGATTTTCTCCTTATCACTTGTCTGGAGAGATTTGATATGAGGTGCCTTGATGTGATTTTCTTTGTGTTTCTTGTGTTTGGGGTTTGTTGAGTTCATGGGTCTGTGGGTTTATAGTTTTTCATAGCATTTGGAAAATTTTCTACCATTATTTCTTCAAATATTTTTTCTGCCCTCCTCCCAGCTTCTCCTTCTCAGACTCCAATTAGTTGTATGTTAGGCTGCTTGAAGCTCATGAATGCACTTTTCAGCTTTTTAGAACACTATTTTTTTCTGTGTTTCATGGTGGATAATTTCTATTGCCATGTGTTCAAATCACTGATCTTTTCTTTTGCAGTGTCTAATCTGCTGTTACCCGTCCAGCACATTTCTTCATCTCAGAGTTTATAGTTTTCATCTTTAGAAGGTCTTTTTTTATATCTTCCACATCTCAACTTCACTTTCTGCACCTATGGCATCCACAGAACTATTTTAACACCCTTCTCTGCTAATCCTAGTGCCTGCGCCCAGTTCTGCATTGGTTTTGATGGGCGGGTTTCTCCTCTGCACCGTGGATGTGTTCCTGCCTCTGCACATGTGGTGATCTTCAGCTGGATGCCAGGTGTGGTCAGTTCATCTGGGTGGGGGCTGGGTATTTTTGTGTCCTATGAGTCTTCTTGAGCTTTATTCAGAGATGCCGTCAAGTCCCTTGGAAACAGTTTGGTCCTTCCGGTCCTGGCTTTCACGATCTGATTGGTGGAGCCATGAGCAGCCTGGGCTCATCGTTGCTTACTACTGAGGCCAGGCCCCCCTGAGTGCTCCACCCACCGCCCTGTGGACTGGGAGACTTTGCAGGCCGGCTGGGGGAGCAGGTGCTATTCCCAGTCCTGTGTGGCACCAGGCGACCTTCCCCCTAGTCCTTTCAGGTGGTCCTTTCCCTGGCCTCACAGAGCATCCTCACACACATGCCCGGATTGCTGGGTACCCAAGGGCCCCTGCGGGCCTGCCGGGCTCCCTCTCTGGGCTGCTCTCTCTGCTGGAGCCCTGCCCTGAGAGCCATGGCTCCATGGTGTCTGTGGACTCCCAGGGAGCTCTCTGGGCCTCGGCAGCTCCCCTGCTGGTCGCTCTCAAGGTGGCAAGCTGGACAGTCCCAGAGCTCCCTCCGAGTTTCCTGGTCACAGGGATCACGGTCCTCGGGGCCTCAGGTCCAGCGTCCTGATGGCCACTGTTTCATGTATTTTGCCTGTCCTGTTGGTTTCAGCCAGGAGGGTAAATAGGTCTGTGATTCCCTCTTAGCCGGACGCAGGTGTCCCAGGGATTCTGGGCTCTCCTTACCCGAATTAAACTCGATTCTTCTCTCCTCCCTCTTTGTCCCCTCTACCAATATGTGCCCCGGGCCAGACCCTCCACCATGCCCTGAGGGAAGCCACATGGAAGTCCAGAGAGCCTCGGACCTGGAGGGGCACAGAGCTGGAGGAGAAGGAAGAGGAGTCCGCGTGGCAGCACTGTCCAGGGGCGGGGCAGCACGTGCTCAGAGGATGTTGGAAGCCCGGTGCGGCCGCGCAGCAGACGTCTGGGGAAGGATTATTATACACCCCGCCTTCCACAGACGAGAAAACGGAGGCCCAGAGAGGTGAAGCCCCCACCCAAGTCGCACAGTACGAGAAGTCAGGGCAGGACTTGAGCCCGGGCCTGGCAGTCCATCGCAGTGACAGCGAACAGTTTGTCAGCATCCTGTGCGCCAGGCCCCGCGCCGGGCACTTTACCCGGGGTGTGTGGTTCAGTCCACAGCGCGGCCCTATCGTGGGGACAGCGGGCTCCGTTTCACACAGGCAATGCTGCGGGCGTGCGCGGGTGAGGGGGCTCTGGGACCTGGGTTTGAACCCTGCTTCCAGCTTTTAACGTGTGTGTGACCTTGGCCCAGTCACTTAAACTCTTTGCCTCCGTCTCCTCACCTGTAACCAGGTGTTACAGGTTGCATTGTGTCCCCCCAAGTTCATTGGTTGGAGTCCTAACCCCCAGGACCTTAGAATGTGACCTTATTTGGAGACGGGGCCTTTACAGAGGTGACCAAGTTAAAATGAGGTCATTAGGGTGGCCCCAATCCAACACGACAGTGTCCTTATAAGAAGGGGAGACTGGGGCACAGAGACAAGAACAGAGGGAGGACAATGTGGAGAGACGCTGGGAGAGGACGGCCGCCTTGGCCAAGGAGAGAGGCCAGGATGGCTCTCCCTGACAGCCCCCGAAGGAACTGGCCAGCCGATGCCTCGATTTCGGACCTCCAGTCTCCAGAGCTGCGAGGAAATAACTTTTGTTGTTTAAGACCCTTGGGTTGGGGTACTGTTACAGCAGCCCCAGCCAACGGCGCAGCCAACGCAGGCACCAAGGCTGGTAACAGCACCTGTCTCGTATTGTGAGGACCACATTGTGTAAAGTGCTTGGAACAGGGCCTGGCACATGCCAACACTCAATAATTGATGAGGAGGCTGAAGCCCAGAGAGGTTACGCAACTTGCCCAGGATCACACAGCTCACAGCTTGAACCCAAGCCGTATGCTCTTGACAACACCAGGGCCTGTCTGCACTCCAATCCATGTTCTCTCCTGAGTGTACTTTGCCGGGGTGCCTGCCACTCTGTGACTTCTTTGCCCGTAGTTGGTGCTTAACCACATTCATCGATCACGCTTTCAGAGGTCAGAGGAAAAAAATGAAACAGCAGAGAAGGGGGCCAGGCTGGCGGAGGAAGGATCTTACTCAGGGAAGTAATTGCACATTAAGTGAGAAAGTCCACCGCGTGTTCACTGACACGCCGTCGCGGCCCTGACGGATGTGCGGCCCTGGCTGCCTTCCAGTGGCAGGAGGCACGTCAGAATGTCTGCTCTAAGTCACCTCTCTGCTGCCGTCCAGGTGTGCCGGCCAGCAGGTGGGGGCCAGCAGGTGGGCTGCGGGCTCCTCTGGGCAGCAGGAGAAGTTCCTGTGGAGAGTAGGGCCTGGCGTTTTGGGATGCATCGGCCTGGCACCTAGTTGAGTGCTGAACAACGTGCCCGGGGGCTGGGCCTCAGTTTCCTTGTCTGTGAAATGGTTATCACTGATGTCGGGAGGGGGGCCCCAGGACCTGCGGATGTTCGAGATCCTGGGCATCTCCCCAGTTGTGCCCTGCTGGAGGCCAGGGAGGGTCAGGGGGGCTGCAGCAAGCGGTCCTCCCTAGTCACCTGGGGTGGGGTGGGGAGACAGAAGGAGGACGGGCTGCCCTTGGGGAGTGGGGGTGGGGGCGGCGGGAGCAGACTGCAGCAGCTCTGGGGACAAACTGTCAAGGTAGGCCTGGCTGGCCGTGGGGTGTGGGGGTAGGGGGAGGCAAGCCGGTGGGTGTTGGCGAGATTCCCCTGGGCCCTGAATTTGAGGGGAGATGTTCCCAGGAAGAAAAGCGCCCATGATTGGCACAACAGTTCAGCTCCCCACTGCCCTCCCCTCATCTCTGTCTAGGGAGACTGCTGATAATGCAGATCGGATCATGATGCCCCCCAGGATGCACAGCCCGACCGTGGTCCAGCCCTGCTGCCTGGGGCAGCCATGCAGGAGGGCCCTCAGCCCCCAGAGCAGGCCTGGCACAGGTAGGGTTGCCAGATTTAGCAAATAAAAGTATAGGACGCCTGTTAAATTTGAGTTTCAGCTAAATAAGGAACTACTGTTCGCCTGAGTGCGTCCCGTGCAGTGTTTGGTACACACTTGTACTAAATTCTTGTTGTTGCTCATCTGACATTCGCCTTTAACTGGGCGTCTTGTATTCTCTCTGGCAACCTCAGGCACAGGGAGGGGCGCAGACGGCGTGGCTTTTTGCGTGGGGGTGCTTTTGAGTTAGACGCCTGGGGTTCAGTCCTGACCGCGCCCCTTGCCGTCCGCAGCGCGGTCAGGTTCCTCCAGGGGCGGCCGCGGGGTAACCCTTCCAGCCCTCAGGACGGCGGGCACAGGAGGGATCTGCGCATGCCCCCGGTTTTGACTATTTACCGAATTTGGATGAGCAGAGGAGCTGTAGTGGATTGCTGGCCGCGTGTCTAGGCAGCTGGTCTCAAGCGCTGGGGTCTCGGACCCTTTCATATCGAAAAACATTATTGCCCACCCCGAGAGCTGCTGTGTGTGTGTATATCCACCAATATTTACAGTAATAGAAATTAGAGCTGAGAAAAAAGTAAATATTTACGTATTAATTATTTTTAAATGATAATGAGCCCACGATATTTATATAAATAACACATTTTTAGTGAAAAATAGCTCTATGTTTAAAAATCCATAAAATAAAATGATTTAGTGAAAAGAGTGGCCCGCCGTTTTACATTTTTGCGAATCTCTTTAAAGTGTGGCTTAGCAGAAGTCCGCGGGACCCTCGCGTCGCTGGTCGCCCGCTCTGTGACGACATGGCAGGTGGCGAGGCCTTGGGAACCTCCATGGCCCCGCCTCGTGAACGCACAGGAAGGAGGCAAGCAGCTCTGAGTCACCAGCAGGAGAGGCTGACGTTTCCGTCTCCTGGTCCCCCAGGAGGGCTCACCGGCTCGCCGTGGGCATCCCCACCTGAGGCTGTTGCAGGCCGAGCCCCAGCGGTGGGTTCCCCGGGGCGGCAGCCAGGTGGGCAGCTCGGAGGCGGTATGGGCCGGCCCAGCCCAGGCGGGGTTCCCAGCCGTTGTTGCTCAGGCTGGGAGCCCGCCTGCCATTGTCCGTGTGCTGACAGCAAGGCGCTGCGACTCAGGGGTCCCTGGGTCAGAGAGCAGAGCGCTGATGGCACCAGCACCGGGTCTGCGCCGGCTCTTCATGGGGTCACTGCGCTCTGCGCCAGGTGGACCGGCATCTGGAGGGCACTCTCCCCGTCTCAGAGGAGGACACTCTTCATACTCAAGCCTCTCCTGTCTCAGGGTGGCCTCCTGAGGAGATGGTGCTGGGTGTCCCTCCAACATGCGCCTCTACTCGCAGCCTGCCCACGCACCCAGCACACACGCGCGGGCACACACACACACACACACACGGGGGGGGGGGGGGCCTGCTGCCAAGCAGGTGATGGCAAGCCATGGCCTCCCAGATGACACAGGCTGCTGGTCTGTGGCTGGCTTCTGGGAAAGTGTGCATCTTGTGAGTGTGACCCTGTACCCCTTGTGGTAGCCTCTCTGTGTCTCTCAGGGGCTCTTGTGGGCTCTGTCTGAGGCTCTGGGATGGTGGGTGTGTGTTTGCACTTCCCCTTTGTGAGTGCCTGGTCACTCCCTTGGCCATGCAAGGCCCTCTGGGTGTGTGCAGGGCCCTCTGGGTGTGTGCAGGGCCCTCTGGGTGTGTGTAGAGCCCTCTGGGTGTGTGCAGGGCCCTCTGGGTTTGCGCAGGGCCCTCTGGGTGTGCGCAGGGCCCTCTGGGTGTGTGTAGGGCCCTCTGGGTGTGTGCAGGGCCCTCTGGGTGTGTGCAGGGCCCTCTGGGTGTGTGTAGGGCCCTCTGGGTGTGTGCAGGGCCCTCTGGGTGTGTGTAGGGCCCTCTGGGTGTGTGCAGGGCCCTCTGGGTGTGTGTAGGGCCCTCTGGGTGTGTGCAGGGCCCTCTGGGTGTGCGCAGGGCCCTCTGGGTCTCTTGGTCAGTGTCCACGTGCGACTGTGGGTCTGTGTGTGCGCACACACAAGCGTGTGGTGTGATGCTTTCTCTGGGTCAGAGGCGGCTTGCATCTTGGGGGCTGAGCTGGGGGTGGCTGCAGAGTTCTCCTGTTGTCTCCAGCACATTCTTCTGGGGCCAGGAGTGTTGTTGTGGCAACCAGTGGCCACCTTGTCAATGGAGCAGATGTGCCTGTGGCCACATCGAGGGGGCTTGATTTGTCTCTGCACCTCCACCCCTGGGCAGGCAGGCAAAGCCCGGGACAGGCCACATCTTGTGCCCCAGCTCCTTGGTTCCAGCAGCTGGCCTGAGCCCACTGTCCCCCAGCCTGGGCCCAGACAGGGGCATGGTGGGTCTGGCAACACGCTCCAATCTTCATTCGTTCTTATTCAACAAATATTTACTAATCCCAACTGGGTGTTGGGCTCTGGAGACCCGGTGGCAATAAAGACAGATGAAGTCCCATATTCATGAAACTTAAAAAACACGTTAATACCCAAACCTCACACTCCCACGGCCTCTGCAGTGGGCCAGGCATCGTGTTTTGAAATTTATATCTGTTAGCTCATTTGCTCACAGTGACATTACTGCCTCCATTTTACAAATGGGGAAATGTAATTTCCCAAATGAATTTCTGGGGAAATGTAGGCACAGAGAGGTTAAGTACCTTGCCCTAAACCGCAGAGCAGTAAATAGCAGAGGCAGATTTGAACAACAGAGCATCTGGCTCCAGAGTTCATGCTCTTAATCACTATACTGTACAGCCTCTGATAAATGAGAAATGTCATTTCAAATAGTCGTAAATGCCACAAAGAAATAAAAATAGTGGATGAGGGTGATGGAAGCCAGGGTGATTGGGGGTATATCTTTGAAGTGTTGGCATTTGAGTTGAGTCTTATTAAAGAAAGAGCCAGCCACATAAAGGTCAAAGGGACAGCA
Organism: Equus przewalskii; assembly: GCF_037783145.1. Classification (NCBI taxonomy): domain Eukaryota; kingdom Metazoa; phylum Chordata; class Mammalia; order Perissodactyla; family Equidae; genus Equus; species Equus przewalskii. The sequence continues at coordinate 4,157,520 of NC_091845.1, forward strand.
TGTGCAAAGGCCCAGAGGTAGAACAGAACATGGCATGTGTGAAGAACAAAGGAAGCCCACTGTGGCTGGAGCCTGGTGACAGGGGGGCTCTGTGCTATGAGATGCACTCCCAAATCTCAGTGGCTTCCCACCACACACATGTATTTCTTTCCTGTGGGGTTCCTGATCAGCAGGTGGCTCTCCTCCAGGGGCCATTCAGAGACCCAGGGCCCTTCCTGCTGTGGCTCCACTGTCCACACCCCATGGCTCCCTGGGTGGCCGTCAAGCCAGGGGAAGGGCAAGAGCATGGGAGGTGTTACTGGGCCGGGAGGTGGAGCATATCACCCCGCCCCATGGTTGAGAGCCATCACACGGCCGCTCCCAACTGCAGGAAGATGGGAGAGGTGGTCTAGTGGGGCGACCCGGCAGAGAGGGACCTGGGGGTGGGAGTTCAGCCAGCTAAGGGCCAGGAACGGCCGGTGGGTACACAGACAGATGGTCAGATTTGGATGTATTCTGAGGCAGAGTCAGTGGGATTTCTTGATGGATGAGGGCAGAGGAAGACAAGACCCGCGGTTGACTTCAGGATCAGGCCGCTGATGGAGGCGGAGAGGCTGAGGCTCCGGGGTGGGGCCGGCGGGAGGGTCCATCAAAGGTGGCTGTGTCCCTGCCACGCGGTCAGTGCTGGGCCTCTCTCCTGCTCAGGACAGGGGGCGTAAGTGCCTTCACACCGGGCCTGTGGCCTGGTCCCCTCCCTTCACAGGCCCGTGGCTCTGTGACTGTGCAGCTCCTCCCATGAGAGGTGGCATCTCCTTCCCGCGCTGGAATCTGGGCGGCCCTGTCTGGCTTTGGCCGGTAGAATGTGGTGGAACGAACAGAGTGCCAGTGCCGGGACTGGGCCCCAAGGAGCCCGGCAGCTTCCGCTCCTGTCTTTGGAATCCGTCCCCCTGCAGTGCACAAGCTTGGGCTACCCTACTGGAGGACACGACCATGTGGAAGAGCCCCATTGTCCTAGCTGAAGCCATTCCAGATCAGCCTATAGCCCCTGACCCCAAAACACACGACAGAGTCCTGCCAAGATCAGCAGGGCCGCCTCCCTGGCCCACAGCGCACCAGTGGTGCACGAGGGAACCGGCCAAGATCAGAAGACCCGCCCAGCTCATCTGCGGACTCTGGGGCTTAATAAAATTGTGTGAAGGCCTGGAGTCATTGGGCTGGGGTGGTCTGTTACTCAGCAACCGCTGACTGATACACTTCCCCCAGCAAGCAAAGAGCCCTGGTCGTGGGGCTGGGGTCGTGCCTGCCAGTGATTCGCGTGGGTGAGTCCCTTCGGCTCTCTGCCTCCAGCTGGAAAGCAGCTCTGAAGCTCTGTGCGGGCGGGGGAGGGAGAGGAAGAACAGCTCAGGACAAGAGCAAGGGCAGGGCCGCCCTGGCAGGATTGGCCCCAGACCCCAGCCCGTCTGTAGCAGCGCAGCAAGGCTCCTCAGAGGACCTGGAGTTTGTCAGGTGGACGGAAGGAAGGTGGGTGCTCCAGGCAGGGGAAACAGCAAGGAAGCAAAGTGTACTGGGGGCGGGGGGGGATAAGAGAGAGGGCATGGAAACTGCTAGAACCTTGCCCAGCATAGAGCAACTACTTCACAAATGACGTTGTTGCTACTGCTGTGCAGAAAGGGCCAGCTTGGCAAGTGCCAGGTTGTAAGGGGCTAAGGAACTTGGTCTTTATCTGCAGGACAATAGGGAGCCACAGCTGGTAGTAGATGGGGAGTGGATTGGTCTGGTCAGCGCTTGGAGGCTGGCTTGACAGAATGTGAGTGGAGGCAGGGAGACCTGGGAGGAGGCTGCAGCATTCTTCCAGGCGAAAGACGCTGGCAGCCAGAGTCAGTGAGGAGGGTGGGTGGACAGCGGGATGCCCCAGGGAAAAGTGCCAGAGCTGGGTGACCTATTGGATGCGCCCAGGCAGGGGGAGGGAGGAGTGGACGACAACTGTCGGTGTCTGACTCGGGCGCCCTGTGTTGCCCACAGCCAGAATCCTTTCTCTCTGTCTTCCTTAAGCCTCCGTTGGAGGTGGTGGAAGGCCCAGGACCAAGTGCTCTGGGCTGACGCGGACCAGCCCGGGCCACAGCCCTTGGTCCCTCACTTCCCGGGGTTGGGGTCTTCAAGAGGTCCCTGCTCTTCCCGGAGCCCGTGCTCCCCTGTGGGTGGGACGAGAGGTCTCCTGGGAGTTGTGACAGCAAATGGCAGGGGCTGGCTGCCCCTCAGCTGAAGGAAGACTTTTCCCCAGGACCCTCCTGAGCCCGGTCTTGCTGAGGGAGTCCCTGTATTGGAGGGGTTTGGGTGGGGGGGACAGGGGATTTGGGGTTCCCTTGGCCAGCTGCCAGGGCACCGCCTGCAGAGTGGTTCAGGGCACGGGCCCATCCCTTCAGGACCTTTGGGAAGGCCCAGATCCTGTCCTGTGGGCCTTGAGCAATTTTAACTTAAGTTCAGAGGGGGTGTGTGTGCACATATGTGTACGTCTGAAGAACACATGGGAAGTCTGTCCGTCTCCACCCGCCCCCACGTTATTCTGCAGCCTCAGGGGTGCTCCGTGTTGGTGAAAGGTCTTCCCCGGGAGGCACAGGTCCTGGCCTTGGTCTTCCCTCTGCTGGACTCACTGTGTGGCCTTGCGTAAAGCCCTGCCCCTCCCTGGGCCTCAGTTTCTCCATCTTTAAAACAAGAGATCTGGTCCAAGTCAGAGTCTGCATGCTGGTGGCACAAAGGCCAAGTTCAGCTGCAGTCATGTTTTGCTCCATCCTCATCTGTTTGTCCACATGCTGAAAAAGTGGGACATTTTACTTAAAAAAAACCTTCAGTTCTTCTTGAAAAATCTGAGGGTCTGGCCTGGAGGAGGCCCACATTCCCACATGGCGACGATGGGCTGTGCTGAGCACCTCACTTCTTGCAGCCGTGCGACCACCCGGGCCGCAGACAGCGGAGCCGTCAACACCACAGTCCTGGGCTTTCCGATGTTTTGATCCAATCTCTTAAGATTCTGGCCTTTTTAATGTCAGTTTTGTTGAAAAGCCACTTTAGGAATAAATCAAGGAGGGGAACATACCTTTGCCCAACGCAGAGCCAAATATTTATTACCATAAGCTGTGTTTGAAGCATCTTCTCATTATGAGAGAATAGTTTCAGTAATGATCAATAATGATAATATTTAGCATCCATCCATTGCTCTGCAACTCGAAGTGCCATACAGCCAGTACTGGGGGGACCCCCGCAGCAGCCCTGTGAGGTAGGCACTATCATCCCACTTTTACAGATGGGGAAACTGAGGCTCAGAGCCCAGCTGAGCTGGGCACCTCAGAGAAAGGGCCGGCGCCAGGGCTGGAAACTAAGTGTGCTAAGGGGCCAGGGGACACTGGCAGCCGACCTGGCCATTCTTCTCACAGGCCCGGCTGCCCGCATGCCAGCCTACTCCTCATCTGGATAAAAGAGAGGACCTCGTGGTGACTTCTGATACCGTGTTTACCTAATTAATGTTAAATGGTCATCTGGGGAGGCTGGTCAGAACCTCCCCCATTCGCAGGTGCCATGAGGCCAGGAGCAGAGGGACTGCAGACTTGGGAAGCCTCTGCTCATGGTAGACACTGTAGGCTTTCCAAGGCAGAGATAAACTGTGACACGGGGGCTTCAAGAAAGTGCTGTATATTTTCTCCTCCCGCACCCACCCACCCACTCACCTCCCCAACCATCCATCCATTCACCTACCCACCTACCCACCCATCCATTATCCACCCATCTATTGATCAACCCTCCACTCATCCATTCACGCCCCATCCATTCATCCACCCACCTACCTAGTTATCTATCTGTCCATCCGCCCATCCATCCACCTATTTATCCATCCATCCACTCATTCCTTCACATGCTTACTCATCCCAATACCCAAGAAAAGAATCAAAAAAGGTTCAAGGGAAGAAATCAACCAACCAACCAGCCATTTTATTCGTCCACGCTGTGATCCAGGCCCAGTGCTGACACTGGGGAGTCCAACACGGCCTACACAGGGGAGGGCTCCCGGCGTGTGGGGCCATGGGGCTATGGTCTCAGAGGTGTCCGAGTTTCACCAGTGTCTGTGGGCACAGAGTAGAGAAGTGCCATCTCTTGGTGGCTCAACACAATCGCCAAAGGTCCCTGCAGTCCGTCTCACTCCATCAGCCCTCAACCGCAAGCAGAGACAGCTGGGACCGGCAGGTGCACAGGCACACACTCACATGCTCACATCACCCAGAGTCTCTGAGACACGCGGAGGGAGACACACAGATGGCAGGTACACGCAGGAGCACACAAGACGTACACACATCAGCACCCCAGAGGTCCCCAAGTTACATGACTACCCCAGGAACCCCTAAAGTCACACACACACACACACACACACACACACACACGGAAATGCAAGCGGACACATATTGGAACCCCCACAGCCTCCTGGAGGAGAGCTTTCCAGATTGAGAGGCACTGGACACAGGTGCACCCAGGGCAGAGAGGCCTCGTCCATGCCTCCCTCTGCTGGTCTGCCCTGGGACCATGACATCCAGGGAGCCCTGTGGGCCCTGCTGCCCATGGGACGCCTCGCCCTAGCTTTCCTGCCCCATCACTGAGGGCTGTGCCTCACCCCCCATGACACACGGTAACGGCAGAGTGTCCTGCTGAGGGGTGGGCTTCCTGAGCTGGCTTCTGTTGAGCGGCGATGACTGAGTCCCTGTGACGGCCGTGCAACGCCGAGGGCACCGGCCTGCCCCCAAATTGCTCATCATGAGGTCACCACTCAGTGACCCTGCTCAAAAGGCCTGAGCTTACCAGGCTGGGGCTGGGGATCTGATTCCTCTCCCAGGGAAAACCGATGACACTGCAGGCCGGCAGCCAGGGGCCTCTTCTGTCCACTTGGCCAACAGAACTCGAGAACCCAGCTACGTGAGGGGCCCCGTGGGGCGGGACCCCAGGGCCAGGCCTCGCCCCTCCTTACCCAAAGGTGAGTACCAGAGTTAAGCAGCAGCAGAGGCCACGGAATGATACAGGCAGACTCGATATAAATAAAATATTCATATAAAAATAGTCTCTTACAAAATACTCTCTCTCATCCAGTGGCTCACTTTCCAAAAGATGAAAACCGTTGGGAGTTTTATTATTATCTTTCCTCTCTCTTTCTATTCCAAACTGGGTTTTTCTAATGGCGAAGTCTGAGCTGGGGGGGACCAAAGAGTGGGAAACGTATTCTGGAAAACGTCTCCAAATCTGGACCAGCTTAAATTTCTGGATAAGTAGCAGCAACAGCAAAAACATATAAAAGTGTATGTAAATATATCTATATATGCTTACAGGACGTCTGCTCTGGACTGAAACATCTACTGCGGCAAAAGGGTCCTGCGAAATCACCTAGCAGAGCCATCTGCACACAGAATAAGGGTACAGTTCTCTTGGGTCCTGGTCCTAGCGACGTCATCCCGCAGGGGAAGCAAGCGGCCCACTTTGATTGCAGAAAACGGATCCCTACGAGGTGGAAGGACTCTTTTTAATTAAATAAATTAATATTATTTTTTATCAGAATAAATTGTTAAATATTGCTATGATGAGGCCCCAGGGTCCAGACTTCCTGCTGCGAAAGGCTGTGCTCCAGAGGAGGAGGGCCCCAGGTGGGTCTGGGGCGGGAGGAGCAGCGCTGGGCGTGGAATGGAACGGTCAGGGCTCCGGAGCCATCTCTACCACAGGTGCCGGCGGGAGACCCAGGAGAGGGGCCCCCTCAGCAGAAAAGACAAGCTCAGTGTCCTGCGGTTCCCCGGGAAGGTCTGGGAGGTGACCTCCAGGGGGACTGCAGTCCGGTCCTCCCGCAGGCGAAGCTGCAGCGGGAGGTGGCCAGCCGGGCCGCGGGCTCACTTGCACGTGTACACCTCGGTGCGCTCGCTGCAGGTGTTGCACTTGACGTAGCAGCACCAGTGGAACTTGCAGTTGCACTGCCACACGCGCGCATACTGGTGGGTGTTGTAGCCGCGGCCGCAGCACATGAGGTCGCAGCCGCTGGCCTGGGGCGCCGTCTTGTTGCAGGCGCGGCCCTGCGTGCCCACGCTGCCCGTCACCGGGTCCTCCTCGCAGTAGTTGGGCGACTTCTCGATATACACCAGGTCTGTGTCCATGGGCTTGCGGTAGGACAGCGGCTTCTTGATCTTCAGGAAGGTGGGCCTCTTGTTGCGGCTGGCACGCACGGGCTCCACGTGGACGGCCTCGTTGTACTTGTCCTTGAGCACGTAGCCCAGCTCCCGAAACTGTGGCAGCGTGGTCCAGCACGTCTTGGTGGTACACGAGCCCGACACACCGTGGCACTTACACTCCAGCTTCATGTTCTCCTCCAGGATCTGCGGGGCGGGCGGGGAAGAGCACAGCGCACGTCACTGCACGCAACCGCCAGGTGCAGCCCCCAGGCCGGCCCACCCACTATCCCACCTAGCCGGGTTTGGCTTTTGTTTTTCTATCTAGTGTAGGAAACTCAGACCTGGATTCAAATCCCTCTCGCCTCCAGCCTTTGTGCTGTGCCTTCCACCTGGCCCTCCCTTGCCCTTCTTGCCTCCCAACTCCCATGTGTTCCTTAGACGGCATGTGGATCAGTTCACGCCAGTCCAGACCACACGGGTTCTCTTTGGCCTACACAGATTTAAAATCAATTTTGAACCAACATTTAAAAACCAGAGGAGTTCACTTTAGAAGACAGACTTCCAGCCTTTTTTGGCAAACAGAAAGGGCATCTGACAACACTGGGTGATATTCAAATTATTTAATACCTGGTGCAGCTGGGCACTGACCTCCCAGCATAGAAGCTGGCCACAACTGCCAGCATGGCAGTCCTGTGGTGTCCTGGCTCACCACAGTCTCTGCCAGCATTGTCACATGGCAACAGTACCCAGAGCTGTACCAGCAGCTGCCTCCTTCACAGGTTGGCATCCCTCAATTTGCCATAGTCCTCACTACTCCCTATTGCTTCCCTGACCTCGAGCTGTGGTTTCTCAGAAGTCATCTGCTTTGACCACTTATGACACCTGCTAGGCCCGGGAACATCTGAGTCTGGGAAAACCCTAGCTCTGATTTAACCTTCCCTGGCAGCTTTCTCTGACTCCCCAGGCTAGAGGATGTACCCCTGCTTCTAAGCTCCCAATACCCCTTGGGCTTCCATCATCACAGTGTGAGAGGCAGCATTATACAGGCAATATAAAGCACCGATTCTGGGTTTAAATTCCAGATGTACCATGAACCTGCTGTGTGCCCTTGGGCAACTTACTTCAGCCCTCTGTGCTGCAGTCCCCATGTTACAATGGTGATAGAAACAGTACTTAACTATAAGTGTACAACAAAGTACTAGACAGCAGTGCAAGAGCGTGAATTACTAATACCCGCAAGAAGGACAGCTCTCCAAGATGGAGAGGGAAAGAAACTGGACACAAAGGAGAACATCCTGTGTGATTCCATTTATACGAAGTTCAAGGCCAGGCAAAACTAAGGACTGGTTTTCATTTACCCTTTATCGACATGTTTAGGCAGTGGGCCAGAGATGGCCTACAGGCTGTATTTCGCTGACCCCTCTGTGGAATAGTCCAGCAGTAAAAGACGGCAGCATTTACCAACCACCCCATAGTAGAGGATATTTAGGTTGCTTTCTGTTTTTTTAAATCTTTTCTTTCCCTTCCTTCCTTCCTTCTTCTTTTTTTTAGCTATAAGTAACGGAGAAGGAAAATCTTTGGAAATAAAGCTTCTCTTCCTTCCCCATCATCTTTATCCTGATTCATCCTAACAGACATTATTAAGCTCCTCCTGGGTACCGGGCCTAGGATGGGGTGAGCACAGTTTCTGGGTCATAGTGTGTGAGCCCTTTCATGGTCCTTCAATTGCTTTTGCCTGTTCTCTGTGACAGAATAGGTGAACGAGAGAGTAAAGGACTGGACATTTATTAATCACCTGCGCACATGCTGGGCCCACGCTTTTTTTGTGGCATCTTATTTAACTCCAGGAGATTAGTATAACTCCATTCTGCAGAGGAAGAAACTGAGGCTCAGCTAACTTGTAGAGCTGGTCTGTGAGACACTCGGAGCGGAGGGTCTTCTTGCTGAGGGGTGTGAATTAGGTGCGTGGTGGCTGCTTACTGCTATGTGACCGCGGGGTTGTCACACTCCCTCTCTGAGCCTCAGCTGCCTTAACTGAAACACGGAATGAAGGCAATTCCAGCTTTTCTGACAAAAGTCAGGATGCTGCAACCAAATCAGACATTCAGAAAATAGTCATTAGTTCTGCCTCTGGGCCCGGCCTGTGGGGGGCTGGAGACACAAAGGTGACAAGATAAGGGCCCTGTCTCCAAGGATGGTCTGTATTCAGGATCCTCCCGGCCCTAAGAGCTCTGCTCTCAGGAGGAGGCGTCTAGTGCTTGAGGAGACTCAAGAGGCGGGGAGGGGCACCGTGTCTCACCCACCGTGTCTGAAATCAGACGAGCCAGCGGGACTGCAAGCATTCCGAGTGTTCTGGGACAGAGATTCAGTGGGTGAACACTCTGGTTCCAGGACACCTGGAGTGAGAGAGCACCTACTCTATGCTGGCGCCCTTGTATGACCTCCACACGCGCAGCTGGGACTGGACGAGCGGACCCCGAATAACACAGACGGCCCTTTGGTGGTCGGTGAGGACACGGTTCCCAGATGTTCAGCCCACCTTCCCATCTTGGTCTGAGGGGCGCGGGGAGGAGCGAGGCCCAGGGCTGTGAGGTGTGTCGGGGGCAGGGTGAGGCAGGCGCTTCTGAGGCGCGAGGCTGATTGAGATCTTAGTGCAGCCAGAGACTTGCACGCAGAGATGCCAGGGGGACGTGCAGAGTGGATTCGGACACTACTGAGTGCTGGCGAGGAGGCGGAGCGCCTGTGTGCTCAGTGGGACACTATAAGGCAGTGACAATGAACAGCCACAGCAAACCACACCGACGGGGGTCCACCTTGGAACACAGCGGGGAGGGAAAGAAGAGATCGTGAAAGGTTTCCATAGAATAATTTCATCTGCATCAAGTTCAAAGGTGGGCAAAACTGGACTATACAGTTCAGGGGCACATGCAGAGGGGAAAGTAGAATAAAAAGGAAAGAAAGAGGATCACAAATATCGAACAGCAGCTGTCCCTGGGGTAGGAGGCAAGGGTTACCGGGAGGACTCCTGGGGTGCTGGCAACATTCTGTTCCTTGACCAGGGAGCTTTATAATTATTCTTTTAAGTCAACATAGATGTTCTGTGAGCTTTTTGCTCATTTGCTATATCTTGCAATTTATAAAAATGCAAAGGCTACAAAAGCCAACAAGCACATGGAAAGATGCTCAGCAACATTAGGCATCAGGCAAACGCAAATCAAAACCACAGTGAGGTGCCACTTCACGCCGTCTAGAATGGTAACAGAAATAGAGACATCACGAGTGCTGGCGAGGCTGTGGGGCGATGGGAACCTCCATGCACTTCCGGCGGGAACGTGAAAGGGTACAGCCTGTGGGAGAGAGCCTGGCAGCTCCTCGAAATGGTCAACATAGAGTTCCCATGTGAGCCAGCGCTCTGGTGTGAGTGTGCGTGTCGCCCCCCCCAAATTCATATGTTGAAATCCAACCCCCAAAAGCTGAGAGGAGGTGGGTCCTTTGGGAGGTGCTTCAGTCACGAGGGTGGAGCCCTCATGGATGGGACTAGTGCCCTATAAAGAGGCTCCAGAGCAAGCTCTAGCCCCTTCCACCCCGTGAGCACACAGCGAGAAGGCACCGGCTTTGACCCAGGAGGAGGGACCTCACCAGAAGGTGACCCCCTGGGCGCCTTGACCGTGGACTTCCAGCCTCCAGCACTGTGAGAAATAGATGTTGTTATTTGTAAGCCACGCCGTCTGTGGTGTGCTGTTCTAGCAGCCCAAACAGACTGAGACACCGAGCTATTCCACCCCCGGGTATTACCCAGGAGAAATGAAAACACACGTGCACACAAACACCTGTACACCAATGCTCACGGCAGCATCCTTCACAGGAGTCAAAAAGTGGAAACAACCCAAATGTCCATCAACTGACAAGTGGACAAACCAAATGCAGCCTATCCACGTAATGGAATATTATTCAGCAATAAAAAGGAATGAAGTGTTGATGCGCGTGACAACGTGGATGGACCTTGAAAGCATTAAGTTAAGTGAAAGAAGCCCGTCAGAAAAGACCACATATTGCATGATCGCCCTTAGAGGCGACATCCAGAACATGCAAATCCGTAGAGGCATAAGGTGGAATACTGGGCTGGGGGAAATGAGGAGTGGCTGCTGAAGGGCACAAGTTCCCTCCTGAGGTGATGAAAATATTCTAAAATCCATTGTGGTGTTGGTTGCACATATGTGTGACTATATTAGAAAGTGTGGAACTGTACACTTTAGATGGGTGCATTGTACGGCATGCGAATTATACCTCAAGAAAGCTGGTCTTTAAGAACGGTCCCTGGGAGGTTTCAGTGAGAAAGCAGTGGGTTGATCTGCAAGGCCGGGACACCGGCTGCTTTCCCTGCGGTGGACCCGGGCGCTGAGCCCCGGTGCCCATGTCCAGGCTTCTGCATTGTGCTGGGGCAGCTGCCACTCCCGCTGCACGCAGCCTCCCGACACTGCCTGCCTCTCCCCTGTGCCACCGAGACGGCCTGAGGCCCTGGCAGCATTTGTGTGGGCCCCTAATCAGATGACGTCCAGCCCGTTAACCCTGCAAACTCTGCATTTTGAGAGCCTCAGTGATCGCACACGTCCGCACTAAGCTGGGTGTAATCCCAGCTGCCCTGGTCAGCACGGGCCACCCAGACAGGCTTCCGGGTGGGCACTGAGCCCTCTCCCCGAGGCAGGGGACAGCAGAAAGGAAACATGTGCGGGACAAAGGCACATCCTTTGCACCCCTTGCCTCCATCCCCTGAGGCCAGGCTGCCACCCGCTCCCGAGCTGCCCAGGGGGACTTCCAGGCTCCCTTTACACTTTAAGAGTCTGGATTGTGACTCAGTGTCCAGTGGTCAGAGGGTTTGCAGACTCTAAGATGGCACGACTCTGGGCATCTTCCCAGTGCCTGGCACACGGCAGTTGCTCAGGAGCTGCCCAAAGGTAAATTCACCAACAGGTGCATTCCCATTATTCCACAGCTGGTACACCCCAGGCCTGAGCAACCCCCCTGAGAGTTCAGGGTCCTGGAGGCACTGCCTGGCCGGGCATCGACCCTGCATTGCTGGACGGAGGGGAAGTGGGCAGGACCCAAGGGAGGGACCCTGGAGGGGGGGAGGGACAAACAGGGGGCTTGGGGCAGCTGGTAAGGACAAGTGGCAGCATTTTATGTCCCTGGCTGCACTGCTGGGTCCCAGCTTAAAGACCAGCCACGTAAGACTGCTCAGGTTTGCCCCTGTGCCATCCTGTGGTGCAGAAATGCTTCGAGGCAGAAGGAAAATAAATTAAAAAATAAATCTCTGAGGCCCAAAGTCTGGTGTCTCACAGTGTCTCAGGGGAACACAGAAGTCTTCTGCCTCTCACCCCCCGTGGGCCTCAGAGGACATGAGGGGCAGGCCGTGTTCCCTTCTTGCCTCCACCGCAACCTGTCACCTCTGGTCAGTCAGCGCAGGGCCGCAGGGCTGGGGAATGGCCTGTGCAGGGGCCGAGGGGACAGCTGAGCACGTTCTATGGAGGAGAGAGGCAAGAGGTGTCCGGCTCAAACACCAAACTCAGTGAAAAGAAGAGAATGGAACAGGATTAGGGACTGGAGAGTGAGGGAAGAAGCAGGCGGAGTCTATGTGGCATCGACAGTAGGGGACGACCTCCCTGAGGAGGTGACATTTGAGCAGAGAGCAGAACCCAAGAGGAGGCCAGCACACGGCAGCACAGACTCATCCTCTCATTTCACTTCCGCTTGAGGGACAGTGGAGCCAAAGCCGTGTGACTGGAGCACGCTGACCAGGCAGCAGCTACAGGTGCCGAGGTGGCACGAGGGGTCCTGCCCCACAGCCTCCACGGGCCATGCTAAGGAGGCAGGACTATTTTCTTCTTCAGTTTAAAAAAATGAGCGTTATCTTTTAGGAAACGTTTATATTGACAGGGAAATTGTGAAGACAGGAGAGAGAGCCCCCAGGCATCCTGCATGGAGCTTCCCTCCTACTGACGTCTCACGTTAGGACGCACGTGTTACATTTGACGAGCTAAGATCGAAACACTGCTGTTAACTGAAGGCCACAATTTACTTAGATTTCTCTAGTTTTTACCTAATGTCCTTTTTCTGTTCCAGGATCCCGTCCAGGCCCTCACATAACAGTTAGTCGTCCTGTCTCCTTAGGCTGGGGAACGGGACTTTCCTGTGAGAGGACAGGCCGGCCAGTGGAGGCCGGGAGCAGGAGCTATGATCTGGTGCGGGGAGACCATGGGTGTGGGCGCGGGCCAGACGGGAAATCTCTGTACCTTTGCTCGATTTTGCTGTAAACCAAGAACTGCTCTGAAAAAGAAAATCTATTTAAAAAAAAGGTCTCAGAATGGGAGCTGTATTTAGGGACTGTCCCTGGAAGTGAGATGTGGCTGGCTCTGCCGTGACTGGCTGGGGGCCCTCGCTGGCCCTCGGTTTCTCCATTTTAGACGTCAGGGGTTTGAACTAGCTGATTCCCAGGGCTGCTTCTGACTCTCTGCAGTCTTGGCCTTGTGTCCGTCCTGCTCTTTAACCCACACAAAGTGGAGCCGTGATGGCATCCGATTTCCTGACAGCCCTGAGAGATGGGCAGCTCGTCCCACTTCCCAGGGCGGGCAAGAGGGGCTCAGCGAAAGGCAGGGGCTCACAGACTGTGCCGGAGCTCCTCCACGTCCCTCCAGACCACCCCCTCACTGCCGCCTCTCGTCCACGCCCCACGAGACTAATGGAGCGCACCTATTCCTGCTGCGATGGCTGGGCCCCGTGCCCGCCAGTGAGTGGGTAGTTTGAATGCAATAGTGTCCCTTCCGGGGAGGTCTGGCCAGTGGAAGGCACTGGAGGGAGACGCGAGGGCGGGAGGAACGTCTTGATAGTTATTCCTCCTGCTCACTCCCCGCTGGACCCCACAGAATGGCTGTCCCCTGCACAGTCCCCCGAGATTCCAGGAGCCCCACCTCCTCAGCCCTGAGGCCTAAGGAGGAAGGGCTCCCACTGTTGCTGGCCCAGGGCTGCACCATCCCTTCTGGGGACCGTCCTCCGTTTCATCAGCAGTCTCTCCTTTTTTGACAGCTTTATTACAATATAACTCACACACCATACAATTCACCCACTTAAAGTATACAATTCGAGGGTTTTTAGTATATTCAGAGTTGGGTAACCATCACCACTAACTTGAGGACATTTTCACCTCCCTAAAAAGAAACTCCACAGCCATTAGTAGTCACTGCCCATTCCTCCCTTCCTCTCAGCCCCAGATCAGGCAACCACTAATCCACCTTCTGTCTTCATGTGTCCGCCTAGTCTAGACACTCCCTATAAATGGAATCATAGAATATGTGGCCTTCTGTGTGCGTAGTTTCCTTCACTCGGTGTAACGTTTGCAAGGTTCATCCATGTACCAGTGCTTCATTCCTTTTCATGGATGAGTAATATTCCACGACATGGCTATGCCGCACTCTAGCCACCCATTCATCAGTTGTTGGATAGCAGTCTCTTTCCAAACTCCCCTTCATTTCCCAGTCTGAGGGCGCCTCTTGTGGTGGCCACCACCCCAGCAGCTACGTGCCACTCCTCCATGGCAGGGCCCAGAACAAGCCCCATCCTCTTGACTGCCCAGTCCCATGCTCTTTCCTCCGCATCCACCTCTTGGCTCTGCACCTTATCTGGAAGGCCAATCTTTACTGCCATTACAGATGCTCCACCCCACAATTCCACTGCTGAACTCGTACCCTGCAGGGAGGCTCGTGCATCTGCAAAATGATGAAGAGCCATTCAGAGGCAATATCTGAACTACCCAAAGGCTGAAAGAATCTGAAGATCCACCAATGGGGACTGGGTATATAAATTCCGGTGCATCTGTGGACTAGAATGTCTTGCGGCTGTTAGAGAGAATGATGCGGCTCTGTACTTACTATTGAGGGCTGATCTGCAAGATACGTGGTTAAGACAACAAAGCAAGGTGCAGAAAAGCATGCAGAGCATGAGCTCATTTGTGGGAGAAAGAAGGACCTGTGCAGGTGTGTTCATAAGAGCACAGAATAACATCTCCGGAAGAATACAGGGAAGGTAGCAAGAGCGGCTGTCTCCAGGGAGGGCACCTGGAGTGGACAGGATGAGCAGGCGACAGGAGCCTTACTTTTCACGGAATCACCTTTTGTATCTTTTGAATATTCTAGCATGTCAGAAAAAAAGTCACCTCCTCCACAAAGCCTTCCCTGATTGCCAAGGCAGTCAGTGACTCCCTCATGGTTTCCATAACTGTCCTGGGCTGTTGAATACTTGTCACCTTGGCCCCATGATGACTGTCTACCCAGCAGTGTCCCCCACCAGGCCAGGTAGTAGTGTGCTCGTAAATCGGCTCTCAACAAAGGAAAACAAAACTCTGCTTTGTAGAGCAGGATTGATGTTCCCGCCACGGCCAATTTTAAGCTGCCAACAGTTTAACAATCAGCTCGGAAATCCCTCAACGTTTAACACTGGCCTTGGAGCCCACAGGAGCCGGCCCCAGCACACCACGGACAGGGAGGAGTCAGCATGCGGCCTCCAGCTGTCGGACCCTTCCAAGTCTGTGCTGGCTGCGGAGAGCTGCAGCCTTCCACAGTGGCCTGCAGCCGGGGACAGAGAGAGCTAGGGGTCTCAAGTCCAGGCACTCTGAGGGGCAGCGCCTGCTCCAGACTGCTTGGCTGGCATTGCAGCTCCACTCTGCTCAGTCCTGCCTGCCCCCCTTTGCTGATGCCTAATAACAGCTTGAATCTGGAGCTCTACCTCAGCCTCTGGTCTGGAGAACCCCGCCTGCGACGCTCCTGGGGAGCCAGGGCCGGGACACGCGTCTCCACCTCCCGGACCTCTGGCAGAGACTCGCCTAGCATGGAAAAGGCGCTGGCCAGAATAAGGCTAAAGAAGGACCCTGCATGGTCTTCCTCTGTGCATTCATTCACTCGCCCACCCACTTTGTACGGAGCACCCACTGTGTGCTATGTGGCACCACTCCTGCTGCAGAGGCGCCGGGAGGACCATGACACAAGTAGATGTTGTCTCTGCCTTCTCAGAACGTGCAGACCCCAGCCGCAAGCAGCGATGGGATCAATAGCCCCCCGAATCTAATGATAAATTGGCGAGTGCTGTGAAGGAGCAGAACAGAGGGCAAACAAGCTTGGCCCAGGAGGAGCCGCTCTTGTGTGCAGCTCCGGGAAGCCTCCCCCAGGAAGGCCAGGGCTGAGCAGGGAGCCAGGTAACAGGAAGCGTGAAAGAGGATCAGCCAAACTTCCCGGCCGGCCCGAGGCAGGCATGGCTGGGGCAGAGGGAGAGTGAGCTGGGAGGCAGCAGGGCTGACTACTGAGGGCAGGGGGGCATCTGGTCCAGCCCTGAGCCCAGGGTGTCCCCGAGGGGCTTCCGTGCAGGGGAGTGGTGGAGTGCAACTGACACCTCTAAAGAGCACTCCAGAGCGAGTGGAAGTTAGGCCAGAGAAGGTCAGAGCGGCAGGAGGGGGAGCAGGAGGGGTAGCATCCCCGTCACTGGGGCCAGAGGCAGTGGCGGCTCCGACCAAGACCGAGGCAGCGGAGGGGAGGCAGGGAGCAAAGTGGGCAACACCTGGAGGAGGATGGGACGCACGGGTGTTGTGGGGGCTCAGGGGTGACTCACGGGCCTCTGGCAGGTGCAGAGGCTGTGCATGAGACAAGGAACCAGAAGAGCCACCAGGCTTGGGGAGGAGCGTGCGTGGAGGGCATGATAGGGAAATTTGAGGCACAGTGAGTGGCTCGGAAGAGAGGCCTCTGGGGAGCAGGAGGGTCTTTTGGTGCCACTGAAATCTGGCCCTAGTCAGCCTGGTGTCCACAGGGGACAAGTCCCAATCAGAATTCAGTCACTTCCACAGACTAAAATATGTGGCTGAAACCAGTCAGAATTGGAAACACCTATAACTTTCGCTATTAAAAAAAATTCATTGCAAGAGCACAAGATAGGAGAGACTGAGAAAGACTGAAAGCTTCAGACAACCACAAATTCCATACCAACTAAGATGGTGCTAAAAAGCCAACAATTGGAGGCCATATTAACTAGGGTCTAGTGCCCACAATAAGGGAGGAGATGGTTGTGCTATGTGGTTTTCAGAACCAGGCTATGCCCTGGCAGATGGAAAGAAAGAACACGTGAAGAAGAGGGGGCCGGAGACCCCATACTGAAGGAGCAGGTTGTGCTCAGCCTGGAGAAGGCACTTCCTGGGTCCCTGCTCACTCCCCCACACCCTCTGTGTGGCTGTCCCAGGACAGAGTGAGCAGGAGGGATTGTGTATCTCTCCAGAGGGCAGAACTAGGATCCCAGTTGGTGGGGAGTCACAAGACAGCAGGTCCCAGCTCAGTGAGAGGCCAGGCCTGCCCCCAGCCCCTGAGCAGAGTGGGAAGGGCTGTGGGGCAGGGGATGAGCTCCCCGTCCTGGGGTGTGTGGAGCAGTGGCTGGGGTCTGCAACTGCAATTCCTGCATGGGGCGGGGCGGGGCTGCTCTCCATCGCCTCTCTGTCCCTCCCCTGGCCCCAAACCTGTCTGGAGCAGAAGGAAGGATTTTCTGCACCGCTGGAGGGAGGAAAATCAATTTCTTTCTGACAGGCCTCCCAGGAAGTGCCAACAATGTACCAGGTGCTGCCCAGGGTCCAGAATTATCAGGGCGGGGTTCTCAGGCCGGGAGCGGCCTCGGGAGAAACTTGGCTCGGGAAAGTTCCGGGATTCATAACAATGAGTAGCTACTATGGAAGTTGGCCTCCTGGGCTGTCCCAGACTCTCTGGCTGCCCAGAGGACCCAGGGGTGAACTTGCTGGAGGAGGCACAGCCTCCTAGGGGAGGTAGGTCAAATAGCGGCCTCTGGCTCCCACATGGTCCGTGCCACACGGCACTCTGGTGACCGGGAGCCTCTGTCACCCTGCACAGCATTCTGAGAGGCATCTCATTTTTAAAAACCAAAAGCTGTTTCCCAGCATTGAATTCCACCGCTCCCGGTCACCTCCCCTCCAACTCTGCGGCCACCAGGAGGAACCTGATGCTCCCACAGTCCAGGAGGATCTCCTGCCTCATGGGCATCGGTCCCCCTGACATGCCTTCCGGCAGGAAGGTGGCTCCATCCATCCCAGCACGGCCTGGCCCAGCCCAACCCTCCAAAGCCCTTCACAAACGCCCCTCTCCATCAGAGCCTCCTGGCCCGCCCCACCCAGCCCCGCAGGACACCCCTGTAGGACCTCTGCCGCTCTGGCCCTTCTCTCTGTGCCCTGTTCTACGGCCAGCCTGGCATGGCCTTCAGGGCACTGCCAACTCTGACTCCTCAGGGAGGCCTTCCCGAGCGACTGACACTGAAGTCGTCCCACTGGTCACCACTCCCAGCTCCCACTGGTCACTGCTCCCAGTTCCCACTGGTCATCACTCCCAGCTCCCACCGGTCACTGCTCCCAGTTCCCACTGGTCATCACTCCCATGTCCCACTGTCACTGCTCCCAGTTCCCACTGGTCACCACTCCCAGCTCCCACTGGTCACCACTCCCAGCTCCCACCGGTCACCACTCCCAGCTCCCACAGGTCACTGCTCCCAGTTCCCACTGGTCATCTATCTCAGCTCCCACTGGTCATTACTCCCAGTTCGCACTGGTCATTGCTGAGGGACCACTGCTGGTGCAGGGTCATTGCTGGTGACTCAGGCCCATCAGGCCAATCAGAGCGAGTCCTGGGGATTTGGTGTGAACAAAGGACAAGAACTGTTGGTTATTTCCCGCCAGACGTAAACAGGAGGGAAGGCAGCGGACAGGCATCTCAAAACCACGTGGGTCTGAAAATGGAGTGAACTAAGACAGCAGAGCTGAGAAACAGAGAGAGGGTGGGGGGCGTGCAATGGTCCCTGGGAATGTCGTGTGCCCCCTGGGTCAAGCTGGACTGAATTCATCACCCCAGGACCCCTGTTCTGGGAACTCATGGATTCCCTTGGTTTTCAAGCCAGCTTAAGTTTGGTTTCTGTCCCTCATAGCTTGAAATATCCTAACTGGTGCAGACTCCTTTTGTCTGTGCTGCGGAGAAACATTTCGTAAAGCCAACAGCCTTAGTCTGTGGGCTTCAAGTCACAGACAGCATGGAGCAGATCCGGGAAGCCGAGGACCAGTTCGCGTGAAAGGGTCTCGGGGAGGCCAGGACCTTGGGGGCTGGAGACAAGTTAGCTGGCCATCTGCTGCTCCCTTCCCTTTGGTCCCCTCCACTGTTGGTCAGCCTGGCTCGTCTGCATGGAGGGGTCGCTTCTGGACCATTTGCACCCCAGGCGATGAGCAGTGACCCCGGCAATCAGAGTCAGTCTCTACATGGCAGCGCACTGCGTTGCACAGCAGCCCGAACTGGGGGAGAAAGCACGGGCGCCAGGGCCAGGCAGCCGGAGAACCCTGGTTCCAATCCTGCCTCTGGCTGCCACATGCCAGCGACGGCAGAAAGGGCCCAGCGAGCGGGGCACACAGCCCGTGGGGCTCTCTACTCAGCCTGCCCACCTCTGAGACAGGGGCTGAAAACCCAAGATGCACCCTGACAGAAAGACAGATGGAGAGAGTGGCGTCCCGTTTACTGTCTCTGCATGGTGTGAGCGGGGAGCCTGATTCCTGGAGCTCAGGCAGTCATCCTGGGACCAAAAGGCTAGAGAACCGGAGGCCTGGTGACAAGTGCAGACAGGAAGGATGGAAATAGCCCGGGCCCTTGAAGGGACTGCTGGGCCTCTGAAAGAAATTACAGCCAGACTTTTATTTTGCAAGAAGCGGCAAATGCTTATCATCGCAGGCACTTGTGGTCAGGTACTCTGTTACTTGAGACCAAACGTGTCCTGTGATCCACCCCTTGCTGTAAAGCAAGAGAAGTCCTTCCTCAGAGGGGACTCTGGGTTAAATGAGAGAGGGCCATCGGGGCCTGGTGCTGCATGCATCCCAGAACAGGCCCCCAGCCCACGTGAGTTGTCTTCATTTTGTTTGATGAATGCCAGCGCGGTGCTGGAAGGGCAGGAAAGCAAGGTTGTGGGGTGGAAGGAGCAATCAGCTGGAGGTCCTGGTTGTGCCTCTCCACTGCTGTGTGACTGCAGGCAAGTCCCTTTCCTTCTCTGGGCCTCAATTTCCCCTTTCTGTACAATGAAGGGACTAGAGGGGGATTCCCCAGGAGAGAAGACAGGACACGGAGGGATGGAGGGACAAGGGGCGCAGGGGTGAGGAGAGGAGAGGAGCCGGTTGGCTGAGTCTGCCACATGTCCCCGGGTTGGAGTCAATTTCTGGGTGGTGCAGTAGCTTGTGAGACACGAGGAAGTGACCACTTCCCCCAGAGGTCACTGTGAGTGCCAAGTGGCTCCCAGCGAAGCAGCTCCATCCCTTCTCCATCCTGTCTCCCTCCCGCCTTCCCCCACACCCGGGCCGACTCACCCCAGAAACCACCCTGCTGTAAACAGTCCCCTCTTATCTCCTGGAGCTTGTCAGTGCGGCTGCCTCCTGACACCGGAGCCCACGGCATCTTTAAGAAGCCCCGAAGACCACCACTTCCTTCTCCCCTCACATGTTCTGCCCTGGTCCCTGCAGCCTCCTCTCCCATCTGTTATCACTGGTGCTTACTCCCACTCTCAGATCCCAGGGACTCTCTCCCCAGCAGGAGACCCCTTCCCAAACCTTCTCCAAAAAACCGGAGTCAGCCAGATCACCTGGGAAAGGTGAGCATCAGCCGAGGAGAGCCACAGAAAGCAGGCGGCAGATCTCCTGGGCACGGAGGCCTCCTCTTCCTAGGGCTGGGATTTGGTTTCCACAGGAGGCCTCGCCTGGGTCAACTTGAGGGGACTTGAGACAGGAGGATGGTCCCCAAGTCCTGCTGGGTTCCTCTCCCAGGTCTTCACACCCCAGCTGCCCGTGTTTCTCATCTCCAGTCGTCACCAGACCCAAACCAGCTGCACCAGCTGAGCTGAACACTTGTCTCTCATCCATGTGTGATAAACGTGTCCCTTACTCCCTGTGCTGGGCATCATCCTATGGAGTCCTGCCCACAGCCTGACAAGGTGGGGGCCCAGCTGGAGTCAAGGCCAGCTTCTCTGCTCACCTCCCCTGAGAGCCTGGGTGGGCTGGGCAGTCTCTGCACCCCCCCTTCTCTATCCCAGAGGCTCACCTGTGTCCCCTGCCTCCATGGGCTCCCTGCCCTCCAGCTGCGGTCAGGTCCAGCCAGTGGGAGATCCTGCAGGAGGTTGGAGGGCGGGAGGAGAGAGAGGCTGGGCCATTTATTCCCTGACTCCCTCTCTGTGGGGCTATGTGGTGGCTGCTCCCACGTTCTTCTACCTGGAACCACGGCTCCTGCCAAGTGGCTCCTCTCCTCGGGTACTCCTGCTCCCTCCACTGCCCCTTCGGGCCTCCAGGTAGTAAGAGCTCCCCACCTTTGCGGCCCCAGGTGCTGCAACATCCGGCAGAGGGATCCCTCAACGCTGCCCACACTCAGTAAGACATCCCTCCGTCAAACCTCCTTCTGTTGCCGGGACCGGGCCGCCCACCAGACCCTGGCTGGGCCATGGGGCGAGTCACATCGCCTCCTCGAGCCTCGGTTTTGTCTCCCGGTTCAATGGAACACGCCCGGGGATGGCAGCATCAGGACTCAGTGACCAAAGGCACAGGGCCGAGCTGCAGGAGGCCCTTGGGAAACACAGCCGCTGTCGTGGTTGTTAAACCATTGACAGCACTGCATGAAATTTTTGCGCTGGTCTTGGATAAGAGTAGGAACAACTTCTCAAAATAGAGCGCCATGCTGGCTTCACGCCCAAGCCTCCCTGCATCGTGACTGCCCCTTTGCACAGTCACCCCTCCCACCACTACTGCGAGCCCCATGAGGGCAGGGACCAGCCGAAGCCCAGCGCAAGCCTCCGACTCTGCGACTCTGAGTCAGCTGCTGTTCTGAGTGCTCCGCAGAAAGCAGCTCACTGAACCGGCAAAGCAGCCCTCTGAGGCAGCTCTAACGTCACCACCCCCTGGTACAGGTGAGGGAGCTGAGGACCAAGGGGTCACAGTGAGCAAGTGCTGGAACCGGGACTTGAACTCAAGCGCTCTGGCTCACAGCCTCGTGCTGCAGCTGCACAGAGGGAGGGGAGCGTGTGGGACGGCCCTGCTCCCTCCGGCCGTGGTCCACAGGGCTGGTTGGGTGGTGGACACCGGTGCCCACATGATCCTCCCCTAAGACCCAGCTCTGGCGGCCTGGCTGCCCAGAGGGCCAGCCGCTGATGGCACAGCCGAGCTCCTCCTGGGAACTGCTCTCCCACGATGGAAGCGGCCTCACCCGACGTCACGGCCCCTCCTCAGGGCAGCCCCTAGCCAAGGGTGGTTGATGCTGGGCACAGAGGCCCGGTCCCCCTGCCTCAACTGGGGACAACTCTAAAGGGCCGCTCCAGCCTCAGGCTTCTTGCAGAACCAGCTGAAGCCTCTGCCACTGCAGCGCAGCCCAGCTTCTCTCCGTGGCCAGCGGGGCCGCCCTGCATCCTCACAGGCCCGTCTCCCCAGAGCTCTTCCCGGGAAACGCCCCCATGCAGATCCTCACCTCGGGGACCCTTCCAAGGACCCTGATCTAAGAGCACGTGCAATCAGTAGGCGGGCAGCGTGGACCCCGCCCCAGGAGGCACAGGTGTGAGGCCACCTCAGGGTGGAGGCTTCAGGTCGAAGCCCAGAGCCAACACCGCCTCCCCTGCTCCTGCTCCCCCTCCTCCTGCCTCCTCCTCCTTCTCCATCTCCTGCTCCCCCTGCTCCTCCTTCTGCTCCCCCTCCTCCCACCTCCTCCTCCTCCCGCCTCCTCCTCCTTCTCCATCTCCTGCTCCTCCTGCCACTCTTCCTGCTCCCCCTCCTCCCGCCTGCTCCTCCTTCTCCATCTCCTGCTCCTCCTGCCGCTCTTCCTGCTCCCCCTCCTCCCGCCTGCTCCTCCTTCTCCATCTCCTGCTCCTCCTGCCACTCTTCCTGCTACCCCTCCTCCCGCCTGCTCCTCCTTCTCCATCTCCTGCTCCCCCTGCTCTTCTGCCTCCTGCCCCTCCTCCTGCTCCCCCTCCTCCCACCTCCTCCTCCTTCTCCATCTCCTGCTCCCCCTGCTCTTCTTCCTCCTCCTGCCCCTCCTCCTGCTCCTGCTCCTCCTCCTCCACACCCCTCCTCCCACGTGTCAATCCATCATGAGCAGGAGGCTGCATTTCATCCAGCTGCAGCTGTATTCCTCTGGGCAACTCAGATGAAAGAGGGGAAAGATAGCTTTTTTTTGGTAAACATTTCGAGTATTTTCTTCTTGCTCACATTCTTTAAGTCATATTGGATGCACTGACTTCAGGCAAATATTCCTGTCTGCCTCAGGTGGTGATGGCAGGGGAAAGCTGCGTTCCACAGAACAGGCCACTGGAATGCAACCGGGCTAGCCCCGACGGCAGGGGGGCGCGGTCCACTGGGGCCTCAGGAAAAGGAGCGGCGACTCAGACCCGGCAGAGAAGGCCCCAGTCTAGACTGGGACCCTCCAAAAGGCGGGGAGGGCCCGGCTACAACGGCTCAGACGCCATTCAGTGGCTCCTGCTGTCCTGGGGTTAAAGCCCAGAGTTCATGGCCTGGCTCTTGAGGCCTCCACGTGCTGGTCTCTCTCCAACTGCAGGGTCTTCTAGGAGCCCGGGGCTTGTGGACAGACACCCCTCACCCCCAATGCACTGCACGCCTCTGCACACAGCCACACTCATGCCCAAACACCCCCATGTGCTGTATACACACGCACTTCTGTATGCATGACCCCCGGCAACCCCCACACTTACTCACACATGCTCACACTCAGCACCACATACTCTGTCACACACGTGCTCACATTCAGCTGCTCTCTCACTCACAGTCACACACACAACCCCATACATGTCCCCCACATCTCCCAGACGCTCACACGTGTATCCTCCCCACACACCCTCACACACACCACCACACACCGTTCCCTCCTGCACGACACATGCCCACACAGTCCTTCACACACACAGTCCACCCACACACACATGTGCACACACACCTCCCCACACGCAAGCTTGCACACAGTCGTCTACACCCCCCGAAATGTGAGGGGAGCCCAGACACGGGAGCCCAGACGGGGGAGCCAGCAGACGGGCTCCACTGGGCACTAGACAGGGGCCCTGGGTCAGGCCTCGGCCTTCCTCGCCTGTAAACTGGGGCTAACCTCCCCCCACCGCAAACACGGCTGCCGTGGGCAGTGAAAGTAGAAACCCCACTGTAGAGGTGGGAGAGCCAGGCCCTGAGAGGGGCAGTGCCTGCTCATGGGGCGGCCTCCTGACCCTGGCCTATCTCTCTCCAACACACTCTGGCTCAAGGGACCCCAACGACGGCCTGTGGGGCAGGAAGGAAGGGAGCCATTGAACCCCTGTGTTCCTCCCCACTTCTGGAGCATCAGCAAAGTGGCCTTGGTATCCATTCACTCAGGTGTTCGCTCACTCCCTCCCTCACTCTCCACCAGAGGCGACTTCAACTCCTGCTCTGGGCGGCCCCGAGGCTGGTGGCCAGGTGGGCGGAAACAGGCTATAGGTCCTCTGCTCCCTTGATGCTCCCACTCTGGAGGGGAAGGTGGCCACGCATTCAACGGCCACAGCGGCACAAGGCCCACACGACCTCCACCAACGGCGGCTCTGAAGGAAAGCACAGACTCGCCCCTCCTGTGGGCACAGCCCCCAGCGGCTGCCCTCCCACAGACCAACTGGAGAGCGTTTTTAAGACCACACAGGACTCTGAGTCAGACAGGGTATTCTAGGGCCTTGAGGAATTGCTCATTCTGCTCCGAGTCATGACAGTAGCACTGTTATGTTTTTAAAAAATCCTTATTGATTAGAAATATGCACAGATGAATTCACAGGTGAAATAACATGATGTCTGGGATTTGCCCTAAACTGTACCAGTTTTGGGGAGCTGGGGTTGATGGCTATTGACCAAATGTTGGGGCTGTTGAAGCTGGGTGCTGGGTACATGGGTTCATCATACTATTTCTCTCCATACCTTTTTCACTCCACTCCAGTCACAATGGGTTCCTTGCTGTTCCTCCAACACACCAGGTATGCCTCTGCCTCAGGACCTTTACACTTGCTGTCCCTCCGCCTGAACTACTATTCCCCACTCTCTACTTGGCTCCCTCCCTCATTTCCTTGGGGTCTTTGCCCAAATCTCACCTTTCCAAGGACACTTTCCCTGACCCTCGCCCTGGTGCATCTTGCTCCCTCATGGGCATCAGTATCTGACATAGTGCACATTTTAGTGTCTCCCACTAAAACGTAACTGCCCAAGGGTGGTTTGGTCTTTCTGGAAGGGTGCTGCAACATGGCTGGTGCTAGCAAATACTCGCCGAATGAAGGACTGAGATGAGGAACAAAGGAACCCGAGTAGAGACAGGAGGCCAGGCGGTGGCCCCTTGAGCTGAGAGTAGGATGTTAAGGAGGGTTCATCGGCAGAAGGGAGGGAAGGGCAGGCCAGGCAGAGGGAGCAGCATGGCAAAGGCCTGGTGTGGAGGGGAGCAGTCAGGAGCCCCAGCCTCCTGACGGGACAGAGGGGCACGTGGCCTTCAAGAAGCTCCCTCAGCGGCCATGTGGAGGACACACTAAAGGTTGGAGCCAGTGCAGGAGGCAGGAGGCTGGAGGCTCAGCCAGACAGAACCAAGCGAGGATGAAGAGCAAGGATGTCACAGAAGCGAGAGGGCGGCCTGGTCCCCTCCAGGGGAAGCCCTGCCACCCGGCTCTGGAGGAGAGGCAGCTGCAGACAGCCCAGCGCACAAGGGCCGGCAGCATCCACGGCCCCTGTGACCCGCATGGCCCTGGCTGCCCAGCAGGCCAGCCTCTACATCTGTCCAAACCCCCTCCTCTCTTGACCCAGAGACCTGGGCTCTTTCAGGGACAACCTGGAAGGTCGTAGACTTCAAAGATGGGCGCCTAACCATAAGGACGGTGCAACAGTCAGACCAGAAACACGTGTCCACACAAAACTGGTTCATGAATGTTCACAGGAGCCAAAAGCCGGAAACAACCCAAGTGTCCAGCAACTGGCGCACGGGAAACAAAATGCTGCCCATCCATATGATGGAATATGACTGGGCCCTAAAAAGGAATGAAGTGCTGACACGTGCGACAACGTGGATGGACCCTGACAACATTACGCTAAGTGAAAAAAGCCAGTCACAAAAGGTAACGTGCTGCGTGATTCCACTTATGGGAAATGTCCAGAGAAGATAAATCCATGGTCATAGAAAGAAAATTCGTGGCTGCCGGGGGCTGGGGGAAAGGAGAGTGAGGAGCGACTGCTAATACGAATGGGATTTCTTTTTGGGGACGATGAAAAACTTCTAAAATTGATTGTGGTTGCACAACTCTGTGAATACACTAAAAACGACTGAATTATACACTTTAAAGGGGTGAATTATATGGTATGTGAACGATATCTCAATAAAGCTCTTATAAAAAAAACAATCAGACCAGACCCCTCTATTGGTCCAGCAGCCCTGGGAGCTTGGGACCACGGAGCACAGCTGCTCCTGCAATGGCAGGGGTCTTCTGGGCGTCCTGGGGGCCTTCAGCATGCCGGGCTGACTCAGCGCCTCACCGAATCACATGCTCACAGTCAGTGTCTGAGGTTCCCCCCAGGCTGGACTCCAGAATCACCTGGAGAAGCAGGGGCTTCAAGCGTTGCCGGTGCCCGGGCCCCATCCCCAGAGGTTCTGATTTCACTGGTCTAAGGGGGCCGGGCATCCAATATTTAAAAAAAAGGCCTCAGGCAAATTCTAATAAGTGGCCAGGTGTAGAGAGCCCTGGTAATGTCCTGTCCACTCGGGGCCTGTGGTGGGTGCTGGCCAGGTGAGGGGGGTCGGACAAGGTCCTTCTCCTCAAGAAATACCCAGTGTAGTCTGGGAGACAACTGGGCCAGTAAGAGTTTGGACAGGGAGATGGGGCCAAAATAGAGGCCCATACTGCCATGGGGCAAGCGAGCAGTTCTCACTGACGGCTTCCTGGAGGAGGTGACCTGTGGGTCTTGAAGGATGAGTTTGCTACTGGAGAAGCCAGGGAAAGGGCATCGTGGGTGGGGTCACAGGAGTGCCTGGGCCAAGGCCTTTGGGGGCTGGGAAATCCAGGGGGCAGGGACCTGAGGTCAGAAGGGAAGGCAAGTGGGACCCCAAGAAAGCCCCAGACGGACCCGCGGTGAGACAGCACACGCTGAGGGTCAGGCTTGCTCCTCCTGGCCGGAGCCCGGCACACAGCAGGGTGCCGAGGAGAGCTGGGCTGGGGAGACAGCAGCCTCCGAAGAGGACCACCACCTCGGCTGTCCTCTGGGGCCCAGGACACCCCCTGCCTCTCAGCCCTGCCAAATCCCCCCTGTGCACACTTCAGGTCAGGTCCGTCTGAGCCACACCACGCCCATGCCCGCCTCAGGGCCTCCACAGCTGCCGCTCCCTCTGCCCGTGACACCCTTCCCCCGGTGCCTCAGCTCCAGCTCTGCTCCTCAAAGCAACCCTCGCCGACCAACCTCTCCAAGGCGCCCCACTCGTCTCCCCTGCGTCACCCCTGTCACAGCACCCTGCTTTAGTCCTCCCTAGCGCTCGGGCACTTGAGGACGAATTGCTCGCCTCTCCCCTCCACGCCGAAGTGTCAGCTCCAGAAATGTCCTGCCCTCGTCTGCCTTGTTCAGGAGGCATCTAGAAGGGGAATCTAGCATTTGCCAGATGAATGAATGAGTCCGTGAATGAATTTGCTCTGGCTCGGGAGCCTAGATGGCCATTTCCTTTGCGCCGGGGCCTTGTGGAAGAGCCCTTCACTCGAAGCGTCCACAGAGATCAAGGCTGAAGCTCCCAGAGAGGGGCTTTGGGACAGGGGACAAAGGGCGGATGCTCAGAGCATGGAGAAAGGACCCAGGAGTCAGGTCACGCTGGCTGAACGCCCTCTGTGCCCCCGTCCACCCCAGATGAACCACTCCAACCCCAGCAAGGCCCTACCAGGGAGACCAGGCACCAACGACGCCCTGTGAACCCCCGTCCAAGAACAGAAACACTCCTGTCCAGACTGCAGGAGTGGGCGTCCAGGAGGGTGGGCTGGCCTGGACTGGGGTTCCATGCTGCCCGGCAGCCCAGAGGACACAGGCACAGGGACACCTCCCCTGAGATATCCTTTTTCCTGCTCCTGGTGGAGTCAGGCTTTTTCCAGCCAGGCGACTGGGAAAAATACCCCTGGGTTATCTTTATCCCAGGGCAGTTTCCAGCCACTGAGGTAGGCGGGGCCTCTGACCTGGGGACAGGGCGCGGTCGAGGAATCACTGATTCCTTACTGCTTTGAAGCCCCAAGGAGCTGCCACCAGGGCCCAGAGGGACTTGGCATTTGTCCAGCCTTGCCACCAAGAGCTGTGTGGCTCCTGATGCCCACCCTCCTGCTGTCCCTGAGGCTGCGCCAGCACCATGCGGGCCAGCCCCGTGCGTTGAGGACAGTGAGTGGGCCCCGCAGGTCCTCTGAAACCACGTCACAGCAGAGAGAGGAGAGGTTTCAAAGACCTCACTTGAGTCCCAGCTCTGCCACCTTCTGGCTGGGTGACGGGGGAACATCACTTAACCTCTCTGAGCCTGGTTCCTCAAAAGAAAACTGAAGGTTGAGAACAACGATAACAGGAACCATCTCAGGTAGCTGTGAGGCTACCTGAGGCAGAGTACATCGAGGTGCCCGCGTCACAGGACGGAGCTGGAGGGTCAAGGGGACCTGGTCGGAGCCTCTACATCTTTGTAGGACTATTCTCTGCAGAGGATGCCAACTGGCTCGGGGACCAGAGAGTGATGCTGGCTTTTTCCAGTTCTCCTGGGGGCAACTTCCAACTCCAGCCTGAAGGGATGGAATGGACTTTCCATAAGGGAGTGAGCCCTGTCACCAGAAGTGTTCAAGCCAGATTGAGATCTGCACCGTCCAAAACAGGAGCCACCAACCACATGAGCGCTGGAACCGTGGCTACTGCTCTAAGTGTAGAGCAGATGCCAGACTTTAAAGACTTATCATGGGGAAAAAAGGACGTAAAATATCTCAGTATTTTCAAATTGATTACATACTGAAATGACAATATTTTGGACATGGTAGATTAAATAAAATATACTATTAAATTTAATGTCACCACTTTTAACCTTTTTGATGTGACTACTAGAAAATGTAAAATTCCATGCTTGACTCATCTTAATTTCTGTTGGACAGCGCTGGTCAAAATGCTTGCTGCTCCAAGAGCAGCCCCAGGACCTGTGCACGGCCTCCCCCGGGAGCTTGTTGGAAATGCAGACTCCCCGGCCCCACCCCAGCCCCA
This sequence comes from Equus przewalskii, assembly GCF_037783145.1. Lineage (NCBI taxonomy): Eukaryota > Metazoa > Chordata > Mammalia > Perissodactyla > Equidae > Equus > Equus przewalskii. Next base: position 4,186,026 of record NC_091845.1, read on the forward strand.
GGGCCTCAGAGGCTGCATCTTCACACCGCCCAGGTGATTCGTAGGCAGGTTAAAATTTGAGGCTTCCTGCAGATGCCTTGGCCGGAGGCCCGGGGGATCCTGCTTCAGGAGGGCGTGAAGCCCAGCCAGCGCCGTGTGAAATACTCAGTCCTCGGTGCCTGTGCCCCTGACTCCCACACTTGGTCTGAAGGGTCCCCTAAACCCAGCCCTCTCACCTGGGAGCAAACACATACTCTCAAGAGAAAAGGGCAGCTTAGCAAGCAAATAGGCACTCCTCTTTGGAAAGGAACAATAGCGCGGAATGCACCAGCAGTTGGCATCCTGTAACTTTTTAAAGGCTGGGAAATAATCTGAGCAAACAGCCGAAAAATAGATCTATGTGTCAAAAAAACAACAACTTAACCAGCTCCCCCTAAATTCCTCCCTCTTTTTCTCTCTGAAAACTTGGCCCACAGGCATGAAATGGCACTAAATATAGAAATGGTGAACGAGTAAATCCCTCAGAGGTGCCACAGGCTGCCCAGGGCCTGTTTCACGGTTGACTTGTAAACCATTGAGAGCTGGGAGCCGTAATTAAAATGCTGACACCCTCCCAACTATGAGCTGGCCAGGAGAGAGCAGGGCTGGGAGCAGGCAGAGGGGAGCACGGAGGTTGGTGCCTTTCCAAGCATGTATTGGCTTAGGTTCAAAGTCCGTCATTGGCTCTCCAAGACACAATCAAAGGCACACACCTCACAGGGCCAGGAGGTGACCTGCCCAAACACACCCATCTGTGACCTCATCTCCTCATTGCTCCGTGAGAGACACACCGGCCTCTTTGCCTCAGGCTTGTGTATTTGCTGTTCCCTCTGTCTCAAATGCTGTTCCCCAGATGGCTCACTTCCTCATTTCCTGTTTAGATCTCACCTTCTCAGAGAGGCCTCTGCTGACTACCTGAAATAAAATGCGTCGCTCTTGTCATCCCTGCCATCTCAGCCTGATTCATTTTTTTCATCATAGCATTTATTACTCTCTGAGAGCAGATTCCATATATATTCGATTTTTCGTTTGTCCTCTGCTTTCCCTCTGGAATGTCAGCTTCATAAGGGCAAATACCATCTAATCCCAGAGGCTAAAACGTTACCAGACACATAAATAAGTGCTTAATAAACATTTGTCGAATGAATGAATGCATGGATTTCCACCCCTTTCTTTCAGCTGGTCTGGTGATCTCACTGGGAAAATGTCCAACTTGCCTGCAACGAGCTCAGCTTTTCACCCATCCATTCAACCAGCCACCTTTCCAAATGACTATCCATCCATCCATCTCTCCAACCAACCAACTCCCCAAGCATCCATCCAACCATCTTCTAACATCCATCCGTCTAATCATACCTCCCCGTCCGTCCCTCCAGCCGTCCGTCCAATAACCATTCATGTGACCGTCATTCCAAGTACTCACTATCGTCTGTCTCTCTATCCAGCCACCCAGCCGCCCGTCCATCCACCTATCCTTCCTTCCTCCCAAATATCTATCACCCTTCCACATATCCATCCAGCCATCCAGCCACCTATCCCTCCTTCCTTCCAAATATCTATCACCCACATATCCATCCAGCCAGCCATCCATCCATCCAGCCAGCCATCCACCCAACCACTCAGTCATCCACCCATCCAAACCAATCTCCAAATGCTTAGCCCTCCTGTCCTGGGGTCCCACACTTCCCTGCTCTCTCCTTCACAGAGTCCCGTTCAGCTAGCATGCTTACATGTAGGAAGTCCCCCCGTTCCCTCTGTTATTAGAGCGCAAGCACTTCAAAAGTAGACACTGTGTCTTATCCACCTCGGATCTCCAGTGCCTAAAACGGGGCTGACACTCAGTAGCTGTCAGTGAATGTCTGCTGAGGGAACATATTTTTCCATTCCCCTCATTTACTCATTCTGCATCTTCTACTAGACTGAGCTCCCTGATGCCTGGGACCCTTTTCTAGTCTCTAAAATCATGCACCTGACACAAAGAAGACAGGCTGCAAACACTGAGCGAATGAATGAGTGAATGAATACACAAAAGAGAGGAGGTACAGCAGGAGTACAGACTCTGCAGCCAGCCTGCCTGGATTCAGAGCCTGGCTCTCTGTGTTTATTAGCCATGTGACCTTGGGTGAGTCAGTGAACCTCTCTGTGCCTCAGTGTCCTCGTTTGTAAAGGGAGATGATAATAGCACTGACCTCCTCGTGTTCTGGCGAGAATTTGCTGAGTTAATACATATGAAGTACTTAGAACAGTGCCTGGAGAAAGACACGGGCTACGGAGGTGTCTAAAAAGAAAATCTCCATTTACAGCTGGCCCATAGGAACAAATATGGAGGGCAAGGACTCTTGGGTTTAAAAGGCGGGAAGGCAGCTTCAGTCCGAGCCCACGCTGTTCCCACAGGAGCCTCCTACAGCAAACACTCTAACTTTTCTCAGCCACACTGGGACAATTTGGCAAACTACCCGTATTATGTCAGGTGGTCATAAGGGCTGTGGAGAAAAAGAAACCAGGGAAGAGGACGGGGAGGGGTGAGGCAGACGGGTGGGCAATTTCAAGTAGAGTGGCCAGGAAAGGCCTCCTTGAGAAGGTGATATCTGAGCAAAGACTTGAGGAGGTACGGAGGTGAATGTCTGGAGGGCAAGTGGTCCAGGGAGAGGGAACAGCAAGAGCAAAGGTCCTGAGGTAGGGACATACCCAGTGTAGATGGAACAGTGTAGGCAGAACAGAGTGAGCGAAGGGTTTCTACTCTGAGTGGGTTGGGAGCCATTGTGAGGTTATGTGTAGAGGCGGGGCAGTGATTTACTTTACATTTGAAAGGACTGCGGGGGCCCAAGGCCCACGGTCCAGCAGGGAGACAAGTTAGGGTGCTGTTGTACTTCAAGCAGGAGATGACGGTGGCTTAGACCAAGGGGCCAGGACTGCAGGCTGTTAGGAAGGGGAAGATTCTGGACAGATGTGTAGGTGGAACCAAGACATCGGATGTGGGTGTGAGAGAAGAGTCAAGGGCAGGCAAGGTTTGTGGCCTAGACAACTGGAAGGACAGAGCTGCTCTTTGCTGGGCTGGGCAATGAAGGCAGGCGTTGGTGGGAGCAAGACAGCAGTGAGGCTGGGGCAGGTGGGTTTTCACGGGCCAGCAGTGGGAGTGGGAGGCAGCCGGATGCGCGAGGCTTGAGTTTGGGTGGGAGGTCTGCGTTGGGGGCTGGACTCTGTGGACAACTTTGCAGGTCCCGGTATGTGGCATGTACTTGGGTACTTGTGGCATGGGGCTGGGAAGGACAAGGACAGGGCTCTCGCTGGAGGTGGCTGCTCAGACATGACTGAGAGACCCAGAGGGACCTCACTGTCTGGGAGAGGGGAGGACCAGTGTGGAACTGCAATGGTTTGGTCCCCTTGAGACCCTCTCTGTTCAGTAAAGTGACAAATCTCGATGACCTCCTGGATATCTCAAGTCCTTCTAGCACGCTGCGTGTGCTGGTCCATGGGAAAAATGGAATTTTAGAGCAAGAAAGATCCTTACGAATAGAATAGAAGGATTAGAACCTATTCATAGCTTTAAAACTACTAATAGTGCTAACAACATTCCTAACAGCAGCTACTGTGGTCTGAGCACTCACCATGCAAGACAGCATGGGACTCAGCACTTTATGGGCACCATCTCGTTCAGTCTGCACGCTGGTGCTGAAAGTGCCAAAGAGCACGGGCTTCTTCCCACCGAGGACACTGAGGCTCAGAGCGGGAGACCGCCCACGGTCACGCAGCAAGCAAGTTGCGAAGTCGAGGTTTCTACTGCAGCTCTTTCCACAGCCACGTCATCCCATCTCCCAGCACAGAACAAAAGCCCAGCCTCTCGAGTCAGGAGCACAGGGAGCCCCTCCACCGGCCTCCACGCCTAGGACTCTCGGAGCGCAGGGAAGACCAGCCCCACAGAGCGCCTCCCAGCCAACTGAGCGGCCCCGGCCAGAGCCAGGGGGCCTCGCCTGCGACACGGGCACAACCGCACCCTTGCTTGGAGAAGAGTGGCGAGTCTTGGCCAGGAAAGTGTTAAAAAAAGGTTTTGCAAATTATGATGCATTTTACAAATGTCGTGTTTGAATCATTATTTCAAAATATTACCAATCCTTCCAGGTCCAAAATACACATGTACACGTGCATGCGTGCACGCGCGCGCACACACACGCACGCACACACACACACTATTGAGGACTAAGCAGAGGCCACATACAGGATGAGCAGAACATGGGCTGCAGGGGTGGGCTCACTGGGAGGGGAGCCTGGCTCGGATGCTCCCTACCTGGGCAACCTCAGTACACCGCTTAACTGCTCTGGGCCTCAGGTTTCCTGCTCTGTAAAATGGAAACAGCAACAACAGGCCCGCTCCCATGAGGCAGCTTTTGGAAAGCACTTGGCATGGGCCCAGCGCGCTGTCTGCAGCCTGGAGAGGGCCACACACAGGCACTGAGCGCCGGTGTCGCCCCGCCACGCCGCCCCACTGGCCCCGGGCCTGCCCCTCCGCCCAGTGTCCTGGGGAGGCCCTGAGCTCAGCGGAGCCCTCATTCTGCTGCAGCTGGGCCTGCCAGGAGCCTGGGACGCTGCTCGAGTCACTGCCTGGACCTCAGCTGCCCGTCTGTGACACTGAGTTAACACGGACACCAAGGTTGTTAGGCCAATGAAACTTTTAACTCAGGCAGACAAAGCTGTGAGCAGCCGGCCTTCTCTGGGTCTCAGCCCTTTTGTCAGACGAGCAGTGCTTTTCTGGAACACAATAGCACCTGGACTTCTCAAAGGATGCACAGTGACCAGGATTAGGGAAGGTGGAGCTTTGGCCAGTCCCTCCGTGTGGCCGGGCCACGCCCCATGCCGGCCCCCACCCCCCGCCTGCCCCCTCACTTGGCTCCCCTTCCCTCATCCCAGCAGATTTGATAACACCCTGGAGTCCCAGTCCCCTCTCAGGACAAAGGTGGCAATTGTCCCCGGTGGGCGCCTTTTGACTTGGTCTCACGGCAGTGTAACGCGCCCCTCGGCTTCACCTCCTGGGGAGGCCTCTCGCGGCCTCACCCACCGACTGCCCCTCCACCCCAGGTTGGTTTCACAAGAGCCGCCAGCTGCAGGGCCAGCGGCCACACCAGGAATTCCTTCCAGAGAAAGCAGATGGCCACCTGAGAACCTCCTTGGGCTGGCTCGGGGCCAGAGAGATGGAAGCATTGGCTCCCACAGGAGCTGAGACCTTCCTGGGTCCCTGTAATAATAACAAGGGGGTGTGCGCCCCCACCACTCTAGGCCAGCGGGTGCTGTCCAACAACCTTCCAGCGACGATAGAACTGTCTGACACGGCAGCCACCAGCCTCATGTGGCCACCGAGCATTGGGAGTGTGGACTGAGGAACTGAATGCTTCATCTTATTTATTTGTAATTAATTTAAATTTAAACAGCCACATGTGGCCTGTGGTGACCATACTGGACAGGGCGGCTAGAAAGAGATCACTGAGGGCACCTACTGCATGCTGTGCTCCAGGCTGGGCTCTGGGAGACTCCAAGGTGACTCTCCAGCTGCCCGGAAGGACAAGGAGGATTCGGCAGGGCGAGAGGATGTGGCCCTCAGGCTGCCTTCACCAGGCTGACCGAGCCCAGAAACTGTTAAAACAGGGGCGTCCCCGGTCTCTGCAGAGGTGTGAGCACTCCTGGGCATGCCTCAGTCTGGGCATCTCCTCGTTCAGTGGCACCCCGAACCCACCCCGACAGCCTAGGGGAGAGGGCAACATGCAAAATCCCCCTCCCCCCCAGCCCAGGTCCCTCCTGGTCCACAGTGTCCTCTCCCAGGCAGAGGACGGTGGCCCAAGACTGTCCATAGTGACCAGAGTGGGCGAGGACTCACAGTGCCTGAGTAATCCGCGGTCCCCAACCACCTGATCCTCGCAGGCTTTTGGGGGCTGTGCACTGCAGAGCCTCCAAGATCCCCAAAACAGGGAGCTGAGAATCTTAGGATAACACTTTAGAATCACAGGATGTCAGAACCAGGGCTGGAGATAAACACATCTGAGTCCAAGAACCCCTGGGCTGGTGGAACAGTTCAGTGGTTACGAACTGAGTCTGGAGCCAGACTGCCTGGGTTCAGATCCCAGGGTGGCACCTGCCAGCTGTGTGGCCTTGGGCAAGTTTCTTAACCTCTCTGTTTCTTCATTTTTCCATTGGTAAAATGGAAAGAACAACAGAGAATGCTAACCTCATAGGACTGTGGTGGGGATTAAATCAGTACGTGCATTTCAGGTGCTAATGTTATAATCATGTCTTTATTCTCCCAGCAAATGTGGCCCTGCCCTCAAGCTCATCTCACTTCTAGGAGCAAGTTCTTTCTCACTGGAGCTGAAACTTGCACCTACCCCACATTCCTCGATTTCAGGTCCTAGTCCTGCCTGCTACACTCCCACCAACCACCCCTCCCAGCCCTTCAGTGACTGGGGGACAGAGACAGCTCCTGAGGCTGCCCTCCTCCAGGCTGAGCTCCCCCCAGGCCAGGATGTCCAGCCACTTGCTCTGGGCCTGCCTCAGGCTGCCCGTGTCCATCCTGAGTTAGGGCGGGGAGCTGGTCTTAGCAGCCCACCCAGAGCAAAGTGGGATGCCGATGACCAGGCTCCGTGGACATTTCTGTGGGAAGGGTTGCTCCTGCCCCTCTCCTGCTCCCCACCCCCTGGCCTCCCTATCTCATCCCCTCCCCTCCTGGGCACTGTCCACGGCTATCACTGCGGCATCACTGACCGGAGCTGGCTGGGCCCAGCCCTTGCTGTGTCATCGGAGAAAGCTGGAAAAACCTCAGGCTTCATGGGCGTCCTCCACCCGGGCCTGGGCCAGCTCTCATCTGACCACTCCTCAGCGGCTTCCGCTCTGGACCCGTCCTGGCTCCTTCCTCTGGTCCCTCACACCTTGGCCCGGTCATCCCAGTGGGCTGTCCCAGGCCCCACATCAGCGCCTCCTCCAGCCCAGCACCACCTGCCCGGGCCAGACGCAGGGAGCAGGAAGGATGCTGAGCCAGGAGCCAGGCCCTGGGCACGTCCTGCTCCTCCACTCAGTGCGCGTGGCCTGGCAAGGCCCTCACGTCTGGTGTCAGTCTCTCATCTATCAAATGTGCCCAAGGAAGGGAGCGTCTCCGGTTCTAAAGTGACTCTACGGGTCCTCCTCGGCACCGTCCGAGGGCCACTGTCCCCCACAGGGCGGGAGGTGCTGGGTAGACCGAGCGCACAAATAAAGAAATGAAAAAATGGACCTTGACCTAAAATGTGCACCTTATACAAAAGTTAACACAAAACGGATCACGAAACCTTGAGGACATTCCGCTAAGTGCAATAAGCCAGTCACAAATGGACAAATGCTGTCTGATCCTGCTCGTATGAGGCCCCCAGAGCAGTCACACTCCTGGTGACAGAAATTAGAAGGGGAGCAGCTAGGGCTGGGGAGGGCGTGGGGAGTTGGTGCTTCATGGGGACAGAGCTGCAGTCTGGGAAGAGAAAGTTCTGCAGATGGATGGTGGGATGGCTGCACAACAATGTGAGTGTTCTTAACACCACTGAACTGTCCACTTAAAATGTTAGAATGGTAATTTTATGTTATGTATATTTTACTATGATGAAAATTAAATTTAAAATAGAAAGCTTTGTGATTTAAAATTAATTAATTTAAAAATGAATCAGGAACTTAAATGTAAAATGTAAAACTACAAAACCTGTAGAAAAATGTATCTGGGAAAGTCTTGGGGACTTAGGGCTGAGCAAAGAGTTCTCAGATGACACCAAGAGCACCATGCAAAAGGAAACGTTGAGAAATTGGACCTTATCAACATTAAAAACTTTTGCTCTGCCAAAGAGGATAAAAAGACAAGCTACAGACCGGGGAAAAAAATTGGCAAACCATGTGTCTGACAAAACGTCTCGAACATATAAAGAAACCTCAATACTCGACAGTAAGAATACGGAGAATCTAATTAGAAAATGGGCTACCAGCTGAACAGACGTCCCACTAACGAGGAGACGCAGAGGGCAAATAAGCACATGGAAAGATGTCCAACATCATTAGTCCTTAAGGAAAGGCTGCTGACAACCCCAGTGAGCTGTGAAACACACCTATCAGAACGGCAAAAATGAAAAACCAACACCACCAAATGCTGGCGAGGACGCGGGCAAACTGGATCATGCCCCACGCGGGGGGGCGTGTAACATGGCACAGCCACCCTGGAAGACAGGTTAGCGCTTTCTTACAAAGCTGAATGTGCAACAACCAGACGATCCAGCAACTGTGCTCCTGGGCATTTACCCCGGAGAAATGGAACCTTATGTTCACACCAAAATCTGGACGTAAGTGTTCACAGCAGCTTTATTTGTAATTGCCGAAAATTGGAAACATCCACATATCCTTCAACAGGCATATGGTTAAACCAACTGCGGTCCATCCACGCCGTGGAGTATTACTCGGCAATCAAAGGAACCAACTATTGCAACAGTGGGAGTGAATCTTGGGGGGGATTACGTTGAGTGAAAAAAGCCACTCCCAGGAGGTTACATACTGTATGATTCCATTTCTACAACATTCTTGAGATGATAAGATTACAGGGATGGAGAACAGATTAACGGCTGCCAGTGACTGGGGCGGCAGGGGAGGCAGAGGAGGAGGGGAGGAGAGGGGATCAGGCTCTAAACGGACATCAGGGACCCTGGGGGGATGTCCTGTGTCTTGACCGGCTCAGTATCCATACTCCGGCTGTGATGCTGGACTACAGTGCTGCAAGCTGTTGGGGGAACTGGGCCAAGGGCATACAGGGTCTTTCTGTACTCTCACAACTGCATGCGAATCTACACTATCTCAACCTAAGAAATTTTATTAAAAAATACAAGAAACTCAGTAAAATTTGAATTTGAGGTAAACAATGAATAATTTTTTAGTATAAGGATGTCCCACACAATCTTTGAAACATACTCATGCTAAAAATTATTTGTTGTTTAGCTCAGATTCAGATTTAACTGGGAGTCCTCTATTTTACGGGGCAACCCTACTCCTGGGAGCCCCCCAGGTAAGAGCAGACACTCGTCCTTCCATTCATTCACTCGACCAGTAATTCTCCAGCATGTCCTCTGCGCCAGGCACCTAGAGGGCAGCTGTGAACTTGCGGACCCTCGTGGGACTGACAATGCGGTGGGAGAAGACAAGGAATAAAGACTCAAAGAGCTGTGTAAGTAGGATAACTTCACATAGTGGCAAGCGTTACCTAGAAAATAAAGCAGGGTAGTGTACAGAGAGAGCTGAGGTGGACAGAGGGGAGGAGAGTCAGGGAGGGCCTCCCTGAGAAGGGGACATCTGAGCAGAGACCTGAAGGAATAGAAGGAGCTAGCTATGCAAAGATTTGAGGGACGAGCATTCCAGACAGAGGGAACAGCATGTGTAAAGGCCCTGAGGCAGGAACAAGCTTGGCAGACTCTAGGAGTATGCGGCTGCAGACAAGGTTGATGTCCAGTGGTCCTAAGAACCCTGTGTCCTCCCCTTCCCCACCTCAGACCTGGAAGACCCTTCTGAGACCATAAGGTCCCACCATGGAAGACACCAAGGCCCCAGAGGGACGATATTTGCCCAAGGCTGTCCCTGGTCCAAGTTGCTCAAATTCTGGCTAGAGGCCTTTCCATCCGCAGGCCTGGATCCGGGGCAGGAATGGAGGGAAGGGTGGCCTGAAGAGGCCTCCTCACAGCCTAGTCTGGTCAGCCGGCTTCAGGCCAGGCAGGGCCTGGCTCCTCGGGCCCTTGACATGCCAGCGCTGACCACTCTATCTGGTCAAATATGCAAGTGGCCCTCGGGAGAGCGGAGAGGAGCATAGCTGAGCGAGCCTTATCTGGCCCCGCCCAGCTGCCAGGGGCCGGGTCCCAGTGTCCCCTGACTCACAGGCCTGCCTGCAGCCAGGGCAGGGAGGGAATCCAGCTCCAGGAGCACCCAGACCAGACGGGGCAGGGCAGGAAGGGACAAGACCGGCACCCTCCGTGAGCAGGAGGCCGGGCAGGGACTGCGAGGGGACTTCTCACTCAGGTGGCATTCCATCCCCCTGAGCTCACCTCCCTGGGAGCAAGCGGCACATTCCAGCAGCCCCGTCCCAGCCGGCCCGTCCCCAGGGCTGCCTCTCCTGGGCTCAGCACCGCTGCTCCCAGGAAGGGGTGCTGAGGGCCCCTCCCGCCCCGAGGCCCCGGAGCTCCCCAGACCTCCTTCTCAGCACACAGCAAGGCCTCCAGGCCCAACCCTGCCGTGGAGGCGCCGAGAGAGTGGGCCCTCGGCTGCGGCTCCACAGCTAGGACAGAGCAGGGGCTGGAAGCACAGTCTGGGCCCCTCTGCACCCCACAGGGTACGTTCCGTATGTGCTCCAGAAGGCATCCGGGAGGCCCACTCCTGGCTCTGCTCCTCGCTCCAGGACCGCTCCTGTGCTCCCCACAGCCCTCCTGCCCCAGGGCCCGTGCCCCAGGGCTTTCCAACTTGAATCCTCCCACTGGGCAATCCTGCCAAATTCCAGGGCTTCTGTTACCGCCTCCCGCTGGTGGCTGCCAGGAAGTGACTCCAGCCAAGATCGCTCTCCAGAATAAAGATCCAGGCACCAGTGGCCCCTGGGAATCCCTACCTACTGCCCACAGGGGCTCCCACTTCTGTGCCCAAAGGCACCCTGGGGACCATGATCTCCCCTGCCCCAGTTCCTGACCCCAGGGAGGGGTGGTGCCCGCCCATCCAACCCAAATGCAACCCCAGGCGGGTCTTGCCTCTTCTGCTTCCTGACAGCTGTCTATCCCACCCAGCCTGAGGCCCATGCTGGGTCTGGGCACCAGCTGCCGCCCTGACCCCTCACGCTGTTCTCCACGTTGTCCCAGAGAGGGCCAGAAACCTGTCCTCGGCACTCCCCAGCCAAAGCCGCCTCAGGACCCTCCAGCATAAGGAAGTCCCACCCCTTGACCTCTCGTTCAAGGCCCTGCCTGTGGCCCCAGCCCCCCCCAGCCTCACCACCCACTCCCCCTGCCCCTAGACACACAGAGCCCCCAACCATGCTTTTTTAGGACTTCACGCTTTTGTACATGCTGTTACTCCTGTTTGAAGTTCCCTCCTCCTCCCCTCCTGCCTTGTCTCCTGGAGGACTCCTAGCTATCCTTCAAAGCCCTGCTAAGGGATCCCTTCTTCTCGCCTAGAGGTCTCTAGATTGCCCGAGAGGAAACCACTCCCATCTTGGGGCGCCTTTCTGCACCTTCTGTGTTGAATTTTCCCTGTGGGGTGTGGCCCTGAGTCATCATTTCAGCTCCTCTTATCTGCCCCTCTCACTAAACTGGGCATCTTGAGGGCAAGAACCGTGCTTCGTTCACCTCCCCACCGCCCAGAAGGCTGGAAAGAAATGACAGAGCCACAGGATTCTGCCATCCAAGGAGTTCAACCCAGCGCTTCTGAGCCTCTCTCCGTCCCAGCCAAAGACCCTGCGATTCCAAACCCCACCCCATGTGGGGACGTGGACCTAACGTTCCACAGGCCCAGCCTCAACAGTCTGGGATTTCAATCCAAAATACGATGGCCCTAAACTTCCAACAGAGAGACTATGATTCTAGAATCCGCCCCAAAGAGCTGTGGGCACCCCCACTTTCTGTCTTCTAACCTGACCTGATTCCACCCTGCAGACCACACAATTGCAGGAGGCCATGAGAGGAGGGGAAGCCGCCCCCGCTGCTCCCCCGACTCCCCGCCCAGGCCCGCCCCCACCTCCCCAGCCCCGCAGCCCACATGCCCCACATCCGCAGGCAAGCACCTGGCTCTGTCTGGCTCTGCCCTGCTCGGACCCAAGCTGAGACGTCTAAGAGCAGGATGCGCCCCATAGTGTTTCTTCTCCCTCATCTGCCAGGTGAGTGGGTGGGCTGCCCTGGGTCTCCCGTCACTGGGCCCGCCACCACCTCTGCCCCTCGGACCGGCATCTGCTCCCTGACTTCCCCCGCCTCCTCCTCTTCTCTCTCACCAGCTGCCAACAAGCCCCAGAGCCTGTGGTCAGGTTGAGTCTTGTCTCCTCACACAGGAGGAGGGAGCCAGTGATAAACACATCTGCGATCCTTTCCAAGACGCTCAGGGGGGAGCGGCTGCAGGCCGGCCTCTTTGCTCCTGCCCGTTCCCCAACTCCCCCGTGCGTGGGGCTCCCAGAAGCCTGTTTTGGGGGGATTCTGGGATGGGGGCCCAGGCCTTTGAATAAATGGTACACTGCAGGATCGTGGGGGGCCTCCTGCATGCCCTCACCTGGCCCTGACTGGCACCTGGGGATCCAGAACAAGTTAAGGGTCACAGTCTCATTCGACAGATGGGGAAACTGAGGCCCCAGGAAGAGATGGGACTGAGAGCTGATACACAGTGAGCCTTACTCCGGGCTAGGCGGCTGTCTTTGCTCCTGACTGCTGGGCCACATCTGAGCTCTTGGGGTGCCCCGTGGCAAGGAGTGAGGGGCTAGGGTGGGAGACCGCCTTCCTGCTATGCTCCGGCTGAGTGATGTGGCACTGCTGTGGGTATCTGAGGGCCAGTAGGGACCCTCTCTGGGCCTCTGCTTGCACCCTCATACCACAAAGGGGCCAGATGGGAGTTGGTCAGGCCTTTCCCTGTGCACACGGGGGAGTCCCGAATTCCACCTCTTGGCTCTGGAAAACACACAGTGCCCAGCTGAACCGCTGTCCCAGGAAGCCACGCTCAAGGGTCCTCGGAAACCAGAGCGGAGTTGGGCAGCAGTTGTGCATCCCCTCAGCTGGGTCTCCCCGAGCTGGGAGAGCAGCTTCTGCTCAGGAACATCAGGTGGGGCCCAGCCCACACCCTGCCCAGACCCTAGGACTGACCCACCTAAGACACCACTCTGCCTCCCCGGGGTCCATTTCTATGACGTCTGCCCCTCCCTTGCTTCAGAATCATCAGTGGCTCCCCAGTGACCATAATGTGCTCAACCATTCACTCGGTAGGCATATAGGCCGCCTCCGTATGCCAGGCTCTGGGGGTGGCTGTGAGTGGGACACACGGGGTCACTGTCTTTGTCACGTTTACGGTTTACGGAGGGAGCAAGCCCCAGAACAAGGCTGCACCCAGAGAGGCTAGGAAGGAACTGAAAGGGGAGCTTCTCTGAGGGGGGGATCTGAGCTGAAGCCTGAGCACTGAGGAGGAGGCAGCCACAGGAAGACCTGGGGGCAACTCAAGGCTCTCACCCCTTGGCCTGGCAGGTGACCTTCCAGGCTCCCCAGCTTCTGCTACCCCTTCAGGGACCCACAGAGCAGCCAGTCTGGGCCCCTGAACTGGCCCCAGCCTCCATCCTTGGGCCTTTGGCCACACTATCTCCCCACACCAGACCTGGCTTGCCTTCACCTCTCTTCTCTGCTTAGCCCACCTTCACTCATCTTTTGGGGCCCACCTCCTCGAGGAAGCCCCCTGAGGTCGGTCTTATGACCTCTGACAGCTCCCATCGTCTGCATCACCCAAGCCCTGCCCTGAACAGCAACCGTGGCCCCCACACCTGCTGGAGCTGGGTAGCTTAGAAAACCCTCTCCCACCGGATATACACTGAACCTTTGTTACCCTGGGCCAAGCATTCTCTCCTGTAATTCTGACAGCGGCCCCAGCAGGCAGCCACAGATGAGGAAACTGAGGCTGGGAGCAGTAAGCCACTTGTCTTCCCTCTGCGCACCTCCAGGAAGCGGGACTTCAAGGGCAGGTGGGAGACCGTGACCTGGGACCTGAGCCCTAAAGAGTGACCTGACCACAGAAACAGGGAGGAATGACGGCTGAGAACACTGGAGGACATGCTGGCCCTGGGCAGGGGCTCTGGCCAGGGCTGGACAGGCGGAGCCAGCACGGCCTTGCCATGTACCCTGGGACCTCATCCTGACGCAGGCCAGGTGAGCGGTTCTGCCTGTGTGACTCACCGTGATGGCCTGGGAGGCTCTGACACACAGGATGTGGCCAGAGGCTGGAGAGGAGGAGGGCGAGAGGCTTCTGAAAGCTGGAGGAAGGGCCAGTTGGCACCTCTCATTCGTCTACACACCTGGGTGCCTTGCTCCCCTCCAAAGTGTGCGGGCTACCCCCAGCACCACCGGCCAGACAGACTCCCTCCCACATGACAGATGTTTGCACAACTTGCAATCAACTCACCCTATGCTGAGGACTAGGCGTGTGCCAGGCCCTGGGGCGAGGGCTCTCCCGCCGTGTCTCCTTCCCTGCTCACCTCAGCCCTGAGGACACTCCTGCAGCTCTGCTTCCTTCCCCAGGAACGAGAGACAGCTGGGATCTGAGCCCTGGCACCTCACCGCCAGCCGGCGCTCTGACCACCACGCCACAGCGGACTGTGGTACGCAAACGCCAACTCGAGGGCCAGACGTGCTGGGTTCGAATTCTGGTTTTGCTTCTTATTAGCTGTGGGACCCTCAGCACATTACTTAACTGCTCTGTGTCTCAATTTCTTCACCTATAAAATGGGGATAATGATGCCACTGTTCAGAGGGATGCCGTGAAGATTAAGTGAGCTGACACAGCCAGGGCTAGATGACAGCTGGCCCACGGACGTGCTCTAGCGGAACGAGAGCCGTGCCACTTGACCATCTGTCCCTCAAGGCCCACACTTAGCCGACAGATGTGTGCTTTTGAGCCCCTATGGTAATCTTCTTTTTTTACTTTTCCTATATTTTTAAGATTTACTGATGACTACTAGTTTTAAATGCCAAAACTTGAAAATGAAGTGAGTGCACATGAAAGTCTGAGTCTGAGATCAGAGGACGTGGCCACCCTGGGCCGGCATCCCCACACAGCCACAGCGGGCTGGAGCAAGTTGGGCCCATGGACGCCATCTGTGTTCCTTGGCCTCCACAGCCCAGTGCACACTTTCCCCTGTTCTTGTCACTCCTGCTCCTGCCAGCCCCCCTGGGTGCCCGTGTCTGTGGCCGCTGGTGGTGCCACACACATCCTGTCACTGCAGTGGTCCGTCCCCCGCCCAGGCAGCATCGAGCCCTCCTTCCCCATCCATCCTGGCCCATAGTCACTTCTGTACAGAGCTCCGCCGGACATCAGACATTTTTCCTCTCCCAACACCTCCTGGGCCCGGGGGCCCCAGGGTGGGCTCTGAGCACCTTGACCTTTACAGGCCTTCCAGAGCCCACTCCCAACCTCAGGCCTCAGCTGAGGAGACTCCCCGAGCCAGGTGGCACTGATCTGGGTGCCCCAAGATGCCTCCTCAAACTGCCTCTGTTTAAATACTTCCTGGGACGGGGAGCTCACTCCTTTCTTGGTAACTCAATCCATTTCTCAGTGGCTATGGCTGGCCCTCACACCGGCAGGACCTGTCTCCTTGTGACCCCGCCCCCACTCCCACCCCATGGACCTTTACTCTGTACTCTGGGCCTGCAGACCCATCTGATCCCTTGCTCTGGGACAGCCGGCTCCTTGCAGGATAGGGTGTCCAGTCCCCTTTCTAACCCAGCCATCTCTGCTACAAACGTCCTGGGACATTCCTGACTCTCTAAGCTAAGCCCAGAATTCAGGAGGATCTGAGGAGGCAGAGAAGAAGGTATTGTCACCTCCTTTATTCTGAGCTCCAGATCTTGGCTAAGGTGACCAAGGACACATTAGCAGCCCTGGCAGCTGCTCCACAGGGATGACTCCTACTGAACTCACCTCAACCCCTCCCCACAATCAGAGTTATGTACAGCTGATTTTGTGGACCCAAAGATAAGAGTTCACGTCTGTCCCTCTTTCCATCTTGCTGAGCTACATCCAACTTGTTTTAACAGAGATTCAATTATTCAACTGCTTCAGTAACTGACAAGCATCACGCACCCACAAATCCTGACCAGCAGCGAACTGACAACAGAGTCAAGCAGAATGAGGCTGTGTGCAGAGCCCTGTGGCTCACCACAGGAGACCCGACACCAGCCATTCTGAATAAGGAACCCTGCGGCATCTCTGCCGGAGCCGCCCGGCTCCCCTCCTGGCCGCCTACCTTTCGGCCTGCCTCGTTATTGTGTAAGTTCATGAGAGTCCGGGCATTCTGCTTGATCTCCCGGGCATCCACAAAGACCTTGGCGAAGCCGATGCCGTAGCGGATGTCGGCAGAGCAGCCACCCCACTTCCAGCCCTCGTCCCGGTGGTACTGGCCTTGCTTCTCCTTGTCGCAGCCACAGTCGCTCAGGTTGCCCTGGGTGCAGGCCGCTGTGATGGCGTGGGCCACTCCGGCAGCAATGATGGCGTACGTAAAGGCAGCCTCCCGGCTCCCTGCGGGGAGAAGAGCGCAGACTGGGGTCAGGTCCAGGCCGCCGGGGGGACAGCGAGCTGGACAAGAAAGGAGCTGGCTCTCTGGAACAGCTCCACAAGGATCTAGGAGTGCTCATTCCTCGCCCCTAAGAAGCGCTCTGTCTTGGGATGATGACAATGCCCGAGCCCCCGATCATGCACACACCCACTCAACCCCAATCCTGAAGGTCCTCAGGCAGTCGACTGGGCAGCGGAGGAGAAAGGCAGGTGGGCTGGTTGCCCAAGCTCAGGAAGGCCAAACGAGGGGACTTTGGTCGGTTATCACCCACTCCCGACCACTCTCTACACGGAAGTGTGAACCGTGCACTGCACGATGCTCGTGGCATCTGGCGACACACTGTAAGCAGCATTTCTTGGACACCTGGAGTGTGCACAGGCTCCAGAGCCAGAACTGGGAGAAAGGCCAAGAGCGTCACTCTCCGGCTCTGTGGCTTTCAGCCCATGACGACCCCTCCCTGTGTCTCAGTCTCTTCGGCTGTACGACGGGGACTTTGCAATAGTCCCTTTCTCGTGGCAATGACAGAGAACCGTAAGAGTTTGTCCACGTAAAGCTCTCAGCTCCATGCCTGGCTTAAGGCACCTGCCTGCCCCAGCAACGCTTGTTCTTGTGGCCCCTGTTATTACTGCTGTGTGTCACCTGCCATTTATAGGTCTGTTAACACAGAGTGGTTAGTATGTGCCAGATGTTGATAAACTCATGTGGTCTCTGAACCCCTATCCAGAGAACTTTTTTTGAGAACATGTAACACATATATATTTATATATATGGCACGGTACTACCATTTTATGTACATAATACATACACAACCCCTTGAGGTTTTAAAAGGCTAGGATAAGAAATAAGTATAATCAGAAATTCCAATGTATCCTTCCTGTATTCCAAAGGAGTTAAAGGGTTTACCTCTGAAATCTGTCCCCTGTCCTCCCCTCCAGTGCCACCACCTGGTCCAGGACACCACTGAATCCCATCTGGGCAACTTCAGCAGTCACCTCCCTGATCTCTCTCCTACCCACCCTGCCTGACCCCCGGCCCCCCATCCTCTCTTCATAGTAGCCAGAGCCAGAGTGGTCTCTCTAAAGAGCCGTCACTCCCCGTTTGAAAGCTCCTGTGGCTTCTATTGCCCCTCCTTTTCTCGGTGGCCCCCTCACTGGACTGTGAGCCTCTCTGGGACCTGTCCCCTGCACACCCGCGTCCTCAGGCCTCCATCTGATGCAGAAGGCCAGGGCTGGAGGAGGGGAGAGGGCACCGCCCATGGTCAGGCAGAAAGGGGCAGATACAGCAGCCGGAAGGTTCAGTGGGGGTCCAGGGAGCCGCTGAGGCACTGCTTTCCCACAGGTCTTCCCAGCTGTTTGGGGACGACCCTGACAGGAGGCTGGGAGCTACATACAAGGATTTCCGAGGGTCCTGCAGGGTGGTGCTGGGGTTTTAAGTGGGGGTGGGAGGGTCTGGTGTAGCCGGCGTGCAGGAGTGCTGCCACGCAGTCTCTTAGCCTCTCTGGGCCTCAGTCTCCCCACCTGCAAAATGGGGTCAGAGCGTCCACTGCATAGGATGAAGATGAACCAGCGCACTCCATGGGACGCCCTGTGTGGTGCACGCCCCGAGTGAGCACTCAGCAAGTTTGCTCTCAGAATCAGGGCGGCGTGGCGTTCAGAGAGGGCACCCTGGAGGAAGAGGCCCCTGAGCCCGGAGCAGGCAGATGGGGCTCAGCGGACCAAGCAAGCTGAGGCAGGAAGAGAATTCCAGGGCGTTGGGATGGGGATGGCTGAAGCAGAGGGGGAGGAGTAACCTGCAAGTGGCTTCGAGCCCCAGGTCACTCAGACCCGCACTCGGATAGGCTTCCCCCGCCCCCTGCATCCATCTCACTTCTTGGCTTCCCTCCCCCAGGCTGCCAAGACACAAACAGCCTGTGCCCCCGCCCCCCAGGTCCCAGTCACTGCTCTCGCCCGGCAGACACGCTGGCCTGCCCACCTGCTGGGCTGGATGGCTTCCCGTGCCCAGCCCCTCTGCTCTGCCGTTCCATGCCAGCCCATCCACGGCATCCCTGTGAACGCGCAAATCCCTGTTCCACCACTTGCTTACTGTGACATGGGCAAGTCCCCTCTCCTCTCTGAGCCTGTCTCCTCGTCTGTGAGTGTGGAGCACGACACTGTCCGCCCGATACGAGTTGAGGGGTTAAAGGCGAGGGTGCACACATGCCCGGCCCGGGGCCTGGCCCAGCAGATGCCCCTGCACTGGGCACTCCCCTCATTCTGCCTCAACCTTTGGGACCTGCAAACAGCATTATGTAAGCACCTGATGAGTTCCTGACCCTGCACGCACTATCATGTTGGCATCAGAAACCCCACGTGTGCAGCATGTGTTTGCCAGGGCCTGGCACAGACCAGCCTTGACGGGCAGCTGCAGTGTGGACAAGCGCACAGGCAGGCTGGATACCCGACAACGCTTCTGTTCTGTGAAATTAAGAAACGCTGCCTAATCTTTACTAAGATTTTCTAATTTTGCCTGAGATTTCCTAATGCTTGGCTGGGCTCACAGGAAGGCGAGGGAAGCCGCTGGGCATGCAGTGAAGACAGAGCTGACCGGCAGCAGCGCAGGGGCTGGGAGGAACAGAAGGGATGTGGCCGCCTCGCGTTGCTGCATCTGCGAAGGAGGGAGCTTTCGAGTTAGGGCCTCGAGGGCAGGAGCCCAGGACCCAGCCCACCGAGGCAGGACACTGGAACAGAGACAGCGCTGGGTAGGCAGAGTCCCGGGGAGAGGGCAGACTGAAAACGGGTTCCGCCCCAGCGCAGCTGACCAACAGGCAAGCCGGCCTGCCTTGGCCAGGACAGGAGGTGGGAAGCCCGGAGATCCCGGGAACCAGGAGCCACACTCCTGTCTTTGCACAGATTGAAGGCTCAATTTTATCCCCACATGTTCCAAGGGCTCCCAAGCCAGTGCTACCCCGACAACCCGTAGAGGAGCAAAGATAGAGCCTGCAGGCCCCAGCTAACACTACTACAGAGCATCGAATGCAAAAGAAAATAACATCCTGGAGGAGACAGCCAGCCAGCAGTGAGATTAGACTCTCAGGGGCATCAGAGAAAAGAATAATCAGATGGAGAGTCTAAATAGAACAGGATGGCTGGTAGGGAATGCCTGTTCCACCACTTTCTAGCTGTGTGACCTTGGGTGAGTCACCTAACCGCTCTGTTCTCTGGTTCCTCCACCATAAAATAGGGATGACAACCATCCATGTAATTCAGGGTGATTGAAGGACTAGAAAACATTAACAAAGGAAGGCACTTAGCAAAGAGACTGGCATGAGGAAGTGGCCTCAGATACTAAATTTATAACATTTCTATTGATGACAATAATAACAGTTCCTTTTAAGAGAGCTGGAGGGAAGCAGCAGAAGTCTTCATTATCTTCATCTACAGCTGAAGAAACTGAGGCCAAGAGAGAGATCCGGCTTGCCCAGGCCACCCAGCTGGTGGGCAGCAGAGCCAAGCTACAGACTCAGCCTCCGGACACCTGTACAGACTGGCAGGAACTGTCCCGAGGGATGAGGGCTCCAAGGTGCAGCGGGCACCGCTGGCAGCCTCCAGAAGTAAAAGGAGACAGTGTCCCCTTTATCAGACCAAGAATGGAGGATGCAAATTGAGTAGGGGGTGGGGACCCTGGCCAGTGTCTGAGGCTTACCCTTGTGCCAGGCTCCTCCTTGGGGGTGGGGCCAGGGGCAGGGTGGGGGGCTGCAGTCAACACCCTTTGTGCTAATTTTGTGTGCAGCTGAGCTACCACTCAGCAGGTAATAGTTCCCAGGTCTCTCTGAGCCCCCTGAGCAATGCATGACAATGCAGCTGATGAAGGACCCACAACTAACTAAACACACAGCAATGATGGTGGCTTCTGTTGCCACACAGGATCCCCAATCACATCCTCTGAGGTGGGGGAAGGGCAGTCGCATCCTGGTCCCCACTTGAACTCTCCTGAGTTCAAGGTGAACCCCCAGACCAGAGCAAAGTCTATCATAGGCCATGGCCTTCCCCTCTCCGCTAAGCTGGTCCTCACCTCGGCACCCACTGCCCGTGAGAAACAATGAGGGACCATTATTCTTGGCTTCAGAGCTCCCAGGGACCCAGGCACTGGCAGCAAAAGTCCAATGCTTTGATACCAAAGGGTCATTGTTGTTCCCGCCATTGACGTTGGCCTTGCCCACCAACATTAGACTGGGACTGCCCAGTCTCACCGCCTCCTTTCCCCTGAACACTGACCACCGTCCTGGGCATCGGGCTGGCTGTGTAACTGTCAGGCCTGTTACTAAGCATCTGTTGCTTCCTCTGTGAAATGGGCACGATAACAGCACCTATGCATCATGGGTTTCTGTTTGCATGCAATCACAGAACGAGGGGAAGGTGCTGAGCACAGCTCCTGGCATGTGGTACGTGTTAGTAAACGTTAGCCCTTGTTGTTGCGTGTTATTATTTCCACCAAGACCCATTGTGCCTCATCATGCTCCATGACGCCCTGATGAACAAGACAGCCTCACGCAGAGGCGACTGTGTGGGGCTGAGCCAGCACCTGTCTGCCCCACCAACTCTCAGGTTCGCAAGGGGACAGGGACCATGTCTGTCTTGCTCCCACTGTTTACAACCCCCTCCATAATGTGTGAAGGATGAATAAATGAGCAGACCTGGGTTCCAATTTCCACCCTGCCAGGAGCTGGATGACCTGGGGCAAGTCACTTAACCTCTCTGGGTCTCCAGTTCCATATCTTTATGCCACCCACCCTGTAGAAGGAAGCAGGTATCACCCAGCACAGCGCTGGCGCTGGTGCATAAATGAATGGCAATGACTGCTCTAATGATTATAATCGGTGACATTACAGGCACCTCTGGAGGTGCGGAGGGAGCCTCCCATCTTAGCTTCCTCCACAGCCCTCCTGCCATTTTAGACTTCTCTGGCTCTTGTCTGTTCCTGCACACATGCCCCCACCCCCCTACCACAGAATGTCCTTGAGGGCACCGCTTTCCCATGTTCCCTCCATGTCCCCAGGCCTGACACGGGGTAGATGCTCCGTAGGTGCAGGTAGTAGGTATCTGTTGGACGAATAAAGGAATGGATGAAAGAAAGCTCCAAACAGTGGCCAGCAACCATGTGACCTTGATTGAGTGCTTGCCGTTTGCCAGGCTCCACGGTAGGCGCTGTGGAGAATGGTGCTGGCTGATCCCTCAGGAAGATGAGCCCCTGGGGTGCAGGCAGCTCTGCCTAGGCAGGGGTGGAGCAGCCACAGGGCAGAGCAGCAAGGAACTCCAGCCCCTCCCACCGCTTCCCCAGGGTATTAGCACAGAGGGAGCCAGAGGCTTGGGGTTTCTTTGAGGGGGTGGTGGGGAGAGAAGGGAGGAAAGAAAGTAACATTTGTTGGGCACCTACTGTGTGCCAGACCCACACGTGGTTCTTTGTGAGGAATTTCCCAACAGCCCTGCTGGGGAGACACCATTCTCCACAATTTGACCAATGAGGAAAGTGAGGCTCTGAGAGGTAAAGTGATTCACTGAGGCCACCCACCTAGAAACTGGCCAGAACTGGGATTCCAGGCCCAAGCTGGGCAGTGTCCTTCCTCAGCAACCCGCCCCCTGACCCCCGCCCCTTCCTGGCTCTTCACTGCGGCTGGAAGCCCACGGTTAAGAGACGTTCCTTTGGCTTAAGCCATTGACCTTTACTAAAATGCCTTTTTTTCCATCAAAGATGCCATTCATTTGTTGTCAGTTAAAACATCAATAAATAATTTATAAGACCCATTCAAATCGAATGAGCTAAGCTTGCTAGGCTGAGAGAAGGATTTGATGGCAGAAAGAAGGTAGAAAAGGATCCCACAATCTTAAAATCTCAGAGTCTCAGGGCGAGAGGCCGTGTTCAACTCCACGCACCCACGCCTCCTTCGCCCACCCCAGGTGAATGACAACTCCTTGCTTTACGCTCGAGGAAACTGGGGCTCGGAGAGATGACTGGCCCAGGCAGAGCCAGGATGCACACCTGGAGGTCACATGCTGTCTCTAGCCACTCCAGAGCACTGCCCTGGACCCTGACCACGCTCAGTGCTCCCAGAGAGCCCCTTGCTCAGCCTGGGGAAGCCCCTTCACATTGGGGGATCTTCTGAATGCCACCTCCTTTGTCTCTTGTGACATATCTGCAAGGGTGGCTCTCGACGTCTGTTTTAAGGCTGCAGAAATGGAGTGAGAGGATGCACCCAATGGCACGTGGTTTGCAATAAGAATAGCAAAGGCATAAAGTGCTTACTATTTGCCAGTCTCTTTCCTAAGCACTCGATATAGGTCAACTCACTCGATCCTGGCAACAACCCTATGAGGTGTGAATCATTATCATCTCCATTTACAGATTCGGAAATTGAGGCCCAAAGAGGTGATGTAACCCGCCAAGGATTCAAACCCGGTCAGCCCGGCTCAAGAGTCTGACCCGCTCTCCTGCCTCAAGGTCATGATACCCACCGTAGTCCTACTGCCCCCCGGCCCAGGCTCTTTCCCGGCTCCTCCATGTGGGGCCAGTGAGCAGCAGACACTGACTGTGCCCCTCCCTGCCCTGACCATCCACCTCGCCCTCCTGCCCGCGAGCTGAGGAAGAACCTCAGCAGACCCTGCCCTCCCCTCGGCCTCCTTGACCGAGCCACGTGCCCTGTTCCTGCACTCAACAGGTATTTCTTGAGCACCTACTATGTGCCAGGCACCATGCTGGGGTCTAAGGAAACCGAGAGGAGGGACTCAGACATGGCCTTGGCTTCGTGGAGGGACAGAGAGCAAGGTCACGTCACCTAGCGGCAGCTGAGGACTCTAAGAACGTAGACCAGGGCAGTAATGGTGGGGGGGCGGCATCCATGGCGGTGATTTCTGAGCACGGAGGAGCCAGCCACGAGGCTCTCTGGGGGGAGAGAGGGCTCCAGGCAAAGGGGCAGCCCGTGCGATGGCCCTGACATGGCGTAGCGGTGGTGGGAGCAGGTGAGCAGGGGCCTGGGGGGAGGTGGGGCAGCAGAGGGCTGCAGCAGGTCCTGCCGGCCCCGCCGTCCTGCGCTGGGCAGAGGCCCCTCCTGTCCCCGGAATCAGAGAAAAGTCTACCAGAACCACAGACATAAAGTCTGTGGGTTCCTCCTGAAATGATAGGTTCCTGGAGGCTGGGAGACTTGCCCAAGGTCACCAGTGACTCAGCGACACCAGGGGGATTAGAACCAGGGTCTCCCGGCTCCCAGAGTGCAGAATCCGCCCTCACCTCTACCATGCTCCGTAACTCTCAGTCCTCCCGCACCTCCAGGTGAATTTGCCGTCCAGAAGCCCAGCCTCGGCTGGGTGACCCCGAGCAAGGACTCTGGCTCCCTGAGTCTCAGCTTCCCCACCTGTGACATGGGAACCAGAAGAAGGACAGTGTAGAGCTACCCCGAAGAGTAAATGAAAGCCCTGTGTGGAGAGAAGCCCAGCCCCCTGGAAGGTGCTTAGTAAAGAACGGTGTTGTCCCCGAGATGGAAACGGGGAGCCCGGCTGACGCCCTCCGCGCATTCCAGCTCCAGAACCATCCCGGCGGGGAGAGAGGAAATAAACTGATGTCCAAGCCTGCCCGAAAGATTCCATTCCACCGCCCTGTGCGGCCGCTGTAAATGGTTTGCACCGGAATATTATCTGGGTGTATTTACGGTATCTTACTGGAAACCACAAAGTGCATTGTATTTTTTTTTCTTTTGCTATTTAAAGCCAATGGGTCAGAGAGTGAGCAATCTGCAGTGACACAGGCTGAAATATATGATGATTTGGAAAACATACAGATGGAAAAAAGTTGCCTTTGCCAGCCCCATGGCATGGCAGTTCACAGGCCGTCTGGGTTCAGAACGCCACATCTGGCTGTCTCCATCCAGAGGAACTAGGGAGCCTCTTGATGGACAACTGGAACAAGTGGAGGCGCAGGGAGCATGTGTCTGGGCTGAGCCTGGCTAAGGGAACAGGCGCACAGAGACCGGATCCAGGGGCAGGCATGTGCAGGCCCCCAGCCTCCTCTCCTGCCTCAGTTCCATCCAAGGGTCTCTCTTCTCACCAGGCAAGGCCAGAGCGCACTGCTGACCACTCCTCAAGGGTCACCATCTACCCCTTCCTGCCTCCACACCTTCGCACATGCTGTTCCCTCAGCCTGGAAATGCCCTTCCTCTCCCATCCACCTGGTGAGAGGCAATGCAGCTGGGTGGTTGCACAGCAGGGTCCTGGAGGCCGATAAACCTGGGTCCACATCCCGGCTCCACCTCCCAGTGGCAGGACCTTGGGTGAGTTAACTGACCTCTCTCCAGGCCTCAGTTTCCTCATTTGTAAAATGACAATAATGAAATACCCACCTCTGAAGGTTGTTGGGAGGATTAAATAAACCAAGGCACACGCACAGGCTCGGTGCACGGCTGGTAAGGCATCAGCAAGCGGGAGCTCTTACCATGCGCACTGGTGGCTAACTGCACCCACCAAGACGCAGCAGCAACAGTGTCCCCTCTCTGAGGGGCCTTGCTGACATCTCCTCCCTCTGCTTATGGTCCAGCACCTTACTCATCCTTATTTTGTGTTGAAGTGAATTATCAGTCTCTCCCCACCAGGTTGTGGGGACCTGGATTATTTATCTGTAAAGCCTCGACAGTTGAATGAATGAGTGACTGTGTGTGTAAAAGCGTGTGAGAGTGTGTGCGTGTGTGTGTCTGTCTACCATATGAGAGCTGGAAAGAGAACATTATAACAAAAGACTCATCTCAAAGAATAGTGTCAGGAGAACTAAAACCCAGGATGAACTGAGGCTTGCAAAAAAAATGCAAACGAGACAAAAAGTCCTTTGTTAGCTGTGTTCTAAGCAAGAATAGGGAAAGAATAGGTCTTTTGCTCTGGCAAGATGGAGTATTGTTAAGAAATGGCAGAGAGAAAGTGGAGCAGGCCAGCCCCTTGCTTCTGTCTCTCTCTCCGGAAAGGTCTTCAGATCTGTCCGTCCCGGTCGTCATTAGCTCACCAGACCTGTGCTCCACTCTCCCAGCCCTCGATGGGTGAAAAGACAGGGCCATTTGTGGGAGGCGGACTCCCAGATGAGGAAGCCTGGGCCCAGCCGTCACCCAGGGGAGGGGGCTGAGCTGCTGGAGGGACTGCTCAAGAGGAGGGGCGACAAATGCGCCAGGAGCAGAAGCCCAGAAAGGCACCACAGTGACCCAGTTTGCAGACAGAGCAGGGTGGACCCCAGGGCCTGAATCCTAGGTCATCTGTGCCCATCCCTGGAAAAATTCCGGCAGGGGAGTACCAAACAGGAGGCTGTGAGTATCTGCAAAAGAATGCAGCTGTCCCGGGGAGCACACGTCGGGAAATCACCATTTCTCTGTTGACAATAATGCTGGAGACATAGCAAATTTCTATATGTGCTAAGAATTTGATTATCTTACCACATCCTGTCCCTCCCCTGAGACAGGGGAGAGGCATTCTCCTGACGCCTCCCCTCCCAGGCAGAACCCAGTCTGGCACACAAAACCCTGCGGGATTGCCTCGCCCCCACCTCTCTCTCCAGGCTCTTTCTGCCCCCTTGACCCTACAGTCTAGAAGCCAGGACGCCCAGGTCACTCTGATCCCCTGGCTCCTGCTGGGTCACATCTGCAAGCCCTCCTTGGCTGTCCCCGCCCCGGCCACACCATTCCTCTCCTGGGTTGTAGACCAGCCTGATTCAGGTGACGCCTGCACGCAGCCTTCGGTGCCACAGTCCACCTGCATGTCCGCTCAGGGCCCTCTCCTCTCCTCCCGGAGTCCCACACTGTAGCCCCTACTTCGCTGTCTGTCCCTGCCAGACAGTGAGCGCCCCGAGGGCAGAGCCTGTGGTCGATTCATCAGCCATTTACCACCCAGAAGATTCTAGCAGATTTCTCTGGGAGAAATAAATGAATAAATGAGTAGACACGTGGGGGGCTGGTACCAAATGCACCCAGGGAAAAGTTAATTAAAATACTGTACGTGTGGGACCGTAAATTGGTGCAACCACTATGGAAAAGAGTATGGAGGTTCTTCAAAAAACTGAAAATAGAACTACCATATGACCCCGCACTTCACTTCTGAGTATTTATCTGAAGAAAACCAAGCCAGTACCTCGAAAAGCTATCTGCACCCTCGTGTTCATTGCAGCATCATTTACAATCGCCAAGACATGGAAGCAGCCTAAGTGCCCAGGGACGGATGAGCGGATAAGGAGAATGTGGTGTACACACAGACACACACACACACACGGGAATATTATTCAGCCAACAAAAAGAAAGAAATCCTGCCATTTGCAACAACATGGATGGACCTTGAGGGCATTACACTAAGTGAAATAAGCCAGACAGAGAAAGACAAATACCCTATGATCTCACTTACGTGTGGAATCTAAGAAATTAAAAAAAAGAACTCAAAAAAGTATCGCATATATTGGATATATTTTGGACACGTACTCTTCATTCTATGTTGTGCGTTACTCTATATGTACCATACACTCACGTGAAGGTTTTCCTGTACTTGTACAGAAAACCAGGTGTTTTGAATTGGACTTCAGAGAGCCCTGTGGCTTTAGCAGGAGGGCGACTCCGGGCTGTTCTCCAGCCCCGCCTTTCCCTGCCCCGCTGCCTTTCAAGGGTAAGGCTGACTAGAATACACTTCACCGGCCATGTCCAGCCCAGTGCCAGGTGGCCTCTGCTGTGCCCTTGGCGGAAGACGCTGGACTTGGGGGTGGGTGAATATACTTTTGGTGGATTCCTGGTGAGTCCAAAAACCACGTTACGGGCATGGTCAACCTGTAAGGGTCTCCAGAGTGGTGTTTCTCTGTGCGGGTGTCTCTGCAGAGCAGCTCCACCAGACAGTGAGTGAGTCCAAGCAGAGAAGTTTGGACCCTCCAGGGGAAGCTTGCTTAAGCTGCTCTCTTGTTTGCAGGACTTTTCAGAGCCTTTAATATGCTGGCGGGCCCTCTGGCTCTCTCTTGAGCAGGGAATACAGCATGCTGAGGAACCTTCCTTTTGTCCCCCAGAGCAGCTAGGGGGCGTGGGGAGGGAGTAGAGACTAATGTTCTGCTGAACAGATCCTGGGACGGGTCCTTCTGAGTCATGCCATGGTGGGTGGGGAGGGTCTTCCTTGGGCCTTGACCTAGTCAGAGATTTTATCGCATTTGAAGCTTACGCGCATGTGGAAGGATGTGCTCACAAAATGCTGGGCTAAAACGGGTCAAAGTGAACTTGTGCAGGAATGAATGTTCAGTCCCATATTTTGCGTCAGAAACGAAAAGCACTCACACACACAACAGAGAACAGAGCGCTCCCTGCGTGTGAGGAGCCACCCAGACCGGGTCAGAAGATAAATGAGACCGCCAAGGGCTCAGAGCAATGCTGGCGAGTAGGGTGGGGAGGAGCTGGCCTGCCTGGGCTCAAGTGTGTCTTCCCATGTTTCCTGAGCACCTGCTGGATGCCAGGCCCTGGGCCAGGTGCTGGGGATCCTGGGAGAAGACGATTGATAGATCTGGGCTCCATGATTTCCCCATAGTCGAGGAGAAGACCGAGGTCAGCCTTGCAAAAGTTAGCAAAGTCATTTCTGAAAGTAGTAAGTGCTGGAAAGACAGCAGCACAGGGTGACAGGTCGGGGAGGTTGTCTCAGGTCGGATGGTCAAGGAAGGCCTCCTGGAGGAGGTGGCATTCGAGTGGAGACCTGCATAATGCTGGGATGGGCAGGTTACCAGCCATCACTCAGCAACTTCTCCCTGTCGCCCTTCTGCTCTGCCTCCTGCTCTAGAAGGAATCGGGGCAGGGGTCTGTGCCAGTATCCGGGGGTGTCCCCACATCCACTGAGTCCTTTTGGCCCGAGAGAGAGACAATAACAGCAACAACACAACTATGATTTATGGAGCACGTGCTGTGTGCCAGGCATGGCTCTGAGTGCCTCACGGGAACAAGCAATCCCATGGTCCCACAGCCCATGAGATAGGTGCCGTTGTCACCGCCGTTTGGTCAAGGTCCACAGCCAGCAAATGAGGAGCTGGAGGAAGAACCGAGCAGGGGGCTTCAGGGCTGACCTGGCACCCAGCACTGCACCAATGAGCAAATAGATGGAGGCCTCGCCTTGCAGCAGCAAAGTGACACAAAGGAAAAAACGGCCAGGTGAGGGGCCAAGAGGTACGGGGGGTCCACACCACGCAGGGGCTCCTGAAGACTCCTCTGGGAGGATGACCTGTGAACCGAGATGGAAGGACAGAAGAGGATCAGGCAGAGCGGACGGCCGGGGCACAGGCCCTGAGGCGGGCAGCACTTTGGCACACTTGAGGGGCGGAAGGCCAGCAGGGCTGGGTGGAGAGGGCGTCGGGAGGCAGGTCATGGAGCCTATAAAGGACTGCAGGACCCGTTGGTATTTTATCCTCACAGCAATAGGGAAGCCACTGTAGGGTTTACATGGGGGGATGCCACGGTCAGAGCGACCCTGGGAAGGTGCTATGTTGCATGGCTGCATTGACCGGGGAGGCGGGCATACATGAGGAGGCTGAGGCACTTGTCTGCGTGACAACTCTCGGAAGATGCTGGCTTGAGCCAGGAGCTGGTGGTGGAGATGGGGAGAAGCGTACAGACTGGGGGATGGATTTCGGAGGTAGAGTCAGAGCAGCGAGTTTAGATGAGTAATTGGACCACAGCTTTTGCTGCACCAAGAGCACAATCTACAGCCCACATGCGAGATGAGCAGGCGGCCCTCCAGAGAGGCCCAGCAAGTGGCCAAGGTTCTCAAGCACAGGGAAGCCCTGAGAATCTCAAATCCGCAGGCTCACACAAACCAGAAGAATCTCCCCAGCACCAGGGAGCTCACTACTGATCTCACCTCAGCCTTGATGGGAGCCTCGTGCCAGGAGAGAGACGGTGGACACGCCTCCTTTCCAGGTGGACGAGACCAACCGAGGCAATATATGAGGAAGGCCGTCTTGGCTCCCGGCCCCACCAATCAACCCTCAACAAAAACATGAGTGACAGGAGAGTGAAGCCCCACATGACCCACCCTCCTCGGTGCAGCCTGACGCAGCCCTGGCACTTCTGCACTGTGATGCGATGGCTCCATGACAGCCAGACCTGAGGGGACAATACAAAACCTGATGGAAAAATGGGCAAAAAGCAGGAATAGGCAACTCAGAGAAGAGTAAATATAGGAGGAGACTTCAACCCCATCACTTCTCAGGGAAATGCAAATCAAGATGACAGTGAGAAAGCATTTGACACCCATCCCCTAAGCAGCAGTGAAGAAGTCTGGACAATCCCAGTGTTGACGAGGCCGTGGATCCACACTGCCGGCTGGTGGGAGTGGCACTTGGCACAGTCGGTATGGAAGTCAGGTTGATTCAGACCCAGCCAACGGCAATTCCTTCCTGTATACGCCCACAAGAAATGCATGCACGTAGACAGTAAGTGCACGAGGCCCGTGATGGCCCTGTGAGTGACAGCAAATGCTTAGAGACAACCCAGACGCCCCACAACCAAAAGCGTGGGTGCACAGATCGGGGTCTATGTACCACCGCTGCAATGAATCAACAACAGCTACAAGGAACGACGTGGGTGAGTTTTAGTAATAGTGAGTGAAGAAAATAGTAAATTCCAAAAGACTGCAAATAGCGTGACGCCTCTTCTTTATAAAATTAAACACAACTAAAACCAAACAATTTCCTTCCGGGGAATATGTCAATATGATAAATTAGACATAAACAAGCAAGAAATGGGAAACCCCAGGTTCATATGGAGAAAGCTTGGCTTAGGAGGGGCAGGGGTGCAAGAAGATGCCCATGGGGTGCATTTACACCACCCTCCTTGTTCCAGCTGCTGTGCCAGGTAGTGGCTCCAAGGGGGCTCATTGTATCATTGAAGAAAAGGAAAAGCCTGGAGAGGGCGATGCCTTCTTAGGCTCCCGAGTGCCACCTGGGCCTGGGTAGCAGTTGATAAAGCTCATGTGAGCTCACACACCACGCCCAAGTCATCCCAGCCTTTGAAGGCTCTTGACAGCCGGCCCGTGATGTCTCCCGAGGCTGCCTACCCCTGTGCCCCATCCCCTGAGCAGTCATGTCTTTGCCCCACCGGCCCCTCTGCTGGGATCCCATTCACTGACCACTGAAACTCTTCCCACCCTTCAAGACCTAGGTCAAGGCCATCTCCGCTCTTCAGGCCACTCCTCCCACCTTGGAGTCTCACCTCTGAGCACCCACCACACCCCACATGCCTTTCACTAAAGCACAGACCATGCTGCTCTCTGGCTGTTGCTGTGGGTGAATTGTGTCCCCCAACATATGAATATATTATAAGATTATATAATATGAATATATGTTGAACTCCTAACCCCCAGGACCTCAGAAGGTGACTGTATTTGGAGACAGAGCCCTTAAAGCGGTGAATAAGTTAAAGCGAGGTCATTAGGGTGGGTCCTAACCCAATCTGACCAGTGTCCTTATAGGAAGAGACCAGGACACAGACACAGAGAGAAGACCCGGTGAAGACACAGCAAGAAGGCAGCCATCTACAAGGCAAGGAGAGAGGCCTCGGCAGACACTGGCCCTGCCAGCACCTTGATCTTGGACTTCCAGCCTCCAGAACTGTGAGACAATAAAAGTCGTCTATGCCGCCCAGCCTGTGGGACTTGTCCTGGCAGCCCAAGCAGATCAACAGACTCGTGAGCAGGCCCTCTCCCCTGAGAGATGGTCTGGGCGGGGCTCGCAGGCCTGGTCAACAACAGCACTGTTGCCCTTGGCCACTGTGACTGGTTTGGGAAGGACACACGGCCAAAGTCAAGCCCCATTAGCGGGTCCAATCGGGATGAACCTTAGGACCTTTGCCAGTGCTACCAGAGAAGGGCTGAGCTCTTTCTGGCTGGACTTGAACCTGGAAGTTGTCACACTGGAGCTGCAACAGCCATCTTGCTGCCCTAAGCGGCGCCTCTGGGGTTGGCAGAAGCCAGCACCACCTCTGGTCCAGGCCAAAGGACCAAATTCTGAAAGTCAGCACCATCCCTCACTGCCCAGTGACTCAGGCACACATAAATTCCCCTTTGTGCTGGAGGTGACTTCAATTGGGTTTCAGTTTCTAGCATCTCAGAGGGTCTTGCCTGGTATGTGCCCATGGCCCCCTCCTTGGATCTATGCAGTAAAATCCAGAACACTCAGATGGAGAGAGAGTCATGAAGCACAGGGAGAGCTGGAGACCTGAGTGGAGGTTGAGGAGAGGGTGAAGGGTGAGCCTACAGGCCTCAGCATGGGATGTAGTACCTATGCCAGGGGCTACCTGCCCACCCCACTGTCCTTCCTCTTCAACCACAGATCCTTAGTTGGTCTCATGGCCACTCTGAACAAAAGACTACATTTCCCAGCTTCCCTTGCAGCTAGCTGTGGCCATGTGATGAAGTTCTAGCCAACGAGATGTAAGCAGAAGCGCAAGTGGAGCTTCTCTTCAGAGATAGGTGATGTGTCCTGCTGTCCAGAGTGTGGACTCGATGGCCAGAGTGCCAAAAGTCGAAGACTATGCTCCTTATCCCTCATCCCTACAAGGCAGCCCTTGCTGGCTGGTCATTCCCAGAAAGATGCTGCCCCATGCGGGAAGAGTACTGATGAAGAGCCCAGAAAGCCTAAACTTGAGGCTTGCGTCTTGGTGTCCCTGAGCAGGACAGCTGTCTACACATGAGGGAACCAAGGCTCAGGGGGGAAGTGGCTTCTCAGTCTCAGGGGGGCTCATCTTGACCTCATCTTCCTCTGTTTGTTCCCACTGCCACCACCCTAAGAGCCCCAGGGCAAGGGAACTCCTTCCTAAGTCGCTTTCAGGTCGTCAGTCTCCCCCTATCCTGGCAGCTCACTTCCAAGGCAGATCCCCACTGCCATCGCTCAGGTCCCAGCCACCAGCACCTCCCACCCGGACCCAGACCAGACTAGACTCCTAACTCCCCCCATGGGCCCTCTGCAGTTCACTCTATTCCCAGAAGCCATAGCAATGCTGCTAAACCCAAAGCAGGATCCCTTGCTCTCCATTCCCGTGGAGGAAAATCCAAATCCCTGACTTGGCCGGACAGATGTCACACTGTCCAGCTCCTGGCTCCTTCTCCGACCTCTGTGCCTTCCTCTTCTGCTCTCTTGCTGTACTCCAGCCACACCAGCCTCCTCGCTGTTCCTCAAACCACCAAACACGTTCCTGCCTCAGGGCCTTTACACGTGCCACTCCCTTTGCCTGGCATGCTTCTCCCCCAGACATGCCTGTGGCTCACCTCCCTCGCAAATCCAGAGGCCTTCCCTGAGCACGCAGCTTGGAACAGCAGCTTCCAGCCATAGTGAACCCTCAGTAAATATTTGGTGGGCGCATGAGTGAATCGATGGATGACTATATTGATAATACAAAGGTGTACCCACCCTTTAATGAATCTTCCAGAATTCCTATTAGGTTGAATCATACGATGTTGCTATTCGTGAGGGCCAAAGATCATTGAACAGTGGTGACTTCACAGGATGCAATTTCACTTTGTCAGTCATGCCCATGCACAAAATTCTCCAATTGCTCCCACCCTAGAAATTGAAACTGCTCAGACTGACCCTGCACGTCTCCTGGCTCTGCTCCTTCTGCTCCAAGCCCCACAGCCTGCGGCCTGAGCATCGCCGCCCCATGGGTTTCTCGGTTCCTCTCTTGGCTTGAAGTCCCTGAGGCCGCCTCTGCCTGCTCAAGCCTTCCTCTTGCCCCAGGCCTCTGCTCCTCCCCAGTGGACACTGGTGGGTTGTACTGCAATATTCCTCCACCTCAGCCTGCAACGGGTCCCTCGGTTCTACTACTCTGCCCCGCTGGGGGCTGCTGCACAGCAGGGGCCCTTCGTCCTGGGACCCCGGCACCGTGGCCCTCCTGCCGCACCTGGGCAGCAGCATTACAGTGCAGCCAGTGGGCTGGCTATTCCCAGACTGCAAGCTGTGCCAGAACAACCCAGTCCTGGGAGACCCGCCACTCACACCTGTTGACCTTGGGCAAGTCCTTCACTTTCCTCATCTGTAACGTCTGTCAGCAAAGGTCCCATGTCATCATGTCAGCAAAGATCCAAGTTTAAAATAATGACAGAGCCCAGGCCCGGGTCCCAGAAATGGGGGGCAGGGGCTATGAGCAAGAGAAGGCAGAAAAATCACAGGTGACAACAGGGACGGCTCACAAGATGGGGATTTCGGTGAACTAAACTCGAGTCCCAGTGTTGATGCCGCCTCCTGGTGTGAGTGGGGGCAGTCCCATTCTGAGCACAAGGATGTAGGAAAGGGCGTGCGTGCTGAGAGGGGAGGAGGCCACCACGCCCTGCCACTGCACCCTGAACCTGGGGCCTGTTCTGCAGTCCCCTCAGGCATGAGGAAGAAGGCAAGTGGAGGAGATGGTGACAAAACAAGGTCTGCTGCAGGACCGAGATGCCGCTGTCCTCCCTTCCAAGAAGAAAAGGGGAAGAAGACATTGAGTGGGGAACGTGGCAGGGAGCCCCCGCCTCCAGAGCTGCTTTCCCAGCAGGTGAGGCAGCTTCAGACGGTGCCCGGGACTTGGCTGACGGGATGCAGTGCGTGGTGACAGGAACTTTAGACAGGCGGTCCAGGAAGCCGCTGGAGACCTACAGCTGTGGGGGGGGGGGGGCCCTGCGTACAGAGAACAGGAACCTGGTGGTACGGCTATGAGGCAGAGGCACGCACGGTGCCCAGACCCGGGAGCAGGACCCAGTGTGGTGTGTCTGGGAAACGTGAGGAGGCTGGGTGGGCGAGGGGAAGGGCAGATGGGGGCAGAGGCCAGCAGCAGCCCAGCGAGTTGGGATTTCATGCTCATAGCAGGGGGAGCCTCTGAAGGGTTTGAGCAGGGAAATTGTATAATCTGATGTCCATTTACAAAGGCCGAGCCTGCCTGCGAGAGGCTCTGCAGGACGGCCAGGGGACAGCACAGAGACAGCGAAGAGACGGGGAAGACCCAGGAGCCCAGATGTGCCAGCGGGTGACCCAAGGGAGAGGAAGGAGGCACACGGAGAAGTGACTGGATTTGGGGTGGATCTTTTCCATACCCATTGGCTTTGCTGATGTTGGGGCTGAGGGAGAGTGAGAATTCAGGGATGACCTTAGAGCAGGCCGGGAAAACCACTCCAGCCCAGAGAGGCCTAAGTCCACGCTGACTTTCAGAGAAGTTCACAGCTCAGAAGCAAGCCTGCAGAGTTCCTGGCGCCCCACGTCAGATGCACACAAACAAGACAAACAACAGGGCTTTCCCTGCCCCGATCGGGGCCTCCCGGTGACCAACCCCCTTTCCACCAGGCTTTTCCCACAATTGCTTTGGAAACCGAATGTGTGGCCCAACACTTTGTGCATGTCTGTGTGTGTATATGTGTTTGCATGCACATCCAAGCAACATACAATTCTCATAAAGCAGGAGTTGCAAATTCAAATGCCCACAGTGGCCAGGGGAGTCATATAAGGGTGGATAGAAGGTGGATAATAGGGAGTGCTGGGGACTGTGGCAGTGAACGGGCTGCCCAGGCTCCAGCTAAAGGAAGCTGGGTGGTCAGCTCCAGCCCATTATAATTATCGGGCACATATGTAAGATATTTTTCAAAAGAAGCCATAAATTTGTATTTTTAGGTGAAACAGCTAATTTTGAAATTTGGCTTCAATTTAAAAAACATCAGCTCTGGACCAGCCAGTTAGCGTTTGGGCACTGGTTTTCAACTCTGTCATAAACGGCTGGTATGGATCCAAACCAGAGGGCTGACCCTCATCAAGAGACTTGAATTCAAGTCTGGCACCTTCGGGCTCCCATATCGGGGGGCATTCCAGTATGTGGCAGGTGAGGGGGTCCCAGGGGGCTCCCAAGGGCATCTAGTCTCCCCGCAGCTTGTAAGGCCCTGCGTGGGGTGTCTGGGTGAGCACATACCCACTTTGAGCTCCTTCCCGAAGACGGTGCGCTCCCCCAGCGCCGAGCAGTTCCAGCGGCCATTGCGGAACTGAAACTGACACTCGTCAAGGCCCATTTGCGAGCCTTCTCCTATGACGATGATGGCGTCGGGCCGGCTCTGGCAGATCGCCCGCTGTCTGGGAGCCAGGCCTGGGATCTTGTTACAGATGATGCTCGCACCCAGAGCTACCACCGAGGAGAAGCCGCTGGAGCAGGGGACACAGAGAGATGGAGCATTAGGCCAGCAAGGTAGGGGCACGGCCTCCAGGCCCTCCCTGGGTATCAGGCCCTGGCCCTCCCACCCTGCTGCTCCCAGCTGAGGTCTCCCAACTGTTTGATACTGCACCCCCAACCCACGTTTAGTCATCTATAATTCCACCCGGGTGCTTGTGCGATGTGTACATCCAGTATTAGCAAGGCTCGATCTCCTCTTTGGATATGAAAAGATGACGATGGATGTCACCAACAACGGTGAGAGAACTAGGTGAGTTGCCTTTGTATTTATGGTAGGATTCAACTGAGATGAAGTTTAAAATCCTGCAAAAGGAAACCGATCTTGTTTACGAATCTCCTCCACGTGGCGAAACTGCAGAGGCACGCAAGGGAGTGAACACCACCCAGTGTCACGGAGCAGTGGCCTCCACAAGGGTGGTGGGTGCACAGAAGTCCATTAAAACAACTGTGCGTGTGTGTTATATATGCTCTCTGGAATGTATGTATATGATTTAGAGCCAAAGAAACATCTTTAAAAAGAGCAATCGTAAAGAGAAGTTCTAGTGTTTTCTTCCTGTGTGCCCATGGAGTATGCGTTTCCCACTTTGGGCATGACTGGCCTACAGGACGCTTCTGACTCTTCAGGTGAGAGTTCCTATCTCCTTAACTCATTGACTGCATGGTACACACTGGGCACCAGCACGTGCCAGGCACCCTGCTGGGAGACGGGAGGCCCTGCCCTTCAGGGAGACAGTGTGTGTCACAAATGAATACAACGGGCCATTTCAGATGGTGACGTGCACTACGAAGAGAGCAAACGACAATGCTGTGATGGCAGCTAGCGGTAGGTTTGGGAGGGAAGGAAGAGGGGCACTTTGGCTGGGGTGGTCAAGGAGGGCCTCCCTGAGGAAGTGACAGTGCAGCGGACCTGAATGGCAGGATCCAGCCGTGGGAAGGTCTGGGGAACAGGACTCTGGGCAGAGGGAACACAAAAGGCAAAGTCCTGGGAGGGGAACAAGCTTGGGATCGTCAGGGAGCAGCAGGAACCCACAGAAGCTGATGCAGAACCAATGCTGGAGGAGAGAGAGCTTGGGGGAAGATCTGGCTGAGGGCTAGAATTTTCTCAGACGCAGCCGGAAGCTCTAAAGTGCCGTCAGCAGGACCCTGACACGGTCCCCTCCTCCAGCCCCACGGGGACAGGCCTGTGGGGTGCCAGAGGAGGAGCAGGGAGAGTGGGCAGGTGAGAGGTGGGGGTGGCTTGGCCTTGGTGGCAGTGGTGGGGGTGACAGCAGAGGCAGCTGACCAGCTTGCTGATGGACTGAGGGACAGGGCGGAGCTGAGGGGAGGGACGAGGAAGGGTTTGAGGGAAAGCGGCGTCAGCGTGACTCGTGGGTATCTGGCCTGAGGGTGGGGCCATTTCCTAATATCAAGATAACCCCAAACAGGCTCCAGTGGGAACACCGATGATGCAGGTAGCCCTCCCTTTACACAAAGACGGCCCCCTCGTCTGGAGCTTCCTTTCATAGAAGCTTTAAATGTCATCAGGAGAACGGTTACAGAGAGGACCTCAGCCCTGAAGCCGCACTCTGGCTGGAATAGTAAGAGCTTCACTTACGGAGGGCCACGGCCGGCCGCTGGGCTCACCGCCCACGCCTTCCATCCTGGGCTCAGCTAGGGGAAGTTGTCTGGAATGGGCATTTCTTAAAGTGAGGCTCCCCTGTCCCCACAGCACCAGAGATGAGGGGACCCTGCTCACCTCCAAGTGCATAACCGACCACTCCCGCCCTCTCTCCCTCCGTGGCTGCCTCACACCAACCCTCTTCCTGCCTCAGGCCCTTCGTCCTTGCTGGTACCCTCACCCTGGAAGCTCTCTCAGCCCCTGATTGGCACATGCTTGGCTTCTTGCCATCATTCACGTGGCCTCAAGGGTCACCTCCCTGACCACCCCAGCCAAGGGAGCCTGTCTCCCACCCCACCCGCGCTCCTTGCATCACAATCTCTGTTTTCTTTACTTCATGCTCTGGATGACTCGCGGTCCTCTGCAACCTTTTACTGTATGTGTTTGCTTTAATCTGCCTGCTCACTTGTTTGGTGCCTTTCTCGTTAGACCGTGAGCTCTTTGAGGGCAGGGGGGCTGTCTGCCAGTCCGCTAAACAGCTACTGAATGAATGGACGTGGAGCTTCAAAAACGCTGCTCAGAGGGAGCACCCGTTACATAGCAGGTGCGTCCAAATACGCGGTGAGCGCATCGCCAGCTTCTGCAGCATCCCTGCTACGTGTCAGGTCAGCATGGCGGGGGCTGCCACAAGCACGAGCGCATGCAACCTTCGACACAGCACTGTCGGGCAGGAATCACCAGGTCCACTTCCCAGATGTGAAAATGGAGCTCACAGAGATTGAGACCTGGAGGCGAACAGGTGATGGATCTGAAACAGGAGCCTGGTGAGAGCTCTCGGTCATTCATCTCAGCCACTAAAAGAGTCTAACGGAGAGCTGGAATGTTTGAAATGCTCGAGGAAGAAGCGGCACAGACGCATTAAGTCAAATGGAGATGTTCTGGCCACAAGTCAGGAGGAAGCTCTGAACATCTAGCTGGCCATCAGGAAATTCCTACACCATCAGAGACTGGAATGATATACTAGGGTCACAAATTTATAGGAACAATAGTCTGGTAGCTCCTTCACCTACTAGCTGTGTGACCTTGGGCAAGTTACATCCCTTCTCTGGACTTCAGTTTTTCCAAGGATAAAATGAAGATATTGATAATTCGTCCTCACCTCATAGGGTTGCTGTGAAAATTAAATGTGTCAAAACATGGAAAGTGCTTAGAAGCACACAGTCAGTACTCCATAAATGTGCTGTTGTCCTTATTATTACTACTGGATCTGATTGTTGCCAGGGGCTAGTGCTCCAGCCACTTGAAATAAGAATACCAGAGACACCCCGCCAGCGATCCCGAGCAGGGAGGAACCAGCCACCTCTGGGACCCCGGAGGCCTCTCAGGGACTTTGGGACCTTACCTCTCATGCCCATTTTACAGATGGCGAACCCGAGGCCCAGGGAGCTGCAGGGCCGGGCCCAAAGCCACCCTGTATCTCCATCTCCTGACCCGGACCTCTCCCCGCCCCAAAGGGCGGCGGCGGGCGGAAGGCCGGCGCCCTCCGCGGCTCCCTCGCCCCGGGGCAGCGGGCCCCCGCGGGGCCAATGAGGACTCGGCGCCGGCGAGAGGTCGGGCGGGGCGGCCAGGGGAGGTTATTTTCTGTTGTTTTCCCTTTCTCTCTCCCCTCCCCGGTCCCTCCGCCCCGTTTCTAATTAAAAAGGAGATAAAGCCCGCACGCGGCCAGCGCCAATCAGCCCGACCGGCTTCCTGGATGCTGGAAGCGCGCAGGGCGGCGGGGCGCGGGCCAAGATGAAGATTAAAGCGGGGGAAAAAGAAAAACCACCCAGACGCGGGCGAATCAATAACACTTAAAACACACCGCAGGCAGGCGCGCGCTCGCCCCGCAGCCGCCTCTCGGCCCGCGGTCGGGGCTGGCGGGCCGCCTCGTCCGCTCCGTGCGCACCTGCTGGCCGCCACGGCCGGTCAGCTGGCGAAATGCGCGCTCCAGAGACGCGGGTGGGGAAAGGGGAGAGCGGTAGCGACAAACACAAAGGAGCTGCCACGCACAGCCCCTCGCCGCCCCGCCGCAGGCCGCCCCCTCCCCGAGCCGAGCGGTGGGGAGGTCCCCTGCTGGGGATGCTGGAGCAGGCTGTGAGGAACCTGCCACGGTGGCCCTTCAGCGCCAGAAGCTCCACCAGTCCCTAAAGCCCCCCTCCGCACCCCTCCGTGCTTCACGCGCCTTATCTCCTAACTACAAAGGGGGACCAGCCTGCAAACGCAGCTCCAAAACGCGTCCCGAGCCGCCCCCTCCCACCTTCCAGCTAGAGCCCGCCCCAGGCCCCACCTCCGCAGAAACGCCGGGGCGAAGCGGGGAGGGCGCTCCGCGGGCGCGCCGGCGGACTCGGGTGCCCAGTCTTAGGGGGCGGGGTGTCCCGCCTCCTTCTGGCGCTGGCTCTGCGAGCTTGTCTCCCGGGCGTCTCGGGCCATCTCCCTCCTACCTTTGTGTGTGTTTGTTGGGAGTGGGAGGCGCGATGCCCTTGGCCTGGGAAGGGGCTCTGGGAGTCTGAGGGTCCTCGGAAAGCGGGTGCTGCCAAGGCTCTGAGCAGCGCTTTGTGTTTTTGCCAGCGAATGTCCCTCCCTCTGGGTACCTGTTCCCTGTCGCACGGACCGGCCCCGCCTGCCACCGGAGGACTGCCCTATTTCTCGGAGCGGCTGCGTCCGCGCCTCTGTGTACAGAGTTGCTCTCGGGCTCTGGGGGCTGAGGTCCCTGGGAGCGGTCGTGGTCCTGGCTCCCGGCTCGGTACTCCTGCTAGAGCTGCTGTTCCCGCGCCCCGGGCTGAAGGGCCCCGGAGAGGCTGACCCTTTGCAGCAGCCAGCCGACTTCACAGTTCCCCAAGCTGGAGCGTCCCTACAGGCTGTCTCTGGTTCTGGGGGCTTCCAGAATCAGACGTCCTCAGGATGGCCGGTTCCCCCGCCCGTGTCTCTCGAGCTGTGCGCGCCCCTGGGGCGTCCGCCTGCGGGGAGCCTTTGTGCGACCCCCGGCTCCCGCACCGAGCCCACCCGGCTTCTCTGGGGGGCCAAGTAAGTTGGTGGCAGGCGGCGGCTCCGCAGGCGGCGCGACCTTTCCCCGGGCCACGCCAACTCTGCCGGGACACGCGTGCAGGGGGTGCGAGCGACCCTTACCCGATCCGGAGGTAGACCATGCCCAGGCTGAGAAAGAGGTGGCCCAGGCAGCGCCGCGCTTTCCGGTTCATAGTCCCCGCTGGCCGCCGGGGCCGCGGGCCGGGCTGTGCTGATCCCGCGGGCCGGCCCCGGCGCGGCAATCAACATAGCCCGCCCGGCAGGCGCGGGCCGAGGCTTCCCCGGGGCCGTCTGTCCGTGCGCCCGTCCGCGCGCTCGGCGCCTGAGCCTCGCCGGGAGCGCGGGAGCCACGGAGCGGGAGGAGGGAGGGAGGAGCGAGCGCTGCACGGGGCGACGCCGGGCTGCGCGCGAGCAGCCGGTGCAAGTGTGCGAGGCGCGGGGAGTGCGGGGGCGCTGCAGTCACCCGCCCCCGCCCCTCCCTCCCTCCCTTCTTGCTCCCGTCCCTCCTCCGCCCCCTCCCCCGAGCGCCCGCCCCGCGCCCCCGCGGGACCCGGCCGCCTGCTCCAGGCGCGCGCTCGCGCCTTGCCCCTTGCGCTCCCGCGGCGCCCCCTCCCGGCTCCGGGGTGCGAAGCCGGGTGGGGGGCGGTGGGAGTCCGCTCGACCCCTACACGTCGCTAACTCGAAAGTTGCAGG
The DNA here is from genome assembly GCF_037783145.1 of Equus przewalskii. Taxonomy (NCBI): domain Eukaryota; kingdom Metazoa; phylum Chordata; class Mammalia; order Perissodactyla; family Equidae; genus Equus; species Equus przewalskii. The sequence goes on from NC_091845.1 coordinate 4,226,880, forward strand.
GCTGCTGGGCGCCCAGGGACCGCCCTCTGGTTGAGAGGGATCAGGGCTCGGCCGAGCAGCCTCGAGCTGGTCCGCCTCGCCGTGCGCCCGCGCCTGGCCGAGCGCTCGGAGCCGGGGGTTGTTAGGTCGCACCCCGGGTTCGCCTTCCCCCTGGCTTCCAAGACCGGCTTCGGGGGAGGGCGCCCCCTTCCTCAGGGCCGCTGGCGGAGCGGGGCTACTGGCCCAGTAAATTCCTCTCCCACCCCTGGCTATTAGAGGCTGGACGGCAGGTGGGTGCGCAGGTGGGTCAGCTTCCTCTGCAATCCTGCTCTGAGCGCACGGTCGGAGTCGGGCTGAGGCCTGGACGCCCCGCACCGAACCAAGACGTGGGGCGCCCCGGCCGCCGAGAGCGCCGGGCACAGCCGCCCCTCAGAGCGCGCTCGCGGCGACACCTGGCGGGAGCGGCGGGTGGTGCAGCGCGGCTTCGCTCCAGGGGACAGCATCCTGGCTGCCCAGAAGTGCTGAACCCTTCCGATGATATACACCCGAGTCCAGTGAGCTAGGGGCTGTTGGACTCGAGTTTCATCTGAAGAAATTGAGGCTCAGGGACACGAAGGTGTTTCCCCAAAGTCACCAGCCAGTGAGCAGCAGAGCCAGATTGGAAACAAGACGTGGCTGACTTTAGTAAGCGCCCCCCACACCCAGGCCCGACCTGCCTATCCTTCAGAATTGCTTTTCTAAATCACACACATGTGCCCTCAAAGCCACTGTCATGCATTCATTCACCCTCCACAAATGTCTGTGCCAGGCCCCATGGGGCACCGTGGACACAGCAAGGAATGAGAAGGACAAACGTCCTTCTCTCTTGAAGCTAGTGAGAGAGACAGACCAGAAGTAAACAAATGCATAACTTCAGACATCACAGGGACAAGTGAAGATAACAGAACTGAGTGAGCGAGAGACGACACTGGGTGCTGGAGGGTTTATTTTCGATCTGAGGAGATGCTTTCCAGCTAAGATCCGAAGGACACAGGGCTGGGGGCCCCGCATTTCAGGAAGGAGGACCGCAGTGAAGAGCTCAGAGGTGGGCACGAGCCCCAGGGGGGATGTGGGGCTGTGCTCAAGAAAGAGAAAGAGGGCCAGTGATGCGGGAGGGACGAGACGGGGTATGCAGAGCCCACAGGGCTGTGTGGGCACGTCAGGAGCTTAGATTTCAGTGGAAAGTTCGGTGGGAAGACATTGGAGGGCTATGAAGAAAGGCTGACTCATCTGATTTGTGTGTTCAATCTCCCCTTGGCTGCCCCGTGGAGAATCCACCGGGAGGCGATAGGTAGGGCTGGACAAAGTGGAGCCAGGCAGACCAGAGAGGAGAGCACACCCTGGGGCCAGGTACGAGACAGTGCTGGTTTCGGTTCAGGTGGTGGTTTTAAAACATGGTCACAAAATTATTCGCCAAGGCTCCCATCGAGAGGTGGGCTGTCTGTGCTTTCCCCCGCGTGAATCTGGGTGGGTTTCTGAGGGCTTCAGCCGATAGGGGGTCGCAGAAGCGATGCTCCAGGACTTGCAAGGCTAGGTCCTAAGAGACCACACAGCTTCTACCTTGTTGGCAGGAACGCTCCTGCTGGAGCCCTGAGCCACCGTGGAAGACACCTGGAGGCTGCCAGGCAGTGAGGACACTCCGGCACACACAGGGGCCACGTGGAGGTGTTCCGGTCCACAAGCCCGGTTGAGTTCAGCGTTGGACTTACCCCGGCCCAGGTGCCAGACGTGTGGCTGCAGGAGCCCCAGCCAGCCTGCTGCTGAGTCTTCCCAGCTGAGGCACGGCGGACGGTGGCTTCTGCACTCATCCCCAGAGTGCCCTGTCGAAATCCCCAAGCCCAATAATTTATGAGTATAATGAAGTTGTTTGATGTGGCTACATTTTGGGGTCAGTGGTCACACGGCAGTTGTAACTGGAACACATGGGAGGAAGTGGGGTGCAGAGAGGAGAGAGGATGCTCAACCCGGGACACGAGCAGCACTGAGAGGACTTGGGAGGACTCAGTGGAGACGGGGAGGGGGAAAGAGAGAGGACAGGAAGGACCACTAACCACAAGCTGGCTGGAGTCTTTGCGTGGACGGAGGTGTCAGTGAACGACAGAGCGGGGCATTGGAGCAGCCAAGGGTTTGAGAGGAACGTAACAAGGTCTGTCTCAGCCCTGTTCTTCCTCCCTATTCCTTCCTGCTCACCCACAGATGCGGTCAGCGCCGAGCCCTGAGCAGTCGACCTCGAACGCATCACTCAGCTGCGTCCTTTCTTCTCTAGGAGCATCGTCATTCTCTTAGACCAAAGGTCCATTTATGTCGCAAATGTTAGGGTTCACTCATAACCAGGATGTGGGGGCAGGTGCTGGGGACACAGCGGTGGATGAAATTGACCCAGTGTCTGCCCTCTGGAGCAGCTAGTCTGAAGGCTGATCTCCTCCCGGAACACGTGGGGAGCACTGACTACATGCCAGGCAATGTCATGAAGAACCTCAGCGAGTTAACCCATTTCAGTCCCTAACAATGCTATCAGATAGATGCTCTTCTTCTGGCTAATATTTTTATCATTATTATCATCATAACTACCATTATTTCATAGTGTGGGGAAAGCGCATCATGGAGGATTAAATAAAGTTCCAATCTCCCCCAGCCAGTGCACGGCAGAGCTGGGGTTTGAACCTGAGGAGTTTTGGCTTCAGCATCTGCTCTTATCCCCTCAATTATGCCACCCATCTAATGGAAAAGAGAGACTTGGGCCACTGCAATAGACGAGAAGGTGTTGGGTACCAAGATGGTGGATGCACAGAGGCCTGTGGGAACACAGAGACTGGGGCTCCAAATCCAACCTGGGTGGAACCAGGAAGGCTTCCTGGAGGAGCTGTTCCTAAACTGGGCTCCAGAAGGAATGAGTTGGTGTTAAGCAGGTAGAGTTTTTGAAGTCAGAAGAAGCAGGGCCCATGGGGGTCCTGAAGAATGGAGCACTGGAGGGAATAGGGGTGGAGGAAGGGTGCAGAAAGGAGACTCAATGAGGAATCTGGGGGTACTTTTAGGGCATACTAATAAGTTTGAATTTTATCATAAAGGGAAGCAGGGTGTCACACCATCCGATTTATGTTTCCAAAGGTTCATGGTGGCTGTTATGAGGAACCAACAGAAGGGGGCCCGGAGGTGATTGCAACAGGTGTCAACAGTTATCCAGTGGAGAAAAGGCCCAGCCTGGACAAGGATGCTGGCAGATGGCAAGGAGAGAGGTGGATGGATCCGAGAGCTGATGTGAAGGCAGAATAAACAGGAGGAGGACTCTGTCCTGTGAGACAGTGTGGCTGGTGAGGACAACGTGGAGATGGCAAGGGAGGGGCAGGTCTGAGGGAGATGAATTTGGTTTCGGAGGTGCCAAGTTTGACATCTGTAGGGGCAGCTGAATGTGTGTGCCAGGCACTCAGGAGGGTGGGTGTGGGCCTTCGAGGGTGACTGGGTCTCCACAGCTGGAGGTGGGCAGTCATTGAGACCAAGGCTGGGATGTCACAGGAGGCTGAGAAGGACGAGTGGGGAGAGCCCAGCGCAGAGCCCGAGGAACGCAGCATCTTTTAAAGAACCAGCTAGGGAAGAGGAGAAGCTAGAGGCAGCTGAAGAAGACTAACCGGAGCAGGCAGGATGTTACTCAGAGGGCTAGAGAAGGAGCAGGGAGTTTGCAGGGCTGGACCTTGCAGGGCAGGCAAGGACTAAGAAGGGCCCAAACTCACCACCCCAGCATCTGAAGATCCGTACAGTCTGCCTCTAAATTACCCTTGCAGCCTCCACTTTCCCCAAATTCCCTCTGCCAACATCAGAACAAATCAGCAAGTTATCACTAACATTTACAACGCGCAAACAGGCCAGACGATAACAGAAGACGTACAAAATACGGTTCTAATTGTGTGTGTGTGTATATATTGTGTGTATGTTGTGTATGTGTGTATATTATTGGTTGTAATTTTAAAAACAGTTGAGAGGCCGTTACTCCACCCTGTTATTCCTTTGCGTATGCCTGAAATACCTTTCCCCTTTTTCCCCTGGTCAACTCCTAACTCATCCTTCAAGCCTCACCCAAACACGAAGTCATCAAAAGCCTTCCTTCATTAACCATGTCTCTGTCCTAGGCACTTGGTCTCTTCCTCATTCATTCATTCATCAAACATTCCTTGAGGATTAAAGGGTGCCAGGCCCTGTGCCAGGTACAGGATACAGCAGTAAACACAACAGACATGACCCCTTTCTTTGAGGAGAGCACATTTTAATACATTTCTTCCTTTGTGCTCCCTGGCCCCTGAGCTGATCCTGGCAGAGGCCTTCCCATCCCAAACACTGTCTGGGCTCACATCCACCCTCCTCCATTAGAACGTGAGCTCCTTGTGGATAGGACCCTGTCTTCTGCGTCTCTGTAGCCCCAGCAGCAAGCACAGGGCTTGCATCAACTGAGGACCAGGGCTTGATAAAAAGACCATAGACTTTGGGGTCAAAGAAGCCTGGGTCTGAGTCCCAGCTCTGCCACTTAATAGCTGCATGATCCAGGACAGTTTAAAAAACTTGTTGGGCTTTCTCTGAGGCTAATAATTTCCAGGTCACTTAATCTTTCAGTTGACTGGGAGGTCCTCCATGAGGAAACCAGATCTGATTCATCCCAAGACCTGGAACCAGGTGTGAATAACTGTTTCACGACTCCGTGGGACCCGCTGCAGAAAGTTCTTCTTTGGAGAGCCCTGCTGACCCAGAGTCTTTCTCCCCACTTGGCTCCCTCCGCCTGCATCAAGGGAAGAGAAGGGCATCTCTGTTCAGCAGGTGCTGTTCCACTTCCCCCACACCAAGCGTGCCCGGGGCAGGGGCACAGGGGGCCATGGGCTTTGGCTCCCCCTGCTGGATACAGAAGGAGAGGCCGCTTGGGCCCCAGGGTCCGCGTTAATAATTATTGCTAACATGCATGGAGCTCTGCTAGTCACCAGCCGCTGCTGTAGATGAGGGCTCCAGAGGGGTTTAAGTCTGGCTCCACCATTTGTCATCTCTGTGACCTTGGGGAGTTACTTAAATCTCTGCTTGCCTCAGTGACCTCATCTGTCAGCTGGGGGTGATGACAGTTTCTGCCTCCCAGGGCTGCTGTGAGGTTTGAGATGCTCCAGGTAAAGTGCTCAGAGTGCTGCCTGGAACAGAGTGAGTGCCTTGCACGCATCTGCAACATCAGATTCACGGGAGGCCACAGCCACCACGTGCTGGCACCACGGATCAGGATAGAGTGTCTGTCTTTAAGACGGTCTCCATTGACGGTCCTATGGTTGGGGTTGTGGAGTCTTCCCATTTCTATTTGCTTCTTTTGTTTTCTTCATTTGTGCTTATAAGAAACCTTCAGCGACATAAACCAGAGAAAAGGACTTTTTACTAAAGTATTTGGAGGTGCTGGCGCAGCCAGGACGAGTGGAGACTCCCTCGCTCCAGGCCCCGGTGATGTGCGTCTGGGGACGTCTGCAGGAGACGTGTGGGCTTCTTCAGCATGAGGGAGCACGGGGGACACAGGGCGCTGGGCAGAAGCCCTTGTGTGGAAGCCAAGAGAATGAGATTCTCCTCTCAGCTTTGTCACTACTCTGTGTGGCTTTGAGAAAGTCACTGAAATGTCACCTCCTCAGAGACACCTTCCCAGGGCATTCAGTCTCAAGGAGCCTCACCTCCAGCCACCTCCTCTCCCTTCACCCGTTTTACTCCCTTCGCAGCACTGGCCGCTGTGGGGAGCCCCGCCTTTATCTCTGTGCACATTGTTTCTTCCTTCTCTGTCTCCCTGCATTGGAAGGGCAGCTCCATGAGGTCAGGGGCCAGCACGGTGTCCTGGTCACCATCCCAGCTCAGCTTAATAAGGAGCTGTGACAGACAGTGGCTTGGTGGGAATCTGGGCCAGCGCTGCCAGAAGAGGCCTCTCTGAAGAGGAGACATGCTGAGATCTGAATCATGCAAACTCCCTTTAAGATTCAGTTCTCCTCCAGAGGCCTTCCTAGGCGGACTCCCGCACCCGGGACATTTACCTCCACAGCCCTCGTGCTGGCCCCTGTCACAGCCACTCTCATGCGGCGTCTCCTCATCTGTGTGTTGGTCTGCCCCCTCACCTGCCATGAGCGCTTCCAGAGGAGGGCCTGTGGCTGAGGCTCTCAGGCGATGCTCACAGGACCTGTGCTTGAGCAAAGCAGTGACATGGGCCCACGTGTGTTTTCATAAGTGAGGTGAGCCTCTATTATTTGGGGCTGCCCAGCGTTCAGCCCCTTCGGTCTCCATGGGGAGCCTCCCCTGCGTGTCAGGCCAGTGGAAGCTGGGCAGCAATCCCATGGAAGCACCCCCCACCCCGGCCCCTCCTGCCTGGGGCTGTCCATTCCAAGTCCTCTCTCCCAGGATGGGAGCAAGTTGGGGAGATGAGGAGGGCCCCTCCCCATCTTTGTTTCTTTGCTCCTTGGAAACACTCTTCTCTCAGATAGTTTTACTCCACTCCAATGGTCCCTGAGCACCCATGCTGCCCCCTCACAGCCCTTTCTGGACCGTCTCTTCCTCTGGCTTTAGTTAGCTTCCCGGAACTTACTGCCACCCCCTCTGACTTTACACGATATATTTGTTTGTTGACTTGTTTTTATGTGTTTTCCCAGCTGCACTGTTAGCCCGATGAAGTAGAGATATTTGTCACTTCACTGCTGCATTTCTTAGAACGATGGCTGGCACGTAGTCAGCTTTCAATGGATGATTGCTGGATAAATGAATAATGGAATGAATCTCATTTACTCCTCATAATAACCTCATTTTCCAGAAAAGAAAGCTGAGATGTTGAGGTTCAGTCGTTCGCCCAGCATCTAGCTGAGTGTCTGTCACATAGTAGGTGCTTAGTAAAAGTTACCCAGCAGTTCCCTGTGTGTCCTCTCCCACACCTCCCCACCCTGACCAAGAACCGGGGCCTCCACACTGCTTTCCTCTGCATGGCTTTCCTCTGCGTCCCAGCCTGCCCACTGCCTTGCACGAGGTCTTTTTACTCCAGGTGGGCGATCCAGTGCTTAACACCGGGCCAGGATGGGCAGGGCCGAAGAATCCTGCCTGGGACGAGTCGGAACGTGGGCAGCAGGGCCAAAGAAGCAGCTTCTCACTCCTGCCGTCAAAGTCCAGCCGACTGCCCTGCGGGGCAGCAAACCCCAAAGGTCTGTTTGCAGATTTGGGCAGAGACAGGGGAGCATGAAGGTGCAAAGAGACTGTCCATCCATGGATGAGGAGACTGCATCCAGGAGCAGGTACCAGAGGCTACCAAGACCCGTGGCCAGCTAGGGGCAGAGTCAGATACGAAGTGCTGCTGAGGGCAGGGGGCAGCAGACCCAGCCTTGAGTTCCAGCTCAGCCATTTGCTGTGTGATCTTAGGAAAATGATTAACCTCCCTCAGCCTCGGGTTCCTCATCTGTAAAATGGGGGTGAAATAATAGTGCTACCTCATGGGTTATATGCAATCATATATGAAAAGCCCTCACAGAGTGCCTGGCATTATATCACGCACTCAACATGATAACCATTTGATGATGACTACAATGACCATGATGTATATTGGAATCCAGTCCTTCAGGACCAGAAGGAATCTTCAAGGTCATCGGGGCCTGTGTTTCTCCAACTTCCGTGTGCATCACAATGACTTGGTTACAAATACAGAGGCCCAGGTCACCCTCCAGAGCCCCCAAGCTGGACTTCCTGGCAGAGGTGGGCGTCACTTCTCTACTTAAGAGCAGTTCCCCGGGTGCCAACCAAGGCTGGCTTCATTGGAGCAGATGCCTTTGGGGTCCCTCCTGTGGCCCAGCCCCCCCACCCCGTGCCCATACCCCCTTGGTGCCATCCCCACTGAGTGGTGCCAAGGTGCACAAACCTCTCTCAGGGAGGGCAGCTCTCTTGATTTCAGGGGCGTCCCTTGCATTTGGGGGACAACTGTGGCTGGGACACAGCGCGTCTTCACACCCATGGGAAATCAGCTGACGTCTGTTAGCGGGACCAGAGGAGGGAAGAGCAGGTCCTCACTTTTCTCTGAGCCTGCATGTTTCCGGCTCAGAAGTGGGGCTAGCCAAAGCCCCTCTAAGGTCGTGCCTCTCCACAGGGGACTTCTGCAGCCCTTAGTTTTCCAGAGACAGGCTGCGGGCTCCAACAGTGAGAATTTTAACATGACCTTGTTTCATTCAGCATGAATCTACCATTTCAGCCCATGGGGATGACACCTTTCTGGCGGGAGAGCTCCTTTCTGGTTGACCTCCCTGCCCGGGTTCGCCTTTGTGTTTACCATCGTGAGGATGCCACCTGAAAGCCTTTTCACCACTTGGGGCTCCACAGAGGGAAGCAGAGGTTGAGGGCCTGGAGACCACGCACTGAAACCACCCGCTGTGTGGAGGAAGGGTCCGAGGCACTGGGACGAGGAAAGGCAGGGAGAGGTGATTCCTGTCCCAACACAGGTCATACCCGGGCCAGATCCCGGGTGGAAGCGGCGGGCAGTGCCTCGGCTAGGCTGCCAGCTGCCATTCGGCTTCAGCAAACCAGTATTCTCTGCCTCACTGTCAATATCATTAATTTAAAAGTTAGGTTTTGTAGTGCTGATTGTCGTTGTCTATATTTAATCTGGAACTTGCTGATTCTACAACGGCATGAGGACCTCTACTTAGTATTATGATAGTCCATATTAAAGCAACGGTACGATAAAAATCAGTGAAACCACCATTTGTGCCTGGGGAGCACCACACACACCACCTTCCCCCTTGAAGGGGCTGCATGTTCCTCAAATCTGAGAAGCGCTACCCTGGTGATTTCCCTGGCCCCGTGCACTCTCACGGTTCGTGAGCCCGTGCAAGGGCCATCAGGGGGATGGGATTTTCTACTGAACTTGGGCTAAGATAGGGCCATTTTACACTAAATAACCGTGTGTGTGTGTGTGTGTGTGTGTGTGTGTGTGTACTTGGGGTTTGGTGGGATCAGAATCTCGCAGGGGGCTTGTTAACACACACAGGGCTGCCCGCCCCCCAGGTTCTGATACAGTCCATCTGGGATGGGGCCCCAGCATGTGCATTTCAAACAAGTCCCCAGGTGATGCTGATGGCCCAGGACCACACTCAGAGATCCAGAAACTGTTCCACAGTAATACTTTTAACCCCAAGTAATAGTAAGACGCATAGACCTGTGGGCTGGGAGGTGGGAGTCAGACCAAGTCGGCCTCTTCCAGACTTACTCTGGAACCCGGGCTAAGCCCTCGGCCTCTCTGGACTCTGTCCTTCCTGTTCATACAACAAGAGTTTGGACAAGTCCAGTGCCTCACCCAGAAGCAAGCGTGAGACCTGGAGCCTGGTTTGCCATGGAGTCTACAGCCCGGGTGTTTGATCTGGGAGACATCATGTCCACGCAGGGTGCACGGGACCGGAGGGCAGTGGCATCTGAGCTCCCGCTTTGGGCAGGCAAGCTGGCAGCAACAGGAGGGCACACTCCCGCTTCAACTCCCAGCTCCCAAGCAAGAGACTCGTCTCCAGGCTCGGGTTCCTCACCTTTGAAGCGGACGTGCTCGTCCTCGGGCAGCAAGGCCCCGAGAGGCTGCTCCTGGAAAGCACCTGGAGCGCATGGGCGTCCTCAGACACATCTGAGCACGGCACCCACACCAGGCCAGCTGACCGTGGCTCCCAGCCACCTTGGGAGGGGGTGCTTATCACAGTTCCACCCCCAAGGTCTTCCTCAGGATAATCTGTCCAGGCCGATTCACCTCGTGGGCGGGGCCCTTCCTCTCAGGCCTGAAATATCTCCCTCCCTTCACTGTGCCTGGGTCAGGCCTGTGACCCTCGCCACGTGACTTCCTCTGGGGACTGGCCCTGGGCCCCTGCCCGCCTGCCAGCCCTCCAGTCCCTGGCTAGTGACCCATTCTGGGCCTGACATATCAGGCAGGGCTCAGCCGGGGAGGAGGAAGCCCACAGCTTGTTGTGCTGGGGAAAAAGTGCATCCCCACGTCCGGCCCCCACCCCAGCGCAGCCACACCTCTGCCTTCAGCGGGCTGGGCTTCCGCCCCACATCCTGGCAGGGCCTGGCGGGTTATCACCCAGCTGCCACGTGGTGCCCTGTCCCTCAGGTCCACACATGCTCAGAGAAGCTTCTGGGCTGGGGCAGAGGGGTTGCCCGGGGTACCCCTCAACTTTATGGAAACCGCCTTTCTCTGGAGCCAAGGACAGCTCTTTGGAGAAAGTGAAGAGATATGGATACACATCCCAGCTCCACTGTGGACTTGCTGTGTGACTTTGCGCAAATGAATCTACCTCTCTGGATCTTCATTTCCTTGATTTTAAATAGAAAAATACCTCCATCTCCAGTTGTGAGGATTAAATAAGATTATGCAAGTATATTGATGCCCGGGCTTTACTTCCAACCGACTAAATCAGAATCTCTGAGGGGTAGGTCCCAGGCATTGGGGGCAGCCAGGAACAGAAACCACTGGTGTGGAAGCGTTCAGAGAAGCTAAAGCTTTGGTGTAGACCAACATGGGTTTGACTCCTGGCTCTGCTATACAATTACGGGACCTGAATAGGCTATTAGCCCCTCAGAACCTCCACTTACTCGTCCCTATGATGGGGATACTACTACTCACTTCTCAGTGCCATTATGGACACTGGAGTGACAGATATCAGGTGCTTTGCATGTACGAGACCCAAGCGAGCCGTGTGAGGACAGACCCTTGTCTATTTATTTCACCACTGTGCACTCAACAGCTAGCTGTGCGCCTGACCCACAGTTTGCACTGCCAACAAATATCTATAAAGCAATAAATGTAGCTGTTATCATTAGTGTAGATTAAAAAGTGATGAAGAAATAGCACTTATCATGAACATGAAGCTCCTGTCTTTTGACAGACTTTAAAAACTACATTTCCCAGCATCATTTGCAGCCAGGAGTGGCCGCAACTCTGTTCTGGCCCACCAGGCGTAGGTGGAAGTCACTGGGCTTTTAGTCCCTTGGGTTTTCCCTTCTTCCCCATCCTCTGGCCGCAATTGTGAGAAAACAAGAATGGAAAATAAGAAGGATCCTGGGTCATGCCATTGCAGCCCAGACTGCCCACCTCTGGGCTTTCTTTTCTTTTCGCCAACGGAAAGGAAAATGAGCTTCTCAGTGTTTAGGCCCCTGGTTGGGAATTTTTGTTTCTGGTAGAAGGAAAGCAGATGCTTTGGGCTTCCTCACTGTCCCACTTGCTGTCCACAGTCCTCAGGCTCCAGATCAATCTGGGACAAGAAGACAAGCAGCCTGTCACTAATTCCCTCCAAGGACCTCTGGGGCTGGGTCAGAGGCACCACAGGAAGCCTGCCCAGCTCTGAATCTGGCCCCTGGAGGAAGAGTTAGCCCTGTGTCCTGTCCAAGCTCCTCTGGCCTCCCCAGAAGGTTCCAGAAGAGAGAGTGACTTGCTCCTTATCCAGACGCCAAGCCCTGAGTCCAAAAGCCCACGATTCCTCGGTACCGTCTCTGAGTCTTCACTCCTGCACTGATCAGTCACGGGCAAAGTGTCTTTGAACGAGCCTCAGTGCTCACATTTGTAAACTGGGGCTACGCCAACCAAGAGCTAAATCTAACCAAGGAACTCAGAGAGGGGAAAGCCAAGATGACAGGACTAGAGGTGAGCAATGCTTCCAAATTAACCCAGAACTCGGACCAAGCATCCAACGGAAGGGAGGTGGCAGTACATGTGCAGATTCTGGACCTTGGCATTACAAAACCAGCCCAACCCAACAGCAGAATGTTGGGCGTGGGCACGGAAGAGAGTGTGAAGGACTTTTGCCCCATCCTTCATGATAGGGAAAAATAGAGCTAAGAGCGAAACATGTAATTTAAGAAAATAAATGACCTTCAACCTCTTAATGTTCTTCACAATCTTGGGGGCGGGGGTCTTGCAGGAAATATCTCTTGTGGTAACAAAACAAAGTTAGCAACGGCTCTTACTCACTTAAATTCTTTTCCTTTTGTTAAATCCAAGCATAAAGAAGCTCCATATATTTTATTTTAAAATTTAGAATGTAGTGTGATCCCACTTTATAAAATTGCATCTTTTCTTTCCTTCCTTCCTTCTCCCCTCCCTTCCTTCCTTCTCTCCTCCCTTCCTTCCTTCTCTCCTGCCTCCTGCCATAGAACTAGAAAGATACTTGGGATGATGTTGCCTAATATTCATCCTGGGTATTTGGGGTACTAGAATTTACAGAGATTTCCCACCACCCTGCCGCCATTTTTGCAGCATTTTGCTGTATAGCTTGAATTCTTTATAAAAGCATTTAGCATTTTTAATGAGGGAAATAAAATCATTTTCCAAAAAATTAATAACACGTATTTTTGTAGGGTTTTTGTGAGCATCAAGTAAGATGACCAGGAAAGCCCCTGGCAGAGTGTGGCAAGCAGAATTCTGAAAGGACCCCAACCTCCCTGCCCTGTGAGGGACATGCCCTGTGCTTGCTGCTCCTACCTGGAAGGAAGGTCGTTTCCTTCCGTTTGGCAAGTTTCTATTCATCCTTCAAAACCTACTGCAATGGGAAGCATTTCCTGACACCTCCCCCATTAATCAGACCCTCTCTCGGGACACACAGAGTCTGAGAGTGACAGCCCAGTCAGACATAGGACAGGGCTGGAGTGCCTTCACACAGCAGCAGTGTCCAGGGGGAGTGTTCAGAGACAGCCCAGCTTCCTCTTTGCTGACTTTTGTCTTCAGGCTTCCCTTCATCCGCTATCTCCCCCGTATCTTTCCAACAATTGTTTTTATTTAAATTGGCAAATTCAGTTTGTGCAGCCCGCAACTCAAGGATCCAGCTACTGCCCTGTGTCGGTTGAGTTCCAGGCTCATAAAGGTGTGGGGAAGAGTCTCAGTTACGCTCAGGGTCATTCGAAGCGGCTCCTCTTCCCCCACTCCAGCCTTCCGAAGCACGGGGGCTGGAGCAGACAGGGTGCAGCCTCGCTCTGAGGTGTCTCGGGCTGGAGGGCAGGGCGAGCACAGCCCGTTCTTGTTTGCCAAGGAGCCCTGCCCGTGTCACGGAGAGGAAACGGCCCGGGGCGTCTAGGCGACCTGCTGGAAGCCGCGCAGCCAGAGAGAAGCAGAGGGCCAGGTCACCTGCAGACACGCCCGCCCCTGCGGTCCTCTGCGATCCCCAGAGGACGCAGCCCGGGGCTCTCCTCTGCGTGCACACTCTGCTGAGCTCCGCACGTGCTCCCCGGCCCCCTCGTGCTCCCAGCAGCCCCGGGAGAGCGGGATCAGCAGCAGCTTCATTTTGCATATGGAGAGGCTGAGACTCAGAGGGGAGAGGCCCGCCCCAAGGTCATCCAGTCGCGATGTGGGGGCTTGGACGCGACGCCAAGTGCTCCAGATGCTCGAGCCCGGGACCCTCCCTCAGCCTCCGCGATGACGGAAACCCTGAGAGAGGCCCGTGGGGTCGTGTGGGACAGACTCCCCCAGGGCAGGCCGTGGGTGACGGGTTGGCAGGTGCAGGGGCGCTTGGTAGGTGACTGAAGAAGGGAGCGAGGCGGGCCTGGTGGAGCCGAGCTGTGCCGGACACAACCCGAAGCTACAAACGACCAAGCAGCGAGGCCAGGCGACCGGGCGAATCTACCCTAAAAGCCCGCTGAAACAGGCGAAGCAGGTGGGCCAAGCGCCGGGAAGCGGGGCCGAGTGGCGCCGAACGGAACCGGGCGGGGACGAACGGGGCCGAGTGAAGCCGAGTGGAACCGAACACGGCCGAGCGGAAGCGAGCCGGGCCGAGCCGGTGGGCCGAGTGGAGCCGAGTGGAGCCGAGCGGAGCCGAGCGGGCGGGCTCTGCAGAGGCCATAGGAGCGTGTGGCCGTGAGGCTGCCCTGGATGTTCTATGGTGCGTCGCCTCTGGACTCGCCGTTCCGCACCAACTGAAAAGCAGGGCGCTTGGTTTCCCGAGCCTGTGAAGTAGCCTCAACAGTCTTTTCCTGTGGGGGCCTCAGTCTCCCCATTTGTACGGTAGGACAGTGGAGGGAGGCAGGGTACGCCGGCGAGCGCAGTCTTTCTGAAGCCCTCCCCTTGTGGGGGTGGGGGCGACTTCCGTCTCCCAGTGAGACTGGATGTTACTTCTCCCGCGGGAGTCCGCCGAGCTGGTTCCCTTGGGAGGGGTCCGGGGACGTCGCTTGCAGGACTCGGCTTTTCTGGAGCGTAATTGTCCCTCGCGTGATTCAGAGCGTTTTCCTGGCCCCTGCGTGGCGGATGCTGCACCCAGGGGGCCCATAGGGTCAGTGTGCGACCCAGCGGACGGTGGTGGGCCCTGGTCCCGAGTCCGCGTTTCCCAGGAAGCGGCGGCCGGGCAGCGGAGGAGCCGTCCGCGGGGGCGTCGCCGGAGGATGCGGCCGGTGCTGCCGCTCGGCCACGACGCCCGGCCCCTCCCTGTGCGCGGACGGCGCCCGGGACGCACGGGGGCTGCCCCGTCAGACTGTCGTGAAGTCCCTGACACGGGCAAGGGGCGCCTTTCAACTTGTGACAGAAGCGGGCGCGGCTCCGGCGGGGGATGGGGCCGTGCGGCGGCAGCACCGGCCCCGCGTGTTCCAGGAGGGCGGCTCCTCCGCGGCCTCGGGACTCGGGCGGCGAGCGCGGCGTCGGACCCGCCTCCCTGCGGCGGAGCCGCTCTGGACGCGCTGGCAAGCCCCGGGGGCCGTCCGCCCCTCGGAGCCCCCGGCCCCCCACTCTCCAGTTGCACCTCCCCTGCGTCCCCGATTTAAGGAGCGTCTGCCTTCGCCCCCCTCCCCCGCGGCTGTGCGCCCCTGCGCCCCTCTGCTCCGCTGCTGATCTCCATCCTAGACACGAGATGGCGCCCGCGCTGTCCTCTAGGTTTCCTCGTGGCCGCTGGGCGCCGGGGACCTGCAAGCTGGCCCTTGTTGTACCTTTCAGAGAGCAGGCTGTGTGTTTTTAGTACAACGCTCCGTGAGTTCTGTGTGCGTAATTGACTTTCCAGGTCTAAGCAGAAATGAGCTACCATGAAGCTGATGTGCCCAGGGTTTCAGTGCGGTCCTCCATCCTCGGAGAGCGAGCCGCGAAATGGTACTGAAGCCCGTCCAGGGTCTGAATTCGCTGGGCCCCTCCTACAAGCTTTGTTGCTGGATGCTCGGGAGCCTCAGCCGAGTTTGGGGCCGTCCCTTCTGTTCTTCAGGTGTCTACTGTTGTGAGTGGATCGTCTCTCCACGTGTCTTTTATACGCGTCTGTTAGAGCGCACACTAGCTGCAGTGCCAGAACCTTCCAAATCTCAGTCGCTTAACAGAGAAAAGTTTATTTCTTGCTCACTGCGGGGTGTGATGTGTTTGCGAGGCGAGTCTGGGCGGCTGCCCCAGAAGATGACTTGGGCCCTGGGCTAGGCCGACTTCTGACACGGTCAGCTCCTTGCCCCCCCCCCCCCCCACTTCCAGCTGTGAGAGGAAGATTGAGTGGGACATTTGGGGGTAGGGGAGGCAGCATATGCTACTTCCTCCCATATTCCAGTGGCCGGAACCTGGCCACATGGCCTAAAGTGACTGCAAGGGAGCTAGGGAAACGCAGTGTGGTGTGAGGAGGACTCGTGAGCAGCCTGCAGCTCCTGCCACGATAGACACCGGGGCCAATAGAGTATATGTTGTATCTTTTTAAATTGAGGTCACATGGTTCATAAGATATAAATTTCCGGCGTACATCGTATTTCAACTTCTGTGTAGACTACATCATGTTCACCGCCAAGTCTAGGTGCCATCCAACTCTGTACACACGCGCCCCTTTCCGCCTTCCCCTCTGGTGACCACCAATCTGTTCTCCAGATCTGTGTGTGTGTGTTTTATTTTTAAAGATTGGACCTGAGCTAACATCTGTTGCCAATCTTTTTCTTCTTCTTCTTCTTCTCCCCAAACTCCCCGGTACATAGTTGTCTTTTCTAGCTGCAGGTCCTTGCAGTTGTGCTATGTGGGACGCCACCTCAGCATGGCTGGATGAGCCGTGCTAGGTCCGCGCCCGGGATCCAAACTGGCGGAGCTCTGGGCCGCTGAAGCAGAGTGTGCGAAGTCAACCACTTGGCCACAGGCCGGCCCCATATGTGTTTGTTTATCTTTCACATATGAGTGGAATCCTACGGTAAATGTCTTTCTCCATCTCACTTATTTCACTTGGCATATTATCCTCGAGGTCTATCCACGTTGTCACAAATGGCAAGATCTCATTTTTTTCTAACTGGGTTTATTGTTTGTTTATCTCACATCTTCTTTATCCATTCATCTGTTGATGGACACAGGTTGCTTCCAAGTCTTGGCTATTGTGAACAATGCTGCAATGAACATAGGGTGCATGTATCTTTTTGAATTAGTGTTTCAGTGTTCTTTGGATAAATCCCCAGCAGTCAAATAGCTAGATCAGGTATTTTTGATCTTTTGAG
This sequence comes from Equus przewalskii, assembly GCF_037783145.1. Classification (NCBI taxonomy): domain Eukaryota; kingdom Metazoa; phylum Chordata; class Mammalia; order Perissodactyla; family Equidae; genus Equus; species Equus przewalskii. Next base: position 4,243,305 of record NC_091845.1, read on the forward strand.
GACTCTCCATAGTGTTTTCCACAGTGGCAGGAGCAGTGTGCTGGGGACCCCATTTCTCCACATCCTCACCGACACTTACTATTTCTTGTCTTTTTAATAATAACCATTCTGACGGGTGTGTGGTGGCATCTCACTGTGGTGTGATTTGCATTTCCCTATAATTAGTGCTGTTGAACATCTTTTCATGTCATGTTGGCCAGCTGTATGTCTCCTTTGGAAAAATGTGTGTTTATATCCTCTGCACATTTTTCGCTGAGGTGGTTTTTTTTGTTGTTAAGTTGTATGGGTTTTTTTAATATATTTTGGATATTAACCTCTTATCAGATATATGATTTGCAAATATCAACTCTCAACTGGTGTGTTATGTTTTCATTTTCTCGCTGATTTCTTTTGCCTTGCAGGAGCTTTTTAGTTTGATGTAATTTGTTTATTTTTTCTTTTGTTTCCCATGCCTGCAGAGACATATTAAAAATGATGCTGCTAAGACCAACACCAAAGAGCATGCTGCCTGTGTTTTCTTCTAGGAGTTTTATGGTTTCATGTCTTACGTTCAAGTCTTTAATCCATTTTGAGTTAATTTTTGTGTATGGTATAAGAAAATGGCCTACTTTCAGTCGTTTGCATGTGGCTGTCCAGTTTTCCCAAGACTGTTTATTGAAGAGACTTTCCTTTGTATGTTCCTGGCTCCTTTGTCAAAAATTCGCTGTCCATAGATGTGTGGGTTTAGTTCTGGGCTCTCAGTTCTGTTCCATGGATATGTGTGTATGTTTTTCTGCCAGTACATGCTGTTTTGATTACTATAGCTTTGTGATATATTTTGAAATCAAGGAGTGTGATATTTCCAGCTTTGTTCTTTTTTCTCAGGATTGCTCTATTTGTGGTCTTTTGTTGTTCCATATAAATTTTAGGATCCTTTCTTCTATTTCCATGAAAAATGTCGTTGGAATTCTGACTGGAATTGCATTGATGCTGTCGATTGCTTTAGGTAGTATGGACATTTTAACTATGTGAATTGTTCCAATCCGTGAGCATGGAATATCTTTCCATTTCTTTGTGTCTTCTTCTATTTCTCTCAACCATGTCTTATAGTTTTCAGCATACTTGGTCTTTCACTTCCTTGGTTAAATTTATTCCTAGGTGCTTTATTATTTTTGTTGCAATCGTAAGTGGGATTGTATTCTTGAGTTCTCTTTCGGCTAGTTTGTTGTTAGTGTATAGAAACACAACTGATTTTCGTGAATTGATTTTGTACCCTGCAACTTTGCTGTAGTTGTTGATTATTTCTAGTAGTTTTCTGGTGGATTTGTTAGGGTTTTCTATGTATAAAGCTGTGTCATCTGCAAATAGTGACGGTTTTACTTCTTTGGTTCCAATGTGGATCCCTTTGATTTCTTTTTCTTGCCTAATTGCTCTGGCTAGGACTTCCAGTACTGTGTCAAATGGGAGTGACACGAATGAGCACCCGTGTCTTGTTGCTGTTCTTAGGGGATGGCTTTCGGGTTTTCACCATTGAGTATGATGTTGGCTATGGGTTGTCATATATGACCTTTATTATATTGAGGTATTTTCCTTCTATACTAATTTTATTGAGAGTGTTTATCATAAATCCATGCTGAATCTTGTCAAGTGCTTCTCTGCGTCTATTGAAATGATATGTGATTTGTAGTCTTCATTTGTTAATGTGGTGTATCATGGTGATGGATTTGTGGTTGAAACATCCTTGCATCCCTGGAATAAATCCCAGTTGATCATGGTATATGATCCTTCGTTTTTTTTAATTGAGGTTATGAGAGTTTACAACCTTGTGAAATTTCAGCTGTACATTATTATTTGTCAGTCATGTTATAGGTGCGACACTTCAGCCTTTGGGCCCACACCCCCCCCCCCCCCCGTCCCCTAGTAACCGCTTATCTGTTCTCTTTGTCCATGTGTTTACCTTCCACATATGAATGGAGTCATACACAGTTTGTCTTTCTCTATCCTGTGAGGACTTCCCTCTGGGTGGGGAGAGTCAGGGTGGGGTGCTGAGCAGGGGCCGGGCCCTGAAGGCTGAGAGGGGAATGAAGGGGCGATGGCAGGGAGACTGGAGCGGGGAGGCTGTCACTGTGCATGGAGCATGCCAGGAAGGCTCCTCTGAGGAGGGGACATTGGAGCTGAGCCCTTGTCTGGACCATGTTTCTAGCTTCTGTAAACCTGGTGCTTTAACAACCATCCTGCATGCATACACAGGACACGCCTTGTCCTGAATCCCCTTGACTCAGCCTCCTGCCCCCCTTGTTGCCCCTCCCCCACTCCCATGAAGAGCCCTCCCTCTTGGGCCCACTTTTGAAACACAAACCAACCCAGGGGCCATCCACACGCCAACTACCTCCTCTATGGGACACGCATACTCAGGGCCATGGTCCCCCTGCCCTTATCCCCCAGGGCAGGGCCCAGACACTGGAATAGCCTCGTGCCCCTATATGCTAGAGTTCCTTTTCGCCATAAAATTGGAGGCTCCATAAGAGTAGAGGGCAAATCAGAAATTCCACGGGCAAGACAGACCCCTGGGAGGTCCTGAACATCTCTCTCCCCAGACGGTGAGCTCAGGCCAAGGCTTGACCGAGTCCAGGCTCTGCCCTCCCGCTGCCACTAGAGTTTGGTTGGTTTTTCAAATCCAGCTTTTCATCTTGTGAGTGTAGCAGAGACTTTGTCAGTTCCAAACTCATCTTTCTAACAATAATCCAGTTACACCACGTGGGAGCTGGCGCATTCCCTGAGTTATGTAATGAGAATCTGCAGATAGTAGCAGGGAAAGAGTTGGCCCAACCCATTTCAGAACAAGGGGCATCTTTGGGAGAGAGTGGGGGTGCACAGTTTGGGAGGACAGAACAAGAGAACTCCCTGAGAGACACCAGCTCCAGACCTGTTTACTCGGGGGCATCGACCTTCATGCATTAGATTTCCAGGGAAGCACCCCGAGAGGGGAGTGGATTGGAGCTGAGCTTGGCTGTCACCCCATGGAAAGGAGAGCTGGACATTGCAGACAGCTGTGGCCCTGGGAGCAGCCTGACCCAAGGGAGCCCCACAGAAAGTCCCCTCTAACACCGTCAACCTGGTCAGGACAAGGTCCAGCTGCTGTAACAAAGGCACCCACAGCAGAGTGGCGCACAGAGCTGGCCCCTCTCCCGTGCTCAGTCTGGATGCAGATGGTCCGGCACTGGTCTGGCCGGGCTGCTCCAGGAGGCTCCTCTCTCTGTCCTGTCGCCCTGTCATCCCAGAGTAGCTGCCCTTGTCAGTGTCGTCAGGATGGAGTTCCAGCCTCAGGCTCATGCTCCCGGCAGTGGGACAGAGGGAGAAGCAGAAAGAAGGGCCTGCTTCTCTCTTCTGGGAAATATCCAGAAGCCGCACAAGTCGCTTCTCTTCCCATCCTGAGGGAGAGGGGGGTTACATGCCCAGCCCACTGCCGAGGAGGCTGGGAACTCTGTGTCCTGGGTGGCCACGTGCCCAGCTAGGAGTCAGGCGTTTGGTAGCTCTGAGAAGTGGATGATGCCATTGGGAGCCTTCTGGACCTCTCTGCCACACCCCTGTTAATGTTTCCTCTCACCACCCCACTACTCCGTACCCTGAGTTCATGTTTTCTGAAAAATTATCCATCAGACAAGTTGCAAATTGGCTCCTAATTCAGGAACCAGCTGGAAATCCTGGGCCAGTGGGTGCTTTTCATGAGATTTGCTGGCAAATCCCTGGTGGGGCTCCCTACCGACTCAGGACTCTCCTGCCAGAGCCCACTGTGCAAGGGCAGCCAGAAGCGTCTTGTCCAGTGGAAGCCAATCACGTCGCTCCCTGCTCCTGATCCCCTGCTCCTTAGAACCAGACCCAAAGCCCTTGCTGTGGAACTGAGCTTGGACTAGCAAGGGAGCTCAGAGGCAGCCACTGGCGAGCCAGCCGAGGCTCAAGCTCACAGAAGAGAAAAAGTCTCGTTTGCAGGGCGTTCTATTATCAGAGCTGACTGCTTCCCAGGCCATGAGCTGGGGGGATGTTTAAGTTTGGAGACACAGAGCAAAATGCACCAGTGGAAGTGGTCCCAGAAACAAGGGGTGCTTGTCTGACCCCCCCACTCCCCAGCCTTACTCCCCACCTCTCTCTTGGATGTGCCTAACACTCCAGCTTCCTTCTGTCTGGAATGCCTCCTCTCCATTCCTTGCGGTCAGAGCCATGTGCACCAGGGCCCTGTTAGACGCTGCCTCCTTCAGGATGCTGTCCTGATAGTGCCAGCAGCAGGTGAGCATGTGCTGTGCTGTGAATGTCCTTTTGTACCTGTGAGCAGGTGACTGTGCTGTAGTTAGGTCCCTATCTTGTCTTCCAAGCTGGACCGTGCTCTTCCAGCAGGATCTGTGTCTGATTCACCTCAGGGAGCCCAATGGAGTTTGGCCAAGTGCCCAGCATATGGGCTTCCCAGAGAGTAAACCTCATGGGCAGAGTATCCATGGGAAACTGAAGAATGCAATGTGAGTAAAGTGCAAGGAGTGGGTGGGAGGGAAAAGGTCTGCAGGGGGACAGGTCACAGAGGGTCCCAAAAGCCCAGTAAGGCGGTGGGACTTGCCCTGAAGGGAATGAGAGCCATGGGCAGATTTCAAGGAGAGCAACACTGGAGGCCCACACACTGGGCTGTTTATCATAAAGAAAACTAAAACGGGGGACCTGAAAGGGGAGTGGCAAGACTCCCAGCCCATCCCCGGCCCTCTTCTTGCTTCCCTGGCCCTGCACTTAGTCAGGGAAGGAAAACCTCTGCCCGCTCAGATGCTGGGACCATCCCGGGGCCGTCTCGGGAGCATGCGGGAAGACTCCGCACAGGGCAGCCACCTCGCGAGCAGCAGCCGGCGGCCTCCTGGACGTCCTCAGGCTCCTGAGGAGCCCATGCGGAAGCTCCCTCACAGAGGAACCCTCCCTCTGGACCCCCAGGATGTCTGGCTCCCTGTGAGCTCCCCTGGAACCTGGAGCTGGCCGAATGGCCCACCCCTCGATCAGGGCTCTTAGAGTGACTGCTCCATGCCACTGTCCTAAAAAGGAGCAGTCATCACAGTGGACAGGCCCAACGCCTGCGCTACAGTCAGAAACCTCAGCTGCACGTGGACGTGACTGAGGCCGTTTTGGGGGCCCACACCCTGCCACTCCTCTGACCCCCCAACAGGCTGGCCCACGGGGCTTGGCTACCCTATCTGGACCTCTTGGTTGTAGTCATAAAGGCCACAGGATCGGAAGTTTCCCTTGGTCCTTCTGAAAACGTTAGGTAGTGTTAGCGCGCGGTGGCTGCCTGTCTGCCCTGCACTGTGGCTCCCAGCCTTTTCCCCGTAGCGTTCGTCACGACAGTAATTCTAAGTCGTTTCCTCATTTAGTTGTTTTGATTACCTCCACGTGCTACATCACTGCACGTTTCTCAAGCTGGAGCACGCACAGCCACAGTTCTCCGTAAGGAGGGCGCAAAACAGTGCATCTCTGACACATCTTTCTGCAGCATCAAGTTTATTACAAGACGTGGAAAACCAAGGACTCATCGAGACCCATCCGTCTTCCCACCAACGTGGAAGAAGAGCCAGAGAGGACGGGGAGGGAAGTTGTGCTCCGGGAAAAGCAGTCCAGGCTCTGAGGTTTCACCCTGGTGGGGCCGAGGGGCAGGCCTGCAGTGAGGGTAGCCTCTCCTCGTGTCCCCCAGGCGCCTCCAGGCCGTCCTCTAGGGTCACCGAGTGTTTGGACGCAATGCTTCAGAAGGCCACGGATGTGCCAGGTCCCCTTCTGAGTTGAATCCCTACAGAGAGCACGGCTGCAGTCGGCACAGCTCCGCCGGCCGCTGGACCAAGGCCTCAGGCCCGCACGTCCGTGCACACACGCGTGTCCTTGCACTGCTCCCACTCACAGCAGAAGGCGTCCACCTCGCACCGAATGCCCACCCCGCGGGGCCGGCTCCGCAGCACAGCATCTCACTCTCTGTGTAGAATGCAGGGGTGCGGCTCGACGTCCCTCCATCAGTGGTTGGAACCTGCAGGGACCTCACCTGGGCCGCACCCTGTTCAGCTTGCCGTGCCAGATCTTGTTCGGCAGGCAACAGCACAGGCCTCGCAGCACCTTGAGGAGCCTCCGAGCGGCGCCCCCCCGGCCCTGGCTGCGGCCAGAGGGAGAGGCTGGGGACCCCCCACTGGGCTGCCCAGCCTGCTGGGAGTCTCCTCGGCAGCTGCCCTCCCGGGCCCCACCGCTGGTGCTGGCGCTGGGGGTGGAGGGGACGAGGCTGGGGACCTGCAGCGGGGTTGTGCTGGGGGTGGCGGTGCCCGACTGCAGGCGGGGTAGGGCTCCGGCAGGCTCTGCGGCCTTCAGCCCTGGCTCCTGCTTCTCAGGCCGCTGACAGCCTGCCTCGCGGAGCCAGGTGGGCAGAACAGGCTCACTGCCACCGCGTCTTCTGGGGCGCGCCGAGGCCCTCAGCTGCGCCGCCCAGGGTGGCAAAGAGCTGCAGCTGCTGGCCTCGGCGCAGGGGAGGGACCTCCCGGTGCTGGCGTGGCCATCCCCCTGGGGCTTGTGGGCCTTCAGGATCAGGAAGACGGCCATTGCACGGTTATACCTCCTTTTTCTGAGGGACTCCTGGATGTCACTCCACTGAAATCCCATTGTTATCATTGTCTCTGTCACCCAGGAGTCCCTCGTGTCACAAGGCAGCGGCCGATGTGGCCTCAGCTTCGGCAGGCCCCAGTTGACCCACGGGTCCCCCATCACCTCTTGTAAGGTCTTCCTCTTCCCGGGGTCGAGGGTCAGCATGCCTCTCAGCAGCTGCGCGCACTCGGGCGAGAGCAGCAGGGGCGGCGAGTAGGCCCCGCTGAGCACAATCCGCCGGATGGCGCTGAAGTCCTCCCCCTGGAAAGGCAGGGACCCGGTGAGCGTGACGTGCAGCAGCACGCCCAGGCTCCAGACGTCGGCTAGGGGGCCGTCGTAGGGCTCCAGCCGCATGACCTCGGGGGCCGCGTAGTAGATGGTGCCGCAGTACGTGCTCAGCGGCCGGCCGGACTCCAGGCTGCAGAGGCCGAAGTCGGCCAGCTTCGCGCTCCCCGCCGGGTCCAGGAGCACGTTCTCCAGCTTCAGGTCCCGGTGTACGACGCCCCGGCGGTGGCAGTACTGCAGAGCTGAGACGAGCTGCCGGAACCGGTCGCGTGCCTCCTCCTCTGTCAGGGGGCCGTGCTTCATCACGTGCTCGTGCATGTCGCCTCCGCTGACGAATTCCGTCACCAGGAACAGAGTGTCCTCCGTGTTGATGACCTCCAGCAGGCCCACGATGTGGGGGTGACGCAGTGTCTTCAAGCTGTGGACCTCACACAGAAGGTTCTTGGCAGTGGAGGCACTCTGCTCCTTCTTAGGGATGATCTTTATGGCCACCTCCGTCCCGGTGGGGATGTGCAGGGCCAGCTTCACCTTGCCGAAGGAGCCCTCGCCAAGGGTCCTCAGGACCCTGTAATCCTGAAGGCAGGTCTGCCTGCCAGCAGAGGTGTCCGCAAGGCCCGGAATCATGGTGACCTCCTATCTACGCTAACTTATAACTCTAACTAACGAGGCTAACTACGCTTAGTAACTACAGGAACAAACAAAACGATACTATGCTAATACTAACAATACTAACGAGGCCACCTATGCTTCCTAACTATACTAAGTAGTACCACTAACTATCCCAAAGATACTAACTACACCCACAATACTAACTCTACTAACTGTACTAACAATACTAAAAAAATTTAAAGAAAACGCGAAAAAGAACAAAAAAACAAAGGAAAAACAAAAAAAGGAGAAAACAACAAAGACAAATTGAGAAAAGGAAAAAATTAAAAAGTGAGAAAAATAAAAGGAAAATGAGACAAAACCAAAAAGAAAAAATGAGAAGGGAGAACAAACAAAAATAAAAAACAAAATACAAATGAAAAAACAAAAAAGCAGTAAATAAAAAAATAAATAAACAAACTCGGGGGCAACAAAAACAGCGAAAACCAACTAACTGCGCACCAACTCCACAGGTCACCAGATAAGCTTCCCGGGCTGCATGTGCCCCAAAGGCCGAGCCTAATATGAGTTTTTGTAAATTCCATCACAGTGGCTCTTTATGAGGTCAGAGCAGGACATGCACCAGGCATGGCTGGGGTAGACTCCAGTGGTTTTCTTACTTTGTGGTCTCAAGACCCCTTTGCTCTTAAAAAAAAGGGACCCCAAAGAGCTTTTTATTTTTGTGGGATATTAGAGTGATATTTACTTTGTTAGAAATTAAAATCTGTAGGCTGCTTCAGTGGCCTTTTCATTTCTAATTTAAAAATCAAAACTTATTAAAGTTTTGGCTTCTAAAGACCTCAAAATATCTACACTTAAAATATTTAATTCCTTTTCCTTAAACTCTGATTAGTCTCAAAATGATCCTACAACTTAACTGATATTATAACACTATAGGAAAACGTTCTGTCCCGTAAGGCATGAGAAGGGACGTCATTAACGTTCACAAAGCTGAGCGGAAGAGAGCTTTTAGCATATTTGCCCCAGTAAGATCATGAGCTGATTTCTCCCCAGGAACCTTGGAGGCCAGAGGGCGTGGGTTGATGTGCTCCAAGTGCTGAAGGAAAAAATAATCCCACCAAGAATCCTACATCTGGCAACACTGTCCTTCAAACATGAGGGAGGAATTAAGACGCCCCCATAGAATCCACGGCTGGGAGAGTGCGCTACACCAGACCCGCCTCCAATGAAGGGAGCCCTGCAGGCTGAAACGAGAGGACGCTGGACAGCAGCTCAGCGCCTTACGAGGAAATTACATCTCTGGTCAAAGTAAGTAGGTGGACGATTATAAAAGCTGGCACTATCGTAACTTTGGTTCGTAGCTCCACTTTTTGTTTTCTCCATTAAGAGACTAAAGGATTAAAAAAACCAATTATTAATATATGGTTTTGGACATACAATGCCTAGAGATGTAATTTTGAGATGTTAATAACTGAAATGAGGTGGAGTCCGAGCTGTGTAGGAGCTACATTTCTGTGCGTTACTGAAGCGAAGGTGGTATAAATTGACATTAGAGTGTTATAACTTTAGGATGTTAAGTGTGATGCCATGGTGACCAGAGAGAAAAGGTATAGAATAGACACAAAAGAAAATGAAAAGGTAACTAAAATGTTTCCCTACCAAAAATCAACTAAATGTGAAAGGAGACAGTCATGCAGGAATGCCAAAAAAAGCTGTAAGGCATATAGAAAACAAACCACAAAATGACAGAGGTAAGTCCCTCCTTGTCAGGAATTCCTTTAAACGTAAAGGCATTAAACACTCCAGTCAAAGCACAGACTGGCAGAATGGACAGAAAAACATTATCCCACTATTTGCTGTCTACAAGACTCTCTTTAGAGCCTACAGTGGAAAAAGGTGAACATGAGAGACTGGAAAAAGATAGTCCACACTAATAGTAACCAAAAGAGACCTGGGCTTCCTATCCTAACAGGAGAGCAAATGGACTTTAAATCGAAAAAGGTTCTAAGAGACGAAGAAGTTGGAGCCGTCACTGCCCCACTCTCAATAACGGGGACGACACTAGGCAGAACGTCAGTGAGGAAACAGAGGGCTTGAACCATGCAGTAAACCAACTAGATCAACAGACAGACACGGGACACTGCCCAACGAAGAGGACGCATTCCGCTCAAGTGGACGTGGGACACTCTACAGGGTACACCGTATCTTAGGCCCCAGTTTAAATCTCAATAGATTTTAAGAGGTAGAGATCATACAAAGTATCTTTTCCAACCACAATGGGATGGAGTTAGAAAGTAGAGACAGAAGGAAAAGTGGAAAATTCACAAATTTGTGGAAAGTAAACAATCCGCTCTTAAAAAACCAATGTGTCCAAGAAGAAATCACAAGGGAAGTTATAGAATAGTTTAGAGATGAAGGAAAATGAAACACAACTTATCAAAACTTATGGGAAACAACAAAGCAGTGCTAAGGGGGAAATTTACAGCTATAAACACTTACATTAAAAAACAAGAAAGATCTCAAACAAACAACCTAACTTGATGCAACTTAAGGAACTAGAAAAAGAAGAACAAACCAAACCCAAAGCTAGCAGAAGGAAGGAAAGAAGAAAGCTTAGGGCAGAGACAAGTACAACAGAGAACAGAAAAACAACAGAGAAAAGCAACAAAACCAAAAGTCGGTTCTTTGAAAAGATGGACAAAATTGACAAACCATTAGCTAGACTGACTAAGAAAAAAAGAAAATTCAAATTATTAGACCCAGACATGAAAGTGGGGACATTACTACTGACTCTACAGAAATAACAAGAATTATTAGAGAGTGCTATGAACAACAGTACTCTAACATGATGACTTTGTAGATATGCATACATCTGTGAAACCGTCACCACAATCTACGCCATAAATATATCTGTCACCTCCAAAAGTTTCCTCTACCCTTTTTATTTACCATTTTGTGTGTGTGTGTGTGTGTGTGTGATAAGAATACTTAAGATTTACCCTCTGAGTAAAGTTCACAGCCAGGCACTATTGCCAGAGGCTGTACAGCAGGTCTCTGGGACTTACGCACCTTGAGTAACTGAGACTCTGTGCCCTTTGACTAATACCTCTCCATTTCCGCTTTGCTCAGCCCCCGGCAGCCGCCACCTACTCTCTTCTTCCCTGAGCTTGACTATTTTAGATTCCTCGTGTAAGTGGTATTCTCTAGTATTTGTCCTTCTCTGTCTGACTTATTTCCCCTAGCACGATGTCCTCCAGATTAACCCAAGTTATTGCAAATGGCAGGATTTCCTTCTTTCTCAGGATGGGTAATATTCCATTGTGTGTGTAAACCACATTTTCTTTATCCATCCATCAGCTGACACACATTTAGGTTGCTTCCATGCCTTGGTTCTTGTGAATGATGCTGCAGTGAATATGGGAGTGTAGACATCTCTCTGAGATCCTGATTTCATTCCATTGGGTGTATACCCAGAATGGGATTGCTGATCATTTGGTAGCTCTATTTTTAATTTTCTGTCTGGCCTTGTGCCAGGGTGATGCTGGTCTCACAAATGAGTTCAGAGGTGAATATGAGTATTCTTTCATAAGAATACAGCAGTTTTGTCGTTAAATGTGACTTGAAGCTGCTCTCTGAAATGGGAATCGTTACATCAAGGGGTCGAGTCCAGTCTGCCTCCCAGCCCCCCGGCCCGTCCTTCTGGAGGAAAGGAGCCCACTGTGGTGGGACTGACTGCCCTGGGCCCGGCCAGGAGCTTGCAGACATGTAGTCTCACAACTCTGGCCTACGACACTGACCGACAGGGCTGTGAGGAGCTGAGGCTCAGAGAGAGCGTGAATGCTGTCCCCAGGCCCCAGCATGAGGGAGTGACATGGCCCAACTTTGACCCGAGTCTGCGGACACGAAGTGTTCCTGGAAATCAAACTACAGGCGTCGGCCCTGCAGCCCGGCTCTGACACTCTTCTCATTCTCAGACCCGAACACGGCCTGTGGCCCTAGGAGGCGTTCCTAGCAGAGTGTGCATCTGAGAAAGGGGTGGCAGCAGGCAGGAGTGAGCCAAGACAGGGAGCGAGACACACACACCGGGTGCTGATGAAGCTGTCTGAGATTCGGATCCAGCCTCACCTGCAGCCACTCTGGCCCTGGAATGCTCAGTCCCATGAACCAATATTTTAATTCACTCCCCTCCCCTCCTTTTCTCGCTTAAGTCTGTTTAAATTGGCTTTTCTGTCACTTGCCACAGCATTCATGGAGCCAAACGTGTAGGCTGGTATGTGTGTTCCCTTTTCAGCCTCGGGTTCCAGGTGAGGATGCACAATCCACTTTCCCTTCATCCTCCTCCATCATGTTCCCTCTCCTTGAACCTTCAGTCTTCCCATCCCCAGGGATTCCTGTCCTTGATCCACCCATGTATGCCCTGCACCCTTGAGACCTGCTGTCTAATAGAGGAGCCTGGAGCTCAGGAGCCACTTGAAATGTGGGGAGTCAGAATGGAGACATGCTGTGGGGGTCGAATACATGCCAGATTTCCAAGGGCTAGTATAAAAATAATGTGAAAGGTCTCATAATAACTTTTGTATTGATTACGTGTTGCCATGATAATAGTTTTGGATCTACTGGATTAAATTAAATGTATTATTAATATTTTATCTTTTTCTTTTACTTTTTTCAAAGCAGCCATCCATGTTGTTGCAAATGGGATGATTTTATCCTTTTTTATGGCTGAGTAGTATTCTATTGTGTGTGTGTGTGTGTGTGTGTGTATACACACACACTATATCTTCTTTCTCCTGTCATCAGTCGATATGCACTTAGGTTGCTTCCACGTCTTGGCTATTGTGAATAATGCTGCAATGAACACAGGGGTGCATGGGAGTTTTGCAATTGCTGATTTCAAGTTTTTTGGATAGATACCCAGTAGTGGGATAGCTGGGTCATATGGTATTACTATTTTTAATTTTTTTTTTACTTATTTTTAATTAATATTATGATAGATTACAACCTTGTGAGACTTCAGTTGTACGTTTTTTTAGTCATGTTGTGGGTACACCACTTCCCCTTTTGTGCCCTCCCCCCACCCCCCCTTTTCCCTGGTAACCACCAATCAGATCTCCTTGTCAATATATTAACTTCCACCTATGAGTGGAGTCATATAGAGTTTGTCTTTCTCTGACTGGCTTATTTCGCTTAACATAATACCCTCGAGGTCCATCCACGTTGCTGCGAATGGGCCAATTTTGTCTTTTTTTATGGCTGAGTAGTATGCCATTGTATATGTACACCATATCTTCTTTATCCAATCATCACTTGATGGGCACTTAGGTTGCTTCCACATCTTGGCTATTGTAAATAATCCTGCAATGAACATAGGGGTGCATGGGACTTTTGGAATTGCTGATTTCAAGTTCTTTGGATAGATACCCGGTAATGGGATGGCTGGGTCATAGGGTATTTCAATTTTTAACTTTTTGAGAAATCTCCATACTGTTTTCCATAGTGGCTGTACCAGTTTGCATTCCCACCAACAGTGTATGAGGGTTCCTTTTTCTCCACAACCTCTCCAACATTTGTCACTCTTGGTTTTGGATGTTTCTGCCAATCTAACGGGTGTAAGGTGATATCTGAGTGTACTTTTGATTTGCATTTCCCTGATGATTAGCGATGGTGAACATCTTTTCATGTGTCTATTGGCCATATTTATATCTTCTTTTGAGAAATGTCTGTTCATGTCCTCTGCCCATTTTTGATCGGGTTGTTTGTTTTTTTGTTGTTAAGCTGTGTGAGTTCTTTGTATATTATGGAGATTAACCCTTTGTCGGATAAGTGGCTTGTAAATATTTTTTCCCAATTAGTGAGCTGTTTTTTTGTTTCAATCCTGTTTTGCCTTGCCTTGAAGAAGCTCTTTAGTCTGATGAAGTCCCATTTGTTTATTCTTTCTATTGTTTCCCTCAACTGAGGAGTTATAGTGTCCGAAAAGATTCTTTTGAAACTGATGTCAAAGAGTGTACTGCCTATATTCTCTTCTAGAAGACTTATTGTTTCAGGCCTAATCTTTAGGTCTCTGATCCATTTTGAGTTTATTTTGGTGTGTGGTGAGAAAGAATGGTCAATTTTCAATCTTTTGCATGTGGCTGTCCAGTTTTCCCAGCACCATTTGTTGAAGAGACTTTCTTTTCTCCCTTGTAGGCCCTCAGCTCCTTTGTCGAAGATTAGCTGTCCATAGATGCGTGGTTTTATCTCTGGGCTTTCAATTCTGTTCCATTGATCTGTGGACCTGTTTTTGTACCAGTACCATGCTGTTTTGATCACTGTAGCTTTGTAGTATGTTTTGAAATCGGGGATTGTGATTCCGCCGGCTTTGTTTTTCTTGCTCAGGATTGCTTTAGCAATTCGGGGTCCTTTCTTGCCCCATATGAATTTTAGGATTCTTTGTTCAATTTCTGTGAAGAATGTTCTTGGGATTCTGATTGGGATAGCATTGAATCTGTAGATTGCTTTAGGTAGTATGGACATTTTAACTATGTTTATTGTTCCAATCCAAGTGCATGGAATGTCTTTCCATCTCTTTATGTCGTCGTCAATTTCTTTCAAGAAAGTCTTGTAGTTTTCATTGTATAGATCCTTCACTTCCTTGGTTAAGTTTATCCCAAGGTATTTTATTCTTTTCGTTGTGATTGTGAATGGGATTGAGTTCTTGAGTTCTTTTTCTGTTAGTTCATTGTTAGTGCATAGAAATGCTACTGATTTATGTATGTTGATTTTATACCCTGCTACTTTGCTGTAGTTGTTGATTATTTCTAATAGTTTTTCTATGGATTCTTTGGGGTTTTCTATATATAAGATCATGTCGTCTGCAAACAGCGAGAGTTTTACCTCTTCATTACCTATTTGGATTCCTTTCATTTCTTTTTCCTGCCGATTTGCTCTGGCCAACACCTCCAGTACTATGTTGAATAGGAGTGGTGAAAGTGGGCACCCTTGTCTTGTTCCTGTCCTCAGAGGGATGGCTTTCAGTTTTTGCCCATTGAGTATGATGTTGGCTGTGGGTCTGTCATATATGGCCTTTATTATGTTGAGGTACTTTCCTTCTATACCCATTTTCTTGAGGGTTTTTATCATAAATGGGTGTTGGATCTTGTCGAATGCTTTCTCTGCGTCTATTGAGATGATCATGTGGTTTTTGTTTTTCATTTTGTTGATGTAGTGTATCACGTTGATTGACTTGCGGATGTTGGACCATCCCTGTGTCCCTGGTATAAATCCCACTTGATCATGGTGTATAATCTTTTTGATGTATTGCTGTATTCGGTTTGCCAGAATTTTCTTGAGGATTTTTCCATCTATGTTCATCAGTGATATCGGCCTGTAGTTCTCCTTCTTTGTGTTGTCCTTGTCAGGTTTGGGGATCAGAGTGATGTTGGCTTCATAGAATGTGTTAGGGAGTGCTCCATCTTCCTCAATTTTCTGGAATAGTTTGAGAAGAATAGGTATTAAGTCTTCTTTGAATGTTTGGTAGAATTCTCCAGAGAAGCCGTCTGGTCCTGGACTCTTATTTTTGGGGAGGTTTTTGATTACCGTTTTTATTTCCTTACTTGTGATTGGCCTGTTCAGATTCTCCATTTCTTCCTGATTCAGTTTGGGGAGGTTGTAGGAGTCTGGGAAGTTGTCCATTTCTTCCAGGTTGTTCAATTTTTTGGCATATAGTTTTTCATAGTATTCTCTTATGATCCCTTGTATTTCATTGGTATCTGTTGTGATTTCTCCTCTCTCATTCCTAATTTTTTTATTTGAGATTTCTCTCTTCTTTTCTTGGTGAGTCTGGCTAAAGGTTTGTCTATTTTGTTTATTTTTTCGAAGAACCAACTCTTTGTTTCATTGATCCTTTCTACTGTCTTTTTTGTTTCAATATCGTTTATTTCTGCTCTTATTTTTATTATTTCCCTCCTTCTACTGACTCTGGGCTTTGTTTGTTCTTCTTTTTCTAGTTCTGTTAGGTGTCGTTTGAGGTTGCTTATGTGAGCTTTTTCTTGTTTAGTGAGGTGAGCCTGTATTGCAATGAATTTCCCTCTTAGGACTGCTTTTGCTGCATCCCAAATGATTTGGTATGTCGTGTTCTCATTTTCATTTGTCTCCAGATAATATTTGATTTCTTCAATGATCCATTGTTTGTTCAGAAGCGTGTGTTGTTTAGTCTCCACATTTTTGCACCTTTCTCTGCTTTTTCCTTGTAGTTGATTTCTATTTTCATAGCATTATGATCAGAAAAGATGCTTGATATTATTTCAACTCTCTTGTATTTATTGATGTTTGCTTTGTTTCCCAAAATATGGTCAATCCTTGAGAATGTTCTATGTGCACTTGAGAAGAATGTGTAACCTGCTGTTTTTGGATGAAGTGTTCTATATATATCTATTAAGTCCATCTGGTCTAATTTTTCATTTAATTCTATTATTTGCTTGTTGATTTTCTGTCTGGATGTTCTGTCCATTGGTGTTAATGGTGTGTTGAGGTCCCCTACTATTATTGTATTGTTGTTGATGTCTTCTTTTAGTTCTATTAAGAGTTGCTTTACAAATTTTGGTGCTCCTGTGTTGGGTGCGTATATATTTATAAGTGTTATGTCTTCTTGGTGGAGAGTCCCTTTTATCATTATATACTGTCCCTCTTTGTCTGTCTTTATCTGTTTTGCTTTGAAGTCTACCTTGTCTGATATTAGTATAGCGACACCTGCTTTCTTTTGTTCATTATTAGCTTGGAGTATTGTTCTCCATCCCTTCACTCTGAGTCTGTGTTTGTCTTTGGGGCTGAGGTGTGTTTCCTGGAGGCAGCATATTCTTGGGTCTTGTTCTTTGATCCATCCTGCCACTCTGTGTCTTTTGATTGGGGAGTTCAATCCATTTACTTTCAGAGTGATTATTGAGATGTGGGGGCCTACCACTACCATTTTGTGTCTTGTTTTCCGGTTTTCTTCAGTTTCCTTTGTTTCTCGTCCCATGGTTTAATCTGTTCTGATGTAGAGCTGCTACTCTCTGTTGTTGTCCTTCTACTTATCTCCTCTGCTCTTGGTTTTGTAGCCCCTTTCCTTTTTTGGATTTTTCAGGAATGAGGGTTTTCCTGAGGATTTCCTGAAGAGGAGGTTTTGTGGCAATGAACTCCCTTAATTTTTGTTTATCTGGGAAAGTTTTTATTTCTCCATCGTATTTGAAGGATATTTTCGCTGGGTAGAGAATTCTCGGCTGTAGGTTTTTGTCCTTCAGATTTTTGAATGTATCATTCCACTCTCTTCTAGCCTGTAAAGTTTCTGCTGAGAAATCTGCTGATAGCCTGATGGGGGTTCCTTTGTAGGTTAGTTTCTTTTGCCTGGCTGTCCTTAGTATTTTCTCCTTGTCGTTGACTTTTGCTAGCTTCACTACTATATGCCGTGGGGTTGGTCTTCTTGCACTGATAAAGTTTGGAGATCTATTGGCTTCTGTCACCTGAAGATCCATCTCCCTCACCAGATTTGGGAAGTTCTCAGCCATTATTTCTTTGAATAGGCTTTCTGCCCCTTTCTCCTTCTCTTCTCCCTCTGGTATACCTATAATCCTTACGTTGCATCTCCTAATTGTGTCTGATAATTCTCGGAGAGTTTCTTCATTTCTTTTTAGTCTTACTTCTCTCTCCTCCTCTGCCTGCCGCATTTCTATATTCCCATCTTCCAAATTGCTAATTCTTTCCTCCATATTATCGGCCCTACTGTTCAGTGTGTCTAGATTTTTCTTAATCTCCTCTATTGTGTTCTTCATTTCCAGTATTTCTGCTTGGTTCTTCTTTATCGTATCAAACTCTTTTGTGACATAGCTCCTGAACTCGTTGAGTTGTCTATCTGAAATCTCTCTTGACTCATCGAGTATTTTAATGATGGCTGTTTTGAAGTCATCGTCATTTAGGTTATATATTTCATTTTCTTTGGGATTGTTTTCTGTGTATTTGTTATTTTCCTTCTGTTCTGGAGATCTAATGTATTTTTTCATATTGCTTGATGTTGTAGATTTGTGCCTCTGCATAGAGATAGAGTTTAGTTGCTGCTTCCATTTGTTTCTGCTGGTGTGGTGGGGGAGCAGCTGTTTATACTGCACCAAGCAGGAACCCTATCTGCAGTTGCTAACTGGGCCTGGGCCCCTCCTCGTAGTCACAGTGGTCCTTTGGATTCCCTCTTCTGTCGTGGGGGCCGTCACGGGGGGGCTTCAGGCTGCTGGTGCCTACTGTTGCAGCCCACCTAGACGTGCTCCCTCCTTGGAGTCTGCAATGGTGTTATGGGCTTTTCCAGCGGCCAGGGGTAGGATCACTTATATTTGCCGCTCCGTCACTGTCGGCACCCACAAAATCTCACTTGTCCACTATGGGTCACAGCAGAGCTATTGGCATCTTCTACAGTCTGTGGTTAGCTCACCTAGCTATGCTACTTTTGTCCCGGGGTCTTCCAGCCTTGTGGCTGCCGGATGGGTGCTCTCTACTAGTGCTGTGCAGAGGCTTTCGCTGAGGCTGCTGTGAGCCTGTAGGGTTTCCCCCTAGGCTACGGAGTCAGGTCGCTGGAACTCCACCCAGCCCCAGTCCTGTTCCCCAGGAACTCGGGGAGCCCTTTGCCCTGTCTGGGGGATAGCCGGAGATCCTGATTTCAGTGGTAGCTGGTCAGTTACTGCCCTGCCTGATATTCTCCTCTCCGGGACCCTCCCGGTGTTGTGGATGCTGGGCGTGGCCCCTCCGCTAATGGCAGACAGAGAGTTTTGTCTGCTGCCTGGGCGGAACTCTGGAGCTTCCCCGCCCGGGCCCCGGAGCCGGCCTCTGGAGCTCCACCCAGCCCCAGTCCTCTCCGGGATCTCCGGCAATCCCTTGCCCCACGGGGCAGGCAATGACAGCTGGGGGTCGCCGCGCCCTCTATTTTTAATTTTTTGAGAAATCTCCATACTGTTTTCCACAGTGGCTGCACCAGTTTGCATTCACATGAGCAGTGTATGAGGGTTCCTTTTTCTCCAAGACCTCTCCAACATTTGTTATTTTTTTGTCTTGGTTATTTTAGCCATTACAACGGGTGTAAGGTGATATCTTCGTGTAGTTTTGATTTGCATTTCCCTGCTGATCAGTGATGATGGGCATTTTTTCATGTGCCTATTGGCCATCTGTATATCTTCTTTGGAGAAATGTCTGTTCAGGTATATGATCCTTTTAATGCACTGTTGCATGCAATTTGCTAATGTGTTTCTTGAGGATTTTTGCATCTATGTTCATCAGCAATATTGGCCTATAATTTTATTTTTTGGGGTCATCCTTGTCTGGTTTTGGTATCAGGATAATACTGGCCTCGTAAAATGAGTTAGGAATCCTCTTCAGTTTTTTGAAAGAGTTTGAGAAGGATAAGTATTAAATCTTCTTTGAATGTTTGCTAGAATCACCAGAGAAGCTCTCCGGTCTTGGGCATTTGTTTTTGGTAGGTTGCTTATTACTGTTTTAATCTCCTGTGATTGGACTATTCAGATTCTCTATTTCTTCTTGATTCGGTTTTGGGAAGTCATATGATTCTAAGAATTTATCCATTTCTTGCAGGTTATCCAGTTTGTTGGTGTATAGCTTTTCATAGTATTCTCATATAATCCTGTGTAATTCTGTGGTGTCCATTGTAATTTCTCCTCTTTCATTTCTGATTTATGTATTTGAACCCTCTCATTATTTTTAGTGAGCCTGGCCAAGGGTTTGTCAATTTTGTTTATCTTCTCAAAGAACAATTCTTTATTTCATTGATCCTTTCTTTCTTTCTTTTTAGTTTCTATTTCCTTTATTTCTGCTCTGATTTTTATTATTTCCCTTCTCCTACTGACTTTGGGCTTTGTTCTTCTTTTTCAGTTCTTCTAGGCATAATTTAAGATTACTTATGTGAGATTTTTCTTGTTTGTGGAGGTACGCCTGTATTGCTATAAATTTCCTTCTTAGCACAGCTTTTGCTGCATCCCATGAGAGTTAGTATCTTGTGTTTTCATTTTCATTTGTTTCCAGGTGTGTTTTTCTTTCGCCTTTGATTTCTTCATTGATCCAATGATTGTTCAGTAGCATGTGATTTAGTCTCCACATATGTGTGATTTTCCCAGCTGTTTGCTTGTAGCTGATTTCTAGTTTCATAGCATTGTGGTTGGAAAAGATACTTGATATGATTTCAGTCTTCTTAAATTTGTTGAGGCTTGCCTTATTTCCTAATATATGGTCTATCTTTGAGAAACTTCCTTGTGCACTTGAGGACAATGTGTATTCTGCTGCGTTTGGATGGAATGTTCTCTATAGATCTATTAAGGCAATCTGGTCTAGGGTTTCATTTTAGGTCACTGTTTCCTTGTTGACTTTCTGTCTGGATGATCTATCCATTCATGTAAGTGGGGTGTTGATTTCTCCCTTTAGATCTGTTAAGAGTTGCGTTTTATACTTTGGTGCTCCTGTGTTAGGTGCATGAATATTAATAGGTGTTGTGCTTTCTTGGTGGAATATCTCTTTATCATTATATACTACCCCTCTTTGTCTCTCCTCACCTTTTTTATCTTGAAGTCTGTTTTGTCTGATATAAGTATGGTTAAATCTGCTTTCTTTTTCTTGCCATTTGCTTGGAGTATCATCTTCCATCCCTTCACTCTGAGCTATGTTCGTCTGTAGAAATGAGATATGTTTCCTGGAGGCAGCATATTGTTGGGTCTTGTTTTTTAATCCACGCAGCCACTCTGTGATTGGTGAGTTCAATCCATTTACATTTAGAGTGATTACTTCTATATGAGGGCTTAATACTGCCATTGTATCTTTTGTTTTCCAGTTGTTCTATATTTCCCTTGTTTCTTTTTCCTTGTATTTTTGTTTGCCATTCCAGTTTGGTGGTTTTTCTGTGATGGTTTCCTCAGTTTTCTCTTTATTTGTGATTTGTGACTCTGCTCTGATTTTTTGTTTAGTGATTACTGTGAGGTTTTTTATCAAAGATCTCATGGATGAGATTGTCTATTTTCTGATAGCCTCTTATCTCCAGCAGCCTTAGCAGGTTCCATCCCTTTCCTCTTCCCCTTCTATGTTTTGTTGTCACAAATTATTCTTATTTGTGTTGTGAGTTTGTGACTAAATTGAAGTGTTTATAGTTATTTTTTGATGCTTTCTTTTCCTTTATCCTTTATGTTATAAACATTTACTTACCTATTCTGGTAGAGAGGTGCAATTGTTTGATTTTGTCTATGTATTTACCTCCTTGCTCAAAGCTTTGTAAACCTTTGCCTTTTTGTTTCAGGTAGGAGGCCTCCCGTCAACATTTCTTTTAGGGTGGGTATAGTGGCAATGGACTCCCTCAGATTTGACTGTCTGAGAAAGCTTTGATTTCTCTGTCGTATCTGAAGGATCATTTTGCTGGATAGAGTATTCTTGGCTGATAGTTTTTGTCTTTCAGTATTTTGAACATATCATTCCACTCTCTCCTAGCCTGTAAGGTTTCTGCTCAGAAATTTGCTGAAAGCCTAATTGGGGTTCCATTGTAGGTTATTTTCTTCTGTCTTGCTGCCTGTAATATTTTTTCTTTGTCATTGACTTTTGACACTTTTAACATTATATGCCTTGGAGAAGGTCTTTTTGCATTGATGTAATTAGGGATTCTATTAGCTTCATCGACTTGCATGTCCAGTTCCTTCCCCAGGTTTGGGAAGTTGTCTGCTATTATTTCTTTGAATAAGTTCTCTGCTCCTTTCCCCCTCCCTTCTCCCTTTGGGAAACTTTTAATCCTTATGTTGCTTTTTCCTCATTGAGTAGGATATTTCTCAAAGAATTTCTTCACTTATTAAAAATCTCAGTTCTCTCTCCTCCTCCATCTGAATGATTTCTATGTTTCTGCCTTCGAGGTCACTAATCCTCTCCTCCATAAGGTCTGCTCTACTTTTTATACTTTCTGCATTATTTTTTATCTCATTAATTACGTTCTTCATCTCCAGAGTTTCTCTTTGTTTTTGTTTTTTTTAGAGCTTCAGTCTCTTTGGTGAAGTATTCCTTCTGTTCATTCATTTCATTCCTGAGCTCATTGAACTTTGTTTCTGAGTTTTCTTGTCACTCGTTGAGTTTTTTTAATGACTGCTATTTTGAGTTGTGTCAGTGAGATTGTTAATTTCTGATTGTGAATTTCAGATTTGGTTTCTGGAGCGTTCTCATTTACTTTCAGTTCTGCAGTGTTACTGTAGTCCTTCATGGTGTTTGATGAATTGGTCCTCTGCCGGCACATTTGTGGTAGTAATCACCTTTTCTTATTTGGGTATGCCTTTGGTCACTTTGATTCTGGTCACCTGGGTCTTGTGTTCCTGCATTGGCTCTTCACAGGCTCAGATGCTGTTGTCCTGTGCACCACCTGTGTTGCTGTTCCCCAGCTGTCTGGGCATTCTGGTTGCACCACTGCTAGGGGTGCTGGGTTCATGGGTGTCACTGTCACTGGTGGGGGCCCAGGGACCTGGGTATTGTATGTAGCCCTCACTGTGGGTGGAATTGGTGTCAGGGGTGCCACTACTGGGGTGTGGGTGCTCCAGCCTTGTCTGCTTATAGTTGTGTGGGTTCGGCTGCTGCCTCTGCCACTGCTCCACTCACCATCATGGGGCAGTGCTCCCGTCGTGCTGCTCCTACTGCACCGTGGGCATTGTGTGCATGCACAGGGCTGCCACCGGCCACTCCTGCCACCCCAGGGGTGTTTTTGCATGCGCATGGCTGCCACTGGCCACGACCACCACTGCCTTGGAGATGTTGTCACACACAAGTGTGTGTGCAGGTCTGCCACCTCTCCACTGGCATTCAAGTGTGTGGGGCTGGGCCACCCTTGCCTCCACTCACAGTTGCACAGGCTGCTGCATGAGGATCTGTGTCCTGATTGGCTGTTGCCAGGGTTGGGGGAGGGGGCTGCTCTCCTGCTTTCACTGCTTCCCAGGGGTCCAGTCCATCCACCTTCTGCTATAGAACTGCCTGGATGTCTTAGGCATTCTGTTGTGCTGTGTAGGGAATCCTCTATTGGTCTATTGATGTCTGTTTGGTTGTAATTTAGACTGGAGAGACAAAGGGAACCTCTCACTCCACCATGATGCTGACTTCTAATACTTTTTTTTACTTTTATAGTGCTTTTATCTTTGCTCATGTTTTTAAGTCCTTTTTAAAAAAAAAAAAAAAACCCTGTATTTATGAAATTTGATGGCTAAAGAGAAGAGAAGATAGGATAGCTGGATGAACCATTGGCTCAAGAGAAGATTTTTTGGATAACAGGAAGACTTTTGTGTAGTTTAAGGCAAACAGGGAAAGGGTCAGACTGAGATGCGGGGGAACTCTCTGGGGTCTGCCCAGATCTGGGAAGCTGGTTAAATCCCTTTGTAAATTTTAAAAATATTTTTCATTTTTGTTTTATCTATATGGTTATCCCAGTATCTTCAGTATTGTAGACCTGGTTCTTTCTTCTTTAATTTCTACAGAAATTAGGTTTTGGAATGGTCTGCAGCTTTAGATTTTACATTCATATATAGCTGATTTTAATTCAGGGAATTTTTTGAGAATGAATTTTTGTTTGTTTCTTTCCTGCTCTGGAACACTAACATCAGATATCCTGCATCACACATTTGTGTGCAACCCAAGCAGACCTGAGGGAAAACTTTCATCACCACCAGCTGTAGGGTAAAGAAGGGCTGGCTCATGGTCCCATTACCACTTGTCACATTTTATTGAATCTACACTTCTCTTAAAGGTCCCACTTTATGTGGTTTCTCAATTTCAACTTCCCACCTGTTGTGAACCCAAGCCCTGTGCCCTGCCCTGGCAGAGCATGTAAATATCAATTATCTGGGTTATGACTAAATGTCTCAAAAGCAGCACAGGCTTTGAGTTTGCTTAATCTTCTGGTCTTAGATCATTGTTCGTATTTTGACCCTGGGATTACATTTATTTTGGCAAATACTAGTAGGTATTTAAAGGGATGTTTGCCTTCGTTTATCCTGAATTTAAAGCAGTAGGCATTTGTACTGCCCAGCCTGTCTTTTCACGTACAAGAACAATAGCCACATTATATGTGTTAGGAACCCGATTCTAAGATTCATCACACAGACAGCGTGTTAGAGGAAAAAGTGTTTTGTGCATTTTCTGTTGCTCCTAATGTTATGCTATGGGAAGAAGAAGAATAATTTTAATGTTTTAATTACATTTTTAAAAACCAAAATAACACCAGAGTTTGCTATTATAGCCTTTCTGTTACTAAACAGGAGAAAGCAACGGTTAGAATTACTGACTTTCTGGTTTCCAAATCTGACATGTAATATTAAAGATATGAATTCATGTTCTATTCTGCCTCCCTGTATCTAACTTCATTTTAAAATTTATATCTCATCTATAGGTTTTACATAAGGCCTAAAACATTTTACAAGAAGATGAATAATTTCTATATGTAAGCTTTTTGTTATTTGCTGATAGTATAAATTGTGTCTAGATTATTAAGACTGTGAGACTTTTGTTTATGGTATATGTAGAGATTTTCTCTGACCTTGTACATGGTCAGTATTTAAAATTCTCTCATACAAATGTGTTCCGTGTACATATGTAGACACACATACCCACATATTATTTTAATCAGTAATTAAAATTAAATTAGTTAACGAGGTTTTATGTTCTCTCTTTTTCACTTTGGTTTTTAACAGCTTATTTGCATTAACTGATATGTAATAAACTGTACAAATTTGAAGCATACAAATGGATCCTTTTCAACATAGATAACACATGTGAAAATATGACCACAATCACCCCAAATTTTTCTTGTGCCCCTTTGGAAATTTTGATTCCTGCTTTTCTTGTCCCCCTCCTCTATCCCCAGATAATCATTTTTCTCCTTCTTATCACTTTAAAATTTATTACTGGATAAGGGGTCCAATTCTTATGAATGTGATTTGAGTGAGACATCTGAATTCTCTCATATGGGTATATTGTTAAATGATCTGCTAAGTACTTGTGAACTCCATGTATCAAAGTAAGTAGGCTTAACAGAAAAGGCCTAAATCCATATAATTCAGTTAACCCAGAGAGCACACTCTGTACACCATGATTAATCATTTTGAAGTCAATGCTTTGGTTTACCTTTTAAAGGCATTATCCATCACATTTATTGTTGTTCCACCCATGTTTATTTTAAGACCCTGATTATTTGGGTTTTTTCCCTATTGATTAATACCAAGGGACTGATGGTGGCATAGCCATTTCCCAGAAGCATCTGGAGACACAAATGCACAGGATCATTGTTCCACATCATTGTTGAGGAGGAGGAAAAAATGAAGTCCCAAAAGTAAGTGACCACAAAGAAACTCATGAGCAACAGAATGGTGTGGGTGGCCCTTTCTTCTGGCGATGCTTTTGGAGAAAGATTGGTGCTGTGAAGATGCTGGGACTGCCTCTTATGACCGTACAGGAGAACCACCATGTACCCACTGGAGAGGGCCGTGAGCCCCATCAGGAAGACACCCTGGAATGTCGCCAGTGCAGAATATATGTAGCCAAGGAAGTAACTCATAGGCGAAAGTGAGCAGGATTCAGTGACAAACAGAAGATGGAGGGCAGTCACATTGGGGGTGGCAATGACAGATATTAAGAAGTAACCACTTATGGTCATATTAAAGACCCATAGAATGGGAATACAATACAGGTTGTGAAGTGATAATTTATGTTTTAACTTTGCCAAACAGGAGCCCTGGAGCTCATGGTGATGGCCTGGGTGACACTCAGTAGGTACACAGTACAAATGGACAGGCCTCTCATCAACTTGTACAAGGAGATAACTGATTTACATTTGATGTCATCCCAAATTTTCTGAGACCCAAAGATGTCTGTAGCCATGAACCCCATGGTTAGCAGCATGACTATGTGGATTAGGGCCAAGTGACCAATGAGTAGGTCAGTGGGCTTGAGTCGGTGCTTGAGAAGGAAGGTGTGGACGTGGAAGAAAAGAAGGGTGGTGTTGGCTGTGATTCCAATTCCAACTTCGAAGAAAGAGATATTCCTTATGTCAATGAAACTGGAAAGCTTGTTATTTTTATCCATCTTTTGGGGGGAAAATAAGCATGTAATAAATGCCCAAGGAAAAACTCAAGAAAAATTCTTGGGCCTGCCCCGTGGCCGAGTGGTTAAGTTCACGCGCTCCGCTGCTGCAGCCCAGAGTTTTGCCGGTTCAAATCCTGGGCGCAGACGTGGCACCACTCATCAGGCCATGCTGAGGTGGCATCCCACATGCCACAACTAGAAGGACCCACAACTAGAATTACACAACTATGTACTAGGGGGCTTTGGGAGAAAAAGGAAAAATAAAATCTTTTAAAAAAAATTCTTTATCACAACTATGAGCAATATCAACTCAATCAGCACAATTGCCATCATCAAAATAGCTGGAATAATCCAAATGCATTCTTTCTCCCCTCCATGTGTAAGACTACTTTACCACCCTCCTGAAAGCCATGCCCAATATTTCTCTAGTTTCACCACTTCCCAGTCTTCACTGGACTGTGTATCCCATTGCTGGGCTTACATTACCTGAGTTTTCCTCCGTAGTAAAAATAGCCAATTTGCCTTTGTGTCTACAGAAACCTGATAAAATGCTGAGTATATCATAAAAGCACTATAATCTTTGTCGAATCAGAGTGCAGAGAATTGCATAAAAGTGGAAATGAGAACTTCCCAAGCAAAAGGTGTCAACGAGATAGCCATGCACACAGTTACATTATGTCAGTTCTGTCTTTATTCTGATTTACTTATTGCCAGACTGAATAGTTTCAATATATAAAAACTCAACGTTGATAAGTCTGTACTCTGAAGGTAGGCTGCTTGAATTTACGTGTATAATCTGATATTTATTACTGTGACCCTGAGCGGTCACTTTAACACGTCTGAGCCTCAGTGATGTCATGTGTAAAATCTGATAACCATATTACCTACATTCTCCAGATATTATGAGGATAGACCAATTAAGTAAATGTCCCAAACAGAGAAGAGCGCCTGATGCATGGGGATCTCTATGGAAATGTTAGCTATTGTTTTTATTATTATTTAGTTCCTCATACATGTGACTTGGAGAGTTGATGCAGTTCCCTTAATAATTTCCTATCTCTGCCTCTGCCTAAAAAGAAAGAAGAAATCACTACCAAAATGTAGATCATTTCAACACTCTCTGTTCATAGGACTCTGATGGAAGTTTACTCTTTTCTCAGAATCCCCCAAGATAAGTTCACATCTTACATATTTTTCATTATCACGCCAGAAGAGAACTACCTTTAAGTGGACAGAATCGAGTTATCAATCATTAGCAGGGACACATTTCCAAACTTTTTTTCTTTCCATTCTTGGCATATGGTACTTTGGTGGCAACCATAACCACAAGTAAGTGGATTCTTAATTATTCCTTTCAAAGGTTTTAACTATCAGACTGGTGTCCACCCCCACTGAAAGGACGTCTCTCCGTGGCAGTCGGAGCATGCGCGTCTCCTTCAGGTCAGCACTGACCTCTCCAGTCCTGAGGATCAAGCACGAAATTTACTAGGGACTTTGGTGATATTCATGGATATCATGATATTCACATTCATTATACTAGAGAAACTGGTGATATTTTCCCTGTGCAATGCAGGTATTTACTTTAACTCAAGCCTTATAAATAGGAGGTCCATAACATTGTAAAACAGATCCAGACACATATTTTGACAGATTTGCTATCTCTAAATCAAGAGTGTACGGCTAAAATATTTTCATAGGTCCTTAACAAGTAGTTCTATTATGTGTAGTTGCTGTGAACATGGGCTAGCATTTAGGAATTCAGATCTGAGGTGGGTGCTTGTTCTAAAGCCTTTGGGAATTTTTGATTTTCTAAAACAGAAATTCCATAACAGCATTAGAAAAGTTAAGCTTTTCCCAAAGTATTGAGCAAGTAGAGTGATACAATTTTCTCCATTAACACATTCAGCAGATTAGAGTTTACTCCTGTGGTATGCCCAGGAGAAATAGGAGAAAAATATTAATCTAATTTTCTAGCTGTCTATAAGTTTTACGAGTCACATGCTATCCTTCAAATGGGGCTAAATGGTCTTCTCTGTTTTCTATGTATTTATGAAATGTATGTATTTCGTGTAAATCTGTGTCATGTAAGTATTGAAATATATACTGACAATATTTTAAAAGAATAACACTATTTAGATATGTAATAACATTAAAAGATAGCTTTTTAAAAGAATAGTATAAGATAAATTACATTGAAAATTGGAAACTTACCTTGTACAATTTCTCTGAAATACAAGCTTTGTTTTAACTTAGTTTGAAAATACAAAGCTTTACAAATACATAACGTTGTAAAGGTGGTCAAGTAGCAGGTTTCAGTGATCTTAGGAGGGTGTCGGGCTCCATTCTTTTCAGCATATTTCGGGGACTGCAGTCCTACAAACAGAGATGAGTCAGGAAAGGCAGGAGTGTGCAGTTGCCTGGGACTTGCAATAAGATGCACGAAATCATGGCTTAAGTGTCACTGCTGTGAAAACGACTGGGTCCTGCAGTTAATGTGTCTCTGAGTCTGCCTTCCAAGGAGCCAACCCGTAATAAGGGGTCAAAAAATAAACCGGCTTTTTCTCCTCACAAATCAGTCTGATCCCATATTTGGGCAATTGCACCTATGAGAATTCTCATTCTGAGACACAACCAATGTCCTAGTAGCCTCTGGTCTTCGTGTCTACTCTTTGAAACCAAACAGAGCAAATCTGTTTTCTCTGCCTCATAACATCTCTTAAATTAGCAGAGAACAACTATCACGTGCCTACTAATGCTGGTTTTTTTCCAGGCAAAGGAGTCCAGTTTCTTCCATTGTTCCACACAAGACAGGGTTTCCAGACTTGTCTCCATCCTTGTTGACCTCTCCAGTTTGCCCATCTCTTCCTTTACTACTTGATATATTGAAAGAGACCTTTTTTTCCCAATGAGTAAAGGACATGATTGCTAAGAAAAAAAGAAAGAAAAGAAAAGAAAAAAAAAGAAAGAAAACCCACTGGAAACTTGTTTTCCTATAGGAGAAATTCTATAAGAAGCACAAGAAAAGTTAATCTTCTTTTGCCTTAGTATTGCTCAAGCGGAGTGACACAATTTGATGTATTCACAAGCATCCACTGTTATTTCTTCTATGGAGTGCCAGGAGAGACAACAGAGAATAAGACTAATTATCTAGCTGTCTCCAAACATTGTGGACCACACACAACTGTATCAACGAAGCACACACACCACAAAAATACGTTTTGTGTTTGTTTGTAAACATTATAAATAAAAGTAGATAGCTATTTCTGTGCTAATATGTTATTTTTATTAGAAAGCATCCTGGTGATTGTTAACATTTCATGAAAACAAGGTAAAAGAAATTCTATTTTTGGGCCCGTCACAGCTGTGGTTCATCACCTGAGTGCACATCACTGTTTAGGAGATCAGGGGGCCGGAAGATAAACTCGTTCCCATCAGCAGGATGACCTAGGTAGACCTCCTGAAATAAGCCTCTTAGGGGTGGTTGATGCTGAGCTGGTACCTGACTTACCTATGTTCCAAGAAAAAAATCTCATTTTACATAGTGGAGAAAACTAGCCGCTCTCGGAGACACTTGAAATTCTGAATATAATGACATATATCACAGAGTAAATGAAGTGGAAGAAAATTCCGAAGCAGGCCACATTTGGAGAGACCACTTTGTGAAAGAGGAAGGAAAGGCTAGTGGGCAAGTTAAGGGAAAACAAAATAAAACAAACCTAAGAGAGTAAGAAATGTCACTTGGAAATTGAAGCATTCATTTTGAAAAGTTACCTCTAAGAGCTCTTAATGCTGATCGTGAAGACTGGGGTTCCCTCGTGAGAAAGATATAGCAGTTAAGATGCCCTTTTATACCCTGGTCAAAGAACCAATCACTCTAGACATTCTGCAATTACCCAAATCATGGATAATCATGTCACATATAATATTATCATATGGGTCACCAACTAGGGAAGAATGCCAAGGTCATTTCACTCGATCCAGTGGTCACAAGAGAAGAAGTTGGTGTAATGGAAGGACAAACCCTGTTCCCGACTCCAGTGCCAGCTTGTGTGCTCCTGATCCTGTGGGCGGCACAGATTACAGCGGGAAGGGGAGGAAGGGCACATGTCTTTTTCATCTGAAACATGAGCCCAGTAATGCACATCTGTCGGGGTGGACATGGTGTGTAAATAATTTGATTAACATCGGCACTTAGGAATGTGCCTAACATACATGAGAGGTATTGTCGTTATCATACAAGTCATTATCATATAGGTTTGTCATTATCATATAGGTCAACTTCCTCATCATTGTAATTAAAATCGTCATCTATAAATTAAAGTAAAAATGGGCAAAATAAGATGCAACTGATCATACACCATGTAAGTGGATTTGGGGCTGTGAGTATATTGGGTAATACTGTCTACCTTGTGGCACAATTTTAGCTGGAGAACTACGAAGAGAACTACACAGAGAAACACTGGCATAGTCAGGGAAGCCAAGTCATCACCCACTAGAAGTCAGGGCTGTGGACAGAGCATTTGTGACAGGTACAAACTGCAGAAGAATGAGGAAAAAGAACCTGAGGACTGCGTGAGTAGATGGATGACAGCTATTTCTCAAAACCCGTGGGTCAGAATTCCCATTGATCTTGCGGATGGACAGCATCGTAAAGCCGTCTCAGGGTGCTCACTCGAACTTCAGTATTTATAGCATCAATATCTTTCCATCTATTGTGAGAAGAATCAGGAGAAGAGTAATGATCTTTCCAAAAGAAAGAAACGTTAAAGCCCCGAAGGCACTTCATTGCAAATATTGGGTGAAACCTTGGGACCCCAGATTCCTGCATAAGCACTGGTTCCCTGATCAACCCAGTGACACAGTCAGAGCAGGATGGCTTTCTTGCTAATCCGCCTTCGCTTTAATTGATCATCACATTCTTTGTATTTTAGTAACAAGAAAGGAGATCAGCTCATGTTTATCTGTTCATTATAAATGCATGATAACATACAGTTTGGAAAAAATTTTTAACCAAAGCATAGAAATCAAGGTCATAATTTTTCTTCCTAATGAGATGTGTTCTGGCATGTCCATCATCAACAGAAGGGGAAGTATTTTTAAAATTAATAGGAAATAATATGTAGACGAAAGATAAAGGGACACACATAATCTCTCTCCTCATAAATTTCTGGGCGATCCTATCCGTAGACAGGCAGAAGAAATCGCTGTTGTCATCACTTAGTTTTCGTTGTTTTTAACATAATTGCAGCCGTGCTTTCACTGCCCTGTGATGTGAAATTTCCTGACAGCTAGAGCACAGGCTTAAGTACTGACATCATTAATCTGAAATTTGTGAAATTAAAACTTGGACAAGACGAGTTTTCATGAGAAAATACAGGTGGATATTTTATGTTAATGTGAAATTAAACTTCTATATAAAACAGTTTTTTAAACAAATAACCTTATTTCCTAATAAAGAATCTAAGTGTTTTTAATTACATAAACTACAGAAGACACTAATTAAATAATAGTTCTAATTGACTTATGGGGAACAGTTAACTGATTATATTTAATTAAAATCCAGAGCTAAAATTTATCTGTTTCATGATGGATATGAATATGAATCAATAAAGTTTTAGTCTAAAATGAATAGATAGTATAATAGTATGTAACTTCAGAACTGACATAGGAAATAAATGGAAAGTCATTTATTCAGAGAAATGAAGAGGTATCTAAAATTAGTTTACTATTTATATGAAAATCAACTAATTTTTATGTCATCAAAGAGTAAATATATTAAGAAAATCTACCATTGCATTGTCG
Organism: Equus przewalskii; assembly: GCF_037783145.1. Taxonomy (NCBI): domain Eukaryota; kingdom Metazoa; phylum Chordata; class Mammalia; order Perissodactyla; family Equidae; genus Equus; species Equus przewalskii. The sequence continues at coordinate 4,274,709 of NC_091845.1, forward strand.
AGAAAACGATCCTGAGCTGTGGAGGATTGTTAGAGCTGGGTGGCTAATCTGAGGCCAAGCAAAAGCCTCACTATTACACCCAATTTCCCTCCTGCCACACCTGTCTAGGAGCCCTGCCCACACGCTGGGTCTAAGACTGTGCAATAAAGAGGCGCTTACCGGACAGACGTGTGGGGTGATCTGTGCAAGTGAGAAGAAGCCACCCACTTTAAAGGCAGGGATGTCATTAGCTCATCTCTCTGCAGGCCTGTAATTTTAGTGTCTGTAGACAGGTGACAAGACCCGACTGAGGAGGACAGAACCATGGCGTCCCCAATGGAACATTTTACCTGTCTCTTAGCTTTACTTTATTCTCTCCTGGAAAATAACAATCTGAGAAGGACTGAACTCAAAACTTTTCCATCAGTTCCCCTGCCACATGTGTGCAGAGGGATCAGAAGGGTCACCATCATGGTAGACAACACCAAGTTCTATCATCTTGATTCTAAGAGCAAATTAGCAAATCCCATCTGATACTTAGTAATGCCACTACTCTGGGGTGAGAGATTCCTGGCTCCTCGGGTGAGTAACGGTGGCTCTGAGTGTCCTCCGCCCACAGTGTGTGATGGGCACCCTCAGCCCTAGGTCGATTCTCAGATGGAACATCTGGTTTCAGGGTACCATTGTCCATGTATGCCGTGATTTCTATTCTATCAGTTTCAGATTTCAGTCTCTCAGGTTAAATAAGGTATAAAAATATCCCAGTAGCCGTAGGTGAAGGCTGCAAAACCCCTTTGGAGCCCATTTCCTTTTTCTTCCCTAGGAATCCCTGCAGTGGCCCTAAAATGGGTTATAAACTTGCATCCTCTGCATGTTGGCGACCCTAGCCCCTTTCTGACATGGAATACACGTCTCAAAGGGCTGGGAATCTTTTGCATTTTGTGATTGAAGTACTGAGAAATCCAGTTCTGGATCCCTCTGGGGCAAGAAATGAGAAATACATCCTGATGGGCCCTAGGGTGCTGCCCAAAGGGCTTTCTGGCAGTAGGGCTATCCCAGGCTTTACTAAGAACACCATGGCAGAGTGAAATTCTTGCACAATTTGATCTTGAGTGACTCTCAACTTTGCTTTTTCCATTAAATTCATTAAGAAGGGAATCAGAATGAAGACAAAAATTTTTGCCCATTTGAAGAAGTTTAAAGAGGAAAATAAAATACTCTGGAAAGAAATTATTATGTATCTACCTAGATTAAATATAGACCACTGATATTTACTAAATTGAAGTTTCATTAAAAAGTGCCACAAACCATCATGTGTCTTTCACTGTTGTGGGCTAACTCAGGCCATGACATTGTAAGGTCCACTGCCTAGGTCTGCACTTGCTGCCCCCAATGAGAAATATGGACACTGTCTGTGGCTGCTAATCAGGCATACTGAGCAAGGCGTGGAAAGCCGTGTGGGGGCGGTAGCCACACAGGCCAACAGCAAACTTCTGTTCTCCAATCGTTTCAGCCATCCGGCAAACACATCAGCCAGCTCACTTTGGCTTATTCTCATGCACTTATCTGTAAGGAAGTAATTTGAATCATGAGAAGCCTAGTTTTGATTATTTTCCAAGGTTTGGGCAAGAATATTTTTATCACTTTCTGATATTGACCAAGACAATTCCAAAGGTATGACCTGGACATTAAAACATCATTCTTGATTTTTCCTTTATTATTTTTACATTCCAGTGTTGACATTATTTCAACAGTTTATTATAGAAAATTCAAAACATATAATTTCTACAGAATAATTTAATGAACACTTCTATACTCATTACCAAGCCTTGACGATGAAACCCATCCGTCCTTGTCACATGATTTGCATCTTCACCCACTCCACACTACCCCGTCACCACCATCGTGATCGTGATGATCACCATAGCCACTTTACAGTTCACTTATAAGTTTAAATTTACTGTTTAAATATACAAACCTTAACCATACAATTCTGATGAATGGAAGGACTTGTGCAACCCACAAGCCAATCACAACAGACTATTTCCACTTACGCAGAAAATTCACTCATGTCCCTGGGCAGTCAATCCCTTTGTATCCTAGAGGCACCACTATTCTGACTTTTTTTTAATTTACACTTTATGCTGTAAAAACTCTTATCAGTTTTGTCAAATGTAGAGTGGCAGGTATCTAACATTAAAGTATCATATAGAAGTCCTCATTTGTCCAACTATCCCCACCAATGTGAACCCCTGGGACCTCCTGGTCTGATTACCAGCTTTGTAGTTTTGCTTTTCCCAGAATGCCGTATGAATGAGCTCATACATTACACACCCTTTCTTACTGGTTCTTTGAATTAGTAATAAGAATTTTAAGATCCATCTATCCTTTCTGTGACTTCTGAGCTCTCTCCTCTTCATCACTGAATAGTGTTCCGTTGCAAGTATATATCAAAATTTGGTTACCCATTCACCTCTGATTTCATTTTCATCTTAGATTGATTTAGACTTTACTAGAACACAGAAATGACATCAGGTAGTATTTACTCTTCTGTGTCTGCCTTCTTTGGCTCAGCCTAACAATGTCTGTGAAAATCATCCACGTGCTATGAAAATTCATGTAGTCTTTTTTGTGGACATGTTTTCATTTTTCTTGGATTAATACACGTGTAGAATTGCTGAGTGAAAGGGTAGGTGTATGTTTGACTCAATAAGAAATTTCCAAAACTTTCCAAAGTCATTGTATCATTTTACATCCCCGCCAGCAATATGTAAGACTTCTAGTTGACTTCTAGTTGTGACATCCTTGCCACATGTTTGTTGTTTGGTTTTTAATTTTAAATATTCCAATGAATGTGTAATGGACTATCACTGGAGTGCTTATTGTATTTCTCTAAAGACTAAACGAGCGATTTTTCATGTGTTTATTGTCTGTTCATATATCTTGCATTGTGAAGTGTCTGTTCAAGTCTTTTGCCAATGTCAATGGTTTGTCTTTTTATTATTGAGTTGCTGTTCTTTATGTAATGTGGATACAAGTCTTTGGCCAAGAAATGCTTCTTGAATATTTTCTCTCAGTATATGGCTTTCCTATTAATATTTAAACTTTTGACTTATGATGAATGTAAGTAGTCTTTATGAGGTCTATCAGGTTTTTTGTTATGGTAATTGCTTTCTTTTCTTTTTTTTTAAAGATTTTATTTTTGCTTTTTTTCCCCAAAGGCACCCCGTACGTAGTTGTATATTTTTAGTTGTGGGTCCTTCTAGTTGTGGCATGTGGGAGGTCACCTCAGCATGGCTTGATGAGTGGTGCCATGTCCTTGCCCAGGATCCAAACCGGTGAAACCCTGGGCCGCTGAAGCAGAGTGCTCAAACTTAACCACTGGGCCACAGCCCGGCCCCTGTAATTGCTTTGTGTGTCCTAAGAAATCTTTGCCTACGCAACATCGCAAATATATTCTCCTATGTTTTCTCCTGAAGTCTTTTTAGTTTAGTTCTAGTATTGAAGACTACAAACTCTCTTGGATTAATTTTTGTTTATAGTATAAGGTACTGGTCAAAGTTCATTTTTTTATATGGATATCCACTTATTCCAAAACTACTTGTTCAAAAACTTCCATTTTCCATAGGATTGGATTTTGTACCTTTGCTAGAAATCAGTTGAGCATATAAATAAGGGTATATCTCTTGGGTTTATATTTGATTCCATTAACATATGTGTATATCCTTAAGATAATTCCACACTGTCCTGATTAGAGTAAATCTAAGGCTGGAAGTAAGGTTTGCCAGCTTTGTTCTTTTTCATGATTGTTTTGGATATATGAAGTCCTTTGCATTTCTGGGTAAATTTTAGACAAAGCTTATTAATTTATGTAGAAAAGATTGCTGCGATTATGATGAATATTGCATTAAATCTATAAAATAATTTGGAAGAGGGGCTGACCCCATGGCCTAGTGGTTAAGTTTCGTGCACTCTGCTTCAGTGGCCCAGGTTCAGTTCCCAGGCTCGGATTTACACCACTCGTTGGTGGCCATGCTGTGGCAGTGACCCACATACAAAAGAGAGGAAGATTGGCACAGATGTTAGCTCAGGGCCAATCTTCCTCAAGCGAAAAAGAGGAAGATTGGAAATGGATTTTGGCTCGGGGTGAATCTTCCTCAGGAAATAACAACAACAACAATAATAATAATAACAACAACAACAATTTGGAAGAAAATGGACATTTAAGCTATTTTATATTTTCCAATACGTGAACATGGTATAGCTCACCATTTATTTCAGTCTTTCAAAATATCTTTTAGCAAGTTTTGTAGTTTTCAGTGTACAGACCTTATGTTTTGTTAAAATTATTCCTAAGTATTTCATGTTTCTATAATGACATTTTGAATGGTTGGGATTTTTTTAATATATATTGTTGGATTCTGTGTACTAAGTCATTTTTACAAATTTCATGCCTGTGTTCATGAGGAATTTTGGTCTTTTTTTTTCTTGTAATGTCCTTGGTTTTGCATCAAGGTAATACTAACCTCATAAGATGAGTTAGGAATGTGCACTCCTCTTATACTTTCTGGGAGATATTTTATTACATTTATATTATTTTTTCTTAAATATTTGGTATGGTTCACCACTAAATGCACCTCAGATAGATTTTCTTTTGTGGGAATTTGTTTTTAAAAATTTTATTCAGGTCATACTAGTTTATAACGTTGTGAAATTTCTGTTGTACATTATTATTTGTCAGTCACCATATAAATGTGCCCCATTACCCGCTATGCCCACCACCCAACCCCCTTCCCCTCTAGTAACCTCTAATCTGTTCCCTTTGTCCATGTGTTAGTTTATCTTCCACATATGAGTGAAATCATATGATGTTTGTGTTTCTCTGTCTGGTTTATTTTGCTTAACATAATACCCTCAAGGTCCATCCATGTTGTTGCAATTGGGGTGAATTTGTCTTTTTTATGGCTGAGTAGTATTCCATTGTGTATATATAAACTATATCTTCTTTATCCAATCATCAGTTGATGGGCACTTGGGTTGCTTCCATGTCTTGGCTATTGTGAATAATGCTGCAGTGAACATAGGGGTGCATAAGTCTCTTTGAATTGTTGATTTCAAGTTCTTTGGATAAATACCCAGTGGTGTGATAGTTGGGTTGTGTGGTATTTCTATTTTCAATTTTTTGAGAAATCTCCATACTATTCTCCATAGTGGCTGCACAGTTTGCATTCCCACCAGCGGTGTATGAAGGTTCCTTTTTCTCCACATCCTCTCCAACATTTGCTATTTTTGGTCATGATGATTATAGCCATTTTCATGGGTATAAGGTGATATCTTAGTGTAGTTTTGATTTGCATTTCCCTGATGATTAGTGACGTTGAACATCTTTTCATATGCCTGTTGGCCATCTATATCTTCTTTGGAAAAATGTCTGTTCATATCCTCTTCCCATTTTTTGAGCAGGTTGTTTGTTTTTTGTTGTTGAGTTGTGTGACTTTATATTTTGTAGATTAACCCCTTGACAGATATATGATTTACAAATATTTTCTCACAGTGTGTGGGCTGTCTTTTTGTTTTTATTCTGGTTTCCTTTGACTTGCAGAAGCTCTTTAGTCTGATGTAGTCCCACTTGTTTATTTTCTCTTTTGTTTCCCTTGCCTGAGTAGACATGGCTGGCTCCTTAATTAATTTTTAAAACAAGTTTATTGATATATAATTCACATACCATATGATTAATCACACAATATAATTCACTGAAATACAATTACTACTTCAATCAACCCATTTGAAGTATACAATTCAATGGATTTTAATATATTCATGGAGTTGTGCAACAATCACCACAAATAATTTGATAAAATTTTCATAACCTAAAAAGAAACCCCATATCCATTAGCAATGAATCCCCATTTTCCTTCAAATTTCCTGTCCCTCAACCACTAATCTTTTTGTCTTTGTAGAGTTTCCTATTTTGGACATTTCACATAAATGAAATCATATAATGTATGATCTTTTGTAACTGGCTTCTTTGACTTAATATAATGATGCAAACAACCACCCATATACCTTATAGCAATATTTCATTCCTTTTTATTTGTGAATAAGATTGCATTGTATGGATGGTGCCACATTTTATTTTTACATTCATCACTTATTGGACAGTTCAATTGTTTCCATTTTTTGGCTGTTTTCTATAACTCTGCTGTAAGCATCCATATAGACATTTTGTTAGACCTGTTTTCAGTTCTTACGATTAAATACCTAGGAGTGGAATTGCTGGGTCATATGGTAAAACCAGGTTTCATATTTTGAGGAACTGTCAAACTGTTTTATAAAGCAGCTACAATTTTTCACATTCACGTTAGCCATGTGTGAGAGTTAAAATTTCCCCTCATCTTTGCCATTTATTTCCCATTTATTCTTATGATAGCAAATCTAGTCGTTGTGAAGAGGTATCTGTTCTGTTTTTGATTTACTGTTCCCTAACTACTAGTGAAATTGACCTTCTTTTCATATGCTTATTGGCCTTTCGTATATCGTCTTTGGAGAAATGTCTATTCCAGTCCTTTTCCCATTTAAAAAGTTGGTTGATTTGTCTTTTTACTGTTGAATTGTAAGAGTTCTTTATATATCCCAGACCCAAGTGCATGATCAGACACATGGTTTGTAAATATTTTCAACTACACCTTGGGTTGTCTTTTCACTTTTTTGACAGTGTTCTTTGAAACATGCATGTCACTAGTCACTCTCACTTCCTCCCACCACTCCCACACCCTGGCAACCGGCAACCGAGAAACTATTATCTGTCTCTATGGGTTTGCCTATTCTGGACATTTCATAGAAATAGGATCATACAATATATTGCCTTTTGTGTCTTGTTTCTTTCCCTTAGCAGAATGTTTTCAATTTTCATCCATGTTGTAGCATGTGTCAGAACTTCATGGCTTGTCATGGCTACTTCGTCTACTCCAATCTGTGCCAATTCTCAGTCTTTCTTTACCTTTCAGGCTCTTGATGTTTATGAAATCATTGTTTACAAATATTTTGTAGACTCCCCCTCAGTTTGTGTCTGTCTGGTGTTTGTCCATGATTAGATTGAAGTTATGCATTTTTGGCAAAAATCCCACAGAAGAATCCCACACATGTCTTCTTTGAAGCATCATGTCAGCAGGTATGGGATGTACTGGATTCTGTTTTTCTGCATGCTTACATGCATGAATTTTTAGCACTCATCAATGGTTCTTACCTGCAAGAATTATTATTATTGTTTTTGCCTTATGTAAATTTTCCATTTTCTTCATTCCTTATGCATTTATTAATTGGAGTTCTGTTTTAAAGAAGAGCTGTCCTTTCACCTCATTTATTTGTTAAATTATTTATTTAGATACTATTAGCTCATAATATTTGTTTTATTTTATGGATTATAATCCAATACTGTCATGATTATTTGTTTTCTAAAAATTGTCCCAGCTTTGGTAGCTGTGAGTTCCTTCAAGTATTCTTTTAAGTAAAACTTAATTTTGGAATAATCTTAAATTTACAGAAAATATGGTTATGTAGTACAGAGATTTCTTGTTTATGCTTCACTTAGTTTTCCCCATTTTTATCGTTTTGCATTACCATGGTAAAAAACTTACATTGGTAAATTAACTGAACTCCAGACTTTGTTTGGATTTTGCCAGTTTTTTCCTCATTAAAATAAGGTGAACTGTACGTTTTTTTGCAGACATCCTTTATTAAATTGCATAGGTTCCCATCTATTTGAGTTTTCTGAGAGTTGTAACATGATTGGATTCTTAACAACCTCCCCTATCATCTCTCGGCCTCTAACTGGAAGGTTACAGAAACTGCAGTCGGGACACTGAGGAAGGAGCTGAGGGGTTATAGTTCAGTGGTAAAGACCATAGATTTGGGGTATAACAAACCTGACTTCTATTCTGGCTTCCATTTAATTCTCCTAAAAACCAGCAAGAGAATACATTATCATTCTCATTCCTGCAAGGTGGTGGTTAGCTATAGTTTACAGATGAAAAAGCTCAGAAGTTTTCCCAGTATCAATAATTAATGATATAACCTCTCCATTCTTACCTGGAAATCTGCGTGTGTTTGTGGCAGAATACAGAAAATTTTAGATTTTAAGAAGGTAATATGACATGTTGTATATATTATGTAACTCCCCTGGGGCCATTACTGAGCTCATTAAACATCTGCAGCCAGACATAGCAGTGTCTAAATGTGATAAAGAAAGAAAAAAACAGGTTCCTGTTAGATAAGGTCAGGCTTTGCTACCAGGTAACTATGAAAACTTTTGGTGTTTAGTGCTTTTTTATTTCAAAATCTCAATTGAGAGATAGTGAACCTAATGAATGGATGTTTTATTAGAACCAAAAACTGTTCTATTCTTAGCATTGACCTGCATTGTTATCTGTAAAGGGAGTGTAGCAACTTAACCTCTCAGAACTGAGGAGGAATGAGATTCATAAAGAGCTTAGCTTGGGCTTAGTGACCTAAAGATGATGGTGGTGGTGATAGTATTGTCTAGATGAAGGAGGAAGGAAGGATGGCAGAAAATGGGAAGTACTTAGGAGATTGAAAAGACAAGATGTGTTCAAAATAAGAATGGGATATGTCGTTACCATTTGTACGTTCATTATTTTGTCATCTTACAAACAATCTTATAAAGCAAATAAATTTATGATTCTTATTTTACTGCTAAGATAGTTAAGGCGTTCTCAGGAGCTGACGTTGCTTCTTTTTGCTTGCATCGATCTATTTCTCTGATCTCACGCTGAAACTGCTCAAGGTGTCATCTTCGCACTCATAATGTTTCATCTGAATACTAACATTAACACTTAGGAAGTGTCCTAAGTTAATGTCCTCACGAATAGTAACACTGAAGTTCTCTGACTCATGAGAAGTAGACAGTTGCTGCTGCCACAGAAATGCCAGATCAGGTCCTAAAGGTGAGTTTGGAACTGTCTCCACATTCCCAGAGAAGAGGGACATCAAACTTGGGGAGCACCAAGACAGAAATATTCAGGGAAGCCTCTGAGAAAATAAATTTGTTTATTTCAAACGATAAGGATTGTGTTTAGGTCCAGTTGGTGTATAATGTTTTTCAAGTCCTCTATTTCCTTACTGATCTTTTTGTATGGTTGTTCTATCCATTATTGACAGTGGGCTATTGAATTCTCCTACTGTTCTTGCAGAGCTCTCTCTTCAGTTCTGTCAATATGGCTTCATATATTTGTGTTCTGATGTTTGGTTCATATATGTTTATAATTTTTATATATTCTTTGCAGATTGACCTTTTTATCAATATACAGTGTTATTTTTGTCTTTTTAAATAGCTTTTGACTTAAAGTCTATTTTGTCTGTTATTAGTACAACCACCCCGATCTGTTTTTTACTATATGCATGGACCGTCTTTTTCTATCCTTTCACTTTCTCCTTACATCTGTGATTAGAGGTGAAGTATCTTGTAAACAAAATAGAGTTAGATCTTTATTTTCTTTCCCCCCATTCTGTCAAGCTATGACTTTTGATTTGGGACTATAACTTTAATTTAAAAGTAATTAGTGATATGGAAGCATTTACATTTCCCAATTTGTTACTTTTCCTATGTTTCTTTTAGCTTTTTTGTTCCTCATATTCTCCATACTGCGTTTCTTTCTGTATTTGTTTTCCTTGTATTGGAACATTTTGATTCCCTTCTCATTTCCTTTGGAGAATATTCTAAATGTATTCTCTTTGTGATCACCATGTGGATTACCCTAAAGTTATGACAATCTATCTTAAAGCGATACCAACTCAAACTTCAATTGCTAACAAAATCTATTCCTTCACAGCTCTGATCCCCCCAGTTTATGTTATTGATGTCACAAATGCATGTTTATATATTCTGTATTCATTGACATAGATTATAAATTGTTATGTGGTTATCTTTTAAACCCTATAGAAAATAAAAAGTAGAGTTATAAACCAAAATTATTCTAATATTTTTAATGTATTGAAGTGTTTACCTTTATAGAAAATCTTTATATTTTCATATGGCTTTGATTTACTTTCTAGCGTCCTTTCAGTTCAACTTGAAGGACTACCCTTAGCATTTCTTCTAGGGATGTTCAAGTGATAAAGAACTTCATCAACTTTAGCTTATCTGGGAAGGTCTTTTCTCTCCTATTTTGAAGGACAGTTTTGTGATATATAGAATCCTCAGTTGACAGTTTTTTCTTTCATCAATTTAAATATATCATTCTACTATCTTCTGGCCTACAAGGTTTCTGGTGAGAAATCCACTGAGAATGTTATTATAAGTTCCTTATACATGGTGAATTGCTTTTTTCTTGCTGTTTTCAACATTCTCTCTTTATTTTTGGTTTTCCAATTTTATTATGATGTGTCTCAATGTGGTACTAGTTGGATTTATCCTTTGTGGGGACTTTTAGGTGTCTTAAATTTGTAGATCCCTTTTTCCCCTCAAATTTGGGAAGTCTTAGTCATTATTTCTTTAAATAATCTCTCTTGCCCTTTCTTTCTCTCTTTTCATTCTAGCACTCCCATAATGCATATATTAATTATGTCCCATTTGTCTCTTAGGCTCTGTGCATTTTTCTTCATTCTTTTTAACTTTTGCTCCTCAAATATGATCATTTTAAATGACCTGTCTGAATTAGCTGATTCTTTTTATGCCTGTCTGAGTTCACCCTTGAACTTCTGTAGTAAATTTTCAAACTCAATTATTATATTTTTTGGGTCCAGAATCTGTTAGACAATGAATCTCACTGCCTTTCGATAATAAACCTCTTTCCTTGTTTTTTCCATGGTTTCCTTTGCTTTGCAGAAGCTTTTTAGTCTGTTGTAGTCCCATTTGTTAACTTTTTCTTTTGTTTCCCTCCCTGAGTAGATATGGTATTCAACAAGATGTCGCTAAGACAGAAGAAGGAGAAAACTCCTTCTTCTAGGAGTTTTATGGTTTCAGGTCTTACATTCAAATCTTTAATCCATTTTGAGTTAATTTTTGTGTAGGATGCAATACGATGGTCTACTTTCATTCTTTTGCATGTGGCTGTCCAGTTTTCCCAGCACCATTTATTTCAAGAGACTTTCCTTTCTCCATTGTATGTTCTTGGCTTCTTTGTCAAAGATTGACTTTCCCTAGATGTGTGGTTTTATTTCTGGGCTTTCAATTCTGATCCATATATCTGTGTGTCTGTTTTGTGCCAGTACCATGCTGTTTTGATTACTGTAGCTTTGTAGTATATTTTGAAGGCAGGGGTTGTGATGCCTCCAGCTTTGTTCTTTTATCTCAGGATTGCTTTGTCTATTTGGAGTCTTTTGTTGGTCCATATAAATTTTTGGATTCTTTGTCCTATTTTTGTGAAGAATGTCATTGGGATTCTAATTGGGATTGCACTGAATCTGTAGATTGCTTTGGGTAATGTGGACATTTTAGCTATGTTTATTCTTCCAATCCATGAACATGAACTATCTTTCCATTTCTTTCTGTCTTCTTCAATTTCTTTCAATAATGTCTTATAGTTTTCAGTGTATAGGTCTTTCACCTCTTTGGTTAAGTTTATTCCTAGGTATTTTATTCTTTTTGTTGTGATTGTAAATGGGATTGAATTCTTGATTTCTCTTTCTGCTAGTTCATTGTTAGTGTATAGAAATGTAATTGATTTTTTAAAATTGGCTTTGTACTTTGAAACTTTACTGTAGTTGTTGCTTATTTCTCATAGTTTTCTGGTGGATTCTTCAGGATTTTCTATATATAGAATCATGTCATCTGCAAATAGTGGAAGTTTCACTTCTTCTTTTCGAATTTGAATTCCTTTTATTTCTTTTTCTTGCCTAATTGCTCTGGCCAACACCTCCAGTACTATGTTGAATAGGAGTGGTAAGAGTGGTCACCCTTGTCTCATTCCAGTGCTCAGAGGGTTGACTTTCAGTTTTTCACCATTAAGTATGGCGTTGGCTGAGGGTTTGTCGTATATGGGCTTTATTATGTTGAGGTACTTTCCTTCTATACCTATTTTATTGTGAGTTTTTATCATAAATGGATGTTGGATCTTGTCAAATGCTTTCTCTGCGTGTATTGAGATGACCATGTGATTCTTATTCCTCAGTTTGTTAATGTCGTGTATCACATTGATTCATTCGTGGATGTTGAACCATCCCTGTGTCCCTGGAATAAATACCACTTGATCATGGTGTATGATCCTTTTAAAGTATTGCTGTATTCTGATTACCAATATTTTGTTGAGGCTTTTTGCATCTACGTTCATCATTGATATTGGCCTGTAGTTTTCCTTCTTTGTGTTGTCCTTGTCTGGTTTTGGTATCAGGGTAATGTTGGCCTCATAGAATGTGTTAGGAAGAATTCCATCTTCTTCAATTTTTCAGAAGAGTTTGAGAAGGAAAGGTACTAAATCTTCTTTGAATGTTTGTTAGAATTCTCCAGAGACGTCTGGTCCTGGACTTTTGTTTTTTGGGAGGTTTTTGATTACTGCTTCAATCTCTGTACTTGTGATTGGTCTTTTCCAATTCTCTATTTCTTCTTGATTCAGTTTTGGGAGGTTGTCTGAGCCTAGGAATTCATCCCTTTCTTCTACATTATTGAGTTTGTGGGCATATACTTTTTTATAGCATTCTCTTATATTTTTGTATGTAAATATACATAAAAAGGCATATAAATACCTTTGTATTTCTGCAGTATCAGTTGTAATTTCTTCTCTTTCATTTCTAATTTTATTTATTTGAGCCTTTCTCTTTTTTTCTTGGTGAGGCTGGCTAAGGTCTTGTCAATTTTGTTTATCTTCTCAAAGAGCCAGCTCTTAGTTTCACTAATCCTTTTTGCTGCTTTTTTAGGTCTATTTCATTTATTTCTGCTTTGCTTTTTATTATTTTCCCCCTTCTGCCGAATTTGGGCTTTGTTTGTTCTTCTTTTTCTAGATCTTTGAGGTGCACTTTAAGATTACTTATTTGAGATTTTTCTTGTTTCTTGAGTTGGGCCTGTATTGCAATGAATTTCCCTCTTATGACCACTTTGCTCCATCCCATAAGAGTTGGTATGTTGTATTTTCATTTTCGTTTGTCTCAAGGTATTTTTTAATATCCTCTGTGATTTCTTCAATGATCCAATGGTTGTTCAATAACATGTTGTTTAGTCTCCACATATTTCTGACTTTCCCAGTTTTTTTCTTGTGGTTTATTTCTTGCTTCCTAGCATTGTGGTCAGAAAAGATGGTTGGGATGATTTCAATCTTCTTGAATTTATTGAGGCTTGCCTTGTTACCCAACATACGGTGTATATTTGAGAATGATCCATATGCACTTGAGAAGAATGTATATTCTTCATCCTAATGCTATAGTCGAATATTTGCTATCCTATTCTGGTTCTATCTATTAGCCTACCTACTCTGAGAGCAATTAGGCAAGAAAAAGGAATAAAAGGAATCCAAATAGGGAGGGAAGAAGTGAAACTCTCGCTGTTTGCAGACGACATGCTCTTATATATAGAAAACCCCCAAAGAATCCATTGGAAAACTGTTAGAAGTAATCAACAACTACAGCAAAGTTGCAGGGTATAAAATCAATTTACATAAATCACTAGCATTTCTATACCTTAATAATGAAGTAACAGAAAAAGAACTCAAGAACACAATACCATTCACAATTGCAACAAAAAAGAATAAAATACCTCGGGGTGAATTTAACTAAGGAAGTGAAAGACCTATACAATGAAAATTACAAGGCTTTTCTGAAAGAAATGGATGACGACATAAAGAGATGGAAAGACATTCCATGTACATGGATTGGAAGAATAAACATAGTTAAAATGTCCATTCTACCTAAAGCAATCTACAGATTCAGCGCTATCCCAATCAGAATCCCAATGACATTCTTTACAGAAATAAAACAAAGAATCCTAAAATTCATATGGGGCAACAAAAGACCCCGAATTGCTAAAGCAATCCTGAGAAAAAAGAGCAAAACTGGAGGTATCACAATCCCTGACTTCAAAACATACTACAAAGCTACAGTAATCAAAACAGCATGGTACTGGAACAAAAACAGGTGCACAGATCAATGGAACAGAATTGAAAGCCCAGAAATAAAACCACAGATCTATGGACAGCTTATCTTTGACAAAGGAGCTGAGGGCATACAATGGAGAAAAGAAAGCCTTTTCAACAAATGGTGCTGGGAAAACTGGAAAGCCACATGTAAAAGAATGAAAATTGACCATTCTTTCTCACCATTCACCAAAATAAACTCACAATGCATGAAAGACCTAAAGGTGAGACCTGAAACCATAAGGCTTCTAGAGGAAAATGTAGGCAGTACACTCTTTGACATCAGTATTAAAAGGATCTTTTCAGACACCATGTCTTCTCAGACAAGGGAAACAATAGAAAGAATAAACAAATGGGACTTCATCAGACTAAAGAGCTTCTTCAAGGCAAGGGAAAACAGGATTGAAACCAAAAAACAACCCACTAACTGGGAAAAAAATATTTGCAAGTCATATATCTGACAAAGGCTTAATATCCATAATATATAAAGAACTCAACAACAAAAAATCAAACAACCCGATCAAAAGATGGGCAGGAGACATGAAGAGACATTTCTCCAATGAAAATGTATGGATGGCCAATAGGCACATAAAAAGATGTTCATCATCGCTGATCATCAGGGAAATGCAAATCAAAACTACACTAAGATATCACCTTACACCCATTAGAATGACAAAAATAACTAAAACTAATAGTAACAAATGTTGGAGAGGTTGTGGAGAAAAAGGAACCCTCATACGCTGCTGGTGGGAATGCAAACTGGTGCAGCCACTATGGAAAACAGTATGGAGATTCCTCAAAAAATTAAAAGTACAGCTACCATACGACCCAGCTATCCCACTACTGGATATCTATCCAAAGAGCTTGAAGTCAGCAATTCCAAAAGTCCCATGCACCCCAATGTCCATTGCAGCATTATTTACAATTGCCAAGAGGTGGAAGCAACCTAAGTGCCCATCAACGGATGATTGGATAAAGAAGATGTGGTATATATATATGATGGAATACTACTCAGCTGTAAAAAAGAACAAAATCATCCCATTTGCAACAACATGGATGGACCTTGAGGGAATTATGTTAAGTGAAATAAGCCAGACAGAGAAGGACGATCTCTGTAGACTCCACTCATATGTGGAATTTAAAAATGTAGACAAAGAGAACAGATTAGTGGCTACCAGGGGAAAGGTGGTGCACCTACAACACGACTGACAGACAATAATGTACAACTGAAATTTCACAAGATTGTAACCTATCATTAACTCAATAAAAATAAAAAAATAAAAAATAAAATATACATGTTTTGAAAGTTATCAACATTTGATACAGTTCAAATGTTATCTCTGTAACAAAATTTGTTAGCAAAAATAGTAACTTAAAATAATAGCTGATTTTGTCTGATGTCTCATGAGGGTTTTGTAGGCAATCTAAATATAATTATTTGGAACAAGTAAATGGAATAGATGTGTTATGGCGTATGTACTTAAAATATCTTAAGATAATGGCTAACTGAATTAATGTCACATGAAGTTTTCATGAATAATCTAAACATAATTGTTGAAAACAATTGATTTAGACAGATAAAAATGGGGAAGTGTTTTTGGTTATGATAATCATATTTTATGGTTGTATGCTTGAAAAACAGCTTCCAAAACCTTTTTGGTAACTTAAAATTTTAGAGTTTTGCTAAATTAAGTTAAATGATAGAAATTTATTGAGTATCTAGGTCATTTCCTCATAACATAAAATGTTAAAATTTTCACTGGGCAGAGTGACATCAGCATCATGGCAGAGTGAGAGCTCCCCTTGAACTCTCCCCTCTAAAATACAACCAGAAGGACATTCCTACACCAACAGAGGACAATCACACAACAGAAAAGATGTCTGAGAGACGCATGCAACCATACGTCTGAAGGTGTGGGGCTGGATCCTCCGGAGGAAGTGGAATTTGGTAAGGGGGACTTTCCTCTTCTCCACAGCAGCCAGAGACCTTGGGGATGGTGTGCAGCTCTGAGAGGAAATGGGAGAGGGGTGGCCTTCTGCAGGGACACCATTGCTCTCCAAGTTCCCTCACAGCCTGAGGGAAAACCCCAAACATAGAGGAGACTAAGCTGTTGTAAGGATGTCTTCATTAAGCTAGCACCCCAGGAGAGCAGTTGGGGAGGGCCCAGGGAGAATACCCCAGGATCACACAGGAGAAAGAGTGTGCCACTCCCCTGCCCAGAAGATCAGCTGGAGCTCTGCAGAGAGAGAGGTGGCAGCTGGGGGAGGCGCATAGGTGAGGGAAAGTGTACTTCCCCTGCCCAGCACTCCAGCCCTGCAGTTGTCTAGAGCACCACATGGGGAGAGAGGCAGTGGCTAGGGGAGGCACACAGATGTAACGAGGCACACAGATGTAACCAAGCACCCCTTCTCCTACCCAGCAATCCAGCCCTGTGATCGTCAAGAGTGCCATGCAGTGAGGAAAGCAGCAGCTGGGGAGGGTGCAGGTGTAAGAAAGTGCCCCTTCCCCTGCCTGGCACTCCAGCCCTGAGATTTCCCAGAGTGCCGTGCAGTGAGAAAAGCAGAAACTGAGGAGGGGTGCAGGTGTAAGAAAGCGCCCCTTCCCCTGCCCGGCACTCCAGCCCTGAGATTTCCCAGAGTGCCATGCAGAGAGAAAAGCAGCGACTGGGGCAAGTGCAGATGAAAGAAGGTGCCCCTTCCCCTGCCCGGCACTCCAGCCCTGTGATCACCCATAGCTCCTCACAGAGAGAAAAGCAGAGGCTGGGGGAAACACATGTGAAAGAAAGCACCTCTCCCCCTCCCAGTGCTCCAGATCTGCCATTGGTCAGAGCATCACACAGAGAGAAAAGGAGTTAGCAGCTGTAGCTGGGGAATCTCAATCGTGCTGGGCCTGGAATACACAGCACCTAGTCCCCACCCCACCCCCAGTGGCAGTGGGTGGAAGATGTGACCAGATAATAACACTATGTGGAGGAAAAAAATCCATGCATCAAGCAGTGTGCAAAAGTATATTAAATCTCCAGCCCAGAAGGAAAGTGGCAGTTACCCAGAAACCAATCCTGAAGGCACAGAAATTCATAACTTAAGTGACAAAGAATTCAAAATAGGTGTCATAAGAAAATTCAATGAGTACAAGAAAACACAGAAAGACAAATCAATGAATTCAGGAGCTTCTTCACAAAAGAGATAGAAACTATAAAGAAAAACCAATCAGAATTGTTGGAGATGAAAAACAATAGATGCGATTAAGAAACATTTGGATTCCCTAAACAGCAGAGCTGACATTAGGGAGGACGAAATGAGCAACATAGAAGACAGTAATATAGAAACGCTTAGATGGAGGAGAAGAGAGAAATAAGACTAAAAAGAAATCATAGATAGATGATTGGATAAAGAAGACGTGGTATATATATATACAATGGAATACTACTCATCCATAAAAAAACACAAAATCATCCCATCCAAAACCACATGGATGGACCTTGAGGGTAATTTGTTAAGCAAAATAGGCCATGCAGACAAACACCGCATGATTCCACTCGTATGTGGAAGACAAAGTATCACATGAACAAAGAGAACATGCTGGTAGTTACCAGAGGGGAAGGGGGCGCAGGAGCAGGCATTTGATAAAAGGGCACATTTATATGGTGACTGACAGATAATAATGTACAACTGAGATTTCACAGTGTTATGAACTATTATGACCTCAATAAAATTTCAAAAATTTCCATATATAATAGAAAATATTTCCATATTATTATCTCATTTTTAGTTTTTCCAGGACAAGGGTGATGTCTTATTTGTGTCTCTGTCATGTTGATTGAGTGTTGAGGACTAGTGGGAGCTCTAAAATTTTTTATGAATTTGAGTGAGGAGGATTGTATAAAAGTAGAAATAAGACACTCCCAAGAAAAGGAGGTCAATGAGTTAGCTATGGACATAGTTTTATTATTTTGATGCTATCTTTATTGTGGTTCGTCTATTACCACACCAAATAGTCTTAATGCATTAACAGACCAAATGATGGTAAGGTGGTCTCTGGAGTCAGACTGCTTGAATTTAAATATATGATTTGCTGTATATTTAAAGTGCGACTTTGAGCAGTAAATACCTGGAGCCCTATTTATCTAATCTATAAAATATGGATAATCATGTTACCGACATCATAGAAAAATTGTGTGTAGGGGGCTGGCCCCGAGGCCGAGTGGTTAAGTTCGTAAGCTCCGCTTTGGCAGCCCAGGGTTTGGCTGGTTCGGATCCCGGCCGCGGACATGGCATTGCTCATCAGGCCATGCTGAGGCGGTGTCCCACATGCCACAACTAGAAGGACCCACAACTAAAATATACAACTATGTACTAGGGGGATCTGGGTAGTAAAAAAAGCAGAAAAAAAAGGAAAAAAAAAGAGTGGCAATAGTTGTTATCTCAGGTGCCAATCTTTAAAAAAAAGAGAAATATTATGTGTGTAAAAAGGTTAAGTGTATGCAGCAAACATGGAAGCATTTCTGGCACACGATAATTTCTATAGAAATGTCAGCTATTATTTTATTATCACGTAGTTCCTCATACATGTGACTTGAGAGACTTATTGCAATTCTGTTCATAATTTATCAGCTCTGTCCCTGCCTAGAGGAGAGAGGATAAAATACTACCAAAGTAGTAGAATATTTTAGTTGTCTCTGTTCAGAGAACTCTGATGAAAAATTTTAGGTCTTTCCTGCAAGGTAACTATACAGCTTACTTATTTTTGATGGTCAGATAAACTAGTCTAGCTGAGTAGAGTTCCGTTATCAGTTATTAGCAGGAACATATTTCACTAATTATGTTTTTCTATTCAGCATGTGGAATCAGGATGGCAAATAGAACCACAATTTTAATAGATTTAGTGCCATTTTGTCCTATGGTTTTAATTAGAGGACAGATATCCAACCCCCGAAGGATGGGTCTCCGTAAGAGACCAAGCTGTCGTGCTTCCTTCAAGTAGGCAACGATATTGACCTAGAGTCAGGGGCTCAGTGTAAAATTGTACTGGAATTTGGTGGTGACCTACTTGTGGAGTATTTCCCTGTAGAATGCATGTATTTACTGTAATTCAAGCCTTAGAAAGATGAGGTACAATAATGTAAAACGTTCCAGTCACTCGTTCTTGAAGAATTATCACCTGAAAATCAAGGCTGTCAGGCTAAATTGTTTTCAGGGCTTTTTAGACCATGTGCTTCTATGATGGAAGTTACTAAGGGGAAGCAGAAATGTTAAATATCCGTGAGCATGGGATACCATTTAAGAATTCTGAGCCAAGGTGGATATGTGGTCTAAAACCTTTGGAAAATTTGGACTTTTGAAAATTCCAGAGTAATATAGAGAAAGTTAATCTTTTTCCAAAGTATTGATCAGCTAAAGTGACATGACTCTCTCCATTCTCATGTTCAGTATATTTGGGTTTGCTCTCTTGATATGCACAGGAGAAACAAGAGAAAATATTAATCAAAGGTCCAGCTGTCCCTAAGCTTTATGAGTCACACTTGATCATTAACACACAGCCCTACATAACTGTCTTCTCTGTACTTGTAAGTGGCATATAAATATTTTTACATTTATTTTACGTAAGTTGAAGTGTATGCTGTCAATGTTTCAAAAAATAACATTAAATAAATATATAATAACATTTAAAATATAACATTTTAAAATAACAGGATAAATTAAAAGTTATAAAATTACTTTTTCTTATGTTACTTCTGTGAAGTGAGGACTTTGCTTTAATTCAATTTTATAATTCAAGTTTAAAAACTTGAACCTGATGAACCACTGCATTGTAAAACTCATCAATTGGCATGTTTTAATCATCTCTAAATTGAAGGTGTAGGACTATAATACTTTCAGCGTTTTTAGGGGAATATAGTCCTCTAAACACAAATGCTTAAGCAAAGGCAGGAATGTGCAGATACCAGCATTTGGCCCAATATTCAGGAAATCATGGTTTGGATGGATGATTGCTTCAAAATCAATGGAAAAATCTTTTTCTAAATGCGAAATTCCATAGTAGGAGCAGAAAAGTTGACATCCTTTCTCCAGAGTATTGATGAAGAAGAGTGACACCGTATGATGCAATCATGAGCACCCACTTATATTTGTTCACGTGGAGTGTTAGGAGAGACAACAGGAAATATGATTCTAATCATCCAGCTGTCTCCAGACTTTGTCGACCACACACAACTGTGTCAGTGAAGCACAGACACCCCTCCCATACGCATTTTCTATTTATGTGTAAGCATTATAAGAAAAGATATATATCTATTTCTGTGTTAACATATTGTTTATTAGAAAACATATTTTGGAGAATATGAACATTGCATAAACACAAGATAAAAGAAATTGTGTTAGTGTGTCCTCTCACAGCTATGTTTCATCATGCTCACTACCTGAATTGCACACCACTATTTAAAAGATTAGGATAACAAAATGTAAACTCTTTGTCATTAGAAAGATGATCTAGGTAGCCCTTGCTCAAATAAGTCTTTTCAGGGTGGGTGATGTTGAGATGGCACCTGGCTCGCCAAATGTATCAAGAACAAAACCCCATTTTATACACTGGAGAAAATGAGCTGCTCCGAGAGAGAGCTGAGGTTCTGAATATAATGATATAATGTCACAGGGGAAATAACACAGAAGAAAATTCTGAAATAGGTCACATTTGCAGAGGCCTTATTGGGTAAGAAGAAGGAAGGGCTACATATATATTTACATTTAAAAGATAATATTTTTATCTCGTTAAATAATACTATTTTAGATAGATACTTATTATTTATCTCACTAAATAATAACAGATTAGGGAAAAGCAAAACATACATGGAATAAGAAATGTGAAATGGAGCATTCGTTTTTAAATATTAAGCCTCTAGTGAAGGCTGGAGCACCGTAAGGAGAAAATTAATACAGTTAAGACACTTTTCTCGCCTACTAGGTGAGCTAAGAATGCATCCCTGTCAGAGCTGAGATGATGTCAGGATGACACGATCTATGTCTAGGACTTAGCGATGTGCTGGCATGCAGATACATCACAAGCATACCTTGGTTTGTCATGATCATACAGGTCAACTTCACCATTTTGTGATCACTCTCTTCATCTTCTATAAATTGAAAACAGGTTTAGGAGATGATATTGACCAAGCACCATGTGAATGGGTTAGGAACAGTGGGATTATTGGCAACATGCCCTACCTTGTGGCACAATTCTAACAGGAAAACCACAAAGAGAAGGCAAAACTTCACCAACTACATGTCAGTGCTGTGTACTGAGCATTTGTGAAATGTACGAACTCTAGGGAATGGAAAAGGAAAATTTGAGGAACATTTGGTTAATGAATAGCAGCTATTTCCAAAAAGTATGGGTGAGAATTAGCCACTGATTTTTGCAAATTTAATGGATTGTAAACTATACGTCAGGGTGCACACTTGGAGCTGGGATATTTATGGTAACAACATATATATAATTTTTTGAGGAAGACTGGCCCTGAGCTAACATCCGTGCCCATCTTCCTCTACCTTATATGTGGGACTCCTACCACAGCATGGGTTGCCAAGCAGTGCCATGTCCGCACCCGGGATTCCAACCAGTGAACCCTGGGCCGCCAAAGCGGCACGTATGAACTTAACCACTGCGCCACCAGGCGGGACTCCTTCTTTTTTTTCCTTTGTCTTCTTCTTCTCCCCAAAGCCCCCCAGTGTATAGTTGTATATTCTAGTTGTAGGTCCTTCTGGCTCTGCTATGTGGGACACCACCTCAGCATGGCCTGATGAGCAGTGCCATGTCCACGCCCAGGATCTGAAACAGTGAAACCCTCAGCTGCCAGAGCAGAGTGTGCAAACTTAACCACTCGGCCATGGAGCTGGCTCCTCTTGTCTTTTTGAGAATAGCCATTCCAACAGGTGTGAGGTGATATCTAATCGTGGTTTTCATTTGCATTTCCCTGATGATTAGTGATATTGGGCATCTTTTCATGTCTCTGCTGTCCATCTGCATGTCTTTGTGTCTATTCAGATCCTCTGCCCATTTTTAAATCAGATTGTTTTTTTGTTTTTGAGTTGTATGAGCTCTTTATATATTTTGGATATTAACCCCTTTTCAGTTATATGATTTGCAAATATTTTATCTCATTCAGTAGTTTGCCTTTTTTGTTTTGTTGATGGTTTCCTTTGCTGTGTAGAAGTTTTTTAGTTCGATGTAGTCCCACTTGTTTATTTTTTGCTTTCGTAGCCTCTGCTTTGGGAAGCAGATCCAGAACATATTCGCCAACACTGATGTCAAGGAGCTTCCCACCAGTTTTCTTCTAGAAGTTTCATGGTTTCAGGTCTTACATGCAAGTCTTTAATCCATTTTGAGTTAATTTTTGTGTATGGTGTAAGGTCATGGTCTACTTTCATTCTTTTGCATGTGACTGTCCAGTTTTCCCAGCACCATTTATTGAAGAGACTCTCCTTTCTCCACTGTATGTTCTTGGCTCCCTTGTCAAAAATTACCTGTCCATAGATGTGTGGGTTTATTTCTTGGCTCTTGAATCCACACCATTGATCTGTGTATCTGTTTCTGTGCCAGTACCGTGCTGCTTTGTTTACTATAGCTTTGTCGTGTATTTTGAAATCAGGGAGTGTGATGCCTTCAGCTTTGTTCTTTTTCCTCAGGATTCCTTTGACCATTCAGGGTCTTTTGTTGTTCCATATAAATTTTAGGAATCTTTGTTCTGTTTCTGTGAGAAATGTTGTTGGAACTTTGATAGGGATTGCATTGAATCTGTAGATTGCGTTAGCTAATTTGGACATTTAAATTATGTTAGTCCTTCCAATCCAAGAGCACGGAACATCTTTCCATTTCTTTGTGTCTTCTTCTATTTCTTTTGACAATATTTTATAGTTTTCAATGTACAGGTCTTTCACCTCTTTGATTAAGTTTATTCCTAAGTAATTTATTATTTTTATTGCAATTGTAAATGGGATTGTATTCTTAATTTCTCTTTCTGCTACTCTGTTGTTAGTGTATAGAAACACAACTGATTTTTGTATGTTGACTTTGTGTCCTGCAACGTTACTGTATTCATTTATTATTTCTAAAAGCTTTTTGGTGGATTCTTTAGGATTTTTTATATATAAAATCATGTCATCTGCAAATAGTGACAATATCACTTCTTCCTTTCCAATTTGGATACTTTTTTCTTTTTCTTGCCTGATTGCTCTGGCTAGGACTTCCAATTCTATGTTAATTAAGAGTGGTGAAAGTGGGCATCCTTGTCTTGTCCCTGTTCTTAGAGGGATAGCTTTAAGTTTTTCTCCATTGAGAATGATATTAGCTGTGGGTTTGTCATATATGGCCTTTATTATGTTGAGATACTGTCCTTCTATACGCATTTTACTCAGGGTTCTTAATCATAAATGGATGCTGTATCTTGTCAAATGCTCTCTCTGTATCTACTGATATGATCATGTGATTTTTATTCTTCATTTATTAATGTGGTGTATCACGCTAATTGATTTGCAGATGTTGAACCATCCCTGCATCCCTGGAATGAATCCCACGTGATCATGGTGTGTGATCTTTTTAATGGATTGTTGTATTCAATTTGCTAATATTTTGTTGAGGATTTTTGCATTGATGCCCATCAGTGATATTGACCTATAATTTTCTTTTTTGTTGTTGTTGTCTTTATCTGATTTTGGTATTAGGGTGATGTTGGCTTTGTAGAAGGAGTTAGAAAGCTTCCCTTCCTCTTCAGTTTTTTGGAAGAGTTTGAGAAGGACAGGTATTAATTCTTCTTGGAATGTTTGGTAGAATTCACCAGGGAAGCCATCTGGTCCTGGACTTTTATTTTGGGGTAGGTTTTTGATTACTGTTTCAATCTCCTTACTGGTGATTGATCTACTCATGTTGTCAATTTCTTATTGACTCAGTTTTGGAAGGTTGTATAATTCTAAGAATTTATCCCTTTCTTCTTAATTATCCAATTTGTCGGCATAGAGTTTTTCATAGGATTATCTTATAATCTTTCATATTTCTGAGGTGTCCATTGTGATTTCTTCTCTTTCATTTCTGATTTTATTTGAGCCTTCTATCTTTTCTGCTTGGTGAGTCTAGCTAAGCCTTGTCAATTTTGTTTATCTTTTCAAACAACCAGCTTTTAGTTTCGTTGATGTTTTCTATTGTTTTTAATCTCTATTTCATTTATTTCCACTCTGATTTTTATTATTTCCTTTATTCTATTGATTTCGGTCTTTGTTTGCTCTTCTTTTTCCAGTTGTTTTAGGTGCATTGTTGGATTGCTTATTTGAGATTTTTCTTGTTTGTTCAAGTAGGCCTGTGTTGCTGTACACCTCCCTCTTAGGACTGTTTTTGCTGTATCCCATAGATTTTGGCATGTCCTGTTTTCATTTTCATTTGTCTCCAGGTATTTTCGCTTTTCTCATTGAACCAATCGTTGTTCAGTAGCATTTTGTTAAATCTCCACATATTTGTGGCTTTTCTGGCTTTCTTCCTATAGTTGATTGCTAGTTTCACACCATTGTGGTCAGAAAAGATGCATGGTATTATTTCAACCTTCCTAAGTTTATTGAGACTTGTTTTGTGGCCTAATATGTGATCTATCCTGGAGAATGTTCCATGTGCATTTGAAAAGAATGTGTATTCTGCCTTTTTAGGATGGAATGTTCTGTATATACCTACGTAAGTCCATTGGTCCAATGTGTCATTTAAAGCCATTTTTTCCTTATTGATCATCTGGATAATCTGTCCATTGGTGTAAGTGGAATTTTAAAGTCCCCTACTATTATTGTGTTGCTTTCTATTTCTCCTTTTATGTTTGTTAATAATTGCTTTATATATTTAGGTGCTCCTATGTTGGCTGCATAGAAATTTACAAATGTTATATCCTCTTGTTGGATTGCTCCCTTTATCATATGTAGTGCCCTTCTTGGACTCTTGTTACAGTTTTTGCTTTAAAGTCTATTTAGTCTGATATAAGTATTGCTACCCCAGCTTTCTTTTCACTACCATTTGCATGGAGTATCTTTTTCCATCCTTTCGCTTTCAGTTTGTTGGTGTCTTTAGGTCTGAAGTGTGTCTCTTGTATGCAGCATATATATGGGTCTTGTTTTTTTACCCAATTGGCCACCCTATGCCTTTTGATTGGAGTATTTAGTCCATTGACATTTAAGGTAGCTATTGATAAGAATGTGCTTCTCTTCATTTTGTTACTTTTTTCTAAGTGTTTTGGTGGTTCTTCTCTGTTCTTTTCTTCTTCTCTTGCTCTCTTCCCTTGTGTTTTGATGGCTTTCTTTAGTATTATGTTTGGGTTCCTTTCTCTTAGCTTTTTGTTTATTTATTGTAGGTTTCTGGTTTGTGATTACCATGAAGTTCATATATAACAGCCTACGTATATAGCAATCTGTATTAAATTGATAATCTCTTTAGTTTGACTTCTTGCTAAAAGATTTACTCTTTTTTTATTGTGGTAACATTGGTTTATAACATTATATAAATTTCAGGTGTACATTGTTATAAAAGATCTACTCTTTTACTCCCCTGCTCTCACATTTTATGTTTTTGATATCATATCTAATCTCCTTTTTGGTGCATATGTATCCATTACCCTCTTATCTTGGAAATAGATAATTTTAGTACTTTTCTCTTTTGACCTTCGTATTAGCTTCATATGTGGTTGATCTGCTACCTTTACCATATATTTGCCTTTACCAGTGATTTTATTGCTTTTCTTTTTGATAATTTTCTTATTCCTATTTGTGGTCTTCTCTTTTCCACTTAAGTCCCTTCAGCATTTCTTGTGAAGCTGGTTTCTTGGTGATTAACTCCTTCAGTTTTTGCTTGTCTGGGAAACTCTTTATCTCTCCTTCCATTCTGAATGATAACCTTGCTTGGTAGAGTACTCTTGGCTGTAGGTTTTTTCCTCTCAGCACTTTAAGTATATTGTGACACTCCCTTCTGGCCTATAAGGTTTCTGCTGGGAAGTCAGCTGATAGCCTTATAGGGTTTCCTTTGTATGATACTTGTTGCCTTTCTCTTGTGGCTTTTAAGATTCTCTCTGTATCTTTAATTTTTGACATTTTATTTATAATGCATCTTGATATGGGACTCTTTGGGTTTATCCTGTTTGGTGGTGTCTGTGCTTCCTGTACTTGGAAGTCTGTTTCCTTCCTTAGGGTAGGAAAGTTTTCAGCTATTATTTCTTCAATCAGATTCTCTGCTCCTTTGTCTCTCTCTTCTCCTTCTGGGACACCTAAAATATGGATGTGAGTGCACCTGATGCTGTCCCAGAGGTCCCTTAGACTGTCCTCATTCTTTTTCATTCTTTTTTCTTTTATCTGTTCAGCTTGGGTGATTTCCTCTAATCTTCCATCCACCTCACTGATCCATTCTTCTGTATCATCTACTCTGCTATTGAGTTCCTCTAGTGATTTTTTAACTTCCAGTATTGTATTCTTCATTTCTGACTGGTTCTTTTTTATATTTTCCATTTCTTTATTAAAGTTCTCACTGAGTTCATCCACTCTTCTCCAAAGATCAGTGAGTATCCTTATGAGTATTAGTTTGTACTCTTTGTCAGGTAGATTGTTTATCTCAGTTTCGTTAGTTCTTTTTCTAGGGTTTTGTCCTGTTCTCTTACTTGGAACATATTCCTTTGTCTCCTCATTTCCCCCTTTCTCTTTGCTTATGTCTACATGTTAGGTAGATCAGCTACATCTCTTGATTGTGGAGAGATGGCCTCTATAAGAGATGCCCTATGAGGCCCAGCAGTGTGCTTCCTTCTTGTCACTAGTTCAAATGTTGCAGGAGTGTCTCCTGTGTGGGCTACATGTGTCCTTCTGTTATGGCAGGGTTGCTCTTGCTGCAGGAGCCTAGGGAGGCTAGGCTGTCCCCCTAGCCAGCTGGTTGTAATGCTCTGATGCATCTGGCCGCTGTGGTCCCTTGGTCACTTTATCGGGCCTGGGGAGCCCCAGCACAGTTGGCTGCAAGGTCTAATAGAACATTCCTGTTTCAGTTTTTCTGTTAAGTAAGTAGGCATCCAATGTGGCTGGTTGCTAGTCTCAGCAACTTTCAATTGGTGTAGGCCTCCAGGCTCCAAGGCTGTTGTCAGCTCTCTCAGGATTGCAGCTGAGTGGGGCCAGCCTCAGGCATAGGAGCACAAAATTGTTTCAGGCTTTGGAAGGTGGGCCCAACCCCCTATGTGGCTGGTTGAGAAGCACAAGTCTGCTGCAACTGACAAGCTCCACTGCCTGCAGGTCCACACTCCCCATCAACACCAGTCCTGCCCGTGCACATGCCCCAATCCACTGAAGTGGATCCAGTGACCCTGCTCCAGAGGCCCTACACACTCCACCAATGCAGCCTGCTCCTTGTGCACACACTGGCCCACAGAGTTGGACCCACTCGCCCAGCTGCAGAGGTTCTAGGCACCCCACCTATGAGGGCCTACAAGTTGCCTGAAGGCTTGCTGTTGGGTGGGGCCAGTTCGTAGGGTGGGCTACCTGCCCTGGCTGAGCTGGATCAAGTTGGTGGTCTAATAGGTGGGACAGACCTCTGTGCTGTTAGGCCAGTGGAAGAACTCCAATAGCACCTGCCAGAATCTATGTCAGATGCCTGTACTAGGTCACAGTAATGGCTGCCTCTAATGTCTCAGTGCCTGGGGAGGTCTCACCTGTCACTGAGATGTGCCCAGAGCCTATCAGGTGAGTCTCTTTTCACCAAAGGACTATGTACCTTTCTTTCTGTTGATTTTAGATTGCTTTCCAAGATGGATGAATTTGTACACGGGCCCTATAAGAGCAGGATTTTCCCCCCTATGTCTAGGCTTTTCTGGGGGTATTCCCCATTGTAATTAATAGCCAGCAAAGCCAGATATTATGACATTCTTACAGTTGTGCCGAGTCCAAAAGTTGCTTATAGTGGTAATGCTCCCTCACTCAGATCCCCCACTCCTCCAGGGAAAGTGTCATACCCTGAGATTGCTCTTGGCTGGCTGTAAAGTACCACAGCTGGAAAGTGGCCTTTTTCTCTCCAGGAAGAAATTTCTGCCTCTTCTACCTCAGTCAGCACTGTCCCCTGATGTGGAGGTTCCTTTTATCCAGTTTTCAGTTTTCTTTCAGGGGTAATTGTTCCAAGAGTAGCTGTAAGTTTGTTGTGTCTGTGGGAGGAGGTGAGTTCAGAGTCCACCCATGTTGCCATCTTGACACCATCCATATCTCTTGATAGTGTCCTTTGATACACAAAAGTTGTGAATTTTAATAGTCTCATTTATTTTATCTTTCTCGGCTTTTTTGTCATATTTAAGAAACCTTTGCCACATTCAATGTCATGAATGTTTGCCCCTATATTTCTTATAGGAATTGTATAGTCTTGGCTCTTAAATGTAAGCCTCTGGTCCATTTTCAGTTAATTTTCATCTTGGTGTAAGGTAAAGGTCCAAGTTCACTTTTTTTACACGTGGATATTTAGTTTTCTCAGCAGCATTTCTTGGAGAGACATAAGGCAATAGTCTTTAATTTTGACGAACTCTAATTTATCACTTTTCCTTTTATTGTTTTTGTTTTTGGTGTAAATTTCCTTAAATCCTACATCCCAAAGATTTTCTCCTATGTGCTCTCATAAAGATTTAATAGTTTTACATTTAACATTTAAAATCGTGATGCATTTTGACCTAATTTCTGTATAAGAACTCAACTTAGGTTGGGAATTTTTTGTCTATGATATCTAATTACTCCAGTACCATTTGTTGAAAAGGTTATCTTTCTTCCATTGAATTGCTTTTGCATCTTTGTCAAAAATAAGTTGGACATATTTATTTGGGTCTATATTAGGTTTGTCTGTCTGTCCCACAGACCAGTGTGTCTATTCCTCCACCAATACCACACAGACTTTATTACTAGTCTTGATTGTACTAGTAATTACTAGACTACAGTCTTGATTGTAGCTGTTTAATGTCTTGAAATTGGTAGATTGATTCTTACACTGTATACTTTTTCAGAATGTCTTAGCTGGTAGTTCCTTTGCTTTTCCATATATATTTGAGAATAATTTTTCTATATCTACAGAAAAATCTTGCTGAAATTTTGACAAGCATTATGTTAAGCCTTCGTGTCAATTTGAAAAGGAATGATGTCTTTATTATGTTGAATTGAGTCTTCCAATTCGTGAACACAATGTCTGTATTTTATTTAGATTTCCTTTCTATGTTTTGCCAGACTTCTGTACTTTTCAGCCTACAAGAGTTGTACATGTTTTGTTGGATTTGCTCCTAAGTATTTCATGTTGTTGTGATCATTTGTAGATGGTACAGTATTTTAAATTTTGTGTCCATGTGTTCATTGCTAATATAAAGAAATATAATTGATTTTTGTATGTGTATCTTGTACCTTGCAAGCTTCTGAACTTATTAGTTCTGGAGTTATTTTCTACTTTCCTGGGTGTTCTACATAGAAAATCGTGTCACCTGCAAATTTGAACAATTTTATTTCCCTCTTTCTGATATATATGACTTTTATTTCCTTTTCTTGCCTTATCTCACTGCCTAGAACTACAAACCCTATGTTGACTGAGAGTGATAAGATTTAACATGTTTGTCTTCCTGTATCTATGTTCTATATAGTATTCAGTCTTTTACCAATGAGTGTGTAGGTTTTTTGTAGATGCTCTTTGTTAAGTTTTAGATGAAGTTCTCCTCTATTGCTAATTTTCTGAGAGATTCTATTTATCGTGAATAGGTGTTGGATTTTTTTTCAAATGCTTCTTCTGCATAGATTGATATGGTTTTCTTATTTAGGCTCTCCATATGGTGGATTACATTGATTTTCAAATATTGAAGTAGTCTTGTATTCCTAAAGTAAACCCCACTTGGTCATGGTGTATAATTCTAATATTTTATTAAGGATTTTTGTCTCCATATTCTTGAGGGATATTGGTCTTCAGTTTCTTTTCTTACTGTCTTTGTCTGGATTGAGTATGAGAGCAATGCCGATTTCATAAAATGAATAGGAAAATATTTCTTCTACTACTTTCTGGAAGCAATTTTGTAGAATTGGTGTTAATTCTTTAAACATTTGATAGAATTCCCCAGAGATATCTGGATATGGATTGTTCTTTTTTGAGAGATTATGAATTACAAGTTAAATTTTGTTTATAATTATGGGACTATTAAAACTTGCTATATGATATCACATGAGTTACATTAGTTTGTGGTTTTTTGAGGAATTGGCCCATTTCATCTAAGTTGTCAAAGTACTGTGTTTGTAGAATGATGTGTAGTTTTCCCTTATTATTCTTTTGATGTCTGCAGGGTCAGTAGTGCTATCCCATTTCATTCCTGATGTTGGTAATTTATATCTCTTTTTTTCTCTTTCAGTCTTGGTAGAGGTTCGGCAGTTTTATTGATCTTTTCAAGAACCAGCTTTTAGTTTCATTGACTTTTCTCCATTGTTTTTCTGTTTCCAGTTTCATTCTTCTTTTCTGATGTATGCATTTAGTGCCATCAATTTCCCTCTAACACTGCTTCAGCTATACCCCATAAGTTCTGATATATTTTACTTCTTTCATTATGTTCAATGAATTTTTTATTTCCCCTGAGACTTCATCTTTGACATATGGATCATCTAGTAGAGTGTTTTTTGATTGCCAAGTATTTGAAGATTTTCTGTTATATTTATTATTAATTTCTCATTTGGTTCCATTGTTGTCAAAGAACACACTCTATATGGTTTCCATTCTTTTAAATTTGTTGAGGTTGTTTTATGGCCCAGGATATGATCTATCCTAGTGAATGTTCTGTGGGCACTTGAAAAGAACGCAAATGCTGCTGTTGGTTGGAACGTTCTAAAAATATTGATTAGATCCTGCTGGGGGGTGATTCGAACTTCTAGCAGATACCTTAGAGTAGGGACATGATTTTTAACTCACTCTACCAATCTCTGTCTATTAATTGGTATATTAGATGATTATATTTAGTGTAAATATTGATGTGGTAGAGCTTAGGTCTGTCACTTTATTTTTTGTTTTCTGCTTATTCTTTCTGGTTTTTTTCATCTCTCTGTGTTTTTTTCCTCTGTCTTATTGTGGGTTTCTTAAATATTATTTTTAGAATGCTAATGATTTATCTATATTGTTTTTGAGCATATTTCTTTCACATCTTCTTTTCGGTGTTAATACATTCTTAACTTATCACAGCCTATTGGTGTCATCATTTAGTTCAAATGAAGTATAGAAATTGTAGCTCCTTACATTTCTTTACTATCCCAATTAGTAATATTAAATATTTCTTCTACATACATTTAGAACCACATTTTTAAAAGTTGTAATTATTGCTTCAGCCATCAAACATAATTTACAAAACTCAGGGGGAAAAAGAAAGTCTATTGTATTTGTCCATATGTTTGCTTACTGCGTTTTTTCTTCTTTCCTGGTGTTCCAAAATTCCTTCCTCATCATTTCCTTTCTGCCTGGAAAAGTTCCTTTAGCTATTCACTTACTGCAGGTCTGCTGGTGGCAGATATTCTTAGTTTCTTTCATCTAAGAATATCTTGATGTCCCCTTCCTTTCTAGATATTTTCTTTTTTTATTATGGTAACAGTGATTTATAATATTATATAAATTTCCAGCGTACATCGTATATATTTCGATTGTTGTGTAGTTTGCAACATGTTCACCACCCAAAGACTAATTACAATCTGTCACCACACACATGTGCCTAATCTCCCTTGTTTTCAATGTATACGATTGTGGGCAGTTTTTTTCTTTCCATTCCTGAAAGAATAGTGTGCCACTTCTTTATGGCTTCCACTGTTTCTAATGATAAATCTTCTGTCGTTTGAGTTCTTTTTTCCTTTTAAGTAAAGTACAAATCTTCCCTGGTTTCTCTGAAGACTTTTTCTTTGTCTTTAGTTTTCAGAAGCTTAACTGTGAGGTGCCTGGTGTGGAATTCCTTAGATGTATCCTATTTAGAATGTGCTCAGTTTCTTGAATCTACAGGTTTATTTCTCTGCCAAAGTTAGGATGCTTTTGGCCACATTACTTTGAGTCTTTTTTCTCCCTTGCCCTCTTTTTTTCTCCTTGAAAGCCTCCAATGACTCAAATGTTAGGTATTTTGCTATAGTCCCACAAGTCTCTGCAGCTGTGTGGGCTTTTTAAGTCTATTTGTTCTGATGTTCAGATTGCACAATTTCTATTCTTTGATCTTCTGGTTCACTGATTTTTTTCTCTGTCCTTTTCTGTTGTTAAGTCCATCAGTTAAGCTTTTTATTTCATTTACTGTATTTTAATTTACAAAATTTTCATTTGGTCTGTACTATGTCTTTCATTTCTTTGCTGGTATTTCTGTTTGTTTGCTGAGGCTTTCTATTTTTTTCATTTCATTTGAAGCACTTTTGTAGTTCCTCTTTGAAACGGTTTGTCTTGGCAGCTTTAAAATCCTAGTCAGATAATTAAACATATTTATAATCTTGGTATTGGCATCTATTGCATGTCATTTTCTTTTCGTTTGGTTTGAGATTTTCCTTGTTCTTGGTAAGGCAAGTGTGTTTGTATTGAAACTAGGACTGTTCGACATTGTTCTGAATCTCTATCCAAACCTTCTACTTAATCTGGCTTTCTCTGACACCACTCCCATAGGAAGAGGGAGGTGAGCTCCCTCATTCCTTCCAGGGAGCTCCTCATTTCTGCAGGGCGGGGTTGATAAATCTGGCTCTCTGGAGTCCCCATGGTCTTTGCTGACATTTCCGGGGGAGTACTCGTTACCACTTGGCAGGGTTGAAAGCCCCTGACACTCCACCAGCTTCTCTTGACACTACCCCAACGAGGAGAAGGAGAAGGACTTCATTACTGCCAGGAGGGGATGGAAGCAAAGACTGCCTACATGATTTCCAAGGACACCCTTCAGAAGGGGTCCTCATGACTGGCCAGAAAGTCCCCCGTGTGCCTCTCTGACACCGTCACTTGTCTTTTACTAGATGGGTGGGGAGGGGCCACAGTTTTCTTTCTGGTTTTCAACTGGAGCAGATTGGATATTGTCTAAAAGATGTCAGTCTTGCTAGACTGCCACATTCTGATCTTTTATCTAATTAGAGGGAACTTTTGTTTGTGCTTTTTTGGTCTGTACTTACTGGCATTTTACTTCTTCAGCTCCAAGTCTAGGATATACGTGGCAAAAAGAAAACCCAGACAACTTACCACCATGTCATTCCCTTGTTCCAAGGCCCCTCACTGGTCTACTTTCTTCTACTCACCTTTTCAGTCTTCTTATGTTTATTTTATATATAATGTCTACAGTGTTTATTTGTACTTAACGGGAAGAATGGGTGGAAATACAACTTCTCCGTCCCAGAAGTGGAAGTCTGAATTTTTAATTTAAATGTGCTATTGCTGGCATGGTAAGAGTTACGTATTTTCTTTGCCTAATTAGGTACTGGTAGGAAAGAAGGCTGATTTTTTTTTACAATATTGTCAGAAAAATTGAAATTACCTATTAATGTTATTTAATGTCTGTTCAGCGTTTTTGGACAAGGTCAATCATTATCTATCACATTTATGGAACCAGAGAATGATATTTTTTTTAACTATTTAATAATGTCTTTTTTTAAGTAATAAAACTCAAAATTAATTAGACTTCAACCCAATGTCCCAAATGACAGTTAATGCAATTATTTATATGCTTAGTTTTAGGTCTAACATTTTGTGATTTGTTGTTTTGTCTGTTCCCTCTACTATTTGTTCCTCTTGTTTTCTCTGTTCTGTCATCTTTGGAGTAATTTGTACAGTTTTTTAATATTGCATTTTAATTTATCTATTATTGCCTTTCACCACATCTGCATATAATTTTCCCCGTGGTTGTTTGAGGGGCTACAGTACACATCCTTCAGTTCAGAGTCTTCTTAGAGCCAGTATTTTCCCACTTCAAGTGGACTGTATAAAACTCACCTCCACACAGGTCCCTTTACCTTCCCCCTTTATATCATAGGTGTTTTAACATTGTATCCACATAAATGGAAAAACCTCATCAGATAATGCTATAATTTTTGCTTTGCACCATCAAACATATTTTGAAGAACGCAGTGATAAGAATAGTCTATTCAATTTACTAAGGCATTTACCATTTCTATAGCTTTTTCTTCTATTCTCTTGTTCCAAATATCATTTTGATGTTATTTCTCTTCTGCACAAAGGACTTCTTTTAGCATTTGTTTTAAGAGCTGTCTGCTCACGACACAGTCTCTTGGTTTTCCCTCATGAGGATGTCTTTCTTTTATCCTCATTCCTGAATGATATTTTGGCTGGATGTAAAGGTCTAGTTGACCATTTCTTTCTTTCAATACCTTATAAGTATTGTTCCAATTCCTTCTAGTCTCTATGGTTTCTGGTTAGAAATCCACTATCTTTTCCATAGTATTTACCCTACTCAAAATACATCATTTTCCTCTGACTGACTTCAGAATTTTTTCTTTGTCTTTATTTTTCAGTAGTTTGATTATGATGTAAATGGACATAGATATCTTTGAGTTCATACGCTGTGAAGTTCACTGAGCTTCTTGTGTCATAAGCATATGTCTTTCATCATATTTGGGAAACTTCCAGCCATTATATCTTCAATTATTTTTTCTGATCCCCTATATTTCTCCTTTCTTTCTTGGACTCCAATGGCATGAATATTAGGCCTTTCGGTCTTGTCCCACAGGTTCCTGAATTCCTGTTTACTTATTTTTTCAATCTTTCTCTTCTGTTCAAATTAGATATTTTGTATTCCTTTGTCTTAAAGTTTATTGATTTTTTCCCCTGTCATTATCACCATTCTGCTATTAATCCCATTCAGCAAACTTATTTCAGTTATCGTGTTTTTCAGTTCTAAAATTTCCATTTGGTTCTCTTTTATATCTTCTCTCTTTTTTCATGATACTTTTTATCTTTATTAGTTCCAGATGCTTTGCCATTACTGCTTGAAGAATTTTGATAATAGCTGTTTTAAACTCTTTATTTGATATTGCAGACATTGTCTCGCCTTTAGTGCTATATCTCCTTGAGTTGGTGTGTGTTGAACATTTTCTCAGTGATGAGATTTTTGTGCTTCCTTCCTACATCGGGTAATTTTGCATTTGATCCTGGGCATTTTGAGTATTATATTATTTGTCCCTGAATCTTATTCAAATCCAAGGAGAATGTTGGGGAGTTTTAATTTTTTTAACAAGCATTTTACCAGGTTAGGTTCCTGTTACAAGTTCAATTTTGGTGTTGAGGTATAATTGATATGTAACATTGTATCAGTTTCATGTTACAACATACTGATTTGATATTTGTATACATTGTGATATGATCACCACAATAAGTCTAGCTAACATCCATCACCCTACATAGTTACAAAAAATGTTTTTCTTGTAATGAGAACTTTTAAGATTAACTATCTTAGTAACTTTCAAATATACAATACAATAATATTAACTATAGTCACCATGCTTTACATTATATTCCCATGACTTATCCAGTCACAAGTTCTGACCTGTCTTCTGTGGGCTGTAGTTATAGTGTCAGTTCCATTTCAAAGCATATTCAGCGCTACTCAGGTTAATCCTTTGTGTTCACTACTCAGTTGCTATTGTGAAATCTGGATGATCTACTCTGCAGTTCAGTTCTCAAGTTGCTTATGATCATATGTACACGTGCATAAGTTAGAGTTGACACTAGAAGTTTGTACACTTCTTTATGAGATCACATTCTTGATATTCTTTTAGTCTGCAATCTACTCTACACTGTCTTGGTCCATGTAGCCTCCTTTTCTAGTCCTCCACCCAGAAAAACGTGGGTCTTTAGCATCCTCTCTCTGCTGTGCACTTCCTCCAACTATGTCTGTGTCCAGTTCCAAGGAGTGGAAGAACCAAGGATAAAAGCAATAGATATGCTCCACATTCTTGGTACCACAGCTTCTATGGTCAGAGAGAAGAGTTTCTATCTCTTATGGTTCTAGGTTCCTGGCTTGCCACCAATGGTGTCATTGTCAATATCAAAGCAAGTGGTATTGCCTGGAAACTTGCAAGAGAGAGAAAAAAAAAGGAAAGAAAGAACCTGAGGGTTTGAGGGTTTTCCCCACCTTCTCTGACCCTTAGGAGTCTTCTTTCCCACTGCCAGACCAGAAAGATAAGAGAGTATTTTGGACTTATTTCTGTCGGCACTTGGTGTGCACTCTGGTTTGAACTTCCTTTGATTCCAGGCAAGGTGATAATGGAGGGAATAAAGGTAAACCAATGCCAGTTTGGTGGAACTCAAATCCTGGTTTCCTTTTCCAGTCTGCCTCCTACCACTTACTTTTCAAAGTTCTTATATAGTTGATACATGCATTCTGTCCAGGGTTTATAGTTCTAGAGAGACAAGGTGGTGTATGCTTACTCTCACTTCTCTGGGACAAAAAATCTATCTTATTAATCTTACAATTCCTAAGAGACTTATCATTCCTAATAGACTTTCCATTCAGTTTGTCATTTCTGTGAAAATCCTTGAATTATATAATCTACCAGCTGATCCTTCAAATTTTCTCAAAAGAATTATGGGGTTATCTATTAGTTTTTCATTGGTTGATCCACTTTTATGGATCAGTTCCTCTCATAGCTATATGTCAGAAACACATAAAATCCCAATATGCTATAATGGCAAAGAAAAACACCCTGCAAGAAACCTTAAAATACAAAAGTGAGTATATCTTACAATCTAATAAATCTGTGAAGGTAATTAAGGATGATGACCCTACTATATAAAATGCATACAATTTCTTTTTAATATTTAAGTTTATAATAATATAATCAGATAAACTTAGAGAATAATAACTGTCATTTTTAAAGGGACATTAGAATGAGGTCTGATTAACTTTGAATTTTTTTTCCATTTATTTTATTGGGGTCATGTTAGTTTATAACATTGTGCAATTTCATGTGTACATTACTATATATCACTTTCTGTGCAGACTGCATCATGCTCACCACCAATAGTCTACTTTTTCTCTGTCAC
Source organism: Equus przewalskii (assembly GCF_037783145.1). Lineage (NCBI taxonomy): Eukaryota > Metazoa > Chordata > Mammalia > Perissodactyla > Equidae > Equus > Equus przewalskii. Next base: position 4,311,795 of record NC_091845.1, read on the forward strand.
CATACATATGTGTACTTTTACCCCTTTCACCCACCTCCCCACCTTTCCCCTCAGCTACCCACTAATCTGTTCTCTTTATCCATGTGTTTGTTTATTTTCCACATATGAGTGGAACCATATGGGTTTGTCTTTCTCTGTCTGTTTATTTCGCTTAACATAGGTCCACCCTCAAGATCCATCCATGTTGTTGCAAATGGGATGATTTCGTATTTTTTTTTAGCTACATAGTATTCCATTGTATATATACCACAACTTCTGTATCGAGTCATCAGTTGACAGGCACTTAGGTTACTTCCATGTCTTGGCTACTGTGAATGACGCTGTGATGAACATAGGGGTGCATAAATCTCTTTGAATTGTTGATTTCATGTTCTTTGGATAAATACACAGTAATAGGATAGCTGGATCATATGGTATTTCTATTTTTAATTTTTTGAGAAATATTCATAATGTTTTCCATAGTGGGTGCAGCAGTTTGCATTCCCACCAGCAGTGTGTGAGGGTTCTCTTTTCTCCACGTGCTCTCCAGCATTTGTCATTTTTTCTCTTCTTGATTATAGCCATTCTGAGAATTGGAGAGTGATATCTCATTTGTAGTTTTGATTTGCATTTCCCTGATAATTAGTGATGTTGAACATCTTTTCATGTACCTGTTGGCCATCTGTACATCTTCTTTGGGAAAATGTCTGTTCATATCCTCTGCCCATTTTTTGATCAGGTTGTTTGTTTTTTTGTTGTTGAGTTGTAGGAGTTCTCTATATATTTTGGATATTAACCCCTTGTTGGATATATGACTTGCAAATATTTTCTCCCACTTAGTGGGTTGTCTTTTTGTTTTGTTCATGGTTCCTTTGCCTTGCAGAAGGTTTTTAGTCTGACGTAGTCACGTTTGTTAATTTTTCCTTTTGTTTCCATTGCCCAAGTAGACATGGTATTTGAAAAGATGCCGCTAAGACCAATGTCAAAGAGTGTATTACCTATTTTAGTCTAGGAGTTTTATGGTTTCAGGCCTTACATTCAAACCTTTAATCCATTTGAGTTAATTTTTGTGTATAGTGTAAGATAACAGTGTATTTTCATTCTTTTGCATGTGGCTGTCCAGTTTCTCAGAACCATTTGTTGAAGAGAATTTCCCTCATCCATTGTCTGTTCTTGGCTCCTTTATAAAAAATTAGTTGTCCATAGATGTGGGGTTTTATTTATGGGCTTTTGATTCTGTTCCATTGATTTGTGTGACTGTTTTTCTGCCAGTACCATGCAGTTTTGATTACTGAAGCTTTGTAGTATATTTTGAAGTCAAGGATTGTGATGCCTCCACTTTCACTCTTTTTTCTCAGGATTGTTTTGGCTATTTTGGGTCTTTTGTTGTTCCAAATAAATTTGAGGATCTTTTTCTACTTCTGTGAAGAGTGTCATTACGATTCTTATTGAGATTTCATTGAATCTGTAGATTGCTTATGTAATACGGACATTTTAACTATGTTTATTCTTCCTATTCACATGCATGGAATATCTTTTCATTTTTTTATGTCCTCTTCAATTTCTTTCAATAATGTCTCATAGTTCTCAGTGTATAAGTCTTTCACCTCCTTGGTTCTATTTATTCTTAGATATTATCTTCTTTTTGTTGCAATTGTAAATGGGATTGTATTCTTGACTTCTCTTTTTTTTTTTTTTTTTTTGAGAAGTATTAGCCCTGAGCTAACATCTGCTGCCAATCTTCCTCTTTTTGCTGAGGAAGATTGGCCCTGAGCTAACATACATGCCCATTTTCCTTTATTTTATATGTGGGATGCCAATACAGCATGGCTTGCCGAGTAGTGCATAGGTTCACACCTGGGATCCAAACCAGCGAACCCCGGGCCACCAAAGCAGAACATGTGAACTTAACTGCTGCGCTGCTGGGCCGGCCCTGTGACTTCGCTTTCTGCAAATTCATTATTAGTGTATAGAAATGCAACTGATTTTCATAAATTGATTTTGTACCCTGCAACTTTGCTGTAGTTGTTGATTATTGCTAATACTTTTCTGATGGATTCTTTAGGCTTTTCTCTATATAAAATCATGTCATCTGCAAACAGCGAGAGTTTCATTTCTTCATGCCTATTTGGATTCTTTTATTTCTTTTTCTTGCCTTACTGCTCTGGCCAAAACCTCCAGTACTATGTTTAATAGGAATGGCAAAAATGGGCACTCATGTTTTGTTCCTGTTCTCAGAGGGATGTCTTTTGGTTTTTCACTGTTGAGTATGATGTTGGCTGTGGGTTTGTCATATATGGCTTTTATTATGTTGAGGTACTTTCCTTCTATACCCATTTTATTGAGAGTTTTTATCATAAATGAGTGTTGGATATTGTCAAATGCTTTCTCTGAATCTATTGAGATGATCACGTGATTTTTATTCCTCCTCGTTAATGTGGTGTATCACATTGATTGATTTGCAGATGTTGAACCATACCTGTGTCCCTGGTATAAATGTCACTTGATCGTGGTGTATGATCCTCTTAATATATTACTATATTCAATTTGCCAATATTATGTTGAGAATTTTTCCACCTATTTTCGTCAGTAATATTGATGTGTGATTTTCCTTCTTTGTGTTGCCCTTGTCTGGTTTTAGGGTCAGTATGATCTTGGCCTCATAGAACAAGTTAGGAAACATTCCATCTTCCTCAATTTTTTGAATAGTTTGGTAAGGATAGGTACTAAGTATTCTTTCAATGTTTGGTAGAATTTGCCAGAGAAGCCCCATGGTTCTGGACTTTTGTTTTTTGGGAGGTTTCTGATTACTGTTTCAATCTCTTTACTTGTGATTGGTCTACTCAGATTCTCTATGTCTTCTTGATTCAGTTTTGGGAGGTTGTATGATTCTAAGAATTTATCCATTTCTTCTAGGTTGTCCAATTTGTTGGCATATAGTTTTTCATAGTGTTTCTTATAATCCTTTGTATTTCTGTGGTATCCATTGTAATTTCTCCTCTTTCTTTTCTAATTTCATCTATTTTAGCCTTCTCTCTTTTCTTCATAGTGAATCTGGCTAAAGGTTTCTCAATTTTGTTTATCTTCTCAAAGAACCAAATCCTCGTTTCATTGATCCTTTCTACTGGTTATTTTGGTTTCTATTTGATTTATTTCTGTTCTAATTTTTATTATTTCCCTCCTTCTTCTGACTTTGGACTTTGTTAGTTCTTCTTTTTCTAGTTCTATTAGGTGTAGTTTAAGGCTACTTATTTGTGATTTTTCTTGTTTGTTGAGGTGGGCCTGTGTTGTTATCAATTTCCCTCTTAGAACTGCTTTTGCTGCATCCCATAAGAGTTGGTTTCTTGTGCTTTCACTTTCATTTGTCTCCAGGTATTTATTAATTTCTCTTTTGATTTCTTTATTGAGCTGATGGTTGTTCAGTAGCATGTTTTTTAGTATCCACATATTTGTGACTTTCTCAGCTTTTTCCTCATAGTTGATTTCTAGTTTCATTGCACTGTGGTTAGAAAAGATGCTTGGTATGATTTCAGTCTTCTTAAACTTATTGAGGCTTCCCTTGTTTCCTGACATATGGTCTATCTTTGAGAATGTTCCATGTGCACTTGAGAAGAATGTGTATTCTCCTGCTTTTGGATGGAATATTCTATATGTACCTATTAAGTCCAGCTGAGTTAGTGTTTTATTTAAATACACTATTTCCTTCTTGGCTTCTGTCTGGATGATCTATCCTCGATGTAAGTGGGATGTTGAGGTCTCCTACTGTAATTGTGTTGCTGTTAATTTCTCCCTTTAGGTCCATTAATAGTTACTTTATATACTTTGGTGCTCCTATGTTAGGTGTATATATATTCATAAGTGTTACATCCTCTTGGAAGAATGTCCCTTTTATCATTATATACTGCCTCTCTTTGTCTCTCCTTGTCTTTTTCAACTTGAAGTCTGCTTTGTCTGATGTAAGTATGGCTAAACCCGCTTTCTTTTTCTTGCCGTTTGCTTGGAGTATCATCTTCCATCCCTTCACTCTGCGTTATGTTTGTCTTTAGAGCTGAGATGTGTTTCCTGAAGTCAGTATATTGTTGGAACTTGTTTTTTAATCTATGCAGCCACTCTGTGTCTTATGATTGGAGAGCTCAACCCATTTATATTTAGAGTGATTGTTGATATATTAGGGCTTAATACTGCCATTTTACCTCCTGTTTTCTGGTTTTTCTATATTTGCACTGTTTCTCTACCTGTATATTTTTTTATTGTGGTCATGATAGCTTATAACATAGTGAGATTTCAGTTGTACATTATTATTTGTCATGCACCATGTAAGTATGCCCCTTCACCCCTTATGCCCACCCTCCACCCCCCTTCCCCTGGTAACCACTAATATGTTCTCTTTGTCTATAAGTTTCTTTCTATTCCACATATGAGTGAAATCAATGGTTATGTCTGTCTCAGTCTGGCTTATTTCACTTGAAATGATGCCCTCAAATTTCATCCATGTGGTTGTAAATGGGACGATTTCACCTTTTTATGGCTGAGTAGTATTCCATTGTATATATATACAACATCTTTTTTATCCAATCATCTATCGATGGGCATTTGGGTCACTTCCACATCTTGGCTATTGTAAATAATACTGCAATGAATTAGGGGTGCATAAGTCTCTTTGAATTGTTGATTTCAAGTTCTTTGGGTAAATACCCTGTAGTGAGATAGCTGGGTGATATGGTATTTATATTTTTAATTTTTTGAGACATCTCTGTACTGTTTTCCACAGTGGCTGCACCAGTTTGCATTCCCACCATCAGTGGATGATTGTTCCCTTTTCTCCACAACCTCTCCAATATTTGCTGTTTCTTGTCTTGGTGATTATAGCCATTCTGATGGGTGTAAGATGATATCTAAGTGTAGTTTTGATTTGCATTTCCCTGATGATTAGTGAGGTTGAGCATCTTTTCATGTGCCTATTAGCCATCTGGATATCTTCTTTGGAAAAATGTCTGTTCATATCTTCTGCCCAATTTTTGTTTGAGTTGTTCATTTGTGTGAGTTCTTTATATATTATGGAGATTAACCCCTTATTGGATATATGATTTGAAAATATTTTCTCCCAGTTGCTTTTTCACTTTGATCTTGGTTTCCTTTGCCTTCCAGAAGCTCTTTAGTCTGATGAAGTCCCACTTGTTTATTTTTTCTTTTGTTTCCCTTGTCTGAGTAGACATGGTATTCAAAAAGACCCTTTAAAGTCTGATGTCAAAGAATGTACTGCCTACATTCTCTTCCAGAAGTTTTATGGTTTCAGGTCTTACCTTCAATTCTTTGGTCCATTTCGAGTCTATTTTTGTGCATGGAGAAAGATAATGGTCTACTTTCATTCTTTTGCATGTGACTGTCCACTTTTCCTAGGGCCATTTATTGAAAAGACTTTCCCTTCTCCATTGTATGTTCTTAGCTCCTTTGTCGAAGGCCAGCTGTTCATAGATGTGTAGTTTTATTTCTGGACTTTCCATTCTGTTCCATTGATCTGTATGTCTCTTGTTGTACCAGTACCATGCTGTTTTGATTACTATAGCTTTGTAATGGATTTTGAAATCAGAGATTGCGATGCCACCAGCTTTGTTCTTGCTTTTCAGAATTGCTTTGGCTATTCAGGGTCCTTTCTTGCCCCACATGAATTGTAAGATTCTTTGTTCTATTTCTGTGAAGAATATCATTGGGATTCTGATTGAGATTACATTGAATCTGTAGATTTCTTTAGGTAGTATGGACATTTTAACTGTTTATTCTTCCAAACCATGTGCATGCAATATTTTTCCATTTCTTTATGTCATTATCGATTTCTGTCAGTAATGTCTTATAGTTTTCTTTGTATAGGTCTTTCACCTCCTTGGTTAAATTCATTCCTAGATATTTTATTCTTTTTGTTGCAGTTGTAAATGGGATTGTATTCTTGAGTTCCTGTTCTGTTACTTTGTTATTTGAGAATAGAAATGCTACTGATTTTTGTAAGTTCACTTTTACCCTGCAACGTTGCTGTAGTTGTTGATTATTTCTAATACTTTTCTGATGGATTCTTTAGGGTTTTCTATGTATAAAATCATGCCATCTGCAAACAGCAAAAGTTTCACTTCTTCATTGCCTATTTGGATTCCTTTTATTTCTTTTTCTTGCTTAATTGCTGTGGCCAAAACCTCTAGTACTATGTTGAATAAGAGTGGTGAGAATGGGCACCCTTGTCTTGTTCCTGTTTTCAGAGGGATGACTTTCAGTTTTTGCCCATTGAATATGATATTGGCTGTGGGTTTGTCATATATGGCCTTTATCATGTTGCGGTACTTTCTTTATATATCCATTTTACTGAGGGTTTTTTTTTTTTTTTTTTTTAGGAAGATTAGCCTTGAGCTAACATCTGCCACCAATCCTCCTGTTTTTTCGGAGGAAGGCTGGCCCTGAGCTAACATCTGTGCCCATCTTCTTCCACTTTATATGTGGGATGCCTACCACAGCATGGTTTGACAAATGGTGCATAGGTCCTGGATCTAAACCAGCAAACCTCAGGCCACTGAAGCAGAACATGTGAGCTTAACCACTGTGCTGCCAGACCAGCCCCTTTCGAGAGTTCTTATCATGAATGGCTGTTGGATCTTGTCAAATGCTTGCTCTGCATCTATGGAGATTATCATGTGATTTTGCTCCTTGTTTTGTTAATGTGGTGTATTGTGTTGATTGATCTGCGGATGTTGAACTATCCTTGAGTCCCTGGTATGAATCACACTTGATCATGGTGTATGATCTTTTTAATGTAGTGCTGTATTCGGTTTGCCAAGATTTTATGGAGGATTTTTGCATCTATGTTCATCAGAAATATTGGCCGGTAATTTTCCTTCTTTGTGTTGTCTTTATCTGGCTTTGGTATCAGGGTGGTGTTGGCCTCATAGAATGTGTTAGAAATATTTTTATCTTCCTTAATTTTTTGGAACAGTTAATAAGGCTTTGAATGTTTGGTAGAATTTTCCTGAGAAGCCATCTGGTCTTGGACTTTTATTTTGGGGGAGGTTTTTGATAACTGTTTCAATCTCTTTACTGGTGATTGGTCTATTCAGATTCTCTATTTCTTCTTGATTCAGTCTTCAGAAGTTTTAAGAGTCTAAGAATTTATCCATTTCTTCTAGGTTGTCCAGTTTGTTCGCATATTGTTTTTCATAATAATCTCTTATAATCTTTGGTATTTCTGTGGTATCCATTGTAATTTCTCCTCTTTCATTTCTAATTTTACTTATTTGAGGCTTCTCTCTTTTTTTCTTAGTGGGTCTAGCTAAGAGTTTGTCAGTTTTGTTTATCTTCTCAAAGAACCAGCTCCTTGTTTCACTGATCTTTTTTATAATCTTTTTTGTTTCAATTTCATTTATTTCTGCTCTAATTTTTATTTCCCTCCTTCTGCTGAATTTGGACTTTTTTTGTTCTACATTTTATAATTCTGTTAGATGTAGTCTAAGGTTGTTTATTTGAGCTTTTTCTTGTTTGTTAACGTGGGCCTGTATTGCTACAAATTGCCCTCTTAGGACTGCTTTTGCTGCATCCCATATGAGTTGATAGGGTGTGTTGTTGCTCTCATTTGTCTCGAAATATTTTTTGATTTCTCCTTTGATTTCTTCAACAACCCATTGGTTGTTCAGTAGCATGTTGTTTAATCTCCACATTTTTGGTCCTTTCCCTGCTTTTTTCCTGTTGTTGATTTCTAGTTTCATAGCATTATTTTCAGAGAAGATAGTATATATGATTTCAATCTTTTTAAATTTTTTGAGGTTTGCCTTGTTTCCCAATATATCGTCCATCCTCTACCTGTGTATTTTTGACTGCCAATTCAGTTTGGTGGTTTTCTGTGATGGTTTTCTCAGTTCTCTCTTTATTTAGGATTCCCAGCTCAGCTCTCATTTTTGTTTGGTGGTTACCATGAGGTTTGCATGAAAAGTTTCATAGATGAAATAATCTGTTTTCTGATAGCCTCTTATCTCCAATAGCCTCACCAGGTTCCATCCCTTTCCCGTTCCCCTTCGAGTTGTTTTTGCCACAAGTTGTTTTTTTCTGCGTTGTGAATTTGTGGCCAAATTGAAGTGTTTATACTTTTGATCCTTTCCTACACTTTGCCTTTTACATTATAATTAAGTGTTTACTGACCTATTCTAATATAGAGCTGCAAGTTTCTAATTGTAGCTATGTGTTTATCTCCTTGCTCAAGGTTTTCTAAACCTTTGCCTTTTTGTTATAGGTTGGAGGGCTGCCTTCATCATTTCTTGTAAGGGAGGTCTACTGGCGATGAAGGCCCTCAGCTTTTGTTAGTTTATTAAAGCTTTTGTTTCTCCATCATATCTGAAGGATATTTTCACTAGACAGAGTATTCTTGGCTGAAAATTTTTGTCTTTCGGTATTTTCATTATATCATTCTATTCTATCCTAGCCTGTAAGCTTTCTGCTGAGAAATTGCTGAAAGATTTACAGGGATTCCTTTATAGGTTATTTTCTTCTGCCTTGCTGCCCTTAATAATTTTGTCATTGACTTTTGCCAGTTTTAATAGTATATGCCTTGGGGAAGATATTTTGGAATTGATTGATTAGGAGTTCTGTTGACTTCATGTACTTGTAATTCTAGTTCTTTACCCAGGTTTGGGAACTTCTTAGTTATTATTTCTTTGAACAAGCTTTCTGCTCCTTTCTCCCTCCCTTCTCCCTTTGGAATATCCATAATTCTTATGTTGCTTTTCGTAATTGAGTTGAATATTTCTTAAATAATTCCTTCATTTTTTAAAATCTTAGTTCTCTCTCCTCCCCCTTCTGAAGTATTTCTATATTTCTGTCCTCTAAATCACTCATTCTGCTCTCTGTAATGTCAGCTTTATTTTTTATGAATTTTAGATTATTTTTTATCTCATTCATTGTGTTTTTCATATCCAGAAATTTGGTTTGGTTTTTTTTTTTTTTTTTTTAGAGTTTCAGTCTCTTTGGTGAAGCATTCCTTCTGCTCATTAATTTTATTCCTCAGCTCATTGAACTGTCTTTCTGAGTTTTCTTGTAACTCATTGAATTTCTTTCTGACAACTATTTTGAATTCTCTGTCCTTTAGATGGTAAATTTCTGTGAGTTCAGGTTTGGTTTCTGGAGACTTGTCATTTTCCTTATGCTCTGAAGTGTTAATATAGTTTTTCATGGTGTTTGATGAAGTGATCCCTTGCTAGTTGTTTTGGTAGCATCAAGTCACGGATTCCGCCTGCCACCATGGGGAGGAGCAGAAGCTGTGTTTCTCATCCCACCCCATCTGCTGGATGTTTTGCAGTTAGGGCTACTCTGCATTTGCCTAGGCTGGCTGCAGCCTCTATTCAGGTAGCTCTCAGGTGGGCAGGGCCTCTGCACTGGGCAGGCTGGTCAGGTACCACAGACAGGGCCTCTGGGCTTGGCAGGGGCCCAGCTGAACTACCACATGCCTGGAAGGAGGGGTGCCTACATTGGGGTTGAGCCACCACTCAGTGTAGAGTGTTCCAACCAGCAGAGCCACCACAGCATGGTTGGCACTCCTGTGGGCCGGGCTGCAACTCCAAAAGCATTCATACAGGCCAGGCATCCCTACCTCCTCTTACAGTCACACTGACCACTGTGTGAGGATCTGTGACCTAGCTTGCTGCTGCTAGGGAGGAGGAGGGGTGGCCTCACCTATTTCCACTGCCTCCCAGGGGTCCAGTTTGCCCACCTTCAGAGGTACAGCTGCATGGATCCATCAGACATCCTGTTGTGCTGTGCAGGGAATCATCTGCTGGTTAATGAATGTCCATTTAGTTGTAACTTAAAGGGGAGAGAATAAGGGAACAACTCACTCTGCCATGATGCTGACATCATCTTTCTTAACTTTGAAATTTTACTGCTCTTGAAAAAGTCAATTATTAAATGGCTAAAAAATAAGTCTATGGGGGCTGGCCAGGTGGCATAGAAGTTAAGGTCGCATGCTCTGCTTTGGCAGCCAAGGGTTCACTGGCTCAGATCCCAGGTGTGGACCTGCACACCATTTATCATGCGATGTCATGGCAGGCATCCCACAAATGAAGTATAGGAAGATGGGCATGGATGTTAGCTCAGGGACAACCTTCCTCACCAAAAAGAGGAGGATTGGCAGTGGGTGTTAGCTCAGGGCTACTCTACCTCAAAAATAATATGTCTATGATGTCAAAAATATGACAAATAATTATTTGCCTTGTCCAAAAAAGTACTCTGCAAGAATAGATATTAAGTAACTTTAACAGGTAACTTTAATTATCCTGACAATGAAGTAAAAATTGATCTTTCTTCCTACCAGGACATAATTAGGCAAAGCAAATATATAAACCTTGCCATACCAGCAATAGTAAATTTAAATAAAAACTCAACTCAGACCTCCACCTCAGGGAAGATGGAGATGTTTTTTCCCTATTATTTCATTAAATACAAATAAATAACCTCGACATTATATATAAACCAGACTGAAAGATGGAGAGTAGAAATCAGACTGGCTAGGGACCTTGGAACCCTAGGAATGACATGATGGTGTGCTCCTGGATTTTCTTTTGCCTCATATATCTCAGACTCTTAGCTAAAGACACCAGAAATCAGGAAATGCTAAGGATGCAGTAAAACATACCATCAAAAGCCTTCTTTCTGTAGCCAAAGGACCAAGAAGGGGGCAGGCTAGCAAGTCAGACATCTTTCAGACAACTACTCCTTTCCAGCCAAACCCCACAGAGAACACTTTCCACAGCTTCACCACACCAACAATGACTGAATGAGGAGCCTAGACTTATACCATAAGACCGTAATAAGGTACCCCACAACCCCTGCTGGGTGATGTAGAAAAGCCAAGGAGAGAGTTGAGACTTTTCTCTTCTCTGGCCATTAATGAAGACTTCCCTTCCCACAGTGGCAATGGAAACCACGTAGGAAGCTAAGGCCTCCACTATCACCTGGCAGTAATGAGGCACCTCTCTCTCTCCCCACTGGGGTATTGTCAGAAAAGACCTCATGGTGAGTCAGGGCTTTCAAAATTGCCCAGTGGTAATGAAGACACTCCCATTGCAATATCATTGGAAACTATGTGAGGAGCCAGAATTCTCATCCCTGCTCAGGAGTAATGAGAAGCACCTGCACTCTTAAGTGAGACTGAAAGCCAAGTAAGGAACCTAGTCATCTACCTAAACTTGGAATAAAAGAGGTGGTACCCTCAGAGAAAGCCAGCTGAAAGAGCAGATTTAGCATCTCAGAACATAATACTAAAATGTCCAAGTCTCAATCAAAATGTACTTGTCTTACCAAAAACTAGGAAGATCTCAAACTGAATGATAAAAGGCATTCAATAGATGACAATCTGAGATGACATTACTGAGATGACAAAGATGTTAAAATTACTTGTCAAGGATTGTAAAGCATCCATAATAAAGGTGCTTCAATTAGCAATTACAAACATACTTTAAAAAAATGAAAAAAAAAAACAAGAAAGCATCACCAAAGAAATAGAAATCTCAGTAAAGAAATGGAAGACATAGACATGAACCAAATGTAAATTTTTAAATTGAAAAATACAGCAAATAAAATAAAACATTCAGTAGATGGGTTCAACAACAGAAGGAAGAGACAGAAGGAAGAATCCACGAGCTAGAATATAGAACAATAGAAATTGCCCAATCTAAACAACAGAGAATATGGACCAAAAACAACAAAAACAGAGCCTCAGGGAACTCTGCTACTCTAAGAAAAGATCTACCATTCAGTCATTAGAAGCTTAGGAGGAGAGAAGAAAGAGGGCAGGTCTGAAAGAGATTAAGAAAAAAATGGCTGAAGCTTCCTGAAGTTGGCAAAAGACATAAACGTATAAATTCAGGAAACTTAACAAACTCTAAACAATATAATCCCCCCAAAAATCTACACTGAGACACTTCACAATCGGACTGAAAACTAAAGATGAAGAATCCGGAGAGAAGTGACACCTAACTTATAAGGGAAAAAGAACTCAAATGCCAGTAGGGTTCTTGTCAGACACAAGTGAAGCCAGGAGGAAATGGCATAGTATTTTTGATGTGCTGAGAGATAAGAACTGTCCACCTAGAATCCTATTCTCAATGGAAATACTTCCTAGCAATGAAGGGGAAATAAAGATATTCTCAGATGAAAGAAAACTAAAAAAATCTGTCACCAGCAGACCAACACTAAAAGAAAAGCTAAAGAAAATTCCCTAAGCAAAAAACGAACGGAGAGGAGTGATGTCACCAAGACGGCCAAGTAGGAGACCCCAGTCTCCATCCCCCCAACAGTGAACAACACTTAGACAGCCAACCATGAATGAAAACACCTCTGGGACTACTCAGGAATCCACTGAAGAAGCTGGAGAACACAGTGGGGCAAAAAACCTGAGACTAGCCACACAAAAAGGGTGAGATAGCAGTTTCATTTTCCCTGCCTCGTCCCATCTGTGGACACCACGGCTCAGCACCAAGAAGGAACTCCCTGGCCCCAGAGAGATCTCCCCACTGGGAAAAGAAGAGTAGGGTGAGCAATCAGCTTCTCCCGCCTTTCAGGGTGCTGCATGAAGGACCTGCTTTGGTGTACCTCATCCAAGACTCGTAAATATGAGATGTCTATAGACGACTAGGAACAAGGAAGAAGGACAGGGACTACCAGAATCAGCCATGCAGAGTGGTGACACGCTCCCCTTCTCTGCAGAGGATCCCAGCAGCCTTCACCACTGAGGACCTCGATGGCCCTTGCAGACACTGCAGGCCCCCCTGGGGTTCATCACTGAGGACCTCGTTGTGGACCCCAGCAGACTTCTCTGCAGAGGACTCCAGCAGCTTTCACCACCAAGTAAGCCAACAGTCATCACATCTGCCACGGACCTCCTGCGATTTCACGGCTGAGGTTTTTGCCTTACAGATTTTCATGTTCACATAGACCAGCTGCTTTTCCTTCCTGCCCTTGTCCCATGCACAGGAGCTTGGGATCTACACCAGCAGTGAGTTCCAGCCTCTGCAGCTATGCACATGCAAGACACCAGCCTTAGCCCCTACAGCTGACCCCCAGCTCTGTGCACACACCTATGGCTAGCCCCTGCAGACACACTGCAGCCAAGACTCCCTCAGCTGACATTCAAGACCCCACAGCTGCTTCTGTGCCTAGATCTAGCCCTGATCCCTGTCACTGTCCTGCACCACTACACTTGCCTGCAGCTAGCTCTTGCAGCTGTGCACCTGCACACCACAGCTCAACTCCCATCACTGACCTCAATTACCACACATGTGCCCATGGCTCGCTCCTGCAGCTGCATAAATGCATGCCTACAGCCAGGGCCCTACAGCTACTCATTAGCCAACAGTCGGCCTGAGCCTCTGATGTTGGACCCAGCCTCACCACTACACATGTGTCTGTAGCCAGCCCCTGCCACTCCTGAGGCACCTGCAGCCAGCCCTTGCAGCTGAGCATATTCACACCACTATCTCTGGCCACCATTCCCACCTGCCCTGGTCCCTAGCTGCTGAACATGGAGGCACCACTGGGACCCCAACAGCCCTTGCAGCCACTGTTGACCCCCCACAGTTCTTGCTAATGATCACACAGTTGTTATTGTCATGGACACCAGCTACCTGAGACATGACACTCCCCTGGACCTGCAGTTGCCACACACTCCTGCACTTGACTCCCCACACCACTAGACCCAGGATCAGATCACACTCCAGAGTACCCCACCTACAGCTGAAGGTCTTTCCTTATCAACTCAGCCCACAATGACTGGAAGAGGACAATTTCTTCAGTTGCACAGACCCCTCTACAAGGCTACAGGGATTATGACAAATCAGGGAAACATGACACTAGCCAAGATACACAGTAAATTTCCAAATGGAAGATATATGAATTGCCTGACAAAGAATTCAGAATAATTGTTCTAAAGATGCTGGGAGAGTTACAAGAGAACACAGATAAACAATTTAATGAAACCAAGAAAACAATATGCAACACAGTGAGAAGTTCAACAGTGAGACAGACAACATAAAAAAAATGAAACAGAAATTTTGGAGCTGAAAAATGTAACTCAACTGAATAATTCAATAGAGAGCTTCAACATTAGACTCAAGCAAGCAAAAGAAAGAATCAGTGAACTTGAAGACAAATCATTTGAAATTATTCAATTAGAAAAGCAAAAAGTAAAAGGAATGAAAAGGGATGAAGAAAGCCTATGGAATATATGGAATACCATTAAAAGAAACAATCTATACATTATTGGAGTCCCAGAAAGAAAAGAGAGGAAGAGGTGCGAGAAGCTTATTTAAGGAAATAATGTCTGAAAACTTCCCAAATTTGAAGAGGGATTTGGACATCCAAGTTCATGAAGCTCGTAGGTCCCCAAACAAATTCAACTCAAAGAGCTTTTCTGCAAGACACATAAGAAAATTTTCAAGGGGCTGGCCCCGTTGCCCAGTGGTTAAGTTCGCGCGCTCCGCTGCAGGCGGCCCAGTGTTTCGTTGGTTGGAATCCTGGGCGCGGACATGGCACTGCTCATCAAACCATTCTGAGGCGGTGTCCCACATGCCACAACTAGAAGGACCCACAATGAAGAATATACAACTATGTACCGGGGGGCTTTGGGGAGAAAAAGGAAAAAATAAAATCTTTAAAAAAAAAAACAAAACAAAAAAAAGAAAACTTTCAAAAATCAAAGACAAAGAGGAAATCTGAAAACTACAAGGAAAAGAAGCTTGTTGCTTCCAAGGGAAAAAACCATGAGGATATCAGTAGGTTATTGAGCAGAAACCTTACAGGCCAGTAGAGAGTGCGATAACATGTTCCAAGTATTAAAACAAAAACCTGCCAAGAGAGCATGTTTATCCAGCAGAGCTGACCTTCAAAAATGGAGAGAGAAAGACTTTAACAGGCAGACATAAGCTGAGAGAGTTCATCACCACTGGAACTGCCTTAGAGGAAATGCTGATAGGAATTCTTCAAGATGAAATGAAAGGATGCTAATTAATAACATGAAAATATACAAAAATATTAAAAACAACTATAGCTATAATAATTTGTTAATGGATACACAATATAAAAAGATAAATTTTGACATGAAATACATAAAATGTGGGAGGAGAAGTACAAGGGTAAAGTTTTTGTATGTGATTGAAGTTGAGTCATTATCAACTTAAAAGAGACTGTTAGATCTACAAGATGTTGTCTGTAAGCCTCCTGGTAACCACAGAGCAAAAACCTACAGTAGATACACAAAGAGAAAGAAAAAGGAATGAAAGCATACCACTATGGAAAATCATCAATTCACAAAGGAAAAGAAAGGAAGGAAGGAAGGAAGGGAGGGAGGGAGGAAGGGAGGCAAAAGAGAGGGAAGGATGGAAGGAAGGAACAATGGAACTACAAAACAGCCAGAAAACAATAAAATGGCATTAGTAATCCTTATCAATCAATAACTACTTTAAATGCGATTGATTAAATTCTCCAACCAAAATGCATAGAGCGGCTGAGTGGATGAAAAAAACAAGACCCAACTATACCCTGCCTATAAGAGATTCACTTTGGCTTTAAGGACACCCAGGCCAAAGTAAAGGGATAGAAAAAGACATCCCATGCAAATAGAAAACAAAAGAAAGCAGTAATAGCTGTACTTATATCAGACAGAATAGACTTTAAGTCAAAAACAGTAATGAGACCAAGAAAGTCTTATATAATGATAAAGGAGTCAATTCATCAAGAGGATATAACAATTGTAAATATATATGCACCTGCCACCAGAGCACCTAAATATATTAAGCAAATACTAACACATCTGAAGGGAGAAATAGACAACATAACAATAGGAGAGGACTTCAATGCCCCACTTTTAACAATGCATAGATCATCCAGACAGATAATCAGTAAGAAAACATTGGACTTGAACTATACTTTAGACCAAGTGGACCTAGCAAACATATACAGAACATTCCATCCAACAGTAGCATAATACACATTTTTCTCAGGTGCACACAGAACATTCTCCATGATATATCACGTGTTGTGGAACAAAACGACTATTAGCAAATTTTAAAAGATTAAAATCATACTAAGAATCTTTTCTGACCACAATGGTATACAACCAGAAATAACTAACAGGAGGAAAACAGGAAAATTCATAAATATATGGAAGTTAATCAACATGCTCCTAAACAACCAATGAGTCAAAGTAGAAATCAAAAGGAAAATAAAAACTATCTTGAAAGAAATGAAAATGGAAACACGACATACCAAAACATATGAGATACAGCAAAAGCAGTTCTAAGAGGGAAGTTTATAGCAACAAATGCCTACAGGAAGAAAAAGAAAGGGCTCAGATGAACAACCTAACTTTATATCTCAAGGAACTATAAAAGGGAGAACAAACTAAGACCAATGTTAGCCGAAAGAATGAGATAACAAATATTGGAGCAGAAATAAATTAAATAGACTGGAAAAATAGTCGAAAAGATCAAAATGCTGTTTTTTTTTTTAAAAAAGGTAAACAAAATTGACAAACATATAGCTAGACTTACCAAGAAAAAAAGAGAGAGACGACTCAAATAAATAAAATTATCAGTGAAAGAGGAGATATTGCAACTGATAGCACAGAAATACAAATATCATATAACAATTATATGCCAACAAATTGGACAACATAAAAGAAATTCTTAGAAACATACAACCTACCAAGACTGAATCATGAAGAAATAGAAAATGTGAAAAGACCAATAACAAGTGAGGAGATTGATTGAATCAGTAACCAATTAACAATCAGCCTGTTAGAGTGACTATTATCAAAAAGACAAGAGATAACAAACGCTGGTGAGGATGCAGAGAAAAGGGAATGCTTGTGTACTGTTAGTAGGGATGTAAATTGGTTCAGCCACTATGGAAAACAGTATGGCGATTGCTCGGAAAATTTAAAAATGAACTACCATATGATCCAGCAGTCCCACTTCTGAGTATATATCCAAAGGAAAGGAAATCACTATGTTAAGGATATGTTCATTGCAGCATTATTTGCAATAACCAAGACATAGAAACAGCCTAAGTGTTTGTTGACAGGTTAGCAAATTCAGGAAATGTGTTTTATGTACATATATATGTATATAAAACACATAAGGAAAGATTATTAACTCATAAATAAAGAAGGAAGTTCTGCCATTTGTGACCACATGGATGAACACCACTGAGGGCATTATATTAATTGAAACAAATCAGACAGAGAGAGACAAATACTTTATGATCTCACTTATGTGGAATCTAAAATATCTGAATTCACAGAAAGAGAACAGATTGGTAGATGGCAGGACCCAGTGGATGGGGAATATGAGATGTTGGTCAAAGAATAGAAACTTCCAGTTATAAGACGAATAAGTCCAGAGATCTAATGTATGGCATGGTGACTATAGTTAACAATACTGTATTGTATATTTTAAAGTTGCTAAGAGAGTAAGTCTTAAGTGTCTTCACCACCACCACCACCACCACCACTAAAAGGTAATGGAAGGAGGTGGGGTGAAGGATGTGTTAACTAACCTTATTGTGGTAACTACTTCGCGATATATACAGGTAGAAAATATCAAGTCATCACGTTGTACACCTTAAACTTACACAATGTGATATGTCAGTTACATCTTAATAAAGCTGGGGGGAAATGAAAGGAAAAAAGCAGATTTGTTGGAACATCAAGAAGGAACACGGTAAACAAAAACATGGTGAATGCAATAGACTTGAGTTCTCCCCACGGTTTTGTAAATTATGTTTGATGATTGAGGCAAAAAATTCTAACACTGTTTCATATTGTTCTAATGAATGTAGAAGAAATATTTAACACAATTATATAATGTGTGAAGTATTTAACACAATGTATTCTAAATGGGGAGGGTAAAAGCATGTAAAAGGAGCTAAGGTTTCTATACTTCACTTGGACTGGTAACGTGATGACAGCAGGAGCCGTGGTAAGTGAATTATATAATATAGTACCTTAAATAGAAATACAAAAAGATAAACTCAAAAAATCTAGAGATAAATAAAAATACAATCCTAAAAAATGTTTATGTAGCCCATAGGAAGGCAGGGGAAAACAAAGGGATGAAAAACAGAATAAAAAGAAAACAAAAAATAAAAATGGAAGCCCTAAGTCCTACCATATTAATATTTACAGTAAACATAAAAAGTCTAACTACATCAGTTAATAGTTATGCATGAAATGAGTTTTAAAAAACATGAACCAACACAATGCTGTGAATTCACACCATCCATTAATAGGATCTAATCAAAATTTTTAGAACGCTCCAGCCAACAGCAGCCTTCACATCTTTTCAAGCGCTCATAGACCGTATACAAAGACAGACCATATTTCTGTACCATAAAACAACCTTAACAAATTTAAATGGATTGTAATAGTACAGAGATTATTCTCTTACCACACTGGAGTCAAATTAGAAATTAATGATGGAAATATAACAGGAAAATCTCCAAACGCTTGGAAACTAAGAAATACACTTCTAAATAATCCATGGGTCAAAGAGCAAGTCTCAAGGGAAAAAAAATACATTGAACTGAATGAAAAAAATCCAGATTTGTCGAGCACAGCTAAAGAGTGCTGAGAGGGAAACTGAGGACACTAAAAGGGTACATTAGAAAAGAAGGAAAGTCTAAAATCAATAATCTAAATTTCCATTCCAATAACTTAGGAAAATAAGAGCAAAATAAACCCAAAAGCAATAGAAGGAAGGAAATAATAAAGAGAACAGCAGAAACGATAGAATTGGAAGCAGAAAAAAAAATAGAGAAAAGTCAATGAAACAAAGAGCTAGTTCTTTGAAAAAAATTAATAAAATTTCCAAAACTCTAGCAAGACTGATGGAAAAAAAGGAGAGAAAACATAAATCACAAATATCAGAAATGAGACAGCAACTATCACTATAGACACTGCAGATACCAGAAGGACAATAAGGAAATGCTACAGATTATAGACGCGTACATTTGAAAGCTTAGATGAAATGAGCCAATATCTCAGGAAAAAACACACAAACTATCACACTGTATGCATTATGAAATAGACAATTTTAGTCGCCCTATAATTATTAAGTATTTAATCTGTAATTTTAAAACTCTCCCCAAAAACTCCAAGTTCAGATGGTTTCACTGGACAATCCTTTCAATCATTGAAAGAAGAATTAATATCAATTCTACACAATATTTTCTAGAAAATAGAGAAGGGAATATTTTCATTTTATGAAATTAGCGTTACTCTGATGTGAAAAAATTACAAAAAATGAAACTATACACCAAATCCTTGTGAAAGTTGATGCAAAAATCCTCAAAATATTAGTAAATAGAATCTGGCTATATATCAAAAGAATTTTACACCGTGACCACATGTGGTTTATTTCAGAGATGTGACTGGTTCCAGATTTGAAAATCAATTAATTTAATCCACCATATCAATTGGCTAATGAAGAAAAATCAAATGATCATATCATTCAATGTAGAAAAAGCATTTGACAAAATTTAACACCTATTCATGATAAATAAAAACTCTCAGAACCCGAGGAATAGAGTGAAACTTCCTGGACTTAATAAGAGCATCTACACAAAACCTGCAGATAACGTCATACTTATGGTGAAAGGCTGAACACTTCCCCCTAAAGTCAGAAAGGATAACAATATCCACTCTTATTCAACTAAGTGTTGAAAATTCTACATAGTGAAATAAGGCAACAAAAGGAAATTAAAAGCATGCGTATCAGAAAGAGAGGGATAAAACTGTCTCTACTTGTAGATAGCATGATTTTCTACGTAGAAAATCCCAAGTAATCTACAAATAAATCCTAAAACTAATGAGTTCAAAAGTTTGCAAGGAACAAGATAAAATTTCAAAAATCAATTGTATTAATATATACTAGCAATAAATATGTGGAAACCAAAATTTAAAATGCAATACCCCTTAGAAATGCTCCAAAAATGAAATACTTGGGAGTAAAACTAACAAAACATGTACGGATCTTAGTTACTCAAAAGTACAAACCTGATGAAAGAAATCAAAGTCTAAATAAATGAGCAGACTTACTGTGTTCGTAGATCAGAACACTCCTCATAGTAAAGTCAATGCTTCTCCTCAGATTCTTATACAGGTTTAACCTAATTCCTGGCAGAAATCTACCAAGATCTTTTTGTAGGTGTAGACCAAAGTATTCTAAAATATATAGGCAAATAGGCAGGCAAATAAACTTTAAGAGAATGTCTCTTCTATAGGTTGGAGAATGTAATCCTTCATGAATTTCAATTAGAACAAAGTGATTGATAGTGCTGTTCAAAATGTTTATGTCTTTACTGATTTTTGTACTCCTATCAATTTCTAAAAGATAGATGTTAAAATCTCTTACTCTGATTGTGATATTGTATCATCTCTCTTTAATTTTGTCAGTTTTTGATTCATCAAATTAAAGGCTCTATGAGTGGGTGCATACATGTTTATAATTGTTAAAACTTTTGATGACTTTTTGTTTTGTTTCGTTTTGCTGAGGAAGATTTGCCCTGAGTTGACATCTGTGCCAGTCGTCCTCTATTTTGTATGTGGGTTGCCACCACAGCATGGCTTGTTGAGTGGTATGTGTTTGCCCCCAGAATCCGAACCCACAAACCCAGGCCGCCAAAGGGAGTGTGCTGGACTTTACTACTGTGCCACTGGCTGGCCCCAACTTTTTGTTTTTATCATTATGAAATGTCTGGCTTTGTCTGTGGTAGTATACTTTGTTTTAAAATGTCTATTTCATCTGATGTTAAAATAGCCAATTGATACATTTAACGCTCACTCTTCACATAGTTTCTCTCTTTCACACCATCCTTCAAGTGTTCTATTGAGGCAACTTACAATAGAGTTTTGGTTTTACATCCACTCTGTCAGTTTTGCCTTTTAATTGTATTGTTTGTAGAATTAACATTTACATGAATATTGATATGATTGGATTGAGATCTGTCGTTTATTATTTTCTATTTGTCTCCTCTGTTTTTGTCTTTCTCTCCTGCCTTTTTTGGAATTATTTAAATAATTTTAGTATTCTACTTTAATTTATCAATTGGCACTTTAATTATATCTCTTTGAATGATTTTCTTTGTGGTTACCCAAGGATTACAATGAACGTATCTAACCTCTCACAATTTAATTAGAATTAATGTAGTACCACTTCATGTAAAATGACAAAGCCTTAAAATCACATGGGTTCAATCACACAGCCTCACTGCCAAGTAGATTATATTTGTACACAGTGAAAACCCCACTAGACTGTCATAAATTTTGCTTTAAACAATGATGTGTATTTTAAAGATCCCCTAAGAACAACAGTAAAATTGTCCACTTACCCAGCTATTTACTATTTCTGTTGCGCTCCTTTAATTCCTGGGACCCAAGAAAAAATATATATGTTTTGCAAGAAACCCTGACTTTGTTTGCATGCTGTGCTGTTTCTAATATTGTATTGTAACAATAATGTTTTAATTATGTGATTACATTTGGAAAAACTAAAATAGTACCAGAATTTAATATTGTATCCTCCGTGTTACTAAATGGGACACTTGAATGACCAGAGTTTGTGATTTTCAGGTTTTCAGAACTAAAATACAGAATTAGAGGTTTGAATTCTTATTCTATTTCTCCCTCTATGTAACTTCATTTTTAAAATTTGTATATAATCTATAGGTTTTTCATAAGGGTTTATAACTTTTGCAAGTGGATGGATAATCCCTGCTTGTTATTCTTTTCTTGATATTTGCTGATTTTCTCTTCAATTGTGCCTGGGTGACAAAGCTTATAAGCTTTTATTTGATGGAACACATAGAGATTTCGTTCAGTCTTGCCCATGGTTAACGTCTAGACTGTCCCTCACAGAGTTATTTGCCTTCTGTGCACACATGTAGACATGCAGACATGTATTATGTTAATTCATTAGTGAAGTCTTCAAATCGTTTACGGAAGTTTTATCTTCTTGTTTTCTAACAGCTTCCTTGAGGCAAAATTGACAGACAATAAACTACACATATTTAAAGCATAGAAATTAGTACATTTTGACATACGTAACACATGTGAAACTATCACCAAAATCACCTCCCAAAACTTCCTTGTGCCCCTTAGTGATCCGTCCTTCCTGGCCCTCCCTTCCTTATCCCCAGACAGCCTCTGATTGGCCTCCTGTGACTTTAAAGTTCAACACTGAGCAAAAGCTCTGATTCTTGTGACTCCGATTTGAAAATTCGGCGTGCTATCTCAGACAGTTAGAGAGTGAAATGAGCTCTTATCTACATGTCAGACACACGTACCAAAGGAGATAGATTTAACAGCAAAAGCAGAAATTGATACATTTTTATTAAGCCAGACAGCATATCCAGTACGCCACAACGGCTCATTCTGCAGACAGTCACCGGCTCATGGTAAGAGGAGCTATCGAAGCGCTGGCCTGGTGGCTACACTCACAGCCCTCGAGGGAAGCCTGGCGTATGTGGCGGTGGTGTTGGCCCTGCGGGGAGGGGACGGGCTGAGGCTGAGGGACCCACCTGGGCGGGACCTCCCTGGACTTGAAGTGCTACCTGTGGAAACACTACCAGTAAGTGAAGAGAAGCACAGAAGAATGGGCTCCTTCAGGTATGAGTAACTTGTGGAATTCAGACGCCGTCTTCTCAAACAATGAAATGAGCTGTGGGATATTGAAATGTGTGGCTTTGATTATGAGTACACCTTGGTGTTTTATTCAAAGCACCTCTGCACACTGATATTTGTGTGCAGGACTTTCTCGTCACTGAACACTGAGGAACATCACAGAGACATTTCAGTCTTCCTCCGTTTTCCTCTCAGACACTTGAGAACAGCCTTGGACTGACCTAGCGCATTTCCCAGCACATGGAAGTCACTTGGTGAATTGTTGCTGAATGAATGAGTAGACTTTATCGCACTACAAATGACTGTATCTGGAAGATACTCATTTTTTTAAACAAAATCTTTAGACATCTCTGGTAAAAGACCGTCCAAGTTACACATTAATGGAGATTAAGCTTTAGGTGTCTGCTGTAGTTTCTCACAGAACAGTGATATAGTTTCTCTAACAGACTGAAGTGACACCCATTGAGTTCTGGTTAGAAGGAATTCCTCATGTGATAGGCAATGTTTTATATTCAGTATGATTTATTGTTTTTTTATATAAAGAATATTTGAATGGCTTCTGAGGTATGGTATTGTTGAGAGCTTATAATTAGGAAAGAAAAAAAGTACCCAACACCTAACATTCTTTTCTCTAGTTTGGGTTAAGCACATGCTTTAGGAATCAGGAGGAGAAGCTTCCTCATGGGTCACCTGGACTAGTGCCCTTTGAGAACCCCTACAGCATCCCTAGAAGGAAGGCGTGAATCTCCACCAAGCACTGGAACACGCTGCCTCAGGAGGAAGTTCTGATCGTTGGGAAGTTCTCCCATGGGTTGAACAATTCTTCCTTTGTATAGTTTTCACCATTAGTCTATTCTCTTTTCTTCATTCATTCATTCTTTCTTTCATACATTCCTTAAGCCTTTATTAAGTGCCTCCTCTGTGACGTGCACTGCAATAGAAGCAAGGATAATAAAGATGAATAGGACACAGGCATTGCTCTTAGAGAACGAACTGTCTCGTGGAGGTGTCACTCATGTGAGAAGATAATGATGAAACCACCTGGTGGAGGCTTCTATGGAGACCTGAACAGAGAGGTCGGGATGCGTAGAAGATGGGTGGAACAGCTTACTGTGCCTGAGGGAATTGGGGAAATGACAAAGAAGGTGATATTTCAACTGAGTCTTGAGGAAGTTCGCCAGCAAAGGTGGGCTTGGGATAGTCGGGATGGGTGGGTGTGAGTAATTTGGAAATTCAAATCATGAACACTAACATTTATACTTGACTATTTGAGTGTCAGACATATGATGGTCTGGGTGTCACATAGTCCATCCTTATTATACCCTCAAAGAGTTTTCTTTCCCCAGGCCGAGCGTTCTCAGTTCTTTCGACCATTCTCATTTGCCCTGTTTTCCATTCTTTTTATCATCCCAGTCACCCTCCTTTGTGTTTAATCTGGTTTGTCCCACTCAAATGTGAGGCCCTGAACTAAAGATGTTACTGCAGTTGGATCTGACTAGTGTGGAATAGAGAAAGACCATCACCTCCATGGTTCTGGACGCCATGATTAATGCACCACAAGTTTCCATTAGTTTTGGATCTTGACCATTAGATCCATTCTATTTCCTGATCCCCTCAGCTTTTTGTGGGGTGGATTTCACAAGCAACCCATTTTGTCCTTACGCAAAATGCAGAATTGACATTTGCCAAAAATAACTGTCCCTTTTGCCATGAATCCAGCAGCCAGCTTTCTTTAGCAATTGCCACTTTACCAGATGTAAAACCATCTAGCCCCTTGCCATTCAGCTGTATCTCTGCATTTGTTTAAGAGACTCTCTTCTCTTCTATCTAATCCATGGTCCTTGCCCTTGACCAGGAGGATAGAAGCAGAATAAGAACTAGGTGGTCCTGCCCTTGCTCTCCCATCTGCCAACCTACACCATCTCTTCACCACCCCACTGGGAGATCAAGCTGAAGGAGTATTGTGTTGAGGTTGGCATTCTAGTCTCATGTTGTCTGCAGTGTTTGCTGTGACTCTGATAGCATTTACAAAATGAAGTTCATTGTATTAAGGGCACCATCTCGAAACAGATTGTCTCCTATAGGCTGAAAGCACAGGCTCTAGAGCCTGATGGCCAGGGTTCAAATCCTGCCTTCTCCACTTATTTCCTATGTCATCTTGAGCAACTCACCAAATTTCTCTGGGCCTCAGTCTCCTCCTCTCTAAAATGGGCATAGTAATAGCATTCTCCTCACAGTGTTATTGTGATCATTAAAAGACTTTACATACGTGTAAAGTGTCTCACACATAGAAAGCACACAATAATGGTAGCTATTACTATTATTATTTCTGATATGCCTGATAATCCTGCAAATAGATCTTGTCTCTATGTTACAATTTAGGAAACTGAGGCTTGAAGAGTTAAGCCATTAGTTCAAGGCCACAAGGCCACCAGAAGCCAGAACCAGGATTTGAACTTACATCTGTTTTGATGGCATATGTGTTCTCTCATCTACTCCATGTTGCCCCTGGTAGGGCTAATAGAACCCTTAGTTTATACCCTATGGGTTCATTACTTGAATGAAAATAAAACATTCATGAAAAAAAATTTAAATTATGAAAATAAAAGGTTTATGAAATTTGAGGGAAAAGAGAGATGAAATAAGTGGAAAAATGAAAAGTGTAATCATTATGATTAGAAATGCTACTAGATTTAATGTCAAGGGAATTTTATTCCCATTATATCTGTTTGTTGCTTTGATAAAAGAAATAAGCTATAACACTAATTACATCAGCCATATTAATTGAGTCAATTATGCTTATGCAGATTTTTCTCTTACTCTGGTTAAACAAGATTAATTCTTCCAAGGTGCATTGAGTTTGGTGTCATTTTTCTTGCCAAGGCTAAATGCATCTTAGGTACTAAGAGAGATGGAAAGATAACACGTTTGAGATGTACAGTAACAGAACCGTAAATTTGCAAGTTAGCATCTTTACAAAGAGCAAATGCAAAAGTTCCGGCTCCTTCAGAAATTACTTTTTTCACAAGAACAAATTTTTACAAAATTGGAAATAAAAAGTACAGGATGAAAAAAGAGGGAGAGAGAGAGAGTCTATCACTGAATAATTAAGCATTTACTGTCCTTCCACACACGGATTTTAAAACTTTCATTATTCGTTTTTCAGTACTGATTAGCACCAAAGGGCTGACTGTGGCATAGCTGTTGGTCACCAGCACGTGGACGTGTTGACGAACTGAGTCATTGTCCCACCACATTTCTAAGGAGACGGAGGTAATATAATCCAAAAAGTACACAAACACAAAGACACTCAGAAACAACAGAATGGTGTGGGTGGCCCTTTCTTCTGGGGATGCTTTTGGAGAAAGGTTGGTGCTGTGAAGATGCCGGGACTGCCTCTTATGCCTGTACAAGAGAGTCACCATGTGTCCACTTGAGAGGGCCATGAGCCCTATAAAGGAAATGTCCCAGAATATCCCCAATGTGGAAAATATGTACTCAGGGAGGTAACTCAAGCGTAAAAGAGAGCAGGATTCAGTGACAAACAGAAGATGGGCTGAGGTCACATTGAGGGTGGCAATGGTGGAGATTAAGCAGCAAGCATTAATGGACATATTGAAGACCCGTAGGAGGAGAATGCGATACAGGTTGTGGTGTGAGGATTTATGCTTGAGCTTTGCCAAATGGGAGCTTCTGGGGCTGAGGATGATGGCTTGGAGGATGCTCAGTAGGCAGGTGGTACAAACGGACAGGCTCGTCGTCAACCTGTACAAGTAGATAACTGACTTACATTTGACGACGTTCCAAAAATTCTGAGACCCAAAACTTTCTGTAGCCATGAACCCCATGGTTAGCAGCATTATTATGTGGATTAGGGCCAAGTGACCGATGGTCAAGTCGGTGGGCTTAGGCCTGTGCTTGAGAATCAAGGTGTGGACGTGGAAGAGAAGAAGGATGGTATTGGCTGTGATCCCAAGGACAATTTGGGAGAAAAGCGCATTTTTTATGGCAATAGAAGTGTAGAGTTTTTCATTGTTTGTATTCATCTTTCTGGTGAAAAGAAGCATGTCATTAATATCTAAGGAGAAAAACAAAATAAATTATCTCTATGACAAATACTACCACTTTCATCATCTCAGTAAACACTATTGCCACCATCAAAATATGTGGATTAATCCTGATACATTCTTTTTCACCCTTCAGTACTGAAGCCAATCTCATCTTTGAGTTTTTCAAGGACAAGGCAATGATTTATTTACTTTGGATCTGCAACAAGCTGATAAAACGCCCAGTACGTAGCAAGACCTCTACAATTTTGGGTGAATACGATTGACAAGGATTGCAGAAAAGTGAAAATGAGACCCTCTCAAGCAAAGAGTGTCAGTGGTACAGCAATGCACATAGTTATATGATCTCAGTGCTATCTTCATTCTGGTTTATTTATTGCCTGGCCAAATAGTCTTAATGTATTAACAGACAAAACACTGAAATATGTGAGCTGTGAAGTCAGACTGCTTAAATTTAAATCTATGATCTGACACTCACTGAAAGTGTGACCTTCAGCAATCACTTACCACAAATGAGCCCCAGTTATCTCGTCTGCAAAATATGGTCATGTTGTCTTCATTGAAGAGATCCTATGAGTATAAAAAGATTACATATACATGCTAAACATGGAAGTGTTTCGGCACATAGTGATCTCTAGAAAAATGTTAGCTACTGTTTTTATTATGTAGTTCCTCACATACGTGACATGGGGGAGTTAATGCAGTTCTCGCAATAATGTCCTGGGATGTCCCTGCCTAAAATGGAGAGGTGAATGACTGCCAAAGTAGTCGACTCTTTTTAACAATCTCTGAACATAGGACTGTGATGGAATTTTAAGTCTTTTTTATGAATCTTACAAGATTTATTTTACATGTTTTTGATTATCATGCAAGAAAAAACCTAGTCTAAGTGGGCAGAATAGAGTTATCAATTATACACAAGACCACATTCCAAGATTTCTTTCCCTTCCATTCTTAGGCATGTGGAATCAGGTAGAAAATATAACCACAATTTAAGTAGATTTGGGGTCATTCCTTTTTAGTGTTTTAATTAGAATATAGGTTCCACCCCAAACCCTGAAAGGCGTAACCCCATAGGGGTTCAAGCATTCAAGTCTCCTTGAAGTAAGCAATGGGATTTTCCAGTCATGGGGCCCAAGTGTGACAATTAGACTAGGGAATTCACTGATGACCTTCTCAAGGACGATTTCCCTATGGAATGCAGGTATTTACTTTATTTCAGTTTTAATTCAAACCCTTTAAACATAAGGTACATAACATTGTAAAATGGGTCTAGTCACATATTCTTATGGTTTTATCATTTGAAAATCAAAGGTATAAAGCTAAATTGTTTTCACAGCTACTCAGTGCCTTGTGGCTTTATAACTAAGTTACAAAGGGAGTTCAGAAATGTTAAGGAGCCATGAACATTGAAGTACTTGAAGACTAGTTGGAAAAATGGTCTGAAACCTTTGGAAAAGTTTCATTGTCTAAAATAGGAGTTTCCTAGTAGCATTAGAAAAAGCTAATCTTTTCCGTGTTATTGAAGTTAGTGACACCATTTTCTCCATTCACGCATTCAGAAAATTAGGATTTGCTTCCTTCCTATGCCCATGAGAAACGACAGAAAAATATTAATGTACTGACCCATCTGTCTCAAGCTTTGTGGTCACACACTATTAAGCACATAGCCCTAATGGTTTCTGCATCTTCTATGTACTTATACATGCCATATACTTATTTCTATGCATCTATTTCATGTAAGTGAAAAACTACAGACTGTTAATATTTTAAGAATAACATTAGATATATAATAACATTTTTAAAGATATTTTAAAAGAATGAGAATGAAATAAAATAAAAATTATGAAATTGACTTCTATCACGTTATTGCTGTGAAATACAGGCTTTAGTTTTATTTCAGTTTAAAAAAATACAAATACACAGAAAAGTAAAACTAGTCATCTGTAAATTGAGGATGTAAGACTCCATCATTTTCAGCTTTCTTTGGGGGACTGCAGTCCTGCAAACACAAATGTTTAAGGAATGTGCAGACACCATGAATTTGCAATAACGTTCAGGAAATCATGGTTCAGGTGGTCATTGCTTTGAAACAACTAGAAAATATTATTTTTCTACAGGAGAAATTGCCCAGTAAGAGCTGGAAAACTTTATCTCCTTTTTCCAGAATACTGATTAAGGAAAGAGACATAATTTGATGCATTTATGAGCACCCACTTATATTTGTTCCCATGCAGTGCCAGGAGAGACAACAGAAAATGTAACTGTGATCATCCAGTTATCTCAATGTCAAGAATCACACACAACTGTATCAGCGAAATACACCCTCTGAATATCTGGGTTCTATATTTGTGTGTAAATATTATAAGGAAAGATATATACCTATTTCTATGCTAATAGAGTATTTTATTAGAAAACATATTCCAGAGAATATGAACATTTTATAAAAACAAGCTAAAATAAATTCTGCCAGTGTGTCCTCTCACAGCCATCCTTCATCACGCTTACCACCTGAACTGCACACCACTGTTTAGGAGATCAGCATGACAGAATAAAACTCTTTGCCATAGCAGAATGATCCAGAAGATCCTCCTCAAATAAGGCTTTTAGGAGTGGTTGATGCTGAGATGGTTCCTGACTCATTCAATGTACCAAGCACAAAAATCTCATTTCACACACTGGAGAAAATAAGCTGCCCTCAGAGAGACTTGAGGTTCTGAATATAATGACATATAACACAGAAGGAAATTATGAAATAGGTCATATTCAGAGAGGCCACACTGGAAAAAAAAGGAAGGAAAGGCTAAGTGGGCAGGGTAGGGGGAGGAAAACATAAATGCAGTAAGAAATGTCAGGTAGAAATCTGAGCATTCTCTTTGGAGAGTTACCAAAGAGAGTTAGTCAGAAGATGTCAGAGCTGATAGTGAAGGCTGAGTCACCCTCAGGCCAAAGGTAATGCAGTTAAGACTCCCTTTAATACCCTGATCAAGGAGACAATCACCTTAGACATTCTGCAATTACCCAAATCATGGATAATAAGTGGTACATAGCATCATCAAATGGGCCACAATCCAATCTTAAGGTCATTGCATTCAATCCAATGGTCAGAAGAGACCTGGAGAGTGTATTGGAACAAAGAAACCCCCTACTAGACTCCAGTGCAAGTTTGGGTGTTTATGACACTGTGGGTGGGACAGATTACAGGGTGAAGGGAAGGAAGAAAGGGCACAACTGTTTTCTCATCTGCACCATGAGCATAATAACGCACAACTCTAGGTCGAGATGATGTGTAAATGATGTGATTTATGTCTGGCACTTAGCAATGTGCGTTTGACACACGATAGAGCATACTTTGGTTTGTCATCATAAAGCTCAATTTCATCATTGTTTTCATCGCTATCATCATCATCATCTGTAAATTAAAGTTAAAAAACAAAGCAAAAGTATCTGGCAGGTGAGACTCACCATTCACAAAGTGTGTCAGTTTGAGCCGTGAGCATCCTGGGCAACACGTTCTACCTTGTGGTGCAGCTCTAGCTGAAGAGCTATCGAGAGAACCGTGAAGAAACAGCTGGCACATCCGGGGAAGGCAAAATCATCACCAACTAGATGACAGGCCTAAGTGAAATGTATGAACTCCAGACAAATACAGAAAAATTTGAAGACTATTTGGGTAAATGAATAGCAGTATTTCTGAGAAACATTGGTTAGAACTATCCATTGTTTCTGCAAATTGAAAGAATTGTAAAGCACAGCTGAGGATGCACATTGGGAGCTAGAACGTTTATAGTACCAGCATTTTTAAATCTCTTGAGAAAAATCAGGAGAAGAGAAAGTATTATTCCAAAGTAAAGACATAGGAAGCCCCAGGGCCACTTCATCACAAACACTAACCTGTCGTTACTGGGAGACTCAGACAGCGCTGCAGGAGGATCCATTTCCCTGATCAACCCAATAATGAAGGAAGAACGAAGTCTGGCCTCCTCGCTGAACAGCTTTCACGTTCTCTTGTCATCATATTCTTGCATCTTAGTAACAAGAAAAGTTGATTAGTTTACATTTATCTGTTCACAATAAGTGCACAAAAAGATATAGTTTGGGGGGGGGGAGATATAAAAACCCAAACGCAGAGATCACTGCCAGATACGGCTCATCGTGTCCCAAATTCTCCCCTTAACTAAAAAGGTTTGGGCACATCCGTTAGCAATGAAAGGGGAAGCGGCATGTTTAAACGAATAGTATACGGAGAAAAGACTCTGGGGTCTTGGGGAGCCAGGCAGGGGAAATCGCCATTGTCATCACTTTGTTTTCTTTAAGTCACTCACAGTCACTACCTCTAATTTGAAATATCCTAGCTACCAGAACACATGCTTAAGAACTGACAGCATTAATTTAAATTTATGAAATTAAACCTGGGACACCATATGTCTTCATGAGAAAATATTGTTATTTTGTAGGAATACGAGGTTAAACTTTCTTTATAAGCCAATGTTTTGAACAAAGAAACTCATTTCCTTCAAAAGAACTTTGAAATCAATGCCATGTAAATATTTATTTTTTTAATTACCCAAATGACAGAGGCACTTATTACATAATATTACTAACTGGTTTATGAAGGTAAGAGAAGCAAAACTGAGTATGTTTAATGAAAATCTAGAGTCAAAACTTATCCCTTCCTTGATGACTATGAATTATTAATGTTTTAGTCTAAAATAGCTAGATAACACAATAATATGGGTCTTGAGAACTGATAAAGCAAGTAAATGACAGTCATTTTATTCAGAGAAATGAAGGGGAAGATAAAATTATTCAAATATTTCATATGGAAAAAGTCAACTAAATTTTATGAATCACCAAATTAAAGGAAAAAGATATTAAGGAAATTTCCCATAAATTATACAGAAAACAATCCTCTGAACTGTAGAGGATGGCTACAGCTGTATCTAAGGATACCAAAAAAAAAAAACACTATTAGACCCAATTTGCCCTTTTCCATGGCCTGCCTGAGACCCTGCCCACACACTGATTCCGAGTCTGTGCAATAAAGAGGCGCTTACCAGACGGACGTGTGGGGTGATCTGTGCAAGTGAGAAGAAGCCGCCCAGTTTAAAGGCAGGGATGTCATTAGCACATCTCTCTGCAGGCCTGTAATTTTAGTGTCTGTAGACAGGTGACAAGATCTGGCTGGGGAGGACAGAACCATGGCATCCCCGATGGAACATTTTACCTGTCTCTTAACTTTACTTTATTCTCTCCTGGAAAATAACAATCTGGGAAGAGCTGTGCTCACAGCTTTCCCATCAGTTCCCCTGCCACATGTGTGTGGAGGGATCAGAAGGGTGACAGTCATAGTAGACAATACCAAGTTCTCTCATCTTGATTCTAAGAGCAAATTAGTAAATCCCATCTGATACTTGGTAATGCCACTACTCTGGGGTGGGAGATTCCTGGCTCCTCGGGTGAGTTCACAGTGGCTCTGAGTGTCCCCTACAGTGTGTGATGGGCACCCTCAGCCCTAGGTCGATTCTCAGGTGGCACGTGTGGTTTCCCAGTATTATTGGTTATGTAGTCCATGATTTCTGAGCCTTAATTTCAGGTTTCAAGCTCTCTTTCAGGTTAAATAAGATATTAAAAATATCCCTCTGGCCATGGGTGAAGGCAGCAAAAGTTTTTTAACCCAATTTCTTTTCATTTTCCAGGAATCCCTAGAGTGGGCCTAAATGCTGTAGAATATGCATCTCCTGCGTAAGAAGACCCCAGATCCTTCATGAGACAGAACACACATCTCGGAAACGAGCTGGCCGCATTTTGCCTTCTGTGACTGAGGTACGAGAAATCTCATCGCTGAGCCCTCCAGGGCAGCAAATGAGAAATACAACAGGACAGACCAGTGTGGTGCTGACAAGAGGGTTTTCTAGCAGTAGACAAACCCACAGGCATAATAAGGATATTTTGTGAAAGCAAAAATGTTATAATGTGATCTTGAAGAACTCTCAATTTTTTAAATTATTAAATTCATTAGGAAAGAAACAAAAGTTCCTGTCTATTCCAAGAGGTTTAAATAGAAAAAAGTAAAATGCTCAGGGAAATAAATCATTATGTACCTAGCTATGCTATTATAGACCTGACACTGACACTATTGGCTTAATGAAAAGTACCATAATTAGTTACGTGGCCTGACCCAGGCCATGATCAGTGGATTCACTTCCCATGTCTGTCCTTGCTGCCCCCGATCAGAAATACGGAGGCCTTCATCTTCAGCTGTTGATAAGACATACTGAGAAGCAAGTAAAAAGCCACGTGGGGGTGGTAACCCCATGTACAGAGTTCATTGACCTCCCCACCTTCCAGGGACTGGGATCTGGGACCAGGGCCTATGTGAAAGAACGTGTCTGGGCTCAAAGCTGGAGATAGCCACTTCGACCCTGACCACAAGGCACAAGTTAATAAAATAATGTCCTGCGTCATGTTCCTTCTCTGGGCTGGCCACCCTGATGGCACCTGACCGGACTATACAAACATCCCATCCACAGAAACAAAAAAATAAAAACATCCCATCCATGGGAACAAAAGGAAATAACTCAAAGTATCTAAATGCCTAAAACCCTAAGTCAGAACTCAAAAAACATTGCAATAAAAGGGAGTCACAAATATAGAACAATTGGGAGTCTCACTGAGGAGAGGACGCTCCGCCTCAGACCCGGACGATCGGCACTCCCGCCTGCCGTAACCCTTTTGGGACTTCCCGGGCTGATTGTGGGGTGGATGTTGTAAGTACTGATTTGTTGTTCTTTGTTTCCCTGCTCCTTGTTCTGTTCCCCTTTATCAATAAACTCTGATTACTTAAACCATGGAGTAGCCTTTGCGGTACCTGTCATTCCTTGCCCCTTGCAGCTGCAGACAACACCCCACATGCCAAACAGCAAAATTATCTTCTCCAACAGGGTCGAGTGAGCAGTATCCAGCAGACACAACAGCCAGATAAACTTGGCTTTTTCTCAAGAAACTATCTGCAAGCAAGTAATTAAATGTCATCAGAGGGATGGCAGCAAAATGGAAGCTCCAAGCTATTATTCCTCTATATAAGCACTGAAAAAATTAAGCAGAGAGATTGCTCAGAAGCAGAGAAGATGGAAGCATAGGAGGACTCTGAACTCACCTCCTCCCATGGACACAACAAATTTACAAGTATCCCTGGAACAATTACCCCGAGAGAGAACCAGAAACTGGATAAAATAAACCCACAGCAAGGGACAGTGCTGACTGAGGTGGAAGAGGAAGAAGGATTTTCCTGGAGATGAAAAAGTACACATTCTAGCCACAGCACTTCACAGACGGGATCAGTCTTAAGATACGAAGCTCTCCCTAGAGGAGCAGGGGATCTAAGTGGGAGAGCTATGCCACAATGAGCAGCTTTTGAACTCAGCACAACCGAGACAAGTATCATAATATTTGGCTTTGCTATTAACAACCACAGGGGATACACCCAGAAAAGCTCTGAAACATAAGAGAAAGAAAAGCTTGCTCTTAAAGGGCTCACGTACAAATTCACCAGTTCTGGAAAGCAACACAAAATCACAAAAAATGTACACAGTCCTTTGGTGAAAAGAGACTCACTTGATAAGCTCTGAGCACATCTCAGGGAGGCAGGAGGCAACTGGGACCACCTTCCGAGGGACTGACACACTGGTGGCAGCCATTATTGTGACCTAGTACAGGTATACTGACAGAGCTGCTGGCAGATGCCATTGGAGTTCTTCCCCTGGCCTATTAAGGCAGGGGTTTACCCCACCCACTAGAGCACTGATTTAATCCAGCTCAGCCAGGGCAAGCAGCCTGCCCTAGGCATGGGCCCCACCTACCAGCAAGCCCACAGGGAACTTGTGGGCCCATGTAGGCAAAGTGTGTGAAACCTCTGCAGCAGGGCAAGTGGGTCCATTCTTTTTGCACAGGGGTTGCACATTGGGCAGGACTGTGTTGACAGGGTGCATGGCCCCATGGGCAGTGAGGCTTGTCAAGCTGAAGCAGACTTGTGCTGCTGGCCTTCTCAAACAGCCATGTAGGAGATCTACCCCACCTTCCAATGCCAGAAATGATTGTGTGCTGCCATGCCTGAAGCCAGCCCTGCCCAGGTGTGCTCCTGAGAGAGCTGACAACAGCCTCACAGCCTAAAGGCCTATAGCAATTGTGTGCCCTGAAGCCTAGCAACCAGCCATGCTGGGAGCCTGACTCACTTAACAGCAATATAGCAGCAGGTGCAGGTGTGTGCTATTAGACCCTGTAGCCAGCAGTGCTGGGGCTCCCCCAACCAATAAAGTGACTAAAGTGACCATAGCAGCCACACGCAGCTGATTCTTACAATCAGCCAGCCAAGGTGCAGCTTAGCCTACCCATGCACTTGCAGCAGGAACAACCCCACCACAACAGAAGGGCACATGCAGACCATACAGGGGGTATTCCTGGAACATTTGAAATGGTAGCAAGAGGGAATGACATTGCTGGGCCTCATAGGGCATCTCTCACAAAAGGCCACTTCTCCAAGATTGGGAGATGTAGTTGATTTACCTAATACATAAATAATCACAGCGAAATGGGCAAAATGAAGAGAAAAGGAATATGTTCCAAATAAGGGAACAGGACAAATCCTCAGTAAAAGAACTAAGCAATCAGAGATAAATAATATGCCTGATAAGGAGTACAAACTAGTAGTCATAAGGATGCTCACTGATCTTGGGAGAAGAATAGATGAACACAGTGAGAATCTCAACAAAGAATTGGAAAATATAAAAAAGAGCCAATCAGAACTGAAGAATACAATAATAGAAGTGAAAATTTCACCAGAGGGAATCAAGAGTAGATGACACAGAAGAATGAATCAGCAAGATGGACAAAAGACTAAAGGAAATCACCCAAGCTGAACAGAAAAAAGAAAAAAAAGAATTAAAAAGAACGAGGACAGTCTAAGGGATCTCTGGGACAACATCAAGTGGACTAACATGTGTATTATAGGTGTTCCAGAAGGAGAAGAGCGAGACAAAGGGGCAGAGAATATATGTGAATAAATAGAAGCTCAAAATTGTCAGCTATTTTTCAGCTATTTCCTTCCTAAGGAAGGAAACAGACAGCCAGGTACAGGAAGCAAAGAGAGCACCAAACAAGATGAATCCAAAGAGGCCCACCCCAAGACACATTATAATTAAAATGTTAAGAATTAAAGATAAAGAGAGAATCCTAAAGGCAAGAGAAAGGCAAGAAGTTACATACAAAGGAAACGGTATAAGGTTATCTATCAGCAGACTTCTCGTCAGAAACTTTACAGGCTAGAAGTGAGTGCCACGAAATATTCAAAGTGCTGAAAGGAAAAAATCCACAGCCAAGAATACTCTACACAGCAAGGTTATCATTCAGAAGGGAAGAAGAGAGAAAGAGTTTTCCAGAAAAGCAAAAATTCAAGGAGTTTATCACCAAAATCCAGGCTTACAAGAAATGTTAAAGGGACTTATTTAAGTGGAAAAGACCACAAATAGGAATAAGAAAATTATCAAAGAAAGAGAAATCACTGGTGAAGGCAAATATATAGTGAAGGTAACAGATCAACCGCCTATGAAGGTCAATAAACAAAAGTACTAAAATTATTTATTTCCATGATTAGAGGTTAAAGGATACACACAGAAAAACAGAGGTTAGATATGTTACAAAAACATAAAATGGGGGAGGGGAGTAAAAGAGTAGGGCTTTTAGTAAGAGGTCAAACTTAGGAGACTATCAACTTAATATAGATAACACTTATATAGGTCATTATATCTGAATGTCATGGTAATCACAAGCCAGAAGTCTGTAATAACTATGCAAAAAATTAAAGGAAAGGAACCCAAACATAAGACTAAAGAAAGCCATCAAAGCACAAGTGAAGAGAGCAACAGAAGAAAGGAACAGAGAAGAACTACTAAAACACCCAGAAAAAAGTAACAAAATGGTAATAAGTACATACTCATCAATAGTTACTTTAAATGTCAATGGATTAAATGCTCCAGTCAAAAGACATAGGGTGGCTGAATGGATTTAAAAAAAAGAAAACCATATATATGCTGCATACAAGAGACACTCTTTGGACCTAAAGACAATTACAAACTGAAAGTGAAGGGGTGGAGAAAGATACTCCACGCAAATGGCAATGAAAAGAAAGTTTGAGTTGCAATACTTACGTCAGACAAAATAGACTTTGAAACAAAAACTTTAACAAAAGACAAAGAAGGGCACAACATAATGATAAATGGAACAATCCAACAAGAGGATACTACACTTGTAAATATCTATCCACCCAACATAGGAGCACAGAAATATATAAAGCAATCATTAACAGACATAAAAGGGGAAATAGAGAGTAACATAATAATAATAGGGAACTGTAACATTTCACTTACATCAATGGATAGATCATCAAAACAGAAGATCAATAAGGAAACATTGGCCTTAAATGACACATTAGATCAAACAGACAGATATATACAGAACATTCCATCCAAAAAGCACAGAATACACATTCTTTTCAAATGCACATGGAATATTTTCCAGGATAGATCACACATTAGGCCACAAAACAAGTCTCAATAAATTTAAGAAGATTGAATTATATCAAGCATCTTTTCTGACCACAACAGTATGAAAATAGAAATCAACTACAAGAAGAAAACTGAAAAAAACCAAAAATATATGGACATTAAACAAAATGCTACTGAGCAACTGTTGTGTCAACAAAGAAATCAAAGGAAAAATAAAAAATACCTGGAGACAAATGAAAATGAAAACAGGACATGCAAAAATCTATGGGATACAGCAAAAACAGTTCTAAGAGGGAAGTGTACAGCAATACAGGTCTACCTCAAGAAACAAGGAAAATCTCAAGTAAACATTCTAACAGTGCATGTAAACAAACTGCAAAAAAGAAGAGCAAACAAAGGCCCAAATCAGTAGCAGGAAGGAAATAATAAAAATCAGAGTGGAAATAAACAAAGTAGAGAGTAAAATAAGAATTGAAAAAATAAATGAAGAGCTGGCTCTTTGAAAAGATAAACAAAATTGAAAATCTCTAGCTAGACTCATCAAGAAAATAAGGGAGAAGGCTCAAATAAATAAAAACAGAAATGAAAGAGGAGAAGTTACAATGGATGCCTCAGAAATACAAAGCATTATAGAGAATACTATGAAGAGCTATATGCCAACAAATTGGATAATCTTGAAGAAATGGATAACTTCTTAGAATTATACCACTTTCCAAAACTGAATCAAGAAGAAATAGAGAATTTGAGCAGATGAATCGCCACCAAGGAGATCAAAACAGTAATAAAAAACCTCCCCAAAACAAAAATCCAGTGCCAGACAGCTTCTCTGGTGAATTCTACCAAACATTCAAAGAAAACTTAATGTCTATCCTTCTCAAGCTCATCCAAATAACTGAAGAGGAGGGGAAGCTTCCTAACTCATTCTACGAGGCCAACATTACCCTGATACCAGAACCAGATAAGGACAACACAAAAAAAAGAAAATTACAGGCCAACATCACTGATGAACAGAGATCCAAAAATCCTCAACAAAGAGCTAGCAAATCAAATACAATACATTCAAAAGATGATACACCATGATCAAGTGGGATTTATTCCAGGGATGCAGGGATGGTTCAACATCCACAAATCAATCAACGTGATACACCACATTAACAAAATAAAGAATAAAAATCACATGATCATCTCAATAGATGCAGAGAAAGCACTTGAAAAGATACAGCATCCGTTTATGAAAAAAACTCTGAATAAAATGGGTATATAAGGAAAATACCTTAACATAATAAAGGCCATATATGGCAAACCCACAGCTAACATCATATTCAAGGATGAAAAACTGAAAGCTATCCTTTTAAGAACAGTAACCAGGGGGCTGGCCCAGTGGTGCAGCAGTTAAGTTCACACGTTCCACTTCTCAGTGGCCCAGGGTTTGCCGGTTCAGATCCCAGGTGCGGACATGGCACTGCTTGGCACGCCATGCTGTGGTAGGCATCCCACGTATAAAGTAGAGGAAGATGGGCATGATGTTAGCTCAGGGCCAGTCTTCCTCAGCAAAAAGAGGAGGACTGGCAGTAGTTAGCTCAGGGCTAATCTTCCTCAAAAAAATATATATATAAGAACAGTAACCAGACAAGGATGCCCACTGTCACCACTCTTATTCAACATAGTATTGGAAGTCCTAGCCAGAGCAATTAGGCAAGAAAAAGAAATAAAAGTGATCCAAATCGAAAGGAAGAAGTAAAACTCTCACTATTTGCAGATGACATGATTCTATATATAGAAAACCCTAAAGAATACACCAAAAAAACTATTAGAAATAATAAATGAATACAGTAAAGTTGCAGGATACAAAACCAACATACGAAAATCAGTTGCATTTCTATACACTAACAATGAAGTAGCAGAAAGAGAAATTAAGAATACGATCACATTTACAATCATGATAAAAAGAATAAAATACCTAGAAATAAATTTAACCAATGAGTAGAAACTATAAAACATTGTTGAAAGAAACTGAAGAAGACTCAAAGTAATGGAAAGCTATTCCTGCTCTTAGATTGGAAGAATTAACATCGTTAAAATGTCCATTCTTCCTAAAGCAGTCTACAGATTCAATGCAATCCCTATCAAAGTTCCAATGATACTTTTCACAGAAATAGAACAAACAATCCTAAAATTTATATGAAACAACAAAAGACCCTGGATACCCAAAGGAATCTTGAGGAAAAATTAACAAGCTGGAGGTCTCATACTCTGATTTTAAAATATACTACAAACCTATAGCAATCAAAACTGCATGGTATTGGCAGAAAAACAGACATACAGATCAACAATATGGATTCAAGAGCCCAGAAATAAACCCACACATCTATGGATAGCTAATTTCTGACAAAGGAGTCAAGAACATACAGTGGAGAAAGGACAATTTCTTCAATAAGTGGTGTTGGGAAAACTGGACAGTTACATGAAAAATAATGAAAGTAGAAGGGCCAGCCCAGTGGCACAGCAGTTAAGTTCACATGCTCCATTTTGGCAGCCCAGGGTTTGCTGGTTTGGATCCCAGGTGTGGACCTACTCACCGCTTATGAAGCCATGCTGTGGCAGGCGTCCCATGTATAAAGTAGAGGAAGATGGACATGGATGTTACCTCAGGGTCAATCTTCCTCAGCAAAAAGAGGAGGATTGGTGGCAGATGTTAGCTCAAGGCTAATCTTCCTCAAAAAAATAAATAAATAAATAAATAAAATTTAAAAATAAAATAAAATAATTTTAAAAAGATGAAAGTAGATCATTATCTTACACTATACACAAAAATTAACTCAAAATGGATTAAAGACTTGAACATAAGACATGAAAACATAAAACATAGAAGAAAACATAGGCAGTACACTCTTCAATATCAGTCTTAGCAGCATATTTTCAAACACCATGTCTCACCTGCAAGGGAAACAAAAGAAAAAATAAACAAATTGGACTACATCAAACTAAAATTCCTCTTCACAACAAAGGAAACCATCAGCAAAATGAAAATACAATCTAACAATTGGGAGAAGATATTTGCAAATCATATATCTGATAAGGGGTTAATATCCAAAATATACAAAGAGCACATACATCTCCACACAAAAAAGAAAAAAACCCCTAACAACTCAATTAAAAAATGGACAAAGGAGAGTGATGTCAGCAACATGGCAGAGTGAGCAGTCTTCTTGGTCTCTACCCCTTCAAATCTACAACTAAGTGGACATTCATCAGCCAACAAAGGATATCCACACAGCATCTCAGGACGCCTGAGAGACCCGTGCTGCTATACATTGGAAGGTGGATGGACTTCACCCCAGGAGGAGGTGGAGATAGCTGAAAACTCTCCAACCCCCCACACCCAGTCAGCATAGTACCTGCAAGGGACTTTCTTCCAGTGGACTCCCCCATAGCATCTCCATGCACCAAGGGCAGGCATGTGTGCACACCGGTGGAGCGACTGTGGAAACAGGTGACTACAGCCCTACCTAAGCCCCCCACAGTTGCCCCTAAGCCCAGGGGGAAAATCAATGGTCCCACAGCACCCGCCGAGGCAAGCCTCTACTCAGCATTGGTGGAGAGGCCCCGTCCAGCATTCAGAATGCTGGGAGGCTCCAGGACAGGAGGATCCCGGGCAGCGCAGGAGCCTGCCAGCTGCCTCTGACTCACAGGCTCTGGTAGTGTCCCAGAGGGGGCAAGAGACACCCAGTGAGCCCATGTGAGTTGGTGGGGGCAGGTTGGAGCCCCAGAGGCCCTGCTCTGCAGTCCAGGGGAAAAATCCACGGTCCCACAGCAGCCTCAGGGCAAGCGTCTATTGGCATTAGCAGAGAGGCTCTGCCCAGCATTCAGAATGCTGGGAGGCCCTGGGACAGGAGGATCCCAGATGGTACAGCAGCCCACCAGCTGCCTCTAACTCACAGACTCTGGCAGAGTCCCAGAGGGGGCAAGGGACACCCAGTGATCCCATGGGACTGGGCGGGGGTAGGTTGGTGCCCCAACGGCCCTGTGCTG
This sequence comes from Equus przewalskii, assembly GCF_037783145.1. NCBI lineage: Eukaryota > Metazoa > Chordata > Mammalia > Perissodactyla > Equidae > Equus > Equus przewalskii. The sequence goes on from NC_091845.1 coordinate 4,353,131, forward strand.
TGGTCCAGGGGGAAAATCCACAGTCCCACAGCAACCCTGGGGCAAGCCTCTACTCTGCATTAGTGGAGAGGCTCTGCCCAGCATTCAGAATGCTGGGAGGCCCCGGGACAGGAGGATCCAGGGTGGTGCACCAGCCTGCCAGCTGCCTCTGATTCACGGTCTCCTGCTGTGGCCCAGAGGGCTCAAGGGGCACCCAGTGAGCCCGTGTGAGTGGGCAGTGGCAGGGTGGAGTCCCAGCATGTCTGTTTTGTGGTCCAGGGGGAAAATCCTCAGTCCCACAGCAGCCACAGTGAAAGCTTCTGTGCAGCGTTAGTGGAGAGGCCCCATCCAGCACTCACAAGGCTGGAAGGCACTGAGGCAGCAGTAGCACAGCTGGGTTTGCTAACCACAGACTGCAGTAGATACCCGTAGCTCTGCTGTGGCCCATAGTGGACAAGTGAGATCTTGCAGGCCCTGATGGTGACAGAGCTGCGAACCCAGGTGAACCTGCTCCTGGTCACTGTGGAAGCCCATAACACTGCTGCAGACCCTAAGGAGGGAGCACATCTAGGTGGTCAGTGACAGTAGGCACCAGCAACATGAGGACCCCTTGCGACTGTCCCCACAGCTGATGAGAGACCCCACAGGACCACTGTGACTACAAGGAGGGGCCCAGGTCTGGTCAGCAACAGCTGACAGGGTTCCTGGTTGGTTCAGATTAAACAGCTGATCCCCCCACACACACTCCAGTAGAAGTAGGTGGAAGCAGTAACTAAACTCTATCTCTATGCGGAGGCACAAATCCACGCCATCCAGCAGTATGAAAAAATATATTAAATCTCAGGAACAGAAGATAAATGACAAATACCCAGAAAACAATCCCAAAGACAATGAAATCTATAACCTAAATGACAATGAATTCAAAATGGCCATCATTAAAAAACTGAATGAGTTAAAAGAGAATACAGATAGACAACTCAACGAGTTCAGGAACTATGTCACAAAAGAGCTTGACTCTATAAAGAAGAACCAATCAGAAATATTGGAGATGAAGAACACAATGGAGGAGATTAAGAAAAATCTGGACTCTCTGAACAGTAGGGTCGATAATATGGAGGACATAATTAGCCATTTGGAGGATAGGAATATAGAAATGCTGCAGATAGAGGAGGAGAGAGAACTAAGACTAAAAAGAAATGAAGAAACTCTCCAAGAATTATCCGACTCAATTAGGAGATGCAACATAAGGATTATAGGTATCCCACAGGGACAAGAGAAGGAGAAGGGGGAGAAAGCCTGTTCAAAGAAATAATGGCTGAGAATTTTCCAAACCTGGGGAGAGAGATGGAACTCCATGAGACAGAAGCCAGTAGATCTCCAAACTTTATCAATGTATAAAGACCAACCCCAAGGCATATAGGAGTGAAGCTTGCAAAAGTCAATGACAAAGAGAAAATACTAAGGGCAGCAAGGCAGAAGAAAATAACCTACAAAGGAACCCCCATAAGGCAGTCAGCAGATTTCTCAGCAGATACCTTACAGGCTAGAAGAGAGTGGAATGAAATATTCAAAACTCTGAAGGACAAAAACTTTCAGCGAAGAATACTGTATCCAGTGAAAATATCCTTCAAATATGATGGAGAAATAAAAACTTTCCCAGATAAATAAAAGTAAAGGGAGGTCATTGGTACAAAACCTCCCCTACAAGAAATGCTCAGGAAGACCCTCATACCTGTAATATAAAAAAAAGGAAAGAGGTTACAAAACCCACAGCTAAGGAGATAAGTAGAAAGACAAAATCAGAAAGTAGCAGCTCCCCATCAGAACAGATTAGCAAAAGTTAAGTATAACATTAAAGATAAAAGGAAGGGAAACACCAAGAATAAATATAATCTTGTCATTTTAACCACAAACTCACAACACAAGAAGGAAGAGAAAAAAAATCTGACAATAACAACCTAGAAGGGGAAGAGGAAAGGGATGGAACGTCTTAATCTAAGGAAATAAGAGGCTATCAGAAAATGGACTATCTCATCTATGAGATGCTTTATACAAACCACTTGGTAACTGCTAAACAAATAACAAGAATAAAGACACAAATTACAAATAACAAGAAAGCCAATGTAGAAATCTACCTACCAGAATTAGTAGTCCAAAAATCATGGGGTGGAAAACAAAGGAAATGCAAGAGAACCAGAAAACAAGTGATAAAATGGCAGCGGTAGGCCCCCACATTTCAATAATCACTCTAAATGTAAATGGATTGAACTCTCCAGTTAAATGAAACAGAGTGGCAGGATGGAGTAAAGAACAAGACTCAACAATATGCTGCCTCCAGGAAACACACCTCAGCCCCAAAGACAAACACAGACTCAGAGTGAAGGGATGGAAGACAATACTCCAAGCTAATAATGAACATAAGAAAGCAGGTGTCGCCATAATTATATCAGACAAAGTAGACTGCAAAGCAAAACAGATAAAGAAAGACAAAGAGGGGCAGTTTATAATGATGAAAGGGACGTTTAATCAAGATGACATAACACTTATAAATATATACACACCCAACACAGGAGCACCAAAATTTGTAAAGCAACTGTTAACAAAACTAAAAGGAGACATCAACAACTATACAGTAAGAGTAGGGGACCTCAGTACCCCATTAACACCAACGGATAGATCATCCAGACAGAAAGTCAAAGAAGAAATTATAGAATTAAATGAAAAATTAGACCAGATGGACTTAATAGATATATATAGAACACTCCATCCAAAAACAGCAGGTTACACATTCTCCTCAAGTGCGCATGGAACATTCTCAAGGATAGACCATATCTTGGGAAACAAAGCAAGCCTCAATAAATTCAAGAGGGTTGAAATAATATCAAGCATCTTTTCTGATCATAATGCTATGAAACTAGAAATCAACTACAAGAATAAAGCTGGGAAAGGGGCAAAAATGTGGAGAGTAAATAACATGCTACTGAACAAACAATGGATTATTGAAGAATTTAAAGAAGAAATCAAATATTCTCTGGAGGCAAATGAAAATGAAAACATGCCATACCAACTCATTTGGGATGCAGCAAAAGTGGTCCTAAGGCAAATTCATTGCAATACAGGCTCACCTAAATAAACAAGAAAAATCTCAGATAAGCAATCTCAAACGACACCTAACAGAATTAGAAAAAGAAGACCAAACAAAGCCCACAGTCAGTAGAAGGAGGGAAATAATAAAAATTAGAGCAGAAATAAGATATATTGAAACAAAAAAGACAGTAGAAAGGATCAATGAAACAAAGAGTTGGTTCTTAGAAAAACTTAACAAAATAGACAAACCCTTAGCCAGACTCACCAAGAAAAAAAGAGAGAAGACTCAAATAAATTAAACTAGAAATGAGAGGAGAAATCACAACGGATACCAAAGAAATACAAAGGATCATAAGAGAATACTATGAAAAACTATATGCCCACAAACTGGACAACCTAGAAGAAATGGATAAATTCTTAGACTCTTACAACCTCCCAAAACTGAAGCAGGAAGAAATAGAGAATCTGAATAGACCAATCACAAGTAATGAAATAGAAACAGTAATCAAAAAACTCCCCCAAAATAAAAGTCCAGAACCAGACAGCTTCTCTGGAGAATTCTACCAAATATTCAAAGAAGATTTAATACCTATCCTTCTCAAACTATTCCAGAAAATTGAGGAAGATAGAGCACTCCCTAACACATTCTATGAAGCAAACATCACCCTGATCCCAAAACCTGACAAGGACAACACAAAGAAGGAAAACTACAGGCCAATATCACTGAGGAACATAGATGCAAAAATCCTCAACAAAATTCTGGCAAACTGAATCCAGCAATACATCAAAAAGATTATACACCATGATCAAGTGGGATTTATACCAGGGACACAGGGATGGTTCAACATCTGCAAGTAAATTAATGTGATACACTACATTAACAAAATGAGAAACAAAAACCACATGATCATCTCAATAGATGCAGAGAAAGTATCCGACGAGATCCAACAGCCATTTATGATAAAAACTCTCAATAAAATGGGTATAGAAGGAAAGTACCTCAACATAATAAAGGCCACATATGACAAACCCACAGCCAACATAATACTCAATGGGTAAAAAATGAAAGTCATCCCTCTGAGAACAGGAACAAGACAAGGGTGTCCACTCTCACCACTCTTATTCAACATAGTACTGGAGGTTTTGGCCAGAGCAATTCGGCAAGAAAAAGAAATAAAAGGAATCCAAATAGGCAATGAAGAAGTGAAACTCCCGCTGTTTGCAGATGACATGATTTTATAAATAGAAAACCCCAAAGAATCCATAGGAAAGCTATTGGAAATAATCAGCTGCTACAGCAAAGTTGCAGGGTATAATATTAACATACATAAATCAGTAGCATTTCTATACTCTAACAATGAACTAACAGAAAAGGAACTCAGGAACTCAATCCCATTCACAATCGCAACAAAAAGAATAAAATACCTTGGGGTAAATTTAACCAAGGAAGTGAAAGACCTATACAACAAAAACTACAAAGAAATGGAAACTGAAAGAAATAGATGACGACATAAAGAGATGGAAAGACATTCCATGCACATGGAGTGGAAGAATAAACATAGTTAAAATGTCCACGCTACCTAAATCAATCTACAGATTCAATGCTATCCCAATCAGAATCCCAATGACCTTCTTTACAGAAATTGAACAAAGAATCCTAAAATTCATGTGGGGCAACAAAAGACCCAGAATTGCTAAAGCAATCCTGAGAAAGAAGAACAAAGCTGCAGGCATCACAATCCCTGACTTCAAAACATACTACAAAGCTTCAGTAATCAAAACAGCGTGGTACTGGTACAAAAACAGGTCCACAGATCAATGGAACAGAATTAAAAGCCCAGAAATAAAACCAAACATCTATGGACAGCTAATCTTCGACAAAGCAGCTGAGGGCCTACAATGGAGGAAAGAAAGTCTCTTCAACAAATGGTGCTGGGAAAACTGGAAAGCCACATGTAAAAGAATGAAAATTGACCATTCTTTTTCACCATTCACAAAAATAAACTCAAAATGGATCAAAGACCTAAAGATTAGGCCTGAAACAATAAGTCTTCTAGAAGAGAATATTGGCAGTACACTCTTTGACATCAACTTCAAAAGAATCTTTTCAGACACCATAACCCCTCACATGAGGGAAACAATAGAAAGAATAAACAAATGGGACTTCATCAGACTAAAGAGCTTCTTCAAGGCAAGGGAAAACAGGATTGAAACAAAAAAACACAGCCCACTAGTTGGGAAAAAATATTTACAAGTTATTTATCTGACAAAGGGTTAATCTCCATAATATATAAAGAACTCACACAGCTCAATAACAAAAAATCAAACGACCCAATCAAAAATGGGCAGGGGACATGAACAGACATTTCTCCAAAGAAGATATATGGATGGCCAATAGACACATGAAAAGATGCTCATCATCACTAATCATCAGGGAAATGCAAATCAAAACTACACGAAGATATCACCTTACACCTGTTAGAATGGCAGAAATATCCAAAACCAAGAGTGACAAATGTTGGAGAGGCTGTGGAGAAAAAGGAACCCTCATACACTGTTGGTGGAAATGCAAACTGGTGCAGCCACTATGGAAAACAGTATGGAGATTTCTTAAAAATTTAAAAATAGAAATACCTTATGACCCAGCCATCCCACTACTGGGTATCTATCCTAAGAACCTGAAATCAGCAATTCCAAAAGTCCCATGCACCCCTATGTTCATCACAGCATTATTCACAATAGCCAAGACATGGAACCAACCTACGTGCTCAGCAACTGACGATTTAACAAAGAAGATATGGTATATATATACAATGGAATACTATTCATCCATAAAAAAGGACAAAGTCGTCCCATTCACAACAACACGGATAGACCTTGAGTGTATTATGTTGAGTGAAATAAGCCAGACAGAGAAAGACGAACTCTGTATGACTCCACTCATAGGTGGTAGTTAACATATAGACAAAGAGAACTGATCGGTGGTTACCAGGGGGAAGGGGGTGTGGGGGGAGGGCACAAAGGGTGAAGTGGTGCACCTACATCATGACTAACAATAATGTTCAACTGAAATTTCACAAGGTTGTAAACTATCATAATCTTAATAAAACGTTTTTTAAAAAAATGCACAAAAGACCTGAACAGACACTTTCCCAAAGAAGATATACAGATGGGTAACAGGCACGTGAAAAGATGTTCAACATCACTAGTTATTAGGGAAATGCACGTCAAAGCTACAATGACATATCACCTCACACCCATCAGAATAGCTATAATTAACAAGACAAGAAATAGCAAATGTTGGAGAGGATGTGAAGAAAAGGGAACTCTCACACTGCTGGTGGGAATGCAAACTGGTGCAACCACTATGGAAAACAGTATGGAGAGTCCTCAAAAAATTAAGAATAGAACTGCCATATGATCCAGCTATTCCATTGCTGGATATTTATCTAAAGAACATGAAAACACAAATGTGTAAAGATATATGCACCTTTATGTTCATTGCAGCATTATTCACAATAGCCAAGACATGGAAGCAACCTAGTTGCCCATCAAGGGATGAATGGATAAAGAAGATGTGGTATATATACACAATGGAATACTACTCAGTCGTAAAAAAGGATAAAATCTGGCCATTTGTGACAACATGGACAGACCGTAAGGGTATTGTGCTAAGTGAGGTAAGTCAGAGGGAGAAAATCAAATACTGTATGATCTCACTCATAAATAGAAGATCAAAACAACAACAAACAAATATATAGAGACAGATATTTGGTTTGGTGGTTACCAGCGGGGAAAGTGGAGGGAGGAGGGTGAAAGGGGTAATTAGGCACATGTGTGTGGTGATGAATTGTAATTAGTCTTTGGGTGGTGAACATGATGTACTCTATACAGAAATCAAAATATATTGATGTACACCTGAAATTTTAAAAATAAATATATATAAAATAAAAATATTTTTAAAAAGAAATTAAGAAAACAATCCCATTCACAATTGCATCAAAAGGAATAAAATACCTAGGAATAAATTTAACCAAGGAGCTGAAAGACCTGTACTCTGAAAACTATAAGATATGGGTGAAAGAAATAGAAGGTGACACAAAAGGTGAAAGAAGATGAAATCTTGCCATTTGTGATGACATGGACAGACCTTAAGGGTATCATGCTAAGTGAAATAAGTCAGATGGAGAAAATCAAATACTATATGGTCTCACTTATAAGTAGGAGATAAAAACAACAACAACAAACAAATACATAAATACACAGATTAGATTGGAGGTTACCAGAGAGGAAGGGGTGAAAGGGGATGGCAGAAGTGGTAACAGGACACATCTGTATGGTGATGGATTATAATTAGTCTTTGTGTGGCGGACATGACATAGTCTACACAGAAATCAAAATATAATGATGTACACCCAAAATTTATACAATGTTACAAACCAATGTTACCTCAATAGAAAAAAATTAAGTAGAAACTGTCTAAAACAACTTTGTCTGGCCTCTGGAAAACAGTCAAAGGTTTACAGCAACCAAATAAACACCCAATCAAGAAAAAGCTATCTTCAAGTGTTAGGAAAGTTTTGTGACATTTTTATTCACCTTTGCCCCAACTCCACCTGGTGGCATGATAGCAGCCTTGTTCTTGAAGTGGAGACAGCCTGGCCCCCCAGTTACTTTCCTTGAACTGGAGGGATCAGAGACTTGATTTGCAAATTATTGTGTCCATGTGTTCTAACCTGTCTGAGGGACACCTGAAGGATGGATCCAAGGCACGCGTTCTGCTTTGTCTAGCATGGAACTCGGGTGGGAAAAGTGATGGGCACTGTTTGAAAGAGCTGCTAGTCAACTACAGACTCACAGAAGCCTGAGGCAAGAGATTTTGAATGGAGACGTACAATTGATCATGGAAAGCATGGGGGAGAAGCTGGGGTGAGATTCTTTGGGAAATTACAACATTCAGGGATTTTAGAAAACCATGAACATGGCAAGGCAAAGATGCAAGCTCAGAAAAGACTTGAGAAGGCCTTCTGCTTTCACCTTAAGATGATCTCTGGGCTTAGGAAAAGCTAGCTAAATGTTGAATGACTACCCCAGCACATTCTGCTGAGACATTCTGCAATGACTGGAGATCCTAGCATTCAAAAAAACCTCTGTGAAAACATTAGCTGTACATGAGCTGCAGGAACAGAGACTTAAGGGATACTGTGTGACAAGGAATAGTCTTTGCAGAAATAGTTGGGGAAAGTCTCCAGACAAAAGAACTACTATGGTATTCAACATTAAAAAAGAAAAAAACCCTGGGGAAGGGAGAAGAATCAGATTTCCACATCATATTAGTCAAATTCTTCATTTTCAACAACAACAAAAGGTCACAAGGCATAAAAAGAAAAGAGAAAACATGGCCCCTGCAAAGGAACAAAAAAAGTTTACAGAAACTATACTTGAGGAAACCCCAAAGTAGACTCATTAGACAAAGACTTTAAAACAATTGTCTTATTTGTCTAATGGTCAAAGTAAAAGACTAACAAAACTGAAGGAAATCAGAAAAACAATGTATGAACAAATGAGCTTATCAACAAAGAGACAGAAAATATGAAAAGGGACAAACAAATTCTAGAGATAAAACGTAAAATAACTGAAATGAAAAATTCACTAGAGAAGTTCAACCTCAGATTTCAGCAGGCAGAAGAAGGAATCAGCAAACATAAACACAGGACAATTGAAATTATATCAGGGAACAAAAACAAAAAAGAATGAAGGAAGGTAAACAAAGCCTGAGGGAGTTGTGGAACACCGTCAGAACAGACAAACGTACACATTATGGAGTCCCAGAGGAGAAGATAGAAAAGGGCAGAAAGATTATTTGAGGACGTAATGACCTAAAACCTCCCAAATGAGATGAAATGCATGAATCCACAAATCCAAAAATTCAAAAACTCCACAAATGATAAACCCAGAAGATCCACACAAAGACACGTTATAATCAAACTGCTAAAAGACGAAGAGAAAGAGGGAATCTTGAAAGCAGCATGAGAGAAACAGTTCCTCTCGGACAAGGGATCCTCAAAAAGGTTATTAGTCAACTTTTCATCAGAAATCTTGACAACTAGAAGGCAGTAGTATGATATGTTTATAGTGCTAAAAGACAAGAAACCTGTCAATTACACATTCTATATCTAGCAAAACTGACCTTCAAAAACAAGGCACAATAACAACACCCTCAGATAAACAAAAGCTGAGGTAATTCGTTACCACTAAACCTGCCCTATAAAAAATGCTAATGGAAGTCCTTCAGGTTTAAATAAAATGATGCTAGACAGTAACTCAAAGCTATATGAAGACATACAGATATCTGGAAAGGTTAAATACACAGACAAATATAAAAACTGGTATTATCGTAATTTTGGTTTGTAACTCCACTTTTAATTTTGTAAAAAATTTAAAAGACAAATGCATAAAAATAATTATAAATCTGCTATTGGGCACACAAAGATGTAATTTGTGAAATCAATAACATAAAGGGGGGATGGAGCTGTATAGGACTAGAATTTTTGTATTCAATTGAAACTAAATTACTATCAATTGAAATTAAATTGTTGGTTACCTTAAGATGTTATATGTCATTTCTATAGTTATCACACACACACACGAAATCAATGGAATATACACATAAGGAGATGAGAAGGGACTCAAATTGTCCACTACAAAAAATTCAACTAAACATAAAAGAAAGCAGTGATAGAGGAAATGAGGAGCAAAAACCCCTATAAGACATATGGGAAAAAAATAAGAAAATAATAGCAGGAAAAAAATGGTTCTTTATCAGTTATTACTTTAAATGTAAATGGATTAAACTCTCCAATCAGAAGCAGTGATTGACAAGGAAAGGAAAGAGAAGGGAAGGAAATGGAAAATAAAAGAAGAAAGGAAAAGTTATACAGATTGGGGAGGAAGAAATACAACTGTCTTTGTTCATAGATGACTTGATTGTCTATGTAGAAAATCTGAAAGAATAAAAAAAACCCTCTTGGAACTAATAAGCAATTATAGCAAGGTTGCAGGATGGAAGCTTAATATACAAAAGTCAATTGCTTTCCTATATAGCAGGAATGAATAAGTGGAATTTGATATTAAAAACACAATATCATTTGCCTTTGCATCAAAAAAGTGAAATACTTAAGTATAAATCTAGCAAAATATGTACAAGATCTATATGAGGAAACATCAAAACTCTGATGAAACAAAGAACTAAATAAATAGAGAGATATTCCATTTTCATGAATAGGAAGACTCAATATTGTCAAGATGTCAGTTCTTGCCATATTGATCTACAGATTCAATTCAATCCCAGTCAAAATCCTAGAAAGTTATACTGTTGATTTTGACAGATTGACTCTAAAATTTATATTGAGAGGCAAAAACTAGAATAACAAACATAATACTGAAGGAAAAAATAGAACTGACATAATTCAATTTCAAGAGCTATTATAAACCTACAGTAATTAAGACACTGTAATATCAGCAAAAGAATTGACAGATAGATCAATAGAACAGAACAGAGAGTCCAAAAATAGACCCATACTAATATAGTCAGCTGATCTTTGACAAAAGTAAAGTCAATACAATGGAGAAAAGATAGCATTTTCAACAAATGGTGCTGGAAGAACAGGACATCCACACGCAAAAAAAAAAAGAGTAACTAGATATAAACTCTACACTCTTCGCAAAAATTAATTCAAAATGGATTATAAGCCTAAATGTAAAATGCGAAACTGTAAATATAAATGGAAACATATAGTATGTGGCTTTTTTTGGCCTGGCTTCTTTCACTTACTTTCAAGGTTCATCTTACTTGTTTTCAAGGTTCATCCACATTGTTACATGTATTAGTACTTCATTCCTTTCTACGGCTGAGTAATATTCCATGGTATGTATACACTATATTTTGTTTATCCATTAATCAATTGGTGAACGTTTGAGTTGTTTCTACCTCTTGGCTATTGTTAATGATGCTGATATAAATATTTCTTTATAAGTATTGTTTGAACATCTGTTTTCAGTTTGGGGTGACTAAGTCCAGGAGTGAAATTGCTGGGTCATATAGTAAGTCTATGTTTAATGTTTTTTAGAACTGAAAAACATCTACACAGTGGCTGTACCTTTTACATTCACACTAGTGACGTGTCAGCATTCCAATTTCTCCATATCCCCACCAACCGTCGTTATTTTTCCTTTTTTTATTATACTCATATTAGAGAGTGGAAAGAATTGTATCATTCTGGTTTTTATAGATCTTTCCTTAATGACTAATAATAAGAGCATCTATTCCTGTACTATTCACTACAAAAGATATCTGCATATATTCTTTGGAGAAATGTCTATTCAGTTCCTTTCCCCACTTTTGAATTAGATTGTCTTTTTGTTGTCAAGCTGTAAGAGTTCTTTATGTATTCTGGCTACTAATTATTTATCATAGATATAATTTACCAAATTTTCTCCAATTCCATGGGTTGCCTTCTCACTTTCTCAATAGTTTCTTTTGATCCACAAAATGTTTAATTTTGCTGAAGTCAAATTTATCCCTGTTACCTTTGTTCCTCGTGCTTTGGTGTTGTATCTAAGAATCCATTGCCAAATCCAAGGTCATAAGAATTTACCACCATGTTTTTCTTTTAAGAGTTGCATTAGTTTTAGCTTTTACATTTAGCTCTTTGATCCACTTTGAGTTAATATTTACATATGGTGTGAGGTTAAGGTCCAAATTCATTCTTTTGCATATGGTTATCCAGATGTCCCAGCACCATTTGTTTAAGAGGCTATTCTTGAGTACACTTGACACCTTTATCAAAATAATTGATGATAGATAGTCATATGTTTATTTCTTAACTCTCAATTCTCTTCCATTGATTTCCATGTCTCTCCTTGTGCCAGCACCAAATGTTTTGATTATTGAAGCTTTGTAAACATATTAATTTCAGAGAAAGCTGAATTCAGAGCAAGAAAAATTATTAGCAATAAAGAGGAACATTACAAAATGATAAAAGGTCAATTCCCTAAAAAGACATAACATTCCTTGAAGTATGTACCTAACAATAGAGCATCAAAATACATGAGGAAAAAACTTACAAAACAACAATAAGAAATAGATCAAAATGTAAAAAAGAAAAACTTGAAAAACTTCTGGAAGATAGAAAATCTAGGTGACTTGGGTTTGGCAATGAGATTTTAGATAAAATACCAAAAGTATGATCCATGAAAGAAAAAAAATGGTAAGGTGGACTTTATTAAAATTAAAGACTAATGCTCTGTAAAAGTCACTGCTAAGAGAATGAAAAGACAAGCCAAAAACCAGGAAAAATATTTCTTTGCAAAACACATATCTGATACGAGACATATCCAAACTACGCACTCAAAAAAAAAGAACCTTTTAGATTCAGCAATGAGAAGACAACCCAGTTAAACAATGGGCAAAAAGGAAGTGAGTACATCAGCAAAAAAGGTTGTGTAAATAGCTTTAAGGTCTTGTCCATTCACAGAAATGATGAAAAATCAAGAAAAAATCATCAAAGTCAACTTATCTGAACTCTGTAAAATAGTCAGAGGTTTACAGCAACCAAACAAAAACTGAATCAAGAAAAAGGCAACTTAAAACAATAGAAAAGATTTTCAGGGCCTTTACTTGCCATTTAACTTTTCCCATTCCCCTCCCAAGCTCAGTGGTGGTGCTTTAGTTGGCAGCCCATGTTCCTAGGAGGAGACCCAGTTTCCTGGTTCTGGTGGGATCAGAGCAGACTTTCCTCTCAAAAAAATTGTTTTTGTCTGCTTTGACTTGCCTGGGTTCTGCCTGAAGGATAGCAAGGTTGATACCTTTGTTTCACCTTACTCAGAACTCACTCAGCAAGGAAAAGCACTGGGAACTCTTAAAAACATTGTAAGGCAAATAAACAACCTGGAGTAAAATATTACAAGTGAAGCAAACAATAGAGCACCAAAATCTTAGGAGGAAAATCTGGGACAAGAGTTTCTTTGGGAAAGGAGGGCATTTGTATAATGAGGAATTTAGTAATCAACATACATGCCCACGGCAGGATGCATGCTCAGTGAAGACCTGAAAAGACCTTAAATTTTCACCTCCAGCTGATTGCTAGGCCAAGCACAAGCAGAAATAGAAGGCTTAGGTAGAGTTGTAAATGGCTTGGCTAAGTAGTGAATGGTTGTTTCAAAACAGAGTCAGTTGGCAAAAAATTGACTTTCTTTTCCTCCTACTGAAAAACAGAAGAAAGGCTTCTAATATATGTGCAACTGAAAAGTTTCAACGAAAACAAAGCTATACCTAAATTAAAAATGTGTCTGCTAGAGAAAATATGCCAGCAGAGGAATAACTCAGCAAGCACCACAAAAAGCCACCAGACTGCAGCATTACGGAAAGAAAACAATTCTCCAGAAACCAAACATAAAGTCATGGAAGACTGCGATCTAACTGATAAAGGATTAAAAATACCCGGCATGAAGAAACTTGATTAGCTACAAGAAAACTCAGAAAGGCAATTCATTGAGCTCAGGACTAAAATCAATGAACAGAAGGAATACCTTACCAAAGAGACTGAAACTTTAAAAAAAAAAACAAATAGAAATTCTGGAGTTGAAAAACTGAATAAATGATATGAAGAATGCATTAGAAAACATTAGAAATAGAGCATATCATATGGAAGAGAGAACTAGTGAGCTCAAGGATAGAAATCTAGAAATGATGCAGTTAGAAAAAGAGAGAGAATTAAGACTTAGAAAAATGTAGAAATTCTACAAGAATTATCTGACTTCATTAGAAAGGGCAACATAAGAGTAAGGGGTATCCCAGAAGGTGAAGAGAGGGAGAAGGGAGCAGAGAGCTCACTTAAAGAATAATAGCGGAGAACTTCCCTAATCTGGGGAAGGCAAGGCAAATACAAATCCATGAGGCTAACAGGACACCTAATTATCCCAATGCAAAAAGACCATCTCCAATGGATTAAAGAACAAGACCCAACAATAGGCTGCCTCCAGGAAACATATCTCAGCTCCAAGGACGAACATAGGCTCGGAGTGAAGAGATGGAACATGATACTCCAAGCTAATGGCAAACAAAAGAAAGCAGGTGTCGCAATACTTATCTCAGACAAAGTAATTAATTTCTAGCTTCAAGATAAGACAAGTAAAGAGAGACAAAGGGGCAGTACATAATGATTAAAGGGATACTCCACCAAGAAGAAATAACACATAAATATCTACGCACCCAACACAGGAGCACCAAAGAACATAAAGCAACTATTAACAAACCTAAAAGAAGATATTAACAATAGCACAATAATAGTATGGGATCTCAACACTCCACTCACATCAGTGGATAGATAATCCAGACAGAAAACCAACAAGGAAACAGTGGAATTAAATGAAAAGCTAGACCAGTTGGACTTAATAGGCATATATAGAACACTCCATCCAAAAACAGAAGAATACAAGTTCTTCTCAATTGTGCATGGAACATTCTCAAGGATAGACCATATGTTGGGAAATAAAGCAAGTCTCACTAAATTTAAGATTGAAGTAATAACAAGCATCTTTTCCAATCACAAGGCTATGAAGCTAGAAGTTAATTACAAGAAAAAAGCTGAGAAACGACAAAGATGTGGAGATTAAACAACAGTCTTTTGAACAACCAATGGATCATTGAAGAAATTAAAGGAGAAATCAAAAAATATCTGGAGACAAATGAAAATGAAAACATGCCATACCAACTCATGGGATACAGCAAAAGCCATCTTAAGAGGGAAATTCATCACAATACAGGCTCACCTTAACAAACAAGAAAAATCTCAAATAAGCAATCTCAAACTACACCTGACTGAACTAGAAAAAGAAGAACAAACAAGGCCCAAAGTCAGCAGAAGGAGAGAAATAATAAAAATCAGAGCAGAAATAAATGCTCTTCAAGCAAAAAAAAAGGCATTAGAAAGGACCAATGAAACAAAGAGCTGGTTCTTTGAGAAGATAAATAAAATTGGCAAACCCCTAGCTAGACTGACAAAGAAAAAAAGAAAGACAGCTCAGACAAATAAAATTAAAAATGAAAGAGGAGAAATAACAGTGAATACCACAGCAATACAAAGGATTATAAGAGAATACTACGAAAAGCTATATGCCAACAAAATGGACCATCTAGAGTAAATGGATAAATTCTTAGACTCTTATAACCTCGCGAAGCTGGATCAAGAAGAAACAGACAATCTGAATAGACCAATCACAAAGAAAGAGATTGAAACAGTAATCAAAAGCATCCCAAAGAATAAAACCTCAGGACCAGACAGCTTCTCTGGGGAATTCTACCAAACTTTCAGAGAGGATTTAATACCTATCCTTCTCAAGCTATTCCAAAAAATTAGGGAAGATGGAATGCTTCCTAACACATTCTATGAGGCCAACATCAGTCTGATACCAAAGCCTGACAAGGACAGCACAAAAAAGGAAAAATACACGCCAATGTCGCTGATGAACATAGATGCAAAAATCCTCAACAAAATTTTGGCAACTCGAATTCAGCAATATATCAAAAGGATCATACATCATGGTCAAGTTGGATTTACACCAGGGACACAGGGATGGTTCAACATCCACAGATCAATCAATGTGATACACCACGTTAACAAAATGAGGAATAAAAACTTCACGATCATCTCAATAGATGCAGAGAAAGCATTTGACATGATCCAACAGCAATTTATGATTAAAAAAAAATCTTAACAAAATGGGGATAGAAGGAAATTACCTCAACATAATAAAGGGCATATATGAAAAAACCACAGCCAACATAATACTCAATGGGCAAAAATTGAACACCATCCCTCTGAGAACAGGAACAAGACAATGATGCCCACTATCACTGCTCTTCTTCAACATAGTACTGGAGGTTTTGGCCAGAGCAATTAGGCAGGAGAAAAGAATAAAAGGAATCCAAATAGGGAGTGAAGAAGTGAAACTCTTTCCGTTTGTGGATGACATGATCTTATATATAGAAAACCCTAAATAATCCACTGGAAAACTATTAGAAATAATTAACAACTACAGTAAAGTTGCAGGGTACAAAATCAACTTACAAAAATCAGTTGCTTTTCTATACTCCAATAACAAACTTACAGAAAGAGAACTCAAGAATACAATTCCATTTGCAATCACAGCTAAAATAATAAAGTACCTAGGAATAAATTTAACCAAGGAGGTGAGGACTTATACAACGAAAACTATAAGACATTACTGAAAGAAATAGAAGATGACATAAAGAGATGGAAAGAGATTCCATGCACATGGACTGGAAGAATAAACATAGTTAAAATGTCCATGCTACCCAAAGCAATCTACAGATTGAATGCAATCCCAGTCAGAATCCCAATGACATTCTTCACGGAAATAGAGCAAAATGGGGCAACCAAAGACCCTGAATTGCTAATGCAATCCTGAGAAAAAGAACAAAGCTATCACAATCCTGACTTCAAAATGTACTACAAAGCCATGGTGATCAAAACGTCATGGTATTGGTACAAAAACAGGCACACAGATCAACACAATAGAACTGAAAGCCCAGAAATAAGAATGCACATCTATGGACAGCTAATCTTCGACAAAGGTGCCAAGAACATGCAATGGAGAAAAGATAGTCTCTTCAATAAATGGTGTTGGGAAAACTGGACAGCCACAGGCAAGAGAATGAAGGTAGACCATTATTTCACACCATACACAAAAATAAACTCAAAATGCATCAAAGACTTGAAGATAAGTCCTGAAACTATAGAACTCCTGGAAGATAATATAGGTAGTACACTCTTTGACACTGAACTAAAAAGGATCTTTTCAAATACCATGTCTTCTCAGACAACGGAAACAAAAGAAAAAATAAACAAGTGGGAGTTCATCAGACTAAAGAGCTTCTGCAAGGCAAAAGAAACTAGAATCGAATCAAATCAAAGAGAGAACCCCTCAATTGGGAGAAAATATTTGCAAATCATATATCTGACAAGGGGTTAATCTCCATAATATATAAGGAACTCACACAACTGAACAATAAAAAGACAAACAACCTGATCAAAAAATGGGCAGAGGATGTGAACAAACATTTTTCCAAAGAAGATACACAGATGGCAAATAAACACATGAAAAGATGTTCAACATCACTAATTATCAGGGAAATGCAAATCAAAACCACACTAAGATACCACCTCACACCTGTTAAAATGGCTATAATCACTAAGACTAAAAATAACAAATGTTGGAGAGGATGTGGAGAGAAGGGAACCCTCATACACTGCTGGTGGGAATGCAAACTGGTGCAGCTACTATGGAAAACAGTATGGAGATTTCTCAAAAAACTAAAAATAGAAATACCATACTACCCAGCTATCCCACTACTGGGTCTCTACCAAGCAATTTGAAATCAACAATCCGAAGTAACATGTTTGTTGCAGCACTATTCACAATAGCCAAGACATGGAAACAATCCAAGTACCCATGGACTGATTATTTGATAAAGAAAATGTGGTGTATATATTGTATATATATATATGTATGTATACACACACACACACACACACACACACACACATACACACACACACAATGGAATTCTACTCAGACATGAAAAAGACAAAGTCATCCCATTTGCAACAGCATGGATGGACCTGGAGAGAATGATGCTAAGCGAAGTAAGCCAGACTGAGAAAGACACACACCACGTGATTTCACTCATATGTGGAATATAAACAAACACACAGACAAAGAAAATAGTTCAGTGGTTACCAGGGGAGGCGGGTGGGGACTGGCCACAGGGGATGAAGGGGAGCACTTATGTGGTGACAGACAAGAAATAACATACAACTGAAATTTCACAATGATGTGAATTATTATGAACTCAATTTAAAAAATGGAAATAAAAGACCATCTCCAAGACACATGATAATAAAACTCAAAAATCAGTGACTAAGAGGGGGTTGGCCCAGTGGCATAGCATTTAAGTTTGCACACTCTGCTTCAGTGGCCTGGGGTTTGCTGGTTTGGATCCCAGGTGTGGATGTACACACTGCTTATCAAGTCATGCTGTGGCAGACATCCCAGATATAAAATAGAGGAAGATAGGCATGGATGTTAGCTCAGGGCCAATCTTCCTTAGCAAACAAAAAAAGGAGGATTGGTGGCAGATGTTAGCTCATGGCTAATCTTCCTCCAAAAAAAATCAATGACAAATAAATAATATTAAAATAAGCCAGGAAGAAAAAGAAAACAACGTACAAAGGAATACCCATTAGGCTATCAGTAGATTTTTCAGCAGAAACCCCGCAGAGCAGGAAAGAGTGGAATGATGTATTCAAAATATTGAAAGGTCAAAACTGGCAGCCAAGAATACTTTATCCAGAAAAGTTATCTTTCAAATATGAAGGAGAAATAAAGGCTTTCCAAGACAGACAAAAGCTGAGGGAGTTCATCACCACTAGACCTGCTTTACAAGAAATGTTGAAAGGAGTCCTCCTACCTGAGACAAAAAGTCAAAAGTATACAAAGTTTTGAGCAAGGTGATAGACAGAACCAGAACCAGAAAATTGCAAATCCATATCAGAATGGGATAGTACACATTTCATTAGAACATAAAATTTAAAGGGAAGGGAAGCATTACAACCACTACAACTTGGTGACAAACTCATAGTGCAAGAAAAGATAGTTTGTGACAACAAAAATATGGAATGGAAAGAGGAAAAGGACAAAACCTTAAGAGGCAAATGAAGATAACAAGCTATCAGCAAAAAAAGACTACCTTATTTGTGAGAACTTTCATAGAAACCACATGGTAACCACAAAACAAAAATTCAGAACTGAGTCACAGAATATTAAAAAAAGAAGAAACTGAGAAACACATCACAAAAACCCACCAAACTGAAATCGTCGACAGAAACACAAGGAAAAAGCAGCAACAGAAATACAGAGCAACCAGGAAACAAAAATAAAATGGCAGCATTGTCCTCAAATATCAGCAATCACCCAAAATGTAAATGGATTGAATTCACCAATCAAAAGACGCAGAGTGGCTGGGTGGATTAAAAAACAAGACCCAACAATATGCTGCCTCCAGGAAACACATCTCAGCTCTGAAGACAAACATAGGCTAAGAGTGAAGGGATGGAAGCTGATACTCCAAGCAAATGGCAACCAAAGAAAGGGGGTGTAGTCATACTATATCAGACAAAATATACTTCAAGGCAAAAAAGATAACAAGAGACAAAGATAGACATTATATCATGTCTATCAAGAAGATATAACATTTATCAATATATATGCACCTAATAAGAACACCAAAGAATATAAAGCAGTTATTAACAGACTAAAGGGAGAAATTGACAGCAATACAATAATAGTAGGGGACTTTAATACAGCACTTACATCACTGGATAGGTCATCCAGACAGAAATCAACAAGGAAACGTTGGCGTTAAGTGAAACATTAGACCAGATGAACTTAATAGATATACATAGAACATTCTATCCAAAGGCAGCAGAATACACAGTCTTCTCAAGTGCACATGAAACATGCTCAAAGACAGACCATATGCTGGGAAATAAAACAAGCCTCAATAAGTTTGAGAAGATTGAAATCATGCCAAGCATCGTTTCCAACCACAATGCTATAAAACTAGAAATCAACCACAAGAAAAAAGCTGAAAAACTCACAAATTTGCGGAGACTAAACAATATGCTACTGAACAACTATTGAATCAAAGGAGAAATCAAAAAATTCCTGGTGACAAATGAAAATTAAAACACAACATACCAAAACTTACAGGATGCAGAACAGCAGCACTAAGAGGGAAGTTTATAGCAATACAGGCCTACCTCAAAAAATACCAAAATACCAAATAAACAATCTAACACTACACCTAAAAGAACAAGAAAAAGAAGAACAAACAAGGCCTGAAATCAGTAGAAGGAAGGAAATGATAAAAATTAGAGCAGAAATAAATGAAACAGACTAAAAGACAATAGACAGATCAATGAAACTAAGAGCTTTTTCTTTGAAGCTATAAACAAAAATTAAAATTGACAAAGCTTTAGCTAGACTCACTAAGACAAAAGAGAGAAGGCTCAAATAAATAAAAATCCGAAATGAAAGAGAAGAAATTACAATTGATACCACAGAAATTTGAAGGACTATAAGAGAATACTATGAAAAACTATATGCCAACAAATTGGATAACCTAGAAAAAATGGATAGATTCCTAGATTCATACAGCTTTCCAAAATTGAATAAGAAAGAAATAGATAATCTGAATAGACCAATCACAAGTAAAGAGATTGAAACAGAAATCAAAAACTTCCCAAAAACAGAAGTCCAGGTCCAAGCGGCTTCTCTGGTGAATTCTAACAAACAGGCAAAGAAGATTTTTTATAAAGTTGTGTGTGTGTGTGTAAGGAAGATTGGCCCTGAGCTAGCATCTGTTGACAATCTTCCTCTTTTTGCTTGAGGAAGATGTCCCTGAACTAACATCCATGCCAATATTCCTCTACTTTATATGTGGGATGCTGCCACAGCCTGGCTTGATGAGTGGTGTGTAGGTTTGTGCCCAAGATCTGAACCTGTGAACCCCAGGCTGCCGAGGTGGAGTGTGTGAACTTAATCTCTATGCCACCAGCCCAGCCCCACAAATAAGACTTAGTACCTATCCTTCTCAACTGTTTCAAAAAATTGAAGAGGATGGGACGCCTCTAAACTCATTTCATGAGGCCAACATCACCCTGATATCAAGATGAGACAAAAACAACACAAAAAAAGAAAATTACAGGCAAATATCACTGATGAACATAGGTGCAAAATTCTCAACAAAATATTAGCAAATTGAATACAACAATGTATTAAAAGGATCGTACACCACAATCAACTGGGATTTATTCCAGGATGCAGGGATAGTTCAACATCTGAAAATCAATCAACATGATACACCACCTTGAGAAAAGGAAGAATAAAAATCACACAATCATCTCAATAGATGCAGACAAAGCATTTGACAAGATTAAGCGTCCATTTATGATTTAAAAATCTCAATAAAATGGGTATAGAAGGAAAATACCTAAACATAATAATGGCTATATATGACAAGCCCAGAGCTAACACCCTACTCAATGGTGAAACATTGAAAGTTATTCCTCTAAGAACAGTCACAAGACAAGGATGCCCACTCTCCCCACTCTTATTCAACATACTATTGAAGTCCTAGCCAGAGCAATTAGGAAAGAAAAAGAAATAAAAGGTATCCAAATTGGAAAGGAAGAAGTAAAACTGTCACTGTTTGCAGATGACATGATTTTATATATAGAAAACCCTAAAGAATCCACCCAAAAACTATTAGAAATAATTAACAAATAGAGTAAAGTTTCATGGTACAAAATCAATGTACAAGAATCAGTTGCATTTCTATACTCTAACAAGAAACTAGCAGAAAGAGAAATCAAGAATAAAATCCCATTTACAATCACAATAAAAAGAATTAAATACCTAGGGATAAATTTAACCAAAGAGATGAAAGATCTATACACTGAAAACTATAAGACATTATTGAAATAAATGGAAGACATAAAGAAATGCAAAGATATTCCATGCTCATGGATTGGAAGAATAAACATAGTTAAAATGTCCATATTACCTAAAGCAATTTACAGGTTCAAGGCAATCCCAATGACATTTTTCACAGAAATAAAACAAACAATCTGGAAATTTATATGGAACAATAAAAGACCCAAAATAGCCAAAGCACTTCTGAGAAAAAAGAACAAAGCTGGAGGTATCACATTCCCTTATTTCAAAACATACTATAAACCTATAGGAATCAAAACAGCATGATACTGGCAGAAAAACAGACACAAAGATCAATGGAACAGATTTCAGGGCCCAGAAACAAACTCACACATTTATGGACAGCTAATTTTTGACAAGGGAGCCAAGAACATACAATGGAGAACGGAAAGTCTCTTCAAGAAATGGTGTTGTGAAAACTGGACAGCCACATGCAAAAGAATGAGAGTAGACTATTATCTTATATTATACACAAAGATTAACTCAAAATGGATTGAAGACTTGAATGTAAGACCTGAAACCATGAAACTCCTAGAAGAAAACATAGGTGGTAAACTCCTTGGTGTAGGGCATGGTGATAGTTTTTTAAATCTGACACCAAAAGCAAAAATAAACAAGTGTGACTAAATCAAATTAAAAAGCTTCTGCACAGCAGAGGAAACCATCAACAAGATGAAAAGACAACCTACTGAACAGGAGAAAATATTTGCACATCGTGTATCTGATAAGGGGTTAATATCCAAAATATATAAAGAACACTTACAACTCAATAGCAAAAAGTATATATACATTTTTTGATGGGGCAGAGGAGCTGAACAGACATTTTTCCTAAGAAGATGTATGGACAGTCAACAGGTTCATGAAAAGGTGTTCAATATCACTAATCATCAGGGAAATGGAAATCAAAACCACAATGAGATAGCACCTCACACCTGTTAGAATGGCTGTTATCAAAAAAAAAAAAAATCATAAGTGTTGGAGAGGATGTGGAGAAAAGGGAACCTTCATGCACTTCTGATGGGAATGCAAACTGGCACAGCCACTGTAGAAAACAGTATGGACATTTCTAAAGAAAATAAAAATGGAAATACTGTATAGTCCAGCTATTCCACTTCTGGGTATTTATGCAAAGAACTTGAAAACACTAATTTGAAAATATATATGCTCCCCTATGTTCCCTGCAGCCTTATTCACAATGGTAAAGACTCTGAAGCAACCTAAGTGCTCATCAAGGGTGAATGGATAAAGAAGATGTGGTATAGAGATACAGTGGAATACTACTCAGCCATAAAAAAGATGAAATCATGCCATCTACCACAACATGGATGGACCCTGAGGGTATTATACTAAGCAAAATAAGTCAGAGAAAGACAATTACCATACGACTTCACTCATATATGGAAGGTAAACAAAAAAATAAACACATAGATATGGAGAACTGATGGGTAGTTACCAGAGGGGATGGGGATGGGGAGGAGAGCAAAAGGGGTAAAGGGGCACACATGTACGGTAACAGATAGAAACTAGACTTTTAGGGGTGAACATGATGCAGTCTATACAGAAGTCAATATATAATGATGTACACATGAAATTTATGTAATGTTACAAACCAATGTGACTTCAATAACATAAAAAATAAAAATAATGTGTTAGAAGAAAAAGATGTGGTATATATACAATAGAATACTACTCAGCCATAAAAAAGATGAAATCTTATCATTTACAAGAACATGGATGGACCTTGAGGGTCTTATGCTAATTAAGTCAGATAGAGAAAGGCAAATACCATATGATTTCACTCGTATGTGGGAGATAAACAAACAAAAAATACATAGATACAGAGTACAGACTGGTGCTGACCAGGGTAGGGGGATGGTGAGAAGAGGCCTAAAGGGGTAAAGGACACATGTATGGTGAAGGACAGCAACTAGACTGCCTGTGGGGAAGATGATATAGTCTATACAGAAGGTAAAATATAACGACATACACCTCAAATTGATACAGTGTTATAAGTCAATGTTACCTCAATAAAAAAAATTTAAAAGACACTCCCTGAACACAAGATAAAGGAACAGAGATTTCAGAGACCACACACGACAAAGAATACAGACTTTAAAAAATAATTTAGAAAAGTCACTAAACAAACAGTTACATCCACGCAGAGTGGGAAGAATCTGATTTCCAGAGTTATACATCATAATATTCGAACTTTCCAGTTTTAAACAAAAATCATGAACTATACAAAGAAGTGAGAAAATCTGGCCCATTCACAGAAAAAATTAAAACCTCTCCATGACAAAGCACAGATATCAGACTTACTAGACAAAGACTTTAAATCAAGTGTTTTAAATATGTTCAAAAAGTTAAATAAATCATGAACAAAGAACTAAAGAAAACCAAGAGAATGAACGAGAACGCCAATTAGGAGATAGAAATTATAAAAAGGAACCAACCCAAAACTTCGGATTGAAAAGTACAATAACTGAAATGAAAATTTCTCTAGAGGGTTTCAATAGCAGATGTGAATAGGCAGAAGAACCACCAAACATAGGCCAGTTGAAAATATTCAGTCTGAGGGAAGGAAAGGAAAAATAATCAATAAAATGAGCAGAGCCTGCAAACCCAGTGGGACACCACGAAGCTTACTAACGTACACATAATGGGAGCCCAAGAAGGAGAAGAGATGAAGAAGGGAGCAGAAAGAATGTGTGAAAAAATAATGGCCAAAAACTTCCCATGTTTGATGGAAGACATGAATATACACATTAAGGAGCTCAACACACTCAGAGTAGAATAAATTAAAATATATCCACACTGAGATACAGTATAATGAAACCATAAAAAAGCCGAAAACAAAGAAAGAATCCTGAAAGAAGCAAGAGAAAAGCAACTCATCACATATGGGGAATTTTCAATGAGAGTAACAGCTCATTTCTCATTAAAAAAAAACATGCATGCCAGAAGCCATTGTTATGACTACTTAAAGTGCTGAAAGAAACAACAATCTGTCAATCAAGGATCCTATATCCTTCAAGCCATCCTTGAAGGAGAAATCAAGACATTTGCAGATAAACAAAAGCTGAGGGAATCCATTACTAGGAGACCTGCCCTATAAGAAATGCTAAAGGGAGTCCTTCAGGCTGAAATGAAAAGACCCTACACAGTGTCTTAAAGCCATATGAATAAAGACCTCCAGTAAAGGTAACCTACAGGTAAATGTAAAAGCAAGTATTCTATATTTTGGTTTGTAACTCCTCTTTTTATTTCCTACATGGCTTAAAAGACAAATGCATAAGACAATAATGATAAGTCTATGTTAATGGACACAGTATATAAAGGTAAAATTTGTGACAATAACAACATAAAGGGGGAAGGGAAACCTACATAGGAACAGAGTTTTTGTATGATGTTGAAGCTAAGTTGGTATCAGTTCAAACTGGATTGGTTTAAATTTAAGATGCTAATTGTAACCCCCATAGTAACTGCTAAGAAAATATTTTTTAAAAGATAGAAAGAAAATGTGAAAAGAATCAAAACCAAACATTACCAAAAAAATCATTAAACACAAAAGAGGCAGTAGTGGAGGAAATGAGAAACAAAAAAAAGGTGTAAGACATATAGAAAACAATAGAAAAGTGGCGGAAATAAGTCCTTTCTTATCAGTAATTAATTTAAAAGTAAATGGATTAAACTCTCCAATCAAAAGGCCAAGATTAGAATAATGGATTTTAAAAATATGATCCAACCATATGCTACTTACAAAAGACTCACTTCAGTCCCACAAATAGGGTGAAAGTGCAATGATGGAAAAAGAGATTCTGTGCAAACAGTAACCAAAAGAGATCCAGGTGGCTATAGTAATGTCAGACAAAAAAGTCTTTAAGCAGAAAATTAATAGAGATAAATAAGGACATTGTATATTGATAAAAGGATCCATTCATCAAAAAGATATAACACATAAATATACATGCACTAAAAAACAGAGCCAAAAAAATATGTGAAGTAAACACTGACAGAATTGAAGGGACATATGGACAATTCTACAATAAGAGTTGGAGACCTCAGTACTGCGTTTTCAACAATGGATAGAACATCCATCCAGAAAATGGATAAGGATATAAAGGACTTGCACAACACTATAAATCAGCTAGATCTAACAGAAGACATTCGCACAGTGCTCCACCCAGCAACAGCAGATACACGTTCTCCTCAGGTGCACATGGAACATGCTCCAGCATGTATTAGGCCACAAAACAAGTCTCAATAAATTTTAAAAGATTGAAATCATACAAAGTATCATTACCTACTATAATGGAATGAAGCTAGAAATCAATAACAGAAGGAAAACTAGAAAATTCACAAATATGTGGAAATTAAACACACTCCTAAATAGCCAGTGGGTCAAAGAAGAAATCGCAAGGAATATCAGAAAATACTTTGAGATGAATGAAAATGAAAACACAAGAAAACAAAACTTAGGGGATTCAGACAGCAGTACACAGACTACATTTAAAAGAAGATACATCTCAAATTAACAACCTAAATGTACACATTAAGGAATTTGAAAAAGAAAAGGAAACCAAACCCAAATCTAGCAGAAGGAAGTAAATAATACAGATTAGAGTGGTGATAAACAAAATGGAGAACAGAAAAACAATAGAGAAAAGCAACAAAACTAAAATTTGATTCTTTGAAAAAATCAGCAAATTTGACAAACATTTACCTAAACTCACTTTTAAAAAAAGAGAGAAGATGCAAATAACTAAAATCAGAAGTGGAAATGGGGACATTACCACCCCTCTACAGAGATAAAAAGGACTATAATGAAATACCAGTAACAATTGTATGCCAACAAATTAGACAACCTAGATTAAATGGACAAAATCCTAGAAACACACAAATTACCAAAATTGAGTTTAAGAAGAAATAGAAAATCTGGACAGACCTATAACAAGTAAAGACATAGAAGTAGTCATCAAAAACCTCCCAACCAAGGAAAGTCCAGGACCAGATGGCTTCACTGGGGAATTTTACCAAACATTTAAAGAAGAATTTACACCAATCTTTCTCAAACTCTTCCAAAAAATAGAAGAGGAGGGCACACCACTTAATTCATTCCAGGAGGCCAGTATTATCCTTATACCAAAGCCAAAGACATGAGCAGAAGACCAGAGATGCAGGGATGGTTCAACATCTGCAAATCAATCAATGTGATATATGACATTGACAAAATGAACGATAAAAATCAAATGATCAACTCAATCGATGCAGAAAAAGCATTTGACAAAATTCAACATCTATTTATGATAAAAACTCTTGACAAAGTGGGTGTAGAGGGAACATACCTCAACATATTAAAGGCCATATATTACAAACCCACAGCTAACATCATATTCAACAGTGAAAAGCTGAAGGCTTTTCCTCTAAGATCAGGAACAAGACAAGGATGGCCACTCTCGCCACTTTGATTCAACACAGTATTGGAAGTTTTAGCCAGAGCAAGTAGGCCAAAAAAAAAAAAAGAAAGAAAGAAAGAAAAAAAATAAAAAGAAAGAAAGAAAGAAAAAAAAAAAAAAGAAAGAAAAGGCATCCAAATCAGAAAGAAAGAAGTAAAACTGTCTCTATTTGCAGATGATATTATATAGAGAAAACCCTCAGACTCCACCCAAAAACCGTGTTAACTAATAAATGAATTCAGTAAAGTTGTAAGATACAAAATTAGTATACAAAAATCTGTTGCTTTTCTATATACTAAAAAATGAACTATCAGAGAAGAGAAATTAAGGAAACAATCCCATTTACAATATCATCGAAAAGAATAAAATACCTAGAAGTAAATTTAAGCAAAGAGGTGAAAGACCTATACACTGAAAACTGTGAGACATTGATGAGAGAAATCGAAGACACAAAGAAATGGGAAGATATTCTGTGCCCAAGGATTGGAAGAATTAATATTGTTAAAATGTCCACACTACACAAAGCAATCTACAGATTCAGTGTGATCCCTATCAAAATCCCAGTGGCATTTTTCACAGAAATAGAACAAACAATCCTAAAGTTTGTATGGAACCACAAAAGACCGCAAAAAGCCAAAGCAATCTTGAGCTAGAAGAGCAAAGCTGGAGGCATCACACTCCCTGATTTCAAACTATCTTACAAAGCTATTGTAATCAAAACAGCATGGTAGGGGCCGGCCCCACGGCTGAGTGGCTAAGTTCATGTGCTTTGCTTTGGCAGCCCAGGGTTTCACCAGTTCAGATCCTGGGTGTGGGCATGGCACCGCTCATCAGGCCGTGCTGAGGCAGCATCTCACATAGCACAACCAGAAGGACCTGCAGCTAGAGTATACAACTATGTACTGGGGGGCTTTGGGGAGGAAAAGAAGAAGGAAGAGAAGGAGGAGGAAGAGAAAAAAAGAAGATTGGCAACAGATGTTAGCTCAGGTGCCAATCTTTTTAAAAAAAATAGTATGGTATTGGCATAAAAAGGGACATAGATCAATGGAACAGGATAAAAAGCCCAGAATTAAATCCACGCATATATAATAATTACTTTACAACAAAGGAGCCAAGAATATACAATGGGGAAAGGACAGTCTCTTCAACAAATGGTGCTGGGAAAACTGGACAGCCACGTGCAAAAGTATGAAACTGGACCCCTATCTTATACCATACACAAAAATCAACTCAAAACAAATTAAAGATTTGAATGTAAGATCTCAAACCATAAAACTCCTAGAAGAAAATATAGGCAGTAAGCTCCTTGACATGGGACATGGCGATGATTTTTTTAATCTGACACCAAAAGCAAAAATAAACAAGTGGGACTACATCCCACTAAAAAGCTTCTGCCCAGCAGAGGAAACCATCAACAAGATGAAAAGGCAACCTACCAAATGCGAGAAAATATTTGCAAATCATGTATCCCATAAAGGGGTAATCTCCAAAATATATAAAGAACTGTTACAACTCAATAACAAAAAAAGTACATTTTTTAAAATGGCAGAGGATCTGAATAGACATTTTTCTAAGAAGACATCCACATGGCCAACAGGTACCTGAAAAGGTGCTCAACATCACGGAATTGCAAATCAAAACCACAATGAGATATCACCTCACACCTGTTAGAATGGCTGTTATCAAAAAGACAAAAAATAACAATTGTTGGCAAGGATGTGGAGAAAAGAGAAGCTTTGTGCACCATTGGTGGGAATGCAAACTGGTGCAGCCACTATGGAAAACAGTATGGAGGTTCCTCAAAAGATTAAAAACAGAACTGCCACATGATCTGGGGTATTTACCCAAAGCAAAATAAAACACTAACTCAAAAGATATCTGCACCCCCATGTTCACTGCAGTGTTATTTACGAGAGCCAAGACATGGAAACAGCCTAAGTGCCCATGGATGGATGAATAAATGAAGACATTTTGGTGTATATATGTGTGGAATATTACTCAGTCATAAAAAAGAAGGAGATCTGGCCATTTACAACGTCTTGGATAGAACTTGAGGGTATTATGCTAAGTGAAATAAGTCAGACAGAGAAAGACAAATACCATATGATCTCACTTATATGTGGAATCTGAAAAAAAAGCAACCCCAAACTCATAGAGAACAGATTGGTGATTGCCGGAAGTGGGGGGTGGGGGGTGGACCAAATGGGTGAAGGTGGTCAAAAGGTAAAAACTTCTAGTTATAAAATAAATAAGTCCTGGGGATGTAATGGACAGCATGGTGACCATATTAATAATACTGTATTGTATATTTGAAAGTTGCTACGAGAGTAGATCTTAAAAGTTCTCATCACAAGAAAAAAAATTGGTAGCTATTATGGTGACGGATGTTAACTAGATTTATGGTGGTAATCGTTTCAAAATATATACATAAATTGGATTATTACATTGCACACCTGAAACTAATGTTATATCTCAATAAAAAATTTAAGCCTAGTAATTAAAACAAAGAAATAAACAGGTCCAGGGGAGCACCCAGCCTCAGCCACACTATGCTAGGACCAGCTCGCCTGATGCACACGGTGACTTGGTATTGAGCCTTAGTCACCTGCGCAGACTCTGCCTCCTTTTTAGTGTGTTTGCCTTTGAGGTCTCGGTGGCCTTTTCCTTCCAGCAGGTCAACCAAACCCATTTTTGCAATTTGCACTCTCTTTATGGAGATAGTGAACCAAAGGCCTCGGGGAGGGGACAGGCTGTTTCAGTGCCCACAGGTTTTTGATACCCTCTTCCACCGAACAAGAGTGGCTTCTTAACTCACATTTCCATAACTGATGATTTCTAAAATAGTAAAGAAATACGCTCCAAAGTGATTTAACTCCATCCTTTCGAGAAAATGATCTGACGGTTTGCAAAATAGTCCATCTCACTTCCACTGCGTTACACATGAAAGGAGAAGACTTTCTCTTACCTGGCAAAGCTTTTGTGGGAATTCAGCAAGAGAATTCATGTAAAGCGGTCAGCCGGTACACATTAGTTAAATATTTTGTGCTAATTTTATTATGAAACAGAGTAGTTGAGCAGAGTTGGAGCAGTAGATATTTGGTGCTTTTCTCTGCCGAATAGTATGTCTTCATTTTTCTAATAGCATAACCCTTTTTGCTTTGGGCAAACCATTTCTGGGTTTTGACTGTGGCTGACACTAACTTAGCAGAAGCAGAGATAAAGGCCTGTGAATAAATTCTGGCCAACCGAGTTCCGCTTTGTCCTCACAATAGTATCTAGTCAGGGGTAGGCACCTGACAAGGGCTAGTCATTAGTGCCCCTTAATTGTTTCAGCCAAAGCTAGCAGGCAGGATGCCCCCTTTCGCTATTACTAAGCTGGCGGGGAAGGAGTATCGGGTGACTGACATCTGAAGTCTCTTCTTGGCCAAACAGAGTCGCTAGCAGCTGGTAAAATCATCTCAAAGAACTGATTTGGCTGATGTAGTTTCCATAATGGCTTTTTCCTTTAATAATAAAAATACATCGGCTAATTACTATAATTAATCTCCTCTACCTTCAGGAAGAAGATAAGATAATTAAGGCTGTATATAAAGCCTTAATTAGATTCAAGTCAAACTCTTTCAGCAAGAACACTTCATGGTAGCTGTATATGCTGTTCCACATCACATGAGGAGCCACGTAATGTCTGGTTGCCCCACAGTCTCTGGCACTAGGATTGATCTGAAAGGTGGTGGCAGCCAGACCCATCCATTCCAGGGCTGTGTGTTTCCCGCTGCAGCCATCCGGTCATGCGCCTGGTGATGCCTGAGAGCCATGGCTCCCCAGCTTCCCCTGCACATTTCAGCTCATGGTGTTAGCCTCCATTTTAGCCCCTAAGCTGAAGCAATTCTTTCCTTAGGGATTGCCGTGTGGGTCACTAGATGGCACTGATTTTTAAGAGCTTTCCCTTGATAACAATGACTAGAGGTATCTGGTTATCCTGAGGTACATTTTGCTTTGGAAAGGTAAAATAAATATCTAATATTTTCCTTTAATTACTAATCTTAAATAGAAAGAGTTGGTTTAATATTCATATGTAATATGGCCAATTAATTTCCTTTCTTTCATGTCTTTTTATGGAAATTATTTTAATTTGAACTTCAAAAAATATACATTAATGTTGATTCCATAAATTACAGTCATTTTTCCTTAGGATATTCCAATTCTCCTAAGATTGGGCCTGTGGGGGCCCTTTTAATCTACCTTCACGTCCCTTTGAAACAACCCAAGTCGTCTTTGACTGGTTTCTTTTTTTCTTTTTGGCACAGGACATCCCGATTCAATCTGCAATTTTCCTGCTCAGAACCACAGCATTTAGAAACCCAAACCTGGCTGTGAGGTCCATCCACTGATATTAGGGTGCCATTGCTTTTAGCTATTTTCAGTAGACAGAGCTAAGAGACATATTTTAAATGGGTTTTCATTTGCGTGTAACATTACGTGGCTTTGTAGACTTCATTGTCTTTTACACCAGGCCCCAGCAATTTTGCATCAGTGGGAGGGGCCTTAGATTTGTTTGCCATGATTGACACCTGATGAACAACCCAGGCTCATTTGGCTTTGGAAATTAAGAACTACACCCTAAAAGGTTTTCATCCAGATGTTGCTTGTTTACCATTTCCTGAGAATGAAAGGAGTATCCGTCTTCTCCTCTGGGGACTGCCTTTGCCCTGTGAGAAGACAGGTGTTGTCAGACTTTAGATGCAATGGCAAAATTACTGGTCTACCAAGAGATGAGCTAAAGGCGTCTTGTCTATACAATCAGATCTTGTAGCCTGAACTCAGATACGCCGACTCCCCGCAAAGATCCAGCTGGGAAAGTGTCTCGACTGCTCAGATTTGGAAAATCTCAGTGGCAGAGGCTGTGGGCCAGGAGGCGGAGCAGGCTCCCCGGCAGGTGGGGAAGAAGGCAGTTTAAGTCCTGACTTTTACTAAATCATAACCAGAACACAGACATTTATTTTGAACGTGCTGCAGAACTTCCTTGCACTTTCATAGCATTATTATTTAATGACTCATATCTTAAACGAGTGATTTTTCTTGAATAAAGACTCACGTAAGTAAAAATATTTCAAAAAGCCAGCGATTCCTAGGTTTACATTCATTTCTATGACAAATTTGTTTATATCCTGTTTTGGTAATTCACAAGCTCAAAGATATACCTGAAATACTAAAAATTCTATTTAATATAATCTTATTTTTAGTATAATTTCAAATAAAATGTGTAGTATATATTTACATGAAAATGGCGTTGCATTCCTTTAAAATATAGTTGGCTACAGTATATCAGAATGACTTAGTCTTCCTTCTCACTATCACATATGTATTCTTTTAAATTTAGGCACATTTTATACTTTTAAAAACATTCTAGGGATGTAAGGAGACACTAAAATAGTAGAATAAATGTAAATTTGTGATAAAATAAGGCATGGTATTTTCCTGGCTTGGCAGAGTGATATCATTGTGGATCACCACCGCGGCCATTATCTGGCTACAATTTACCTCTCCTTACATTAGAGAACATTTTTTCCTTGCTGTCTGACATACACCTGGAATGACCATCTTCTCTCAGCCAATCAAGTAACATTAGAGTTATTCTTTACTAACATAATCATGGAGGAGAGGATATAGAATTTAATTCCAGCTATCATTTTAGAATATTTTATTATATTAAATTTACTAAAGCCTCTAGAACTAAAGACGAGAAATTTCTTCGTTGTAGTTTCACTGAATTTTCTGTGATAAGTAAAAGAAGTTCATAATAATTTAGAGAAAATATTTTATATTTTGATCAACAATATCTTATCTTCTAAAGGATTTTTCACTGCTCCTTCCTCCCAAATTTCAAATGATGATGTTCTCATTGAGAACTTTCCTCCCAAAATATTTGCCAAGTAAAATTTTAATCCATTCATTGAATTATCACAAATTTCAAATTTGGGGTGTATCTATAGGGTAAGTTAAATCTGTTGTCCAGTAATTAAGTGCTTTTGAAGGAGAAGAAAGTGATGACAGTGTCATCATAATGGAGACTCTTCCTTTCCTGGATCACAAATATCTAACAACATAATGTGGGCAAACGTGGACAGATTTATTGGCGGAGACGCGAAGGCGTGGGCTACCACTCCTGAACAGCTAAGTGTCTTTCAGGGCTTGAGTGAATGCGCTGTAAGAAACAGCTTAGGTAAAGGACGTCCTGGTATCATTCAAATAGTGGCCCCATGACTGGGAAAACTTCTAGATGTTCTTAAACTTATTCATGGCAGAATATCCTCTCTCCTTGTTGGTGATGTGTGTGCCGGCTGCAGTTACGAAGCAGAATGTGCCAGGTCGAATTTGACTGGTCCTGTTACAATGCCTGGACCGTGATCTTAAATACTTGGTTCTCCTGGAAACTGGCTGCTGCGTTGCACTTGCTGTGAGAATGTGTGTGACCTGTTCCCTCTGCTGAGATGCAAAACAATTGGCAAGTTGTCTGGTAAAAAGTCCCACTCGTTCTTTGCTACAAAAACATCTCCAGACTTGATGTTTGGGTTTCCAGCTAAATTTCACATCATATTTATGATAGAGTTCCTCTGGTTTTCCCATCTCCCAACTCTGCAGTACCATTTTCTGTCCTCCTACTTCTTCACCAGACACATATAAATGCCTTGGGTAGTAAATATTGCAGTAGCAAGGAAGAATGTCAGCTCCACCTTTCACTGGATTCAGCTTCATTTGTTTAATCCGAAGGTGTGTCGTGTTCTCATCCTAGTCACGTGGCATCTATATCTTGCACGGAGGGCATGTTTGGCCTCCCTTGGCTGTGCCACTTGTGTCTTTATTTCTCTCAATGGTTTGGGCATTGATTTCATGAGCGTTATGTCCAGGACATGGTCTCAATATCTCTGATTTCCCTTAGAAATGTATATTGATAAAACTAGAGAGTTATACTAGATTTTCAGAGTTGTTATTCTATCATTTTGGCTGTTCACAGGGAGATTCTGAGGGGAAATATGATCACTTTCACAGTGTTATAAAGATCAAAAATGCTAAGGCATAGATTATATTAAAGAAATTGAGTAAAAGGCCTGAATTCAGGTCATGACCCTTCACTGTGATTCCTAACATGTCCCACAGAACTCTGGGTAAATATTAAAGATCAATTACAGGGGACTCGAAGGCATAGGTTCCCTCTCCTGAGGGTGAGTGAACACCCTGCAGGAAACATCTTCAGTAAAGCACGCCCGGCGCCATTCAGTGGTGGAGGCATTGTCTCTAACCCACAGGTCTGAGAAAAGGTGAACATTAAATGTGGCATTTCTTACTACTGGTCATTGAGAAGGAGACCCTGTCGGATATCTCCATTTTCCTGGAGTGGGTTGTGAATGGGGGAAACATCCAGAGCTATATTCTGGGGACGCTGGAAAATAAAAAAAGCTAGAATACTGCCGGGGTGCGAGGATCAGTTTGTCAAAGGAGGCCGATGTTATGGTAGTCATTTCTTCTCAGCTGTGAAATCCTTAATATACTACGTTAACTCTCTCAAGCCAAAGTTAGGTGGTGATAAATAATAAATTGATAATCAACACTTCTATAACGCCTCATATATGAGGCATTTTCTAAATGCTTTTCATATTTACTCACGCATCCTCCACCTACGCTATGATAGAAGGACTGTTACTGTCCCCCTTTCACTCCTGATGTTAACTGAGACAAAAGTATGTAAGTGAGTTGACAGTGCTCACCCAGCTGGAAGGGGTGGAATCTAGGTTTAAACAAAGGCCATGTGGATCTAGGGTACGAACCATGAAACCCCTCCTGGATTCTGCACTTCTATAAATAAATCCTGAGAATGGTCTTGTTGGGATTAACTGGAAGATTCTTATTTCCACTCACCAAAAATCGACATCGACAGGCTTTAGTGGACAACTCTTAGGAATGCAGCAGTGTGCCAAATACTGTGGATCCAAATACAAATAAGACAGCATCTCTGCTCGTGAGGAATTTGCAGAGGAGACAGAAGAGTAAACAAAAGCTCCCCATTAAACCGGGTGACGTGCGCCATAAAGGAAAGCGTTGGCGCCACAGGCTCACAGAGCAGGGCGTGATGTGAGGGCCACTGGGAGGCAAAGGGAGTACACAAAAGTGATTTCCTTGGAGGAATGAATGATGTTGAGTTGAAATTTAAATGCTGAATAAGAGCAAGTCATAATTATATAGAATTATTTTAGCTAAAGTGGTGATTCCAGAGATTGAAAAGTGTGATGCAAGCACGTCAATGAAAACACTGCTGTTGTCAGAATCTCATTTTTCTTTCCAGAAATATATTATTTGCTTTAACGTTCCCATGGAGATGAACAAATATTCCAGTTATATTGCCATAAAAAGTGCCTTTTATCCCCAAGTTGGCTTTGGGATCTCAGCAAACACCTTTCTCCTTTTCCTCCACATGTCAATTTTCCTTGTGGGACCCACGCCCAAGCTCACTGACCTCCCATCACTCACTTGGCTATAATACATATAATGATGCTCCTCACCATGGGCTTCTTGGTGTCTACGGACATTTGGGGGGCACAGGGTATTCAGAGTGACTTCAAATGTAAGGCGATTGTCTTCCTTAACAAGGTACTGAGGGTTCTCTCCATTTGTACCGCCCGCCTCTTGAGTGTGCTTCAGGCCATCGCCAGCAGCCCCAGCAGCTCCAGGCTGGCTAAATTCAAACCTAAATCTCCAAATCCCATCCTATGTTTATTTCCCTTCTCATGGGTCCTGAACGTGTCATCTGTAGCAACCTGCTCCTCTACACTGTGGGCGCGCCCAGTGAGACCCAGGCTAGTCTTCTGGTCCTCACTGAGCGCTGTTCCTTTTCACCCATGAGCTACATCCACAGGGGCCTGTTTTTCACACTGATGGCATTCAGGGATCTCTTCGTCATGGGGCTTATGGTCCTGTCGGGTGGAGACATGATACTTCTCTTCCAGACATAAGCAGCGGTCCCAGCATCTTCACAGCAAAAGCCTCTCTCCAAGAAACTCCCCAGAAATAAGGATGGCTCAGATGATTCTGCTGCTAGTGATTTGTTTTGTGGTCTCATATTGTGTGGACTTCATCATTTCGTCTTCCGTAGGCCTGACATGGACAAACGACCCAATCCTGGTATGTATCCATATGCTTAGGGCCAATGGCTATGCCACAGTCAGCCCTTTGGTGCTAATCAGGGCTGAGAAACAAATAATAAAAACTATGCAAAGCATACGGAAGAGGAAAGGTCAGCATTTAACAAAACAGCAATAGAAATATCTTAAGAATAAAATTTTCACTCTCAGAACAATTTTGTGTTTCACAGAATTTTCTCTCTGAAAAAAATTGGTTAATATGGGATTACAAATTTTCTGTCATAACAGAGTAATCTCGATATATATACATGGCTAGCAAGTACATTGTCGAGAATTTCCCCTATATCCATATCCATTAGATTAATTTTTATTTGTATGAATTTCTTGGTTTTCCACTTCTTTTTGCATCTCAGACCTTTATTCTGGGATTATTTTCTTTCTTCCAGCATTACATTCTTTGAAAATTCTTTTAGTGAAGTTCTATTAGAGGTACATTGTCCCTTTTTTTTTTTTAAAGATTGGCACCCAGGCTAACAACTGTTGCCAATCTTCTTTTTTTCTTCTCCCCAAAGCCCCCAAGTACCTAGTTGCATATTCCAGCTGTGAGTGCCTCTGGTTGTGGTATGTGGGACACCGCCTCATCATGGCCTGATGAGTGGGGCCATGTCTGCACCCGGGATCCAAACTGGCGAAACCCTGGGCCACTGAAGTGGTGCACCCGAACTTAACCACTTGGCCACGGGGCCGGCCCCCATTGTCCATTTTTTGTCTAAAAATGTCTTCATGTTGTACTCTTTCTTGAAAGATATTTTTGCAAGATACACAGTGCTATGTGTGCTGATATATTCTTTCAGCACTTTGAAGAAATTATTATTGTCTTTTGGTTTACACTGTTGATTTTGAGAATTATGTTGTCATTCTGGATATTACTCCTTTTTAGGGAAATTCTCTCCACTCCTGGCTAGTTTTAATTTCTTGTATTACTTTTAAGTATTCTATATTTTCATTAAAATGTATCTGCATGTGGATAGCATTTCTACGTTTATATTGATACATAATGTGTTTTATTAAGCCTCAATCCATGTAATTTTCCTTTCTGGGAAAGAGCTATGTCTTTATCTCTTCAAATACTTGTTTTCCTTTCCTCCACTCACTACTTGTGAAATTCCAATTCCATGTGTGTTAAACCTTATTATTTTATTCTCTATGTCCCTTAATCTTCGTATTTTTCATCTCTTTGTTCTCTAAACTACATCCTGAATAGTTTCTTCAGTCTAATATTCTAGTTCACTAATTCTCTCTTCACCTGTGTGTAAACTGCTATTTCACGCATCCTTTAATAGTGTATTACATTTATTTTATTTTTTTGTTCCTGAGTTTGTTTTTTTAAAACATATTTTGGTCATATTTGATGAACTTTTGTATATATTTAAACATTTAAAAAATAATTTTCTCTATGAATATCTGATATCTGATATCCATGGAAATATAATTCCACTTTAGTTTATGATGGCTCTTCTTAGCATTTTCACTTTAGATTATGGGCCTATATTTGGCAATCTTAGTACACTGGAAAACTGAACATCCTAGTTGAGATGTATTTATCCAGAGGGGATTTTAATTTTCTTCCTCCTATTATATGGCACCAATGTGGGGAATTTTCAGATTAATCTTTTGTTTAGATTTTTCTGGACTCTGCACATGGGATAAATTTGAACTCCCAACTGACATGAAAGCAAGATTTTGTTCCCCAGAAGGAGCCAAGGAAGTAACAGAGTAATTTCATTGCTGACTTCCTTTTCCAGATTTTCCTAGCTCACATTTTTACTAAAGATACCGATCCTCATGGGCCTTATGTAGGAGTCCTCGTTCCTCCTTTCTGCCTTGTGTGGATGCATGAGATTGTCTCTTGTCTGTGTAGCTAAGATCCATGTTCCCAGGCTCCTGTTATCAGGAAATAACCCAAGAGGAACCTGCGCTTCCTGGTTTCGGCTCCCTCTTCATTTTAGCCCCCTGTGGATGTCCCACACTATTTTGTAAACTCAGTTATGCATTTAAAAGAAGGTTCCTTTAGACGTGGCTTATTACATGCTTGTGGGCAAAGTTCTCGTGTGTCTCTAGACTGTTCTATTACCAGAAGAGCCACTGCTCTACATATAAGGAAAAACTTTTCAGACTAACTATATAAAGCTTTATGTCAGGCCACCGTGTCTCTTGAGAATACTGATTTTGTGATGTCCTGTGCTCTTTCTAATATGTTAATATGAGAAATATAGTTTTATGGTGTGCTTCAAATTCAACCCGCAAATGCGTTATTTTCAGTTCTACATGACATTAGGACTTCTTATCCCCATTTTAACAAAGAAGACACTTGCATATGTGGAGTTATTTACTTCCAGAGTTTATAAAACTAATAGTTTGGAAGCTGAATTCAGGTTATATAGCTCCAATACACAAATTTTCGCAGAAAATTTGTCCCTGTATATTTATAAGTCCAACTTTGACATCCTTCATAATCCAAAAATCATGTAGAATAGAATTTAACATGTTCAAAGTAGATACGCCATTTTTCTAGACCATCCTTTTATTAGTAGTATCTTATGTCATTATATTTAGCCTAGAGAGTATGACCTGTTATATATCTGTTTGGTGTAATTTGTTAGCTGTTCAACCTAATTTATGGTCATTCTTTGAGTGCTAGAAGAAGATACGAATTCTCCTTTTGTGGGACACAATGTTGTATATGTTCATTAGATCAAGCTGTTTAAGTGTGTCAGTCACTTTTGAAGTGAGTGAAGAAGACAAAAAGCCTGAATAAACCAAGTCATTAAAGCAAATGAATGAACAGTGAAATCCTTCTGAACAAAAAGCGTAGGATCAGACCATTCTGTAGAAGATTTTAAAGACTGTGAATGAACAATCCCTAAATAATAATAAAAATATTAAAACTCTTAAAAATAAATAATAAAAATAATTTTTAAATATGGAAAGATGCTCAACTCATTTCATCAGACTAGTATAATCATAATACCAAACAGAGTAAATACAGTTCAATAAGAGAAAATTGTATAGCAGTTTTATTGTGGACATTGAGAAACATCCCCTTAATAAATATCAGAAAATAAAATTCAATAATGATTTAACAGTAACACTACATAATAAAGAAAAAATTATCCCAGTAATGCAAGGCAAGTTCAGCATCACGAGATCTATCCACGGAAGTGACCATATTACCATATTAAAAGAAAATCTGATTATATCAATATATGCAGAAGAATGTAATCTAGAATGTTGGGTAATCACTTATGATAACATGCTTTAGGAATCCAGATAAAGACAACTTCTTTAAGCGGCGAAATGTACCTGCAAACATGTCCTTAGACAACATTACTTTTACAGGTAAAGAAATAGAAACATTCCTTTTAAAGTCATTAGCAAGACCAGGGTGCTGATATTAAATTTTACCATTCAATATTGTAAGGGAGTTTCTAAAAGTATACTAAAACAGGGAAAAAACCGAAATCTACTGGAAAGGAAATTTCACATTTTTAATTATTTCCCATCATAGGATTCTCTAAATATAACATCTAACAATATGCATGAGAAATCTGTAGGAATAAAATTTGTTCAGCAAGATGGCTGTATAAGACCTAATAGACAATGCAATTTTAAAAATGCTGCCATTCATAGTGGCAGAAAAACCTATGGGGTACCTAGGACAAATATGCGCAAACTTAAATGGAGAACTTAATAAAAACACAATTGAAGTCCCAAATAAACGGCAAGGTGTTCATGGATAGGAAGAGACAGAATCCCCAAAATACCAATTATTATCCAAATTAATCAACAATCAAAATTCAACAGGGTTATCACTAGAAATTTACAATCAGATCTTAAAATTAATATTAAAGAAGAGCCAAAGTAACAATGAAAATTGAAAAAAGAAGAAAAATGAAGAAAAGAAGATAGTAAGGAATGGAGAGAGTGAAAAGAAGAAAAAAATAAGAAGAGCTTGGCTTAATAAGTATCAAATATAACATCCCGTTATAATAAGTAAGACCATGCGGTTTTCCTGTAGGCCTATATGGTTAGACCGATGGATCAGAAGAGAGAGCCAAGAAGCTGATCCAGCTGTCGGTGTGGACTTGGTGTGTGACGGCGGAGGCATGGTAAATCACTTGGCAAATATGGGGGAACAATTGGCATCCATGTGGAAAAACCTACCTTGCAAATGGTCCAAAATAAATTCAAGGGATCTTTGTTTCCCTTTTTACCTTTTTAATTTGGGAAATGAATATGTTAAAGAATAATAATAATTATTATATTAAATAGGATTAACCTTACTAAAACCACCACTCGGCTTGTAAAAAA
Organism: Equus przewalskii; assembly: GCF_037783145.1. Lineage (NCBI taxonomy): Eukaryota > Metazoa > Chordata > Mammalia > Perissodactyla > Equidae > Equus > Equus przewalskii. The sequence continues at coordinate 4,393,800 of NC_091845.1, forward strand.
TGGGAATCTATTCCTATATTTGAAGCCCATCTATCTTTCTCTGAACGCATTAAACCAAAAAACGCTTCTCCAAAATGAATCGCTATCTTGATTGTTGTAACCATTCTCCTTGCTTTCCATTTTAAAGTTGTTGGCATATATGTCTATAAGTATGTGCAGGGTCATGCTTACTCAGCAATAACTGCCCTTTAAGAGCCTGTGCCCCTCTGGCCCCTCATGGGCAGGACGCCAAACTTCTGGGCAGGGCACCCAGCTGCTGGGATTTGTAAGGATCCGGGGCCTGGCCAGCCCGGATGTCAACTTATCACTCAAAGAACATCACAAAGGAACACAGAGCCCTTCCACGTGAACCGTTCCTGGGGACGCTGGCCATACCAGGCATGGCCCCTCTTGGCAAGCACATAGCCTTTGTGCCCCCGGCCTATGTAAGCAAGCTCCTCCCTGCCCGCAGTAGCAGTGCACAACCCCATCCAGCCAGCTGTCCCGGACACTCCCCGTATGTAAGTCCCAATAAATCTTATGTCTCGTAGCTGCTCCAGATCTTTGCTTCGGTCTCTCTGCAACCTGTCCTGCACTGCTTGCACAACTGGGCACAGCCACACTAAATGTCATTAAGATAGTTCATTAATTTCACAGTGTATATGTACGGAATCATTCTATTTTCATTCCTAGTGACTTGCTCCCCAGGCAAAGCCTTCTGTTCATAGGATTATCCTTGTTGATTAATGAAGCTATGATCCATCAGCACTTCCATGGAATGACATCATATGAATATAACGTGTTTTTCCAATCTTCTGTCTATGCGCCTGTAACAAGGCTCCTCTGAACATCACTCTAGATGTTTCCCGGTCACATGTGCAATATCTTCCCTGGGGCACATACCTTTGAGAGTATTTGCTTGTTCTGAAATTATACCTGTGCTGATTTATATTAGTTTATGCCAAATTTTTTCCAAATATCTCTATAAATTTGCCTCCCATACCTGCAATGTGTACGAGTTTTCATTCTAGCCAACACCATGATCAAAGCTTTTAAGTTTTGTCAATCTGCTGAGTTTGAAATTGTACCTTATTTTATTTTTGATTTTGTATTTCTCTGGTTAATAATGAAGATGGGCTGGCCCCATGGCCGAGCGGGTAAGTTTGCACGCTCCACTTCAGCCGCCTGAGGTTTTGCTGGTTCAGATTCTCGGCGCAGACATGGCGTCACTCATCAAGCCATGCTGAGGCAGCGTCCCACAGAGCAGAACCAGAAGGACCTACAACTAGAATATACAACTATGTACTGGGGAGCCTTGGGGAGAAGAAGAAGAAGAAGAAAAAGAAAAGATTGGCAATAGATGTTAGCTCAGGTGCCAATCTTTAAAAAAAAATGAAGATAAATATATTTTCAAATGCATATTAAACATTCTTTCTTCTTTTTCTCTGAATAGCCTGTCCATGTCTTTTGCCCATTTTCCTACTGGGTTGTTTACAGTTTTATTAGTATAAGTCCATTAGATGTTCTGCATATTAATCATTTGCCAATTATATACACTGCAAATATCTTCTCCCAGTTTGAAAGTTGTTTTATACTGTGTTTATGGTATATTTTTCCAACTTTTAAACTTTTTATTATAGAAAATTTGAAATGTAAACAAAAACAGAAAGGGTAGTGTGATATCAGCTATGTACTCATTACGCTGTGCGCTCAGTAAGCTTTGAAAATCATCAACTCATGGCCAGTCTTGCTTCATTTATACTCACTACTTCCCCCATCTTATGCTGAAACATATCTCATTAATAATACTTTGTAAGTAAAAAATCATTGTTTCTATTAAATATAGGAACTTTCTCTTTTAAAGATAATCACAATATCATTATCACATCCAAAAATTTAACAGTAATTAGCTATATCATCAAGTATTCGATGTTTGCATGTTCCAGGTTGTTTTTGTTTTTTTCCAGTTTGTTTGAATCTGGTCCAAATAAAGTACATACATTGTGACTGATTGATGTGTATTTAAGAGGGTATCCACGCATCCCAAGTGGTCTGGGACAACCCTGGTTTTCACCATTTTACTTTATTTCCTAGCAACATCCCAAGGGATCGAAGAGCCATTTTGTATCATTAAGAACTCATAGATTTAAACATATGTAGTGTGTTTAAAATATATTCCAATTATTACGCTTACTGATGGTCAACCTGTCCTGTCTTTGGCAAACGGGAGCCTATTCATGCTGGTTCCCGGTCTTTGGACGTGACCCCACAGCGTTTGACAGCACGGCACCCACGCCTCCTTGTGTAAGAAGGTCCAAGCTCGTCTTATGCGTTTCCTGCCTAGACTTGAAGTCAGCCACTTCCCCAAGAAGCCCTGGGACCATTTAGTAAAAATGGTTTGTACAGATCCCAATCTGGGTCCTAGAAAACTCATTACTTTTGGGTTTGTAGTTATTTCTAGCCATTTTCTATAGCAAAGCTAAAAAATATTTATAAAAAAAACACATATGAGTTTACACTGATAATCCAATTTCAAATTGAGAACTAAGGATTTTTACCATACTCCATCAATTTTATAGATTTATTTCTTACACTTCCTCAATTTTACATCTTTATTTCTTGCTGATATTGTACCATTCTTTCTGGGTTTGTTTATATTTCAAGTTCTCTACAATAAAAAGTTTAAAAGTTTGGAAAAGGTATCTAAACAGGGTAAAAAACAAGTTGTGAACTCGGAGAAGATCTTTATAGGACATATAAATGTCAAAGGATTAATATTTCCAAAAATTTCCAAAGTTCGCACTTCTCAAAGACACCACATCATTTCTCATTTGCATTATCCCAGATAATAATTTTACCCACTAAAAGTAGGACCTTGGACTAGTTACTGCAGGAAGTGGGAAAGGCAAGGCGGGACCTTTCTACCCTTCTGGTTCCACTGTGAGAATCCAAGAGCTGCTCTCAGCTGTGGTCAGCCCGTTCACGTCCAAGGAGCTGTGAGCCGTGTCACCCTACTTCGGATTATTTCTCTGAGCCACACGCCTTGACCTGTGCTCCTGCAGTCTGCAGAAGCTGATAACTCACCTATTCCCCTGGATTTCTTCCCTACTTCCCTGCTCATTCTAAACACAGGTCATTTTCAGTCATTCATATTTTTTTCATTTATATATATATTCATCCAAAAATATTGTTGAGCCCTTAATATATGTCAGCTACCGAGTAAGGCTTTCAAGGGTAAATGTTTTTTGTTTTGTTACTTTTTAACGGCTTTCTTGAGGTGTAAATAATATACAAAAAACTGCATATATTTAATGTATACAACTTGATGGGTTTGAACATATGCATACACCCATGGAAACAGGACAAATTTGTGACCAAAACATACCCAGCCATTGCTCTCAAAAGCTTGCAGCCTAAGAAGAGAGCCAGATGTTAACAAAATATTCAAACAAATAAATGTAAAAGATAAATATGGTGAATCCCGTGAAGAACAGATGCAGTATTTAAAGGACAGAGTACGTCAAGGGTATCATGGAAATTTTGAGTGAGGCCTGTGAGGATTAGAGACATGTAGACATGCAGAATGTGGTATCTGGAGATCCTAGAAAGTGTGTACCCCCACGTAGACAAAGACAGGGTCTAGAAATAGATGATCTGAAGAGGTAACCATAGGCTATGCCATTTTACAGAAATTAAAAGTTTGTCAGAGAGTATAGCAGACGCTCCAGGGGAAAGTCACCTCAATTCCCCACTGAAAGCCCGTCCTTCCCCTCTCTCACTCTGTGTGGTTCTGTAGCACGGACTCCACCGCTCAATTCAGGAGGAGCACATAGAAGCAGGTCAGAGCCAGGATGTTTCTCTCATCTACATGGACTGATTCAGAGATAATCATGTGAACCAATCCTGAGCCTACTAGGGAAATAAACTTTTTGTTAGGTTCTGAAAAACAGGGTATTTCTTCTTTTAGCCGGATGTGCCCTTGTGAGAGGGTGGGAGCTGATCCGCTCTATGTGAAGCCTGATTCTAAAGCTGATACAGAGGCACCAGGACCGCCAAACCCACCAAGCCTAAGGTTGTAAAAACAGTAAACAAAAATTCTCCAAGTGGATTATTAAGTGTAACCGTGGAGGGGCCCACCTTCCCCTTGGGTTCCGGGTATGTTCACCTGGCTTTGAGGTAAGAGCTCGTATATTGAATATACAACATGTAGACGGCAGCAGCCCAAGCCCACAGGGTTCTGGAAGTTCGTGAATGGTTGTGCTGGCAGAAGAGCTGTGCACAGAGAAGTCATATCCACACTTAGAATTTGTCTGCCTGGGTGAATAAAACATCACCCTCCTGCCATGACAGGAGAGGTCAATATGTTCAACTGTCTCCATGGAACGTTTCCATATCAGAGACTCAGCACCAACCTCTGTGGCTGGAAGGCTGGGCACACAGCAGAGGTGGTAGCCACACCAGCCTTGGTGAGCAGAAGATCCTGATGTCCACTCCCCACAGAGCCTCATCCCTGCCGCCACGGCCATTCAGTGCACGATCACAACGAATATGAAGGAGGCTGGGAAAGAAGCTGAGTGACATCTGCAGGAGAGGTCCCTGTGTCTGCTGATGATGGAGAACTCCCTCTAATGTGGATGCCTCTGGTGGGCATTTGTGTGGTAATGACTGTCTGCATATTCTCCCTACTCTTCGAGGTTCACGCTCACACCTTCCTTAAGACCTCCTCGTCGCCAAGTTTCCAAGTCTGTGTTTTCCCAAGGCCTTGATCAGCAAAGGGAAACTACTAGCCGCTGCCCATGAATCATTGTAGAGCTACACCCCAGGCCATCTCCTCTTCCCATATGAGGTGTCCAACCAGATGGACCACACAAGTTCTGTCCACTGGGAGTGTTTCTTGACACCTCTCTAATTCAGAGGCCATCCCTGTGTGAAGGCGTAGTCCTGCGACGGACCACTCCCAGCTGGTGCTGGCAAACCATGACAATCTATCTACAGATCAGGCCCTGGGTTTTTCCCTTTACTGTTAGCTGGTCAAAGAGAGTTCACAATGAGACTGTAGGTAAAAATTGAGGGAGGAAAGGTAAAGCAGTAGAAGAACCATGATTATCCAAACTCCCAGCCCACAAAGTTTACTTGTGGATTTCAAAATGGCCTGCGCCCAAACTTGTATGTGTGAAACCAACTTATATTTCTTTTTCATGCAGTATTGTGCTTCAGTGGATCCCGTTATACCTAGTTCATGATAAGTTCAGTTCACTTGCTGTCCCATGACTAGGTATTTAGTCACTCTCAGTATTCATGGGAAGCAGGAATAACTTAAAATGGACAATAGTGGACAGCAGACAAGGAGAAAGGCATCATTTCACTCCGTCTGGTCAGCACTGTGATCCTATTCCATGATTCACCAGTGGACCCTACAGCAGTCTGTCTGCCACGAACACCTCTGATACAGCTGGGTTTACTGAGGCTTAAGGACCAAGAGCCAGGGCGACTTGCTCCTGTTGCAGAGACCTTTCCGGCCTTGAGTCCCATTCCAAGCTGGCAGCCTTGTGGGTTACCTAGTAAATGGATCAGCACTGCTTGTCCCACAGTGAAATACGGTGCCTCCAAAAATCCTAAGCGGCCCACCAAGATTATGTCTCTTTCTTCGTTGTGGATAGTACAAAAGGCAGCAACTTATCTCTCAAAGGAATATTCCACGTGCTCCAGAATTTTGGGCTCTTAGAAACTCCAGCCACTTGACAATGCCACTGAACTTTCACAGGATTTCTCTCCCACCATGTTGCTGTTAATTGTCTTAATAAGATATGCAGAGTGCTTCCTACTGCCTTCCCGCCAGATCCCATTAGCACAGTGCCGTGAACCAACACGGTGATCTGGAGAGTGTAAGGATGCACAAGTTCACCCAGACTCTTTCTGACAGAGGGAAGAACGGATACAGCACTAAGGCAAGGTAATAAAGGTCACTGTTGTCCCGGCAGCATAGACAAACTACTTTGATTTTATTATCAGTTGGAATGGAAAATAAAGCATCTGCCAGAAAATAAGCACGTGCCAGGTGCCTAGAATCACAGCTGCACATTGCATCGGCACATGATTATGTTTGCGGTAATCTCTTCGTCGTTCTCCTTTACCCACCATAGGCGGTCCCCAGGCAGCTGCATGGTGGCGCACAGGGCCACAGGGATCACTCCTGCAGCTGCGAGCTTGGCTTCCACAAGTCCATAGGGTCGACCAGTAAGGATGCAACAAGCCGGCATGGATTCAGGCAAGATCAGCCTGTTGTCATGTCCCCATCCGCCATGTCCCCTACAATGACATGGAACTGGAGGGGCCACATGACACATGGCACAGGTGGAGGTTTGCTCTGCCATTGAAGAGCCAGCTCTCAACTACAGCCAAGTAGTTCACAGAACTACATGGAAGCCAAAAAGCTGCTTCTGGCTAAAGGAATTTTATTCTTGTTGAAAATTTTTCCTTTAAATTTCTTAATTTTCAACAAGACTTTATAAGTAGAAAGATTTCATTTTTTTTGTTTATTTCCTTTTCCCCCTAACAGTTTAATTGCATGTAGATTCTATTGAGAGCTCCCACATACTGTGATCCCTCTGCATTTTGAAGGTAGCACTCAAATTATTTCCTGTCATCTATTTTGCTAATGAGAGATCCACATCATTTTTATTGTTACTCGGTTTTTTAAAAGTTGTCTCTTTTCCTAGCAGATATTTAAGAGTTTTTTCTTTATCCTTGATATGTCTGTAGCTTCTCTACTTGTGTGCAACCTGAAGACAAAGTCTTGCTTCCTTTCTGGGCAATTCTCAGTAATTGTCTCTGGATGTTTCTCCCAATTATTTTTTCTCTATTCTCTGTTGGTCCCCTAATAGACTTATTTTGAAATTGTCCAACTTATTTTCAATATCTAATAGTTACTCTTAAAAAAAAATCTCTGGAAGCTGGCCCAGTGGTGTAGTGGTTAAGTTCGTTCGTGCACTCTGCTTCAGTGGCCCAGGGTTCATGGGTTCAGATCCTGGGCGCAGACCTACACACCGCTCATCGAGCCACACTGTGGCAGCGTCCCACATACAAAACATAAAAAGACTGGCACAGATGTTAGCTCAATGACAATCTTCCCCAAGCGAAAATTGGAAACAGATGCTGACTGAGGGCCAGGCTTCATCACCAAAAAGAAAAAGAAAAAAAAAAATCTCTGTACACAACTGTGCTGCATTTGTGACCAGCTTAAACATTTTTTTTAGTTACTATTACTGGCTTACCATAAAGGATATTATAAATGCTACAAATCAACAGCCAGATGAAGAGGTTCATAGGGTGAGGTCTGGAAGAGTCCCGAGCCCAGAAGCATCGGTCTCTGTGGAGTTGGGTTTTGCCGTACTCCCAGCACATGGATGCGTTCACCAATCCAGAAGCTCCCGAACCCCATTATTTAGAGGATTTTACGGGGTCTCCGTTATGTTGGCCACAGCTGATTAAATTATTGGCCATGGGCCGTTGGTTTAAACTTGATCTCAAAATTTGAGGAATTTTTCTTTCAATTATCTTTTTTTTTCTAGATTGGCCCTGAGCTAACAGCTGTTGCCAATCTTCCTCTTTCTTTTTCTCCCCAAAGCCCCAGTACATAGTTGTATATCTTAGTCATAGGTCATTCTAGTTCTTTTATGTGGGACGCCACCACAGCATGGCTTGATGAGCAGTGCTAGGTCAGCGCCCAGGATCCAAACCAGACCCTGGTGAACCATGGGCCACCTGAAGCAGAGTGCACGAACTTAACCACTTGGCCATACCTAATTGTACTTGATTTATTTCTGCCTGTTTTTGTTCTTTCCTAGGAGAAAATATCTTTTTTAAAAAACAGCTTTGTTGAGGCATAATTGATACATCATAAAATGCACATACTTAAAGCATGCAATTTCATGAGTTTTGACGTGTCTACACCCATGAAACCATCACAATTAAAATAATGAATGTATCATCACCTCCAAAAGTTTCCTGAATCCTCTCTCCCCTCCTGGTCCAACGCTAATCATTTGGCACTCTACAGAATTTTCGTAGAAATGGAATCACATAGAATGTACTTTTTTATCTGGCTTCCTTACCTTAATTAAGATTCATCCATGTTGTTGTGTGTATCACATTTTATTCCTGTTTATTGCTGAGTAGTATTCCTTTGTATGAATACACCATAATTTGTTTATCCATTCACCTGTTAATGGACTTTTTAGTAGTTTCCAGTTTTGGGTTATTGCAACTATTATGGACACTCGTGTGCAAGTTTTTATGTGGACAAATGTTTTTGTTTCTCTTGGATAAATAGGTAGGCATAAAATGTCTGGGCCATGTGGTGACTGTGTGTTTAGCTTTCTAAAATGGTTGTACCATATTGTACTTGTACCATTTCTACTTGATTCCTTTCTCTCTATACTTTTTTTTAAAAATTCAGGTGAAATTCACATAACATACAGTTAATTGTTTTAAAATGTACAACTTACAGGCATTTGGTGCATCCAGAATGTCGTGCAGCCACCACCTCTCTCTAGTTTCAAAAGTTCCTTATCACCCAGGGACATCCCACACCCATTAAGCACTCACTCCCAACTCCCCCTCCCCGACTCCCGGGAGTCACTAATCTGCTTTCTATGGCTTTGGATTTGCCTACTCTAGACTCTTTGTATAAAAGGAATTGTACAATGTGGCCTTTTGTGTCTGACCTCTTTCACTTAGCATGTTTTTGAAGTTTGTCCAATTTGTAGTAGGTATCAGTACTTCATTCCTTTTTATGGCTGAATAATTTTCCGTTGTATGTATATGCCACAATTTGTTTATCCAGTTATCCATTGATGGACATTTAGGTTGTTTCCACCTTTGGCTACTGTGGAGAGTGCAGCTGTGAACATTCATCCACAGGTAACTGACTACCTGTTTTCAATTTGAGGGGTATAAGCCTAAGAGTGAAATTGTTGGGTAATATGCTAATTGTATGTTTAATTTTTTGAGGAACCGCCAAGGATTTTTCCATATCCTTACTAACATTTATTCCTTTTTTTTTTTTAAATTATAGCCATCCTAGTGGGTGCGAAGTGGTATCGCATTGTGGTTTTGACTTGTTTCCTTAACGACCAACAATGTTGAACATCTTTTCACGTTGGCAATTTGCGTGTCTTCCTTAGAGAAATATCTATTCAAGACTTTTGTCCATTTTTTAATTAGGTTGTCCTTTTCTTTAGGCAGGGCATGTTGTAAGAGTTCTTCAGATTTTCTGGATACCAGACCCTTATCAGATGGATGATTTGCAAATATTTTCTCCCATTCTGTAGAGTGTCTTTTCACTTTCTCCATAATGTGTTTTGATGCAAAGTTTTTAATTTTGATGAAGTCCAATTTATTTTTCTTCTTTTGTTGCTAATGCTTTTGGTGTTAAATCTAAGAATCCATGGGGAAATTTCTTGCCTTTATCTACGTTACTGCTTTACTTATCTACTTGACTCATTTACTTAAAAGGAATTTGAGCCTACTGTATTTCACCTGGTGATTGCCTGGCCTGGAGGTTGGCAAGCTCGTCCTGAGTGGGAGTTTTTGTGGTGTTTTCCCCCTGCCTCTCAGTTTGGTGCTGTGTTCACTTACAACTCGGGCCTCCACTCGAGCACTCAGCCTTAGGTATGTGCCTGAGATCGCCAACATGGTAAGAAAAGTAGAGATCTAACCCAGGAGGTAGAAGGTAGCAATTTTGGTCCAGTTTATACGATTTGAAAAAAATATTAAACTCTGAGTGCAACCACTATGGAAAGCAGGAGTTTCCTCAAAAAACTAAAAATAGAACCGTCATATGATCCAGCTATCCCACTTCTGGGTATTTATCTGACGAAAACAAGAACACTAATTCAAAAAGCTATCTGCACCCCCAGGTTCACTGCAGCGTTATTTACAGTAGCCAAGACGCGGAAACAACCTAAGTGTTTACCAACAGATGAGTGGATAAAGAGATTGTGGTATGTGCATATATATACGCATGCACATATATACAGTGGAATATTATTCAGCCTTAAAAAGAATGAAATCTTAGCATTTGCAATTACAGGGATGGACCTCAAGAGCATTATGCTAAGTGAAATAAGTCAAACAGAGAAATACTGTATGATCTCACGTACACGTGGAATCTAAAATAACAAGCCCATAGATACAGAGAACAGATTGGTGGTTGCCAGAGGTAGTGGGGGCAGAGGGTGGGAGAAATGGGTGAAGGGAGTCAAAAGGTACAAACTTCCAGTTATAAAAGAAACGCCATGGGGACGTGATGTACAGCATGGCAACTCTAGTGGGTAATTGTTGTTGGTGCTGTTGAGTCGATTCCAGCTCCTAGCGACCCTGTGTACAGTGGAGCGGAACCCTGCCCGGACTTTTCGTGCCATCCTCTCACCTTCTGGTGCCACATGAGACAATGCTCCACTGTATTCACAGGGTTTTCACGGCCAATTCCTTTGGGAGTGGGTGGCCAGGTCCTTCTTCCTAGTCTGTCTAGTCTGGAAGTTCCACTGAAACCTGTCCACCATGGGTGACCCTGCTGATATTTGAAATACTGGTGGCACAGCTTTCAGCATCACAGCAACACGCAGCCGCCACAGTATGACAACCAACAGATGGGTGGTGTGGTTCCCTGACCGGGAAACGAACCTGGGCTGCGGGTGGTGAGAGAGCCAAATCTTAACCACTGGGCCACCAAGGCTGACTACAGTTAATACTACTGTATTACATATTTGAAAACTGCTATGAGAGTAAATCTTAAAAGTTCTCATCACAAGAAAAAAAAATTCTGTAACTACGTATGGTAACGGATGTTAACTAGTCTTGTGATCATTTGACAATATATACAAATACCAAATTATGCTGTACACCTGAAACTAATATAATGTTGTATGTCAATTATATCTTTTTTTTTTTTTAAAGATTTTATTTTTTCCCTTTTTCTCCCCAAAGCCCCCCAGTACATAGTTGTATATTCTTGGTTGTGGGTCCTTCTAGTTGTGGCATGTGGGACGCTGCCTCAGCGTGGTTTGATGAGCAGTGCCATGTCCGCGCCCAGGATTCGAACCAACGAAACACTGGGCCGCTTGCAGCGGAGCGCGCAAACTTAACCACTCGGCCACGGGGCCAGCCCCTCAATTATATCTTAACAAAAAGAAATTAGCCAAACCCGATTCTAAAGCATAACCTCCACCCACTCTCCCCACTCACACTGCTCATCCAGTGGCGCTTTCTTATCACCCAGTTGTTTTTCCACTGAGAAGTGGAAAAGGATGAAACCTTTTGTCTAACCAAGTGGACTTGGGCAAAGACAGTGTGAGCAGCTCTGTTGTAAGAGGTGCCACGGCTAGAAGAAAATAATGTACCCTGAGAAGCCAGTGCCATCGGGCAATACCTTTCGATTCTTTCTGCTTCCTAGTCAACGCTGGCTTCCTGACTGGACTGTAGCTTCACGCAGGCAGGTACCAGACAGGAGTCACTTGCCCGCGTCCCGGGACTTGGACCGTGGAGGTTTCCTGAGGCATCCAATGAATGGGATCCACGACATGGTCACAATCAGTAACATCTTGGTGGTAATCAAAATTTTCAGTGAAAAGAAGTATGTTTGTTAAATGTGCAAGGCTGTGTGAGGCTCAAAGAAGCCACGAGGGCCCTTCTTGGGGTTGGCGACAGCTTCCAAACTTGGCCAGCTCCAGGTCTTCGGCTCCTAACAAAGTTTTTAAAAAGTTTGGGATCTAGATACCAAGTTCTCTGCCTCCCAGCACCTCAGAACCACAGCTCCTCGCATGTAACTGTACTTTTAAGCTTCAACGTGCTGTTCCCTGGTTCTCAAGTGTGGGCGGCACCCTCCCGGCACTCAGGCCCCTGGGTCCCTCCTGTTGGGCGCGGGCTGTGACTCACTCTAACAAACTGAATATGGTAAAGCGACGGACTGTCATTGGAGACTAGTTTACAAAAAGGCTCTGCCTTCCATCTCGCTCTCTCGCTTGCTCTGATGAAAACCACCTGCCATGCTGGGAGGTGACCTACGGAGAGCACCACGTGGCAAGGAACTGAGGGAGGACTCTGGCCAAGAGCCAGTGAGGAACTGAGGCCCTCAATCCAAAGCCCACAAGGAGCTGAATCCTGCCTGAAACCACCTGAGCGATTCCGGAAAGCCACTCAGGCCTTGAGATGACTGCAACCCTGGCCAACACCTCGACCCCAGGTGTCATCAGCCTCCTGAGAGGCTGGGCCAGGGGACCCAGGTAAACAATGCCGGGATTCCTGACCAGCAGAAACTGTGAGATAATAAATGTCTGTTGTTTCAAGGTGCTCAGTTTCAAGGTAACTGTTAACATAGCAATAGATAACTAACATACCCGGGACAAATGGGGCATTACTACACCATGGCCTGAAAATTGTCAAGCGGGCACCTTGGGCAAGTTACTTAACCTGCAGGGGCTTTCAGTTCCTTACCTTCAAACAGGAAGAGGCTTCCTCGCCGAGGGATCACTGCCCTGTGTGTAGGAAGGTATCTGCTCAGAGACAAGCGTTAGCTCGCTATGAACTAGCACAGATCTTAACAGACTCCAAATGGTTTAACTCAAAGAGGACTTGCAATTAAATTTTCATAATTTTATTTCCTTACATCAAAAACACTTTTAATTAGCAAAAACAAAGGACATACTCAGAATTAGGTAAAAATCATGTTTTCCTTTTAACTGACTACTTAGTTCACAGCATGTCCTCTCTCGGCTGCTACTTTGGTAAGAATCAGGTCCCCTTCTCTTAAGAACATGGCATCTGAACAGGCTGAGACAGAGCCCGTGTGAGCGCAGGCCCCGATCCAGGCTTTAGGAACAATAAGAATGGCAGAAACCAGCCTTTCTCTCACTTAGGAAGGACTGTGAACCTGAGGGTCCAGAGCTCCGCTTTCCACAGAAAACCTGGAGCTCAACGTAAAACGAAACCAAATCTGCGAAACACGGAGTACAGTTCCTGCTCGTATACTCAAGGGCAAGACGGTTTTTGAGAAACAAGTATCTGATCTTCTGGCCTCTTCTATGAGGAATGGACCCACTCCAGCATTTTTTAAAGGAAGTTTTTGGTGTTTCTTTTTTTTCTATTTCATTTCCCAAAGCAGTATAAAATCTACTAAAAGGGCTATAATGAATCAGAATAAATCAGCTCACTCACAATGCTGAGAATATTCAGCACATTATTTCAAAGTGGCAAAATTCAGGGCAATCTGAGAAGAAAATTCAAAAGTGGCAGCTACATTTGCTGACAGGCTTATGTGACACACACAGACATCCGACTCCATCTTTCTCAGTGTATATGTCAAGGGGCCAAGACCCCTGAGGATCAAAATAAGTTATTTTGTACATTACAGTGCACAGAACAACAGAGGGAAAGACACTTTCTTGGAGAGTGACCAAAAGGCATTGTGCAAAAGGTTCCTATCACTCTGAAGGTGAAGGACGGGAGCCGGGCCTCGCAGCCTCACTAGCTCGACCCCTCCTCCTCTGTGGTTGCAGCGGCCTCAGTGGGAGCTCTTTCCTCTAAGGGTTCCGCGGGCTTCTTCTCTTCCTCCTCCTCCTCGTCTTCCTGGGGATAGAGGTCCGGGTATTTCTGCATGCACTCCTGCATGGCCCGGAACTGGGCTACACAGTCTGACCCCTTGACCTCTTCCGTGCTGTAGTGGAAGCAGGAGAAGGCCGACTTGAACTGTTCCCCACAGGGGCCGCTGGCCATTCCCCCAAGGCACGGGCAGTTCCAGTTAATGTCCCCATTTGGCAGGATCAATCCTGGAACAGGAAGACAGGCAAGGAAAATGTGAGAGATGTTCTCTAAGGTTTCAGAAAAAGTAAAACCAAGTCCAGTCTTCACAGGCCCCTGAGAAGGTGTGGAACTGTTGCCTGGCAGGCACTCGCCTGTGGACCCACCTCTTGATTCAGATGGGGTTCAAACGCCTGGCACAAATCCAGCACTCCCGGCTCAGGTGGAGAAAAGCCAGCATCAGCATCTCTCCACGTGCAAGAGTGTTCTGTGTTCTAAGCCGCCTCCCAGTGCTGTGGCTGTGGCTGTGCTCCAAGCACAACCTACTGGAAACCATTTAAGCCAAAGCAGGGGCCATCACCTGGATGGTTCACAAGAAGCTTGTTGAAAGTGCAAACACTTTAAGGAGCTGAGTATTGAGGTACTGATCTCCTCTTTCACTCTCTGCTCCCCTCCTGGGGATCAGGACCCGGCGCTGCCCACACGCCCTGCCCTCAAGGCCCTCTCGCTCTGCGGCTGCTCGCACAGGCTCAGCATGAGTGAGGACCGGCAGAGAGGAGGTGGATGGGAAGATGTCTGACACGTCAGACAAGGAAACGGCCAGAGTGGTGTGGTTCCAGTCTCGTAAAAATGAAAAACCTAGAGGAATATTAACCATATTTACCAAACTGTTGAACTGCACATACATATTGGGAAGGTGGATTTTCATTTGCAGTATTACATAGGCTCCTTACTTTTGAATTTTACACTTTTTCTTCTATATGAAACTTGTTCACACCTAAATACTACTGCCTGGCTTTCTAAAATGTTTTCAAGATGATTGCTTCATTTTCAGCTTTGTCACAGAAATACGCTTCACACAGAAGTTCCTGCCTGAGTCTTCCAGAGACTGAGAGCGCTCTTTAAGAAAGACTCTCAAACGCCCAGTGAAATTACATGATTTTTCACTCCAGGAAGTACCTGGGCACGGCACTCTGAGCTAGTGTCCAAAGTCCTGGGCCTGTGCTGAACCTGCCTCTTACTTCTAGCTCAGGAAGCTTCGCTGACGGACAAATCCTCCCCGACGACAGAATGGGCTGGTAGTGAGCCGTCCACGGGCGCCGCCCTGAGCAGGCAGTTCTCCACCAGCAACGCCAGCTGTGGAGCAGGTTCTTGTGCGCCCAGCTCTACACCGTACATCACAGAAGCCTTTGACAACCTTCTGCAGGAGGGACTACTAACCCCAGCTTTCAGATGAGATTTTGGGGGTTCAGTGAGGTCCACGTCAGGACCACAGCCAGGGCCCGTGGGATTCCAGAGCCCTGCGCTGTTTCCCTCCCATCTCCCCACCTCTCCCTACCCCGCAGGCCATCTCAGTGCTAGAAACAGGCAAATGCTGTACCCTGGAGGCTCAAAACTGGCAACAAATCTACAGAACCAGTTTCCAAAGGAAATAACACTAACGTTTAAAAATAACCGCCCTGGTCTGCAGGAGTCCTAGTTTCATCCTTTCTCAGGAAGGTGAGCTAGAATGAGGCAGCTCCTCATGGAGAACGCTGACGGTGCCCATCTGCAGAGACACAGTGTCTAACCACACAGACCAGCCTCAGGTGCTACACTAAGCCCAGACGCAGCACGTCTCCACACATGTCAGAAAAGGCCTAGAGGGGCCGGCCCCGTGGCCGAGTGGTTGAGTTCACGCGTTCCGCTGCAGCGGCCCAGGGTTCAGATCCTGGGCGCGGACATGGCACTGCTCGTCAGGCCACGTTGAGGTGGCGTCCCACATCCCACAACTAGAAGGACCTGCAACTAAGATATACAACTGTGTACTGGGGGGGTTTGGGGAGATAAAGCAGAAAGAAAAAAAAAAAAAAAAGAAAAGGCCTAGAGTTCTGGTCACCTCTACTGACCTCCCTGGCCAGCCCCCACCTCCTCCCAGGCCCTCGGCTTTCCCAGTGGCCCAGGTGGCCTTGTACGCCCTCCTGTCTTCCTGTTCTGTGAAAGCTAACTCTGAACCTCTTT
The DNA here is from genome assembly GCF_037783145.1 of Equus przewalskii. Lineage (NCBI taxonomy): Eukaryota > Metazoa > Chordata > Mammalia > Perissodactyla > Equidae > Equus > Equus przewalskii. The sequence goes on from NC_091845.1 coordinate 4,409,577, forward strand.
CTCATGGCGCTCTTAGCTGCTCAGGTGCCATCTCAGCCACAGAGCACAGTGCTGGGATGCGGGCAGCTGGCGTAAATTGGCGACCTCCTTAGTCCCCTAGTCTGCTTAGTCATTTTGTAAATGAGAGCTCAGACCGTGGGTCCCAACTGTTTTATATACTTCTTCACACAGTTAGTCACCAGAAAGGGTTGCAAAGGCAAATACCTGTAAAGTCCAAGCAGATATACCTGACAGAAGCAGGGAGGGGAGAAAGCAGGAGGGATGGTCAAGACCGGCGGGAACTGGAAGGGAATGCGCAGTCTTGAGGTAGGCACACTGAGTTTTTAAAAACACCATGAGGCAAACAGAACAAGGCCTGATTTGTTCTGCAGGCTCCACAGAGTCTCAACCAATTAATGAAATGTGCTCAACTAATAGGATCTAAAGACAGGCAAAGTGCTGGAATTTAGATGTGATTTATTTTTCTTTACAAGAGTGCTGATTCACGGTCCCTCCTGTAGCTGCTGTTCTCAGAAGCTAACACTGTACACCATCTGCACGTCCCCCTTTTCCCAACAGGGTGCTCGGTATGCATCCTCAGCTAGACTCTGAGCCCTCGGAGCAGGAAGGGCAGCAGGAGAAGCACCCTGCCTCAGAATACACACTTCAGTCAGCATGTGAGAAATCCCAGCCAGCAGCCCACACTCCACGGGCAGCCACGACCAGCTCCCTGAACCATAGTTATCGCCACTCTGCACTAGACGGTTTGTTGGTTGTCATCCTGGACATCAGAATGGCTTTAGTTTGGTGAACTGAGCACTGCTGATGATATGTGGACTGTTTATGAACACCGCACACACCCCCACACCTGACACAGGCTGAGTAAGTTCTAATAAGTCCAGCCCCCCCACGCCTTTGGAGTGACTCTCTAGGCCCAAGTGACCACTGACTACACTAACCAGGTTGTGTGCAGCAGTTCTGACCAGGTTAGCTGAATCCCGCTGCTGGGAAACCGTCCCTCTTTCTCAAGTGAGCTTCTCATGCCAGGTGTGTGCTGGAGCAGATACAAGCGGAGCAGCGACTTCACCCCCTCACAGAACGAGGGTGTGACACCCACACACCAGCTTGCTCAGTATCTGCAGGTGTGCCAGAACTCAGTCTGGTAATGACTGAGCAGGAGGGTCCCTGTCATCATAACCCACTTGTAACTGCTAGAATCCTCTGACGTGCCCCCCAAACTTCATCACTGAGAAGCATCCACTGAGCTGAAGTCAGTGCAAACCTTCAGAAGAGAACGAGGCAGAAGACTTCAGTAACAAGAAACTCCCAGGTTCTGGCCTGATGGCCGGGGAAGAGATCAGAGAAAGGTGGAAGCACAGCCCTCACGCCTCTGAGGGAGGCAGGCCACGCTGACATGGAAACCTGCAGACCCGGCCTCAGCCAGGACAAACGGGAAAGGAACTGTGGACATCGAACTTCACCCCAGGACGTATCTGCAGGTCCCTGGGAGGCCCCGCGTCACTCACCATGCTCCTCGTACGGATCGTTGGGGTCATCAGCCACCAGCTCAGCATTGCTTGGAGTTTCGTGGTCTTCTTTGGTCACAAATATGATTCGATCCTTTCCTGGAGTTTGGAGAGCAGAGGAAGAAAGTTTCACTCAAGAGCAGCCAAGCAGCCCTAATCCCAAAGCAGCCACACAAACCAAGTTCAAAGACTGTCCCGGGGCCGCCCCGTGGCTGAGAGGTCGGGTTTTCGCGCTCTGCTTCCGTGGCCCAGGGTTTCGCCCATTCAGATCCTGGGCGCGGACATGGCACCGCTCGTCAAGTCAGGCTGAGGCAGCATCCCACATGCCACAGCTGGAAGGACCTATAACTAGAATATACAACTATGTACCAGGGGGCTTTGGGGAGAAGAAGACAAACGAAAAAAAGATTGGCAACAGATGTTAGCTCAGGGTCAATCTTTAAAAAAAAGAAAGAGGCATAAAGAAAAAGAAGACCTGGCTCTAGCCCCTAGGGGTTTACCCACAGGGTTCAGAAGGCACAAAAAGCCTGAGAAAGACAGAACTTTGACAAGAGGAGAAGCGCACAGTGAGGGGGGTGCCCAGCCAGCAGCCCACTCTGCTGATGAAGCCAGTGAAGTCTGTCCAAGGAGACGCCCTGTGGGAAAATATCCCCATCACCTGCCTCTGACAGGCTGAGGACACAGGTCTGAGAGTGCCCATGGGCAAGACTCCCTCTAGCGTCTTGGCGCCTGATTGTGGCCAGAAGGAAGGGATCACGCGGGTGGAGAACACTGCGGCAGCTCCCCTCAGTCCGCGAGGCCTGGGGGCTACTTCCCCACAAGTGGAATGACTAGGCGGAGGAGGGACGATTTCAGAGTTGCTGATGCCGTTAACTTCTGTGCCAATCTGCAGTTGGTTATTCTTCAGAACAATCACCAAACCCCAAAAACAACAGGCTGGCGGTCGGTCAGGACTGAGGCCCTGCAAGGACGGGCACCAGGCAGCCAGCTCCTAAAGTGAACCGCACCCGGTCAGGCCAGAGCCCCCGTCCCACGAGCCTGGCTGCCAGCAGGTCCTGAGCCTCCAGGGAAGCAGACTGGAGGAGGCCGAGTGCATGGGAGGAGCTTCTCCTCAGGGGCGGCCAGGTGAGCTGAAGCGGCAATCAGCACGGACGATGCCACAGCAGGTGCATTCCGCGGCTCGTCTCAGCTGACCTTACAATGGCTATCAAGTTTTACCATCCTCTGGCCCCATTTTACACAGCAGGAAACCAAGGCCAGAGTGGTCACTCCAAGTCAATCAGAGGGAAACGGCAAGGCAGGCAGCTCCCCTGTCCAGCTCCCTCCTGGGCTCTCTCCCACACCTTGTAGCTGTCAACACCTGACCTCGCCCTCCTAAACCTGTACCCTCCGGGAAACCTCAGCAGGCGTCTGTCCGGGATTCCTGCCGGGGGTCCTCACCCTGCACGGCACTGTGCTCGGTTTGTCCCGTAGTCCCTGGTGGGCAGATGGTCCCTCCTGGGCTCTGCATGTCAGCCAGCTCCTGCCATCCCCTCGCCACGCTGAGGAGGCAGCAGGAGCGCCATTTTCCGGTGGTAAGCCTGAGGCCTGGAAGTGACTTGGCTGAGCTCACACAGGGCTGGAATTTGAACCCAGCTGTGTCCCCAAAGGCCACACTGTGGAGATCCCTCGCACATGCCCACACTGTCCCCCACCCCCAGCACACACAGACACACAAATAAAAACGACAGCTGACCCTGAGTACTGGGCATGACTCAGACACTGTCCTGAGAGCTTTGTGTGCTTTGGGCAGGAATAAATGTTTTGTACCATAAATACTGACCTAATCCCTACCCAGGAAGCTTAGAATCAAGTGACTGTTTGCCGAGTGAACAAACAGGAGCACTCTTCTAAGCTACAGGTACCTACCTGGTGAAGGGCAAGGAGAGTTTCAACAGCCCTACTGACTGCCCACTGTGACCCAGGACAAGGGGAGCCTCATCTGGAAGGGGATGCAAGGTGCCCGGCACTTAAGAAGACATCTCTAGCACCATGGGAATGGGCCCTTGGACAGGGCCGTAGTCAGTGGCCTGCAGCGAGCCAGCCTGGCTGGGGCAGAGGCTGCGCCTGCAGAAATGTGGCTCTCTGAGAGCTGCTGCATTTTCTCTGATTACGTCATACTTCTTTGTTTTCCCTTTATATTTAGGAAAGTTCAGTCACAGGCAGGCTGAGAGAAACCAAAGAAAAAGGTTTGGGTCCACACTGGGTGGGAGTACTTAAGGAAGAGGCTTGGGGAAAGCATGGGGGGTGACAGCAAAAACCAGGGCGACACCTCCAGAGAGGACAGTGCAGGGGCAGAGCAAGGCCCCTTGTGCCTTAAATCCTCCTCATACCTGCACAGGGTCTCCCACATGGGGAGCTGACCCTCGGCACACGTGGGGACCGGACCTCCAGGCCACATGACGTTTCTGCTCCAGACCTGGTCTCCGCCTCAACTCCTCCCATTTTATCTCAGAGAAGACTGCTTCTCCCACTGGCCTGGGAAAGGGTTTGGGCCAGGTGGCCAGGGCACGTTAAAGTATCTAATGACCTTGGTAATTCTGGCCAGTTTTCAAAACACTCGAAAGCAACCTGCAAAACTGCTGAACGCTAAGGAGAATAAGCTGGAGCAAATTTCTCACCTCAGCCCAGACAGTCTGTTTACCAAGATCTTAGTTTGGCCCAGCCCCAGAGGCAAGGGGTCCAAACCTGGCCGGACACCCATGGGGTGTGTGAGGGCGAGGCCAGGCCTCCAGCAGCAGAAGCTGAGTCAAACCCTCTGGCACCCACAACGCTCACAGGCTGCACAGGTTAGCCTGAGACAGGCACGCTTGGGGTCACAGGTCTGGCACAACCCCACGGACAATGTTCCAGGTCCCTCCCACAGGGCTCAGTCCTCTTGTGCCACCTTCCCGGACGCCCCCTTTAGAGAACAGTTACACGGGATCAATGAATGTGATATTGTGATTTATAAGAAATACTTATTTCGTCTTTGACTCCATTGCTGGCACAGAGCTCCTAAAACCCTTGAAAAGTCCCAAGGGGTGAGAGGTGGCTAAGATCTTTTGTTATGTTAATGAGGCAACTTTTCGAAGGCACCTAAGGATGGGGCTGGTTGCCAGGAGAACCAACCACAAGATTAGAGGGTGGAAACTTTCAGTCCCACCCCCTGACTTTCGGGGTGGAGAGGGGCCTGGAGGTTGACTCACTCACCAATGGCCAGTGAGTTAATCAATCATGCCCATGTAACGAAGTCTCCATGAAGACCCACAAGGACGGGGTGCAGAGCGTCCAGGTTGGTAAAGGTTTGGGGAGAGAGGTGCGCTCGGAGAGGGCAGGGAGGCTCCGGGCCCCTTCCCCAGACCTTGCCCTCTGCCTCTCTTCCATCTGGCTGTTCTGGAGTTAGAGCCTTTTATAATGAACCAGTAATCAGTGAGGGAACAGTTTCTGAGTTCTGTGAGCCGCTCTAGCAAGTTAACAGAACCCAAGGAGGGGGTGGCTAGAACCTTCCATCTAGAGCCAGTCGGTCAGAAGCACAGGTGATAAACCAGATTGAGGATTGGCGACTGGTGCCTGAGGAGGGGTGGGGCAGTCCTGTGGGACTGCCTTCATCTGTGGGATCTGACACTACCTCCAGGTAGAGGTGTCAGAAGTGGGGTGAATTGTAGGACACCCAGCTGGTGCTGGAGAACTGGTGTGGGGAAAAAGCCACACACTGGGACTGGAATCCTTAAGAGCAGAACATAACAATTCATCTTTTAAACACGTGGGCTCAGTGCAACGTGTTTTACACCTGTCAGCTCATTTAGTCCGCTGTGAGGTGGGTATTACTTTATCTCCTTTTCAGAGACACAGGAAAGGGAGGCCCAGAGGAGGTAAGAAACCGCCCAGAAGTCACACAGTAAGTGAAGGCAGAGCAGGAAGACAAACTCTGGTCTGAAAGATCCCGAGTGTGCCACCTTACGCACAACCACGCACCATGTAATATTTCAGTCAACGTGGGACCACATATACGACGGTGGTCTCATAAAATTAGTACCCTGTAGCCTAGGTGTGCAACAGGCTGTCCCATCCAGGTCTGTGTGAGTGCACTCTGTGATGTTCGCACAACAGTGAAATCGCCGAACGACGCGTTTCTCAGAACGTTTTCCCGTCATTAAGCGACACATGACTGTGCTGGCCACTGCATACCCGTCCCACCAGGCCTTCGCTTCCTAGAATGTTTAAAAGGGAACACAAGGACGATGCTTATTTACTCCTAACAGACCTGTGAAAGAAAGGACTAGTCATAAGAATGCCAACTCGAGGGGTAATCAGCTAGACCAGAAGACCTCATTAAACTTCTCAGGAATTTCTCTAGAGAAATACAAAAATGCTTATTTTTACTTCCAAGACAACCTAAACAAATTGATATACGCACACTCAGGAGGATGTGGATAAGCACCTTAACCTTACACCTCCTAGAGTTCTGAATCCAAAGATATTAACTACCCCAGCTGCTGGGAAAAGGACCGTCCTTCCCAGCCAGAGACGGCCAAAGGGCTTCGCATCACTGCAGCACGTGGTGAGCAAAGCTTCCTCAGCCAGAGACTGAGCCTGGACCACCTGGCCACGGAACGATGGCACGCAGGCACAGTTGACTGGAAAGGACCCGCGTGGGCACAGAAACGCGGTCTCCATACAAGGCCAATTAAGGTTTTCAGTCAAGCACCGTCTACCAGATTGAATTGATGTTGCTAAACTGAATGCTGTTAGAATTCAATCCACTCATTGTTGGTTTTAGAGTCAGCTAAGACTACAGGCAAATGTTTATACCTTTTAAGTGGAGGTTTCTTAGACATTTTCATAATAATAAAAGAAAAATTTTTAAATCAATACAAGAATTTGTGTCCTTTGGAATCCACATATTTCTCAAATTTAAGAAGCAGACATTCCCTGGAATGTCAGTACAGAAGAGTCAACCTTTTCAAAAAGCCTGGAACCAGCCGAGTGTGACTCCAGACACCTCACACATAACCGGCTCTCCCGCTCCCCACTGTTCCCCTCTGAGGACCACGCACACCCATCTCCTCGGGGGCTCCCCGGGTGGTGAGCTCACAGCCATATCTCCCACGCACGGTCTGCCCTCCTGTGACCAGCTCCCTTATGCTTATCAAACTGCAGCCCCTACAGGGTTGCACTGTGCAGCCCCGTGTCCCTGACACTGAACTCCCAGGGTGGGATCCTCCAATCCGCAACCAGGCCACAGCCACACAGCCGGCGAGCAGACCAAGGCGGAACTGGGGTCTGTCTGACTGTTGACAGGAGCGCATCCCTCCAGCGTCAGAGAAATGGTCTCACCAGAGCACACGGGAACCCCTCTGGCACTGTAGTTCCATAAGGACACAACCAAAAATAGCTTGATCTGGACCATCTTTCAGATTCCAAGTGCCTTGAGAGCAAAGTGCTGGATCTTGCTGCCCCTTGCCTCTTCCACTAGTCTTTTATTTAGTGGGTATTTACTTACACTTTTAAAATTAAGTTGAAGTTTACTGACACCTTTAGCTGACCGTGGTGGCTTAACCTAAGTCTTAGAGGCTTCACAGACAGAAATGAAGTGTAGGAGGGAATAATCCCACTGAACCCTGACCATTCTGAGCCTGTTTGGTGGCACCGTCCCATTCTGGATGGGTGTCTTGGTCCATTTGGACTGCTATAGCAAAATACCACCAACCAGGTAGCTCAGAAACCACTGAAACTTATTGCTCACAGTCCTGGAGGCTGGAAGTTCAAGATGAGGCAGCAGCACGGTGACCTTCTGGGGAGGGCCCTCTTCCTGGTTCACAGCTGGTGCCTTCTCACTGTGTCCTCACAGGGTAGAAGGGGCCAGAGATCTCTCTGGAGGCTCTTTTATTTTTTATTATTTTGTGTGAGTCTGTGTGTGAGGAAGATTGGCCCCTGAGCTAACAGCTATTGTCAATCCTCCTCTTTTTGCTTGAGGAAGATTGTCGCTGAGCTAACATCTGTGCCGGTCTTCCTCTATTTTATGTGGGACGCCACCACAGCATGGCTGATGAGCAGTGCTAGGTCCACGCCTGAGATCCGAACCCACAAACCCCGGGCCATGGAAGCAGTGTGTGAACTTAACCACTATGCCACCGGGCCAGCCCCTCTGGAGCCTGTTTTAAAAGGGCACTAATCCCATTCACGAAGGCTCCACCCTTATGACTTAAGCACCTCCCAAAGCACCTACAAACACCAGCACACTTGGGGGTTAGGATTTCAACATATGAATTTACGGGGGGACACATTCCTACCACAGCACTGGGGAAAGAAGGGCCCCTGGGTGACCTGACGTGGTTTCAGGGCAGGCATGTATCTTTGCATCCCCAACCCCAGTACCCAGATGGTGCTCATGTTTGCTGAACAGACATAACAGGAAGGGCTCAAAATCAGCTGTAGGAAGAACGAAAGCACAGGCCTGAGCCTGAGATTTAAGCCCAGCGCTGGGAGGGCCGGCTCACAGTGGCATCAGTGTCCCCGTCTCAAGATTGGAGATCAAATCTGAGCATAAGCACGTAACAGCTGTGATCTCAGGCACCTTCTTGGGGCCTCAGAAAACAGGCCCCCACCAGCTCAGCCACTTACCTCCTGTGGTTAGGGCAAGAATCGAGAGACTTCGGTTAACAAAGGAGGCGAAATGAGTTTCTACTCTCACCTGAAATTCCATTCAAAAGACAGTAATTTTGTAAATGGCGTCAAATAACAAGGGTAAAATGGCCAGGAAGAGAGGATCAGAGGCTAGCCCCGTCAATAAAATTTTGGAAGTGGGAAAGCTGTTAGAGAAGTGCTCTCTGACTTGACAATCGGAGAAAGCTGAACCCAAAGTCACAAGGAGGGGAAGCCAACTAGAAGAAAACCAATCTCCACCCCAGGGCCCCAGCACAGGCTGGGAACTGGAGGCCCCAGCGGTCACTCTGAAAGCTGGACTTCAGGGTGGGGCTGAGAACAGGACTGACTGAGCAGCTGGATCCCAATTCCCCCAATTCCGCAGTTTTACTCTCTATACAGCCATTCTTGACGCCTATCTTTCTCTCATATTTCCATCATCAAATCCAGTTGGCTCTACCTTCAAATACATCCAGAAAGATCTGCATCCCTCACTTCCATGAGCCCATCTCCCACCATCGGCTCCCTCCATTCCAGCACCCCCTGCTTTTACTCTGACACGCTGAGCCCACACCTACCTCCAGGCCTCTGCACAGGCTGCTGTCTCTCCAGCTCTCTCCTCAGACATCCTCACAGCCACCCTCTCCCTGACTTCACACCTCCTGCTCAGATGCTGCCTTCCTTGACCATCCCCCATCTCCTTTACCCTCCTTTTTTTCCTCCAAAGTGCTTCTCCTCATCTAATGTATTATAGATCTGTTTACCACCTGTCTCCCCCACTGAAATGTCAGCTCTCCAGGGGCAAGGATTTGTCTATTCCACTCATTGCAGTATGTCCAGAGCCTAGAACAGTGCCCAGAACACAGTGGGTAAACAATACTTGTAAAACTAGGGGCCGGCCCAGTGGCACAGTGGTTAAGTTCGCATGTTCTGCTTCAGCGGCCCAGGGTTCACCAGTTCGGATCCCGGGTGTGGACATGGCACCACTTGGCAAGCCATGCTGTGCCCACATATAAAGTAGAGGAAGATGGGCACGGATGTTAGCTCAGGGCCAGTCTTCCTGAGCAAAAAGAGGAGGATTGGTGGCAGTTAGCTCAGGGCTAATCTTCCTAAAAAAAAAAAAAAAAAACTAAAAGGAGACACTGAACTCTGGATTAGGACGTGAAAGCCCCAGCCCCAGCAGAGAGAGGAAGACAGAATTGTTATCATCATTAAGAAGGTGGGAGAAGACCCTTGGATGGGTGGTCTCATTTCCCCCAGAAAAGGGAACATGAACACACATGGGATCTTTACACACCAGTCTCTCTCAGCATATCCAACTCAGAAGGAGCACCCACCTCTCCCACTGTGTCACGTGGGCAGACTGTCACCTGTGCTCACTGCTACCTGCTCAGTGGCTGGTGCATCACAGGAGCTCAATGTTCGTGGACTGAACAGAAAAGGGCAGGCCAAGGAAAAGGAGGAGACTAAAGAGAGAATCAGTGTGGCGCCGACACAGAAAAGTGTGGGTGGGCAAAAGCCAGGGAGCAAGGCTGAGCCCACGTTGTGGGACGCCTTGAATACCAAGCAAAGGCCTTTGTCCTGAAGGCTGGGTGGTGGGTGGACCCCTGAAGTAAACTTGTACAGGCAGCGATTCTCTCAGAACACAGGGCAGGCATGCATATGGGTTCACTCCACAAAGATGTGAGCACCCACCTGTCCATCAGGCCCTGTGCTCAGTGCTGGGGATACGGCCCAGCTAATGCTCTCAGCTCAGAGGGAAAAGACAGACAAGAAACAAGATGACAAAAATGAAGAAGGTAATTTCAGAAAGTTTAGGATGTGAAAGACACAAAGGAGCAGCGAAGAGCTCTCTGAGGAGGTGACAACTGAGCTGAGTCTTGAAGGATGAGGAGCCAGCCACGGAAGAGCTGGAGAAGGATGTACCAGGCTAAGGGAACAGCCAAGAGGCCAGTGTGGCTGAGCAGTGATGAGGCGGGAAGAGAGGAGGCTGGAGCTGGGTTGGGCGGGGCTCCATCACGTGATCCCTTCCATGGCAAGGAGTTTGGGATCATTTTTCTGAGTCCTATGGGAAGCACAGAAAAATCAGTGGGTAGAAAAACAAAAGTTGACAACTGGGGGGACAGTGATACAGATAACATAAACTAGGGAAGGCTTGAAAGTGAGTGCTATCAATCCTCATCGCCACACTAAGAGAGAGATCTCCAAGCCAGGAGAAGCTAAGGGTCCATGCTTTGGTAGCAGATGGAAACTGCCTCTGGCTCGCAGATAACCTGTGACGTCTAGAAATCCTCAAGGGCAAGGAGGGGCCTTATTTATCTGCATGGCCTCATTATACGGAAAAGGCTCAAAATTATTTCTTCATTTAGATGAAGAAGTAAATTAGAGACTCAGAGAAAGGAAATTAAAAACATGAGACCTACCGGCTAACAAAGTGGTGAGGGCAGAGGACTTCTGTTCAAGGCACAATGCAGGATTCATCAAGAGAAGTAGTGCCCATTAGGGCCATGGGTGAGCCCTAGGGCTTATGACCCAGGGAAGGAGGAGGGATTCTAGAAACGGCAGTGGACTGGGGAAAAGGCTTCACATTTTAGACTGAGCTGTTCCCCCACCTGGATGTCTGACCTTGGGTAGGTCATCCCCTTCTCTGGGCTTCAGATTCCCTGAATTAAACTGAGGGCCTGGACTATTCACCAAAGAATTTCCAGGTGAGTTCCAACTCTCTCTGCAATTGTATATTCTCAGGTGTCCACCATCCCCATCACCCGGCACAGGGACGGTGCTTCATGAATATCTGCTGAATGAATGAAGACCAACTTCTCATTTTACAGGACTGGAAACTGGGGCCAGCCTCATGGCTTTAGCCATGTCGCCTCTGTGTCTTAGTTTACTCTTTGGTAAAATGCGGAAGATAACAGGGCCTGACTTACAAAGGTCGCTGCAAAACCAATGAGATAAGCCATATAAAGCTCCTTGAACCGTGCGTGATACGTAGCTGGGGCTCAGTAAGTGTTCCCGTTGGCGGCACGTCTACCACTCCAGCACAGCACGTAACCCGAGCGGCAACTTTTGGGGATAGTTAAAAGACGCGTGCAAATGGAAACACGTGTTGCGTGGTGAGGGCGACGGTAATTATTAATAACAGTATGTGGCTAGTTACGAGCCAGGGGAAACGTGCTCGGCGCTTCCCTGACCCCTCCGGCCTAGTTTATGAAATCTCCACGTGCGGGTCCCTCTGCGGTCCGGGTTCGAGCCTCACCGTGACCTTGGACCAGCCTCGCTCCTCCCAGAATCTCGGCTTTCTCATCTGCAAAACCGGGATGGCGACCCCGCCGCCCACCTGCTGCAAAGGTCCCCAGGAGGGTACCCCGAGCCGCGCCTCGGGTCGCCCGCGCCGGCAGCGGGGTCCCGGGGCGCCACGGCCTGCCTGCACCGCGTGTCCCCTGCAGGCCCTCGTAGGCCGGTCTCCATGGCAGCCCGCCCTCCCTACCTTCCTGCCGGCAGTAGGCCATGGCTGCAGCCCAGAGTTCAGACTTCGCAGCGACAGCGGCGGCGGCGGCTCACGCCGTGACCTCTCCTTTGGCGGGGCGGGCGGCTCCGAGGCCCGCGCGGACCCGCCCCCTCCAGGCCTGCCCGCCGCGCGCCTGCTTCCGCGCCCTCCCAGCCCAGCCTGACCCCTCAACCAGGAACTACACTTCCCAGCAGGCCGCGCGCCGCTCGGCCTCTCTGCTGGCAGCAGGAACTACATTTCCCAGAAAGTCACGCAGTGCGCAGGCGCATCACTGAAGGACTGTGTCTACGGCAACTTTGCCGAGCAAGCTCCTGACCCTGGACTACATTTTCCAGGAGGCCTTGCGGCGCGCATGAGCAGAAAAGCCAGGGACACTAGGGGCGGTAACTGTGGCGCGTCCCCTTAGTTCTGGGTTTCACGGGGAGTTTCGCAGCTCGCGCGCGGCCGAGAGGCAGCTGACTCCGCGCTCGGGCTGTAGGCGCGTCTCGCAGCGAAGCAGAGGGAGGGCGCGGCGAGCTGGCTCCCACCATGGCCGCGAACGTGAGTGTCTCTGTTCCGCCGGGCCACACCCGGGCTTCCCCATCAGCCGCGGCCTCCTCTTCCCCGGAGGCCGCCGAGGTCCGTCTGGACGGGCTGACCCCTCCGCGTGCCCGCTTCTGCGCCTCCGGGCGCTGTCCGTCGGTCCGGTCTCTCGGCCCCCGGCTCGGCTCGCGCGTCTGCGCGGAGGGAGGCGGGCTGGGAGGCGGTGCTCCCGGCGTTGGCCTGGGCTCTCGCGGGTCTCAGCCGGCGGAGCTCGAGAGCTGGTCGGGACCTCGGCGGGAGAGGGCCGTGCGCGGGAAGGGCGGGGCGGCCGGGACGGCCCGGGGAGCTGTCCAGCGGCGGACAGACCGCGCTGTCGGGCGGGGGGGGGCCGTGAACCGAGGCTGCGATGCTAGCTTGGGAGCCCAGGCGTTAGGATGCCCGTGAGAGGGAGCGCTTCCCTGCTGCCGCGCCCCTCGTCCTCCTAGCGTGGATTTGGTTAGAGAGGCCCTGGCGGAAGGCGTTCCCTTTGAAAGGCTGCGGGCTGCTTCTCCCTACAGCCAGCCATTCTTGAGAGTCTGCCCATGTAAGTCCAGCATTCATTCAACAAACCGGGCACACCTCCCACCAGGGCGCTGGCTGTGTGAGAAGCTGGTGACTCACCGCTCCCTCCTCGGTAAGGGCTTCTGGGCCAGCTCAGGAGCCCTGCCAGCCCCGACACTCCCGCCCTCCTGCTTTGGTGCAGCGTCCTGGCCACTCTCCCCTGGTCTGTTACACCCTCTTCTCAGGCCCCTCCTCTGTCCCCGAGCGTCCTCTCTGCCACCCACACCCCCAGAGAAGCCAGGGTTTGTGTCACCCACAGCCCTGGCACACGCCGCCTTGAGTTAGGGTTGTCTGGGAGGCCTAGGAGCCTTGAGGGCTGCAGCTAGAAAAGCCTCGGAGGTGGTCTGGGGACCCAGGGTCGGCCCGGGCAGAGGGCAGGCTGCGTCCGGGAAGGTGTCATGGAAGGTGCTGGAGAACACAGGCTCTGGAGTCAGGCCGGCCTGGGGGCCAGTCCAGATTCGTCCTCTCAGTGGCTGTGTGGCCTTAATCTCTCGGTGTTTCTGTTTCCTCCTGGGATCCGTTACTGTGAAGTTCAAGGGAGACGGTGCTTAGCACAGTGCCTAGCACACAGTAGGTACCTAATATGTGGAAAAGAAAGTTTATCTTCACAATGCTGGTGGGCAGAGAGCACCTCGGGTATGTTAGGACCTCACCTTTGCCAAGGAATGTGGAAGAGTTTGTGTATCCTCTGCTGCCAAACCTTGGTTGATTCATCCAGTAGCTGGGTGCACATTTACAGGAGCCACCAGGGCGGGTGAGGGAGAAAGATCTGAAGATGGTAGGGTGGAGCAGGGAGGCAACAGAATTTATAATGAGTGTAACAGTTGTCCTGTAACAGAGATGCTGTTACCATCTCCATGTTATAAGTGAGTGAACAGGATCAGAGAGGTAGAACAACATACCCAGGGTTGCACAGCAAGTGATTTTCAGGGCCTGTATGTCAACCTCTGTTCCCACAACTCATTGTTCATTGCTTCAGTCCCAGAGTGCTGGGACTGCGAGGGCATGTGTCACTGAGGATATATATACATGTATTTAATACACATCAAGGAGCCAACATCAAGATCGGGCTTACAGACGGCCTTGAAGAGAAGGAGAAAGGCATAGGAGGGGGCCGCTCAGGGCGGGGCGGGGCGAGGTGGCTGGCGAGGAGTGGGCAGGGAGGAGACGCCGTGATCCTCTGTGTCTACTGGGAGGTCCGTTCAGAGCACAGCCAGGTGTGTGACTCGCCACCACCCCTTCTGAGCCTCTGTTTTCTCATCCGTGAAGTGGGGTAGTGACAGCCCCCACCTCCTTAGGCTTGCCCATGACTGGCCTGTGATAGACTGGTGTGTTTGCCATTGTCATCATTGTCATGGCTGATGGTCACCTACCCGCCTGCAGCGAATTGCTCCACTAATATTTCCAAATGGCATGGAAGGTCAAGACCGTTTCTGAATGCGTTGGGCATCTGGTCCCTGGCAGGCCTGGGCTCATGGCATGTGGGAGAAGCAGAGAACGTGGCCTTTGCCTATTTCGAGCAGAGACTCCAACTTGAGTCTCTCCTGTGGCCCCAGCCCTGCACTCAGGGCCTGGCTCACTGGAGCACTCCCTGGGAGCCTCTGTACATCTTTGTGGCTTCTGTCAGCTCATCCCCAGCCTCCGTGCCAGGCTTGGTATCAGTTGCAGGGAAAGCTGCTAAGCCTCCACCAGCCAGCACCTGTCCCCTGGGCACCGAGCCAGCTTGTATTTATGTCCTCGCCTCTCCCCACAACCTCTGTGTTGGATTATTGTCCCCATTTTACAGATGAGCAACTGGAGGACACAAAGGGCTTGAGCTGCTTGCCCCCGGTCTCATGGCTGGTGTGTGGCAGAACCTGGACTCAAACCCAGTCTTCTGGCTCCGCAGTCCCGCCGTGGGTGACAACACTCTCCATCAGCAGTGGACACACCCCAGACCATGCTCCTGTTGTCATTGGACAAGGCCTGACCCGCTGCCTCTGGTTTGAGGCTGACCGTGAACCCGCCTAGACGTGCCTTGCTGTCCCCTTTCCTCCCCACACCCCGCCGGAGAAGATGGGTACTGATCCCCAGGGAGCAGTTCCTCCGTCCTCACCGTTGCCCACACAGTTCTTCCTGCTGTAGATGCCCTCACCCCAGGGTCTGCCTCCTCCAGGGAGCCCGCCTTGATCGCCCGCTGGAAGGGGTCCGTCCTTTAGCACTGGATTCACTTCTCTCCCCAGACACTCAGCATGGCTGAGCGCTGTTTGTGTGACTCAGTGGCCCGTAAGCCTTTTTACCCTCCTCTCACCCCACCAAGCCAGCATGGCCCTCTGGAAGCTCAGCCGCAGTCTGTCAGATTGAATTAAAAATATGTCTGTAACGACCAGTTTTTAAAACAATCTGGGGGGCCAGCCCCATGGCTGAATGGTTAAGTTCACGTGCTCCGCTTCAGCGGCCCAGGGTTTCGCCAGTTCGGATCCTGGGCGCAGACATGGCACCACTCATCAAGCCATGCTGAGGTGGCCTCCCACATGCCACAACCAGAAGGACCCACAGCTAAAAATAGACAACTACGTACCAGGGGCTTTGGGGAGAAAAAGGAAAAATAAAATCTTTAAAATGAAAAAAAATGATTTGGCAGTTTCTTAAAAAACATACATCTTCCTTGTGATCCAGCACTTCCACTCCTAGGTGTTTACCCAATACTCGAGGGAAGTGGAAGCTCCTGTCTACATAAAGATGTGTACATGAGTGTCCTTAATATCTAAGAACGTGAGCCGACCAGGACAGATAGCCACTGGTGAATGCTCAGCAAACGGGTGTGCTCCTCTGTGGAGTACTACTCAGCCTTGAAAAGGCGTAAGCCACTGACACACCACCTAGGTGGACCTCAGGAGCCGTGCACTGAGTTAAAGGATCTTGACAAAAAAGAGTTTGTGCTGTATAATTCCACGTATGTCAAGTTCCAGAAGAGCCAACACGAATCTACAGTGATACAGATTCAAATGGTTGTCCCCCTGGTGGGCGAGGAGAGGGGAGGATTGGCAGGGCGGGGACACAAGGAAGATTCCTGGGGTGATAGAAATGTTCTGTAGCTCAGTCTGGGTGTTGGTCAGATGATGGATGCATTTGTCAAAACCCATCAGACTGCACACTTATTATCTGTGCATTTATTTTATAATTAAAAAGCAATAAAAGCTGAGTATAAATAAATAGCAAAATTCAGTTTATTTTCAAAACCGATTTTCTTTCTGATTTTTTTTTGAATTTTTCATTTTTCAGTATTCCAGTTCAAGTAACAGGAGAGAACATGTCAAAACTACAACCGAGCCCCAGCCAGGCTTCCTGGAGCGGCTGAGCGAGACCTCAGGCGGGATGTTTGTGGGGCTCATGACCTTCCTGCTCTCCTTCTACTTGATTTTCACCAATGAGGTAAAATGTTCAGGGTCCCTCTGTGCAGAGTGAGGGTCCCACAGCACCAGGATCAAAGGCTGTGAATCCAGAGGCTGGATTTGGTAATAAGGGCCGAGGTTTTACAAAAGAGAGGAGGAGGGGCTGCTGAATTAATCAGAATTCTTTCTGTTTTGACCCACCTCACAACTGACAGAATCAGGAAGCGAAATGGATCATTTTACATGTCTGAAATCCTGGGCGCGGTACCAACTTCAGGCATGGTTGGATCCAGGCATTCATGCTGGGTTACCAGGAATTTCCATTTCTCCAGCTCTTGCCTGTTTTTCTCTATTGTGGATTTCTCTTTGGCAGGCTCTGCCTTTGTGGTGGCACAGGTGGCCCAGCAACTCCAGAGTCACATCCAACCAGCTTAGCAACCCCAGAGAAAAGGGGAACCATCTCTTTGTAAATCAGTTATCAAAAGTTGCAGGGAGATCTCTCAGTGGCTGGCTTGGGTCTCAGTCCTCTCTCTGAACCAGTCCCTGTGGCCCGTGGATACACATTTTGATTGGCAGGTCTGGGTCACATAATTTGGACAGCAGTGCAGATTGGCCCATGTAACTTACATGGACCGAGAGGAGGGGAGGGGAGGAAAAAGCAGGGGAAAATGAGGGGAGGGGTACAGGGCAGACAGAAGCCCCAGCTATTCCCACCATGAGGGCAGTCCTGAGATTGGTGGTGGGGTGGAGTGGTGGGACAAGGTCTGCCAAGAAAAGCAGGAATTCTGGGTTCCGATCCCAACTCTGCCACTTGCCAGACCTCAGTTTTTCAGCTGTAAAATGGGGAGATCAGCCTCAGTGCACCCAGAGGCCCATCCTGCGCTGACAGACTGCAGTAAGAACAACCGTCTCAGCCGTGCCTGAGTGTTGGCATCCTCACTCCCCTTTGCTCACAGGGCCGCGCCTTGAAGACAGCAACCTCCCTGGCCGAGGGCCTCTCGCTCGTGGTGTCCCCTGACAGCATCCACAGTGTGGCTCCAGAGAACGAGGGGAGGCTGGTGCACATCATTGGGGCCCTGCGGACGTCCAAGGTAGGTTTGGCAATGGTTGCCGGCCTGCCGGCGGCTTGGGACCTATTGCTGGATATTGTCTGCTCGAGGATTTGGAAAGCATGGGCCTTGGAGATGGACACGCGTGGGTGTGGTTTCCAACTCCACCGCTCAGCAGCTGTGTGGACCCAGCCCTCCTGAGTCTCAACATCTTCATCTGTAGCCTGGGGAGAATGATCGTAACGAAGTCGGGGGCCAATTTTGCAGATGCACGGGATTGAGTAGCCAGCCTCTTGGCACAGTCCCGGGCACGTGGTGCGAGCTTTACAAACGGCGCTTCAGTGATTGTGATTAGCTCGTGTGTCCAGAGCCAGGCTCCACGGGTGCTTTCCTGTGGAAACACAATCACGTGTCCTTGGCACCTTGCTGTTGGGCCGTGCAGCCTGAGCCTGTACCATGCGGCTCGTGGCCACGGGAGAGTGCCAAGGCCTTGAACAGGCAGCTTCACTGGATTCTCCCACACGCAGCTGCTGTAGGACTCCACGCCCTGTCCCTGTTCCCCATTCCTGTTTCTCTTCCAGTCCAGCTTCCCCTGAGCCGGGCTTCTGGGCTGGTCTTAGCCCTTATTTTTCTTGGTTTTTTTGAAGCTCTTGTCTGATCCAAACTACGGGGTCCACCTTCCGGCTGTGAAATTGCGGCGGCACGTGGAGATGTACCAGTGGGTGGAGACGGAGGAGTCCAGGTGAGGCGCAGGGAGCGCAGGGTCAGCTGGGGGTAAGGAGGCGCAGACGCTACGATGACACGCAGTTGGCTTTCATTGTGACGCTTCTGAAATTGAAAGTGTAAAATCTTCCTATCAGACAAATGCCAGATTACCCCACAATTGTCAGCCAGTGATCTTTTGTAGGTGGCAGGAACCTAACGCAGAGCGGCTCAAAGAGGAAAGCGGGAGTGATTGCTCTTGTCTAGGAAGTTATCCAGGGATGCCCATGCTCGAGGCATGACCGGATCCAGGCTGCAAACAGTGCTTTCCCGTGTGTCAGTCCTATCTTCTCTCCCGAGGGGCAGAGGCAGCCTCCCGGTTACATCCTGTCAGTTCTGACAGAAGTCCCAAGGCAGGCTCCCATTGGCCAGGCAGGGTCCCCTGGAGCTGAGCAACATGGACTATGAGTAGGGAGTGGAGCTGGCCGGGAGTCGGGGAGCCAGGACAGCTCAGCTCGGCTCGGAGAAGGGCAGCTGCAGGGGACTCTCCCAGGAAGTCCTGGAGCAGAGGGTGCAGGCAGACCTCTGAGCCCAGACGGCAGGGCTGGGCCCCTTGGTGTGAGCTCAGGATGAGAATGCTCTTTGCTCCGGTCAGGGCCTCGAGGGGTGGAACTGGCTGTCTGCTGGGGAGTGAGTGCCCCGTCTCTGGGCTGCTGCAGACAAAGCCTGCTCCACTGGGGAGTTTGGCCTGGTCGCTGCGAGCTGCTTCCTGTTGGAGATGCTGAGAGATTGGAATGCCTCCAGAGGGATGGGCTGATGCTGGGGCTGCCTGTGCTTTCCCTGCAGAGAATACACCGAGGATGGGCAGGTGAAGACAGAGAGGAGGTACTCCTACAGTGAGTACGGGGCCCCGCCCCTGCCTGCGAGCAGATGCTGGCATGTCCCTGCGCACATGTGCTCTCTGCTCTTGGCGGAGGCTGATGGCAGCAGGAAGGGTGCAGAACCAGGCGCGGGGATCCCTGGGTGCCGGTCCTCAGAGCCCTGCTCTCCTATCCATCCCATGAGGCTCGAGGAGCTGTCCCTTCGCCCCTCATGTGGTCACGGGTTTGGATAAGAGGATGCAGGGCCAGTAATCCTCAGACCTGTGGCCACTCTACCACCATTTCTGAGTTGTTCCCTCTCCCCACGACAGACACCGAATGGAGGTCAGAGATTGTCAACAGCAGAAACTTCGACAGAGAGATTGGCCACAAAAACCCCAGGTGAGAGCTGGGCCCCAGCCTGAGCACAGCCTTGCCTGCCACTGGCAGGTCCCACCTCAGCTTCCTCATCTGTGTAATGGGATTGACTGACTTCTGCCTCATGAAAGGATGAAAGCGTGGGACATGGCTCTGAGGCCAGCTCCTGTGCTGGGCACCAGGAGCACAGGGAGGCAAGACCCAACTTCTCTGACCCCAGACAAGCTCCCCTCAAACAGGTCACAAATAGAAGGCTTAGGCTGAGTACCTTAAAGGATTTGCACAGACTGCACCAGGGGGGCATTTTGTTACCTGTTAGCCATGGGGGTGGCAGGACAATCAGGGAGGGCTTTCAGGAGGCAGTGGCACTCGATCCAAGCTTTCAGATGATTTTGGCAGAGGGCGGTTAGCAGCTCAGGGATGTGGGGATGGTGAAACGGGCGTAACACTGGAGCACAGCTGCCTGCGGCCACGGGCAGGGCTGTGCCAGGAAGGGCCTGGGACATGTGCACAGGGCGGCTTGGATGCTGCCCAGGGCTGGGGAGGGTCAGTGAGGGTGTGAAGGCCATGGAGGGCCAGCTGACGGCTGGTGGGGGGTGACATGGGCTGCCAGGGGCCTAGGCAAGAGACCTCTGAGGCTCTGGGGCACGGGAGACAGAGTGAGGGTGCTCTGTCTCAGGGGTGGAGCAGGGTGTAAAGTCAAGACGTCGGGAGCGCCTGGGCTGGTCTGCACTTGCCAGAGCCCCCAGATGGCAGCCCTTCCTGGCACAACCCAGAGGGACCAGAGCGCTCCCCGCTGGTGCCCCTCTTCACCGGCAGCGCTCTCTCCCACAGTGCGATGGCAGTGGAGTCCTTCACAGCAACGGCCCCCTTCGTCCAAATTGGCAGGTTTTTCCTCTCGGCAGGTACGTCTCCAGCCCCTTCAGGTGAGCCAGCACCAACGCAGAGGCCCTGTGCATCCACGCAGCCACCTCCTAGCACCCAGCCGGCCTGGGGCTAAAGGGTCCCACTCCCCTAGGCAGGGGGTCAGCTGGCACTTCCCCAGCATCATACTTTGGGCTGTGGGCCGGAGGGAAGGCAGATCCCAGGGTGCCAAGGCTCGTGCAGAACGCTCGCACCCCGGCCGGGTTCCTCTGAAGCGCCGCTCTTGCAGAGAATGACCGCCAGGCACTGCTGCCGTGCCAGTTCTGGCCAGACAGCCGAGAGCCTTCCTCAGGTGGCCCTCGAGCAGCACTAGAGACCTGGCATCCAGCCCCGTGCCAGGAAGGGGGTGGGTCATTGCAGGCTGCCCCCAGGTGACTCCAAGAGAAGCTTTCAAGGGACAAGGTGGCATCACTGGCCACAGTAACTCCTGGGGCTCCTTCCCTGAGTCTGACCCTGGAAGGTGGGAGGGGAGGCCTGGAGATCCGGGGCGGCCATCTGTCCTGTCGCTCAGCTTGTGCCTGCTGTGCCTGCCGGCCCTGGCCTCAGGTGCTCTCTGTGCAGCCAGGGAGCCAGGCTTGGACATGGGTGACTGGACCCAAGGTGGGGTGGGGACAGGGCTAGGACCATTCCTGGAGCTGTGGTCACTCCGACTGGACAGGGAGAGGAGACAGGAAAGGCTTTCTGGAGGAAATGGTGACTGAGATGAGGCTGGCAGAGGACAAGCTGTGGAAGAGGTGGATTGGAGAAGGGCACACCAGGCCCGGAGGGGGCTGAGTCTGGAGGTGGCAGCAGGGCCAGGCTGTGAGCTGGGTGTGAGGGCGTCGTGGGCAGGGTGTCAGGCTGAGGGGCTTGCAGACCAGGGGTGTTTTAATTTGCATACTCTTGTTTCTAACCACCTCGCTTCTCCCAGGCCTCATTGACAAAATCGACAACTTCAAGCCATTGAGCCTGTCCAAGCTGGAGGACCCCCATGTGGACATCATTCGCCGGGGAGACTATTTCTACCACAGTGAAAACCCCAAGTATCCAGAGGTACGCTTGGGGGCTTGGGCTGCTCAGATAGCAAAGATCAGGGCCGTGGAGGAGCATGCCGGACAGCACGCAGGAGTCACAGTCCTGCTATCGACTCTGCCTCTGTTCTGTTGAACCTGTAGCTGCACTCGGCCAAATGAAATGGGAGAGGAGAGGCCTCCTGGGTGATGGGGACACGTGGGCTGACGTGGAGGCGGGGAGAGCACCAGCGCGGGGTTCGACGGCACCATGGGCCCAGGCCCAGGCTGACTGCCGCCTGCCTCACTCCCCTCACTTCTCTCCCACCCCCAGGTCGGAGACCTGCGCGTCTCCTTTTCCTACGCGGGGCTGAGCGGCGACGACCCCGACCTGGGCCCGGCTCACGTGGTAATCCAGCTCCCCCAGGGCAGACTGAGGCAGGGCTTCCTAACCTTCCTGGGCACAGACACCTCGGACAGTGTCGTGAATGCTCCGGACCCTCCCTCCAGGAAAAGCATTTAAGTGCTCACTTTCACCCACCGCCGGGCCTGCCTGGAGCAGTTTCCGAGGTCCGCGTCCCCGCAGCCACCCTGGACGCCCGTGGGCCCTGCCCTAGGAGCTGCAGTTCTAGAGGCGTCTCATGATTATGCCTGATGAGAGTTCTTCCCATCACACACGGGCCCTCTTCCCCCAGCCCGTTTTTCGCTCTGTCAGTACTGGGTCTCGTGTTCCTGAGCCCGTCAAGTGCAGTCCCGCCCCTGCCCCTGCTCTGCCCGGAATCCTGCTTCTGCCCAGGGTCCTCCCTGGAGCTTGGAGTGGAGCCGATTGGCCGACCTCGGGGGGCTGCTGTACGCCGGGCGAGGTGTGGAGAGAGGCTCCGGGGCTGGCCTGGGTCTCCTCACTCCCCTAGTCGGCACACAGTGCAGAGGGGCGCTGGGACCGGGCGGGCTGATCATCCCCTCAGGTCTAACCCCAAATTCTCTGACCAGGTCACCGTGATTGCCCGGCAGCGGGGTGACCAGCTAGTCCCATACTCGACCAGGTCCGGGGACACCTTGCTTCTCCTGCACCATGGGGACTTCTCAGCAGAGGTGAGTTGCTGCTGCCCCCTGCATGATGGGGGGACAGGCAGGTCCTCCACTCTGGTGGCTATTTAGTAAGCTCCTACTACTAGAGGGCCTAGCTGGTGCCATGAGGCAAGAGAGGGAAATAGAAGGAATAAGAATCTCCGTGTGTGTGCCAGACTGGGCCAGGTGCTGAGGACAGACCCGCAAGCAGAACAGCCTCGTCCCTCACAGGCTTCCCGCCGTGTGGGGGAGTAAGGACACATGGTGCGGAGCGTTGGGAGGGGCGGCAGACGCTCTGAGAGAAACAGACCCGATCACAGAAGGCTGCTTCAGCACTAGTCAAGGCGGTGACAATTTGAGTGACAGTTTGCTGAGTCCCAGCGGAAGGGAATCGGTCAGAGCTGGAGGAGTCGGGGTCCCTCAGTAGCTCAGGCAGGACGGTATTCATCATGCCAGGGGCACCGGGAGTGCCCGAGTGGCCGCCGCCCCAAGAGGAGGGCGCGGGGTAGACGAGGCTGCTGAGCCCGGAGGCCCCCGTGAGGATGCGCTGCCACTTTAAGAGCACTAGGGGCAGCGGGGCTTGGAGCTGCAGAGTCCAGGACTGCGAGGGAGGGCGGGTGCCTCAGGGACAGTGGTCCCAGGCCTGGCAGCCCTGTCCCCACTCGTGAAGCGGGGAGGGTCCTGCCTCAGCTGGGAGGAGCAGAGGTGCTCAGAGGCGCTGGTCTCTTCAGTTGCGTGCCTTAAATGTTAGCCTTTCTTCTCCCAGGCAGGAAATCCTACTCTTCAACAGGAAAACAGTTTTTACTTTGTTGTTGAACACAGCGTGTCACTGGTGGGACGTTCCATACTTGCCTTGAACAGGACTGTGGGATTTTCATCCAGAATTGGCTTGGAAGAGACAGGCAGGCAGCAGGGCTTAGCTGTGACCCTCTTGAGCCTGTCATTAGGCCCTCAGCTGCCATCCCTCTCACTCCAGCCCCCAGCCCCGGGGTCGGGGCATGTTGTGGGTAGGGGCTGTGCCTACTCCTTTGGCCAGGACGAGGGTGTGGTCAGGCTGTGGCCCAGAGCACAGTTGCCAACGTCAGGGTGGGGCTGCCACCTCCAGCCTAGTAGGTCATGAGTCACCCTTTCCACCTGCAGCTCCCGGGGCCCTAGGGAGTTTCTGACGTGAGGAGGCCCTGTCCCGGCCTCACTTTCTCTCCCAGAGCCCCAGCCGTGGCTTGGCTTCCAGCCTCTTGCAGGTGGAGGCCCACGTCTCACAGCTGCCCACAGAGAGGAGTGGTGGGGCTCCTGGCTTGCACAACTCCCAGGAGGGAAGGCTCTGACAGACCGGCAAGAGCAGCGCGGGGTCTCTGCCAAGCGAGGAGAGAAGGCCTTGAGCCGAGGAGGCAGCGCATGGCCCTGAGGAGAAGCCAGAGCCTGCGAGCCAGGATGCCCACGTCCCAGGTCTGGGGCGGGAGAGTGCAGGGAGGACGATCGTGGACTCTGCCTGCCGCTGGCGGTGGGGCCCAAGCCAGCTCTCTCCTCTCTTAGCCTGCTGCCTCCTCTGGAAAATGGAACCTTTTGCATCATTGTTATCACCTCCACCTTATTTGGTGGTTGTGAAGGGTCTTCATTCATTCAGTGTGTTTTTATTGAGCACCAGGGACACAGTGAGGGACAAAACAGACATGGCCCCTGCGCTCAAGCCTGTAGCTTAGTCAGCTGCTTCGGGTGAGACCCTGAGTGGGTTACTTGTCCTCTCAGAGCCTCAGTTTCCTCTTCTGTAAAGTGGAAATAAGCATGCCTACCCTCAGCGGTGAAATAAGATAATACTTAGAAAGCACGTGGGACGCGACTGGTAACTAGGAAGCAGTAAGTGTTAGTTGCCATCACTGCTGTTACAGTAAGGCCAAGGGAGCCCGACTCAGCCTGGGGTCGGGGAGGCTCTGAAGAAATGGCACTTAGGCTGAGCCTGGAAGAGTGCAGGAGCTGGCAAGGCAGGATTAGGTGTGTGCAAAGGCCCCAAGGCAGCAGACACTTGACCTGATCTCTGGACAGGCAGCCAGTGGGGCTGGGGCGTAGACGGTGGGGCTGTAGCAGGTCACAGTGTGGAGAAGGAGGTGAGGGTGGCAGGAGCACGTGGGCAGGGGGCAGGAGGCTGCCGCAGCGGTCCAGGTGGGAGACGGTGCCGACACAGGGGAGGGGTGACGGTGGTGAGAGATTTGGGGAAGTGTGGACACAGCGTTGCCAGGACTTGCGTATGGCCTGGATGGGAGGTGGTGAGGGAGGAGCGAGCCATGTTTGACACCCAGGTTTCGGCTTGTGCAGGGGGCGGGTGGCTGCTCCACCTGCCGAGACAGAGATGATGGAGAGGAGCAGTGGGGTGGAGGCTCCAGTGTTGGTGTCAACGTGCCAAGACGTCAAGTGGAGATGTCTCTTAGGCAGTGGGAACCCCAGGGGTGAGGCACAGAAAGGTGCCAGAGCTGCAGCTTTAAATGAGGGCCTGGGCATCGAGAGGGGTCCCTGGGGTGGGGGCAGCAGGGGGGGGCGTGGAAGAATTTCAGCATTGGAAGGACAGCCAGAGGGAAGGAGCAGCCTGAGAAGGAGGGAGACCAGGAGAGTGCAGCGTCCCCGACCCTGAGAACCGAGTCTGAGATGGAGTCAAAGACTGCACGGAGCATGTCCCGGGGGCAGCACACACACTCAGACATTGCCACTGTGGCGGGTGGTGACCAGCGACCCCTGGGTGCTGCTGCAGTGTGGAGGGGGCTAAGCAGGCTCTCCCTGACAGGACAGCGAGCTAAGGACGCAGGAAGGAGGTGGGCTGTGACCTGAAGGCCATACCTCCCCCTGCACCTCTGGGCCTTGCTCTGGGCCGTCCCAGCGGGAGAGGCCCTTAGACCTGGGTGGGAGATGTGCCCTCCTCCCTCCGATCTGTTCAGAGGGGCCAACAGCTCCCGGGTTGGCACGCCTCCATCAGAGACATGCAACATGAGCCCTCCCTCCCACCCACTGTGTCCCACAGGAGGTGTTTCGTAGAGAGCAGAAGAGCAACGCCGTGAAGACATGGGGCCTGCGGGCCGCCGGCTGGATGGCCATGTTTACGGGCCTCACCCTGATGACGCGGATCCTCTATACCCTGGGTAGGTGTGGACGGGGCTGGGGGTCCTGCCCCCGCTACAGCCCCAGGTGCCTCTGCCGTGCTGACGACAGCACTGTGTCAGCTTTTCCCGCCTGACGGGTGCTCCCTGGGCAGAGGAAGGCAAGTATGAAGGACAAGAGGCTGCCAGGGTGCGGGCTGGGTGGGTGCTGACTCCCAGGAGGCTGGTTCAGCTTCCGTGATCCGAAGGTCTGGCCCACCCATCCCCGGCTCACTCACTCGTTCATTCCTCCATCCCTTCCTTCCACACGAACAGCCGTGGTGCGGAGGCTGGCCAGCCTTTGCAGTGAGCCAGACCTGAGGTCTGTGATGTCAGAGCTCTGGAAGCTGGGGCTGTTCCCTTGTCTCAGCTTCAGGTACCTCACACCTAACCTGCAGAATTTTGTGAAATATTTGGCAAATAAGAAATACTCTAAAACTGTTATGGCTTCCCTCCCCACCCCAAGACCTGGGCTAGATTTGGGGCAGCCAGCGAGATTGTGGCCTTCTCACTTGGCCTGGGGTTGGCACCAGTGAGCCCAGTAGCTGCCTGAGTGACCTAGCCTGGCCCAGGACAGAGAGCCCAGCGTGACTGAGTAGGTGCTGGGCCTAGACTGTGGCTCTGGGAGGACAGGGCTCCTCGGGGGACTCCCCATCCAGGCCTTTGCCCCACTGTGTCCCAACCAGTCAGACGTTTCCGTCCAGCCTTCTCTGGGCCCCACCACAACCTCTCTCCCACTTACCCTTTCCAGCTGCGGACAGGTCTGGCTGCAGTCCTTCCCGGACTGGCAGAGCTGGGAGGGCCGCTGCCCTTGTTTTACAGACAGGAAACTGAGGCCACAGGGAAAAGGACACTTCCTCTGAGGCTTTCCTGGGACAGCTGGATTGTGCCCAGAAAGACCGGCCAGGTCTTGGGTGCCATTCGGGAGAGGTTAGAATTTGAACAGACTCCCCCGCCGTTCCTTTGCACTAAGCCCGTTGTGGCTGTGTGACCTTGGACAGGCATTTTCCCTCTCTGAGCCTCAAGTCTCCCATTGTCTCCCAAGATGAAGAGCTGGGAATCTGTCTCAGAGGGCCCTTTGAATGTCTGACAGTCTGTGATCCTGGAATGCTGACACTCCAGGGTCAGGACAGATGTCAGAGCGTGCCAGGATCCAGAGTGCAGGGGGGGTGGTTCAGGAAGCTACACCGCAGCATTCATTCATGCCTGCATTCGTTCAGTAAGTGCTTCCCAAGTGCCTGCTGTGTGCACGACACTGCTCTAAGCCCTGGAGACCACGCAGTGAGCAGGACAGACAAGGCCCCTGTCCTCTCAAGGCCCAGGGCAACGGTGAGAGCTCAGGGTCTGGGCTCAGTCAGTCGGGAGTTGACATCCTGGTCCTGGCACTTTCTGGCTGTAGGACTTTGGGCAAGTTGAACTCCCTGGGTCTCAGTGACTTTGTGGGTGAAATGAGGTTAAGCACAGTACCAGCTTTGAGCATGAGGCTTTGGTAAGATGGTGCACATAGTGCCTGACACATGGCCAGCACTCAAAAACATGAGCTCTGCTGGTTACGAGGGCCAGCTAGGGGTGCGGATGGGAAGAGACCAAGGTGAACCATGAGCTGACCTGCAGGGTCCTGTAGTCGTGGCAGGGCAGTGGGGCTTGCTCTGCAAACCCAAGGGTGCCAGGCCACTGGGGCCTCCTGGGAACTGACTGAAGATCCCCCAGTGGACATCAGCTACAGAATGCCAACTTGGAGGGCAGGGCAGGCCAAGGAGAGGGTAGTTCTCTATGGATTCAGCTGGATCCTAGACTTGATTATATTGGGGCAACAGCTGTGAGATCCTTGAAGGCAGAGGCCACCTTAGGCCTATTTATTTCCCTTGGCCCCTGCACAGAGCCAGGCACACAGGTAATTGGTAATGACTTGCTGCATGAATGAACAGACACCTCCAGGAACAGCTGAGGGGCCCAAGTAGACACCACGGAAGGTTCTGGCCACAGTCTTCGTAAGGGTGCAGCACACAGGGTATTTGAGTGTCACAGGCGAATGTCTTTACATTGGCCTCAGCTGCCATCAACACAGAATCTTTGCAGAGCACTTTGCGCGCCTTCTCCCTGGATGGCGGCTCAGTGCCCAGCCACAGCTCTGGTGGGCTCCTTCCTCATGGATTTCCATCTGCACTAGGAGGTTCTTTGCTCCTACCACTGCCCCCTCCTCTCCTTGGTCACCCGGCAGCTGGGGCCCCCGCCCGTCTAGAGACAGGACCCACCTGCTGATGTCCTGAGAAGGCGGCGTGGCGGCCCTGGAAGCCTCACTGCCTTTCTCTCCCCACAGTGGACTGGTTCCCCATCTTCCGAGACCTGGTCAACATTGGCCTGAAGGCCTTCGCCTTCTGCATGGCCACCTCGCTGACCTTGCTGACCGTGGCTGCGGGCTGGCTCTTCTACAGGCCCCTCTGGGCCCTCTTCATCGGCTGCCTGGCCCTGGTGCCCATCATCATTGCTCGGACACGGGTGCCAGCCAAAAAGCTGGAGTGAAGCAGGCCCTGGCACCCACCAGACACCCGCGTGAGCCCCCGGATCCAGGCCGCCCCCTGGCCCCACCCCACTCCACGCCCGAGCATGAGTCTGCATCCGTTTTGGATTCTGCACCCACCCCGCTCTGCAAGGGGCTGGACTTGACCGCGTACGTAGGTGTCAGGTTTGGTGTCCCTCAGTTAGCATCGTCCCCAGCCCTTCTCTTGCCAGCAGGCAGCTCCTGTCTTGTAGCATGACAGGCATTCTCGTCTCCTTTTCTTGGGACCGAGTGTCGCCGGTCCACACATCTCACTTCACTGATGTCTGCAGACAACGAGGTGGTGATGCTCGGAGACCTGCGCCTATCACTGCTGCCTCTCATTCCTGGAGGTGAGCGCCTGGGCTCTGCCACAGCCACACCGCACCCTAAAGGGCCACCGTCACAGTCGCCTTGGAACAGGACCGCAGCAACAGGACAGAGCACTCTCCTACCCTACGAGGGAGTTGAGATTTAAAAAACAAAACAAAAAAACCACCGGAATGATTCACATTTCAGACTGTTACAGAAAAACACGCTTTAATGCGTCAGTGGAAGTTGATTCAGAGCACAGAAAGGTGTTAAGTGGGGGTGTGGCTTACCTGGTGAGAAAAACTATTACTTCTGTCAGTATTCTGGGTTGCTGGGACACTTTAAGATGCTTTGGACCAAGTGTTTCCACCCTTGGAGAGGGGACTCGCCAGGGCAGAGAAAGGCTTTTCCTTTCATCTTCTGGCATCAGAAACTACCGATTTACTTGAATGATTCAGTTTTTAGTCAACCATCAAAGGAAGACGTTGGAAGCTCTGTTCTGTTAGGTGGGCTCCTCACGGTGACCTCCCATCGGCCAGAATCAGGGATCAGAGACCTGGAGCCTGCTGGAGTCCAGCGCTCTTGTTTGACCTTGTTCCTTTCATCACATCAATGCTTCTACATGAGTGTCCAGGCCTCACGTGGCGGCTTCTGAGTGGTTGGTTTATCTGTTAAGTGTCCACAGCTTTACTCCTAATTAAAACCTACCCACGCTTAATTCACTTAGTTTCTAAGTTTCATACCCTTTGAAAGATAAACTATGTTATAACCATGATGCCTTAAAAGACTCTTTGTATGTCCTTTATCTTTTTGCTATTTGGAAATTGTTCTGCTTTGCTGGAGTGCTTGTTTTAGCAAGTAAGTATTTGGTAGTCAAGTGAGGGGTCAGAACTTCTGAAACTAGTGAGCTAATCATCTTCTTGTCCTGGGTCATCTGTGCTATAAACGGAGATTCTTCGTGTTAAAAACAGCCAGTCCCAGCGATGATTTATCTGGGTTGAAGGATTGAAATAGTATTCACTACTGCTTGTTAAACAAGCAGTTTCATCAATCTCTCAACTTTTAAAGGATGCTTTTGGAGACAACACTGTAACTAGATGATGGTGAAATGCAAAATCCTTGGGATCTGGTTTGTGCAATTTTTTCTAGCAGATTTTAAATTACTGCCAATTTCAAAAGTGTTGTTAATGAGCAAAATAATGTTAGAGAGATATTTGAAGCCTTTGGAAAATCATGAAATTTGTATTATCTTTGTATTTCTGATAAAAATTGAAAATAAATTTTTAAATATCTTTTGTTATAGGACCTTGCCATTATCCCTTCTTTTTCTGGCATTCTTTCTGAAATTTCTCTTAAAGAATTAACCATAGAATTTATTAAGAACGATATGAAGTTTTAGAACTCAATTCTACTTTGCTTTTAGTGGTTAAAATAGGTTTCAGTTTTTTAAAAAGGCATCTCAATATTCCTGGCACTAAGAAGTCTAACATAGCAAAGCCTACTTTGTTTGGACTGATTTCAAATGAATGACTCACACTTCACCCATCTTCAGAATGTGCTGGAAGAGACGGAGCCACAGCACTATCCCGTGCAAAAGGCAGCGTGGGCTTTGGGTTGGGACAGACCTGAGCTCTGTTCCCACGTCTGTGATGCTTGGCTGTCTGGCGGGCTTGTCAGTACTCTCAGAGCCTCAGTATCCTCATCTGTAAAAGGGGGACAGTACTTTTCTACCTCACAGGTTCTTATGACAACTAAGCCCAGGAAATGCCTAACATTACCTTTTCATTCTCTTTTGCCTCCTGTTCTGAAGCAACAGACTGCAACTAATATCCACTCTGAAGCTAGCACTTAGAGGACTCTTTCTGTTACAAGATTTGAAGCAGGTGAATGGTAACTTCCCAAAACCTAATGTTTCATTCCCCAATTCCAACTAGGAGCTGACATCTGCCTGAGTAATAAGTTATTTCTGCAGAGACAGCGCCATGCTCTTAACTCAACTCCCAGAAAACAAGTCACTTACTATCTCTAGGAGCACACAGGCTCTGGTGCAGTGTGAGACGGTTTCCATGGCAACCCCAGCTGTTTCTCAACAAGAGTCTTGCAGCCAAGTTCTTGCTGCATATGAGTCACACCCCAAGTTTTTGTTTGTTTCTCTTGGGTAAAGCTGATTCAGACTTTCAATGGTTTCTTTCACTGATTAAGTAACATCTCACTTCAACACAGAGAAAAAAATTCCATGTGTGTGATGGTGAGTTGCCAGCTTACATGAAAACAAAATCTGATCACTAACGTAGCCTCAACAAGTGTACAGATCACTCTATCACCCAGGTTTTCTTAGCTGATATAAAATCTGAAAAAAAAAATGTCAAGCCAAGTCTTTTTAGATAAATGCTTTATTTTTTTCTCAAAATGTTATAAAAATTATTTCTCCTGAATATCTACAGTGCATAGAGCTTTATAAATTTATCTAGTAATGAATAAAATCTAGTTTAACACTGATCCAGTTGTACTAACATTTCTTTAATTCTAAGTTAGTGGTTTTCCTCTTCTTTCCTGATTTTAGCTCTATTCTAGTCTTCTGCCACCGTGAAATGTTACTTCGAAAAGTAGATCCCAACCATCCCACAGCTGAGACGGCCGGGGCTTCTCACCTGCTGTCTCCCGTACTACAGAGGCAGCACTGGGCGGTACTAGTACACCCGACCGAGGGAAAACGAGGGGCCTGCAGAGGAAGGGTCCTGAGTCTGCAAGAGGCAAGAGCGTGAGTGTCTGACGGACAAGAGTCCACCCGGAAGAAAGGACTGGCATGTTCCTAAATGCACCGTCATCCCCAAATTTCCCAGTGGTCTCTATGAAAGACCTGACGCGTGTTTCCAAGGACAGGGAGAACGACGACTAGGTGGCGGGGTCTCCGGGGAAGTGTTCTGTGGCTCAAAGCATAGCACGTGGCAGCGAGCAGCTTGAAGAAGACCCTCCCCTGGGGGAAGGTGACAAGCACTGGGGCCAGACCTGCAGCCCCACCTCGGCTTGTGCCTTCTGGCCCCAGCCCGTCTGCAGCACCTGCTGCTTCTGTGCCTTCTCAGAGAAGTCACCACCCCAAGGCCCGGGCACCCCCCGGGGGAGATGTGGGGCCTGTGCAGCAGACCTTACGACGAGGTGGCCACTTACATCACAGCCTCTCAAATGGGAAGAGGTGGGAAGCCGCCGCCTTCTTTCCCCTTTTGGTCTTGGGGCACTTCGGCTTCGGCTCTTCTTCGGCCTCTCGGTTTTGGGGCCAGGAGGCAGCCAGGATCCTGGCCGCTTCCGCTTGAGAGCTGGTCCCCTCCTCTTCGTCAGAAGAGAGTCCACCTCCTGCATCTGCATGGGGAGCTGCTGCCTCACACTGGAGAGGAAACACAGGCCCCGCTCAGTGATCAGACACCAGGAAGCACCGTCAAGAGGCAGGAAAGCTCCCAGCAATGGCCTGCCCTGAGCTGTGTGACTCTGGAAGGATGAGGGCACTGCGTGGGGCTGGGAAAGGGCCAAGACTGCTCTTCCTGTACCTTCTGCAGACTGGGGGCAGCGCAGGTAACGGAGAACCTGCTAGGCACTCAGTGCTGGGGAACACAGAGATGTCTAGGCAAGGAACTGCCCTCATGGGGCGCACAATCAAATCTAGGAGGTGATTGACAGGGGCCTTGCGTTTATGACCTCGTTCCTGAATGAAAGTGCATTGTATTTACCTTCCCAGATGCACAGTACCAACCTCAGTGCCAAGTGCTCTGAGGACGCCCTCCCTGAAGGCTGGGGAGCTGGGCCTGGTTTGGACACAGAGGGCAAAGCAGAGCACCAGGAAGGAGCCAATGATAACACAAAGCCAGGGGAGGGGGTCACCAAAGGGATCTGAGAAAGGAGCACGACACTATCTTCTAAGGGCAGACAGGCACATGTAGGGTTGGAGAGGGCAAAGAAAACCGAGAGGCGTGGTTACAACTGCTCCCGTTTCTGCTGTCTCTGACCTGGTGCTGTTCACACCACGGGACTGCATCCAGGGGCCTGTGCGCCCCAAGATGGGAGCCCCGAGGGGGCTTCACATCAAATTCACAGCAGTGTCCACAGCCTGGCCTGGCACGTGGCAGGAGCTGTACTAAGTGAGAACCCCAGCCTGAAGGGTGGGTGCAGGCCCTGGGAGCAGCACAAGGCTAGGAGTGGTGCAGCGCACAGAGATTCAGGAACTCGGCCTCCCCGCAGGCTTAGCACCAGACCGGACTCACAGCAGGTGCTCAGTCGTGCAGACAGGAGCAGAAGAGGGGATGCAGGGGCAGAGCAGGGGGCTGGAAAAGCCATCTGAGGTGGACTCTGGGAACATCTGTCCCAACAAGTAAGGACACAGGGCCTCAGAGACACAGGACTGTGGCTTCAAAACACAGAGCTGTCTGTGACTGGACATCTGAGCAGACCTGGGCCAGTGATCTGAGTCCCCCCTCCAACCTGGGCTTATTATTTTGGGGGTGGGGGGGGCTGGTTTCTTTAGAAGGACCTGCACTGACCTTGGCCCCGTAGCGAAGCCTCAGCCTCTCCCTGATCAGCAGCCCTTTGACCAGCAGCTTCCAGTTCCCTAGGGCCCGCTTCTCCTTTTTCTATCAGCAAAGGGAAATGGAAGAACAGAATATGTTAAGTAATGCCATTTTCAGGGAAAATGTCAAGATGGAACCTGTGAACATACATACGTAAAGACACAGATAACATTTTAGTTAAAAAATGCTTTCTAAATCCTACCAAGTCGCAGTTTAAAATGGGTGTGATTTATAAAGTGATACATACAAAAGGCACTAAAACTAAAAGCTTTTTTGTTTCCGACTCTAAAATTTTTAGGGGAGGAGGTTGCCCAGAACCTGGACCATGGACAATTCCTTTTAACAGGCAGGTGTCACAGAAGAGGCGCGGTCCCTGGAGCTGAGCCAGGCAGACGTGGACAGTGAGAGTGGACTCTGATGCAGGCAGGACCCTGTTCTGTCAGCGCTGGCTCCCCAGGGCGCCTTCCATGAGGTCAGAGCTGGGAAGAGCTTTAGAGCACACTCTCCTCTTTCACACGGTGCAAGTGAGGTCCCTGCCCCACCGTGTGCTTGCTGTCCGCCATTCTGCTTCCCCCCTCAGACCCCCAGGCCCACCCTGGCCACGCTGCTCACCTCCTTCTCCTTCTTTTCAATGAGCGCCTGCTCTTTTTCCCAGGCGGCCAGGAGCACGTCTTTGTATTCCTCGCAGACTATGTACCCGTCAGTTCTGTGGGGATGCAGCACAGTTGGTCTTCCTTAAGCCTGCCTCCTGCTCCAGCCTCTCCTCCTCCCCTTCACAGAGGACAGTGGGCCGCTCCTAAGCACTTGGGGCCCTGAAGGTCAGCAGGTCCACAATCCTGGCCACCGCTGCTAATGGACACCCCCCACGCAGAGAAAGGTCTGTGGACTCGGGCCCTATATCTCCTCCCCCAGGTCCTGCCTAAGAGAGCTGGAGCGCCTCCCTCTCCCCACTGCATGGCAGGACAGAAGGAAGGATGCTGAGCCTGCCAGGTCACCTGTGACCAGCCCCAGGAACAGCGTTGTAATTCAGCATTAATTAGGATGCTGGTTTCACTGGTTTGACTGCCCCTGGATAGAAGCCAGAGTAAACGTGTAAATGTGAAAGATAAAGTGTTAAGATGGATTTTGCAAATCCAGAGTAAACCATGACAGGGAGAGATAGGGGGCTTTAGCGCTACATCAACTTCCCGTATCCTCCCGTGCCTCCTTCTGGCCTCCATGGGAGGTCCCTCACGCACACGGGATGGCAGTAGCCTCCATGGAAATCGAAGCCAGTGACGGCCTGGACACAGTCGATGTCCAGCTTGCGGGCCACACGGTGCAGATTGGGCAGGTTCAGTTGGACACAGCCGACAGGCATCATGCTGGGCAGGAAGAGGTACACGTTCCCAAATTCATTCCGGGGGACCTGCGGAGGGTGGCACACCAGGTCTGGCCAGCTGTAGAGCAGAGTGGCCCGGTCCCGCCCTACTGGGCACTGCCCTTACCTTCCCGTCAACAGCCACAGGCGGCTGGTACTCCTCTGTCTGCCACTGGCCAAACAGGCCTAGGTCATTTTGGTCCTGCAGCTGGGGCTCAGCAAGGCGGGCTTTCCGGGCCCGGTTAGAAAAGCCTTTCACCATCTACACCAGAGGAAACAGCCAGTTCACCACAAGGGCTGCCCGGTCCCGGGTGCTTACTGTACACCAGCATGGTGCTCGGTGCTGTACAGCTGTCCCCTCACTTAACCCCACAACAAACCTGAGACGGGTGTGCTTTTTCTCCCCTTGTCCGACTGCTAGGCCCACTAGCACTCCGACTCCCACCAGCCAACATCAGAGTGCCCACTGTCCCAGGCACTGTTCTCAGGGCTTTATGTGTCTTCTTTAATCTTCTCGACAAACCCAGGAGGGAGGTCCTAGCACCATCTCCACTTTACAGATGACCACCCTAAGAGGTGTCAATGGTTCACCTAGTGAGACAGCGCCTAAGGCCAGAGCCTGTGCTTTTACCAGCCATGCCATCTTCCATACTTTCATCACTGCAAGGGAAGCTGGCACACAGAGACGAAGTCACTGACTTAATGCTGGGTAAGTGACAGGGCCAGGACCGAGACCCAGAGACCTGTGTCATGTGCCCGGGAAGGCACGGACAGTCTGGGACCCCCAGCAAGCTCCCCTACAAATGTGTACTTGCCCACACCAAAACTCTCCCTGTGGAGGGAAGGGGTGAAAGGCATGGGGGACTGGCAAGGAGAAGGCTGCATAACTTCCACGAGGAGTGCCGCTGGCGGGGAAAGCGCTGGCTCCAGGCCGCAGGCACAGCTGCCTCAGTGCAGGGCTGACAAACTTCTTCTGGAAAGGGCCACGAACAGCCTCTGTCACATATTCTTTCTTTCTCTCTTTTTACAACCCTTAAAAAATGTAAAAACCATTCTGAGATCAAGGATGCCACCAGAAGAGGACCCAGGATGGATGTGACCTGCGAGCTGTGCCTGCTGACCGCTGCTCTAGCAGCCATTCCAGCCCTGGCCTCTGGGCATGCCATCTCCGTCACCCCTGCGGCCTGATAATCCCTTTCTGAGGAAACTATCCACCCAGCATCGTTCAGTAAACATCAGCGAACATCTATTACAAGCCACGCCATGACACCCGTCCTCAGGGGCAGAGAAGGGGCAGTCTTTGTTTTTGCAGGCTCCTGTGGGGAGACGAGAAGATGGCAATTCAGCGTGAAGAGGATGGCGTGGAATGGGGCCCAGAGGCGGGGCCCCTCGCCCAGCCCTGAGGAGGGACAGGCTAAGACAGGCTGCTCAGAACAGGCCACATTGGAGCCGGGTCTGAAAGGGCCCAGTGGGGCCAGTCAGGTGAACAGGGCTGGGGAGAAGGGTGTTTGGGACCAAAGGGACACAGAAGTGTGAGCACACGAGTATCTGGGGACTGTGGAAGTCATCTGACACACAGGAGGAAGCATGTGGAGAGGAGGCAGGCACCAAAGCACCACGGGTCTCTGTGCCATTGGACAGACACGGGCATCTAGGTGGGCTAAGAGCAGACTACACACGGAGTGCCACTCACGGCTCTGTGTTTCAGAAAGATCCCGTGACTGCGATGCCGGGAATGGACTGAGGGGCTGGGCCAGAGGCGGGAAAGTGGTTGTAATCCAAGCAAGAGACAGTGAGGCAGGGGCTGGAGCTGAGGCAGCAGAGCTCAGGACAAGGGAAGGACTTGAGATCTGGGATTATTCTAGAACTGTGCTAATACGATAGGCACCAGTCACACATGGCCCTGAACATGTGAAACATGGCCAGTCTGCATGGAGGTGTCCTGAAAGAGAAACACACTCCAGATATTTCAAAGCCTTAATAAAAAAGGAATGCAAAATATCTCATTAATGTTTCAAGATACTACATGTTAAAATGACAATATTTCAGATATATTTGAATTTAAATATGTTAAAATTCCACCTGTTTCTTTTAAAGTTTTGAACATGGCTACTAAGAAATTCAAATCTGGGGCCAGCCCTGTGGCCGAGTGGTTAAGTTCGTGCGCTCCACTGTGGGCGGCCCAGTGTTTCATCAGTTCGAATCCTGGGCACGGACATGGCACCGCTCATCAAGCCATGCTGAGGCAGCGTCCCACATGCCACAACTAGAAGGACCCACAACTAAGAATATACAACTCTGTACTGGGGGGCTTTGGGGAGAAAAAGGAAAAAAAAACCCAAGAAATTCAAATCTGTGGCTCATATATATTTCTCTTAGACAGTGCTGCTGCAGAATGAAGCAACTGTTATTTGATAAGGAGCACAAAAGCAAGCTGAGGCTCTCTGGGAAAGCCCGCTGCTCCTGCGGGCCCAGGCAGGCAGCATGACGCCCTCAAGCCTGCGGCTGATGTCACTGGCTCCCACCGCCCGCAGCCCCTCCCCAACACTGAGGCCTCTCCACACCCCCCAGCTCCCCAGTGTCCCACCCAAACAGCTTCTCCTGGGGGTCTGAGAAAGAAAAGCAAAGGTGCCTCTGTGCCCTGCCTCTGTCCTCCCCTGGCTGCGTGTCCCTGGAAAGCCTCTGCGGCCCTGTGCTGAGCTCATGTTTCTACAGGCAGCTGCCCCGACTCAGTGGGGCAGCACACAGCGAGAACGACCGCTGGGACTGTTGTCGGGCGCTGCCATCCCAAGGACCGTAAGCTTTGGACAAGCCATCTCCCTTCTCTGAGCTCCTGTTCTCTCCTCTGTAAGAGGCGCGTCATCATGCTAACTCCTGTGGTGGTGAAGTCTCCACAGAGACCACACGCATGCAAAACAAGTGGGGAGTTCTGACACACAAGGCAACGCGGAGGACAGCGTGCACGCAGGCAGGATGCTGGCCCTGGAACGACTCAGTGACAGTTCCCATCACAGCGCCTCGGAGCAGAGACGGGCACCCGGGAGTCTGAGCGCTGCCTTCCCGCCAAGGGTTCTTGCTGCTCTGGAGGAGCCATCTGACCACCTCCTCCCTCAGGTAATACAATTCCCCTGCTTTTCTCCTCCTCTAATCCTCCCCAAGCCGACATGCACACCGGGTGCCTATCCCGGGCACGTGCTGCTCTGCCCTCAGGCCCCTGCTTACCTTGTAGGGCACTTCTCCAAGCCTCACCACCCTTGCTTGTTTCAGCCACGTGTCCCTGGAGTGCAGGGTGTGCACGCAGTCCCTGCAGGAGCCAACAGGGGGAGACAAAGGACAGACTCAGGCCACACTGCCTGATGAGCACCCGGCACTGCACGCAGAGGGACTGCGGGACCCTGCCGCCTCACGTCCCCTCCCAGGAGAGGGAAAAATCCCAGCCCGACTCTCCTCAGGCCTGCTTCGGAGGGAACCAGGGCGTTAGGCAGACAGCTAACCTGGACTTCCTGTCTCCTGGGGGCAGTGTCCATTACACATCCTAACCTGAACGGGGGGGGGGGGGGGGGGGGGGGAAGGGGGGGTTTCCCAGTCGTCGGCCTCACACCTGCCTTCGCCTCTCCTCCCAGAGTGAGAGTCCCTCTGCAGCCCCAAGGGCAAAGTAAGAGCCAAGCAGTGCAGGCGAGTTTCCGCACCCCCTGCGAGGGCCTGGTTTGCTGCTAAACACTAGAGGTGGGGGAGGGACAGGCGTCCAAAGACGGGGCAGCGAATCCAAAAGGAGACCACACAGGACCCACAGTAAGCTAAGAAATCACCGTGGAATTAAGATCCACGCACATGGAACAGTCAAATAATCCCTGTGATTACAGGGAGACATCCTCTGGCTTCACCCTCCTTCCAGAGCTAAAGCAATCTCTTCTTTAGTGTGCAGCCCTGAACTCGGTCCAGAGATGGGGCTCCAAAGAGCAAGGGCACCAAGTTTCCTCCAGGGCAGAAATCAGGCCCTCAGCTACCCAAGTCTGAGGCCGACGTTCACTCACAGTACAAAGGACACGGGTCGAACCTCCTCTGTGCCACTGCCTAGCAGGGTGACCCTGAACAAGTCACTTTCCCTTCCTGAGCCTCAATATCCTCCTCCATCCATCAGGGATAATGAGCTGTCCTCTCTGCCTTGCAAGGCTGCTGGAAAGACCAGACCCTTTCCAGGGCCTGGAGCAGGGCTCTGTCCACAGCAGCACCCTCTCAGAGCCGAGAGCTCCACCTACACTCCACTGAGGGCTGCATTCTGCCCAAAGGAGTAATGATGTCAAGGTCATGGTCTTCAGATAGGAGCAGGGAAGGCGTGGGGTGGGGGTTGGGGGGTGGGGAGGGTGCAGGTGGGCATCTTCTGGACATTCCCAAAGAGAGCAGCACAGAAGTAGACATGGCCCTCTCTAAATCTCAACTTTCTAATCACTTAATACCCATTAGGACAGCTACTATCAAAAAACAGAAAATACGTGTTGGCAAGGATGTGGAGAAATTGGGACCCCTGCACTCTCTCTAATGGTGGGAATGTAAAACAATACAGCCATTGTGGAAAAAAGTACATCAGTTCTTCAAAAAGTAAAGAGAATTACCATATGATCCAGCAAACCCACTTCTGGGTAAAGATCCCTAAGAACTGACAGCAGGATCTCAAAGAGACATTTGCACACCCGTGTTCACAGCAGCACCAGTCACAACAGCCACAAGAGGAAGCAACCCAAGTGCTGTTGATGGATGCCAGTCACAAAAGGACAAATACTGAGTCCACTCATATGAGGTCCCTAGAGCTGTCAAATTCAGAGACAGAAAGTAGAATGGGGGTTGCTGGGGCCTGGAGGAGGGAGGAAAGAGGAGACGGTGTTTAAATGGGGACAGAGTTTCAGCTTGGGAAGATGAAAGAGTTCTGCAGATGGATGGCGGGGATGGTTACACAACAATGTGAGTGTACTTAACGCCAACCAACTGTACGCTTAACTATGATTAACTGGTGAATCTTGTTATGTGCATTTTACTATATTAAAAAAAAAGTCGACCTCTAACGCTTCTCCCATGACTGACAAGGTCTCTGTGGACCATGCCGGCCTCTGCCCAGACTTCCTCTCTCCCAACCGCGGGAGGAAGCCCGTGCCCTCTCACTTCTGTCAGGGTAGCCCGGCCCCCGGCAGCCTTTGACTGCTGACAGCTGAGGCCTGACAGGTGTGGCCCTTCCTGGTGTGGAACAGAACACTCCAAGGAAGGCCCTGAACGCAGGGTCCAGGGTGACTCCCCGCAGGGCCGACGCGCAGGAGGCTGTCCCCAGTCAGAGGGCCCAAACCACCTTTGCGTGTGGGTCTCCTTGTTTCTGTTTTCACTTTCTTTTCCCACATATTAAGAACATCATCTATTTTTCGGTCTTGCATTTCAACGTTTTTAAAAATGACTTCTTTTCTTTTTCTTGCTATTTTTTAAAAGTTCTGCTATTTTTATCTTTTGCTTACCTGAAATTTAAATCATTAAGATTTTTTCAGTTTTAATTTTGTACATATTTTACATTCATTTTCTACTCTAATTCCTTTCCCCCTTCTCTAGCAATTTCTTTTTACTGTGGATAAAATATACATAAAATTTATTTAACCATTTTTAAGTAATCGGTTCAGTGGTATTATATCAAATCCTTTAATTCTTTCCTTTCGTATGTTTTTAACTTATACTTGAGAGGTGTTTTTAAGTGCCCAACATAAACCTTATCTGTCCTACTTTTTATTTTTCCCCTGTACCTTATTTTTCCCCTGCTGGTCTTTTAATCATTGTTTTAATTTTCAAGCTTTAATCTCTTCTACGCATCACACACCCAAGAGCGCACACTCGCTCTAAAGCTCCTCCCATCTGACAGTGAGAGGAGCTGACATCACTAGCCCCTTGCCTGGGGAGACGGCCAATCCCAGGCCACAGGAAGCCCACGAGGCCACACACCTGGAGTAGACAGCTTCTCCGCGACAATACCCGAGGATGGCGGCCGTCTCGGGATAGATGGCCTCGAATTTCAGGAGGTGCCTCTTGAGGGCGTACAGAGGGTGGTTCTTGTACGTGCCAATCGCAGTGGGCAAAGGCTGGTCCAGGTGCTTCGCCTGAAACTGCAAAGGCCAGAGAGACAACACTGAGTGTGCTGTGCAGAGGAGAAGGTCTGAGGCAGGTAGTCCTCAGACCAACTTGTTCTGACTACAGACGGCTGACCAGAGGTCTCATGAGAACCAATGACTGTGGAACACTGCGTCTGTAGTGAAGGCCACTAAGTAGGTTTTACATAAATCAAAAGCTATGAAGAATCAAGTAGTTCTGTGGCTCGTGGCAATGTTGGAAAGCCATCTAAACTATCCCCAACCCTTAGACACCTTTGTCAGCCCCAGCAGATCAGCGCCTGCTTATGAAAGAGCTTCAAGGAAGAAAGACACGCAGCTTTCTTCAGGAAGGAGGCCTTACCTCCAAGTGACATCCCTATTCTGCAACACAGCTCTACTTGTCTCAGCTCTCACAGGAAACCCTGCAGCCTTCCTTAGTGCACTCTAATTGCTCTCTTCTCTGGGCACTTCTTCAAGGGTTCTGATTTCTCAGTGGGCAATTCCACTGCTGTACGTCACATCCCATTCGCCAAGATCTCCTAAGCTTTCCCTTAGCATCTCCTGAAAACCCCGACACATTCGTGAAGACTGGCAATGTGGAGTCACTAGGAGTAGGAGCGATCCTTTGCACAGTCAGCTTCCACTACAGATACCTTCTCTAGGTTAGTCATGACAGCTCTGCACAATTCCCATTTCACTGGTCCTTTCTAAGCAAAATGAGCCAGGAACACCCCCGGAGCAAGCTCTCAAAGCCCTGCATGCTACAGGGCACGCTACATGAACCCATGCCGCACCATCTGAGGACTGGGAATAACTCCCCAGCAAGTCAGCACGTCCCCATGTGGAAACGCCAGCCCCACCCAACACCACAACGCTGGGCACAAGCAGCTCAGGCCTTCTTCCTGGTCAGAGGTTGGTCCTAAGACCAAGCGAGACACTGTGTTCTGTTTAAGAAGTCTGTTTCCTAGTGTGCCTTCTCAGCAGACTGAGGATATCTCCTGCTCCCGAGTCCTGCCCTCCCCAGGAGATGAGTGTTCTAGGTCAGGGGAGAGGTGTCTGTGCTTGTGCGTGTGCATGCTGAGCAGGTGGCGTAAGAGCTCTACTGAAGACGTTTTCTGCTTTCCTTAGGACTATTTACTAGGTGACTTGCATAAACTACTTTAAAGTTCCAAATATATAACCAGGCAATAATTAAAAGTATACAAGCTTCAAAGCCAGACAGACCCAGGTTCAAATACCAAGTCAGTTAACCTGTCAGATCCTAAAGGTTTACCTGATAAGTTAAGGCAATAATAACCCCAGCTTTACAGAGTTGTTGTGACAATTAAATGAGCTACACTAAAAGTATGCAACAAAGTGCTGGGCACACACTAGTTGCTCAAAAATGAGAATAACCGGAATAATCCAACAGGGTCTCAGAGCCCGTGGAAGCCAGCACCTTACCTCCAAGTCTTCTTTCTTTTCCCTTTCCACACACGGGCTCTGGTATGGTCTCAAGGTGCTGGCCCACCACTGGGCGTCAACCCGGCACTTGCGGGTCACTGTCATCCAGGCTGGGTCGTACCTCTGGGTGACATCCCGGACCCAGCCATCACTGTCGATGCCCACGACGTAGGTCATGGGTTTGGTAGCATATCTGTAACAGGTTAGAGGCTGGCCCACCACACCGTGCACACAGTCCACACACATCCACTTTTCCTCCTGCTCACAGAACACTTCCAGCCACTGGTCTACACCAGCTGCTTTCCCTCCTTCAGCCTCCTCACCTTCATGGTGAATTTTCTTGCCTCTTTTACTCTTACTGCTTGAAGAGCTTGAGGATGTTGCTGGAAAGCCAGGATTCTTAGGGTGTCTTCCATGTTGGGTCCTAGAGTCACTCTTGGACTCTGTTTTTGTCCTCTGAGGGGCCCGGGCCCTCCTCCGCCTCGGAAGGCCAGGCTCAGAATCCTCATCAGATGAATGTTGGGCTTCCTCACTGGAGAGCTCAAAGTCAGAGCCACTGCCAGCCTTGTCACTCCCACTCTCTTCTTTGTAAGACACCCTGGAGGCCACCCGCCGCTCCCGGCCACGCAGACGTCTCGGGGTGTGCTCCTCTCGCGCCCCCGCCTCTCCCTCCTCTTCCCCACTGGAGGAGGGGTCCCTCCGTCTCCGTCCACCTGCTGCTGGCTTGCTCCTCTTCCCTTTGGTGCCTGGATTGCTAGTGCCCTCTGAAGAGGTTTCCTCTTGTCTGGTTCCTCTGCTGGTCTTTGGTTTGGTTTGGTTTTCTGGAACTTGGCTGGAAGTTTCTGAGGAGCCTCTGGGACCCTCTGTGGATCTCTCCTTGGAAGGTTTCTTTCCCTTAAACAGAATAGAAAATTTGGCTTTTTCTTTTTTGCTAATGCTATGATAGAGATCCTGTAATCTAATGGGGCTAGGTCACTGGCTAGAGAACCAGCATACACAAGATGTCCCCAGCTCACTATGACAGACTGGCTATCCTTTAGGATTACAAGAAAGCATGTGCTAAAATCTACAGCTCCTTAGATAGGCCACAATGTAATTCTTTTCACTCTAACGTGTAGCAGAGGGAAAAGAGCTCAGGATGTGGAAACAGACAAACCTGGGTTCACAATCCAGTTCTGCTTCTCATTTGTTACGTGATTTAGGTCATTTGTGTCACCTGAGTCTCAGTTTCCTCAGCAATAACACAGTCACGTGTCGCTAAACGACAGAAATACACTCTGAGAACTGTGTCGTAGGCGATTTTGTCGTTGTGCGAACATTCGAGTGTACTTACACAAAGGCAGATGGTGTAGACTGCTACACACCAAGACTGCACGGTTCTAATCTTACAGGACCACCATCTGCATGCGGTCTGTCACTGACTGAAATGCCACTACACAGTGCGTGACTGCAATACCCGCCTCACACACAAGGCATTGTGCAGACACTGCCAGACGTAATAAACTTGCAGCATTAAGAATACGTCAGCGAGCCCTGGTGGCCTAGCGGTTAAGATTCGGCACTCCCATCACCACAGCGTGTGCGCGATCATTTCTCACTCAAGGAACCACACCAGCTGCCTGTCGGCTGTGTGCTGCTGTGCTGCTGGAAGCTGCACTACTGGTATGTCAGATAGCAGGGTCACCCATGGTGGACAGGTTTCAGCAGAGCTTCCAGACTCAGACAGACTAGGAAGAGGGACCACACACTTCCGAAAAAATGGGCCATGAAAACCC
Source organism: Equus przewalskii (assembly GCF_037783145.1). Lineage (NCBI taxonomy): Eukaryota > Metazoa > Chordata > Mammalia > Perissodactyla > Equidae > Equus > Equus przewalskii. The sequence continues at coordinate 4,452,951 of NC_091845.1, forward strand.
TACGAACAGCAGTGGAGCACTGCCTGATGCAGCGCCAAAAGGTGAGGGGATGGCGCAGAAAGACCAGGCCGGGTTCCGCTCTATGGTACACAGGGTCGCGGGGAGTTAGAACTGACTCAACAGCACTAACACAACAACACATGAAGAATATGGAAATTACTGAAATCAATTCTGGACCAGCAAGTTTCAGAAACACCAACACCCCAGAGAGTACAGTGTTTGGCCTCCCTCTTAGGTGATGACAGAATTCAGAGTCCTTTCCGCTTCATCACTCCACGCCGCTGACAAGGAGGACGGGTACCATCCACTGTGCTCCGGAACAGAAACCAAGGCACCACAGAGCCCAGCCCTCGAGCAGGCCCCGTTGCGCATGCAAAGCTCAGACTGCTAGACGCTCCTTCACGTGTCTTCCAGCACAGAGCATGTGCAAAGCAGGCTCAAAGGAACCACGCCCCAGGAACACCGACCCTTAAAACAGTCTAATGACCAATTTATTTTTTAAGTCTGATCATTTCTCACTCCTCCCTGTAACGACCCCTTTCTCTGCAAGCCTCGAGAACTTCACCTTTGCTGCTGATAACTTCAGGGGAATTGGCTGCAGAGACAATACCAGCCGGGTTGGGAGCTGCAGGGCCCGGAGAATCAGTAAAAATATCTGTAATAAAAAAGAATAACACATTTATCCTAAAAAAAAAAATTACGAACTTAATTAATGCAATGCTGTTTGTTGCGGTGCTTGTTTACAACAGGGCAAAGTGAGAAACAACCAAACTGTCTACCAATAGGAGTCCGGAACCCTAGGCACTAGTAAAAATGATGCTGCAGAATGTACCTTTGCAGAAAAATGGGAAAATGTTCACTGGATATTAAAGAAAAAGAGAAACTTGTTTGTGTGTGTGTGTGTGTGTGAGGAACATTGGGGCCCTGAGCTAACACCTGTGCCAATCTTCCTCTATTTTATGTGGGATGTCACCACAGCATGGCTTGATGAGCAGTGCTAGGTCTGCGCCTGGGATCCAAACCTGCAAACCCTGGGCCACCAAAGTGGAGTGCACGAACTTCACCACTACAACACAGGGCCAGCCCTAAGAAGTTGTTTTTGGTTTTCGTTTTTTTTTTTTAAAGATTTTATTTTTCCTTTTTCTTCCCAAAGCCCCCCAGTATGCAGTTGTATATTTTTAGTTGTGGGTCCTTCTAGCTGTAGCATGTGGGATGCCACCTGAGCATGGCTTCATGAGTGGTATGATGTTTGCGTCCAGGATCTGAACTGGCAAAACCCTGGGCCGCCGAAGTGGAGCAGGAGAACTTAACCACTTGGCCATGGGGTCGGCCCCTAAGAAGTTTTTTTTTTTTTTTTTTTTTTTTAAAGATTTTATTCTTTTCCTTTTTCTCCCCAAAGCCCCCCAGTACATAGTTGTATATTCTTCGTTGTGGGTCCTTCTAGTTGTGGCATGTGGGACACTGCCTCAGCGTGGTTTGATGAGCAGTGCCATGTCCTCGCCCAGGATTCGAACCAACGAAACACTGGGCCGCCTGCAGTGGAGAGCGCGAACTTAACCACTTGGCCACGGGGCCAGCCCCAGAAGTTTTTTTTTTTAATGTGTAATATTAACTGTCGTAAAAAAGAATTACACATAAATATGAGCATATAAGTATATTTGGAAAAGGATTCATATTTTGGGTTATGGGCATTTACAGATGGGTTTCTTTCTCAGCTTACCTATCTTCTGATTGTTCTGTAATCAACATATGTTGTGTTTGTGATTAAAATAAAATAATAAAACAAAATATCACTTTGAGAAGAAAAAACAGAAAACATCATTATCCTCAGATCCCCAAAGTCTACTCCCTATATTCCGTTTTCCCCACAAAGAGTCTTTCAACTGGAGGCTGCATTTCTAAAGCTTCTGTTCACTTGTAAGGATGGGAGCCTGCTCAGGGGAATTAACCTCCCAGACAGCCGGCGACAAAGCACCTGAGCAAGATCCTCCTACACGAGCGCAGGGTCCCACTCTCTCCCACGAGTTACCATAACGCCCTACTGAGGAAGACAGAGGTGAAAATCAGAAACAGGAAGGCAGGTTTTCCGCAAAAAGCCACATTATATGTTGAGAAAAATAATTATTTTTGCCTTGTTTCTTCTGGAGTTAAAAACGGGGGGGATGAGAAAACATCAAATAAACCCAAGTTGAGAGACACTCCAAAAAATTCCTAAGCAGTGGTCTTCGAAAGTGTCAAGGTCATGAAAGACAAGGGAAGACTGAGACCTGTCTCACACTGGAAGAGACTAAGGAGACACGACAGACAATGCCCATGAGGTCCTGGCTCCGATCCTGGAACAGAAAGAGGGCATTAGTGGGAAAAACTGAGAAAATCTAAATCTACCCATGGTTTAGCTGACAACAAATTATTAATTAATTGGTACAATAATACTGTACCCACATTAATTTCTTAGTTTCTGAGTGTACAGCATGGCAAAGGAGCACAGATCTAAGAGTCTGGATACCTGAGTATTCACCAACTAGCTGAGTGACTTCTCCAAACCTAGATTTCTTCATCTGTAATAATCCCTGCCTCGTCTTCCTCCCAGGACTATAAAGAAGATTAAACAGATCACGTATGTGATGGTCTCTGGAAGGAATCTGGTGCCACACAAATGTACATGGTCATCAGCTTTAACAAGTAATCTGTCACTGTGTGTTACTGAGAAAAAAAAATTCAAGTTACAAAACTGAATGATTCCTATAAAAAATTCGATAACCTAGATGAAATGGACAAGTCCTAGAAACATACAAATTACCAAAACTGACTCAAGAAAAAACAGAAAATCTGAACAGACTAGTAATAAGAGATTGAATCAGGAATCAAAAACCTCCCAACAAAGAAAAGTCCAGTACCACATGGCTTCACTGGGGAATTCTACCAAACATTTAAAGAAGAATTAACAACAATCCTTCTCAAACTCTTCCAGAAAACAGAAAAGGAGGAATACTTCCTATCTCGTTCTATAATGCTACCATTACCCTGATACGAAAACCAGACAGATATCACAAGAAAACTACAGACCAATATCCCTTATGAATTATAGATGCAAAAATCCTTAACAAAATTCTAGCAAACCAAATCCAACAGCATATTAAAAGTTATACACCACGACCAAGTGGGATTTATCTCAGAGATGCAAGGGTGGTTCAATGAGAAAATCAAAGTAATACCCTATATTAGTAGAATGGAAGGAAGAAAAACCACATGATCATCTCAATTACACAGAAAAAGCATCTGAAAGAATCCAACACAGTTTCATGATAAAAACACTCAGCAAACTAGAAATAGAAGGGAACTTCTTCAACATGGTAAGGAGCATTTACGAAAACCCACAGCTAGCAAGATACTCAATGGTGAAAGAGTGAAGCTTCCCCCCGAAGATCGGGAACAAGACACGGACGCCTGCTCTCACCACTGCTGTTCCACTCTGCACTGAAGTGCTAGCCAGAGCAACTGGGCAAGAAAAAGAAACAAAAGTTATCCAAACTGGAGAAGAAGTAAAACTACTTCTATTCACAGACGGCAATATCGTATATATAGAAAATCCCAAAGAACGCACAAGAAAGCTACCAGAGCTAACAAATGAATTCAGCAAAGTCGTACGGTGTAAGAGCAACACAAAAAACCAGCTGTTTCTTTACACCTGCCACAAACGATCCAAAAAGGAAATTAACAAAACAATACCATTTACAATAGCATCAGAAAGAATAAAACACCTAGGAACTAATTTAATCAGAGATGAAAGACACGTACACTGAAACTACAAGATACAGCTGAAAGAAATTACAAACACAAATAAAGGGAAGGACATGCATGTTTACGCGCAGGAAGACTTCACACTGTCTTGACGGCAATGCTGCTCGAGCCGATGCACAGGCTCGGTGTAAGCCTATCACCAGCCCACGGCCTCTTCTGCAGGAATGGAAAAGAGACCATCAAATTCTCGTGAAACTACAAGGGGCCTCAAACGGCTAAAACACATCATAAATGAAGAACAAAGGTGCACTCACACTTCCTGATTTCAAAACTTACTACAAAGCTATAGTAATCAAAACTGGGTGGTAATGGGGTCAGGACAGACATGCAGACCAATGGCATCAACGGAGAGGCCAGAAATTAAGCCACATGTCTGTGGCCAACTGATTTTTGACAAGGGTGTCAAGACCACTCAGTCCCTACAGGAAAACTCGTCTCGTCAACAAACAGCAAAAATAATACCACAGAGTTGAAAGAACAGTCTCTTCAACAAATACTGCCAGGACAACTGGCCATCCACACACAAAAGAGAATGAAGATGAACACCTGCCTCACAATATAGACAAACACTAACTCAAAACAGACGAAAGACATAAACGTAAGAGCTTAAACTATAAAACTCTGAAGAAAATACAGGAGGAAATCTTCGTGACCTTGAATTTGGCAATGGATTCTTAGCTATGACACGAAAAGTATAAGGAAGAAAAAAAAATTGAAAAATTGGACTTTGGCAAAATTAAACTTTTGTGCATCAAAGGACTTTATCAAGAAAGTGAAAAGACAACCTACAGAATGGGAGAAAATATTTGCAAAGCATGTATCTGATAGGTGTCTAGTATCTAAAATATATAAAGAACTCCTATAACTCAACAAAAGACAAAGAATCCAATTAAAAAAAGGGCAAAGGATGGGGCTGGCCTGGCGGCAGAGCAGTTAGGTTTGCGTGCTCCACTTCAGCAGCCTGGGGTTCGCTGGTTCAAATCCCTGGCACGGACCCACACTGCTTATTGAGCCATGCTGTAGCAGGTGTCCCACATATTAGGTGGAGGAAGATGGGTGCAGATGTTAGCTCAGGGCCAGTCTTCCTCAGCAAAAGGAGGAGGATCAGTGGCAGATGTTAGCTCAGGGCTAATCTTCCTCAAAAGAAATGGGCAAAGGACCTGAATAGACATTTCTCCAAAGAAAATATACAAACGGCCAATACACACATGAAAAGGCACTAATCATCATTAGTCATCAGGGAAATGCACATCAAAACCACAATGAGATACCACTTCACACCTATGAGGATGAGTATACTCACAAAAATGGCAAATAACAAGTGTTGGTGAGGATTTAGAGAAACCGGAAGCCTTGTACATCACTGGTGGGAAGGTGAAATGGTGCAGCTGCTGTGGAAAACAGTTTGGCAGTTCCCCAAAAAGTTAAACACAGAATTACCATACGACTTCCACCCCTAGGTAGAAACCCAAAAGAACTGAAAACAAGTACTCAAATAAATAAATGTACACACGTGTTTATAGGCGTACTCTTGACAAGAGCCAAAAGGTGGAAAGAGCCATCAACTGATGTCCATCAACTGAGGAATGGATAAATAAAATGTGGTCTATCCATTCAATGGGATATTATTCAGCCATTAAAAAACCGAACTGCAGACACATGCTACAAATGTGGATGAACCCTGAAAACATGCTAAGTGAAAGAAGCTAGACACAAAAGGTCATGTATCATATGATTTCTTTTCTACGAAACATCCAGAATACACAAATTCAGAGAGACAGGATGCAGACTGGTGGCTGCCAAGTGCTTAAGAGGGTGGTAGGAGGAGGTAGAACGGGGAGTAGCCGTTCAATGGGTTCAGGGTTTCCTTTTGGGGTGGTAAAAATATTTTGGGAATAGCGGTTATGGTTGCACAATACTGTAAATGCACTATATGTCACTGAATTGTTTGCTTTTTTAAAAAAACTGTATTTTGCTTTTTAAAAACCCCCACAAACAAAGCGAATATATATGTACACAAATACACAGGAATAAAGTCTGGGAGGACAGTACTCAAATATTAATGTTTTCTCTGGGTGGTGGTATTACAGCATAATTACTGGCCATGCCGGATATCTTAGACTTTTTCAAGCCAAAACAGAAGAAGAAAGATAAAAATGCCAGTCATTTGGCCTCTAAAGATATAAAAAGTCCAATCTCTGTCCCTAAGCAAACATGAAATCAGGGGCTCAGAGACAAATCTGTGCATTAACAGGAATCTTCCAGGGATGAAGGCGTATTTCTACCTCTGCTTGTGTTTTCTTCAGACAGAGCCGTACGGAGAGGTACTGCTGGGTGTTTGACGAAGCCCGTCTACACTGACAGCTCTTCGCCACGCCTCCTGGTGGCGGACAGAACACTCCTCGCTGCGGGCTGCCTCTCAGTGTCATCACCCAAATTGAAAGATACCGAAATGCTTTCTCAAGGAGTCCAGCAGCCAATTCGAAAAAATATTTCCTTGAGACTTTTTTTTTTTTTAAAGATTGGCACCTAGGCTAACAACTGTTGCCAATCTTTTTTTTTTTTTTAAGGACTGGCACCTGGGCTAACAACTGTTGCCAATCTTTTTTTTTTTTCCCAACCCGCCCCCCCCCCCGCACCCCCACACACACACACAGTTGTATATCTTAGTTGCAGGTCCTTCTAGTTGTGGGATGTGGGACGCCGCCTCAACGTGGCCTGACGAGCAGTGCCATGTCCGCACCCAGGATCCGAACCCTGGGCTGCCGCAGCAGTGCGCACGAACTTAACCACTCGGCCACTGAGCCAACCCCTTCTTGGGACTTTTGAACACAATTTCTGAATAGTTACTGGAAACAATTCTAGGCAACTAACTAAAAATTAAGTGCTTTAACACACCAGGATGCCAAGTAATCGAAAGGAAAGATTGCAGGTTTTCAACTCACACACTGGTCCCCATCCCGACTCCAATGCTTGCCAACCGAATGACCCTAAGAAAGTTATCTAGCCTCTCTGAGCTTCAGCACCCTTTTTGTATTTTATGAGGACTGAATAAGGAAGTATGTGTAAAACATCTGGAACGGCATCTGGCACATGACTGCCATCACCATTAGCTAAGAGTACTAATAAACACAGTGCTGCCGGGAGGAATCACTTACGTGGACCAATTCTTGGTCATCTCGCGCAGAGTAAATAGCAAATCTCCTCTCCAGCGTAGTCTGTAGGCCATCTCGCTCACTGGTTGAAAGGTCTGCATTAACTGTAAAAGTTCCAATGAACCTGGAGAGAAACCAGGCATCCCGCTGTGTCAGAGGTCAGGGCAAAGAGGAACTCTCTTCTCTCATGGCCAAGACAATCAGAGGCGGCAGTCTCGGAAGGGAATCGTGAGCCCGCCTGCCTGCGTCCTACTCCTCCCACCCTGTCCGGCTAATTGCTACTCAGCACTGAAGACCCAACTCTGACTTCACCTCCCTAGGGAGCCTTCCCAGCCCCTCAGCTGACAGAAGTGCCTGCAGTCCCCAGCACACCTCTCCCAGAGCACCCACCACCTACTCCAATTACCTGGGGTGTATGGGTCTCCCCAACCAGCCTAGGAGCTCCTCCGGGGCAGAGACCATGCCTGACACTTCTCTATCGTCAATGCTGTGCCCACAGCCTGGCATGCAGGATCACCTCGGGGACTGTCTGCGGACCTGACCCACACCCAGCCTCTGAGACACGGATCCCACAGTAAGGCTCTGCAGGACAGGCCGGAGGCCTACCATTTCACCAGGTCTGACAGGTGGCAGATGTCCACATCGCGAGGAGGCACTCTGGTAAAGCGGGCGGGGAGGATGGAGAGGGCAATAGCCTGCAGGTCTGGCTGGTTGCAGACACTATTTCGATAGAAGCCATTTGCTAGCAGGCACAGAAGGTGAACCTGGGAAGAACGGGGAAGGGAAAGCTGAAAACTAGAGGGAGTTTTGCTGCTAAAGTAAAAGAAATTTTGTGAGCAGGCAGTATTTGTTGTCATTTCTACATATAAGTAAAAATACTAACATTAGCCATTTCCCAAGACTTTGTTTTTCACCCTTCCCTTTCTCTCTAGATACTCATTCCCTCTAAGAAATAATCAAATCTCAAAGCTTCAAAATACAAACTTTATTTAAAGAAATAAAGGCCTCGTCTTTTAGAGATACACACTGGAGGATTTACGGATGCAGTGCTACCATGTCTGGGGTTTGCTCCCAAGGACCCAGAGGAAAAGTGAGTGGGGTAGGGAAGAGCAAGACCGCGCAAGTGCTAGTCACGCCAAGGCTGGGGATGGAACGCGGTCACCGTGCTGCTCTCTGCACTCGCACGTGTGCTCGAACCCGACTCCTCTGCCGCAGACCCCACCCCTGACCTCATGCCCTGCTCTTCCATGACCTGCTCAAAGGAGCACCTGACTATCTTCCCCTATCTCAAACACAGCTTTGCATCATTTTCCCTTCAAAATCAGTCTTCCTTCCTTCCCACTTAGGGCCTCCCTATTTCAATCAATGGCCCTGCCGCCCTTCTCCCCTCACTTAAGCTCCAAATCTTGGAGTCATTTTAATTCTTCCCTTTCTTTCATCTCCAACACCAACAAGTAAACGAAACACAGCTACCTCACTTACCCTGCAAGGCCCCTGTGAGTGGGCACCATTCCAGTTCTCATCTCCTCTCCTCCCCTCACCGTGCTTGCTGTGTGCTCGTCTCAGCTCTAGATTTCTGAGGCTGCTGCAGTGTCTCTCCCATCCCTCCCACCACCCTCTCCAGTGCCTGCTGCCAATCAGAGGAAAATCAAAGTCCTCCCGTCCCTCACTCTCCACCAGTCTCCAACGCACCCAGCCTCCAGGATGCAGGCACACTGGCTGTCCCACCAGCCCCTCTCTAACTGGCTAGAGCTGTCTTCCCAGCCTCTGTCCTCTCCTCACCTCTGTGGCCTGTCCTTTTTCCCAGGCTCAGCTCCAGTCCTTTCTCCTAAATAAAGCCTACCTCAGCTACTCACACCCACACTGATCTCCTTCCTTGTTTTCAGTCTTGAGTTCCTCTGTTTGGAGGTCTGTCTTGTTCCATCTGTGAGACCAGAAACTCCTTAACGATAGGAGATAAGCTCTATACAAGTCACCATCCCACAATGCCAAGCACCTTGCTACGTCCCCAGCACGTGTTCAGTAACTACTAGCTGAAGGCAAGAGCCACAGCGCCTTAGCTGAGCCCAGAGTTAATGTTGTTAACAAGCTGGAGGAAGAGGTGGAAGGAGAGTGCCTGTCACTCAGCCCCTGCTACACGCCAGGGACCGTGCTCCGTGCTTTTCACATCTTATTTGCTTAACCCTCACAACCGCCCTCCGAGCAGACACCATTACATCCCGCACTTCAGAGACAAGAAAACTAAGGCTCAGAGAGATTCAGAAACCTGCCAAGGTCACACAGTGAGAGGAGCCACAAACAAGACCTAGGTTTGACGGACTGAGCACCCCCACGTTCCTTCCACTGCTCTGCCTCGGCGAAGAGGAGTGCTGCCCTTACCTTGTGCGTGTCTTCATGGACTTCTTTATTGAAACGTTTCACCATCCTCCGAAGGTACGTCTCAAACTCCATTTTCACCTTTTCACTGCAATGAATATTGAAAAACCCGAGAGTGAAGTGGGAAACTGAAACGTGACTCCATTCCCCCAGTCAAGGCCTTGTACTCGTAGAGACTCACGAGCCACTCTCCTTGTTTTCCCACACAAGGCTGTGCTGCTCAGGCGATTTTCAAGCTAGCTATCTTCTGCTCCCTTCACCTGCAAACCTTGGCCAGGACGTTCCCACAGACTGCTCTTGTCTCAACCTACACCAAATCAGGCCTCGCAACCATGCTCCAGAGCTCATGTCCTCCAGGAGGTCATCTCTGACTGTCTGAGCTCCGGACTACTGACTCCCTCTTTAGCAACCACTCCCTTTATGTTACATTAGTGCACACTCCTTTGTATGACGCTGTTCTGGTCTAAAACCTCTTTTATGTCTGTGTTTCAAGCTTCCTTAAGAAAACTTGACACGTCTTGAATGATATCTATTATCTCCACCTTGTCGTGCCTAATAACATGCCCATCACACAGTGGAACTCATTAACCAATTAACTACCAGGTGTTGTGCTCCATGTTCTAAAGCCACCAGAGGCTGCAGAGGTATTGGAGACACTAGGATGGAAGGGGCTCCCTACCACGGTGGGGCACTGCCCCAAGTCCCGCAGCGTGACGTGGTGGGAAAAGCTTGAGTGTCAAGTCAGCCTGACAGGGATTTAGATCTTGGCTCATGCACTTACTCACTGAGTGACTCCTGAAATGTTACTTAACCTCTCTGAGCCTTTGGCTCCTCATTCATACACTACCCTAAAGATTAAGTAAGATAATGGACAACCTGCAGTCCCTGGCACACAGCTTGTGTTCAATACACAGGAATTTCCCCTCCCCATCTCCTGCCCCAGCCAGGACACCAATGTTTCTCACTGGGGCTGGCCCGGTGGCATAGCGGTTAAGTTTGCAGGCTTTGCTTTGGCAGCCTGGGGTTCACGGGTTCAGATCCTGGGAACGGACCTACACACTGCTCATCAAGCCATGCTGTGGCAGCATCCCACATATAAAGTAGAGGAAGATGGGCACAGATGTTAGCTCAGAGCCAATCTTCCTCACCAAAAAAAAAAAAAAAAAAAAGGTTTCTCATTCAAGTCCTAAAGGTGAACCCAGGGCTCTCTCACCTAAGGTTCCTGACCACTTGGACACTGAGCCCTGGTCTCCTACGTGTTTATCAAAAGTTTCCACTAAGCAGCAGCTGTTGCCAATTACACGAGAGGACTCTGGAAGCAAGTGTCTAACCTTACCTTCTTTCTCTTGCTTTCGCCTGCTCCGGTGTCTCGATCTCTATCTCCACTGGCTCCACAGGCAAAGCAGACTTAGAGAAGGCTGTGTTTTCTCCTGCATCCCCTGGCACAGGCTCACTAAGTTCTATCAACAATAATTTTATTAAATCAATAATTATTATTATCATAGCTACTGTACTGAACAAAATCAAGGTTCTGCTGGGAAGGAGGAAGTGAGGAACGGATGCCAGGTAGAAAACCCATGGAGACCACTACTCCTACCAAGCTTTGAGTACCTAAAAAACACCAGGAATGGTCGGTCTTACATTTATTTGTCTCATTTAACTCTCACAACTACCCAGAGAAACAGCTCTTAGAGGCGGAAACTACGGCACAGAGATACAACGTTGAATTAGATACAGACCCCTGGTATCCAGGAGCTGATGCTCATGTGTGTTTAGTAGAGACTGACTCTTTACCCAAACAAAACCAAGAGAGAATATCCCATTCTCTGCACTACTACAATAATGCTCATCACAATTTGCTTTGCAGAGAGGCATGATTCAGGTGTCTTCCAGTCTCAACTGGAAACTTGTAAACGACCAGGAAGGCATCTTTTTCATCTCTTCATCCCCTATATTGCTTGTAAATACAAGTTGAAATAAATGGAATTTGCTGAACTGGATCTAACTGTGAACTTCACCAGCAAAAGCCCTTTTAAAGCAGCTCTGGGCCTAGAAGCAGCAACACTCCATTGCCAATGAACACACCTAATGCCAAGATCTTGGTTTCTACATACCAGTCCCTACTGAAATGAACCAGGGCTTCTTGGAGAAAAGGATGTTCCAGGTCTGGAGCAAGGAAAGTACAGGGTGAGCCCGGCACATCTTGTACCAGAAAACAAAAATGTTCTCAAAAACTAATGAGGCCATGTTAAAAGGACACAGTAGGGCAGCTAGCTTAAGGGGCTCCCACTTAGCCAAATTTGGGACAATCTGAAGATCAAAAAGTATAATGATAACTGATAACATGTCAATTTTTAAAAAATCTCTTAAGTCCATAGTGATACTCAAATTAAATACAATTCTTAAAAAAGAGAGAGCTCTTTCTCACAGATCAGTCAGGTAATAAATGTATATAAAATGACAGAATCAGAATATTGCCATTTTGCAATGGTCAATATAATAATCTCTGATTCAGTCAAGATCACCAATGCGTGCTAAACCATTAAGTAAGAAGTTACTGGGGAACAAGATATTCACACAGAATCAGAGTGCCACCCGAGATGGGTCACTACAAAGGGAAACGATGCACCTCCCCACTGGCGCAAGCTGGCAGTGCCACCTACTCAGCACCACCAGCAGGACAACCTGACATTAAGTGCCTCTTAATGGATGCAATACGAAGTATTCTGCCAAAAAAAATGTTTAATCTAAATTCAACCAAGTCTTTGGACTTAATTTACAGTTTATAAGAAATCCGGGGGATACGGAAACAAGTTCACCACGACCAGGACATGTCTGATTATTTTTCAGACAAAACCAGACCATGAGACATTCTACAGCCAAGGGGAAACGCAAAAAAGGTGGTAGGTGGGGGGCTGCTCTAGATTAAAAGAGACTAAAGAGACATAAGCAAGTACAAGGTTCCACCTGGACTAGGTCCTGGATTGGGGTGAAAAAAACCCAAAACAGCTGGAAAGGATATTCTTACAACTGGGGACTTATTTTTCATTTTCTTAGATACGATAATAGTATTTTATCATGTAGGAGAATGTTTTATTCTTGGGAAATGCATACTGAATTTTTTCAGGATGTCTGCAATTTACTTTCAAATGGTTCCACAACGCACATTAACAGAGAGAAATATACATTCAATATGGCAAAATGGTAAAGTTGGTGAATCTAGGTGAAGAATGTATGTATTACCTTTTCAACTTTTTTATAGGTTTGAGTATTTTCAAAATAAAAAGCTAGGGAAAAGTCTCGCTAGGCAGGACTCAGGCGTGAGGACATTAGCTGCTATTTATTGTGAGTATATGGCGCACTAGGCCTCGGACACTTGCAAACTTTTTTCCCACAACAATCCTGGAGCCTAGACTGTGCACGGCTCATAGGAAGCATTCAACGATTACTGAATGTTCCCAGTGAAAAGACTCAGCTCGGACAGGTGGAATTACTCGCTCACACACCTCTCTAAGTGGCAAAGCTGGGCTCTGAACCCAGGTCTAACTACTCTCAAAGCCTGTGCTCTTCTACGAGATGCTGCCTCCCCACCTCATAATCTGCTCCACTGATATCCACCACAGGAGGAGAGACAACCTCTTTGGTAACCTGGTCACGAACTTTTCCTTGCATCAAAAGCAACTCTCCCTACTGCAACCTTATCTTTGGTCTTATTCGTTTCAAAAGAAAACAACAGGATTGCAGTAAGTGACATGACTCCAAACAGAATCAAACGGAAAAATAAGAATGAACAGTTGTGTAAACAGAGAAAGATGTTTTACCTTCTACCTCTTCCCAGTCATCTTCACTTTCCTCCTCGTCGTCTCCTCCATGGCTGCCTTTGTCCATGGCAGCCTCTTTCTTAGGACGGCGTGCCTTCTTGCGGGCACTTGGAGAATCCCTGTGCAAAGACCACAGGAAGGAAGATGAAGCCTGCTCAGGAAGCCTAGTGCCACACTTAAGCTAAATGGAATTCTAAGGACTCCTTCTTCTACTCATTGAGATCTGCTGCAGTTACTCAAAGATGTTTTGTGAGCTGAGCCTCATCTCCATCAGCACGGGTCTCATCATCCATCTAATGCTAGGTGTGCTGTGGGAACGGAAAGACCACCACGTACCTAAAACTAAGTGAATGAAAACATAGCTGTGCCCAGAAACGGTACGGGGAAAAGGTAGAAAAACCCAGAATGACAACAGGAGTTCCAGAAGTAGAAGCTGTGTAGCTGCGCGAACACATGTGCAGTGGATGCCAGAAAGAAGAGGAGGGAATTCACATTTGCTGATCCTGCTATGAGCCAACTCAGGAGGCTTTTTCCTCCACCTTTAAAAAATATGACACAAGGAGACTGAAATTGGTGGAACTCTAACTTCAAGATAAGTGGGGATGTGACTATACACAGGTATGTCACAAATACCAACAGAAACATGGACAGCTAGCTAGTTAAGTAGATAACTACATAGATAAGTAACTAAAGACTGCCTCAAGACTAAATGGTTGCTAATATGCAACAGATTCCTGCAAACTCATATATAAAATGTGTTTAGAGTACTGAGTTACTTTCAGCTTTTCTAAGGTAAACAGCTGCTATCAAGTGAGAACACTACTTAAGATTTTAGCAGACATTTAAAATAACCAATCCTCAGTCTTCAGCTCTAAAAATACATACTCCCTTTGTAACCTACCAATTTCTCCCAACACCATAAAAACAAAAACTCCCCTTAGAATAAATGTACAGAAATATCCTTGTGCTATGGGTTTGAGCACAGTCAACTCTCGACCGAGAGGGAAAGGGGGAACCAGAGCTTTCCTTGGCAGCCCCCAGTCTCTCTGTATGTGGATTTCTCTGGAACGAATTCAACTACTGGGGAGAGGCAGCCAGGAAGCAGTAAGCTCACATGCATTCTCAGGAAAAGTCTAAGGGCAAAGAAGAGATGAACTACGGTGGACAATGTGCCAGCTTTCTCACGCTCCCTTCTTCTGCTGTTCTCTCCTGGACTACCTTCCTACGCCAGGACTGGAGGTTGCTGGAAAAGCCGACATCAAGGGTGAGGATTTATTTTTGAAGCGAAGAAGGAACTACTGCCTCTCTATTCCTCTCCCTCTCCTCCCTCGAACTTTCTTAGGAGGCGGATAATCAGGGGTTCACTAGGCTTATAGTCATTGTTCACCACGTATTAATATGAATGTTCATTCACTGCAAAAATACCTGTTCAGTTTCTGCCAAATAAAAGGCCCTGCCCTAGAGGCCACAGGGCACACAAAAATGAACCTGGTGTAGTTCTAGCCCTCTGAGAGCCTACAGGCTAGTAAGCAGGGGTATGCGGCACGGACACAAACAAGGCAGACAAGTTACACTCTCGAGATTCTACAAGAAATCAGAGGAGGAAAGGGGAAGAATCAGTGAAGACTGTAGGGTAGGTGGCTTCTAATCTGTATCTCCAAGGTGGAAGAAAGCAGTCCAGGTAGAAGGAAGCGTATGAGCACAACTCAGAGGCGGCAGAGCATGAGCATGTGTCAAGTGAGCAATGAGAAGTCCAGCTGGGCAGAAGTAGAGTGCATCCGAGAGCAGGAGAAGAGAAAGCTGGAATGGCAGGTAAACATTTCATAGATGTAGTATCTTTGTGTAGCAGGAAGAGCACTGGACCAGGAGGCAGAAGACCTAGGCCTCATCCTGGTTTTTGCCATCATCCAGCTGTGTAACCACAAATAAATCACTTTCGGCAAGCTGCCACTGTCTCATCTGAAAGTGTGGGAGGTAAACTTTATAACCGCTGAGATTCTTTCCAGCTCTTGCTAGTGGTCTGAGCTCTATCTAGAAAAGTTTAAAGACTCATCGTTTCCATGGATCCTAGTGACAAGCAAAAAGAACAAGTTTTATTATTCGCATTTCTCTGATGGGAACCACCAAGGCCTGACGGAAAGCTTGTCAGCCACCTCACCTGAAATCTTCATCACTGAGGGCTTCATCCTTTATAACCTTGAGCTTTTCCGATTTACCAGTCACCTTGGCCACTTTCTTTTTTGCTGGACCATCTGCTGAGCCCCCAGGATCACTGCAGCCCCTCTTCCTCTTTCCTCGGGAGACTTTCGAGAGCAGCTTCTTCTTTGGGGGTTTCTCATCTTCAAAGACATCTAGGCGACCAAAGGAACATGAGGTGAGGGGCAATAAAAAAGGTGGAGGCAGTGTCGCTTCACGGGCAGGGTCATGAAAAGTCCTCTTCTGCAACCTCCCCCCAAACCACACCTCATCACCAGTTCGCCATGCCACGTTTGGTCAACGACAAGCTTTTAGCCTCTCCCCCTCTTCGGGCTAGTCTACATTCTATGCTCACAGTAAAACCCATCTTTCTTCATCAGCATTTTATTCTACTCCTCCTAAGCTACAGAGAGACCACCACCTGACTCAAACCAAATCTAACTTCCAAATCTTAAATTTCAGCTAATATCCAGCAAGGAAAATACATCAATCCGTTTATTAACACCTTGCTTATTTACGACCTGCTAAAACTATTTATTTTAGGGATAATCTGCCCCTATCAAGTGAAATGTTTCAAGTTCATCAACATGTCCAAGTTTTACTATAACCTTCTTCCTACTCATGCACGTTTCTGTGAGCTTTCAGAACCATTCTCTGCTCCAAAGACACACTGCTATGAGACCTTGCCAACCTAACCTGAATGGCTCTGGTATCCCAACCACCCTGGGGCTGGAAGAGGATGGCAGCAGTTCAAAAATGTCTTTATTTTCTTAAAATCATTATTGTTTTTGTTAAAGGGAAATGTAAAAAATGCCTAAGTTGTTGGTTTTAATTAAATTAGGGGATCTAAAAGTATAATCTATTAACCTATGAATATATTAGTAAATTAATTTTAATAAATAATATGGCAGGGGAGGATATTTTTCTACTTCGCAAATATATTCATGCAAATGATCTTGATTCTGAAATAAATCTTCCTTTGCCTTTGCATGACTCTGCTTCAACTAATTTTGTAAAACAAAAATACTCTAGCCTTCACTGAGGCTCTAAAAGGGGCTGCAATATTAACCTAAATATCAAATTAATTCATTCTTTTCATCTGTGGTTTGTCCTGACTCTCCGGATATTTATATTCTCCACGAATATACTTCTGCATATGGGAAAAAGACCCACCTTTCAATCTAAATAAAATCATACTTTAAACAAATTTCACATTATAGGGCATCTGTTTTAATGCTAGATAGAATCACCGATCCAGCTGTTTCTTCAAGATGTCTTCTAAAAGAATTTATGCATTCCTGTGTCTTAAACATTTTAATGGAGACACAAACAAAAAATGCGAAATTTTGAAAAACAAAATAGTTCAAAATTAATTATTTAGCATCTGGGGAATAGATTTCTTATTCCAAGACCGGAAGCTGCTTAAAGGTTTCGGACTAGACGGTTTCAGCAGGGTGCCCTTAACATCAGGATTTCTGGGTCTTATCGATGGTCTTTAGCTCTCTATTAATAAGCAAAGATGCCAAGACTCTTTACTAATCTAAAAACACAGGGGGGAGGACGCTTCAGAGGCACTGTTTCTTCCTCACCAAACTGATCTGATTGGTTAAAAGGCCCACTGTATATTTCTGTTCTTTGAAGAGAGGTAGAGGAGTGAAAAGGAGGAAGGAATGGAAACAAAAAACTGAATCAAAATAATATCCAAAAGTTTAAAAAATAATCTGAATTCCAATCATGAGATAATCATTAATTACGGTACAGTCACACGATGAAATATAACTCAGTTATATTGGTTTCCACTGCATAAAGAAACACAGACTAAAAGGAAATAATGCCATTACTTGGTGGTAGTTACTTCTTGATGGTAGAAATACGGACGACTTCTCTTTCTTTATCCTCTGCTGTGTGTTTTGGTCCCAGAGAATCTAGAGGCTACTTTCCAGGACCCTCCGAGACCCCGAGTTATCCAACATGTCTAACCAGCCTCCCTGAGCTCCGCGCGGCCATTCCGCAGGGCAGGGATCACCACCACGGCTTGCCTGGCCATCAACTGAGATTCAATAAGAACACCTGCTTAAACCGTCCAGCGGCATCTCACAGCACTTAGAATAAAACACAGACTCCTCAGCTTGGTCCCCAAGCCAAGGGCCCTGACAACCTCTCTCACCTCAATTCCTACCACTCGCCCCCCCACTCACTGTGTCCAGCCACACGGCCAGGCTCATTCCCTCCCACAAGTCTTTAACCTTACTGTTCCCTCTGCCTTTTCCCCCAGAACTTCCCTGAATGGCTCCTTCAGGGCATCAGCAACTGGCTCAAAATGACACCTCCTCCCAGAGGCCCTCTCTGACCAGTGATTCGGACTTAGCTGCTTCTTCCCCACCCCTACGTCTGTTTCATTACAGCAACCTGCTTTATTTTCTTCATAGCTCTTATCACCATGTGAATCGAGTTTTTAACGTCTTATTGTCTGCCCTCCCCACCCCTCCCCAAAGATTACAAGCATCATGAGAGCAGCGACCTTGCCTGTTCTGTTCCCTACTGTAAGTCCAGTACCTGGAACAGCGCTTGGAAATAGTGGGTGTTCAACAAATATCTGTTGAAGGAATTAATGAATTACATCAATGAAAGCATTAACAGAGAAGAAATATGAAGAAACCAGAGCTGCCCTAATAGAAACAAGGAAATAATGTGGAAGAAATAATGTTTTCTTTGTCCCTAACTGCTGAAAGCAGCCAAGTGTCCCCTTCATTTGCATGCACGGAAGTGCTGTTAGAACCTGCACTCGACCATCACCGAGTCAGCGGCACCTGCGGCCCACACCACACCTGCTCCCCTGCTCCCCCACAGCAAAGACCGCAGCTCCTCCCGGAGGCCACCGTGGGAACTGACCGGCAGCTCCTCGGCCTGGCAGCGTTTGAGCAAAACCTGGGGGCATCTTCACATTTAAGCTGAACTGTTAGAGCTAACCCAAATGATGTCCTAAGATGGACCATGCCAGGAGCCTTATATGCTTACTGAAAACTCACAACCACCCTGCAAGGGAGTATTGTTTCACAGACAAGGTTCAGAGACACTAAGTTATTTGTCCAAAATAGTTTACCTAAGTGTATATAAGTACCCAGCATTGGAGCTATACCAAGCTGGTGCCAGGTGAAGTGTTTAGCTGGGAGGAATGATTTTAATCTTTGAATTGCCACATATTCAGAATGCATTCCGTCTGACTAGAGCACCAACCCTCTTTCACAGCCATCTGCTGAATATCACCCATCCTAAATCACGCATCACACATCACTCCTCCAGAGAGCACATCCCAATCTCTCCAGTCAAACGTGATTATTCAGAAGCCACAAAGCCTTGTATCTTCTCCCATGATATCCACACCTTGTGTATTCTGCCTTGGGTATTTTTTGTAAATGTCAACACTACACACTCTAAGCTTTTCCAAGAAAGCTCTCTCCGATGTCATCTAGCTCATGTACAGCACATAGTACACACTCAAAAAATGTTATCTGAATGAGTAAATGAATTCATAAAATGGAACTCATTAATTGTGAGGTAAATCACCTTCTAAGTTTAGAAATGGTTACCATTTGACTATTTCCTAATAGACAACGAACTTATATACAGAATCACAGAATTGTTGAATCTAGTGTCAGAGTCCTTGCTGGTTACCTAATCTTCTACCCAGTTATCAGGAAGCCCAGAAATCCTTTCCAAAGCATGCATTTCGCAACTACTTAAAATATTTATTGAGCACTTAGTATACGGGGGGGGGGGGGGGCTGATGACAAGATAAAATATAGCCAAACATAAGACATGCTTTCATGAAACTTAAAGTCTAGTAAGATAAGCAATCAAAAAGGAGGCAAGCAAATTAACAAGATCATTACAGACTGTGACAAGGGCTTGAGGGCCTATGCGATCAAGAGGGCCTGGGGAAGACCATCTTAGATAGATGCTCAAGGAGTGTCTGAGTTGAGACCTGAAGGAACAGAAGAAATCAGCCATGACAAGAGCCATGAAGAACATTCCAGGCAGAAGGAACATCAAAGGCAAAGGCTCCAGGTGAGAAATAACATGGCATGTTTGAGGAACAGAAAGGAGGCCAACAAGGAGAGTATCTGGCAAGGAGGAGTGGTGGGAGACAACAGGAGAGGTAGCAGCAGCCAAATCAAGTAGGGTCTTGTAAGCCACGGTGAGGAATCTGGCTGGACTTTACACCAAGAGAAGCCACAGAGGGTTTGAAGTAGGAGCACGGCACGATCTGACCTTTTTTTTAAAGGATCCTTTGGGCTGGTGAGCAGAGTACTACTGCAGAGGAACGAAAGGAAGTAGGAAGACCAGTGAAGAGGTGACTGCGATCCTTCAGCTGAGAAGTGATGGTGGCTTGGACAAGGGCTGTGGCCGCGGAAATAAAGAGAAGTGGAGAGATTGGAGCTATAGTTCTGAGGTTGAACTGACAGGACTCGCTCACAGGATGTGTGCGTGCAAGGAAAAGGGGGGTCTGCTCTGACAACTGGGTGAAAGGATCATTTACCGAGATGGGAAAGTGTGGGGAAGGAACAGGTGTACCGGGGAAAACCAAGAGTTTTGCTTTGCCCATGGCACATATAAGACGCCTATTGGAAATCCACGTGCAAGAGTCAGGTTGGCTCCGAACCTCGAACTCTTGGGTGAGACTTAGCTGAAGATAGTCTGGGAGTCAGCACACCACTGCACTCTACGTCCTGGTCCATGCGTCTTCTGCGGACACAAAATAACTGCACTGCCTTTCGCCTGTCCAGCCCTGTGCATTTGCCAGAAGGCTTAGACTTTATCCTGTGGGCAACAGGCAGCAGCAAAGAGGCTACGCAGCGGAGCTCCTGTCGGGTCGGGCGGGGGAGCCGCTCAGGGCGCAGCGCTCCTCGCGCGGAGGAGACGCAACGACGTCGGGGAGGACCCGGGCAGCGGCCCCCGCTTGTCTCCCTCGACCCTCCACCTCCAGGCGCCGGCTCCCCGCTCCCCCACCCGAGCCTGTCCCCTGCCCTCCTCCGGCATCTCCCCCTAAGCCCGGCTCGGCCTCGCTCTCACCCGCCTCCTTCTGCTCACGCCGGGCCGCGCTCTCGCCTTTGGCCTTCTGGGCGCGCGGCTCGCGCCCCCGCCGCCCGCTGCCGGCTGCGCGCTTCCTAGCCATGTTGCCCGGGCAAGACTCTCCCCACGCGTGACGCACCAAGCCGCGGGCGGCGGCCCAGGTGGCGCGAGGCACGGCCACGCCCCTTCCTTACGGGCCGAGCCTCCACCCCCGGGCGAAGCTCCGCCCCAGCTCCAAACGACCAATGCAAACCTCAAGAAGCAAGAAGGGGCAAAACAGTTCTCTTTGTGCTTCCGGTGCATTGCTTCCTCGCGTTTCCGGAGACGGGGGGGCGGGGGCTCGCGTACTCTCGCGAGAGGCGGGAAAGAGCGCAGGGTTTGAAACATGGCGGACGACGTGGATCAGGTGAGTGACTTCTTCGGAGCTCGCTCCGGAGCGGCTCCCGGCTCCCAGCCCTGGGCCTGCTCGGCTGTGCGTGCCAGGGTTGTCTTCTGCAAACTCGCGAGAAGGTGGCCTGTCATGCCGCCTCTTCCCAGGTCTTCGTGGCCTTAGTCGGCCCGTTGGTAACCGCGCCCCCTCCGACTGTTGCCTCAGGCCCTCAGATCTTTTCCTGTCCGAAGCCCGCCTGAAAACTAGTTATGCCTCCCGCTCGTCGCTTCCTTTGTCTTGAGGCTCACCTTTATCAGTAGAATGGAAATAATTATCCCTGTCTGCCTCACGGAGCTGTCGAAATCCTGAAAGAAAGCGTGGTGGTAAAGTTAAGGGCGAAACAATTATTACTCATTCAGCAAATCCGTAGTGAACATCAGCGTTTGCCTAGACACCGTTCTAAGCACCAGGGACACCGGCATGGACGTACGTGATCCCTGTCCCCACTTGGAGCTTATATTCTGGGGAGGACAGATGAAAAGTAAACATAAATACGTGCGTTATGTAGGAACGGTGTGGTATGGAGCACACGAGCAAGGACCTGGTATACTGAATAACTGACGGTCCTGCAGGCTTTCTCACCTGCTCTTCCCTCTTCCCAAAACGCTCTTCCTCAGATATCTTTGTGGATCAGGCCACAGCTTCTTCAGCTTTCTAGTGAAATCTCACCTCATCGAAGAGGTGAGGAAATAGCACTCTTCCCCAGGCTGCTTTATTTTTCTTCAAAGCATGTTAGTTGTTCATACCACGTGTATGCTGCTTTGTTTAATGTCTCTCTCCCCGCACTGGAATGTGAGGTCCTTGAGAACAAGAGTTTTGTTTTAATCGCTATTCTGTCCTCGGCTTTTAGAACAGTGCCGGAAACACTCAGATAGTTACTGAGTGAGTGAATTGGATGATCGGGGAGGCCTCTTGGAAAAGGCAGTCCTTAAAGCTACAGGATTAAAAGCTGGACAGTGGGCATCCCAGACTGAGGCTGAAGGAGCAGTAGGGCTCTGTCATGAGTCTGTTCTTACAGTATAGTAGTTATTTATGCGCCTCTCCCCACTAAAATGAGCTCCTTGAGAGCAGGGACTGACTTCTGTAGTATTCTAATCCGGTATTGGTTAGCTGGCCCTTAACAAACACCTGTTCCACTGAGGAGGGGACCTGTTGAAGTCAGGATTTTTTTCCCCATCTAGCCTTTTCACGCTGTGGAGCCTGCGGCATTCAGTCACTCTCCTCCGCTGGCCTCATGTGCTCACTGAAGAAGCTAAAGAATCGTATCAACTCTCCTGGCTTCTCCTTTCCCTATGCATGAATCCAAGTCATCGCACCCTCATCTCTCTGAGACCTGTGTTTCCAACAGTTCCCTAGTAGTAATAGCTTGAACCGTTTATTGGTACTTTTCTCTTTACGAGGTACTGTTTTAAATACATTAGCTCATTTAATCCTCACAAGAATCGTGAAAGGAAGATTCTGGCTGCTTCATTTTACAAACAAGGAGACAATTAGAGACGGCATGATTTTTAATCTCAGTTTGTAAGTAGCAGAGTCAGCGGCTGAACCCATGCTGCCTGACTCCAAAGCTAGTACTTTCCACCAGTATTCTCTGCTTCCTGCTAAAGGTAGTCATGCTACTGGCCGCTGGGCACCCTAAGCTCAGCCTGCCCTGTACTGAACTCGTAATCTTCCCTCAAACCCTTATCCTTGCTTAGCATTCTGACTAGTGTGTGGTAGTCATTAAGTGAATGTTTTTCAAATTACTAAGTGATATTGGAGGTAGGGCTAAAGTCTCTGAGAGTGACTCCCTAAACCTTGAAATTGGGTCAGGTAGTTTAGGTTTTGAGAGAACAAAGTGCAGTCGTGATTATCTTGTGTTTAACTCCTTCCTGTGTATGTGTGTTTCGGCTCTCGTTTATGTAGCACGTATGTGCCAGGCACCATTCTAAGCCTTCATATATGTCGTTTAAGCCTCACAACAGCAGTCCTGGGTAGGCACTATTGTTATCCACGTTTTACAGATTAGGAGACTGAGGCGCAGAGGGGTTAAGTAACTTGCCCGCAGTCACACAGCATAGCAGTGATTTGAACACCATGCTCTCCCTACTACTGTATTTACTAAGCCTGTTTCTTTTATCAGCAACAAACTACCAACACCGTAGAAGAGCCCTTGGATCTGATCAGGCTCAGCCTGGATGAGCGAATTTATGTGAAAATGAGAAACGACAGAGAGCTTCGAGGTAGATTACATGTGAGTAAATTTATTAAATTACCTGGAAATCAGATTATGCTTTGTCATCCCACCTACCCTTTCCCCCTTAAAATGTAAAAACTGTCCACTGTGGAAGAGCATTTTGAATGTAGACAAGAGGGAGGTGGAAAGTCACCTATATTTCTGCAAGCTGAATACAACTATTTTATTCATATTTTTAACCTATTTTCTGTTAACAGAAATGATGTGTTTATTAAAGAACATATCCATTTCTTTCATTTATTCCTTCTGTTTATTTGTAAATAACATTTACTTGTCCTGTATTCTTATTTAAAACTTCTTTAAATTACTGACATGTACGTAAATTTGTAGTTGGTTGTAAAAAATGGCACAGAAATACATAAAGTAAAAGGTGAAATTCCATTTTTTCAATTGGTAACCACTGTTAAAAGTCGTGTATAGTCTTTCAGATCTTTTCCCTGTCTTTACATGTGTGTACGTATAAATGGGTTCATATGCGTATATTTGCACCACATACACCACCTCTGAAAAAAGTAAATGGGATCTTGCTATATTACTATATTTTGAGCACTTTTCTTTTTCACTTACTCTTGGAAATTATTGATCATGAGTGCCTGTAAATCTCCTTTATTCTTTTTAATGACTGCATAGAATTCTGTATTGATGGTAGTGATATTTAGATGGTTTTCCATTTCTTGCTACTATAAATAATGGTACAGTAAGCATTTTTGTACGTATTTCTTTTTGTATATCTGCAAATATTTCTACAACATTGGTCCCCTGAAGTGGTCCTATTTATTTATAAAGAGAGCATACTGAAGGTTTTGCCTCTTCTTGATAACTTGTTACTTTCCTGAGTATGTCATTTTTATTACTTTCATTCTGCCCTACAGTGATTAAAAATAGCTAATATTTATTGAGCATTTATTATATGCCATGTACTATTATTCGAAGTGTTTTGTATGTAATATCTCATTTAATCTTTATAACAACCCTGTGCGGGTAGATAGTAATTATGCCTGTTTTGCATTTGAGGCAGCTCAGGCTCAGAAAGGTGAAGTTACTTGCTTAAGGTGACACAGCCTGTAAAGGGAGGGCCAGAGTATGAACCTAGGCTGTCTGACTTCAGCCCCATTCTTAAGTACTATGATTCTACCTTCCATAAAACCTAAAGGCAAAGAACCTCCTGTGCTTGGAAAGGAAGTAGGGACTTAGGGAGGCAGTAGTCTTAATATACAGCTAGCCTTGAGGGAAGAGGAACCCCAGGAAATGGAATCGCAACACCTTTGCCAGGAAAAATAGAATTGAGCTTAATCACATGGGCCACTGGCACATGGAGAGACACCCCAGGACAGACGTGTTGCCTTAACTCTTGGAGGCATCTCCAGTTCCCTGCCTAGACTCAGTTGCCTCTATCCTGCATGGCCCCCAGGCTTCTGTCTGTTTGTTCTCTGGCCCGTATCTGTAGATCTTTGCTCTTGTTGGTGTGCTCTGCCTGGCAGCCGCTTTCATTTTGGTGTGAGCTGGTGAACCATTTAACACCTTGTTAGAAGTAAGTGTAAGTGCATTTGGAACAAGGTCCCCGAAGGTTCACCTTTTAGTAAAATGCATGAGCTTTGGAGCTTGGAATGAGGACATCCCTGAATATCTGAGTTGCACCATTTATTGATTGAGCCCACAGGTGCCGGTTGTAGCTAGGCTGTAAACGGGCGGGGTGTTGCTCTACTTGCTTTACCTTGGGGTGCTTAGTTTGAGACAGGGAGGGTTGAATGGCAGTGTCTCATGCCTTTAGGAGACTGCACTGCCGTCATCTTAGCAGCTGAAGAATTTTATCTCCTTTACTGTACCTTTCTTGTCACACTGTTCCAGAGGGAGTTGAAAGAATTCTACTGAAAAGTGATGAATTTGCTGTTTTTCATAATTAAATATTATAAATGATGTGGCTGCCTTGAATAACAAGTAGGGTGGACAGTTTAAAAATGATTTCAAGTTATTTTGAGTAAATTCATTTTTGGCCACATAGTGTTGTATTTTTATCAGGTCAATTAAGTTATTGTTGGAATGATTTGCAGAGAAACAGTATATTAGTACAGCAGGATTATCTTTATTTGTGTGTGAAAGTTTGTGGTATAAGTATTGTGGTTACTTGTAATTGAGCCATTTGCATATTGTAAGCCCTATTCATTGTTTCTTAATTTGATTATTAAATTTCTTGGTCCCGCACCCTCCCACTTCAGGCTTATGATCAGCATTTAAATATGATATTGGGAGATGTAGAAGAAACTGTGACTACTATAGAAATTGATGAAGAAACATATGAAGAGATATATAAAGTAAGTCATGCAATTCTATTCATCCCTTTTAAAATGTCAGTTGTTCTCAACATCCGACAGCTTGACATTTATGGAAAGCCTGTCATGTTTTGACACCTACTCATGGACTCAGAGTGTAGCAATTAAAAGCACAGGCTTTGAGGGGCCGGCCCGGTGGCGTAGTAGTTAAGTTCACGTGCTCTGCTTTGGCAGCCTGGGGTTCACAGGTTCATATCCCAGGAGCAGACCTACACACCACTCATCAAGCCATGCTGTGGTGGTGTCCCACATACAAAATAGAGGAAGATTGGCACAGATGTTAGCTCAGGGCCAATCTTCCTCGCCAAAATAAATAAATAAGTAAAAAATAAAAGGAAAAACTTCGGAGTCAGACAGACCTGGTTTCCAGTACTGGCTTGGCCACTTCCTACCTGGAGTATGTGAGGCAAGGGAATTGACTTTGCAGACTTAATTCGACATTGGTAAGCAGGAATACTCCCAGCTACCTTATAGGGTGGCCAGGATTCAATGAGATATGACAGTCTAAGATGCATATATGTACTAGTGTATAACAGTGATACTGGGCAATATTCTTTTGTTTGATGTGGATTTGATCTATCAATATTTAATAGAAACTAAAACTGAGAAATTTAAAAATACTTATTAACTCATTAAAAATAATGATAAACTTATAACATGTTAACATAGGTAACATTTTAATGAATAATAGCTATATTTCCTAAAACAAAATATTTAGTGAGAAGTGTCTTTGTTTTACATTTTTGCAAATCTCTTTAATGCCTGACTTAGTTGATGATATCTAGATTCTCACATCTTTTTTTCTGCATTTAATATGTTGTGATATGTTATAGTTGAAGAAAATCTGAAGTTCCACAGATGAGTAGTTGGAGAAGGGAGGTGTTTTTTTTGTGGCTACTCTTCTTTGATGCTACACCCAAACTCAACAAGGGGTAGATTCTTAAAGTTGCATTGTCGAATCTGAAACCACATCAGTGAACTTTTCATACTTTTGTTATGTGCAAATTTATTGGTCTGCCTTGCACTTTGAATGAATCTTTACACACACGTGATTTTGTAACATCAAGCGCTGGTCATTTGGAAAATATTAGGTCACTGAGTTATGCAGGTCTTCCAGATCTTCGCACATTCATTGTTCAACATAAAAAGAAAATCACATTTGTTAAGTCCTATAAGTATTGGGAAGCCAGTCTCTAACTCTTCTAGAGCATAGTAGTTGAAAATGTGGATTCAGATTGCAGGACTGCCTGGATTCAAATCTTGACTCCCTTGCTTACCAGCTGTATAATTGTACCAAATTACCCAACCTGTCTGTGACTATAATTCCTTGTCTATAAAATGAGGATGGTAATAGGACCACTTCCTACAGCTACTGAGGATTTATTGAGAGGTTGCATGAAAGCTTGAGCTCTTAACAGATCTGGGTTCAAATCCTGGCTGCTGATGATTAGTTATGTAAACGCAGACAAAGTTATAGAAACTTTCTAAGCCTCAGGGACTCCCTCTGTAAAATGCCGGTAACTGTGCCTGCCTCCCAGGATTATAACAGGGTGCAGTGAATTTGGTGTTTGCCAAGCTGGTGACGTGGTGATCAGTGGCCATTATGATTTTGGGTAAACCTGTGTGTCCAGTTTTATTCCTTTTGTGAGTTTCACTCTCTCATTTCCAAGATTCTTATTGAAAACATTTCCACTTTAGATGTTATCTCAAACTCAGTGCATCTAAAACTAAGCTCCTGGTGTTCATCACCTGCAAAATAGGGTCATTCTCAATTTCCTATTTCTGTGCATGATTTTCTCAGTTATTTAGACCATAGGTCTCAGAATTTCCCGGGACTTCTCCCTTTCACTCACTGTAATCAGTAACTGTTTCAGTCTATTCTTCACGTTGATTTATGTGTCATTGCTTCCCCATTGCCATGACCCTAGCTCAGGTACTACTCTTCATGTCCACCTCCTTTCCAGCCCATGCATGTCTGACTGCCAAAGTAATGGTCCTCAAACACTGCTTTCATTTGTCACAGTCTTGCTTAGAGACTTTTAAGG
This sequence comes from Equus przewalskii, assembly GCF_037783145.1. NCBI lineage: Eukaryota > Metazoa > Chordata > Mammalia > Perissodactyla > Equidae > Equus > Equus przewalskii. The sequence continues at coordinate 4,480,414 of NC_091845.1, forward strand.
CCTTCTGTGCCCTGTAGAGCAAAGCACAGATTCAGGCTGAGGCCCTCCAGAGTGTGATTATAACTTTCCTGTCTCCCCTCTGATGATTCCTGTAGCCGAGTTGGTCCACTCACTGTCCTCAGAGTGTGCCATCTATAGTCTGCTTCTCTTTTCCCATATTTCTCCTACCTGGAATGTTCTCCCTGTCTCTTTCCTACAAAGCCTGTTTCAGGAACCACCTCAGCCCCAGCTCTTCTGTGACACTTTCTCTGACCATCTCAACCTTCTTTCCTCCTTTGGTTGGATCTTCTAATTCTTGGCCCTCTCCACTGACAGTGATCTTATTTACTTTTTCATTTGTATATTGCTTTTCATCTTATGAGCTATTTGAGGGCAGAGACCAGGACATTATTTCTTGTGTTCCCCATAGTGCCTTGTAGGCATTAAGTATATGCTCAGGTCGTTAAAGGAGTATCGAGTAGGGGAGAGAGGAGAGATAATGAAGGATAGTCTTGTTAGAGAGGCAAGGCGCATACTATTAAGTTTTAAAATAACTGGGGGGCCAGCCCGGTGGCGCAGCGGTTAAGTGTGTACGTTCTGCTTCTCATTGGCCTGAGGTTCACCAGTTCGGATCCTGGGTGCAGACATGGCACTGCTTAGCAAAAGCCTTGCTGTGGTATGTGTCCCACATATAAAGTAGAGGAAGATGGGCACAGATGTTAGCTCAGGGCCAGGCTTCCTCAGTAAAAAGAGGAGGACTGGCAGTAGTTAGCTCAGGGCTAATCTTCCTCAAAAAAAAAATAATAAAAAATAAAATAAAATAACTGTGAAGTGGAACAGCATGAATAGATGAAAAGTCACAGCCTTCCAAGAATTGATTTTTATCCAGTTTCAGCTTCTGGTATATAACTTGCTAACCAGTTTTATTAGGCTCTTAATATTTTGCCTTTTTGTTGATTTTATTTGAGGATGTCAGTGGGTCTATTTTTCCAAGATTTGACAGTATTATAGTTTGTAACAAAAGTTGATTAGCCTCTTTCTGCATTCACTTCCTTGACTGAAAAATGAGATGATTGGTAATGAGCTCTTAGGTTCCATTCAAATGTGAAAATCTCTAGTTCTGAATTCTGTGCTAAATAATGTTTAGGGGAAAACACACAAATTTGATTTTAAGGAAATACTTTGTCATACAAGGAAAAAAGAAATAAATATTCACTTACTCAGGAAGAGAGTAGAGAGCGGAGAATTGTAACAATGTTGCATAGCTACTATGTGCCAAACACTTGTATGTTTTATCACATTTAATTTCCCAGTAACACTGAGGTCAGTGTTATGACTCCTATTTGCTAGCTGAGGAAACCAGATTCAGCTAGGAAGAGAGATGGTAGGGGTTTCAAACCCAGGCCTAGGTGGCTTCAAAGCCTTCAGGGTTCTTTTCTCTGTATCAGGGCCTGGGGCTCAGAGTAATTGATGATAGAACGGGTGGATGGTGTTAGCAGGATAGCACCAAGTTCTTCTAGATAGCTCAGCAATGGCTGAGCTAACATGGATAGACTGACTACAAGAGATTATCGTAAAGGCATACCTCGGAGATAGCGTGGGTTTGGTTCCAGACCACCACAATAAAGTGAGTTACACAAAGTTTTTGGTTTCCAAGTGTGTATTAAAGTTATGTTTACACTATACTATAGTCTGTTAAGTGTGCAACAGTATTATGTCTTAAAAAACAATGTACAGACCTTGATTCAAAAATACCTTTTTGCTAAAAATTGCTAACTATTATCTGAGCCTCCAGCAACTCATAATCTTTTTACTGGTAGAGGGTCTTGTAAAAATCACAGTATCTGTAAAGTGCAATAAAGCAGAGCACAATAAAACGAGGTATGCTAGTATAAATCTCTAGGATCTGGCAAGCCGTGCTTGGTCCTTCCCGTTGTAGGCTTTAAAATCTAATTTAGAAAGTGCCTACTACACAGAGAAGTTGCAGGTACTTTGAATGTAAACAGTTAAGCAAAATATCTTAGAAAGTGTACACTAGATAGGAGAAAGTGTTCTATCATAATGTAAACTTACTTTAACAGTAGACAAGTGGAAATGGGAGAGATTGCAGAACTAACCTTTGGTGAATGCCTGCTGTGTGTCAGGCACTGTGCCGTCCGTGTTATTATATATGTTGTATTTAATTCTAAGAGCCCAGTGAAACAGGCTTGAGTCCATGCTAATCTGCATTGCCATCTCTAAGAAAGTATATAGTATACAGCTTTTCCCAAACTTATATAACCATGGGACTTTTTCTTTTAAGAATACATATTGCTACATAACAAATTACCCCAAAACTTAGTGGCTTAAAGGGACACATTTATTAGCTCACAGTTCCTGTGGTTAAGGTGTCCAGACAGTTTAGCTGGGTCCTCTGCTTCAGGGTCTCTTATGAGGCTGCATAAGGGCTGTGGGCTCATCTGAAGGCTCAACTGGGAAAGGATCTGCTTCCAAGCTCACTTACATGGTTGTGAGCAGGATTCAGTCCTCAAGGGTTGTTGGACTGAGCACCTCAGTTCCTTGCCACGTGGGCCTTAACTACTTGGCAGCTTGCTTCCTCAAACCCAGCAAGAGAGCTGGCCAGTAAGATGAAAGTCACTGTCTTATGTAATCTGATCATAATAGTGACATCCCATTACCTTTGTAGTATTCTGTTGGTTAGAAGCAAGGCACAAGTTTCACCCACACTCAGAGGGAGGGGATTACACAAGGCCATGAACGCCTAGAGGCAGGGATCATGGGGAGCAATCATAGAAGGTGCTTACCCTGGAAAATGCTCTGTTCATTTCTGTTCACTGGATCTCCAGAAAACTATAATTGAATTAATGGGGAGTCATGGATGAAGTGGATGCCATGTGAAGGTAAGAGAAGGGACTTTTTAATTCAGAAATATGACCACTGAGTAAGGGATTTGAGTAAATTATATGAATGGTTTTGATGAGCATAGACTCCTTCACTAAACTTACTATCCTAGAACTAGATGCACCTTTTGCAGCTTGAAGGAAACCGGAAGAAAGGACTGCTTCGTACCAGCAGACAGCAGACATGGTATTTGTTTCTCTAAGAGTGTCTCAAACTGTCCTTGTGCAGTATTGGTGTCACCGTTGAGCTTGTTAGAAATGTAAATTATGTTAGTTTCAGTACCCAAGAAGCTCATAAAACATACTTTTACGTTTTAAAGAAAGTTATGGAAACACACCTATTACTAATATTTCTGCCTGGCAGAGAAGAGATCTCGCATCCTGCTCTGTCTGATAAGACATGATTCTCAGTCTTTAGGCAAAGCAGCAAGACCTCTCAAAGCCGAAAAGCTTTGGAAAATCCCTTGCCGAAAGAGGGTGGGTGGTTATGGTGGCAGGTCATGAGGCTGGGCCTCAAAGACAAAAATGAGAATCTCACCTTGGAAAGCATCTGGAGCAAATGAAAGTTTCAACTGTGTTAGCAAAATGTAACAGTGTCGCAATCATCTCTGTTCAGAACAGAGATCTTATCAACAGAACCTTTTTGTGTTAGGTGGTATGTTAACAAGATCCCTGAAAGCTATTCTGTGTGAAGTTGTTTTCCTACAAGAATATCAGACTCCTTCTATGTTGAAACATCGCCTAGTATTTGTCGCTGTTGGTCTCAATGGAAAGAAATTCAGAAGAATTATGTTGCATCTCCTGCACTTAAAAAAAAATTAACGTAGGGATGAGCCTGGTGGCACCGTGGTTATGTGCGCACCTTCCTCTTCAGCAGCCCGGGGTTCTCTGGTTTGGATCCTTTGTGTGGATCTATGCACTGCTTGTCAAGCCATGCTGTGGCAGGGGTCCCACATAAAATAGAGGAAGATGGGCACGGATGTTAGCTCAGGGCCAGCCTTCCTCAGCAGAAAGGAGGATTGGTGGCAGATGTTAGCTCATGGCTAATCTTCCTCCAAAAAACACAAAAACACAAATTAATGTATTTTTTTCTGAGCGTATAAATAACGCATACTCACTAAGAGACTTTAGAAGACAAAAATAATAAGAAGATAACCACCCATCTCACCAACCAGAAATATCCACTGAAATATTTTCCTATATTTCCTTCCAGTCTTTCTTGTTGCCGTTTTTTTTTATTATTAACATGGACATGACATAATGTACCAATTCTAACATGCACTTTCTGTTTCTTACATTTTAGCATCTCTAAAATGGAGCTGTATCTTACAGATATGCTAGGAATTAATTGTGTCATGGTTTAATTAGAAGCATTTGTGCTTTTTTTAGTTGCACTGAAGCTTACAAATGATGACATCTTTTTCTTTTTTTTTTGAAGATTGGCACTTCCCTCTCCAAATCCCCCCAGTACATAGTTGTGTATTTTTAGTTGTGGGTTCTTCTAGTTGTGGTATGTGGGATGCCTCAGCGTGGCCTGATGAGCGGATGCGCCCAGGATCCGAACCAGTGAAACCCTGGGCCAACGAAGCGGAGCATGCAAACTTAACCACTCGGCCACCGGGCCGGCCCCCAAGACGCCTGATGATATCTTAAATGTCATGTAATATAGAATATACAATTTTATATTCTACTTTTTTCATGTAACATTATTAACCTAAAAATTTCATCACAGAAATAGATTCTTCATAAACGTTTCATGCTCTTGTGTTGAATTCTGCCTATGACAGAAATGACTCCTCAGCTGTGGTTTCCGTTCTTACAGAGAGAGGAACAGTGCTGCTCACTTCAGGTTTGCAGCGAGCTGACAGCAGATCCATAACTTGTGTTGCTCCCATCTGCTTGGAGCAGGGTTCCTCCGAAACTGTTTGACAGTGTTGTGTGTCTGTGCACATGTGCATTCTCTGAGTGAAGTGTTGAACAGATTCTCAGCGCAGTCACTGATCTCCCTAAAGATCCTGACTGCCGCCTTTGAGGGCCGGCTGCTGCAAAAGGGAGCATTCAGCTACAGCCCCCTGCGCCGAGTGCACGTGGCCCTCCTCTCCAGAGCTGCAGCTGCAGAAGAGAAGCAAAGTTTGTTTAGTTAGTGAGGTGTTTTTCTTTCCATTGCCATGATTTATTAGGCAAAATGTTAAAAGTTAAATCTTCGGATAAATGAAAATATTTCTCAGTTCAACTGTAAGGACAAAACGGTTTCTTCTCTAGAAAATATAGTATTGTTCCATTTTCCACGCAGAAGTTCTATTTTCTTGTACAAGCAACCTTGTAGGATTTTAGATGTATTTGGTAGTTTCTCCTTGGAGTGTGTGTATTAACTGTAGATAGAGAAAGGAAAGATAATATAGTGAGAAATATCTAAAGTCAGTTTCATTCGGCAGCATGGTACTTCCCTCCAAGACAGGAAACCAGACTGAATGGTTCCTCAGCCTGACTCATGTTATGTTTTACTCCCTCTTTCCTCTGTTGAAATTACTAATGAGCATCAATATTACCAAAACAGGGAGACCCACGCACCATAGGTTTTTCCGTGTAACGTAATATAATGGACTTCTGAGTGATTAACTTGACTACTGATTTGTTAATGGGGAGGTTGAGAGCAGTCATACTCTGTCAGCTTTCAGCCCTCCGTTATTCATGTGTCCGTTTTCTAGACTGCTAAAGGTCTGTATTACTTGGCCCCAGCCTACTTTTTCAAACATCTATCATGTTTACCACCTTCCATCACCAGACTCCCCATGGTTTGACTCGCCAGTTTCTCTGAGGATGTTGTGCCGTCTTTGGTACCTGAGCCATCTTGCTGCCTCTGCTTGCAGCAGCCTCCCTCACCTAACAGACCTTTGCCTGCAGGCCTTTAGACAGCGTCAGACGTTTCCCTGGACCTTTCTCTAGATGAGCACTGTCCAACAGAACTGTCTGCAATAAAGGAAATGTTCGATATCCATACTGTCCCATAATACAGTAGCCATGAGCCATATATGGCTATTTAGCACTTGAAATATGTGCTGCTGTGACTAAGGAACTGAATATTCAATTTTATTTAATTTTAATTTAGCCACTGTGGCCAGTGGCTCTTGTGTTGGACAGAGCAGCTCTAGACCAACTCCCCCATACGGAAGTAATTCTTCTCGCTCTCCAAACTTCCCAGTCCATAGGTAATTGTTCTTTTTATGATCCCATATTATATATCACTTATACTGAATACATACCATATTTTGTTTCTTATCCATTTTAAATTGCTTCCATTTTAATTTAACTTTTTGAACAGATAATAGATTCACACAGTTAAACAGTCACTAAACATGAAAAGTAATGTAATGAAAAGTCTTCCACCCCGTCCTCTATTCATCTTCTTTTCACTCCCCCTCCCCCCAGAGATAATCACTGTTACTGGTTTCTTGAATCCCCCAGTGTCTTTATCCATATGTGAATAAAAACTCTTTTCCTTCCCCATTTTTTTTAAATAAAAGATAGCATACCATGCCTGTTGTTACACACCTTGCTCTTTTGATTTAATATGTCTGAACTTTTTCCATTTTCATATATAGCTTCTCTATACTTTTGGCTTTAACTTTATGGTACTCCATTGTATAGATGTACCATAATTTATTTAACTTCCTATTGATGGACAGATAGCCATTTTCAGTCTTTTGCTGATACAAATCTTTCAATCATTGCTGATATGATATCCTGCCATAAATAATTTTATCTTTTGCTTATGTGTAAGTACTCTTATAGGGTAGATTCATACCTTCTCTGCTTTCTCTTCACTTCTAGAATGGGGATTCTAGAAGGATGGGTCTATGTCTTATTCATCTCTTTGTGTCTAGTGTCTATCATAGTACCTGATACATAATCATATAAAGAGAACACATATATATGTGCATGTGTGCGCACCCTCCCCAAACCCCTACCCCGGCCATATGTTTGACAGCTGGCAAGGCTTGGATCTGCAGTCCTTGGCACTGAAATAAAATCTTTCCTGTTTCAAACTAATTCATTCAACTTTTTTGAGACTGAATGTGAAGTCCACTCATGCAAACATTTATATATAAATATGTATGTATACATATTTGTACATACATATATGTGTATATACGTGTGTGTGGTTTAAATTCTGGATGAAATTCACCACCATTACTAGAAAGCCAATACATTTTTCTTTTCTTTCTTTCTTTCTTTTTTTTTTTGAGGAAGATTAGCCCTAAGCTAACTACTGCCAGTCCTCCTCTTTTTGCTGAGGAAGACTGGCCCTGAGCTAACATCATGCCCATCTTCCTCTTCTTTGTATGTGGGACGCCTACCACAGCATGGCGTGCCAAGCAGTGCCACGTCTGCACCCAGGATCTGAACTGGCGAACCCTGGGCCGCCAAGAAGTGGAATGTGCTAACTTAACCGCTGTGCCACCGGGCCAGCCCCCAGCCCCCAATACATTTTTCTGATCTTGACTTTATAGAATCCTTTTCTTACCTAAAGGACGTTAAGTTTACATGCTGAACCCCCTATACCTGCTCATGTCCTCATTCTCAAGAATTATTTGTCTATAGCCTGGTCTCCTGGGTGGATAATATAAACAGACAGCCCAAGGGAGGTAACTCACACGTGGATAGTTGAAAGTTTACCCTTTGGGGCATATTAGTTAGCGTTGGCTAGACTATAGTGACAAATCCCCCCCACCACCTCCACATGTAATGACTCAGCACAATTGAAGTTGTTTCTTGATCACATACTTGTTCTAGGCAAGTTTCCTCCACACAGTCATTCAGGAGCTCAGGCTGCTTTCTTCTTGTAACTCTGCCATCCCCTAAGTCTTTATTGTCTTTCACATCCAGCCAGTGGTAGCAAAAAGAACCAGAGTGATGCTCTTGGGAGGTTTTAGGAACCAGGCCTGAAGTGCCACATAGATCTTCTCACATTCTTTAGGCTAGAACTCAGTGATATGACCATACCCAACTGCAAGGGAACCTGAGAAATACAGTTTTTGTGCCCAAGAAGGAAAGAAAATGGAATTTTTATGACTAGCTAGCAATTTCTGCTATAGTCTGCCCCTCTGGCAACCAAATCTCTATACCTCTCAGCAAAGGGTTTCAAAAAAAAATCCTCTTCTCCATGGACAAATGACCGTGGATTGATTAACCAATTCTCTTTTCCCTAGAAACCTGATAAAAGTGGAATGTCAACTGTTTTACTAGAAAACATGCTTATGGTGAACATGCCACTGGTTCACAAACTGCATGTGAACTGGGAGAACTAGGAATAAGCTCTAAACACTGTTAACCTGTCGCTTTGGGCTTCCCTGAGCATGATGTGACGCTTGGAGTGGCACTTGCCCCTCCTTAGTGACTTTGAAGCTACACTCAGGGACAGTTGCTTACTTTGTGAAGCATAGAGCAGTTAAACCAGGGTGGCTTCTGCACCCACCAGGTAACTGAGCTGTCGCTTGAGTCACTAGAGAACAGTCCTTGGCCTGTTGTAAAGGCTCCCACTGAGAGACCTCCCGCTGCTGCCTGGCTGGCATGCTGTGTTATCCTCCAGGCGAGCTGTTACACTGGTCTCAGCATAGCTATACTGAGCTTTGTAAGTTTGATCATGGAGTTGCTATGAAGACCAACAAGAGTGGGTGTTCCGAACCCTGCTCCCCACACACAGAACACCCTCACCTCTGCCCCAAAGGAGACGAGCAGGACAGGCAGCTCAGGGTCCACCCTCTCCACACGATATGCGGTTCTCTGTCAGATCTACGTCTGGCCACTTGTGGTACAGATTCCTGTAAGCTAAAAAGGTGAATTAGTTGCGTTGCCCCTCTCACAGGCACTGCAGCAGAGCAGGGACAGGATATCCATGGTAAAAAGTCCCTTTCAGAAAAGGAAAGAATGGGAACAGACAGCAGTTACCGGTCCTTGGTAATGATGAATCCCCTGGGGAGGCACGAATGTTCCTGTCCAGGTAGTAGAAGAAATACCTTGGTTAGGTCAAGTATGTCCCATGCAATATTTAGGACAGACTTATACAAAAAAAATTTTTTTGTTTATCTAGAATTCAGATTTAATTGGGTGACTTGTATTTTTATTTGTTGAATCTGGCAACCCTAAATGGGAGCTGCAGAGCTTTCACAGCTAATTTCTTGCTTGTGCTGGAAGACTCAGTCAAAGGCTTTTTTAGCCAAGCTCTGGTTTCTCTGGCAATGCAATTTCTTTAAAAACTTAGGACTTCGGATGTTTCTGATCTGTTTACTTCCAGTTAATTCTGTGGGCCAGTAACCTCAGTCAAAGTTCTTCCCTAGACACAGCTTATAGACACCTTTATTTCTCTGGTTCCTCACCTCTGTTCCTCTCCCTCAAATGAATGTTGATTACTTTGAGGCCATTTGCTAAAAGTAGGTTTGGGTGGGAAGGGAACGCCCTTAATCTGATCTTTGCCTCAGGGCTGAGTTTGTTTAACTGAGAAGTTTTACTGGGCTTTGTTCCTCAGCTTTTTTCCTGCTTATTGTCTTCAGTTTGGAGTCTAAAAACAGTTGGCTTTTCTAACCCTTCTTGTAATCTCTGCCCGATAGCCCCTGGTCCTTGCCTGGGCTTGTCTCTTACACTGCCTTGCTGAGGACTTAAGGTTAACAGCAACATCTACTAACATTTGGCCTTTTCTACCCTCTTCTCCCAGAACCTATAGCTTTGGGAGATCCTTGGGCTACTTTCAAGTCCTTGCAGGCAATGGTTTTACCGAATGTTTTGCCAAGGCATAAGAGGCTTTCAAACATTTCATATCTGTTTCCTTACTGCCTAAGGCTTGACCCCCAGGCTGATGCCCCAGGTCTCCATTCCATATGTGTGAGTGAGTAGCACATAGAAGCAATTCGCAATGGCTCAGCTGCAATAGAATATTATTTCTCGCCCACAGAACAGTCCTGAGTGGGGTTTTAGGGCAGTACAATAGCTTTCTTAGAGGTGCTCAGTCAGGGCCCCAGGCTGCTTCTGTCTTGTGGCTCTGCCATCCCCTCAGTTCTCCATTATCTGAGTCCATCCAGCAGTGGGGGGAAGACCACAGAGGGCATTCATAGGAGGTTTATGGGTCAGTCAGTCACTTCTGTTCACTTTCCATTGGTGAAAACCCAATCCATGGCTATTTCTGGTTGCACGGAAGCATGAGAAATGTAGTCTGGCTGTGTGCCAGGAGAGGAGGAGACTGGATTAAGATCAATAGCTCCAGTCTCTGCCAATTATTAATATTGAGGGAAAGTGAGGTTAATGGAATGATTCTTTGTGCTACAAAGGTAAGTGATCAGGTTTTTAAAATCAGTTTGTGTTATGATGAATCTATTTGGTCTTTTGTTTTCAAATTTCTCGCTTAAAAAATAAATACTACTACTACAGATTTGTATAAATCTGTTCTTTTTTTTCTTCTTCCAGTCAACAAAACGGAATATCCCGATGCTCTTTGTCCGGGGAGATGGTGTTGTACTAGTTGCCCCTCCATTGAGAGTTGGCTGAAACAAAGGATTTATCCATGTGGAAAATAGTGTGTATGATTGCTTCTTTAAATGTAGAAGATATTCAAAAGAGAAGCCTGCCTAGATTTTGATATTAAGAAATGACCAAGGATTCTTCCACACCCGAAATGAGTTGATGTGCAGATAACTCACAAATTCTTAAGCAAAATGGCATGTTTATTTTTCTCCACCCCTTCCAATAAATGTGATCACCAAGATGCAGAACTCTGTTTTCAGGAGTTGATTTGCTCCATTGTCTTTTCAGGCAGTTTGTTTTGTTTTTTTCTTTAAATTAAATTTGTTGTTTCCTTTTTTGACTTTTTTTTTCAATGCAGTCTCCTGTCTCATGAATCCTTTAAAGTAAGCGCACAGCTTGCAGTCACTTGATTTGTGCACATTTGTAGTGCGTCCGCTGTGTTCGGGGCTCCGGGTGAGCACTGGGGACTCCAGTTTTGTCAGTCTGCTTCCTCCCCTGGAGTCTTCTGGGGCGGCAGTTGTTTACTCCAACCATTGCAGAACAGTGAGACTAGTGCTGATAGAATAATGCACGGATAGGATGCCGTGAGAGCACAGAGGAGCTCACGCACATCAGAACCGGTTGGGGGAGTGGGGGTGGCCGGGGTGCTGTGTCACTGTAAATGTTAATGCTGCAGTGAAAGACAAAGCAGGATTTCTGTTACTTCTGCCTGGCCTGACGTATTTCTAAGGTCAGGCTTTAGCAGTTACATAACTGTGTGGTTCAGCTTGGTCATAGCTCCCAATGCTGCCCATATTTTGTGACTCGAAGAAACCATCTTCCCACTTGTGGATCACAGGCCATTAATCATGAGAGGTCTAAAACAACATCTCAGTGGCACATAAAACTGAAAGTGGCTGAAAGCAAAGCTATATTTATTTCTAGCTTCAGTCAGTCAGTACTTAATGCTTGAAAGGTAAGGGGGGATGTCTAGGTATGTGTTAAACTTGTTAACAGTCTCTGAAACTTAGTTAACATGGGGCTTAGAACCTGATGTACTCCGCTATATAGGTTATTATTCCATTTTGAAATATAGAAAATCCAATATGTGAATGGCTTGTTTGTAAATAGGCTGAATGTGTGTTTGTTAATCCGTTATCAACACGATATGCTAACATACATGCACAGTATTTTAAGCCATGTGCAAGAAAGATGCTTTCAGTAGATGTTGTGTAAAAAGGTCTCATTTTCATTATTTGTTGTAGCTGTCCCTGCAAGCTAATGGAGAAGGGAAAAATAAGCATCGGTGAGCTGACGGAGGTTTTATCTTACATGCACAGACGGGAGAGAACCTCCCTTCGCTTCTGCCCCCCACCCTTGGTCCTCAGGCTTCAGTAGTCCTGATAGGTAACCTGTTTACAGCAACCTGTTCACTGTTAAAATAAATGGGACCTGTGGTTCTGATGGCAGCAAGTGGTCAATCATTAGGATCACCCTTTCTGAGTAGAACTCTTGCCTAAATGATGATGATGATAGAGCATCATAATTACCATCGTTCGTTGAACAAAGTACACCAGGCAAAAGCAATTTGTATACATATTCCTGTGTAATCCCTACAGCAACTTTGTCCTGCAGAATGTTAGAAGAAACTGAAGCTCAGAGAGCTTAAAGTGCTTGCCTGTGGGTCACACAGCACAAGGCAGGATGTGAACCTGTGGGAGTGTGGGGCAGGCGTTGAGTGGAGACCCTGACTCAGTAGTAAATTGGCTCCTAATATCCACCACAGCCATGGCATGACTGGCCATCTGGCCCCCTTGCTCTGCCGCACTCTCCAAGTCTCTCCAGCATTGAGTTTATTTTTAGTGGCTTCTGATATCCATGTTTAATTTCTGGACACTTTCTACTCAGTTCTTCGTCATCTTTCTCCTTTTTCTCCTAAAACTGATAGATTACACTAGAACTTTTGGCTGTGAGGACTATTGTTTGCACATACTTGTTTCTAAAAACCATGAGCCTTAAAATCTGACACAGTTACCTTCATGTGCATGTAAAAACCAACTGCAACATACAAATGTCCACTTCCTTCCTAGCTGCTAAGGTATAGGGAGAGGGGCAATGAAAGATTAGTTGCAGGATAACCATCTGCGTGTTACTAGATAGAGGGAAAGGAAGCAGTGTGGGGTTTGTGACCCCTTTTGGAGCTCGGGTCTACCTGCCTGGAGGGTTGGAGCTGGGATTCAGTCCACAACAGGGACTGCCCAGGCAGCGTCCTACCACAGTCCTCCAATCAAGGCTTCCTCTACAGGTCTGCACGGGTGCTGCCCTCTGAGGGCTTATGCAGTCAGAGGGCCCCCCAGGAGCCATGCCTTGGACTTCAGAGGCTGCATAGCACTCTGAGCTCTGGCAAGCTGGCAAGCCCGTCCTTGGAGCTGGTGACTGGTAGTGTCTGCAGCACGGTGTCACATAGGTAACATCTGACCATCTCAAACAGATGCCGATACCTACAGCCCTGTCTTGGTGATTTCCTGAGAGATTGTCAGGAATCGTCATTCCCTCCCACAAAGAAAGATGGACAGACAAACGGTAGGTTGTAAATGGAGGTAGGTTGTAAGCCTGGATGAAATGTGCCCAACGTGAAACCCAAGTAACTTGAGTATCCCAAGTTAGACCAAAATCATTGGCTACAAATGAACAATTTTCACGTTTCAAATAGAATTTTTGAAGATCTGCCCAAACTAGAAGGGTCGTTCTGCACACTGAGAGACAGAAAGTGGTTCCCCACACCCCTTTATAACACAGAATGCTTACCTGTTGCCCACATTGCTCTTCGCCTGCAGTCACAAGGGGAGGAGTGCTCCGTTGTGTGAGCAGTTGCCAGCTGTGACCAAGGCTCACCTGCTTGGACAGAGAAAGTAACTGAAAATTCCGGGACTTACCCTGGCAGGATCAAGAGGCTCAGTTGATGTTCCTGTCACTCAACTCTGCTGAACTACGTGGGTGTCATTCTTGGGCAAGCCCCACCCTGGAGCGATCCAGGCTTACAACCTACCTGCCTGCCAGCTGCAGTGGTCGCGTTCTCCTCCACTGGTTCATGTGCCAGTCCAAAGCCAGTCATTATGCCATGGGAATGTAGGGCTCTGATTAGCCAGGTCTGAGCCACATGCCTATCCTGGAACTAAGGAGGTTTCTCCCTACCTGCACCATACCGTCTGAGCTTGGAGAGGGGCAGTTCTCTGAAGGGGCACAGAGGAAGGGGTGGATGGGAGCTGGAGACTAAGAATACCTATTATGTAAGGTAACTTGTAGTCTGTATAGAAAGATAAACCCCTTTGGCACTTGATTCTTGGTAATAAATTTCTTGGAACACACTTCATAGTGGAGACACTGGTTGGAAGCCATTGTTCTGGAATCTAGCAGGAGGCCCTGGAGCACCTTGAGAGGAAGTCTGTGGATGGAGGTTAGACCTATTTGATGGCTGGGCCTGATGGAAATTTGGTACCTGTATACATTGTGAAAGGATTCCCACCATCTAGTTACTTAACATCCATCACCTCACGCATTTATCTTTTTTTCTATTTAATCTGAGAACATTTAAGTTCCACTTTCTCAGCAGATTTTAGTTATGTAATACAGTGTTGCCAACTATAATCACCGTGTGTTGTACAGTAGAGCCTCAGACCTTATTCATCTTATACCTGAAGAGTTTGTACACTTTTACCAACCTCTCCCTATTTCCCCCACCCCCCAGCCCCTGGTAACCAATTTTCTACTCTCTGTTTCTAAGGGTTTTACTTTGTTTTGTTTTGTTTTGTTTTTGGATTCCACATATAAGTGGTGGCATTGCAGTATTTGTCTCTGTCTGGCTTATCTCATTTAGCATAATGCCCTCAAGGTCCATCTATGTTTTTGCAAAAGGCAGGATTTCCTTCTGTCTCATGGCTGACATACTCCACTATAGATCTATATATACATATCTGTGTATGTGTATATACTATATGTATATATACCTATATACACCACAACTTCTTTATCCATTCAGGGCAAATGGTACTTTCGAAGGTGGACTTGGCACATTGTTTTCCAGATACTTGTGTTATCCTCCCCACAACTAGACAATGCTTTTCACTTTTTTGCTCTTCTAGCCGTCTTCTTCCCATTACCATTTAGCTGAGTATATGCCAGTATACATAGCAGTATATGCCAGCTGTAGATATCTAACTAGTTATCAATTTACATGGAAAACTAACACCTAGAAATTAGGAAGCCAAGGCCAAGTGTTTAACATTCTTTTAGATCCATTGCTCAATTTTAATACCCAGAGCATGTAGATTCTTATTTTCTTGGCTGCTTCTAGAAGCTTCCTGGATGTCGAAGCAACATGCCCCACTGAGGTTTCTAACACTGATTACTCCAGAGGGATTTTTTCCTAGGTGCTCATCCCACCCACCTACAGTGCTGTGGGGATCTGGGCTCTGGGTGATGACAGGACCCCCAGAATTGCCCTTGGTGGCATAGAAAACTGACCATAAAGTCTGGAAGTGTGGTGGCGTGCGAGAAACCTGGCTTCAGATCCCAGCTATGCCGCCTGCCAACTGGGTATGCGCCTACTTATGCCCTAAGGTCAGGTGTAAGGATTGGAAAACCTTTATTTAAGAAGCCTATGACAGTGACTGGAATGTTACCGACACATCACGGACACCAAGTTCAGAAGTCTCAGAAGTGGAGGTAGTGTTGGGAGGCCAGTTCAGTTTGCTAAGGTCACTCGTTCATCTTATTCCAACATTTTTTCTCCCCAGATAGCAATCAGGAGGATCACGAATGTAAAATAATTTAATGCAATCAATTAAAAAATTATTAGAAATGTCTACTAAGTGCCAGGCTCTGTCAGTAGAGGACTGAGCAAAGCACCCTGAGTACACAATGCTAAGTGCTATGAAGGACAGGGAGGGTAAGATGATGGGCCTGACAGGAGCAGGGTAGAGGACACAACATCAGAGGGGCTCAGGGGAAGTTCGTCTAAAGAGGTAACATTTCAGCAGACATCTAAACAGCAGGAGGGAGTCCGCCCTGTGGGGATTTGGCAAAACAGCATTAGTCCAGGCAACTGGAGCCAGTGCAGAGGCTCTGAGGCAAGAACAGTCTTGCCTGGTCACGGGTCAGCACGGAGGCCAGTGGGCTGGAGGAGAGTGAGCCGAGGGAGGGTGGTGGTGATGAGGTCAGAGGGGCCAGACCGCGGAGACTCAGAGCTGCAGGTGTAATTCAGCACCTTCGTTGTACACATGAGAAGGAAGAGCCAAGAGAGTGAGAGAGACTTGCCCAAGGCCACAAGCAAGTCCAAGTTAATCAAGTTCTACCACCTAAACCGGGGCCACCATGTGACTCAACACCAGCAAGCGCTGCTCACGCACCACAGCCCCTGGGGTTATGCACCATGTAGAGCTGCACGGTCCACTTCCTTCTCATCGCACATCAATACCACACTTCCCTTCTCTTTTCTTCATTTTTTGTGTGTGTGTAAAATGTGTTTATTGGGATGGTTTCCCGCTCTTCTTGATTGGGGTACTACAGTGCTGCCTCCTTCTGTAAGCCTTGCTTTTCCTCCTGTGGGCTGGCAGCCCACACACAGAACTACCATTTGCGCTTGGCTAGAGACGGCGGTGATTTTATAGCATTCTGGGCATTTCACATCCATGAAGTAGGAATTTGGGCTCCGCACGTCGCTTCTTGTGTATCCTCTTCTCTTCTGGAGAGGAATGAGGTACATCCTTTGCGGAGGTCGTCACCACCAGAAAGGTCACTCCCCTTTTCAAAGGAAGGGGTCTTCCTTATGAGTACCAGCTGCCATTTGGAGCACATACGAACTCATATTCCATGTTCATGAAGGGGAAAATGACTGCTTTCTTCCCCCGAGTTGTGCCTGTGGAAAGAACACAGAGTCCGAAATCAAATACTCAAGGTTCAGCTCTCTCATCCCATGTTTAGTGAACTTTGGCAAGCCTCTCACCCTTTCTGGGCCTCAATTCCTCCCCTGAAGGGAAACGCAGGGAGCCGGCATCCACGCTTCTTGCGGAGAGAGCACACCTAAACTCACAGTCTTGTCAACACCAGGTGGCGCTGCGCTCTTTGTTTTCCAACTTTTCTTGGTTTGCCCTCACTGTATTAACGTTGGCCTGCAAAGTTGGTGTCATTTATTTCCTTAAATCCAAACAGTTTGTGGAACTCTAACCCAACAATATCTATTGCTGCCAGTAGCAAAGAAGGAAAGAAAACAACGTGCCGTCTGGTCCCCAGGGAGCAGCTTGTAAGGTAAAAGGCCCTTCTGATTGTGCCCACATCCTGTTGACCTAAAATGAGGTTGTTGACAAGGCCGCACTCCAGACAAGATGACTTTTGTCAGCACTCCGACCTGTGCATGCAGGCGACCGGTGGTCAGATAGAGCTTTGTCGGGGTTTGAGGCCAGACGCCACCACTCTGTTAAGCAGATACTTTCACCTACTCACAGCCTCAGTGTCTTCATCCGTGCAATGTCCTTTCAGCTTAAACATTGTGTGTTGGGGGGAAGGCCTGGGATCATTCTGTTGCTGATGAAAAGAGCCTAAGTTTGGAGTTCTTGAAAAACTCTTGGTTACAGTATCTGAAAGCCAACAATTGTATGTGCGAGGTAAAGAATGCAGATTTGGAGTCCAGAAGCCTTGTGATCCTATCCCAGCCCCACAACTTACTAGTTGAATAACAGACCCAGTGTCTCTGATCCTCAGTTTCCTCCTGCATAAAATGAGGGTAGTGGCAGTGCCCAGCGCATGAAGAAGGGCTGAGGCTTAGGTGATGTCCATACAGGGTGTAGCTCAGGGCCTGCTGGGCAGCAGGAGCTCGGCTCATCTCTGTTTCCCTTAAGTAAACCAGTGGCTCCACACAGTGCTTCAGGTCTCCTAGCTGCCTTCCAGGCCTCTGTGGTTGGTCCAGAGTCCGAAAGGACCACTCGTAAATGTTTATCTGTCTTTATAACAAGGATCAAAGACATTCTTTATGAATTCATGGTTTCTTTCTTACTGAGTCTACTACAACATTTTAAAAAATAATCTCATTGATCTCTTCTTGCATTGTTTTTTCTTTATGGCTTTTCCAGGCTGAGGATTGCTAGAAACTGGGTTGGATAAAAGCTAGTCATGATAAAGTTTTGGAAATCAGATGAGGGGGACAAGGGGGCTTCCCCTTTGCAGGGCTCGACCCTCCCTCTGCTTGGTTCTCGGCAACGTTTCTTTCAGTTCAACTTTAGGGTACAAGAGAAATGAGTGGAACCAGCTCGGTGAACAAGGTCACCCAACAATATCACGAGATAATGACATCACTGTCAACTCCTGCCCAGGAAAAACCCAGGGCTCAAATAACCGAGGGAAAGGGCAGGTCATCTTCATGCAGGTCGACAGAGCTGGTTGCAGGCCATCGTCAAGTATCGGCCTGGGAGTGTTGCTAAAAATTACCCAGGGGCCACACCTGCCTCTGCTCAGTTTGCCGGGGGCAGCCTTGCTGCCCTCGCATGCTCAGGACAATAGAGTATCACCAACAGGGTTTTTTTTCCATTTCCTAGAAGAAAGGTTACCAACTGCCAGAATCAAAATAGAATGTGAATCGTGTCACAGGAATCCTGGCCGATCCAAGCACACTCACTTTGCGCAATGGCCTGGAGGGAGTAGAGCAGATAAGCAAAATCTCAGAGTTATTATCACTGTTGGAATTGAGTCGTAGAAGGACTGTAGTGGGCCTCTCTCTCCAGGCTCGTGCTGCTTCTGCAATGCTGCATGTCAAATGACTTATGTTTTCAGTGCCAGTGACACTGTGAGGGACGCTGTCACCTAGGCGAACGTGGTGCCAAAACTTTCACATGAAGAATCCTTTCGTTAAAGGGAGTGGTCCCCGACTTTATCCATTTCCCAAGTTCATGGTTTTATATATTTTCTTTTTCTTTTCCATTCTTGTCTTAAATTCTTTATTATTCTTAATAGTATGATATAGTTTTCCATATGGTACTGAAATACCCATGGTAACTTTCCTGAAGAACAAATAAAAATTAACAAATGGAAGAATTCAGTGCTTTCCAGATTTGTCTTTCAGATATATGATGAATATTATCTTTTTTTAAATTGTGGTAAAAACACATATAAAATTTACCATCTTAACCACTTTTAAGGGAATGGTTTGGTAGCGTTAAGCATATTCACATTGTTGTGCAACATACATTGTTTTCTTATTAAAGCAAAGTACTCCTGCATGTCTTTATCAATAATTAGAGATTCCTCCTATCCACTAGGTCCTTCTCCTGTGACATAATACTTTATTACTATGCCTAAACTTACTTTTCAAGGATTTCAGAGCTTTGGAAAGTAATTCTAAACAAAATCAATGGGCAATACTTAAAGTATGGGGAGCACTGAGAGAAGGAGGTGAAGCTATTTCATCCTTTATTCGTCACAATGGAAACTCATTGGGTAGAAAGCTCCTGGACCGGCAGGAGGAGAGCTGGCCTTGAGACTGTCGGGTGAGGCTCATGGTTAGGGCATTCAGGTCATGTCATCCTTGCTTAAAGCCTCCAGTGGCTTCCCATCTCACCAGAGTAGCCTGTACACGTCCAAGCCGTCTCATTCCCTCCTGATCCCATCCCCGCCCTCTACCTCACCTCCTTCTGCCCTACCACCCTGGCCTTCTTGTTGGCTCTTGAAAATGTCAAGCTCAGTCCTCTTAAAGGCCTTTGCTTTGCTCCTACCTCTTCCAGGAACAATCTTCTCTACGTGTGCTGAGCGATAGAACCACTTATAGAGTTCACAACATTCTCAATGCCTGGGTCACATCCTATACCAATCAAATCATGATCTCTGGGGCCTTAAGGATAAGTATTTAAAAAAAAAAAAACTACTCCCTGGGAATTCCAATGTGTAGCTGCATTTGAGAACCAATGTCCTTTATCAGTGTTCTCAAAGTGTGGTCCCAGATCAGCAATAGCAACATCACCTGAGAACTTGGTAGAAACGCAGATTGTTAGTCCCCACCCTAAGCTTACTGAATGAGAGACTTTGAGAGTAGAGCCCAGGAATACGTATTTTAACAAACCCTCCAGATGATCTCGATGCACGCCTAAGTTTGAGAAACATTATCCTTCCTTGGTGCTCAAGATGTGGCTTGTGGACCAGCAATGTCAGCATCACCTGGAAGCTTGTTAGAAAAACAGAACCTGTTACCATCCCAGCTGTTAAAGCCAACCAACTGAATCAGAGTCTGCACTTTAACCGCATCCTCTGTGACTGATGTGCACATTGAAGTTTGAGCTTTCCCGCTCTGTCCTCTGAGACAGCCTAGAGGCAATAACACCCTGGGAGCAGGAATCCACTTGGCACCTCGATTTTGGATTCTGAATATCTTTTAACACCAAAAGGAACTGGGCTCATTGGAGAAAAAGCTGATTCTAGGGCCAGTGCAGGGAAAGTGGAAGATGAGCCTGAAACATCTTGTGCCAGAAAGCAAGGAAATGCTTGAAAAGCTATGGGGACGTGTCAAAAGGACACAGGGGCTACATTTTAAAGGGGCTTTCACTGGTCAAATCTGAGATGAATTTGATAGTAGTGGATTATAACCTATTGAATAAAAAACCGATGGATTCATATGTAAAGAAGTAAATGATTGTATAAATAAGAGAGAAGGAAAAACTATTCCTTGCAGTAGGATGCCAACTAGTAAGTATAGAAGGAAAGATGGAGTGAGAAAAGTTGTCCGTGAACGCTAAAACTAATGGGTGAAAGTTTGAGGAACAGGGTATTTATATTCTAAAAGTACTTCCCCACAAATGACTTATTAGTTACAAAGGGGAAAGTAGGAAGTTTACAGAGGAGAAACCTGGCAGAGACCACCTTCACCCAACAATCAAAGTTAGCATCACCCACAGTGGGAGACCAGCACCACGTGCCTCCTGCTGTGATGCACTGAGAAGGACACAGCATCATGTCTTGGCATTCCTGCCATACAGGCATCACCTGAATCTACTCCTCAGGAAGCATCGGGAAACCCAGATAGGGGAATGTTCCACAAAATAACTGGCCTGCGCTCTTAAAAGATCTCAAGGTCGAGAAAGACAAACAACAGCTAAGGAATTGTTCCAGATTAGAGGAGACTAAAGAGACATGAGGACTAAACGTAATATGTGATCCGGGACCTGGAAAAATATGTGTAATTTTAAAAGGTTATTGTTGGAGCAATTGACAAATTTAATTATGGACTGTGTTCTTATTTGAGGAAATACACACAAATATAGGGTAATGGGGCAATATGTTTGCATCATGTACTCTCAAATGGTTCTGAAAAAAGTATGTGTGCATGAGTGTGTGTATGTGTATAATATGTATATTATATATTTATATACATAAAGACAGGAAAGAGAATGGGGCAAACATAAACAGTTGGTGAATCTAGAAGATGAGAGTTCTTTGTACTATTTTGAACTTTTCTATAAGTTTGAAATTATATCAAAATAAAAGTCATGCCCCCCTCTCCTTGGAAAAAGCCCTTTGAGAACAAACATCAAAACAAACCAAGGAAGAAGCAGTGTTCCAGAGCACTCTTGCTTCCAAGTTAGTATGGCTCTGTCCTTCCAGTCATTCAGGTCTCTGCTCCTCTGTCATCTCCTCAGAGAGGCCCTAGCTGGTCACCCCATCTAACGTAGCACCCCCACCACTGTCGGACCCTCTCACACTACCTGTGTTCTTATTCTCATAGCACTTTCTTAGTATGTGAAATTACTCATGTAGTTATTTGTCTGCTCATTCACTGTCTCCTCCCACTAGAATGTAAACTTCATAATCATAGAGACTTTCTGTCTTGATATATGGCCCAGCACAGTGCATAACATCTATGAGGCAGCTCAGTTCTATAAGTGAAGTGAATGAACAAACAAACAGATCCACAGAGTGAGTCTCAGCTTTCCCAAGTGCAGACAAGTGGCCCTACAGTGCACCGCAGACTCCTGCTCAGCCCTGACGCTGATGGAAAGAGTCTGGCTATGGAAGCACTATTGTTTAAGGGGCACCTAAGATGTCCTAGGCTTTTATGTACAATCTCTCATTTAATCTTCACAGTGATCCTGCAGCACTGGTGACGATCCCCTTATTTCATCCATTCATTTAGCAGATACTACTGAGTGCCTGTTATCTCCGAGGCACCAAGACAACACTAATTAACATGACAGACACAGCCCCCACCCCCATGGAGCCTGCCAGGTTAGCAAGAGCTGGCTGAGAAGACCATGACTCAGAAAGCTTGCCCAACTTGCTGAAGTCACACAGCAAGCACAAGGCAGAGCTGGGCAGGTAACTAACAACTCAGCGCAAACATGCGCTCCCACTGCTCTGAGAAGCTGCCTCAAAGGAGGGAGGCTGCTGGGAGTCGGCCTCACAGAGCTGTCCCACCACCTGCATCCCGTGACCTCGACATTATTCCTCCTTGTGCCCCTTTCCTTGGCAGAAAAGCAGCATGTGCTCTATCTCAGCCATTTCTGATTACGTTTCTGATTATTCCACGGCCTCTCGGTCCCATTTACTTCAGATAAGCAGGAGGCTGTTCTGCTTCATTGGGCAAAGGTTAAGTTCAATTCAACCTGAGGAATTATCTAAGTTGGAGATGCAATCAAGTAAACTTGCCAGAAAAAGAACTGAAAAAGCAAAAACTAAGAAACAAAATAAAAACCCACTTCAAAAATGTGTAATGAAGAGTCTGAGCATGAAGAATTAAAACTATGTAAGGGAGCAGGAAAACTTTCTAAAAGATGTTTGATTTTTCTTCAGCTCATTGATCCCTTTTCTCCTTGAAAGCTTTCTCTGCCAGTTAATCACTCAACTTATTACCAGGCCCTGTTTCCCTGTTTATAATATTGAGCCTCAAGAATCCCTCTGTAAGGACCACAGTAAATTTCCCTGGTTAGCAAGACAAACATTTATCTTAGAGGATCAATTACTGCGCCGGGAGGTCTGAGATTCCTGGGATTTAGCGCATGCCTTTGCCCTTGATTTCTTGGGTGACCTTCGCTTCCCCGTTCCTCGGTTTCTGAAGCTACACAAGGAAAACAATGTCACCCCGAGTCGTGTCCTGAAATTGCTCCGGGTTCCCTCTTGGAAAGTAGAAGAGGATATTAAGCCAAGGACGTGATTTATGTGTGTCCATAAATGCTTCTCCTCCTCGTTCTGGAAGCTAACTAATTATGTTTAGAATTGACCATGCATTCTTTGTGGGCATCTAAAGTAGATTCTTTATGGGAATGTCTAGCGGGTGAGTGAATAAAAGAGACACATTAACAGAGTTTTGTTATTTTAGAGAAAAATGTCATATCTCCACTTTTTGTGGCCACAAAGTTCAGAGTTGGGGAAGGAGGTGGATAAGAAAACAGCATTGTTCTTCAGAACTATGATTCACAGATGTCTTCCCCATGAGAGAAGCTGTTTTGTTGCTGTTGAGTGACATTTTATCAAGTGAGCCAGGCAGCTAACTGATAACTGTGTGGATGATGAAATGATCCACCTTTGTGTTTAGTGAATTCCCCATCATTGGAGGTAAGTAAGAATAGGCCGAATGGTGGGGTAGCACCAGAAGAAGCTTCAGCTAAGTCCCCTTCGTTCCCCTCCAGCTCGAAGATTCAGAGGTTCCAGTCCCTTTCAGTGTCACATGCTCTTCCGAATAGATGGTCCGAGCTGCGCAGCAGCACACAAGGACAAAAGGTGGCAATGGATGAGATCGTGGGAAAATTTGAGATTCAAATCGTGCGAAGAATGGATGGCTTTATGTCCACTACAAAGCATGAACCAGAATTAGGATCCCAGGAGAGGAGGGTGCGTAGGGTACTGTGTATTTGAGGACACATCACATGTAGTTGAGCGCACACCTTTCAACAGGAAGAGTTGCGGGAACCATGGGCTCTGCAGACTGAAAGGAATTTGCTGCAGTCGCTGAGACGCCTCTGGATTAAGCTTTCAGCTGTAGAAGCCCCACCTCTGATGAGAGGCAGGAGGAACCCCAGCGTCAGAGCCCCAGAGAGGACGAGCACAGTGGCGGAAATTGGAGACGGTATCAGACAATTATTCTAGAGTAAATAAGCACAATAATAGTAAGAGCTGCCACCTGCTGACCCTCCACTACATGCAGGTATGATGCATGGTTTGTCTCCTACCTCTCCAGGTCTTCACGACAGGTGCTAAATGCCTATTTCACAGATGAAGAAACTGAGGCTTCTAGAGAGAGGAAGAGACTTGCCTCGCAAATGGCAGCACCAGTATTCAAACTCGAGTTTATCTGATTCAAGACCCACGTTCTTTCCATTGTGTCAACAGTCTCGATTTAAAGGTGGGGATTATTAACCCTAGTACTGTATATAGAAGTACTGAGTTCAGAAGAAGTGGAGGTAATATTGGGCAAACTGAGGTTTGACTGACGCCAAATCTCTGCCAGATGTCCTGTGAGAGGAATACCTTGCAGAATGCCAAGACTGGGGGACTGCCACGGGGTGGTCTGATCGAATCCCTTCAGTCTTCAGTGGGGAACCTGACTCAAAACCTGCCTCAGACAGTCTACTCAGGAGAACCTGGGAAGTGAGCCGCTCAAGGGCGCGAGGCGACACAGTGGCGGGCTGCGCAGAGTCCCTGACTCCGCGCTCCCAGGCTGTGCTGAGGGAGCTGCTTTCAGATGACGTGGGAGGAGGTCTGTGCTGACCGCCTCCTGGACGCCTGTGGGCCTGGCAGGATCCCTGTTTCCCACTGTGATAATAATAGCACCTACATTTTCCTGGCACCGCACTCTGAGAGGATTTGATGTCGTGATTTCTTCATAGGGAACATTGGGTAACAAACACAATAGTTCCTGTCTTAGAAGGAGGAGATTTTCCAAAAGATGCACAGAGGCTGGCCTGGCAGTTCTCTCTCATAAACCCCGGGGGAGTTTGAGCAGATAGCCCAGGAGGTTCCTGTGGGGTGCCATGCAGCAGGAAGAGTGGGGAAGGGAGAAATAATTTGGGCAAAGATAAGTGAACAGATGCTTAATCCTTACACAGAAGATGAAGGGCATGTTTTTAATGATAGTTAAGGCAAAGAGCAGTTATGGAAGACAAATAGATTATATTAACCAGGATTTTTTCATTGGCAATTGACAAAAAACCAACTCCACTGACTTAGGAAAAAACAATGAGCACGGGGAGCTGACTGTAGGTATGGCTGCATCCAGGAACTCAGACAGTATCACCAGGAACCTGCCTTGCTCCATCCCTTAGCTCTGCTTTGTTGGCTGTTGACCCTGTTCTCAGCCAGATACTCTCTACATGGTGGCAATATGGCCACAGCAGCACCAAGTCAACATTCTACAGCTTAGCCATCCTACCTCTTCCCTCAAATTTCACCCAGCCAGGATTCATTAGGATGGGTCTTGTCCTGGTCATGTGCTCCTTTCAATCACTGGGACTGACTGGCCAGGCCTGAGTCACTTGCTTCCTCCTGGAAATGAAGCAGACCTGGGGCTGGGACCCTGGCCTCCTGCCCTTAGTTCCTCCTATTTCTTTCAGTTTCCTGACCCTCGTCTCTGTCTTCAGTTGGCCCACTACTTCCCAGGCTTCATAACCACGCCTCATTCTGGCCTCAGGTAAGAAATGGCCACATCATCTAGAGGGGTCTTCTGGATTGACTTAGGGCCTTTTTGTTAGCTCAAAAGTAGATGCAGGAGATGCCAGTTCAGATTGAGGAAGGCAGTGTGGTGTGTGATGCTAGGATGGCAGACAAGTTTTCATCTTATGTGCCAATTACGATTGAGTGACTGTCTTGCAAAGGATGGTAAAGCTGAGCCAGACTCAGAGGCAAAGGAAGCTAAGATTGATTAATAATGTCTGCTGTGAGCACTAGAGTAGGTAATCGTGGCAGACAGGCCATGTATTTGCCAAGCCTCATTAGAGAAGCAGTAGCCATGTTCATGGTCACCTCCACCTCTTAGTCCTGTGATCACAGTGCAGTGACTTAGATATACAGGCAACAGTTCCCCTGGTTGCACAGTGAGGACATTTGTCCTGAAGAGCTTCTAAAAGAATCAGCAGAGACAGTATATATAAGGTGCTGACCATGTTGCATCGTAAATGGAGGCTTTGGTTTTTAACAAAGATGGAAAGTCATCTCATTTTTCCAGAGGACCCCTCTCAAAAGTGCTGGCATGTCCTAGGACATCTCAGTTAGGAAGATTTTCATGGATTTGAACTTCTTTTTTGAAAAATGTACTGTTGGTTCCTCACTCTGATCCCCTCAGGCCTTAACAGCTCCTTACATCCAGGCCTAGCTTCCAGCAGCCAGCGTCTGCTTCTCATTGCCTTTCCTGCCCACAGTGCCTCAGCCACACCACCACCTGGGAACTTACAAAGTGTCTGACTTATCCTTGTAAGACCCCACATTACCTTGTCTTACACCAAGGGACCCACGTAACGGCAAAAGAAGTATGACAATAGGCACATGATCACAGGCCCCATTGATCTTCCCATGGGACGCATCACCAGCAGCTACTGTTGGCCTGCTACAATGTTGGAGGGGCCTCTTAGAAGAAAAGTTAAGATGCCAGCCGAGGGGTGAAATCCTGCAAGATTGGGGTGCTGTATTTTTTACTGAGGTAAAAGTCACATGACATAAAATTCACCATTTTAGCCTTTTTAAAGTTACAGCGCAGTAGCTTTTGGTACATTCATAATTGTGTACAACCATCTCCACTATCTAACTCCAGAACATTTTCACAACCCCAAAAAGAAACCCCATACCCATTCAGCAGTCAATCCCCATCCGTCCCTCACCCCAGCGCCTCATAACTCACCTGTTTTCTGTCTCTATGGATTCACCTATTCTGGACATTTCACACAAATGCAATCATACAAAATGTGGCCTTTTGTGTCTGGCTTCTTTCACTTAGCACAATATTTTCAAGGTTCACCATGTCGAAGTAGGGATCAGTATTTCATTCCTTTTTATGGCCAAATAATATTCCATCATGTGCATATACAGTCATGCACCACATAACAAGGTTTTAGTCAATGACAGACTGCGTATATAACAGCGGTTCCATAAGATTGGTACCATAGAGCCTGGGTGTAGAGGCTATACCCTCTAGGTTTGTGTGAGTGCACTCTATGATGTTCGCACAACGATGAACTCACCTCACAATGCAGTTCTCAGAATGTATCCCCATCGTTAAGCAGTGTGTGACTGTACAACATTTTGTTTATCTATTCATTCATCGATGAATATTGGGTTGTTTCTGCCCTTAGCTATTGTGAATAGTGCCACTATGAAATTCTTGTAGAAGTTTTTGTTTGAACATCTATCTTCTATTCTTTTGGGTATAGACCTAAGAGTGTAACTGCTGGATCATATGGTAATTCTATGTTTAACTTTTAGATGAACAGCCAAACTCTTTTTCCCGGCAGCTGCACCATTTTATATTCCCACCAGCAATGTATAATAAGGGTTCTAACTCATTGATGTCTTCGCCAACACTTGTTATTTTTCATTTTTTTAAATGATAGCCATCTCAGTGTGTGTGAAGTGGTATCTTATTGTGGTTTTGACTAGTGTCTCTCTAATGACTAATGATAATGAGCATCTTTTCACGTGCTTATTAGCCATTTCTATATCTTTGGAGAAATGTCTATTCAAGTCCTTTGCCCATTTTTTAATTGGATTGTTTTGTTGTTGTTAAGTTGTAGGAGCTCTTCATGTATTCCAGATATTAATCCCTTATCAGATTAGATATACAATTTGCAAATATTTTATCCCATTGTGTAGGTTACCTTTGTACTTTCTTGATAGTACCCTTTGATATATCAAAGTTTTAATTTTGATGAAGTCCAATTTATCTATTTTTCTTTTGTTGCTTGTGCTTTGGTGCCATATCGAAGAATTTTTAGCCAAATTCGAGGCCTTAACTCTTATGTTTACTTCTAAGAGTTTTATAGTTTTAGCTCTTAGGTCTTTGATCTATTTTGAGTTAATTTTTGAATGTTGTATGAGGTAAGGATCTAACTTCATACTTTTGCATGTGGTTATCTAGTTGTCCCACCACCACTCATTGAAAAGATTATTCTTTCACAATTGAATGGTTTTGGAACCCCTGTTGAAAATCAGTTGACCACTGATGGATGGATTTATTTCTGGACTCTCAGTTCTATTCCGTTGATCTTTAGGTCTGTCCTTATGCCAGTATCATACCGTTTTGATTACTTTAGCATTGTAGTTAAGTTTTGAAATTGGGCAGAGTAAATACTCCAGCTTTGTACTTTTTTTCAAGATTTAATTACATATGAATTTTAAAATCAGCTCATCCATTTCTGCAAAATAGGTGGTTGGAATTTTGATAGAGATGGCACTGAATCTGTTGATCACTTTGGGGAGTATTGCCATCTTTAGGAGTTTTTTTTTTCCTTAACTAATTGCCCTGGGTAGAACTCCAATACAATGTTGAATGGCAGTGGTGAGAGTAGACATCCTTGTGTTGTTCTTGATCTTAGAGAGAAAGCATTCAGTCTTTCACCATTAAGTACGATGTTAACTGTGGGTTTTTCATAGATGCTTTTCATCATGCTGAGGAATTTCCCTTCTATTCCTAGTTTGTTGAGCATTTTTTATCATGAAAGGTGTTAGGTTTTGTCAAACCCTTTTTCTGCATCAATTGAGATGATCACAGTTGGTTTTTTGTTCCATTCTATTAATATGATGTGTTACATTGACTAATTTTTGTATGTTGAACTGCCATTGCATTTTTGGGATAAATTCAACTTAGTTGTGGTGTATAATCCTCTTAACATGCTGCTAGAATCCATTTGCTAGTATTTTGTTGAGGATTTTTTGCATCTATATTCATAGGGATATTGGTATTTAGTTTTCTTTGATGTCTGTGTCTGGCTTTGGTATCAGAGTACTGCTGGCTTCATAGAATGATTTAAGAAGTGTTTCCTCTTCTGTTCTTCAGAAGAGTTGAGAAGGATTGGTGTTAATTCTTCTTTAAATGTTTGGTAGAATTCACCAATGAAGCCATCTGGTCCTGAACTTTTCTTTTGGAAGTTTTTGATTCCTGATTTAGTCTCTTTATTTTTTATTAGGTCTGTTGAGAGTTTCTGTTTCTTCTTGGGTCAGTTTTGGTTGTTGGTGTGTTTCTAGGAATTTGTCCATTTCATCTAGGTTTTCTAATTTGTTGGCATGCAACGGTTAACAGTATTCTCTTATAATCCTTTTTATTTATGTAAGGTCACTTTCATTCCTGCTTTTGGAAATTTGAGTCTTCTCTGTTTCTTTCTTAATCAGTCTAGCTAAAGGTTTGTCAATTTTTTTTCTCTTTTCAAAGAACTAACTTGATTTCATTGATTCTCTCTATTGTTTTTCTATTCTCTATTTCATTTATTTTTGCTCTTAACTTCATTATTTTCTTGCTTCTCATTGCTTTGATTTAGTTTCTCTTCTTTTTCTATTTCCTTAAGGTGGTAAGTTAGATTATTTGATTCAAGATCTTTCTTCTTCTTCTTCTATTTTTTTTTGGTGAGCAAGATCCATCCTGAGCCAACATCTGTGGCCAATCTTCCTCACTTTTTTTTGCCTGAGGAAGATTAGCCCTGAGCCAACATCCACACCAATCCTCCTCTATTTAGTATGTAGGTTGCCACCTCGTCATGGCTGATGAGTAGTAGGTCCATGCCCAGGATCCAAACCTGTGAACCCAGGCTGCCGAAGTGGAACACGTGGAACCTAACCACTATGCCACAGGGCCAGCCCCTTTCTTCTTTTTTAATGTAGGCATTTACAGTTATAAATTTCCATCTTAGCACCACTTTCACTGTGTTACATAAATTTCGGTTCTTCTTTGAGCCATTGGTTGTGTAAGATCATGTTGTTTGACCTTCACATATTTGTGAATTTTCCAAATTTTCCTTCTGTTATTAATTTCTAACTTTGTTTTATTGTGGTCAGAGAATATACATTGTATGATTTTGATCTTTTAAAATTTATTGAAAATTTTTTTGTGGTCTAACCTATGGTCTCTCTATGAACATGGAGGTTGTTCCACGTGGACTTGAGAGGAAAGTGTATTTTACTGTTGTTTGGCAGAGTGTTTTGTTTATGTGTTAGATCTCCTTGGCTTATAGTGTCGTTCAAGCCTTCTGTTTCTTTGTGTATCTTTTCTCTAGTTGATCTATCCATTATTGGAAGTGAAGAGTTGAAATCTCCAACAATTATTATAGAACAGTCTACTTCTCCCTTTAATTCTGTCAGTTTCTGCTTCACATATTTTGGAGTTCTATTGTTAGGTGCATATATGTGTATAATTGTTATATCTTCTCGACAGATTGACTCTTTTATCATTATATAATGTCCTTCATTGTCTCTTGTTACAATTTGTGCCTTAAAGTCTATTTTGTCTGTAGTATTGCCACTCCAACACTCTTTTGGTTACTGTTTAGATGGAACATATTTTTCCATCCCTTTACTTTCAACCTATTTGCATCTTTGGATTTAAAGTGGGTATCTTGTAGACAGCATATAGTTTGATTATATTTTAAATCCATTCACTAATTGGAGAGTTTAAACTATTTACATATAATGTAACTACTGATGAGGAAGGCCTTACTTCTGCCATTTTGCTATTTTTTCTATGTCTTATACTTTTTCTTAGTCTTCAATTCCTCCATTATGTTACTGCCTTCTTTTGTTAGAGATATTTTCTAGTGTACTATTTTGATTCTCTTCTTGTTTATTTTACTATATATTTTTTAGTTATTGTCTTAGTGGTTGCCTGGGAATTACAACTAACGTTCTATTTTATAACAATCCAGTTCAAGTTAATACCAACTAATTTCAACAGTATACTAAATGTTGCTCCTATATAGCCCTGCCCCGCCTTAAATTGTTATTGTCACAAATTACATCTTTATATATTGTGTGCCCATCAATATATTTATAATCATTGTTTTATGTAGTTGTCCTTTCAATTATATAGAGAAAAAAGGAGTTGCAAAGTACAAATGCCTTAATACTGACTTTTATATTTACCAGTATAATTACCTTTGCTAGTCTTCATTTCTTCATGTGGATTCAAGTTACTATTTAGTCTTCTTTCATCTCAGCCTGAAGGATCTCCTTTAGCATTTCTTGTAGGGTAGGTCTACTAGCAACAAACTCTCTATTTTTGTTTATCTGAAAAAGTCTTAATTTCTCCCTCATTTTTGAAAGATAGTTTTCTGAATATAGAATTCTTGGTTGACCATTTTATTCTTTCAGTAGTTTGAATATGTCATCTCACTACCTTCTGACCTTCATGATTTCTGAAGAGAAATTAGCTGTTAATCATATTGAGGATCTCTTGTACATGACGAGTCATCTCTCTCTTGCTGACTTTAGGATTCTGCCTTTGGCTTTCAACAATTTGATTATAAAGTGTCTCAGTAAGGATCTTGAGGTTCATTGAGATTCTTGGATATGTATATTCATGTCTTTCATCAAATTTGCAAAATTTTTGGCAAGTGTTGCTTCAGATATTCTTTCTGCTCTCCTTCTGGGGCTCTCATTATATACATGTTGGTGTGCTTGATGCTGTACCATAGGTCTCAGGCTCTGTTCATTTTCCTTTATTATTTTTTCTTTCTGCTCCTCAGACTGGTTAATCTCAATTGACCTGTCTTCAGGTTTGCTGATTCTTCCTTCTGCCTGCTCAAATATGCTGTTTATCCTCTCTAATGAATTTTTAATTTTAGTTATTGTGCTTTTCAACTTCAGAATTTCTCCATAGTTCCTCTTATAATTTCTATCTCCATATTGATATTCTCTATTTGTTGACACATCATTCTCATTGTTTCCTTTAGCTCTTTGAAAATATTTTAAATAGTTGATTTATACTCTTTTTCAGGAAGTCCAACATTGGCTTCCTCAGGTCACGTTTCTACTAATTTCTTTTTTTCTGTGTATATGGGCCACACTCTCTTGTTTCTTTACATGACATATAATTTTGTGTTGAAAACTGCACATTTTGTATATAATATGGCAACTCCAGGAATCATGTTCTCCTCCCTCACTAGGGTTTATTGTTGCTGCTTCTTGTAGTTGTTGTCTGTGTGCTTGGTTCTCTTTTCTGAGTTAATTTTGTAACATCTATATTCTTTGTTGTGTGCAGCCACTGAAGTCTCTGTTATGTTAGCCTAGCCCTCAGCTAATGATTTGACAGAGATTTCAGTGGGCATAAATGACAAAGAATACAGATTTGTATTTTTTTTTAAAGATTTTATTTTTTTCCTTTTTCTCCCCAAAGCTCCCCAGTACATAGTTGTATATTCTTCGTTGTGGGTCCTTCTAGTTGTGGCATGTGGGATGCTGCCTCAGCGTGGTTTGATGAGCAGTGCCATGTCCGTGCCCAGGATTCGAACCAATGAAACACTGGGCCGCCTGCAGCGGAGTGCGTGAACTTAACCACTCAGCCACGGGGCCAGCCCCCCAGATTTGTATTTTTTGCCTAGAACAACAACAAAATATCCCAGCATAAGCAGATAGACTCTGTGTGTATGCTGGGCCGTGCCTTCAACTCTCAGCCACACATTTCACAACTATGCCTTAGTCTTTGCTTCCTGCTTGTAGAGAGCCCCAAGGTCAGCCAGAGGTGAGAGCTTAGCACCTTCTCAGATCTTTTCTGAGCATGCACCCAGCCCTGGGCATGCAGGTGGCCTTCTAGATTCCAAGAAATATGTGGGAGCTTTTCAAAACTTTTATTCCCCAAAGAGTCTCAATCTCCGGTTTTTCCTCCCAATCTTTTTGATTTATCTATAGTTTGTCTCAACTATTATCCTTTGCCTCAAGTGGCAGCAGCCAATCCATTTGCCTTTAAGTGTTTTTGACAAATGCCCCCTAGGTAGCCTGGGAGAGTTTAGTGGTAGGTGAAATAAAGTTGAGCCCTGTGGGCTGGTCCTTCAGGTGGCCACAAGACAGGTCAAAACAACCAGAATTCTTTGAGAATTAGATCCACTCTGCTCCCTATGTGCTAGGCACCTACAGCAAGAATGTAGGCTATTGTCTGCAAGGCCACTGCAGAGTCTACGTAAACCAAAGCTCTATTATCAAGATTCTAGTGGGCTTTTTTTCCCCTTGCTTAAGCATTCTCTTGGTTGCTGTAAACTTTTTATTGGTTTCTCAAGTCCCAGTAAAGTTGATTCTCACAGCTTTTGCCAGTTTATTTGCTCCTTTTGTGGAGAGATGAGACCAGTTTCCCACTCTGTCCTTTTCACTCTGGGGTGCTGTCTTTTAAGAGTCAGTGTGTACTTTGATGGGGCTGGCCCCGTGGCCGAGTGGTTAAGTTCGCGCGCTCCGCTGCAGGCGGCCCAGTGTTTCGTCGGTTCGAATCCTGGGCGCGGACATGGCACTGCTCGTCAGACCATGCTGAGGCAGGGTCCCACATGCCACAACTAGAGGAACCCACAACGAAGAATACACAACTATGTACCGGGGGACTTTGGGGAGAAAAAGGAAAATATAAAATCTTAAAAAAAAAAAAAAAAAAAAAAGAGTCAGTGTGTACTTTGAAATAGCAGCCATTATACGTGCTGGGGCCCCATCAGGTAGACTACGTGGGAACCAAGGAGAGAAGGTAGAAGAGGCCCTGTCACCATC
Source organism: Equus przewalskii (assembly GCF_037783145.1). NCBI lineage: Eukaryota > Metazoa > Chordata > Mammalia > Perissodactyla > Equidae > Equus > Equus przewalskii. The sequence goes on from NC_091845.1 coordinate 4,513,473, forward strand.
ATGCCCAGTGACTCCCTTCAGGAATCGCTGTAACCTCAGGCTCTGCTGGGCTAGCAGTCTCGGTCCTGGCATGGCTGGGTGGCAAATGGGGAGGACATACTTCTCCCAGGGGCACCTAGAGCTACGGCTGCCCCTTGTCATTGTAGGCTCCTCATGCCAACAGAGCAGTAGGCAAGGACAGGAGTTCCTATCTTGGCAGGGATGTTGGATCTTGATCCTCATGAGGACGCAGGGCTGCTGACAGATAGTGAGATCAGGAAGGGGACACCCAGCACTCAGGGACTCACTCGGGCTCGTCTCGGTGTTTTCCTGCCCACTGACAATTCGTATGGGAAGTGACAGTCTGAGCAGTGCACAGTGACCAGGGCTCCGACGTCCCAGAGATGAAGGTGCCTTTACTCCACCAGATGAGCAATCTTAGTATGCAGGAATGCTGGTCGAGGCTGAGGGTTGTCTGGAATGTGCAGTGATACGAGGAGATGATGAACACCAATTATGACCTTGGAACCAATTGCAGAAGTGGGGCCTGTAGCTTGTCCCACAAACCCTCTTTCTTGTCTTCTTTGTAGAAAGTGTGACTGGCAACCACCTAGAAGAATCAACATCAAGAGTGAGTAGACTACACGTAGGGCATTAGGGCCCCACCCGCACCTCCCACATCTCACCATTTTAGTGCGAGCACCCTGACTTCTATCTGCTGGCGCCTGAGGGCTTTCTCTGGCTGCTGGAGCCTGCTCTGATCAAAAGCAAGGCAGTCTGGAAGTACCAGGGCATTAACACCCTACCCCCCACAGCAGCCCTCCAGCACTCCGCACCTCAAGTAGGATGTCACTGAAGATGTCGCTGTATCTTACGCTGGCTCTCGGAGCTCCCCATGGAACGAAGCTCCAGTTGCCCACGGTGGTAATTTGTGTGATATCACCTGCTTTTTTGGCTCCTTCCCTCTCTCAGTGCTCACTCCCCTACAAGCGCTTCCTGGCATGAAATAGACTACTTGCCCTCAAGTCCTTGTCTGCTTCTTGTGGAGCCCAGGCTAAGATGCACCATGTCTGTCCTCCTTCCCTCAAGGAAGCTTAGTGTCCTGCTTCCGACTGTTTTTCTTTCCTTTCAAGAATAAAAATAGTGGGCACTTAGGTGGACATAATGGTTTGCTCATTGAGCGGCTGCCCATTGTACTTGCAATGAGAGATAAAAACCAAAAGCCTATTTAACCAGTCTACAGGACCCTGCGAGACCCGCCCCTGGCCTCTGCCAGTCTCCCCTTGGGCACCTGGCCTCCTCACTCGCCAGACGCAGCCCCACCAGCCTTTTTCTAGTTTTATAACACGCTATGCCATGTCCTATCTCGGAGCCTTTGTACGTGCTCTTCCACTTGCAATGCTTTTCCCACCATTTGTCATTCAGTGAATAATTACTCAACCTTCAGATTTTAGCTCTTTAACACCATTTCCTCAGAAAGGCCTTCTCTGAATTGTCTAATGTAAACCATTTTCCTCCATTATTCTCTTTCAGAGGGCACTTTTCCGTTTTCTTCTTATAGTACATTGTCTTGGTATATTTATTGGTGTATTTATCTGATTAATATCTTCCTTTCAACTAAGCCACACAGAAATGTTGAGAGGGGCCCTGAAGTTCTCCAAAGCAGATGGATGGCAGTGGTGAGGCTGTGAGTGTTCAGAGGGAGGGAGTGGCCCTGCCAGGAGCACACATAGCTCTGGGGCCGGCCTTCACTCCTGGTGATGCCGATGCGGAGTTGGGGAGGGGCAGCATTTCCAGAAACTTTGAGAGCTGCTTCTGTCTTGACCCTATAACCCCATCTCGCTAGCTCGTTTCTCTGCTCCTCTTGATAGCAAAAATCTTCAAAGGAATTGTCCTCACCTCTTGCTCTCCTCTCAGTCTCAAAATCAGGCTTTTGTACCCGTTTCTTCACTGAAATTGTCCACAAGGCCGGTAATGACTTCCAAGTTGCTAAATCCCACGGTCACTTGTTATTCCTCGTTCTTTCTTGACTAGTCAGCAGCAGTGCACACTGCTGTCACTCCCTGCTTCTGGAAGCACTGTCTTCCCTTCCAGAACACTGCTCCTCCTCTCCGACGCCACTCAGTCCCTTGCTGATCTCCCCTTGTCTCACGTAAGAGGTTTGAAATGCCTCCTGTAGGTTGACAACTCCCAAATCAGCATCACTTCCACGGGCCTCCTCTTTACACTTCTATGCTGCCTCTTTGCCACCTCCACTTGGATAATTGTAAATACGGCAAACTCGACACGTCCCAAACCAAACTCCCAATTCTCTCTTCGCCCCACCCTGCCCCTCCTGCTATTTTCCCCACCTCAGTAAATGGCAACTGCATCTTTCTACTAGCTCAGGCTGAAACCCTTGGGGGCCCCTTGACTACCTCCATCCAACCCAGTCCAGCAGCTCTGGGAGAATGCTCTCCCTGCTTCTGCCCTTGCCTTCCTGCAGCCCTTTCTCAGCCCTGCAGCCTGAGTGACCTTTAAAAACGTGAGTCCAGCCATGTGAGTTCTTGGCTCAGAAAACTCCAGAATATATCCAAAGTCCCAACCACAGTGTACATGACCCTACCTGATCTGCCTCTCTCTCTCTTCCCTCATCTCCGACCCCTCTTCTCCTCTCCCCCTTGGCTCCAGCCTGGTTTCCCTGGTGTTCCTAAAATACACCAAGCTCACTCCTGCCTCAGGGCCTTTGCACTGTTTCTTCCTGCTTGCAGTACTCCCCACAGATGTCTCCAAGGCTTGCTTCTTTATTTCTTCAGATTTCTGCTCAAATGCCAGCTTCTCTGCAGTATCTTCCTTGACAGTATCAGTAGCAGTCCCATGTCCTCAGAACTTCTTATGCCCTTAATCTGCTTTATTTTTTTTCAAAGCACCTATCACATCTAACATTGTCTATATTCAATATTCTATTTTCTCTATATTCTATATTTGCTATATTCTTGCTTATTATCCACCTGCCCCGACCAGAACGTGAATTTTCTGAAAGCGGGAGCTGCGTGTCTGGTTAACCTTTGTAGCCCCGTGCCTGGAGCAGGGTGTGCTCAAGGAATGAATGAGGCTGTGCTCGATAAACAATTGCCGTTACTAAATCAATGAGTGGGTGAGTCTGTCTTCATTCCATGTGGATCTCAGGGGCGTGTTGAGGAGCTCACCTGCTAATTGGAGTTGTGAACTGGGCTTCTTTTGTTTATTTGTTTATCATTCGTCTTGTCATGAAAATATTTTGTAGTTTTGTTATGCTAACCACGGAGCTGTACAAACATTCAGACTTTTAACATTGCAGCTTGTTGTGAAACCCCTGGGAAGTGTGTGTGCACCACGGCTCTAAGGACATTTCTTCTCTGTAGGCTTTTTATTTTACTTATTTTTATTTAGTAAGAATATTGTTTTATCATGAGGCTGTGCCCCAATAAAATTTTTGTGCGTCTTACCACCTCAAAAACAAATGATTTTTTTCTTTAGTTGAACTTTAAACTGAATTTACAAAGCCTTCATAATAATGTCAGACACATTGTCTTTGGCTGAATGAACTTCAGTGAATTGGATGAAAAAACCCAACGTCATTGGAACTAATTTTCTATTTGAATCATGTAATGTGTTGAATCATGTAAAACTATCATTATTTAACAGTTTGCATCATTCTTCTTCTAACGGAGCCAATACTTATCATTGTAATTTTAGTTTTCACACGTACATAAGAAAACTTCAAACTCAAAACGAGTGAAATTTTTTTTGAAAAACAGATATTTCGTGTACATCAAATGTAAGTCGTGCTTCAAGTGGGATTCTAAAGAAATGGCTCATCCCTGACTCCCTACTGACCTCCTTATTTGTTTTAAAGGCAGAAAAGCAGAACATTTATACCCTCAAAGATGCTGTTCCCCCTTCTCAAAGCCTGATCCTGCTTGCAAAGGGCAAAGGGGCCCTTCTTTTTCTTGTAAACCTGAGTCCCTGACACTGGCTCCCTATAGGACCTTGGGCCAGTCCTGTCCTCTTGCTGGGTCTGGTTTCCTTCCCACGTAAAGCCTCCAGGGGTTTCCAGCTCTGGCACTCTGTGGTTTGTTTCCCCTGGGAAGATGGCCGTGACATTGATGTTTGACCTCACTGGGAAAGCATGTCAGACAGCAGGGCCTGCTATCTCAGCAACCTTCATCTTGACCTCCATTGCTTCACTCGAAACCCAACGCCAGCGTTTCTGGGACAGCCTCCCTCATTGATAAAGTGTCCCGTAACTTCTCAATGAGCCCACACACTGTAACGGCAGCGATAACGGACTATATCTGGCTCGCCCGGAATCCTGCCCATGTTCCACACAGTGCTACGGCTATCGGTTATCTGCTGAGCATGAATGACCGGAGGCAGAAAGAGCACAAGGAGCTTGTGCTGGTGAGAAGTGGAAGTGATTAATTTGTGTCGCATGCTCCAGCACTGGTCTCAGCAAGTGTGAGGCGGAATGTACGTTGACAGCTGTCTCGGAGTTCACACCACACCGTCAGCACTCTGCAGGAAACAGATGACTTCAGGGCGGCTCTCAAGCTTGTTGACAGCTTGAGCTTTCCGATAAAGTTGTCAGAAAATGAAAAGGACAGTCCTAGGAAGTCCTGGCCTTGGAGATGTTCTGGTAGTGGAGGGTAACCGATGGATGGGATGTTGCAGAAGAGGTTGCAAATGCATCGAGCGGAGAGACAATGTCTGTTCTGTTCTCCATGATATCATCATAACCTAGCACAGTACCTCTCCACCCTGCTCAGTGGCTCAGGGCCAAGGCTTCCCCACCAGGCACCACTTAGGGCCACAGGAGACAGTGGAACTAAGATGAGGTGAGTGAGCAAGCTAGGCAGACCCTTAGAAGGAGAGCCAGGACCTAAGTGTCAGGAAGGGGCCAAATCCAGAGATAATCAGAAAGAGGTAGGAATTCAGGGCAGGGAGATAAGAATTCACACTAGTGGAGAAGAGGTAAAGTGAAAAGTCAAGGTCAAATGGGTCGGAGGACAGAGATACTATGTGGTCACTTTCATAAGCCTGACAGGGTGGGATGCCTGGTGCATTGGCCTGGCTTTAAAAATGCCCAGCCGGCCTGGTGGCACAGCAGTTAAGTTCACATGTTCCGCTTCGGCGGCCCAGGGTTCGCTGGTTCAGATCCCGGGTGCGGACATGGCACCAGTTGGCAAGCCATGCTGTGGTAGGTGTCCCACGTATAAAGTAGGGGAAGACGGGCACGGATGTTAGCTCAGGGCCAGTCTTCCTCAGCAAAAAGAGGAGGATTGGAAGCAGTTAGCTCAGGGCTAATCTTCCTTAAAAAAAAATTGCCCAGAAGTGGGGTGCTCATTTTGTCTTGCTGATAACTCTGCACTGTAGAGCATCATCAGTGAGCTCCTGTTCAGGAAAGCCAATTCAGAAAAACAGAGATGCTTAAGGGTCATTCCCCACACACACCCCTAAAATGAAAGTATTTTTGTCAACTCCCATGAAAGAAGGGATATTCTTCTAACTTCAATTACCTACTTTATGCAACATCAGTTAGAGAATTGGTGCTACTTTTAGCCACTTTGCTGTTATTCTCTAGGCCCAGCTGAGAAGAAGCCATAAAGTGGCAGCTTTCTAAACTTCCCCATATAGCCAAAGCAATAAGCTATACCAGACCCGTGTGGGCTGGTGATCCACGTGACCCTATCTTTGCTGTAGAATTTCATCCAGTTGAATTGCAGCAGTGGAGAAAACAGTATAAACTGCATGGTTGTATAGGAGTCCATGACCCCACTGCTACCCACTCTGCTTACTTGTTCTCTTGGCAGCTCCACCCCTCATCTTTTTCGCTCTGATTTGCAGGTAGTTTTCAGTCAGGCCAGAAAGAACCCTAAAAGCTCTATGTTCCACAACCTCCCCCAAAACTCAAGCACCATTGGGCTTTGGCATCAGTCCACAAAGATCGTGTTCTCTCTTTCAACCCGGAGCGCGTCACAGGAGAGCCTGAGCCGGGCGGGGGGGTTTGAGGAAGCTGGACAGCTTCCCAGCCTCTCACGAGGCAGGTGTTCATGGCCTCATTCTTTTGTTCAAAGTGAATTCCTGGAACATAACCCATTTTCTGATACCAATGCAAAAACACCTCTAATGCCAAGCGGTGTCCTTTGGGGTCACATCAATGGACCCTCCGGGCAGCCTGCTCTCCAGAAAGGGAGAGATGGGCTGGGCGCGGCAGGCAGGAGTCCGTTCCTGCAGGGCCTCTGGCGCAGTGGTGAGGAGTTGGGATTTTGAGCAATGGGAAGTTATTAGGGAGTTTAAAGCAGTGACAGGCCAGGATCCGATATTCATTTTTCAGAGATCTGTCAGCAGAGTGGCTAGTGGGATGGAGGGAACGAGGGAAGCCAGTTAGGAGGTTACTGAAGGATCCTTCAGTCCGTTATTCATTCGTTCTCCAAGTATGTGCTGCACGCCAGCTGCAGGCGTAGGGCCCTGGGGATAAGGTTCTCACCCTCCTGGAGAAAACTGTGATTAGTGCTGTGCAGAAAATACAACGTGCTATGGTAGAGAGTGGCATGGGAGGGAGGTGACGGTCACTTCAGAGGGTTGAAGGGGTGGTCCCTTTAGAGGGTGGCAGCGACATTTGTGCTGAGACCTAAATAATGGGAACGAGTGAGTCATGTGAGGTGGGGATGGGGGAGTGTTCCAGGCAGAGGAAAAGCGAGTGCAAAGGCCTTGAGGCAGGAGTGAGCTCGACATGTGACTGGGGGTGGTGAGTGAGGACTCCAGTCCCAAACAAGGGTGGAGATGTGGGCAGGGGCCTGCCCCGGCAGCTCCCTGACGCCCACCGTTAGGAGCCTGGGTTTTACTCTGCCGGGGACGAGAGGCTGTTACAGAGTTTTGAATGAGGGCCAAATCCAGCCTGCCTCCTGTTTGTGGTGAAGGTTTAACGGAGCCCAGGCTCACTTGTTCCTCTGTGGCTCTTTCACGCTGCAACAGCAGAGCTGTGTGGTTGTGACAGAGACCACCTGGCACACCAAGCCTGAATCCCTGACTCGCTGGCCCTTTCCAGGGCAGTCTGTTGACTCCCCATCTAAGCACTGTTTTCAGAAGGTTATCTGGCTGTCGTGTGGGGTAGCATGATGGAATAGAGCCGCGAAGCAACTGCAGGACACACAGGAAGGTGAAGCCTTTCGTAGCTTCGGTCCCTCTTGGCTGATGATTTCTCCAGCACCAGAGAGAGGGAGGCCGCGGCTTGGCCCAGAGAGCTCATCTCTCTGGGAGCACACGGCTTTAAAGACGGACAGTGTCTGTGCAGGGAGCGTGGCCTGGTGCCCTGTGGCTAGCAGCAGACTCGGTTTTGCCTGGTGAACTTAGCAAGTAGGAGTTAATCGCTGATTGTGGGGCCTCCACCCAAAGCATGACTGCCTGTCTTTTGTCTGCAGCACCTCATCACCGATTTGGGACTTAGAGACAGCACGGGCCAAGCAGCTGCTTCCCATTACCTGCGTGTCCCATTTAAGCAGCCCGCTGTGACTGCCAAGCATGCCCGCACCACTCCCAAGAGCGAGACAGAGAGCAGAGACACTGTGAGAAAGAGACTCCATTTCCAAATTCTAGGGTCGGTTGGCTTTGCTTTGTTTCTTGAGAAAAACATCAAATAAGTAAAATAGTTGACATTGTGTTAGAAAACTAACCTCAAACATCTGGGTTCTTTGTACCATGGGAGTTTATTTTCATTCCTTTGGTTGTAACTGATAAATATTCACAGAATAATTGAGTTAGTGCATTTCTTTAGAAGGGAAACCATCCGTGTTGTGTAAAGAAATGGTGAAGATGAGGGCAGGGACAAGAAGAAGAGATTCAGGGTGATAGAGCCACTGTCCCCAAGTAGCTCACTGTAGGTGGGAGGCCAGAATATACTTCAAATTTATTTCAACAAGCGTTCATTGAGCACCTACTCTGTGCCAACCACTACTGAGTGCTGGGGAATCTGAGTTGAATAAGACGAGGTCCCTGCTGTCTAGGGACAATCTGGTAACAAGTATAATAGTGATGCTATGACAAGATAACAAAAGCAAAGCACTTGTAATAGCTCTTAATCCTCACGACATCCCTTGAACATAAATATTATCATTCCAATTTTAAATCGAGATTTGAAGAGTAAATGCCAGACCTGAGATTTGAAACCATATTCATTTGCCACTAGAGCCTTTTGCTGCCCCTCAGATTGGTAGAACTGGAGAGTCGGTGTAAGTTGCAGAGAGGCGGGTTTCAGGTCAGGAACAAAAGGGGCTACTTTGCAAGGTGATGAGCTGTCAAGGGTGGTGTGAAAGTAGAAACATATGGAGGCATGGCTGGATGCAGAGCCTCAAAGGGTATTATCAGAAATTAGTCTTTCTCCCTGTCTCGGCTCCACTTCCCCCTAGTTTGGCTTCCATATCAAGTAGATCCTTCCCCATGGAGAGGCCAGGGTGCCCCCAGCGGCTCCAGGCTAGCATTCTATCTGCTCAGTGGCCTCAACAGAAAGAGGGCATCTTTTCCCAATAGTTCCAGCTAAAGCCCCAGGATAACTCTGATTGGCTTGGCTTGAGTCACATACCCATCTCTCAGCCAATCCCTGCAGCCATATGAATGTGGGACTCCCACTGAGTAAGCCTACCCAACCACATGGACTGAGAACGGTCCTTACTCCCCATCCCCTGAGGTACCCCAGTGCCACTCCTCCCAATGATACAGAGGCATCGACTCTTCAGAGTCTTTGGCTGGAAGGTCGTGGTATCCAGCATGATGGAAGGAGGGTGGAGGTAGAGTTCAATGGGTTTCGCTGGTCACTCACTGTGAGAGACCTTGAGTAAATACCCTCCTCTCTCTGAGCCTCATTCGTAAACTGGAAATTCACGGCACTTTCCTTGCTGGCTGCAGGCATGATTAAACTGGTGCTGACCACAGTGCCTGGCCCAGAAAATGATGCCCAACATTCCCAGGGAGGGATTTATGTGAGAGGGGATATGAGAGAGCCAGGGCTAATCTCAGGACCAGGTTGCAGGCGGGGCTAAGGTGTGGGTGAGTCGCCAGTGATTTGGCCAGATTGACAGCCATGAGGCCAGGCCTGACTGCATGACAGATGCTGGGTCTCCATATTGAGCTCCTGGGGTGGAGGCCACTCAGATAAGTACTGTTTGTGAAGGCCCAGCCGAGCCTATTTCCCTCTCCAGCTTCTCAAGCTCTAGCAGATGACCAGAAAGCAACATTCCCAGAATGAATTGGCTCAACTCCTTGCAGAAATGCTGCCAGAAAAGGACAATTAGCTATGGGCCCTTGGCTTTTGTAGGGGTCTGCGTTAGACACAGCTGAGTGGGAGGAAACACACATTCAGGGTCTTCTTTGTGGCCCCGGAAGGGGAAAGGGGGACCGTGTGGTGGCCAGCATGGAACTCTGTAGCCAGGCTGCCTGCATCTGAATCCTGGCTCTGCCCGTCCCCAGCCATGTGCCTTGGGCAGGGTCTCACTTTTCTCATCTGTGGAACAGTGGCAATGATGATAAAAGTTGTATCTGCCTCAAAGTTTTGTTGTAAGGATTAAACAAGTCATATATTAGCTCAAGCTATTTTTACAGGTCAAAAACGGTTGCCAGCAGCAATTTCGTACGGTTCAACCTAAAGTTCTTGACCCAAAGCGTTAACTATGGTCATTTGACATATGCTATCTGTGGCCCTCACCCTAGTCGTACGAGGAGGGTACTGTCATATCTGTGCTCCAGGCAAGGGCGTGGGAGGGCTGTGCAGCCACCACTGTGAAGCGTGTGCTCTGGGCCAGCCCGTAGGAAATCGAATGTCAGAGGGGCTGAGTTCCCTGCCTGGGGTCCCGCAGACACAGAGCTGGCCTGAGACCTGTGTGTGACTATTTTTCTTTGCTGGCTCCTGCAGCAGGATTATTTTTAGAAGACATGACCCTTTGTTCTAATCGGGGTCCCTTATCTGAGGATCCAGGTGATAAATTCCTCATAGAAGTCAGTGCTAGGAAAAAAATCTGTCCTCCCAGTGAACTGGAACATTTCCTTTTATCGGAGGAACCTGTGAGGGCAGGGCAACTATCTGGGTGGTTTCCAGAGACAGGTGAATTTTTATTATTATCTTTATTATACCTACCATCATGGAGCATTTATTACCTACCAAGACAGCACACTAAGTGCATCACATGAACAATCTCCTTGCTACGCAAAGTGTGGTCCGGGGCCCAGCAGCAACAGCATCAGCTGGGAGCTTGTCAGACGTGCAGCATCTCCGGCTCCTCCTGGGACCTGCTGAATTCAAATCTGCATTTTAACAAGATGGCCAGGTGAGTCGTAGACACAGTTAATGATTGCTGCATCCTGCGCGGTGTCGTTTAATCTCCACCACACCCAATGAGGTACAGACTATTATCCCCATTTTACAGATAAGTAGTTGGTTTAGTGAGGTGAAGCCACTAGACTCAGGCCACACAACTGGGTCCCGACTGATTCCAGAGCCTGTGCTCTTATCACTACCCCACCCTTGGAAACTAGGAGGGAACGTCGTGAGTCGAGGCCCAGAGGTGGGCAAGACCAAGAACCTTGGGACAGCCAGGTTATCGACAGTGGTTCTCAGCCAACGTAAAGCTCTGGGCACCTTTCCCAGAGATTCACAGAACTTGTACCTGACAGAACTCCCAGGTGCCCAAGTTCAGGTAACAGTCTGCAGCCCCAGAACCAAGCTCTAGTGTGGACGTGAAAAGGACAGCCTTTGGGGTCAAGTCAAAACCCACCAGCTGAGCGTCCACAGGCCCGTCCGTATAACCTCGCCGAGCCTCAGCTTCATCACTCGTAAATGTCAAATTATTGGGAAGATGAAACAATCTCATGATGTTAAATTCCTTCATCCAGTGCATGATAAGCTTAGCACGATAAATGTAAACCAAGTAAATGGATGAATGAGTGAATAAAGGAATAAACAAACAAATAAACACACACACTCACACACACACACGCAGGGAACCCTTTTATTCACAGCACTGAGTTCCCAAACTAGGCACAAGTAGTCTGAAACTGACGTAATGCGCTGAATTGTCCCCCATGAAATGGAAACTGGGCAGCCACATGTTCCTTGAAAAATGCGACCGTGCTCTCAAGGCTGCTGGGAGGGTGGAGGCCAGCCCCATGGGACTCCCACTCTTCCCAGGACATTTCTCTGATGTCTTTGCCTGTTTGGTATCAAGGTCTTACTAGCTTTAAAAAGTGAACTAGGGAGTGTTTTACGGGTCAACTTGGCCAGGCTGCAGTCCCCAATTATTCAGTCAAACACTAGGTGCTGCCGTGAAGGTATTTTATAGATGTGATTATCATTCATAATCAGGTGGCTTTAAGTAAAGGAGATTATCCTAAATAATCTATGACAGTCTGTTGAAAGGCCTAAAGAGCAGAACTGAGGTTTCCTTGAAGGTGAAGAAACTCTGCACGTGGACTGCAGCTTCAGTTGGTGCCCAAGAGTCCGGACAGCCTGCCCCATGGGTTTCAGACCCGCCGAGACGGCCCCCTCCCCCGCAAATGGGTAAGTCAATTCCTTGCAATAAATCCACATATATATCCCACAGGTTCTGCTTCTCTGGTTGAACCCTGACTGATAGCAGACTTTGACACCAGAAGTGGTCCTGGAGGAGCAGAGCCTTAAGGAAGAGTTTTCTGAATCAGTTCTGGGTTTACTGGAACGGTTCCTCTCATGGATTAGATTTAAAGCCACTGGCGACTCTACTCGCAGTGGTAAAGAGGACGCTGGTAGATCTTGGTATGATGTGGCAATAAAGATATGCAAAGTATGGCTTTTGGATAAGATAAGGAAAAGCATGTCTGGAATATAAGAAATCCATTAGGATGTCTCTTAATGCCACCATGTCCTGTGATTCACATCAACGGAAAACTATGACACCCCAATTCAGGCCAAACTGCTAATGGCCCAGACCCTTCAGCTATGACGGTTTGGATCACCCCACCAGATAAAGAACCATGACCAGCTGAGGCCAAAGGGAATATGGCATGGGTAGTAGAAGTAGGTAGTTATATATATCAGACAACCACATAACCAGTTGCAGAAATGAGGATTGAATAGTTATGAGTATTCGTTCCTTATTTTGTTATGAATATTTGTGTATATCTGTTAGGCAAATATTTTTGTTGTCTTTCCTCCCTTATCCCCCTGTCATCTAACATGAGACGTATTAATAACAGTTAATCTTACATCACAGTGTTTAAGTCTCAGCGTAGCAAGGGGAGTATCATCACCCGAGGCTTTGCATTCTCTCCTGGGGCAAAGGTTAGCGTGTTTTCAGCTGTAGGCAGAATAGTTACATTATATTAGGTGGAAGATCTAGCGATTCCTTTTTCGGAGCTTGTGTATGGTTTCAGGAGGTGTGTATGGGTGCCAAGTTAACAAGGGGTGGACTGTGGGGCTCAGTTTTCTCCCTCCGCTTGGCTGGGCTCTAGTTCCCCGGTTATTCAGCAAATCACTAATCTGGTGCAGCTGTGAAGATGTTTTGTAGGTGGATTCATATTCATAACGAGTTGACTGTAAGTAAAGGGGATTATCCTAGATTGTCTGGCTGGGCCTAATTCAATCAACTGAAAGGTCTTGCAAGCAGAACTGAGGTTTCCCTGAAATTCTCTGTAATTCTGCCTATGGACTGCAGCTTCATGATGTGGCCAACAGTTCTGCCTGCCCTTACTGACTGCCTACTGCGACAGCGCAGGCCAATTCCTTGCAATAAGTCCTTTTATATATAGAATGATATCTACATGATGTTACATATGTATATGGTGTCCCTGATTCTGTTTCACTGATTGAATCTTGACTGATACTTTCCTCTCCTATTTTCTGGAAGAGATTGTATAGAATCGGTGTTGATTCTTCTTTGAATGTTTGGTAGATTCTCCAGTGAAACTGTCTAGCCTGGAGATTTCTTTTTTGAGAGTTTCTTAAATTATAAATTTGATTTCCTTAATAGTTATAGTGTTATTGAAATTATCTGTTTCATATTGAGGGAGTTGTGGTAGTTTGTGTTTTTCAAGAAATTGGTCCGTTGTCTAATTTATGTTTGTACGTTGCTCATACAATTCCAGTATTATTCTTTGGATGTGTGCAGGGTATGGAGGCATATCCTCTGTTTTAGTCCTGATGTTGGCAATTTGTGTCTTTTTTTTTCTCTATCAGTCTTGCTAGAGGTTTAGCAATTTTATTTATCTTGTGTAAAGAACCAGATCTTTGTTCCATTGACTTTTTCTACTTTTTAATACATCCCCCCTAAGCTTTACTGAGATATAATTGACATATAACATTGTATTAGTTTAAAGGTGTACAACATAATGATTTGACATATGGATATATTGTGAAACGATTAACAAAATAAGTTTAGTTAACATCCATAACCTCACATAGTTACAATTTTTTCTTGTGAGGAGAACTTTTAAGATCTACTTTCTTAACAACTTTCAAATATGCAGTACAGTATTATTAACTATAGTCACCACGCTATACATTACATGCCCAGAAATTTTTAACCTTCTAACTGGACGTTTGTACTTTTTTGTGTGTGAGGAAGATTGTCACTGAGCTAACATCTGTGCCAATCTTCCTCTATTTTATGTGGGATGCCGCCACGGCGTGGCTTGACAAGTGGTGCTAGGGCTGAGCCTGGGATCTGAACCTGCGAACTCCGGGCTGCCAAAGCAGAGCGCGTGAACTTAACCACTATGCCACCAAGCTGGCCCCTGGAAGTTTGTACTTTTTGACCCCCTTCACCCATTTCCCCCACCCCCTAACTCTGGCAACCACCAATGGGTTCTCTGATTCTATGAGTTTGGGTCTTTTCAGATTCCATATGTAAGAGAGATCTTATGGTATTTGCCTTTCTCTGTCTGACTTATTTCACTTAGCATACTGCCCTCAAGGTGCATCCATGTTGTTGCAAATGGCAAGATTTCCTACTTTTTTGTGGCTAAACAATATTCCGTTTTCTTTATGCATTCATCCATCAGTGGACACTTAGGTTGTTTCCATATCTTGGCTGCTGTAAACAATGCTGTAATGAACATCAGAGTGCACATATCTCTTTGAGAGTGATTTCATTTCTTTCAGATAAATACCCAGAAGTGGAATTGCTAGATCATATGGTAGTTCTATTTTTAATTTCTTGAGGAATCTCCATACTGTTTTCCATAGTGGCCACACAAGTTTGCATTCCTACCAGCAGTGTGCAAGGATTCCCTTTTCTCCACACCCTCGCCGACACTTGTTATTTCTTGTCATTTTGATAACAGCCATTCTGACAGAGGTGAGGTGATATTTCACTGTGGTTTTGATTTGCATTTCCCTGATGATTAGTGATGTTGAGCATCTTTTCATGTACCTGTTGGCCATCTGTATGTCTTCTTTGGAAAAATGTCTTTTCAGATCCTCTGCCCATTTTTTAATCTGATTGCTGTTTTTTGCTGTTGAGCTGTATGAGTTCTTTATATATCTTGGATATTAACCCCTTATCAGATACATGACTTGCAAATATTTTCTCCCATTCCATAGGTTGCCTTTTCATTTTGTTGACATGAACAATATGGTGAAGTCTTTTGGCCAGAACATTTTACGGAACGTGGGGTGACAGTGTTGTGGAGAATGAGGCTGTGGTGTCCGGCTGTGCACCTAAGTTTGCACCTGGTCCTGTGGGCCACAGGGGAGCAGAGTCTGTGAAAAGAAATGAGCAGAGGAGTGACAGGATTATAGCTACGTGACATAATTGGATTTCTGCACATCACAGAGGATGAATTGCAGGGAGAAGCAGCTCAGAGACTGCCAGAGATTTTTTAAGAAAAGGCAGGAGATGATGAAGGCACAACCTAAGGTGGGAGCTGTGGGCCCGGCGAGCGGGGGTGGATCAGGCAAGGAGAGATGTTCCAAGAGAGGCATGGAGGCGTCAACCACACTGGAGGCCTGAGTTTCCCCTCCTAGCTCTGGATCCCGCCAGTCAGAAGCCCTCCCATCGGCGTCCGTCTTAGAGGTCCCGGTGCCTCCTCCTCCCGTCTTACCTGGTTGCTAATTTCCCCAAACAGGATATTCACACACAAAGACACAGTGTAATTAAACTTCTGCAAACCAAAGACAAAGAAAAATCTTGAAACTAGGTCAGATGCAGTGTAGCTGATTTACAGAGTTAATAATAACTCCACAAGCACACACAGAGCAGCATACGCTTCATTAATGTGCTATTTTTGCCTGGTTTTTGGTATCAAAGTTACGCTGGTTTCATAAAAGGAATTTAGAGGCTTTCCTTTTTTCTCTATGCACGGAAATGCTTTAAATAGCATTGGAGTTATTGTTTCTCTAAGGATTTGGTTGAATTCACTTCGGGCCTGGTGACTTTTTTCTTTATATCTTTTTAAGTATGTTCCCATGAAACTATCAAAATGACAGATATTTCCATCACCCCCAAAAGGTTCCTTGTGCCCTTTTGCAATCCATCCCTCCTCCAGCCCTGTCCCCAGGCAACCCCGACCTGCTTTCTGCTGTTATAGATTTGTTTGCATGTTCTAGAATTCATGTAAATGGAATCAAACAGTATGTGCTCTTTCTTTGTCTGGCTTCATTCACTCAGTATAATTATTTTGAAATTCACGCCTTTTGTGTATACCAATAGTTCTTTCATTTTTATTGCTGAGTAGAACTCCATGACATGAATATACCACCATTTGTCTATACATTCACTAGTTTAGGGACATTTCAGTTGTTTCCAGTTTGGGGCTATCATAAATAAAGCTACTGTAAACATTCATATACAAATCTTTGTGTGGATATATGTATTTTTTCTCTTGGATAAAGACTTAGGAGTGGAAATATTGGGTCACATGGTAGGTGTATATTTAACTTTTTAAGAACCTGTCAAACTGTTTTCCCAAGTGGCTGTCCCATTTTGCATTCCCACCAGGAGTGTACGAGAGTTCCAGTTGCTCCACGTCCTCGCCAACACTAGATACGGGCAGTCCTCCTATGAGTTTCTGAGTTTTGAAAGTTTGCCAACTTTCTCAATTTCTTCTCTTTATCTTAGGCTGGGTTGCCCAGACAATAGAGTTGGAAGGAAAGCTTAGGTACCAATATTTCATTGCAGGGTGGGGGTGAGGTGTACAGATAGAGGGAAAATGGGAGGGGAAGCAGGGAAAGAGAGAAAGCAAACACAAGGTGGTCATTGCTAAGCTGGTCACAGCAGCACCAGAAAGGTCTCTCAGCCACGCCCTGTCTCCAGAGAAGCCATATGGAACTGGGACACCTTGAAGAGTGTCTGGGAGGGGAAGGAGAGGAATTTATCCAATGATGGTTTCCCATCTCCTGTCTTTCATTGGTCCAAATTTACCCCATGGAGCTTTAACTCCCCTGAATGTTTTGTGCGGCCCTTTTGGACAGCTACTGGGGAATCCAGGTTCGACACCCCAGGGCACAGCATGGACACCCCAGGGCACAGCGCTTCCCCTGAATCTAGAAACAAGAGCCTTTGAGTGTCTGGTCTGGTTGGACCAGGGCACTGGGGCGGTGTGGTTCCTGCAGCAGAGGTGAGGGGAAGCCATGCCGACATCCAGACAGGACTCTGGGGGAGGCTGGCCCACAGCAGTTAGGAGATGAGCTTGCGGTGGGGCCAGGGCTCCCCTGAGCAAGCAAATGAGGCCGAGGTTGGGACACGGTTGGTGGAGTTGAGTGACCCGGGGGAGGTCTGTAGGCTGAGTTGGGTGCGATCTCCTGCTGTGTGGTAGTTTGTGTCTGCTAGCTCCCCTGCTCTCCGCTGTGGCCCTGATGTGTAGGCAGGGATTCATAGCCCTGTGTTTCCGACAAAGGAAGTTAAGTCTTACCCTGGTGGCTTGCCCAGGATCATACATCAAGTGGGTGACTCACTTGAGTCTTTGGACTCTGGGCCCAGTGCTGTTTCCACGTGCAATACGGATGCCAAATATTCGCAGATGTACATTTGGGGAGCTATGTGTGGTTTGGGGCACCTTCTGGAAGACAGAAACAGCACATCCCAAATCTTTTGTTTGTTCTTTTTTCAGCCACTTTGGGGAAGTGAAGCAGCAGGAGGTCCTGATGACAAAGTTTCCGTGGGACGGAGGTCAGGGATCCGGGGTCTAGTCCCACTTCGTGTAACATTGGACTAATGATTGTTCCCTTGGGGCTGCTACTCACTCATTGACTCTTGAAGCAAACATCTGGTAAGAGTGTACGCACTGTGTGCCAGGTTCTGTGCTACCTGTGGGGAATGTCAAAATGAGTACAATCTCCCTGCTGTCATGAAATTTCTAATCCTGACCTAGATTACATGGGAGGATTATTAATCTGTATACCCCATAGCGCTGTTGGGAGAATTAAATGAGTTAATATATGTAATCCACTTAGAATAGTGCCTGCATATCACTGACGTTTCATAAAGATGATGATGATGATGACGATGACAACGACAATGACAACTGGCCTAGTGGGAAACATACTTCCTAAGTCTTTCTATACGAGGAGGTGGGGAGTGGGCAGTACATTTTATCAGTTAAGACCACATGTTGATTGTGGCGTCATAAACTCTGGGGTTTGAATCTCAACTCTATTAAATATTAGCTTCTTGAGTAAGATACCTATCTTCTTTGTGCCTTGGCCTCTTTCATCTGTAAAATAGGTCTTCAATTTTGCCTTTTTCAGGATAAAATGAGATAATGCCTGTGAGATGGGTTGTTTGTAAAAATGACCCCAGTTTGTCACCCTCCCTGATATCCATGCCTCCTATCTCATGGTGGAGTCTCTTTCTCCTCTTCCCTGAGTACAGGATGGCCTTGTAACTTGATTTGGCCAACCGAACATACCTTCTCATTTTGAGTGAGTGCACCTTCTCACTTTGGGACCTTGACATCACCATATGAAGAAGCCCAAGCTAACCTGAAGGATGATGGGAGACATAGCACCAGTCGTCCGCATCAATCCAGTGACAGTCAGTCAATCCCCAGAAGCAGAGCTAGCCTCCTGGCCTCCAGTTTACCACAGATGCATTAGAGAGACTGGTCAATACGCGGAGTACTGCTAACTGAGCCCAGCCTGTGTCACCAACCCCCAGAATTGTGAGCTAGCTAAAGGACTCCATCAAAAAACCGTTAGAACTAATAAATGAATTCAGTAAAGTTGTAGGATACAAAATCAATACTCAAAAATGTGTTGCATTTCTATACACTAACAATAAAATATCAGAAAAAGAAATGAAGAAAACAGTCCCATTTACAATTGCATCAAAAAACAATAAAATGCCTAAGAATAAATTTAACCAAGGAAGTGAAAGACCTGCGTAATGAAAACTACGAGACATTAATGAAAGAAATTGGAGAAGAGACGTAAATGGAACGATATTCTGTTCTCATGGATTGGAAGAATTAATATTGTTAAAATGTCCATACTACCCAAAGCAATCTACAGATGCAATGCAATCACTATCACAATTCCAATGGCGTTCTTCACAGAAATAGAAAAAACAATCTTAAAATTTGTATGAAACCACAGAAGACCCTGAAAAGCCAAAGCAATCCTGAGAAAGAAGAACAGAGCTGGAGGCATCACACTCCCTGATTTCAAACTATATTACAAAGCTATAGTAATTAAAAGAATATGGTATTGGCTTAAAAACAGACACATAGATCAGTGGAACAGAACAGAGAGCCCAGAAACAAAGCCCTGCATATATGGTTAATTAATTCACAACAAAGGGGCCAAGGGTACATGATGGGGAAAGGACAGTCTCTTCACTAAATGGTGCTGGGAAGACTGGACAGCCACAGGCAAAAGAATGAAACTGGCCCACTACCTCACACCATAGACTCAAATTAACTCAAAATGGATTAACAACTTGAACGTAAGCCCTGAAACTGTGAAACACCTAGAAGAAAACATAGGCAGTAGGCTCCTTGACGTTGGTCTTGGTGATGATTTTTTGGATCTGACACCAAAAGCAACAAAAAACAAAAATAACAAGTGGGACTACATCAAATTAAAAAACTTCTGCACAGCAAAGGGAACCATCAACAAAATGAAAAGGCAACTGACGGAATGGGAGAAAATAAGGATAAGGAGTTAATAGCTAAAATATACAAAGAACTCATGCAACTCAATAGTAAAAAGACAAACAATCTGATTAAAAAATGGGCAGAAGATCTGAATAGACATTCTTCCAAAGAAGACACACAGATGGCCAACAGGTACATGAAAAGGGGCTCAACATCACTAATCATCAGGGAAATGCAAATCAAAACCACAGTGAAATATCACCTCACACCTGTGAGAATAGCTATTATCAAAAAGACAAGAAATAACAAGTGTTGGCGAGGATGTGGAGATGAGGGAATGTAAATTGGTGCAGATGGAAAACAATATGGAGGTTCCTCAAACAATTAGAAATAGAACTACCACATGACCCAGCAATTCCACTTCTGGGTATTTATCCAAAGAACCCGAAAATACTAACTCGAAAAGATATCTTCACCCACCATGTTCACTGCAACATTATTTACAATAGCCAAGATATGGAAGCAACTGAAGCGTCCATCAATAAATGAATAGATAAGGAAATTGTGATATTTATATTATTCAGCCACAAAAAAGAAGGAAATCTTGCCATTTGTGACATTATGGATGGACCTTGAGGGCAGTGTGCTAAGTGAAATGTCAGACAGAAAAGACAAATCTTATATGTACTCTCTTATATGTGGACTCTAAAAACAAAAAACCAAGCTCATAGATACAGAGAACAGACTGGTGATTGCCAGAGGTGGGGCTGGGGGTGGGAGAAATGGGCAAAGGAGGTAAAAAAGATTTAAAAAAATGATTGTGGTTATAAGTCACTAATTTTAGGCTGTTGTGTTTCACAGCAACAGCTAACCAATACAGCCTGTAAAATGCTTAGCACAGTAATCACAGCTTATCATGGAAGCCATGATGATGATGTTGATGACAGTGTCCGTGCTCAGGCCTCTGCGAGGAATATGAGACAAGGTGGTTTCACGACCTCTGCCCTAAAGCAGCTCATGGCACGACGTTATTCACAGGAAAAGAAAGGCAACAAACTGACTTCCAAGGAACTCACAGTCACTTCTTTGTTCTTAAAAATCCCCACCAATCCTGAAGACCTCAAGGCCCTGCTCAGGAGATTCGATTTCATATCCACCATGAATGGCCACTGACGGGTCCTAAGCTGGAAGCGGTGGGATAAGAGCTAGTTTAGAAAGATCCTCCAGTGCGCAAGAAGAATCAGAGAGAGAGACAGCCTGAAGGAGGGAGGTTGACGATGTCAGCCTCCTCCTTCCACCTTCCATAGCTTCTCATGGCTCTTAGAAGAAAATCCGGACTCCTCAGACCACACACGGGCTGTGAGGTTTGCCCTCCCCCGAGCTGAGTCTCTCTCCCCTGTGCTCACACTGCTCTACCCACGTTGCTTTCTCTTAGCACCTTAGATACGCCCTGGTGTGTCTTCCCTCAGTGCCTTTGCACATGCTGTTCTGTTGCCTTCCCCTCCTTTTTGCATGACTTGTGCTTCAGATCTCTGTAACTCAGATGTCACTGAATCCTTAATCTAAGATCACCCTTATATATCCACCTAAAAACCTTGTGCTTTTTTGTGGCAGTTACCACGGTTTATACCTACATACGGAACATACGGGTAATGGTTTGATGGGTATCTGTCTCCCTGCCTGACTGTGAGCTCTGCTGGGTCTGTCTCGCTTGTTACCATGCCCCGGAGCCTGGCCCAGTGCCTGGTGTGTACCAGGCACGAACAAAATAGTTGTAAAATGAATAGATGCCCTTGAGTGAAACCCCTTTGGGGCAGACTATCCATGCTCATCTGGAATTTCTCCATCCTGAAATGATATGGGAGGGGAGTGAGGCCACAACCCTTAGAGCTCTTCCCTTGGGAGACAAATTGGTCTGTCCCTGGAAGTGTTGCCTGGGACTCTGGCACCAGTTTTATAGCCAGCAGACAGGACACACTTAATCTGGCCAATAAATAACCCATCCCACCAGCCCCGGTGGCTGACCGGAAGGTCCTTAAGGAGAGACTAACACTAATGTGGAACATAGAGTTCTCCAGCCTCAAGGCCACAGCATTCTCCTGCAGGGGGTTAATCATCTATTTGAACAAGGAATGCTTTCCCCAAGGCTTGCCTCATAAACAAGTCTGTGAGAGGCAAACAGGCCCGTGTGGACATCGGACGTCTGGAAGATTCCATCTGGGCAGCAGCAGGGAGACTTCCCAGAGAAACACACAGAGCTGAAAGCAATAAAACTTTTATGGCCTTATCCTATTGTCCCCAAATAGGCCGGTCACTGACATGTCTCCCCGTCCTCTTCCAGAATCCCTCATCTCACTTGGAGCTCCTGGCTTCTATATAGCTATTTGTGGGCTTATGTTTTCATCTTTCTGTCTCTCCCAGGAGATCGTGAATTCCATGAGGGCAAAGACAGATCTTGCTCACTTATTGTTTCCCCACCTATAGCTCAGTGCTTGGCACAGAGCTGGCTACATAAATGTTTGCTAATTGGATAAGCAAAGGACAAAGGTTGAGCTACTAGTGGGGTTGGAGAGGTCAACCAGTCTGAGAATGAGCTCACGCGTACAGGAAAGCAAAGTTAAAATCATAGTAGAGAAATGGAGGGGAGGCTGATGAGATTGGGAGCCTCCAGATCAAGCCACGCCTGAAGCCTTCACCATCACTGGAGTTTTCAGTGATTTGCGCCAGCATATTCACTTTGTTGCTTAACCGAAGTTCTCATAAAGACTTTTATATAAATGTTCATAGCATCTTTATTCATAATAGTCCAAAACAAGAAACAACGTAAATGTCTACCAAGAGGTGAATGAATAAACCTGTTGGGATATATCCATACAACAAACCCATATAACAGAATACTGCTCAGCCGCTGAGCCATAAAAGGAACGAACTCTGATACGCACAACAATACGGATGAATCTCACAGGCATTATGCTGAACGTGATAAACCAGATTCCAAGGACTATAAACTGTGCGATTCCATTTAAAGGAAGTTCTAGGATGGCTTAACAAAACTATGGTGAAAGGTTCAGATTGGGTTTGCCTCTGGGGAGGTAGGAATTGACTGGAAAGGGACATGAAGGAACTTTCTGAGGAGCCGGAAGTGTCTTCTTCTTGATCTGGGTGGTGGTTACGTGTGTGTATACGTGTGTCAAAGCCATCAAGCTGTACCTTTAAGATGTGTGCACTTTACTATATGTAAATTATACCTTAATGGGTTTTTTTAAGTGTTGGATTAGATTCTCTCCTAAGTCTTTCTAATTCTCTTGAGTTTAGGATTCTGGGAGGAGTACCGCTATCGTTCTTTGTTTCTCTGGGTTCCTTTGGGGGTGGTGTCCTGTAGCTGGAAGGGCGCTAGGACAGGAGTCCAGAGACCTGGGCACTGGACGCTGGCCTGCAGAGTTGCAGGGGAGCAGGAAGCAGAGGAGGCGAGCTGGTGGCAAGAAACAGCAGCAGATACCCAAAGAGGAGGGAAGGAGGGAGGAAGAGAGAATGAGACAGAGACAAAGGAAGACAAAGAGAGAGCCTGAGAGAAGGGCAAGGAGACCGAGACCCACAGAGAGACAGACAACTGGATGTGGCCTCCCCCAGGGAAGCCATCTTTCCTCCTGCAGGATTTCCACAACCCTGTAAGGACCGCCCCAACCTTCAGCTGTGCTTGTTTCCAATGAAGGCCTGCTTCCCTTGTGCAGCTCTAAAAATGTCCCCAAAGCTGTGGGGTCACTCCCTCTTTGTGTGTCAGCCTCACTCCAAGGACGGGAGCATCTGGAGGGCAGGAACCTCTTGTCATCAGGCTCGTCCTCCGAGCTTCCACACCTGTCCCCAACAGGCATGGGTCAATCGGGTGACTTGATTTGTTAGTTCGTTTTTCCTACAGGAAGCATTCCAGGGCGTTGCAAGATGCCCTTCACGTCCGCCGTTCCAGACCTCCACCAACTGCAGATGGAAGATCCACAATGGTTGCGTCTGTATGGAACACACACAGACTTTCTTTTTCTTGTCATTGTTCCCTGTATAATACAGTATAACAACTCCATACATAGCACGTACATTGTATAAGTAACCTAAAGATGATTTAAAGTATGTGGGAGGATGGCAAATACTGCACCATTTTAGATAAGGGACTTGAACTTCCACAGATTTGGGGGAGGGGGGCAGAACTAATCCCCCGGCCATGCAGAGGGACTGGTGTACTCATACCCTTTGGTTGTGTTTGAGACAATGGCTTCAGCCCCAGGGCCCCCTATCAGGTCCTATTCGTGGGGCTGGGGAGAAACTGGTGGGGGCGCTACTGTCCGCCCCTGCCTGAGCTGTGCTGTTACACAGGACAGAAGGGGTGCTGAAATCAGGAAACGCAGGTCAGAAAGGATGGAGAGTACCCTGTGTGCTGGCCAAAGCACGTGGGTCGTAACTGGGAAGATCACGACACAGTGGGCCCAGAGGCATTGGCAAGTGGAGCTCGCGTGGGCAAGAGGTACACGGCGAAGACTGGATAAAGCGAAGATGTGGGAGGAGCTCTCGAGGCTGCTTGCTGGAGAGACTTGCGGGCAGGCGTGGGATGTGTCTGTTGCACTGTTTCCCAGCGGTTATTGGACTGGGGCTAAGTAACCAAAACCAAGGTCCTTTCTCTGCCTTCCTTCCAGGCAGCCTGAAGGCCCAAGGTCTCAGCTGAGTGGATTAACCACTAACTCATCACGTAAGAAGCTCAATTTAAGACTTCAGGGATGGCACCAAGTTTGGATTTTGCTAGAAGTTCTCTCATCCACTGCCAAGACAGCTTCCTTTGTGGACTGCCCTACCCACACGTCGGCCAAGCCTCAGTGTTCAGGATGGCTAGGCCACAATCCTTCCTATTGACTGATGCTCGCCTGACAGCTCAGCCCTGAGATCCGGGACTTTTCCATCTTTTTGTTCCCAGACAGCTTCGTCTGAAGCCGTAGACCTTTGGGAATGTGTTTTGCCTGGGTCCCAGGAGCAACACTAATGAGGTCTGAGTTCTCCTCTGTTCCCTCTGGCTGGGATGTGGTTCTGAGTGTGGGTGGGGAAAGTCTTGAGCCTGATTCTTGTTTGCATCTTTGGTGACCCTCCAGCAAGAAAGGAGGTCAGGACTCGGTGTCTGTTCTAACAGGAGCTGTGTGGGGGTTTTAGTCGACAGGGAGGCGGGTCTTTGAAGAACTGGGGAGGAAGCAGAGCTGGGTTTTACTTCTCCTCTCACCCCACCTTCATTTCATGCTGTTGCATTAAAAGCCAGTCTTTAGTGTAGTTAAAATCTTACTTTTGTTTTTTTGAGGAAGACTGGCCCTGAGCTAACATCCGTGCCCATCTTCCCCTGCTTTATATGTGGGACGCCTACCACAGCATGGCTTCACAAGCAGTGTGTAGGTCCGCACCTGGGATCCGAACTGGCAAACCCTGGGCTGCCGAAGCAGAACGTGTGAATGTAGCTGCTGCACCACTGGCCTGACCCCAAAATCTGACTTTTGAACAGGTTCTGGTCCCACCCCTCACTCACTGTGTGACCTGGCAAGTGGCCACTCTCCATCTCTGTGCCTCGGATTCCTCACCTGGCTGTGCCTTAGTGATTCTGTGAGTTCCAAACCTGCCAGTCCTTGAAAAGAAATCACAATTTTCCTTGCTTTTCAAAAATAAAGAACAAGAACTGCTGTGTAGTCGGTTATCCCCTCACAACAAGGGGAGGCGTGACTTCTCTTTAGGTGGAATTAGCATGATGGTCCCTCCCGGCTATTGGGAGGAAGGAATACAGTGACAAGCTTGAAAGGTATTAGAAAACTGACATGGGAGAGAGATGCGAACACTCACACCAACAGGTGCCCCCACCCCGCCCCCTCCCAGGACACGCTGCACCAGGCCATCCACCTGCCCGGCCCCCCACACCACTCTCTCCTGGTGTGTCCTCCCTCAGCAGGGCTGGCTGTGAGCGCTTTGGGTGCACCTGGCCCTGTGCTAACTGGGGCATGTGACCATATGTCTGTGCTCACTCCCACTTCAAAGATGGGAAGACTGAAGCACAGGGAGCTTAGACAGCAGGACTCTGGAGCTCTGCCCGTGTTCTCATCCTCCCGAAGGCTCAGCGCTCAGCTGTACCTTGCAGCTGGTGGGTGTGTGTGCACACGCATGTGGGTGTGTGTGAGTAGGTGTGTATTGTTTGGGGTTTTATGTGTCTGTGTGTGTGTTTGGTATGTGTGTCGCGGTGTGTTGGTGTGTGTGTTTGGCATATGCATTCATTGGTGTGCCCGTGTTGTGTGTGTGTGTGATGTGTGTGGAGTGAATGAGCTACTGCACGTAAAGCCCTGGGTGTGGAACATAGTAAGTTCTTGATAAATGTGGGTCGTTATGAAGGCTTGAGATTTCTTATGTTTTTCACTTTATTTTCTTTATCAAGGTGTAATACTCACTAGGGTGCACAGATCTTAGTTGCAGAGCTTGACCCATTTTTGCGTGTGGACATGCATGTAGCCACCACCCAGATCAAGATATTGGGCTCTTCCAGCTCCCAGCAGTTTCCCTCAGCATCAGTTTCTCTGGCTTCTATCATCAGAGATCGGTTTCGGGCTTCACATAGACGGGACCCTACAAGACACACTCTTGTGTGTCTGGCTTCTTCAGCTCAGCATATTGCCTGTGAGACTAAGCCACGTTGTTGTGTTTAGCAGTAGTTTTTTCTTTTAACGTGTTGTGTGCTATCCCATTGTACGAATTTACCACCATGTGTCCATCTGCTCTCCTGTTGATGGCCATTTGGTGGATCCCCACTTTTGATATCATGAATAAAGCTTCTGTGAGCAAGGCTTTCGTGGACACAAGCCCCGATTTGGGCTGGGTATCTACCCCGAAGAGAAATGGCTGCGTCATAGGTTGTATGCCCCTCCGGCTTCAGTAGATGCTGCAAAGAGTTTTCTGAAGTGGTTTTAAATTATGATGCAAACAGCAATGATTGAGAGTTCCAGGGGCTCCACGTCCACACCCTCGCTGTCACAAGCATTTCTCCAGAAGCAGGTGCTGCCATGGAGTTTGCGTTGCAAGATGTCTGTTAGGGACCAGCGCCTGTGAAGAGAAAGGGGAGGAGATTTTGCCCATTTTTAAAATTGGAATGTTTATCTTTTTCTTATTAATTTATAAAAGGTCTTTATATATTCTGGGTGTGGGTTCTTTTTCATAGATATACTGCAAATATCTTCTTTCAATCTGTTTTGTTTAGGAAAGTTTTGCCTACCCTAGGGTCATGAAGATTTTCTTCCATTTTTTTCTACAATATCTATCATTTTACTTTAGCTCTGTGATCCATCTCAAATTGATATTTGTGTATAGTATGAGGTGGGTTCATCTTCTGCCCATATGGATATCCAGTTGTGTTAATACTATTTGCTAAAAGGCCCATCTTTCCCCCACTGAAGTATAGTGCATCTTTACTGTAAATCAGCTGACTGAATATTTGTTGGTCTCTTCTGGGCTCCCCATTCTGGTCCATTTGACTATGACGAGGCTATACCACATTGTCCTACCTACTGTGGGTTTATAAAGACTCTTTTTTTTTTTTTTTTTAAGGATTGGCACCTGGGCTAACAACTGTTGCCAATCTTTTTTTTTTTTTCCTGCTTTATCTCCCCAACCCCCCCTGTACACAGTTGTATATCTTAGTTGCCGGTCCTTCTAGTTGTGGGATGTGGGATGCTGCCTCAACGTGGCCTGATGAGCGGTGCCATGTCCGCGCCCAGGATCGGAACCCTGGGCCGACGCAGCGGAGCGCGCGAACTTAACCACTGGGCCACGGGGCCGGCCGCTATAAAGACCCTTGACGTCCGGTGGTGTAAGTCCTCCAGCTTTGTTCTTTTTTGACGTTGGCCTTGCCCTATTCTAGGTCCTTTAAATGTCCGTGTAAATTTGAAAACCAGCATGCACTTTCCTCAAAAATACTCGCTGGGCTGTTGATTGGTTCTACAGTGAACACACAAATCTATTTGGAGAGAAGTGACATCTTATAACGTTAAGTTGGCCAATCAGCGAACCTGGTATGGCCCTCAATTTATTTAGGTGTTTTATAGTTTCTCTGCAATGTTGGTCATTTTCAGTGTAGAGGTCTTCTGCCTCTTTCATTAGATTTAGTCATAAGTATTTGATGATTTTTGTGTTATTATAAACGACATTTAAAGTTTTTCATTTTCTAATTGTTGTTAGTATATGGAAGTTCAACTGATTTTTGTGTTTTGATTGTATCCCGCAACCTTGCTAAAATTCCTTATTCACTCTACTAGTTTGTAGGTTATTTTAGATTTTTCTATGTCCAGTATTATCATCCAAAATAACGACAGTCTGTATATTTCCTTTCCTATCCTTCTTCATTTTATTTTCATTTCTGGCCTTATTGAAATGACTGCGTCCTACCGCACAATGTTGAATAGAAGTGTTAGTGGTGGACACCTTTTTCTTGTTATCCTTAGGAGAAAGCATTCAGTATTTCACCATTGGTGATGCTGTTAGCTCTGTGTGTGTGTCTGAGTGTCTGTGTGTTTGGCAAATACCCTTTATCAGACTAAGGAAGTTCTCTTTGACACTCTTTTTCTGAGTCTTTATCATGAATGGGCATTGAATTTCAACAAATATTTTTCTGTATCTCTTGATTTTAACGCACAGCTACAGCTGCAGCTCTCAAAATCTAGGAAGTGTTTTGCGGCTGCCCTCAGGCCAGAGGTTCAGAGGAAGCTGTACCCGAGCGAGCGAGAGCCCGATGAGATGGCTGCGGGAGGGAAGGAGCGCGAGGCACCCCGAGGAGACCGCTCAGGGACGCATGTGAGCCCCCATCTCAGTTCTTGTGAGCTGCTGCTCGCTCTCTCCCAGCCAGGACTTGGGATCTGTTTTCCAAAAGGAAGCAAGTTCCTTTTATATAACCCTGTGCCGGGCATCAGGGAGGCACTCACGACACAGGTACTGACCCTCTAGGGCCCTCAAGGAACCCCACATGTCATGCCTTCATGCAGCTCTTAGAAGGAACCAGATCTGGGCTAGAACCAGAGGGCCTGTCCCTCCCTCCTCCAGTCCCACAGCATCCCCCTGCTAGGGATCAAAGGCCTTCGGGAGCGGTGGGACCACATATAAACAGGGAAAGAGCAGTGGAAAATGCATCAGATGATCCCCACCCTCGCCCATTTCATCCCCTGCCCAGTTGTCTTGTGGATTCTTGGCCTTCCCAATGTGGTCTGGGAAGACTTAGAAAGTTTCCTTCCAGAGCCCCAGGAAGCCAAGAAGGAGAGCTGCCCCAGGCCATTTCTGTCCCTGGGTCTCCTTTCAAAGGATTTCTAGAGAGATGAGAGAGATTGTGGCTTGTGGGCAGTCACGGGAGAGGGCCCATCGTTGTTTCAGATTTCTGCCTTGGCCCAAAGATCCAAACTCTCCAATTCCCACACTAGATGCCTCAGTCCACTGGGAATAAAGGCTCTCCATCAAAGAACGGCCACAATATTTATTGTTTGTGCTGCCTCTGCTTGGGCACCCTCACTGCTTTCCATAGCAAGTCTCTGTCCCAGCCAGACTAGTTTAAAAAGTTAGGAATCTTTGGGTAACAAGTGACAGAAATAGAGGGAAAACTACCCCAACTCTCAAAAGAAGGGGGAGTTATTGGTTCACAGATCTAAAAAGTCTATATGGAAATGGCTTCAGGTGTGGCTGGATCCAGGTGTTCAAACATTGTCATCCGGAAGGTGACTCTCTCTGTCTTTGATGCTGGTTTCTCCTGTATGAGCTTTATTCTCCTTTTGCAATGGCAATGAAGATTCGGCATACATCCTCCCAGCTTGGTAACTCCAGTGGAAAGATAACATCCCTTTTCAATAGATGAGGCAAAAGTCCCAGGAAAGGCTCTCATTGGCCCAGATCAATTCACACACCTATATTGAGAATCAGCCCCACTGGAAATACATGGTCTGAGAATGTGGGAAGCGTGGATCCTGAGAGGGAATTCTGCAATCAGAATTAAATGTGCCAGGCAGGCAAAAGCACCAGACGTCACCTCCTCCAGCTGCCCCTGCCCACCTCCATGCCTTTGTGCTGGTTCCCTTCCTGGAATGTCATTCTTTTTCCCAGGTTTAATGTCTCTCTTCCTCCAATCCCCCCTCCCTGGAAACTTCCCAGCCTTCCAGCCTACACAGACCGCCCCATCTTAGAACTCTCCATGCACCAGGGGTCTATACATCTGATTTTACTTTGAAATGAATATAATTTTATTGCTTTCTTCTGATTATATCAGAATAATACTTGTTCCCTTGACAAATCAGAAAACACAAGGATGAAATCCCCTTACCCACAGAGGAGTCTCTGGGGAGGTGTGTGCCCAGGCCTGCAGTTCAAGCAGAAATTCGACAGGAGCAAGCAGAGCCAGGCGCGTCTCCCGGGACTGAGGCAGTGACAGCAGCTCAGCGAGCAGGGACGGGGTCAGAGAGGGTCATGGGTATGAGAGGAGGCTGGCAGAGGGCTGAGGGCCACAGCAAGGAGGTTGGCTTTTGTCCCACATGAAACAGGAAGCCGTTGAAGGATGCTAATCAGGGGGCAGCGTGATCTGGCTGGCATTGGGACAGCTCTCTTGGCTGTGGAGCAGAAAAGGCAGAGGGACAAGGTTGGAACTTGGGAGGTCACTACGGTCATCCAGGCTAGAGACAATGCTGTTGTGCCCAAGGTGGTGGCTGCGGAGAGGCAAAGAAGTGGGTGGGCTGGAGCAGGGGTTAGTAGGAGAGAGAGGGTGAGTGATATCCAGGTTTCTGTCTTAAGCAGCTGTGAGGATGGGGTGCAGTTACCGCCGTAGAGAAGACAGGGGGTAGCAGACATTTTCTCTAGATGGCACCCAAAGTGGACGTAGACTTCCATTTTACGTAACCTGCATGGAATTGCTTTGATCGGTGCTCTTTTCCCCCCTCGGCTGGGCATCATTCCTCAGCAATAACATCTTAATAGCATCCTTGGCAATGCCTGCAGATGATTCGTAAGGTGTACTATAATTTGTCTAACCAGTCCCCCACGGGTGGACACTCACGTTGTTTCTGTGCTGCCCATTTAGTACTTGATGAGCTCCAGATTGCCTTGTTTCTCAGTCACTTGTCCCTTTGTCTCCTCTTTGACTTTCCCGTGTGCAGGACCTGCACCCTCTCTGCTCCTTCCCTCCGTGTCTTGCATTTTGGCCACTAGATGGTGGTGTCGCATAGTATCCCCCTGTGGTTCCGGCCCAGTCCAGTCTCAGGGCTGGGAGCTCAGGAGAAGGGCACTGACCTCCACCCAAACAGGACTGGACAGCGAGCCTCGGAGACCCATGGGTGGGCCACCTCACATCAGCGCCCAGAGATCTCCTGCCCTAAGGGTGACCTGCTGCCCCCTTGCAAATGGATGCCTTCGCACTTCTTTCTTTGCAGGAATGAGAGGCTGGAACTTTGGACAAGGGCTTCTGAAATGTGGTATCCAAATTGTTGATGGAGCCTGCAGGGGCTCGAGGGGGCACCAGGACCCCCATGACCAAAGCTTATTTGGTGTGTTTTTAGAAAAATGGTAATTTGTCCTTCAAGTCCATGATTTCGCAGATACTATTATTATTTAGAATAAGGTTAAGTTAAAAGAAAAAATTTTAAATTTTAATTTAATTTTTGTTTTTAGAGTACAGGCTAGGTTCTTTTGTTTTGTTTTTTTTCGCAGGGGAAAATTTGCCCTAAGCTAACATCTGTTGCCAATCTTCCTCCTCTTTTTTTCCTTCCTCCCCCTCAACCCCCCACCAGAGCCCCAGTGCATAGTTGTGTATAGTTGTAAGTCCTTCTAGCTCTTCTGTATGACGTGCCGCCACGGCATGGCTACCAGCAGACGGGTGGTGTGGTTCCCCACCTGAGAACTGAACCTGGGCTGCTGAAGTGGAGTTTGCCAAACTCTAACAGCTAAGCCATCAGGACTGGCTCTTAATTTAAAACTTAAACCTAAAGAAAAATTGTAGTACAAGGAACACACAAATAAATCATTGGCTTCATTGCAAATCATGGGGTTCCAGCTATGGGTCTAGATGAGAAAGTAGGATGGAGTCACAAAATCTTAGAATGACTGAATTTTAAAACGTAGACCCTGGAGAACATCAAAACATAAACTCTTGGAGCCCTAAAAGTAGAGTGTTCGAACCACAGAATCTTTGACAGCATTTTCAAAAATACCACAAAAGACAATATTTAAGAAAAGAATCTTACAATTCTCAGAGTCCTTGAGAGCACGGAGTCACGGCATCTTGGAAGGTCAGGCTCAGGGGAGCCGAGCCTCCCGGAGCCCTGTGTCGAGAGGTCTGCTTCCATCTCCTCTTGGGCAGAGGAGGAAATTGCTGTCCAAAGAGAGACGGAAGGAAGCCTCCCCAACGGTGGCTCTGGAGGCTCTTTCCTTCTCACCCCCCGCCTCTGCCTCGCCTTCCCTGGTGGCCTGAGATCTCCTGCTTCCCCAGGATGCTCAGGGCTGCCAGCTGTGAGCCCCACCCAGGCATCCTCACCCAGCTCTTTCTTTCCTCTTTATCAATACTTACTCTTTCTGTGTCCTTCCTGGGAGCTCCTTCTCTATGCCGCCTACTCTGAAGGGTTGATTAATCCATACCGCCTAGTATCAATGGGCAGATGGGTGACTTTTATAGACACATGTCCTCTCTTGCAAGTAGCGTGTGCTCCCCACAGAATGTTGCAGTCTCCGGGGCGGTGCTGACAGCGGAGGTTGAGGCCGGGTGGCCAGCCAAAGAGGACAGTGTCTGGAGGTCTGGCGTCTTTGCTTGTCCTTCAAATCACCACCGACTTAGAGCCTCAATTCTTGCTCTTCTCCCCCTCGGGGGAGAGGAGATGGGATTTGGGGTGCAGACCTCGCCTGCTCAGGGAGAACCACTTGCTGTCACATCCTTCCTGATCTCCACGTGCAGACGTCCGACTGGAGATGGCAGTCCCCAGCTTCTAGAGTCCAGGACATTCACAAATCCTTCCCACCTTGCAAGACTCAGCTCAGGTGTCACCTCCTCTGAGAAGTGATTGCTCCCCACAACGCTGAACGTCTTCCAAGGGCTTCATATCAGTGCCCTCACTGGTCTCCCAGCTGTGCTTTCCAGACTGTGCTCGCTGCTAATCTCTGGGGAGCAGTCACTCCCCTGTGCCCTTCTGACATCTTAGAAGTAGTGACACAGATGCTGCCAACTCAAGGGCCCACTCGGGCCAGTTCAAAAGGTTGGGGACTGCAGAAAACAAGATTTACCAGAATGGTCACTCCTCACCCCAGCTACTGAGGCCACCTGGGAATGAGGGCCCAATGTTAGCAAATCTTATGGTTTTTCTGGAAATCTGGATTTTTAAAGTAAAATCCGGTAATTAAAAAATGTTAATAATTATTTTTATATAAAACCTTTCCTTTCAGGCCAAATAGAGCGCATCAACAGATTTCTCCCTTGAACCAATACTTTGTGGCCTTTGCTCCAGGCTCTTGCTCCTGTGAGTGTGTTTGGGTGGCACGGTCACAGATGACAAGGTAGATTTTAGCAGCCACCATGGCTGCTTCTGCCGCTCATTTTTCCACCACCTCTTAGAGCATCTGGAACCTCAGATTACTGAAGGCTTGTTGCAGAAGTCAAGGGGACAGCAGCTCGTGGAACCAGCCGCTCTGCCCTGAGGAAGCCCAAGCAGCCTGTGAAGAGGCCCGGGGAGAACAAGACCCCACCCTCATCCCCGGCTGGGTGCCCCATAGCCGTTGGTACCTCATCTTGGAAATGGACCTTCCAGGCCCCCAGTCAAGCGGCCCCAGCTGACAGCACGTGGCGCAGAGACCAGCTCTTCCCTCAAGCTCTGCCCGAATTGCAGATTCATGAGCCAAATAAATAACTGACTTTCTAAACCGCTAAGTGTTGGGCTGTTCGTTACACAGCGATAGGAAAGTGGAGGGAAGTGGAGTTGAGTCCGGCTCCAGTGGTCACTGACTCTGAGATCTGAGATCCTTTTCCTCCCTGGACGTCAGTTTCCTCCTTTAAGAACTGAGGCTTTGGCTTGTCCCCAGGCATTAGTGAGAGCGTGAGCGATGCAAAGTCTGACAGGCAGCTTGGGACTGCAAAGGGACCCCACTGCCTTGGAAAGCAGCATGCCTCGTCTGGGGAAGCCAAGATGCTCGGAGCCTGTCCCAGCCATCGCCCCCCCCGGATCAGCGTTTGCACCCGGGACAGCTGATTTGTGAGGGCAAGCAACTGGAAACAGCCTGACTGTCCATCAGCGGGAGAAGGGCTTAATGAGCCTTGGTTTATTTATAGACTGCCAATGAATGGATTAGAGCTCTGGGGCGCAATGTGGAACAACCTCGCCAGCTCGATGTGGAACGAGGTGCAGAGCGTATACTCATGCAGGATAGTCCCGTTTATATAAGATAGAGAACGAGGGAAAACCAGTAATGTTTATAGACACAGATGTACGGGCTAAAAAAATGTGAGGCGGATTTGCTCCAGATTCACGCAATGATTTCCCTTGGGAAGGAGGGAGGGAGAGAAATGCAATCGGTGTGGGGTACCTGGGGCTCCTGCTGTATCTCTACTATGATCCTTGAAGAAGGAGGAGGAGCAGGAGGAAGACGAGGAAGGGGAGGAAAAGGAGGAGGAGGAGCAGCAGCAACCTGCTGGAATTCAACGGAGCTGAGCGAGGAATCCCTGGCATTTGTTATATTATTTTCTGTACTTTTATATATGTTTGAAATATTCCATAATTTAAAGGCGCAAAATTCACAAACGAAGGATTGAAGTTGATGACTGAAGGCTCTTTCATTTCTCTGAGTCACCCAGAAGCTTCTGGCAGTCACAGATGGTGCATCTGTGTCCCTCGTTCCGTCCGGCACACGTTGGCTCTGCTTTATGTCTCTCAGTCCTAGAACTGAAGAACTAATACTAATACAGGATTCCCACCATGGCTACTTCTAGTGTGCATGTGTGTGTGTGCGTGTGTGTGTGCATGTGTGCACACGCCCCAGGGAGTCTCCCGTCCTTCCCCCACATCCCAGTCACAAGGCCGCTCATCCCTCTGCACACCCCTCCTGGGGCCATGCAAGAAGCTGCCCACGTGACCATGCTGGTTCAGTGGATTCAGAGCCTGGATCCCTGTGTGGGCCCCCTGGCTCCCTTGCCCAATTGCTGTGGTACCTTGGGTTTTGATTCCTCATTTGCAAAGTGTATGTGGGGATATGTCCACAGTTCTCAAGTTTTCTTCTGGGCTCTATCATCCTATTAATCTCTGAGCCCTAGACAGCCACCCCTACCAACGAGATAATAATAACAACAACAATTGCAGCCCTGCTACGTGGTTATCTCATTGACTCCCTACAGCAGGCCTCTGACAGAGGAGGGACCTGAAGGTCGGAGAGGCCCTGTGGCTTGCCCCGGGAGACTGGAGCTGGGGCCCTCGGGAGTGGAGAGAAGGGGGCGGCCTTTGCGTTAGCCTCTGCCCACCCAGCGTTCCAGGCAGCCCTGATCACAGTCCCCCGACCGGGCCCTCCTGATCCTTCCCCAGGAGGACTTGGCCGGGCGAGGCTTGGGCCACATGGACTTTGGCTGCCAGGAGCTCTGGAGCCAGGACTGGGAAAGCTGGAGGCAGCCAGCAGAGGCCCTGAGGGTCCGCGGGGGCCAGACCCCTTGGCTCCAGGTGCCCGCAGTCCCCAGCCGCAGAGGTGGGGCAGTGAGTGGGAGGCGCGCACACTGGGTCAGGACGCTGCCGACATCTGAGCACAAGCTCTGGCCGGGGCAGGGAGCCTTGCACAACTCCTCACCCGATTCCTGCTCTGTAACGTGACAACAGCAGCTCACATCTGCCAAGGACTCACTGTAGCCTGCACCCCTGGGAGAATCTTATGCATATTAATGAACTTCACCCTCTCAACAATCTTAGCAGACCTGTTCTAGTTACCCTCATTTTACAGATGAGCAAGCTGAGACGCAGAGAGGTTAGGTAACTTCCGCAGGCCACACAGCCAGGGAACTGCTGAGCCAGAATTCAATCCCAGGAATTCAGGCCCCCGGAGTCCACACCCTAAACCCAAGACACAGCCCTGTGCCTGCAGCAGCCTGAGCGGCTGGCCTCTGACCGTCCTCCCTGTGCAGAGGCAGAGGCCGAGGCAGAGGGCTCCTGCACGCCAGGCTCACTGCTGGGCACGGGCGGTGTCCGGCCATGTGAAGGAGCCGGCTGCCCCGAGAATGCAGCGGAGGATCAGGAGGAGCTGGAGGGGCGGAGCACTTGAGTCAAGGAGCATCCCCCCTCCTGGGGAGCCCTCCTTCCCTTCAGTGCTTCCCACCCACTCCGACCTGCCGTAAAGCCCCCAGAGTGGAGGGAGCCTGGAGGTGACAGTGAACCTGGGACTCCGTTGAGGAGTTTATAAAACCACTGCTCCCAGTAGGGTCCTGCGACGACCTCCCAGCTCCTGCCTTGTCAACGGCTTCTGGGCAGACTAGCCCAGAGGAGAGAGAACTCAAATCCTGACCGGAACACTTCCTGGCTGTGTGACCTTGGGCAAGTCACTTTGCCTCTCTGAGTCCCAGTTTTCCCCTTCATGAACTATAACAGACCTCTCAGGGTCATTGGGCCCTGCAGGTGGCCTTCTGAGACTGTCAGGTAAATGGCTGGTTAGATGGGGCTTTGCCTCATCTGCCCTAAAGCTGCAAAGTCAAGAATAATGGGGACAAGCACCACTTCATTCTAAGGAGAGGTGTAAGAGCACGTTCTACAAAGTGGTCCATCCTCCAGCTGCAGGCGCAGCTCAAGGACGGAGCTTGGAGGAGCAAGGTAGGAGGCTGCAGGTTGGAGGGGACGTGACCCCACCTCACGCTAGGCCAACATCCTGACTCCAGGATCTCCAGGGAACCAGGGAGTGCATGGTGGAGACCCCGAGAGCAGATGCCCATTTCCCCCTGGAGTGGGAGGGGCATGGGGCAGGGGCCCAGACTGCCTTGGACCAGTCTAGAAGGGTCCAGAGGCTATCAGACAGGCAGATCAGAGAGAGGCAGTCTGCAGGCAGATGGGCTGAGGGGGCTGGGAACGTGGCCAGGCTGGGCTGTCCTCGGGGACTTGTCCACAGAGAGTGGCATGTGGGGTGAGGCGACTCTGGCAGGAGCAGACTGTGTGGGTGTCCTCTAAGGGCAGGTATCAAGAGGCCTCAGGAGCGCCCATGCCATGGTGGAGGGGGCACATGAAGCTCCCTTGAGAGTGAGCCCCCAGGTGGAGGCAGCTGCCACAGAAAGTGTCGGATGCCAGCTGACAGTGGCTCTGCCCAGGGGCCTCCTCCTGCCCCTCCGTGCATCTCCCCAGGAGGAGCCAGGTCTGGCCTGTGGGACTCACCAGCGGGCTCCAGCTGGTGGTGGCGCAGGTCTCAGTTTGGATACAAAATCCAAATGTTGATTTAATTGAGCACAGGCTGGACTTCCTAAGACCTAAACAAGACCTCTCATGACCCCCGGAAGTGACCAGAAAGACTACAAGGGTGTTGAGGGGCGGGGGCACCTCCAACAGACCTCACCTGAAAGCCCGGAGGACAGAGTGGAATCGTTTCAGCTCGCTGCCCGCCCCGAGCCCCTCCAGCTCCTGGCCCGGCATCAGTGGGGGCCACCGGTAGGGGCAGTGGCCCCTGACCTGGGGTTCGTCGGGCTGGGCTCCTCCTCTGGACCTGCTCCTTCTGCAGCATCCCAGGTAGCCTCTCGCGGAATCACGAGAACACTGACGCCTTCGTACCCGCAGGACGGCCTGCCTGTCCTCTGACCCTCACCACGCCCTCAGCAGACGTGGCCGCTGGGTGCGTCCACTTGCCCGGTGAGGAGACCCAGGCTCGGTGAGGTCCAGGCTCAGGTCCCCACTTCCCATCCAGTTAGAGACCAGCCTGCGTTCCTTTCACCTGTTTGTTCGTATGATTGTTTTTAACTGTAGGAAAATATATACAATATAAAATTTACCATTTTAACCATTTTTAAGTGTCCAGTTCAGTGGCATTAAGCACATTCACATTGTTGTGCAACCATCACCACCACCCACTCCAGAACTCTTTCATCTTCCCAAATTGAAACTCTGTCCCCATGAAACACCAGCTCCCCATTGCCCTCCCCAGCCCCTGACAGCCCTCATTCTACTTTCTGTCTCTGTGAATTTGACAGCTCTAGACATCTCATATAAGTGAGATCGTACGCTGTTTGTCCTTTAATGACTGCCTTATTTCTCTTGGCATAATGTCCTCAGGCTCATCCACGTTGTGGCACACGTCAGAACGTCCTTCTTTTTTTAGGGTGAGTAGTACTCCACTGCATATATAGACTACATTTTGTTTATCCATTCATTACTAGGGAAAAAATATTGGTGGACACTTGGGTTGCTTCCCCCTCTTGGCTCTTGTGACTAATGCTGCTGTGAGCACAAGTGTACAAATACCTCTTTGAGATCCTGCTTTCAATTTTTTTGAATATATTCTCAGAAGTAGAATTGCTGAATCACATGGTAATTCTATTTTTAATTTTCTGAGGAAACTCCACACTGTTTCCACAGCAGCTGCACCATTTTACTTTCCCACCGACAGTGCACAAGGGTTCCAATTTCTCCACATCCTCCCCGACACTTGTCGTTTCTGTTTTTTTAATAGTAACCATCCTAATGAGTACAAAGTGGTATCTCCTTGTGGTTTCCATATGCATTTCCCTCACGTTAGCGATGGGCACAGCCCTAATGATTAGACAGTGATTAGCATCTTTTCATATACTTCTTGGCCATTTGCATATCTTCTTTAGAGAATCGTCTATTCAAGTCCTTTGCCTACTTTTTAATCCAGCTGTTTAGTTTTTTGTTGTTGTTGAGTTGTAGGAGTTCTTTATGTATTCTGGATATTAACCCCTTTTCATGTACGTGATTTCCAAATGATTTCTCCCATTCTATAGGTTGCCTTACTTTAGTTTTTTTAAATAAACTTTTTTATGAAAGTGTAACATACATACAGAAAAATGCACAAAACGCAAGTATACAGCTTGATGATTGTCACAAAATGAGCACGGCTGTGTGACTGGAAGTCCCTCTCCTTCGTTTGCACTCCCAGTCCCTTCCCCTTCTCTCTCCTGACTTCTAACGCCATAGATAGTTTTGCCTATTTTTAAACTCTATATAAATGGAATATCACAGTATGTACTCTTTTTTTCCCCTGGCTTCTTTCGCTCTTCACTCTTGGAGATTCATCATTGCACATAACTGTAATCTGGTCTCGTTCATTGCTGTATAATATTCCACAGATGAATCTGACACAAATTCCCCTTTCGCCTGTCAGTGATGGACGTCTGGGTTGTCCTCAGGTTTGGAAACTGCCAACCTTCTGGAGCTGCTGTTAACGCGGCGTCCCCCGCTCGTGCCCTCTGGAGCCTGGACGTGGGCTCTGGGAGCAGGGCTGTGAGAGAAGGAAAGGGAGGATGTGAAGAGAGGCCAGAACCACCTGCCAAGCCGAGAGCTGGGTTCTGCCTGGGACTAGCTGCGCAGGCCGCCCCAGCTCAGGCCTGCTCACACCCTCTTCCGCAGTCTTCTTTCCCTCGCACGCTCTGTCGTCTGCCTGCCCTTCCCCAGCAAGCTCAGGGAGTGAGTCTGGCGCCTGTGTGCTGCCTGCCTGCCTCCACCCCACCTCCCTCTCTCCCAGGCTGGGGGCCTTCCTCCTCCTGGCCCAGCCCCCAGCACGAGGCCCGGCCCGGTGTCTGCTGCGTGGAATTCTGGCCAGGAGATGCTAGGTGGAAATCACTCTAGTTTGGGCAGGAGGTGCCAGGTGCTACAGTGCTGCGACTCTGTGCAAGGCCTCAGGCAAGTCACTTCCCCTCCGAGCTGAGCCTCGGTTTCCTCCTTGGAATGCCATTGTTGTGAGATTAATGAGTTAGTCCCTGAGAAGGGCTCAGCTGAGTGGTGGGTGAGCGTCCATGGTCGTGGGGGCTGTGTTTCTTGCGACGGTTCGCAGTTGTCATGGAGATGAAGGAGGCGTGGGTTCTGGGCCCTGCCGCCTGGAGCTGGCACCCGCCCTGCCCCGCCAATTAGTCTTGCATGTTTCTAGCCTCCCTCGAGCTTAGTAAAATGCTTCCCCCCCCCCCCCCCCGATAAAACCTTCGTCCCCAGGACACTGCCCTTCTCCCTTCTGGACTAGCCCTTCGAGGATCTCTGAGCTAAACAGATGGCTCCTGTTTCCCCAACGGCCTCGGGTCCCACTCTTAGCTTTTCAAAATATTAAATAGAAAGTTTTGAAAGTAATAGGTGTCCATTATAAAATTCAAAAGTCTCAAGAGGAAAACTAAAAAATCAGGCTTCGTCTCTCTCCCTCTCCCGTGTGCTCTGCTGTCCAGTCCCCTCCCACGTGGCCCCAGTATTCCCAGCCCCTTGTGCACGTTTCCAGAAACATTCCGTCATAGGCGGGAATCATTGCCTCATTTAAGTTTCGCACAAATGCGACTCTCTCCACACACGTTCTTCACCTTGCTATAAGTTTTTTTTATAGCAAATACATTGAATTGAGCAAAGCAGCCCCAAACCACTGCTACTTTAAAGACTTTTTATTTTGAAATAGTTTAAGACTCACGAGAAGTTGCAGAAATAGTACAGAGAGTTCCCGTGGCCCTTTCACCCGGCCTCCCCCAGCTGCCCCCAGTGATAACATCTTACATAATCGTAGCGCATTGTCAAAACCAGGAAATGAACGCTGGCACAATATTATTAACTCAAAATCAGGCCTTATTTGGATTCCGCCAGTTTTTACATGCAGCAATTGTTTTGTTTTCTTTTCCGGTGCATAGTTCTCTGCAATTTTCTCACATGGGCAGATTTTGTAACCACCAGGATATAAGACTGTTCCAATCACCGCAAAGAAACTCCCTTACGCTGACACTTGCTGATCTCGCCCTTCCCCAACCCCATGCCCCAGCAAGCAGCACTCTGTTCCCCGTCGCTGTAATTGTCACTGTGACAGAGTTACATAAATGGGATCACGCAGTGTGTAAGATTTTGAGATTTGCACTTTTTGTTCAGCATAATGCCTTGAGATCAACTCAATTTGTTGTATTTATCGATGATTCACTCCTTTTTATTGCTCTGTAGTATTCCGTCTAATGGATGCCCACAGTTTGTTTACTCATTCACCTGGTGAAGGACATTTGGGTTGTCTCCAGTTTTGGGCAATTACAAATCAAGCTACTATGAATGTTCATACGCAAGTTTTTGCTTGGGCCTAAGTCCTCATTCTTCTAGGATAAATACCCAGAAGTCCAATTACTAAGTAGTATGGCAAGCACATGTTTGGCTGGAAAAGAAACCGCCAAGCCATTTTCCAGCATGGCTGTGCCATTTTGCATTCCCCCAGCAGTGTGGGAGCTCCAGCTGCTCTGTGTCCTTGTCAGCCCTTGACAATCTTAGCATTTTTTATTTTAGCCATTTTAATGTTTGCAGTGCTCTCATTAGACCTTTATTTTGCATTTCCTCCACGGCTAATGACGTTGAGCATCTTTTCTTGCGCTTATCTGTCATCTATATATCCTCTTAGGTGAATTGTCTGTTCACATTTTTTGCCCGTTTTTTAATTGAACTCTTTCTTTTCTTTCTATCGAGTTTAGAGTGTTCTTTATATCGTCTAGATACGAGTCCTTCTTGGGATGTGGGGTTTGCCAATACTTTTTCCCAGTCAGTGGCTTGTCTTTTCATCCTCTTAACAGAGTCTTTTGCAGAGCAAACAGTTTTAATTTTGATGAGGTCCAATTTATCCATTTTTTTCTCTCTCTGGATGGTGCCTCTGGTGACCTGTCCAGGCATCTCGCCTTTTACTTTAATATATCTCATAGATCGTTCCGTATCAGCGTGGAAAGAGCTTCCTCATTGTGTTTTTGTGGCTGCAAGTATGCCAACATAGAAATAAAGCGCAGTTTATCTAACCAGTTCCCTGTCGGGGGACCTGAGTGTCCAGACCTGTGCTACCGTGAGCAGCACTGCCACAGCGACCCTGAGCACACGCTCTCGCGCTGTGGCTTCACCGTGCCTGCGGGCTGAGCGCCCAGACGCGGGCTGCTGGCTGAAGGCGTGAGCATTTGTAGCGTGGAGAGGGCCTTCCCTGGCCCTCGTGCCACAGTGCCTGAGTGATGCTGTCCCCCGCCTCTTACCAACCCCGGATGCCATCAGACACTTAGTCTGTGCCAAGTGGAGAAGAGGAGAATCGTTTCTCGGTGCGGTTTTATTTCAGCTCTCTCTTCAAGAGCTGCCTGTGTTTTCTTTCCTGTGAACGTTCAGTTCTCTCCCGTGCGTTCCTACTCCTAGGCTCCTGGCCTGGTTGATCAGAAGGAGCCCACCCTTCACTTTGTGAACGGGAAAGGCCATGGGTCGCGGGGACACCCTCCCAGGCCAGTCCGCACTCGTCCGTGGGGCTGAGGCCTGGGTTCACGCCTTCCTCCTGACCTGCTGCCGAGTCTCTTCCCCTGTGTGGGCTCAGTGTACTCATGTAGGAAATGGGGACAAGAGTAGCACCTAGCCCCTGTTGAGAAGATTTCTTGAGTAAATATGCATGAAAGCACCTACAACAGTGCCTGGCACACGGTGAGTGCCCTGAGGTGTTAGCTCTGTAGGTAACCATGGTTCCTAACACTGGACGGTATATTTGAAAGCCGTTAAGAGAGTAGATCTTAAAACGTCACAGCACAAGAAAAAAAATGGTAACGACATGTGGTGGTGGATGTTAACCAGGCCTATCATGGAGATCGCTTCCCAGTATAAGACATACATGAATCACCATGTTGTACACCTGAAACTAACATAATGTTACATGTCAATTATATCTAATTTAAACAAAGAAGTGCTAGCTCTTTTATTATTACCGTCGGTAAGGACCGTGACTGCAGACAGGCGTCCTCCTGCAGCACCCTGGCAGCCATCCGCTCCTGTGGGACTCGCCCCGTGGCGGGGGGCTCCTGCCTCCACAGCAGGTTTGTGCCCACTCAGAGGGCTGCAGATGGCCACCAGACGACTCCACATCGCCATAGGAGCCCCGTGGAGGCTGCTTCCTAATGCTGGCTGCATCCGTTGCCACTGGCCACCTCCCTCGTGCATGCCCAGTTCTGTGTCAGGGACAAGCCTGTCTGAAGCTTGAACAAGGACAGGGTGGGGACAGGGAATTGTGCAGTCAAAATCAGGGAGGGAAGTGGCTTGGATGTGGCAGCTCAGGGTCCTAGAAAGTTCCTAGGTATGAGGGTATTGGTCTGGGCTGCATCTCAGCAAGAGGCTCAGGGTTTCCCTACTGACCCTGATGTTTTTTCTCTATGCCTTTCTGGACCCTTCACCCTCCCAGGGGTGAAAGAAGGGAGGCCTAGAGAGGACCAGTTGGGGAAGCAGGTCAGTGTCCCCACCGAGAGCATGGGCTGGGGCATCTTGATTTGAATCCTGTCTCTTGGCTGTGTGATCTTGAGAGATTCACTTAACCTCTCTGAACCCCAGTTTCCCTATCTGTAAAATGGGCTGACAATAGCATTTGCTTCCTAGAGCGGATGTGAGAGTTGGATGAGACAGTGCCTGTGATGCTTAGCTCAGTACCCGGCACAGAGAGCACTCCTTTTGGGGGGGATTGGTTACTGTGGTTATTGAGGAGAGGGGTCTCCGGCCTTTGTCCCTACCGTGCCTTCTACCTGGAGCACCTTCCTCACTGCCCCCACCTGTCTAATTCCGTGCATACTTCAGGGCTCAGCCCAAACAAGCACCACCACGTGCCAGGCCCGGGGAACGTGGGGAACTGGCCTCCCCGCCCCCTGCCCCTCGGGAGCACCTTCTCCAGCTGCACCTTACAGCTGAGCGGGGCCAGCCTGGGCTGGAATCAGAAGGCCCAGGTTCTCATTCCACAGCTTTGACCAGCTTCCTGGGCGCCTCAGGCAACTCACGTCTCCTGGCCTCAGTTTACCCAAGAAGGGATCTGAGAAGAGCTCTGTGGCCTCTCTGGCCCCACAGTCGGCCTGCAGACCACAGCGTGCACATCCCTTCCTCCTGCAGAGCTGCTTGGCCTGAAAATCCTCAGGCTCCCCTCACGAGTGCCGGAAGCAGAACAACTGGTTCTGTGGTCTCCTCCCCGCTCCGCCCCCCGGGGGTGCTGCCGAGAGCAGCCCAGCCTCTGGCTCACAGGGCATCTGTAGCGTTTCATTTGCCAGAAATTCCTTACCGCCTCTTCACCAAGTGATGGATTTCACGGGAAGTCGTTGTGGTGACCGCACCTTTATCAAAGTGAGCCTTGGTTCCAAGGGCCGGGCCGTGGGAGGGACTTGAGTGAGAAGTCCTGCCTCGAGGGCTTTCTACCAGGCCCTGAAAGGTTTGGGTTTACACCGCAGCTTCTCTGTCGCACGAGCTGATTCTCTGGCAGCTCATCGTTTGTGACAGAAAACCAGCTCAAAGGGTGGCGGGACTTATTGGTTCCTATGACCCACAGGCCCTGGGGTCTCAGGCATGGCTGGGGCCAGGTGCTCAAATGATGTCCCTGCACCACTGTCCCACACAGGGACACACAACCACACCAACTCGGGGGCAGCCCCCAGCACAGAGAAGGCATTTTTAAACCACTGTTTATTAGACACTTACCATGTGCCAGACACCTTGCCAACTGGCAGACATGCATTGTCTAGAATCCTTGCAACAGCCCTGGGAGAGAGTGGGTGTACGCCTATTTGACAGATGGGGAAGTTGAGGCTCATAAAGCTGGTTTTGGAAGGCATAGACGTGGTGGTGAGGGGTAGAGCCAGACACAGACAGATAAACTATAGCTCGGCGTGGCCCAGGAGGACTGGAGCAGTTAAAATGTGGAGCGGGTTTGCAGAAGATGGGGTATGGCTGGTCAGGTTGCGGCCTGGGCGTGGGTGGGTGTCAGGTGAAGTTTTCAAGAGGGACGTGATACGTCAGCACCACCTGGAAGCATTGCCGCCGAGAAAACAGCCGTGAGAGGGTGAAGGGCGTGCTGAGCAGAGGGCACAGAGTGGACAAGGACCGAGGGATGGGAGACCGCGTGAAGCACAAGGGGCGCCATGAGCGCCGGGCGTTTCTGGAGTAGAACGCGGAGAGCGGAGGGGGACTGGGTGCTGAGCGGAAGGAGGGCCCGGGGCAGAGAAGGCCTGGGATCCCCGTCGGGTGGTCTGCGGCTGCTGGTCAGCGCAGGCCAGTGGCCAGAGCAGTGGGATTCTCAGCTCATTGCCAGGACAGGACAGCCGAGGGACGGAGTGGCCCAGGACCCTAGAGCTCGCAGGTGTGGGATTTCCAGATCACCTTCCCAGTCAGGACGGCGTGGGGAGGGGCCAGCCTTCCCCGGCGAGTGGCCCTGGGAGAATGCCACAGTCAGTAACTGAGCATCCACTCTACACCGATGCTTTCACCCCCTGGCACTCTGAATACTCAGTCCAGACCCATAATTATCCCCACTGTTTAGAGGGGAAGCTCAGAGAGGGAAAGCAACTTGCCCCAGGGCACACAGGCAGGAAAAGGCAGAGAGGGACTCAAACCCAGGACTCCCTGATCTTTTCTCCTCTGGGCCACCCGTCAGCCCGGAGCAAGCTTTAGACCAGCTCGCCCATTGCCACTGAGCCTCTGG
The DNA here is from genome assembly GCF_037783145.1 of Equus przewalskii. NCBI lineage: Eukaryota > Metazoa > Chordata > Mammalia > Perissodactyla > Equidae > Equus > Equus przewalskii. The sequence continues at coordinate 4,558,173 of NC_091845.1, forward strand.
AGATAGCCTGAGAGACTTTCATGGAAAAGGTTGGCCCTATTGGTTTTTTTTTTTTTAAGTTGTAGAACCAATAAGCACTCACGGTAAAATATTAAAACAATACAGAAGAATCTAAAGTGGAAAATAAAAGTTTCCTGCGTCTCTGGCCCCCAGGGTAGACACTGTTGGTGCCCAGGCAGGTCCCCTCGGGGCTCTGGGCCCCGTCCCCAGCTGCAGCGTGATGTGCTTCTAGTGCCTGCACCCGAACTTTCTCCAAAGGCTGTGCTTGGGCTGCTGGAGACACTACCCGTGTGCAGAAAGCTGGGAGTGCCCGGGTGTTTATGACCCCCACCCTGACCCCAGGTGGCCGTTAGCCAATGACTGGCTGACACCAGAGTGAGAACAGACTCTGAGGTGTGACTTGCCCCAGGGTCCTCCGGGGGGATCAGCCTGAGACTGCCGCTGTGCCTGGTCACAGCCTGGCCCGGATTCTCCTCCTTCCTCATCCTGTTTCCCTCCTCCCAACAGGTTTCCCGAGGAGCACTGCCGGGACGAGTCACTCATGCACAAATCCTTGTCCCAGGGGTGGCTTTTGTGGAAGACAACCGCGGCAAGTTGCAAAACAGCCCCGACTCTTCACCCTTCCCTGTATCCACGCCTGGGCTTATCACTTGGCAGCCCTCTCCCTCCAAGATGCTGGGCTTGGCCGTGTGACCTGCTTTGGCCAAAGGGACATTAGCCATCGAGATGCAAGCAGAGGCTTAAAAGCATTTTGCACGATCAAGCTTGCTTGCTCTTGTGCCTCTGCCATTGTCATGACAACATGTCCAGGCGAGTGGGCTGGAGGATGAGACACGTGGCACCAGGCTGAGCCACTGCATTTGTCCTAGCTGAGTAGCCAGCCGACCCAGATATCTGAGCAAGCCCAGCCAAGATCAGCAGAGCAGCCTGGATCCAGACCTAGAGCGGCTGCCCCCAGGCGAGCAAACCAGCAGAGCTTACCACCGTGTGCCGCTGGCAGTTTGGGGCTGTTCCTTACCCGGCATCATTCTGGCAGCAGATGACTGAGACAGCAGCCTCACTCCCCACTCCCTCAGGTCACTTTTCAGTTGCTGGGTGGTGCACAAGTGAGAGCGTGACTTCCATGCCATCCTGGCTGCAGACCTCTCTTCCACTTGATGCTGTCTCTGCCATCCTCCCCTCGGCACACACAGGTCCCTCTTACTCCTTTTAACTCTGCATAGTCGCCATTTACCTGGATGCATCAGCTTACCTTCCATCCTTCCTTGACAGGCATTGGGTCGTGGCTGTATTTTCAGTGTAATAAACGCCTCTGCATTGAGATGCCTGCACGTTCGTCTCTGAGCACATATGTAAGGACCTCTGCAGATGAATTTCTCACTGTGAACTTGAGGATCAGGGATGTGTGTATTTCAAGGTTTGATAGATACTGCCTGATTCAAAAGGCCAGACTTTCAAAAACCCCCAGCTACCCTCCAATATTGAATCCATCCAGGAAAAAGGACACAGAAAGCCTTGTGGTTAAGGGGGTCAGGTGGAAGTACTATGCAAATGATGAGGGCTTCCGAGTATTTACAGCATCTCTCCATCCATCCACTCATTCCTTCATCCAATAAATATTTATCGAATACCTACTATGAACCAGGTGTGGTTCTGGGCCCTGGGGGTAGAGCAATAACTCAAACAGACTCCAGTCCCTGCCTTGATCAAGCTTACATTCTATTAGAGATCATAGATTAAGCAACACAAACAAGGAAAGGGTTTCTTTTACAAATAAGTAAACTATTTTGGATATTAGAAGGCGAGAGTGCTACAGAGGAAAAAGGCAGGGAGAAGGGATAGAGATGATTGAAGGAGAGGCAGAAGGAAGTTGTAGTCTTCAAAAACACGGCCAGGGGCTGTATTAGTCTGCTGGGGAGCTGGAACACGGTACCGCAGATGGGCCGCTTACCCAGCAGTTCATTGTCTCAGGTTCTGGAGGTCAGAGGTCCGAGGTCAAGGTGTCAGCAGGTTTGGTTTCCTCTGAAGCCTCCCTCCTTGGCTCGCAGATGGCGTCTCCCTGTGTCCTCCCTCTGGGCATGTCTGCGTGCTAATCTCCTCTTATAAAGACACCTCGTCAGATTGGACGAGGCGCATCCCTATGACCTCGGTCTAATTCAGCAACCTCTATAAAGGCCCCATCTCCAGTTAGGGTCACGTTCTGAGGTCTCAGGGTAGGACTTCAACATAGGAATTTCAGGGGGACACAATCCAGCCCAAAGCAGGAAGGCTTCAGTGAGCGTGGGGGTCACGGGCCGAGGGAGTGAGGCCCACGGATGTCTTAGGATGAGCACTCCAGACGGAGAAGAGCAGAAGCAGATTCTGAAGTAGGAGCATGCCTGGCGGGTTTGAGAAACAGCAAGGAGACGGAGCAGAGTGAAGTGGGTCGGGGGAGAGGAGGAGGCGAGGGCCGGGGGTCCCAAGGAGCAGATCGTGCCCACCCTCGTGGATCGTGGTGGGGACTTTGCCGTTTCCTCGGAGGGCGGGGGAGCAGCGGGAGGGTCCTGAGCAGGAGAGGGATGCAGCTACCTTGGGCTCCAACAGAGTCCCCGTGGGCACCCTGGGAGGAGGCGCTAAGGGGATGTGGTCACAGCACTGCCCACCGCGTGCTTTCAGTTCTCTGCGTCAGAGGCTTGGTCTCCTCCTGATCCCTCTACAGTCGGCATGGCCGTGTGACTTGCTTCTGTCAGTGGAGTGTGAGCAGAGCCCTGTCAGCGCTTCTGGGGGAGAAGCGAAGGGTGGGCTCTGTGCCGTGTGGTCTCTTTCCCGTCCACAGTGACTGGCAGTGTCCTGGAGTCCAGTCTAGACGGCTGCCCCATCAACCTGGGTCCCAGATGGTAGAAAGTCAGAGGGACACATAGCAGGAATAAGAAACAAGTCTGTATGTTTACACCACTGAGATATGGGACTGTTTGTTACCGCTGCATAACCTGGGCTGTTCTGACTAATAGGGGAAGAAAGACAGGAACGGGGACACAGTGAGGAAGCGAGTGACTGGGCCCCGGGAGAGGTGATGGGGCTTGGGGCCTGGCGGTGCCAATGGGGATGGTAAAGATGTGGTTGGACTCGGGAGGTATTCTGAAGGTGGAGCTGATAGGATTTGCTGACAGATTGGAGGTGGATTAGGAGAGAGAGGAGTCAAGGGCGTCTCCAAGGTTTGTGCTCCGAGCAGCAGAATGAATAGAGGAGCCACCAACTAAAGCAGCGCAGAGCGAGGGAGGAAGGGGCCACGCTGAGTCGGAGTCCATTCACCTCAGTGGCAGGGAGGGGCGAGGCGCAGGCGCCGTGCTGGAACCTGAGGCTGTCCGTGGGGCCTGGGCTCCCCTCCCGCCTCTAAGTACTGAGTCTGAGGAGCCGGAATTGGGGTAAGCCACTGGCAATGAAATGAAGGGGCCGGAGTGGCCGCCGTTATGATTAATTAATCATCGCTGAGCTTCTAGAGGGCTCTGTCCTGCTCCTCATCCCTCAGGGGGACGTGTGGCTGACCGAGGCCCAGCATTGATGGGTAAGTGGCCTGGCCTACCCTGACGAGGACAGACCCTACCAAGTGTTGCCTGAGTTGACCTCAGAGCACAGAGGCTCTGGCCATGGGCAAAGTGGCCACTCCCTACAACCCATAATGCCTGACGCATCAGGGACCGCCCACAGGCCTCACACGGCCACTGGAGGCGGCGTTATCATGAGCATTTCCTAGAAGAGGAAAACATGGAGGCCCCAGCTAGGAAAGTGACTTGACCAAGGCCACACAGGGAATCAGTGGCCCACCGGGGAGCGCAGCCTCTGGCAACCAACTGTACCAGCTGCCCTCCGCAGTACGCCCTGTGGCCTGGAGCATCTCACGCTTGGTTCCCACAAGGCCCCAACCCTGAGAATCACGAGGGTCCATCTCAGCAGCTCGCAGACTCCGTGTGTATGTGTGGGTGCATGCGCGCATGTGTGTGTGTGTTTTAAGGCAAGGATGTACCCGCTTTAAACAAAAGCAGAACTGCTCTGGCTCACGCTGAGAGGCGCCTGTCCTCTCTGCCCCCCCCACAACCCTGCTTTCTGCTTTGGCTGCTCCCAAGGGGCTCTAGCGGACAAGTTTGTACAAGGTCGTAGGCACATCGGAGAGTCCAAGTCAGAAGTGTGGACTTATATTTCTGAAGGAAATAAAATCACCATGTCAAAGAGGCATCTGCGCCCAGGCCCACTGCAGCGTTATTCACAACGTCCAAGACATGGAAGCCGCCTACGTGCCCACTGGTGGAGAGTGGATCGGGAAAACGTGCTCTGTATACACAGTGGAATACTACCCAGCCATAAAAAGAAGGGAATCCTGCCATCTGTGACAACATGGATGGACCTTGTGGGTGTCATGCTAAGCGAGATGAGTCAGACAAAGACAGACACTGCTCGATCTCTCTTACGTGCAATCTGAAATAAAAACCCAACTCATGGAAAAAGAGCTCAGATTTGTTCCCAGAGGCAGGGGGTGAGGGGAGGAGGAGTAAGATAAAGGTGGTCAAAAGCTGCAAACTTCTACTTCAAAGACACATAAGTACTGGGTTATAATGTACAGCACAGCGTCTACAGTCATGAGACGCCGAATGACAGAAATACCTTCTAAGAAGTGTGTCCTTAGGTGATTTCATTGTTGTGTGAACATCACATCACAGAGTGCACTTACACAAACCCAGATGCTCTAGCCTACTACACCTAGGCTGTATGGCACTAATCTTATGGACCACCATTTTATGTGCGGTCCGTCGTCGACCAATACATCGTTATCAGGCACCTGACTGTCTGGTTAACACAGCTGTATGGTATACTCGAAAGTTGCTAAGGGAGTAAGTCCTGAAAGTTCTTATTATAGGAAAAAGCTATTTTTTTCTTCTTGTAACTATATGAGGTGATGGATGTTAACTGAACTTACCATAGTAATCATTTCACAATACATGCAAGCCATTATTCTGTACACCTTATATTTATACACTGCTGTATATGTCAATTATATCTCAACAAAACTGAAAACAAAAAAGACGTGGATTTTTGGTGTGACTCTGTCATGACCTTGCTTGGTGACCTTGGACAAATCCCTACCCGCCTCAGTTTCCTTTTATGTACAATGAGATGCTGGATAAGAATGGTCTCTGTCCAAGCGTGAGCTCTTGGGTTTAAGTGAGAAAAAATGAACTCGAATTGGTTTCAGTGGTAAAAAAGGAATTTATTGAGCCCTGTAATTGAAAAAAAATTTAGGGCTAGTTTGGATTTAAGGTACAGCTGGTTTCAGGCAATTAAAACATGTCACCAGGAGTCTCTCTCCGTTCTCAGCTCTTCTTTCCTAGGTCATGTCTTTGTGCCCCAGCTCCCCGCTTGAGGTGGCAAACAGCCCCAGCAGCTCAGGCTGACGTCCCTGCCTTGTGCAGCCCCCAGGGAAAGCGATGGCCCTTTTCCTGAGAGCTCAGCCAGGCCCTGCCAGCTCACATGGCGGCTGGGTGCAAACCAGAAAAAAACGGGTAGGCTCAGTCCTACGCCAGTCAAGGGGCTCAATGAGCAGAGTGTGACCTGGATTCTGCCTCCCGGTCACCCCAGCCGAGTGCACTTGCCCTGTGCAATCTGGACATTCTCTGCAGGAGCCCTGGCTCCAGAGAATGGGGTGGGAGGGCGCCCATTGGCTCAGTTTGGGTCGTGTGCCCATCCCTGAACCAGTCACTGTGGCTCAGAGGTCGTGATGTTCCAGCTGACTAGAACTGGGTCTCAGGGACCCCTTGGAGTTGGGGTAAAGTCAGCCATTAAACCACCGTGGCCTGAAAGAGGGGGCCAATTCCTGGGAGGAAAATGGGGGATGAGCGGGGCAACTAGAGCCAGAAGAGGGGGCCGGGTGCTGGGCAGACAGGGCCACTTGAGGCCCCCTGTCTTTGAGGAGATGAGGCTGGAGCGCTGGGCAGGGATGCTGCAGCAGGCTCCCGGGGCCAACCCCAAGAAGCAGGTGCGAAAGGAGCAGGAACAGCTCAGTGAATGTTTGTTGACTGAAGCAGTGAGATTCAGGACTTGTATGAGCTACCCGGGGCCAGAGGAGGCTGTTTCCCTGGTGCACGAACCCAACTCCACTAGTGCCCTCCCTTCCTCCTCACCCCACCTCTCCCCTGCTGACCCGCCTTTCCTGGACAATTGCTTTCTTCTCTCTGGACTCAGTGGGGCCCGGCCCTGGGGTCTCTCTCTCCAGCTCCCCAGGCCTCCACCTCTCACATGACCCCAGCCCCATCCACCCAGCCTTGGCCACGTCTAGGTGGCTGAGCCAGGAGAAAAGCAGACAGAGGGGGAGCCTGTTTCCTAGGCCCTGAGAGCTGTGCCGGAACGGTGGCACCCAAGTAGACCCCCAGGGAGGGAGGCTTTTTTCCTGTCAGGGCTGTTCAGAGGTGGTGGAGGGTGTAACCTCACCCCCCGCATCACCTAGAAGTATGGAAGCGGGGGGAGGGTGCTGTAGCAGAGGTGGCTCTGAGAAGTCCGGGCCTGATCAGTCCGCTGAACGCCACCTAGGGCACTGCTTACAATGCAGACTCCTGGGCCCCCGCCCAGAGATGCTGGCTCATTGGGTCTGTGGGGGGGGCCCGGGATTCTGCATTTTAACCAATGCCCTTGGGAAATCCCATGACAACCAAGGGCCCAGGAACATCTGGGAGTTTTTCCCAACGCTGATGTCCTGGGAGACCATTTGTGCCCCACGCCAGGATCAGCCACAGTTACCCAAGAGCTGCCTGGCCCTCTCCACAAGGCGGGTCTCCCAGGAGTTACGGAGATTGAGCACTGTGGGAGGACAGCTGTCTGAGCCTGGGGAGGGCCCTGCTAGGCCTCGGGTGGGGGCGCAAAGAGTGAGGATGGGTTCTCTTAACCCTGTTGGCAACTGGCGAGGGGTGGGGGCTTGTAGTATGTGCAGCCACAGAGATAATCAGACTAGTGGCACCTTCCAGGGACTCGTGGTAAAGCAAACACACGTTCTAAGTTCTAAACCTGAGCACTGCAAAGGGAGCCACAGGAGCAAGCAGACAGGAATTCTGGACAGTGAGCTCGCAGCAGGCGGGGGGCCCAGGCTGAGCACTACGTGGGTGAAGGCACGGAGGGGTGCCCCGGCTTTGTGTGGGGAGGCGGTGGGCTGGCACGGACCGGGTGAAAGGAGGAAGGGGGCACGTGTGATGCGAATCAGCAACTACCACCTCGGCACCCGCCATCCTGGGGCCGCCACGGCTCCACCCCGTGGGCTGAGGACTGACTTCAGGCAGCCTGACAAGCCGTTGTAGGAAATATTTTGGTCTAGGGGCTGATGCCTGCCCTTCTGACCGTGCCTGGACCCTGTGAACTGTCCTCAGGGACCTCAGACCACTCGGCCCTTGGGCCCAGGAGAAGGCCCAGAGGTGTGCATGAATTGCTTTGCAGAGGAAGCTCGGGAGCAGTGAATGCACCGAGCTCGGCCGTCGATGTGGACTGAGGCACGCTGTCACAGGCAGGCCTGGCTGTGGGACAACATCATCTGCAGAGCAGCAGCCTGGAGGGGCCTGCCAGCAGAGCACTTCAGAGAGATCACTGATCCCGCCCCCTCATTTCACAGAGAAAAGGAGGCCCAGAAGACTGCCCGAGGCCACACAGCAGCACCTGGCAAACTCTGAATTGGAACCAGGGTCTCCCAACTCTTACCCAACACCTTTGCAATGGGTCCATCCCCATCCATCCCACTGCCTCGGACCAGCCTCAGATCATGGACCGCGCGGCCCGGCAGCCTCTCCCAGGCTTCAGCATTGGCTCCAGAGACAAAGACTGTATGCCACCCCTGCTTGACATCTGAAAGGACCCTCCCAAACGTGTTCCCAGTGGTGGAACCCACTGAAATTCTGGATTTGAAGGGATCTTTCTCTGCTCATTTTCGCCTCAACCTTGACTTCTGCCCCAACCCAAACTTGTGACCAGCTACAAAAGTCTCCTGTGGCCTCGGGGAGGAGACAGACATCCTCCCCCACCCCTGGCCACCGCTCAGGGCACGAGGGGCAGTGGCTTAGCACTGACCAGGTGGGGCCACCACAGGCCTGCAGAAGGCAGGCAGGCAGGGGAGGCAACGGGGTCCCCTCTGGTGGTACGGTCCATGCCAAGCTCCTTCCTTGCTGTTCCCTCCAACAGGAATGATAACAGCTACTCCACGAACCCCTTGGCACTGGAGGCACAATTGGGTGGGCTTGTGCACTGGGGTTACACGTAGGAGCTCTAAGATTTTCATTTTTTAAACCAGATTCGTAAAACAGCCTGTGACTCGAAAAGGAACAGAGCTGCTGATTTGTTTTTTCACGCGTGCTGTGTGCTGAGCAATTTGTATGCCCTGCGCGTGGTGGTGTAGGTTAGGGGGCCTCTATGGGGCCAGCTTGCTGAGTCAAATGCTGACTCAGCGGTGTGTTAACTGTGTGACCTTGGGCTGGTGACATGGCCCCAAAACCTACCTAAGTGTCAGCTGCTATCATCATCCCATTCCTGCGTAAGATCCCAACGCTGGAGGGATGGTCCGCTCGGAGAAGACGCTTTCGGCTGCCAGTAGCAGAGCGTCCATCTGGGAACGGTTTAAATGACAAAAAGGTGGGCTCTCATCATGAGAGTTCAGAGGCGGTCACTTCAGAGCTGCTTCTGCATCTCAAGGACGTCCTCAAGGACTCAGTTTCCTTTCATCTTCCTGCTCTGCCATCTCCTTAGCAAGTTGACAGATATACTGAGGGGAGGGCCCAACAGGTGCCACTGGAGCCAGGTGGTCCGTGCTCATGGCCAGAGAGTGGAAGTGCCGGGAGCATCTGAGAAGGGAGGAAGGACTTGACAGGATGCACCATGGATCCCACTGCCCACTGCTCCAGCATCTCTGCATGGAGGGACGTCTCCTCCAGTGTGCCCTGTACTTTTCTGCCCTTGATTTTGGATTTGAGCGTCTGACTTGCTTTGGCCAGTGGAACTGAGCAGGTGACAATGTGCCAATTCCAGGCCTGGGCCCTAGGAGACCTTGTGCCATCATTTGCCCACTTGCACCTTTGCCACCACCATGAAAAGGACAATTCAGCTGGCCCACTGGTCCAGGAGGACGAGAGGCACGAAAGGCAGAGCCTCCTCAGCTGCCCCGTCAGACCCGCAGCGTAAGCACAGTCACCCGAGGCGCTGCGGTCTGAGCAGAGCCACCCAGCAGGACCCAGCCCAGCCGGGACACCAGGCGGCCGCAGATCCCTGAGAATAAATGGCTCTTGTTTTCAGCCCCTGAGTTTTGGGGTCGTTTGTTACGTGGCTTATTGCGGCATCTCTGATCCAACCTCCCTAGAGAGCCTGCTGTTCAGAGTACCGCAGTTCCATTAATGTCTGCCTGGCTCCCCTTGACTGAATCCCCACCTATGGTGAACCCATGCCCTCACTGGTGGGGACCTGAGCGAAGGCAGGGCCCACCTCCCACTATGGAAGCCTAAAGGGCAAGCGAGTCCCTCTCGCTCCTTCCTGGCAGCCAGATCACTGGCCTCTGACCCACGGGACTTGGAATATTTAGTGACAGTAGGATGAAGCTGTGGAGACCACAGTGGGTGCTCAGTGGTGGTTGCCTGTGTGGTGGCCCAGAGAGAGGGCCTTTTCCCTTGTCCTGGTCTGCCTCCACACCCACTGGAAGCAGCGGGCCTGGCAGCCCTGGCCACGTTGCCAGCTTTCCGGATTTGGGCCCACGGTCAGAGGCAGCCAGGAGCACCAGTCCTTGGCGTGAGCATGTGGTTCCTGTTAGGACAGCTTCTGCACCACGTGGCTGCTGCAGGGTGAGGGGCCCAACCTCAGTCCAGGGACGGGAATGCAGCCTCTCCTCCCTCAGCCTCCAGGGGAGGCACCGTCTGCCCCGCAGCCCTGGGCCTGGCTGCGCTGCCGTCTGCCATCTCAACATGGGGCTTCATGCCAGGCGGCAGCTGGCAGCCAGAGTGAGCACCAGAGCTCGGAGGGCTGAGACCACTCTCCCAGGGCCTCCCAGCTACTCAGTGGTGGGGCCAGGATTTGAACCCACGTCTGCTAACCTCATGTCCTCCATGGCTGTAACCCAAGGAGCATGTGGCATCCATTAGGCTCACATCTGGATGACAATGGCTTGTTTTTGTGTCTTTTTATAACAAACAATAAAAAAAAAAAAACCCAATCACTGACATTTATGGAGTGTTAGTCACTGAGAGCCAGACCCTTCCACGGTGACATCAATGAATCCCCTCAACCGCCCTCAAAGGGCCAGACCATTTCCATCCCTGTTTACAGGGGAGAAACTGAGGCACGGGGAGGCAGAGTGACCTCATGGACATTTGTTTTCCTGGCCTGCCTAGCATCCTTTACCCCTCCTTCTGTGGGGGCACCCCGATTTCCCTTTGGGGAACCTCCCCGCCCCTTGTGTGGGCAGTGCCCCGTGACTAAGGGGTGGCCCGTGGCCCAGGCTTGGCTAATGGGACACTCTCCCCTGGGACGTTGACTCTTGCATCTGTGACATGACTTCATCTTGAAGAGTGTCTGCTTGTCCTTGCTCCCGGGCCCCTCATCTGAGCCCGGCCAGTTCCAGGAGGGCACTCCTGTCCTTCCAGGAAGGCGCCCACAGCCCCGGCTGCCGTTAGTGAGCCCGCCTCTGTGGCTCGCACGCCCAAGTCCCTGCCGACACGAGGGCGCTCTGGAGTGCACACAGGCGACATGCACGAAACCCAGGCGGCCTGACGCCCAGTCCAGTCCTAGCCATGGCCTGTGGTGGGACCTCGCAGGTGACAGAGGGAACAGACCGTTCTTGGGGCCCGGGGCCGTGATCCACAGGGCTGTGAAGCGTGCACTCTCTGCTACCGCCGGGCTGATCGCTTTGATACAGGGGACCGTCTTTACGCAGAAGTCAGTTTTCAGGTCCTCAATCTCCAGTGCTTCCCGGACTTCCCAGAGCAGACCCTGGTCCCCGGGAGGTGTGTGTTCCCCAGTTTGAGACACTCACCTGAGGGGTATTTGGCTCCTTTGTTGCCACCCTGGCCTTTGCCCAGAGTACCCCCTGCCCCCCGCTGGGCCCAGGGCCCCTCTGTTCAGGGCAGGACAGGGTGGACGGTCGGCACACGGGGCATTCGGCACCTGCAGGCCAGCTTCCCCAACTTTGGGCACTCTCACCCCAACTCCACATTTTTGTCACATTCTACTTTCCTTTTCTTAATATTTCGTGTTAAATTGACACATATTCATTCTTTACTTAAAGTTACTAAAAACTTCAGAGGCCTGGTTCACCTGGCTGCCAGCAAGGGCACTGGTAGAATGTGCAGGAGCGGAGCACGGCCGAGCTGAGGGAGGCACACAGAGCCAGCCCTGGGCCGCCCCTGCCGCCCCAGCCAGCCAGCCCGGCCTCTGCCCTGCCGGAGAGGGCCGCAGGGCCAGCAAGGCGTTGAGAACCCCAGCTCCGCACTGACCCCTTGGGCCTGGGTGCATCAGAAAGGAGGGCTCAGAGGAAACCAGAAAGGAGTCCCTTTCTCCACGTGTGAGCCGACATTATTTAAGGCCACGTTGCATGCCACACACTTGACATATCAGGAGACACTGGTCCTCGTGGTACAGGTGACAACAGAGAGGGAGAGTGTTGTCCAAGGCCACACAGAGCATCAGAGGAAGAGAGACTGGAATGGGGCTGTCCCACCCACATTCTAGCTCTTTCTGTGGCACCTTGCTTTTTCCCTTTAAAGTATTTCACATGCTCCAAGCAACTTCTGATGAGCTGGGACCACAACCTAATCTCCGGCAGCCACTCCCCTTCCATCTGTTGGGTTTGGGCCCTGCTCCTCACCCCCCACGCCCCCACTGCGCCCACAGCACCAGTTGGTGTGGGCTCCACAAATGCAAACTCATTGAAATGTCAGCTGGAGCAACACAGAACTAGAAAGGCAAACAGGTGACAAAAATAGACGTGACAATCACAATATCCTAGCCCGTCGGCGGGCGCTTCAGGCCCTTTAACCCTTCCCGGGGCAAGCGGCCCTGGAGAGTCAAGATCACAGGGACTCCCGCCCAGGGAAACACTCGCGCACACATAATTGTGCGTGCAATTTTGCAGGGGTCACCGGCCCATCCCACTTCAACATCTCGTGTTTTTTATCTGTCTCATGGACCAAGGCGCCAAGAGTTTGTTTGCAAAAAGGGACCTGATGCCAAGAATTTAGAAACAACTGGCCTCAGTGATCTTTCAGACAGCTCCCAGTTAACAAGCTGTGAAGAAAGGCTCAAGTCCATCCCCGAAACAGCGGCTCAGGGTCCACCTTTTATGACCAGACACCCCCTGACTTATCTCTCTGGGAGGGTGAGCCTTGGGCTTTATCTTAAAGGTGGGGACACTTCTGTAGCGTCAGTAAAACTCTTTGACCACTTTGAAGAGGATCCAAGGTGAAATGTCGGCAGGGGAGGAGACACCAGTCTCCGGTCCCAGCCTCTGCGGCCAGGTCAGGGCCCCTGCGCACTGCCTGCATGTCCCAGGACACCATCTGCACAGAACACAAAAGCGGCCATGCCCTCCGGCTTATGCAACTCTGAGGGCCTGGCCAAGGTCCTGGCCAAGGTCCTGAGTGGCCTTGATGTGTGTGCCTTGCCTTTGTCATCTCAGTTCCCCGTCTTCACAGAGAGAGTTGGCCGTTGGGACCAGGACCAGCCCACACCAGCCTCTCCTTCTGGTTCTAGGACTTTGTATGCGTAAGGCCTTGGCACGGCCCCATTTGAAATCTTCTCTGTTCTCATGGTGCCTTTATTAGCAAGGAATTAGGCAAAAAATACACCCCAGCCAAAGGAAGTCATAGGGATAGAAGCTGAACAATAAGCTGAAGAGAGAAGCCCCTGGGACAGGAAGGAGGGTGACAGGAGGGGAGTGAGAAACGGCTGAAAAGTGGCCGGCAGGGAGAGGACAAAGCACTGCTGGGATCTGGCCACGGTACCAGCAGTTTGAGGACTAGAGGGATGAGTGTCCCATGGTTGGGGAGGGGCAGTTTCCACTTGCAACTGGGGGCTGCTGTGAAACCCGATCAGAAGGTATTGGCATGGTGCTAACAGCCTCGGGGAGCTGGCACGCAGCAGGTGGGGCTGAGAAGCCAGCTGTGGCAGGCTGGGCCAAGAGGTGTGTCGTGCCTGCTGAGTCCTTGCCACAGCCCCTCTGACCCCTCGCGTTTCCTGCACTGCGTTTGCCACAGAACGTGCTCTCTGGCAACCACGGGATCTGAAAAGGGCAGGTGGCCCATGCTTGTGGCCTCAGTTTCCTCATCCCTGCAGTGGGGACATCCATCTCCAGTAACGCTGAGAGTCAGAGGTGGGTGGCGGGCGTGTCCGCGTGCCTCCTCTTCAAGGCAGTCTGCGGACTCAGTAGATGACCTCCTTGAAGCCACAACTCAGAGGTTGCAAACTCAGATCCTGTGGCATCCGACAGTGAGGGTGCACTGCCAGCTTGTGGCTGCATCTTCAGCCCCAGGACCACTCCTCCCATCGCTGAGAGGCAGAATAGTATAGCAGCCATGAGCACAGACTTTGGAGCCAAATCTGTGTCCAAATCTTGGCTCTGCCTCTTACTAGCTGTGAGCCTCTGAATCTCAGTTTCTTCATCTATAAAGCGATTAATAAATGACGAGATACATCATTGGCAAATAGCATACCTTCTGTTCTCTTGTCCAGCATCCAGGGCAGACATTGCTAATCGATCAAGACATCTGTTTTCTCCTTTAGCACCCACGGAAAACATTGAGAATAAATCCAGATATTCTTTCTCACTGAGCCTCAGAACGCTTCTGTGTCCAGAGCTGCAGGCAGCCACTCCCAGTAGATAGGATTTGGCATTTGCGATGACACCTCTTTGCCATCTCTGTTCTAATGCCTGTGGGGCGCAATTCCTGACACACAGCTGACCCTGTACAAATGGCAGTTACCGTCCAGTCTCTGCTGAGTGCAGGAATCCTCATCCATCATCCCCAACTTCTGCTGACTCCCCTCCAGGGACGGGGAGCTCGCTGCTCCCAGGCTGGCCACCCTGTTGCTGGGTGGTTCTGATGGTCAGAAGTTCTCGGATCTCCCTCCCGCACGTCCGTTTCCCTCTAACCATCTATGACTCCAGGCAGGGTGCTGCCTTCCAGCTGTCATTACGGATTGAGGTGATTTATTTTTAGGTGATAAATTTGAACACCTGATGACTAAAACCTCCTCCCAGCTCACATGCATTTGATCCCAGACTAGTTAAGCAGCTTTGGCATTTGACGGCCGCGTTTGGAGGAATGTGTGTGTGTGTGTTAGAATGTACGAGTGAGGGAGAGCGATTGAGAGAGAGAAGCAGGGGGAGAATGTATCCTAAAGCCCCCTCATACACCAGGCCAATGTCACTCCTTTTGTGAGCCTGATGGCTTCTCCGCGGATTGGGGCTGCGTTCAGCGCCCCTTCATTAGCTGATTAAGGCTGATTACTCCAAGGGGAGGGACGGGGAAGAGCGACATGAAGTTACATAACTCTATTTATTTGGATTTAATCCACGCTTCTAAATTTAGGAGCCGGAAGACTTCAAAGATGAGCTCCCATCATTTGGAGGCGGTGCTGGTCACCCCGGCGAAGTGAGTCTGATGAATGTCGGAGCCCCGTGGTACCCATGTTGAGGTGGGGCACTCTTTGCAAGGGGGCAATTCAGGGCCCTCATCTCACAGTATCAGGAGAACTTGCTGGGAGCCAGTGCTGCCCAGGACATGTCACACCCTGGAGCAAGTGCATATGCAATGGGGTGGGGCGTAGTCCTGGCACCGGGGGTGGACAGCATGGTGGTGAGGGAAGAGCTGGAACCCAGTGTCCTGAGGGGCTGGGCAGTTCTCTGGAAATCTGGACAGTCCTGGTCAACCCTGGGGCACAGCATGTGTCCATGTGTGTGGTCTAGTGTGGCCACTTCCAAACCAATCTTTCTGCGGGGACTCACAGCGTTGCTGTTCTAAACATTTTATGCAGGTGCATGGGCAATCACCCCACTCACTCAGGCTGTGCACTGCACAAGGGGACTGCATCTGAGAGCCCCTCTCACGTCGAAGAGAGTGCAGATTCACATATGCGTGAAGATAACTGTTTACAGATGGCCTCAAAGAATGCACTAACAGAATTCTTATGACAACACTTTTCTGAAAGCTGGAAGTCAAGTGTCTTCAGCAAAGGGAGCCTTTCTCTGATTTGAGCAAAGACGCTGTACGGGCCAGCAGCGACCTGCCTCTAACCGCCACGGGTGCTGGCTGGATCCGACTCTGCGTTCGAGTCACAGTGATCCTGTTCAGAGAGAAGCTGCTGAAAACTGAGGCTCAAGAGCAGCTGCAGAGCTGTGACTAGTCATTCAGGGTCTCGGAAACATTTCCCAGGCCATTGCAAAGAGGTGATAACACTCTGTAATAGCACAGAGATAAGGTACTGATAAAAGCACTTTATAACTGGAAAGCATCCACGCCCATTTTAGGAAATGCTATGAAGTGTGTTACGGAGGAACACAAGCCAGTCTTAGACTCAGCCACTTTCTAGCTCTGAAACTCGGGATGAATCCCTTCACTTTTCTGGACCTCAGTCGGGTCAGCTGTAAAATGGAAATCGGGCAGCTCCGTCGCCATTTAAAGATCAAACAGGGCCAGCCCGGTGGCCTAATGGTTAAGTTCAGTGCGCTCTGCTTCAGTGGCCCAGGTTCAGTTCCCGGGCGTGGACCTACACCACTCATCTGTCAGCATTTCCTGCAGTGGCAGTGGCTCACCTACAAAAAGAGGAAGACTGGAAACAGATGTTAGGGCAAATCTTCCTCAGCAAAAAGAAGAATCGAATGGAAAAATGGCTTTGAAAGGCCCTCTCCGAGAACCTGACTCACAGTGGGCGTTCTATAAATGCTTGATTTCTTTCTCAACACTGCTTTAAAATATCTAGGCCATTTGAACACTAGGATGTGGGTTTTTTCTTTGAAATCCTGTGTACTTAGAACAAAACTCAAATTCAATATCCTGGCTAAAAAATCCTGTGTTTCTGATTCCCTACTACCAGTATGAGCTTGTGCCCTGCCACATGCCCCCAGCTCACTCCACTCCTCGCTCTTCCCTGGACATGCCAGGCTCATGCCCACCTCAGGGCCTTTGCACTTGCTGTTCCTCTGCCTAGAATGCACTTCCCTCATCTTCCCATGCCTGTGTGGGGGACTGGTCTTGGCCACGCCAAGATATGTCTCTTTGGCATGAGGATTATTGGGCTGGTTGCTTTTGATAAACTGGGACAGGGCTCTGAGGGGTGGAACTTGCTTGCCGTTTGTCAGAAACATTTACATTTGTAGGTAAATCTCCATCTGTAAAGGTGCCTCCCTCTCTGCACCAGGAAGAAGAAAGGGGATGACCTTCTCTCTAGAAACTCATAATCAACGGGAAAGGCAAGGACTTAAATCTGCACAATAATCTTATTCCTGTTTCTGCTAACCTCCTGTAACTGATTCCCCCTACCCCCAACATCCTCCTTTGTCGTTAGCTGAAGACGATATTTAAGTGGGGATTTCAGCCATTTTGGCGAGTTGCTCAGTTTTCCTGACCTCTCCCATGTATACATGTTATAAAGCTTTGTTTAATTTTCTCCTGCTATTCTGTCTCATGTGAATTTAATTCGTTCTCCGGCCAGACGAACCCAGAGAGGGTAGAGGAAATGTCTTCCTCCCTACCCCTGGGTCCTTCTCCCTGCTCAGGTGTCAGCACAAATGTCTCCTCCTCAGTTAAGCCCCTGGCGCTTCCTGCCGCCACACCCTATCTTAGTTTTCTGCATTATCCTTTATTGTTTTCTCACATTTTATTTCTTTGCTCACTTATTTTCTGTCTCCACCACCAAAATCTAAGCCGCACGAGAGCAGAGATTTTTGTGTCTTGTTCACCACTGCCTCCCAAACCGCAGGTGTCTAACGAACGTCAGTTGCCGCATGAACAACGTTTGCGAGGAGAATGACGGGAGGTCAGTTCCTTCCGAGCTCCCGGAGCCCCTCCGCCGGCCCACCCTGCCTTGCTCCCTCGCTCTTTCTCTTCCGCACGGCTCCCTGTCTCTCCATGGGATTGCTTCTCTTTAGGTCCACATTTCCCTCCTCTCCCACTGCATGACTTCCTATGCTCTTTCTTGATTCCCTTGCTTGTCTTACAGAGAGTTTAAAACATCCTGTTCTTTCCATCTTCAAGGTCAGGGTGACTTTAAGCTTCCGTCTTTCCCATCTTTCGGGACTTCTGCCTGTCGGCTTGGGTCCTCTTGTTTTTGACCCGGTGGGGAGGGGCCACGTGGAGCCAGCGTGGAGTCATGGGTGGGAGGAGCTGCAGATGAAAAAGGAGCCTGCTGCCTTCAGGGGCGTCAGGTCCTCATCCCTGAGGCCATGTGTGGAAGCCGAATAACCCCAGCCTGGAGCTGCTTCAGCTCCACCCTCCCAGGAGAACCGGGCCCCCTACCCCGGTAGACAAGGTTGCCTCCCTCCTTAGAACCAGGTTTTACAAATCTACTATGCCCAGGCTTCAGTGAATTGGTTTGGCTCATGCCAACGTTAACTGGACTAAAGAACCTGAATGGTTCTTTCCCAGGTTATGAGGTTCTTGCAGGGGTCATTCGTGCAGCAAATGTTTCATAAGCACCTACTATGTGCCAGAAATGGTTCTAAGTGTTCTTCCTAAGGCAGGTGCTATTATCATCATCCCCATTTTACAGATGAGGAGCCTGTACTCCACAGGGGCTTTTCTATAAAGCTCAGTGTCTTAGTTTGTTCAGCGGCTGTAACAAAACACCACAGACTGGGTGTCTTATAAACAGCAGAAATTTATTGATCATGGTTCTGGAGGCTGGAAGTTCAAGATCAAGGTGCCAGCAGGGTTGGGTGAGGCCCCTTTTCTGGTCTCAGATTCTCAGGCGTCCTTGCAGGATGGAAGGGGCTAGGGAGCTCTGCGGGTCTCTCTTATGAGGACTAATCCATTCATGAGGGCTCCACCCTCATGGACTCATCACCTCCCAGAGGCCTCACCTACTAATACTATTACCTTTGGGGGTTAGGAGTCAACAGATGAATTTTGGGGAGACACATTCAGACCACAGCACTCAGAAAACAAGTTTTCAGGGCTTCTCCTGTGCACAGCCTTCTCCCTTGTTCCCAGGTGGGGCCCCAGCCCTAGGTCCACTGGTCATGTGGGCAAAATTCAGAAAAGTAATACATTTCCCTGCAAGTGGCTAAGACCACCGTCTCTTTCCACTAAGATTCTCACCCACCCCTCTCTCTCACGCTGAGTAGTGTTGGAGCGGCTGGGGGCATTCTGGGGATCCAGCTTACGGGAAGTGAAGCTGGAGATACATTTAACTTGAGTTTCCTGAGATAAGTGTACATGGTTCAAAGTCACTCCATGTATACTGAAGTTATTGCCAGCCATCCTGGTGTGGAGACAGCTTCCGAAACAGCCTGCAGCTCCCCAGGCCCCCCTCCCGGATCATGAGTGACAGATACTGGTCCACAGTTTGCATCACCACATGAACATGCTCCATGTCACCCAGCCCAGAAAGCGCAGGAAAATCAGGCCTGAAACTGAAAAAGCCAGAAGCCATTCTGCAGAAAATTCTTCCTTCCATCAATCACATGAAATTGTAAGTGGAGGACCTGGTTCTCGGTGCTGCCACCCAGGCCGCGTCCAAACCACAGTGCTCTCTTGCGGGAACAGACTGGCTAACGCAGTGTAAGCATCAAAAACACAACACATTCTTTCTTTTGGGGGGAAGATCATGAACAATGCGATTTATCAGAATTTCTGCGTCTGTTGGGCACAAACTTACAGCTGTACTAAAAACAACAAAGGTGTCTAGTATGGGTCATATAAGAAAAAACTTGATGGACGTTTTTCCAAATCTAACAATGGTGCCAAAATGCGGGAGTGTTTATATAAAAAAATTTCCAAGTACATGTTGTGAAACTGAAAGGAACTTTCCTAAACAGTCTATAGTAATAAAAACTTTATTCAACAGGCTGCATTAGAGGAAAGACTAAATTATCTTTTAATTCTCTATAAACAATGTGGCAAAATTGCCATCATATAAAGGTGAACAATGAAATGTTGGGGGGGGATTATAAAGGTATGTCAGACAGCTGACTAATACAAATTTTATTTTTCTGAATTTTATGTTTGTGGCTTTATCAGCTTTCTAAAACTCCTAATTGTCTGTAACTCCTTTTCTCATTCTGGATCTCACCTTTTGTACCTAATTTTCTGTTTTTTCTTAAGGGAGCCCCCAACTGAACAGGCTTCGGGCTTCCTCTGCACTGCCTCGGTCGCAGCCACCAGGGCAGAGTGGCTTCCTCATGCAAATACAAGCTCTTAAAATCCCTATTCTTCCTTTTCTGCCCTTTTTACACCAAACGGAGCTTCGACAATCACCCTGGCCGCTGGGAAAGCGCCCGCCGGCCGTGCGGCGGAGACGGGGGACAGCGAGGATGCTACCGCAGTCGTGGGGGACAGAGGATGGCAGCTGGACAGCCGGGGCCGAGGGCGTGCAGAGGCGGCTCCATGTGGACTCAGTCCGAGAGAGTCAGCAGGCGCTGCGGACAACGTGCGGGGTGAGAGAAAAAAAGGAAGACGTCCAGGGTGACTTCGCAGCTTGAGTCTGCCATTCGGATTGTCCTTTGGAGGCTGTGGCTCAGGGACTCAGGCTCTGGGGAGGCGGTGGGGGGCTGGATGCGACGCCCCTCCTCCGGGCTGGCCGGCATCGCACGCCCGCGCCCCCGCCCCGCCCAGCCGAGCCGCCCAGGAAGCGCGCCCGCCCGGCCCCCGCGGCCACGTGCGCCCCTCCCGGGCGCCCCACGTGCGGCCCCGCGTGCGCGCCCCGCCCCCGCCTCCCCGGCCCGCGGGCGCCGCGCCAGCTGCGAGCACGAGCCAAGACGCCTGCAGATGGAACCTGGGGTGGAGCAGGGGGCGCAGGTCCGCTTCCCATCTCCGCCGCCCCGCCCCGCCCGCTGTGTGACCTGGTCAAGTGACTTGGCGTCCCTGAACCTGCCTTTCCCGGTTTAGGTAATGTGAACGCGTCCTTGCTGGAGGAGCCTGTGCTGGCTTGTTGAGCTTTTCCAGAGCTAAGATGACAACAACGGTGATAATAAAACAGTAATAATAATCATGACAGCATTTACTGAGCGCTCCCTCGGGGCCAGGCACAGTGCCAAACACTCTATACAGATAATCCCCCCAGCAACCACCCCCGCCCTTTCGCTGTCCCCCTTTTACAGATGAGGAAATGAAAGGGGAGAGGGATGCTCCCTGATGACTGTTATTGCTGCTAAGAATCGTAAAACAATGGCTATTATCAACAGTGGTCATACTGACGGGGCTGTGGCTCACGGAGAGCTTGCTGTGTACAACTACGTGACACACAGGGTCACAGTAAATCCTACATCCCTCTGGGGAGGGGCATTTGTCCTCTGAGCAAGCTCTCAGCCATGATCACTCCTGGCTATTCCTGAAGGGGCCTCCTTTCCCAGTCCCTGGCCCTAAATCGGGTCGGGCACTTATGGTCTGTGACCGCAGGGCCATCATTCTGGCTTGGATGCCCCACCAGGGAAGTGGCTGCTTAGCCCAAGGGCACTCAGCTGGGCAGTGGGGAGCCGACTGAAAGTGGGCTGGGGACCCACTCACACACCACACACTGTGCTGAGCCGACTTCCGTCCTTCTTGTATATTTCCTCCTCCGTAGATTTCAGGCTGGCCAGTTGGCCAGAAGACACCTGTCTTCCTTTCCTGCCAGGTGCCTGGTGGTCTCCCCTGGGTCCACCGGCCCTGCCCCTCATGAACTCTGGAGGCCTGGACTACGAGGCTCCCGGGGAGACCTGGAGCACTTTTGAGGCGCGGGCACCTTGCCCACTTGTCAGAAGTCTCCCGTCTTGGTCCCAGCCCACCCTGGAAAATCCCTGCTTCGGTTGCAGGCCACACAGACCCCTGGCAGCAGCCCCAGCCTAGAGAGCCCCGGGGGTGCATGAGAAACCTGGATCATCAGAACCTCCTGGGGCAGAGAGAGTGGGCACCGTGCAAGATCACATGGCAGCCAAGAGGCTGAGGCCGCCATCTGTCGCCTGGAAGAAGTTGGACGTGGAGCTCCTGGCCGCCCCACTCCTGAAGCTGGCCGTGGGGCCGTGCAGTCACCCAGCCTCTGTGCACCTGGTGTGGCTCTGTCTGACCCACCATGCTGGGCTGCTGTGACAGGAATGGATGCTCAGCCCGGGAGTCAGGGGTGCCCTCAGGGCCGGCCCAGCGCTGGATGGCCGGGGTCCTTTGCACTCAGATGTCTCCTTCCTCACCCCGGGGCCTTGACCTGAGACACCCCTCTTTGCTGAGGACATAAGGCGGTAGTGTCTTCTTCATATATGAGGGGTTGTCCCAAGAAGCCCTGAGGGTGGAGGGGCGGTGTGGTTGCTGACGGAGCCTGGCCAGGTGAGAACGGCACCTGACGCTGATCGGCACAGGCCACGTGCCGGCTGTCCAGCTGGCCAGGGCCAGAAAGACCTGGAACTCAAACTCAGGCCTCTGCCTCCCACTGCAGCGCCCTCCCTGTCTGCCTGAGCCGCAGTGTCTGGCTCTGTGTGGTCTTCATTCATTGTCGCTGGCAGTGCCTCTCTCCGCGTGACGGACACGGCTGCCCTGTGTGGGCTTCAGCTGTTCTTCTTTTTCTAAATGGACTTTATTTTTTGAGCAGTTTCAGGTTCACAATAAAGCTGAGAGGAGGGTGCAGAGATCTCATACACACCCCGCGCCCCGAGCATGCACAGCGACCCCTACCGTCAACGTCCCCCACCAGAGTGCTGGGATGTTTGTTACCGTTGATAAACCTGCACTGACACTGTCATTGTCACCCAGAGCCCATGGTTTACCTTAGGGGTCACCTTGGGGCTGGACATTCTGTGGGTTGGGCACATGTACGGTGACACACGTCCACCACTGTAGCATCACACGGGGTTTCACCACCCCAAGCACCCTCTGGGCTCCACTTATTTGTTTGTTTGTTTTACTTTATTTCTCCGTTTTCAGAAAAGAAATGTCTTTACTGGGCAGTAAATTTTTAAAAATGTAAATTGGTAAAATTTTAAGTTTTGCACATTTTAAAAACATGCACGAAGTCCCTTCTTGGTGGCCCCGTGGAGTTCCTGGGAAAAGCACTGGTAATAGTGCGGTGTGTGTCCTGCTGGCGGCTTCTGTCTGCGCGAACATCCACGCCCCGTGATTGTGAGGACCACGGAGAGGGCACGGGGGTCAGTCCCGGGAGCTGGCACCGCCCGAGCGCCTGCGGTGCGTTGCCCTCACCGGACGTTTCATCCGCACCACGGCCCTGTGAGGCGGTCCCGGCTTGTATCTCCGTTTCACAGACAAGAACACTGAGGCCCAGGGGGCCCAAGGATGTAAGTGTCAGAGCCGGAATTTGCCCCTGCTCCCTGACTGGGCTGACAGCCCTGCACTTTGAACAGCAGGACTCATCTTGGTGTGTGAGGAATTCCTCTCTGGCGTCATGTGCCTGAGGACAGAGACTCCCAGAGAGCGTGGCAAAGGCCTGAGGAGACAGCCCGCCTGGGGGCCGGGCCGCCAGAAGTGACACGGGAGCCTCAGCAGGCTGCAGGTGGCCCCGTCTCTTCTCAGGCATGGCCCCTAGGAGACGCATGAGCCTGAGCCTGGGAGCGGAGGGGTGATCGTCCCATCTCCCTAGTCTGTGTCCACAGGACATATGACAGCAGAAAGTCCACACCCACTCAGAGGAGTACACTGCCACATTCCACACTCACACAGACACACGCTCACCCTCACGGCGTCCAAAGCTCTCCCCTGACCATTATCCCATCTCAGCCTCACATCAGTGCTGCCTCCTCCAGTTGCCTATGCTGTGCACTGCACAATTGCAAGGGGCATGTGTCACATGGACTATAACGTGAATGGCACCCCCTGGAGCTGAGTAACACAGTGGCCCCGTTCACAGTGACCTGGGAGTGAGCCAGGGAGACTGGGCCCATTTTATAGCTGGTGGAAACTAATGCTCAGAGACAGCCAATGACTTCCCCATGGGGCAAAGTGAGTCAGTGGTTGCAACAAAATCTATGTCATCCTTTATCTCCCTTCCCCCAGGCATTTCAAAAAGAGTTCTTTTTTTCCTAAAACTTGGATTTACTTTAAAAACAAATCATTTTCAAACTTGTATCTATCCATGTGTTTTTAAAGAGGTGCCATATTCACATGATACAAAATTTTAAGGGTAGAAAAGGGAATAAAGAGAAAGCCCCTCCCCGCCCACGGCGGACCCCCAGGCAGCCACTGCTGCGGTCCCGTGTGCCCTCCAGAGGTGGACTGCACGCCGTTCATGCCAACGGGCACGCGCGATGCCCTGCACGCCCCCCTGCTCCCGCCACGCGTCCTGCCACCGCTCAGAACCTTGCAGGGGCCCGATTCTCTGTTTCACCGTGAACAGAGTTCTGCTCCCTGGAGGCCTCGGGGCCCACTCGTGTTCATGCTGGGTGCTTCCAATCTCTCGCCAGAGCGAACCGTGCTAGATGACCTCACTTGCACGCATCTCATTTTGCAAGTCTGAGAAAATACCTGAAGAATAAATTCTTTATTTTTGATTTAAAATTCATTTTTGAAACAAAATTAAAACATCATGAAAGGACATGTAATAAAGGTCAAGAAAAGGTCCAAAGCGCCCAGCCCTGTTGATTCGACTCCCTGGAGGTGAGCACTGTTTGGTAGTAGTTCACAGCTTGCTTATGCGGCTTAATATATGTGGTCGGCTGCAAAATTGGCCACAGTCCTTCCCGCCAGCCAGTCCCTGTTTCTAACGTGACTTTGTAGCTCCTCCCATCGAGAGACAGTCTGTTCCTCCTTGTCTGAAACCTGGGCTTGGTCATGTGTCTCTCTGTGGCTGGTAGAATGTGGAGGGGGAGATGGTGTGCCAGCTCGGAGCCTGGGCCTCAGGAGGATGCATTACGCTTCTGCTCTTTTTTTTTTTTTTGAGGAAGATTAGCCCTGAGCTAACATCTACCGCCAATCCTCCTCTTTTTGCTGAGGAAGGTTGGCCCCGAGCTAACATCTGTGCCCATCTTCCTCTGTTTTCCGGGTGAGACGCCTGCCACAGCATGCCTTCATAAGAGGTGTGTAGGTCCGCACCTGGGATCTGAACCAGCGAACCCCAGGCCGCCGAAGCGGAGCGTGTGCACTTAACTGCTGTGCCATCAGGCCGGCCCCGTGCTAACTCCTTTGGAGCCTTGCGACCCCATGTGAGTCAGCCTGGGGCTAGCCTGCTGGAGGGTGAGCGACCCAGGGAGCGGAGACGAGTCAGCCCAGTTGCCCCAGTGCCGGCCCCAGAGACCAGAGAGCCCAGCCGGGACCAGGAGAATGACTAGCCGCTCACAGCAGCCGGAGGCGCATGGGGGAGCCCAGCAGAGACCAGAGACTGCCCAGACGAGCCCACCCGAATTGTGTGACCAGGAGCCAGGCGAAGAAGGGGCCAGAGGACCTGACCCACAGCTAACATGGTCTGTCAGATGTTTTCCGGACAGGAAGAAACCATGTGTTCTGTTTTACAGAAATCAATGTCCCCGTTTTGCAGATGTTGCCATCTTGCACAGAAACTCATATTTGCCGCAAGACTCCTCAAAATGTTCCAGCTCCAAGGGTCCTAAAATTACCTTAACTCATTAGCATCCTAAATTCTCCTTCTCTGGACGGGTCCAAACAGCCATTTTCAGACCATGCGATCTATGCAGCAGCATGTTGACCAGCTCCGCACGTGTCCTGAATGAGCGCCGTTGTTACACAGCTGTCACGAATAACCCTGTTAGCCTCTGCTCTCTCGTCTACAGCATCCTACCAGCACTGAGCCGGGGGAGACAGCTCCGGGAGTGTCCCCGGTATCTCCATGGCTCGTGCAAGCAGTAAACCCCTTCACCCGCTTCTGCCTTGGCTGTGCTTTTCGGCTCCGCACTCACCAAGAGACGAACCCACGGAGTCCTGTTACAGTTGCTGGCCCTCAGAATCTTAGGGTCTTAACTAAACAACTTAGCTAAACAATCCCGGTCAAGCCCGCCCTCTCTCATAGCTATCGAGTATTCTGTTTGTAGAGACCCTTCAGGACTTATTTGTCCAGTGCCTTCTTGGTGAACTTTTGGGTTGTTTCTTTGTTTTTCCCCTCACCTGTAAAATGGGACGGATAACTGAGATTAATTTGTGAGTTAGCATTAGTGTATAATGGCTGACAATTAGAAAGTGCCCGGCACGTGTGTTTTTTCTTCCTCCTCCCTGTTGCACGGTTTCCACTCAGACAGGAAGGGCACTGGTTGTCTGGTAGGTCCTCCCGAGAGCTTGTCCTGAGCAGGACTCAGGCCCTTCCTGGGTCAGAGGGAAACACTGATGTGATTGCTTAGTGATGCCTGCCACGTGGTGAGAGAGGGCTGCGTGTTGTCGTTCATTCCTGTCTCCATTTGAGCCTGAGAAGATCTCGCTCCCATTCACTCACAGGACTCTGGGAGACAAACGACCTGCCCGACCTGAGAGGAGGGGGCCGGACAAGTGCCCTTTTCTTCCTTTGCCTCAGTTTCTCTGTTGGTACAATGATGGGCTGGTGGCAGAGCTGGACTGGCCCCAAGTCTCATGACTCCCCCTTCATCCCTCAGTGACATGGCGATCTGGCAGGTGGTTGTGGCTGGGAGTGTGCCCCACGCCCTCTGTGCACCCATAGGGCCTTCTGAGTAGCCACAGGTTCCGGCTGTGGTCCCCATAGACACGCTAACCTGGGGCCACTGCTGTGGGTGCAGTCAGGTTTCAGATGCACAACAGGTCTCACCCGCCCTGAGGATGCAGCCCTGAGTGGGGGCAGTCCCAGCCACTGTGGTGTGGGTCCCCTGTTACACTGTCCACGTGAGCAGGTCCTGAACTTATTCATATTGACGTGTTACCTTTTCAAAAAAAATCTACAAGTAAAATTTAACTAAAAGTGCCCAAAAAGGTAAAAAAAAAAAAAAAAAAGGAAAAAGAATAGCATAGTAGAACAAGATCAAATAAATTACCCATCGCTAGAGAAGAGAAGGCTGAGGAAGAGACGCCCTTCTCCGCTTCCTCACTCGGACTTTCCTGCCCCATCTCCTTTGCAGCGACTCAGAGCCAGGAGGGCAGACAGTGACATACCTGCTCATGCTCCTCCGTCCCTTGCCTCAGCAGACATTGCTAATCAATTACAGCACTTTTCCTCATTGAGCCTAAATACAACCTCAGAATCCTTCTCAACACCGTTGTCTAGCTAGCCATCCTTCACGCAGCAAAGTTAAAAACTCTTTTCCATCTACCGCTTAGAGTTACACATTTCCTGGGGACCAAAGTATCTGAGAATGAGGGCTGAGGCTCTAGTGGTGGAATTCGCAGCATCAGCCTATGGTCGGGCTAGGGTTTAGGATTAGGAGAGAGAGGTGTGTTTAACTATGGAATGTCAGTGCTTCCAGAGGTGTACACACACTCACACGTACTCTCTCACACACACGTGCACTATACATACACACTCACACACCTGTTCTTTCTTTCACATCAATCATCTCTTGCCTCAGTCTTTCTCGCAGCTTCCTTGTCCTCATTTGGCACTGGAAGGTCTTTGGAAATTGACTTGACCGACCCTGAACTACTGCTCTAGCTGTGGACGGAGATTCTGATTGACAGAGACTTCCCCACACGCCTCTCACCACACTGGTTTAATGCTGTTTAGAAATAGTCCCCCTCCACCGAGCCTCACTGTCCTCATCTGAGAGGAGAGGAAGGCGTCAGGCCCCACCTGTCAGATCGCTGGGCACGTTAAACTCCATGGCGCCTGACTGGCCCCGAGCACTCAGTGGGAGCTCAACAGAGGAGTACCCGCTAGTCCAACAGCAGCAGGACTTCCCCGCGGGCCCAGCCGACCATTCCCGGGGCCAACTCACTGCAGACAGCGGTCCTGGGAGTGGGCGGTGTAGGGAATGGTGGTGGGAGCCAAGCGGACAGAATCTCCGTGAAATCCATGAAATCCGACCTGGACCTCTCGACTCCAACCCTCCTCCCTGCCATGCCAGCATCCCGAGCTAGAGCACAGCCCTCCGTCCGTCCCAGGCCTGGCTGCTTCTGCCTGCACTGGGGGCCAGGTGCAGGGACCCGGGGGCTCTCCGGAGGTGGAGGTGGCAGGGCTGGGCCTCAGGGCTCAGTGGAAGCCACACACCCGCTCCGTCTGGGTGCTAGAGAGTGGGGGTCTTTCCAAACGTGTCTTGGGAGAAAAGTTGTAAGTAAGTTGGTCCCCAGAGACTGCCACTCTTCACCTGTCACTGCTGTAGTCGGTCTTTTATTCACTCAACACACTTTTATCCAGCACCTCTTATATGCCGGCACTATTCTAGGTCCCAGGTGTAGAGCCATGAGCAAAACTGACAAGTTCTCTGTGAGTTATACGCTAAATGGATGAGACAGAAAATACGCATGTAAGCCCATGGGATTATACTGTGTCAGGAGGTGATGTGTCCAGAAAGGAAAGAAAGCAAGATGAAGAGACAGGGGTGATGGAGGGTGGGGGACAGCCAAGGAAGGCCAGCCAGGGGAGGGACGTGCGGGCAGACAGTGGAGTGGTGACAAAGGGGGAGCCCCGAAGACGAAGGGAGAGGCATTCTAGGCAGAGGGCATGGCGCCCGCGACGGCAGGGAGGCAGGGCAAGTGCAGAAACACTGGAGGACCAGCCCAGAGCAGGTACGGCTGGAGCGGAGCAAGCGAGGGGTGCAGGGAGCGGTGGGAAGGAGAGCAGAGGTGCCTCCCGTGCTCCGTGCCCCTCTCTGATCCTCGACACCCACCCCCACCGTCTACAGACCAGCCTCTGCGGCCTCCTTCCCCTGCCTGCTCTTCTTGTCCAAGGCTGGGCCCCTCCCCAGGCTCTGGATCCCATCTAGCCCCTCCTGCCTCCTCAGATGTGCCCCCCATGGCCTCAGAGCCTTGGCGCACATCGTTTCCTGCCCCGCCGAGTCCTTCACCCCTTTTTACCCGGCTGTGCGTCTTTCAGGCCTAGGCAGGCCCTGGACCCCGAAGCCTTCGCTGGTGCCCCGGGCTGGGTCAGGGCCTCCCTGGGCTCCCTCAGTTGCCTGAGCATCCCATGCATGAGTCTGACTCACCGACAAGGTCTCGAGCTCCTGGGGCAGGGGGGTGTCTGATTCCTCTCTGTGCCCCAGCTCCGAGCTGAGGGAATGGCCAGGTGAGCAGATGACAGTGCTGTGGCTTCAGGCTAAGGCCTTCGGCTCCCCAGACCCTCTGCGGCACCCTGTCTCCCTCGCTTGTCCCCCTAACCTGGGACAGTTTGGTCTCACCAACCCCGACCTGCTTGCTGCCCACTCAGTCCATCTAGTGTTTCCCATCCCTCCCCCTACTAAGATGCCGCCCCCACTCTGTCTTCTTAGCCCAGATCTTCTCCAGCAAAACCAGGTGGAGCCTGTTCTGCTTGGGGCGGTGGGAAACACAGCAGACTGCGGAGTGTGCGTGGGATGCCTGGCCGGCCCTTAGCGTCCTCAGCAGCCGCCACGGCCTGGGGCACAGCGGAGCCCAGAGCTCAGGGCAGGAGCGTGGGAAGGGGGTGGTGGGTGTGCGCCCGTCCTGTCTCCTCCCCTCGGCTTTGGGCTCCCTGAGGTGCCAGAGTTATCTGCCTCCTTCTCAGTGCCCGGAAAGAGCAGCTTTTCAGCGAACACACGTGAAAACCTAAGGAGAGGCCGGAGTTTGCCGTTTACAACCGCACAAACATTAGTGTGTCCGTCCTCCCAGCTGGTCTTGCCAGCATCCCTCCATGACACGTGCAGATGGGGCCGCTGAGCTGGGAGGCTGAGTGGGAGAGGCTTGGTCAGCAGCTTTGGAATGACCCCCGTCGGACGTTCAGAGAGGTTGTGGGGCCCACTCGGGGCCAGCCCTTGAACTGGAGTCTGCAGATTTCAGGTCCTGCGCTCAACCCCCTGGCACATCCCTCAGTCCCCACCATGACACCGTGAGGTGAGCAATGAGACCAGGCCCATTTCACAGCAGAGAAAACTGAGGCCAGCCAGGCAGTGGCACAGGCGGGACCTGACCCTGTCTCCAGACTCTGCCGGATGGGGGCCGCTTGCCTTCCCCTCTTTCTTTCTTTTGGCCTCTTCCTTGTTTCTGAGAGTTTCAGGTGCAGCTATCGGAACGGTGGGGCCCGGTGGGAAAGGCCAGGTGCTGACCCGCGGGCGGGAGCTGAGACACCAGCGCCCCCTGCGGCCTTGCGGCGCGTCTGTACCGTGCTCTTGCTTGGGGACTGGGGAGGCGGGGCAGCCGCCCCTCCGTGGTGGCGGCGTGTTGACTGTGGAGCTGGGGTAACTACAGGCACTGGTGACAAGTGCAAAGTGGCCGGAACCCCAGGAGGGAAAAATAATGGCCCGGGCTGTGTCCCATCCTCTGTCTCTGGTGCTCCCGGCCTCGGTGGTCTTAGGGTGGAGTTGTTTCTTAGCCCCAGGAGGTAGGAGGTGGCTCTCCTGCAGCATTTAGCTGGCATCCACACCCAACGCCAAAATCGGGGTCGTCAGCCTGGGAATGCGACTTGGACACACAGCTGCCCCCCAGCAGCACTCACACAGGTGTGAGGAGCCCCAAAGCTGAGGAATTCTGCAGCTCCTGAAGCATTTATGCAGTGCCTACTGGATACCAGGCACACACTGGCCACAGCATTGGCTGGGGTGCTGCGTGTGACCTTGGTGAGCCCCTTAGCCTCCCAGGGCCTGGGTCGCCACAGCTGGAAGATGAAGGTTTGTTGCCGGCCTCACAATCCTGTCGGCAGGGAAGGGTGTGAATACACCGCCTCGAGCGGGCAGGTCCTCTGCCAGAGCCCTGCCCAGGGCCGGAGGTGACACAGGTTCGTGCAAATTACATCACTTGGCTCTTCCATATCCTGGGAGATTTTTGTTGTTTCGTGTCATACACTGGACGGACTTGGAACTAAAGTCTTCCGAGTAAAATCCATAGAGGAAAGAGAAAAGAAGAAGAGAAGGAATTCACGCTGATTACTCACCGTAGCCAAGAACAGAAACAACCGAAGTGTCAGTCAATGGACAAGCGGATACGGAAGCCGTGGCCTAGAGATACAAGGGCGTATTATTCAGCCGCAAGAAAGAAGGAGATCCTGCCGTTTGCAACAATTGGATGGACCTTGAGGGCATCAAGCTGAGTGAGACAAGTCAGACAGAGAAACACAAATACTGTGTGATCGCACACATATGTGGAATCTAAAAAAGTCAGATTCAGAGAATTGGAGAGTAGAATGGTGGTTGCCAGGGGCTGAGGGATGGGGAAAATGGGGAGCAGGTGGTCAGAGGGTGCAAACTTCCAGCTGGAGGGTTGACAGGTTCTGGGCATCTAATGCACAGCATTAGCTAATAATGATACTGTCTCATATACTTGAGTGTCGCTAGGAGAGTAGATCTTAAAAAGGAATGGTAACCATGTGACAGGACTGAGGTGGTAGCTAATGCTAGGGGGTAATCATTTTGCAACATATAAGTGTATCAAATCCACACGTTGGACACCTTAAATGAGGACAATGTTATGTGTCAATTAAATACCTCAATAAAGCTAGAGGAAATTAAAAAAATTAAAAAAAAAAAAGAATTCACACAGAAGTATGTAGTAGAACCATCAAGGTGATGATAAACCAAGATTGGAGGCTTGGACAAAATATTTCCTCCCAGCTTGGGGCTTGCTCTTTGACATAAGGGTGTCTTTTTTTTTTTTTTTTTTTTGCTGAGGAAGATTCACTCTGAGCTAAGCTCTGTGCCAGGCTTCCTCTATTTTATATGTGGGTTGCCACCACAGCATGGCCACTGATAAGTGGTGTAGGTCCATGCGCCTGGGAACTCACGAACCTGGGCCACCAAAGTGGAGCATGTCAGACTTAACCATTACACTATGGGGCTAGCCCCCGTGAGGGTGTCTTTTGATGGAGAAAAGCTGTTTACTCCTTCTTTTCTAGCACCTTAGCACCTCGTCTCCTGTTGAAGAAATCCTTATCTCATTAAGGCCGTGCAGACTGTCTCCAATGCTGCCGCTCAGGCCCGCTGTCCATCTCATCGTTTCTGCACCCAGGGCTGGGTAGAGAGTCAGGGGCCGCAGGCTTCCATGTGATAGTCAGTCATTCCAGCACCACGTGGTGAAGACTGTTCCTTTCCCTATTGAATCTCACTGGTGCTTTTTGGGTGTGGAATCTGCACGGCAGTGAACACGGCGGGGCCGCCGCCTCACGCGACAGCATGGGCAAATCTATCGGTTTTGTGTAAATGAGAGAAACCAGAAGCGAAGGAACATGGGCTGCATCATGCCATTCACGCGACATCCAGAGAGGCCTCTGCAGTGACCGAGGGCAGTCACGGACACCTCGGGGTGGCACAGTGCCTGGAAGGGGGACTGAGGGAGTCTCCTGGGGTGTGGAAATGTTCTTTGTCTTAACCTGGGTGGCGGCTCCACAGGTGTGTGCAAATGAAAAAACCCAAGGAGCTGTGCCATTAAGATGAGCGTGCTGAACTGTTTGCACGCTATGCGCTCATTTAAAAGAATGCTCTTGGGGCCTGAAGGAGGACAAGATGCCTTCCAGCAGAGGTGTGGGCTGGGCAAGCTGTGAGGAGGCTTGGCAGAGGCAGAGACTGAGACGGAGGAGAAGCCCACCGCCGCCGCAGCCTCTGGGAGGGGGCTCTTCTCCCGCGCGACATAAACAAGCCCGCAGAACACAGCCTCAGACAAGGTCCCTTGGGACCATGAGACAGTGAGACACAGCAAGGCCACTTCACAGCTGTGCCTCAGCCCAGACAAAACAAGGTCCCCATGCCACCCGGAGCCCCGAGGCCTGCTCTCCTCTCGGGCCCTCCTCCGGCTGAGGCGGAGGCCTGCTGGAGCGGCGGCGTCTTGTCAGTCGGCCCTCGCTGTACTGGAGCTGTATTGAGATCCCCATCGTGGACTTGCCGCCACTTTCTGGCAGCGTCCAATCGAGTGAAGCCCTGCTCCTAGTCACCCTCCTCCCAGCCACCTGCTGAGGCCCAAATCCTACACCAGCTCCTTCCTAGCACCCTCTCCTGAGACCCCACAGTGCCCCTTGGGTGTGCGCGCCCTCTGCAGTGAGTAACAAACCTACCGCCCCGTTTACCTACGCGAGGCTCCGGTGATCTCTGGCTGGAGGGTGTCCTCAGGACTTCTGACCAAAGCCTTGAGGGACGACAGGTGTTTGCCAGGCAGAGAAGGAGGGAAAGGCGTCGCTGAGCACTCCCCTTCACAGGAGGGGAGGGAAGAGCATGTTGCCCCTGTTGGTGTGCGGGGCGGAGAGGGGAATCTGGTGGAGGCAGCTGGGGCCAGTGTGACAGATGTGGATGCAGAACAGGGCCAGGACCAGGGGGAGGGAGCGAGGCAGCCCCTGACAGGGGGTGCCTCCTCCAGTGGTGCATCCAAGGCGGCCCCCTCTCCTCACCCTGCTCCCCCCCACCGCCGGCAGGCTTTCTCTAACTCTCTCTACTTCAGGGTCCAGCCTCAGCCCTGAGCTACCTGTCGGCCATGCTGGATTCTGGTCAGGACTCAGTTCATGGTGACA
The DNA here is from genome assembly GCF_037783145.1 of Equus przewalskii. NCBI lineage: Eukaryota > Metazoa > Chordata > Mammalia > Perissodactyla > Equidae > Equus > Equus przewalskii. Next base: position 4,590,837 of record NC_091845.1, read on the forward strand.
CTAGTGGGCAGGCTGTCATAGTGCCGTCTCTGGGGTCAGCCCTGCCTCCTGCTAACCGCAGTGACCATTTCCAGACTTTATTCTCATACACACCTCCCACCCTCTGTCTTCCCGGCTCCTGGCCCGAGACTTGGTGTGGAGCCGTATGCAGGGCCCATGGACCTCTCACCCTGAGCGCCAAACCCACCCAGGCCGCTCCCACCGGGGCTTCATTTCTCTCTCCTGGCCCTGATGCTACAGAAGGAGCACGGCAGCATCTCCCTGCACCCTGAGGCTGCCACATAAGCCCCCCGGGGTTCCGTGGTCTCTGCCCTGCTCTCCTTTCCCACACACCGGCTTCTCACAAGCATTGAAAAGTGCCCCTTGCTCACCCACCCTAAATACTAACAACAAAAGCGTCCTGGACCCCAGGCCCCTCCAACCTCTGCCTCCACTTCGCTCCCCACTCTTCCTCATGCTGGCCTCATCCTCACGCCTCCTCAGGACCCTCCTGTGAAAGGCCTGGTCCCCTCGGTCACCCCAGGGCCTGCTTTGTGTACCGTCAGACCCCTGAGCCCTGGAGCCATTCCTCCCTTGGCATCTGGCCACACCCGCCTGGCTGTCTGCTCAGCTGCCGCCTCCTGCCCGGGCCGGTGCGCCTCGAGTGCCCAGTGCCGGCGCTCAGGGCTCTGCGCTCAGCCCCACGTTCTCCTTCGGTGATTTGACCTCCTCTGCTGGCTTCTGTGACCTCGCCTGCCCCCAGATGTCTCTCCCAATCTCCAGACCCCCGGATCCTACCATCTGCCAGACACTTCCGCTTGGACCCCCAGAATTCTAAACACCCATCTCAGGCTGGGTTCCCGGGGTCAAAGATTCATGTGCAAGCAAGATGTGATGGGAAGGGCTCCCGGGGGGAAACTAGTTAGGGTGTAGGGGAAGCAAGATCTGGAAGGGGAGGGAGCCGAGCAAGGCCCCACAGAGGGTGGCTCAGGCTGACCTCCTGGGAGCTCTGGAGGGTAAGTCAGCCTGCGGGAATGCCCTGACTGGGGCAAGGTCTCTGGGCTTGCATATTCCTGCACCCACAGCCGGGCTTGGGGCTGCCCCCGGGCATGTCCATTTCTGGGCACAACAGCATCCGGAAGGCAGCCTGTCTAGGAGGAGACGCAGGCATGGGGCCAGCACAGGACACAAATCCCATTTAACCAGGAGGTAGGAAGGACAAAGGGGCCAGAGCAGAGGACATCCAAGACCACGCCCACTGTCGGCCCAGGCTGCTCCCCCTCTGGGATTCACCACCCCAGCCAGCAGCGGCTCCGGACCCAGGACTGAGAGTGGGGAGCCCCTCCAGCCCAGTTCCGTTTAGTCCAAGCATCTGAGCCAGCTCCCCCTCCATGCGCTGCGCTGGCCACGGGAAAGCTGGGGGTGGGACGGGCACAGAGAAGCCAAGTGGGCCTTGACCCAAGGAGGTCCTGGCACAGCAACAAAGGCACACGTCTGAAGAGACCACTGGGAGGCCCTGAGACCAATGAATGACAGAGGGAGAGGGGCGCCACCACCCCTCCCAGCGGCTCCTTAAGGTGGAAGAGTCCTGAGGGGGTACACGAGCAAGGACTGCCAGCTTAGAATTGGGGCGGGAGGGGCCGGCGCATGGTCAGTGGTTAAGTTCTCATGCTCCACTTCGGCGGCCCAGGGTTTCACCGATTTGGATCATGGACGTGGACCCAGCACCGATCATTGGGCCACGCTGAGGCGTCGTCCCACATAGCACAACCAGGGGCACTCACAACTGGAATATACAACTATGTACCAGGGGGCTTTGGGGAGAAAAGGAAAAAAATGGATTGGGGCAGAAAGATGGAGTCAAGGAAGGCTTCCCAGAGGGAGGAGGCCCTGACAAAGGAGGAGGTGGAAGGGGACTCAGGCGGGAGGCACAACAGGAGCGGCAGCAGGGGGGCAGGGCGCAGCCTGGTCTACACAGGAAACCACACACAAGGCATTCCACCCGGAATTTATCCCCAAGCCATCTGGACTGTTTTTGACCTAATAGTTTCCTCTAAAATACTCACTCATTTTTTTAACTTAAACGACTATATTTCTAAAGGAGACTTCATCTTATTACCTCAACTAGAAAGTGAATGACACTTTGCTAGAATAAAAGGAGTGACTGGGAGTAGAGATGCTACTAAGCTGTGGCTGAAAGCCACCGCCTGCCTGGGCTCTGCGTGGGAGTCCTGCCCGCTCTTCCGTTAAAACAGCTCCGCGTCACCCGAGAGGCCTCAGACAGGCCAGGGCCAGATGGAGACTCGCCGTCCGCAGTCTGGCGGACGGAAGGGGTCAGGCTGTGCGACGGAGTGTCGCTGTGTGATCAGCATCATGTTAGTCGCTCAAGCCCTGGAGAGCCCTGAGTTTGGCCGGGTGAGGCTGCAGGGGTGAGCCAGAGCCAGGGCCAGGGGGTTCTGGGGAGGCGGGCTGAGCACGGCCAGGGTGTGGGCTTTCTCACGGGGGCGCCAGGGAGCCATGGGAGAGTTGCCAGTAGGGGCGTGATGTGGTCCAGAATGGTTCAGGTTTTGGCCTGACAGTGTCCAGAGAGCACCGTTTCACGTGGGGGGCCTGGACAGTCCTCCCTGCAGTCGGCATAGCTGAATTTGATCCCTCACCTTCCTGGTAAACGTGGTCTGTGGCCACAGGGAACGAGGCACTCTCTAACCTGGAAAATCATCTAGGGCGGGACAGCAGAGCTGAGGCCAGGAGGTGGGGGTTCTTCAGACAGCTCATAGAGGAGGACCACTGTCTCTCACGCCCCTGGGCATGCTCATGGAAGGGTCTCTGGGCTGCGCATGAACAGCGGGGATGCTGATGGAGATGCAGTGGACTGGGGAGCCGGGTGTCCCAACAAGTGACTTTGGACCCTTCACAGCCTGCCCTCCCTCCTTCCTTCCCTCCTTTATTCCTTCCCCTCGCTGTCTCTCCCTTCCTCTCTCTCTCTTATCTGAATACATTGTTCCATGGTCTACCATTTCTTTGGTGGAAGTTGTGTCTTTCGCATCTTATTGATAAGGAAGTAGAGGCGTAGTGAGATTGACGTGGCTCCACGCACACTCAGGGGCAGAACTTGATCTGAAATCTTCTGGATCTCAATCCCAGTCAAGAGACTGTTGGAACGATCCAGGCAAGAGAGGGTGGTGGCTCAGACACAGTGGTCACCATGGAAGTGGTGAGACGTGGTCAGATTTTGGATGTGATTTGGCTGTGATACAGGCGGGAAATAGAGGGGTCAAGGGTGACTCCAGAATTTTCACCTGAGCTACTGAAAGAAAAGCAGGCCTGGGGGGGGACCATGAGGGTGGTTGGAGACGAGTAAGGTTTGAGACGCCCATTAGACAAGGGAGGGGGACGTCCGGGAGGCAGCTGGACACACGTCTGGGGCCTGGGGTGGGGGAGGATCTGGAGAGGGGTGCACACTTGGGGTGACCAGGATGCTTACTGAGGAGGCTACCAAGGAGTGCATGGAAACAGAGAAAAAGGCCAAGGACTGGGCCCCGGGACTCCCCAGAAAGTTGGGGAGAAGAGAAGAAACCAGAGAAGATGCTGAGGAGTGTCCTCAGAGCTAGGTGACAAAGCAGGGCAGGGCTGAGCTGCTCCAGGAGGCAGGAGGCACAGGGCGCCGAGGAGACGGGCCTGCCGAGGAGGTGGGTCCCCTCTCTCAAGACCAGGCAGCCCCCGGGGATTGCAGGGGCTTCAGCAGCAGAGCCCTCCTTTTGGTACACAGACGTCGGCATTTCGCCAGAAGATGCTTCTCCCACCCCCTGCCCCGCAAATGTAAACTTTCCTTTACTTTTTTTTTTACAAGAAACGCAAATGATGATTGATATCTTTCCAAGGGATTAAGTAACTAGAAACCAGCTTTTACTTGATTCAGAAGTTGATATCTTCAACACATCCCTTTCCAAAAATAACAACACTAACCAAAAACACCCAAAACACAAACAGGGTCTCCTAGGCACCAAGGTAGGAAGGTTTCTAGAAAAATAAAAAAATATTTGTCAAAGCTTTTAACAAGCAAGCCAACACCCTCCTTGGCTTCTAGACTCTAATCAGAGCTGGGCAACAGCCTGAAGAAAGGCCTGTTTTCCCAGGGGTACTGGCCCCTGTCAGCACACTTGTCAGTGGGATGTCTGGTCCTGTCCAGGCCTCCCGAGCTGGCTTCAGGCTCTGGGCTGACGGGCGAAGGACTCCCTGCTCGTTGGTTTCCTGGTTTGGGTTTGGAGTGTCTGTGCTTCCCCCGCAATGGGCAGCCCCCTCCTCCAGGAGACCCCTGGTTTGACCACAAGGGGCCAGTCTCCGTAGAGTTTGGCTGAGGACTCCTGACTTCTTGGGCTGGCGTTCGAGGCTCTTCCCAGCCTCCTGCTATACTCTCTTCCAGCCTCAGCCTGCGCCGGACGCAGCTCGGGGCCTCCCACCCACCGCGAGCCTCTGCAGCGGCTGCTCCTCCTCCACCGGCGCGCCCTTGCCGCCTCTCCTCCCTGGCTCACTCAGTCAGAGTCTCACCATCTCTTAAGACCAAGATGACCACAGAATCTGATTGACCTGCTACAGTCCTGTTTTACATCTATGGTGCTGATGTGACCATTAATAGTGTCGCCTTACACTCAAAAATATCCTGGTTCAGACAGCAGATTCTACAGTCACGCGACAAGAGGCTCCGCTCCAGCGCTTCCTCCAGGAAGGCACCCCTGATTCCCAGAGCAGCGGTCTCCTTTGTCCTGCTCGCCCAGCCCTGAGGCCTCTCCTGAATGTGCCACACTCTCGCAGTCGCCCCTTCTGCATATCGCCTCTGTCCTCTGCGAGGCGGGTGCAGTCTCGTTACTAAAAGCATTTACACACACAGTGCTACAGGTTAGACTGTGTCCCTCCAAAAAACACATTGAAGTCACAGTCCCCGGGACTTGGGAATGCGACCTTAATGGAAATAGAGCCTTTGCAGGTTTAACCAGGTTAGTGAGGTCACCCAGGTGGGCCCTAATCCAACATGACTGTGTCCTTATGAAAAGGGGAAATTTAGACACAGACACAGACCCACACAGAGGGAAGATGATGTGAAGACAGGCGGGGAGAAGGCAGCCGTGTGACGGGAGTGTGCATCTACAGGACAAGGCACCCAAGGCCTGCAGCAAACCCAGATGCTGGGAGGAGGCGAGGAAGGATTCTCCCCAGAGCCGGGGGAGAGCCGGCCTGCTGGACCCTGAGGCCAGGCTGCCGACACCCTGAGCCTGGCCTGCCGGCACGCTGAGGCCGAGCTGCTGGCCTCCGAACTGCGAGACAGTCATTCCTGTTGTTGAAGCCCCCAGTTGGTGGTACTGTGTTACAGCGGCCCTACGACACTACTAAGGATAGTAACTGCTCTTTTAAATAACTGCTTTATTGAGATACAGCTCATTTATTATAAAATCCACCCGTCTAAAGTGTACAACTGGATGGTTTTCAGTACATTCAGAGTCATGCAACCATCACCACTGTCTAATTTTCAAACATCTTGTCGCCCCAAGAAGAAACCCTTATCCATTAGTAGTCACTGCCCATGTCCCCTCGACCCCGGCGACCACTGCTGTGCCTTCTGTCTCTATGGATTTGCCCATTCTGGACATCTCGTACAAACTATGGCATTTCGTGTCTGGCGTCTCTCGCTGAGCATGATGTCGTCAAGGGCACCATGTGGAGCTCGTCCAGGCCCTCCCCTCCTCTGTGTGGCGGGATAGCGGTCCTCTGTGGACCCCCAAATTCTGTGTGTCCACTCTTCAGGGCATGGACATTTGAGCTGTTTCCACTTTTTGGCTCCTGTGAATGGTGCTGCTGTGAACATCCATGTAGGTGGACATATATTTTCAATTCTTCTGGATAAAGTAACTGTTTTTAATGGAAAGATAATGCCTGTGACAAGAGATTTTCATATATTGAGGTACATGGGGTAACTATTTGCATTCAAAACTGATTCAGATAGAACTAAAAAGCCTGACTTAAGGCCTGTCAAACACTCATGTACCTCTGCGGGACCATCAACGACTGCGCTCTCTCGAGACAAGAGTGCAGGCTCCCCTCCTCCGCCCTGTTGGTAAGCCTGGATTACTCCCTTTCCTGGCATCATGGTCACGGTGACCTGCTAATTTGCAACTGAATACCTCTTTGAAATTTTGATGGAAATGTACCCTGGGTGTGTTTAATGCATGTTCTTTGTTCTAAAAAGATACAAGACTGTACTGAAACCCCGTGCTTCTCCGGAACACCTCCTGGGCCCTCCCCGGTGATAAGCTTCACTCTGGCCCATGATAAACTCACTCGATTCTGATTTATAGGTTGGTTATGGATTATTGGCGTCAACACCTGTACGTGGTAAACAAAACTGCCAGTGGTAGAGAAGAGTAGACAACTAAAAGCCAGGCTCCTCCTCCCGGGGCAGTTCACCCGTTTCTTTCATTCTTGTCCTTCCGAAAATGTTTTCTTCACATGCACACTCAGGCAGTCAGTTGCTTTTCTCCAGCAAGAGTCCCAGCGTGGGACTATTGTCCCCCGTTCTTCTCACATATCGATGCCTCTGGATCCTTCTGCATCCATGTGTAGGGCTGCATTTCATTCTTTCAGGGAGGGCTTTGCTGAATTGTTAGAACATGCCCTTATTTACTGAATCATCTAAAGGACATTTAGCCCTCTCCTAATGTTTTGTCACTGCAGATATGCCAGCCCAAATGTGCTTGTGCACCCGGGCAAAGCTTTCTGGGGGGTAGACCAGAAGGCCCAGAGTGGGATCAGCTGAGACACAGAACTATGAGACTTTCAGGTTTGAACAAGGAGATTGCCCTGAGTTTCTTGATCTTGGGGCTGAGTCCGAGTCACTCTTGTGCCCCATGAAGACCACACGCAGCATGGACATGTGCCCGGTGGACAGATGGGACCTAGCCCGTTCCCACCTTGAACCTGGGCGTTTCGAGCCTCGCAGGGCCTGGGAGGATATGTGTTGGACTGTAACAGCCAATTCACCGGCCGGTGGTGACCCTGTGTAGACGTTATGCCCGTGGATAGAAACTAGATCTTCTGTCAACCCGTTTCCATAAATGATAAGAAACACGCTCAATTATTCTCTTAGAAAGTAGTAACTTTCAAAACGTTGGACGTCTGCAACTTTAAAACCAGCCAGATTAACAAAAATAATCTCTCTGAATTATCAACTCAGTATCCTGGTATAGAAAGTCTTTTGTTTTCATCTTGGTGACTCAAAGACAGGCTTTGAAACAAGCCTCATTGACTTTGCCTCGGTTTTTTCCAGCTGACAAAGGCTCTTTGACAAATCGATTTTATTGTATGGCATGCATCAAAAATTGAGAATTAGCTGAGGTCAACTCCATCCCAACCCTGACACTAAATTGGCCAGGTGACCTTGAGAATGTTCCTTATCTTCACTAGGTGGCAGTTTGCTCAACAACAAAGGGAGGGGGTAGATAAGACTGAGACTTTGGATCTTAAGCTTCTAGATCAAGCTAATCTCTGTACTTTAATAGCTCCCACGTGCTCAGTAGTTGACAAGGTGTCCTCTCTTTTGATGTGAAACCTTAACCGCAGATGAGGGGTTAATGTCAAATTTACGGTCTGCACCTTGTTCGAACTTGAAGTGCAAAGGGTTAATGTCATAGCCAGCCATCCAAATGGGCCTTTCAGGGGCTTTGTTTGCCTTGATAAGCTCGGAGCCAATCTTCTTAGCCTGTGCAGGTACCTTTGGCAGAAGTTTGCCAGTGGCCATGGGGCTTGGGAGTGGCCCAGGGACTACAGATGAATTAGCACTTCTTTCCCTGGCTCATTACCGGCTGGATAAAGGCGCCTCCCGCAGCTCCCAGCAGGTTGGGAGCAGGAAGCTGGGTGGTTTGGGCAGCAGGAATCCGGTCCACAAAGGCTGCTGAAAAGCCATTATTCCGGGGCTTAACGGCCAGGCCCTCTCGTTGGCAGCTCTCTCATGTCTCAGTTGGAGCCAAAGTCTTCACCCAGACACCGATAAACAACACAGCTGGTGCCAGAATCAGTTTCATGAGACACCCCTGCCAGCCAGTCACTGCCCCCCTCAAGATCCCTCAGTGGCTCCCATCTCCCACCCACTCCCTGCTGAGTGCTCCAAGCTGACTGCAGTCTGGCCTAAGCACCTGGCCGACCCTAGTTCCTGCTGCTCTTCAGCATTTTCTCTGAACTAGTGTGTGTCCAGCGTCCAGGCAGGCACTGGGCTCTGTGTTGGCGAGCACCATCTTGTTTTATCTTGATGAGCATTTGTTCAAACGTTCTTACCCCGCGGTGCGGAGGAGAAAACTGAGGCCCAGAGCAGTCACTGCGGCCTGTCTGGTGACGCACAGCCCAGCCGGGAAGCAAGGAGCCCGTGCAGCCCCCAGTCCTGAGCTCTGCCTCTCCCCGAGGTCGGGGCTGAGCACCAGGGTGGGCCGGGCAGTAGCGAAGGGCTCCTGAGGTGTGACGCTGAGTGATGAGAGGGAGCAAGCTAGGCGACAAGTGCGGAGGGACATTCCAGACAGAGGGAACAGCAAGGACAAAGGCCTTTCTCTTTCTGGGCCTCAGTTTCCTCATCTGTCAAATATGTGTTCGTGTGTGCACGTGTGTGTGCACGTGTGTAGTTGGAAGGTGTTGCCTTCCTGTTCTCAGATTCTATCTGCACCCTAAAACACCCTGAATTTCTCTGAAGTTTCCCCAGAATCAGAGAGTGAGTACGAGTGTCTCTTTAAACGTTGTGCCCTCGGTACCCGCTTTGTCTCACCCTTGGCCCCTCAGGCTGCTGGCTGCAATCACCCTGCATCCTGGTGGAAATAAATAAACAGACGCGCTGGGATTGCTGAGCTGAGGTGAGGGGCCTGGAAGAGGCTCTTCCGGCCACAGTCAGCGGGGCCTGAGCAAGGGCTGTCCCCTCGAGACAGGGCACCATCGTCACTGCCCCGCACTGACTTGCCCACCTGCTCAGTCTTGCTCATTTCATCCTCTGCAAGGCCTTTGTAGCAATTTGAGCGTCAACCACAGGGGAGCAATTCTCCGGAGGCTGGCGAGGACCCATTATTCAATTTCTATTCTTCGTCACACATCTCTGGCAACTCACTTGCAACTTTTCACTTTCCTTGCTTTCTTCTTCCTCGCTTTCTCGCTCCATCATCTCCTGTTCTTTTCCTCTACCCTCTCTCTCCTCAGTCCCCAGCAAATCTCCCTCCCACCCCACTTATTTCTCTATCTCATCCTGTCTAAAGGTACTTTGACATAAGAAGTCTATCAGGGGTCAGGGAGGGCTTCAGAGAGGTGGTAACACTTGAACAGGGCTTTGAGGGGTGTACAGGAGTTCATCAGATAGAGAAGGTGTCACCAGTGTATGCCCTAAGCAGCTTGAAGGAAGTTTTAACATACTTAAGACTTCCTTGAGGTTGTTTTTCAGAGCTGTGTTGGGAAGAGAGACCACTGTCAACCGGCCTGAACCAGACCTAGCCCCACTGCAAGGGCAGCCCCTGCATAGACAGCCCAGAGATGACCCAAAGTCACCCTCTGCCTCATTTTAATACTAAAATCTCCACCCCCGGAGCTGCTTAAACCTATTAGCATAACGTGATGTACGTGAGAATGTGTCTTCAGACTGCGCCTGCACAAGCTAATACCTCCCTCGATGTGTGCTGACAAACTTCCCTTTTAAATGTTCACTCCCCCCTGCAATGAAGGACACCTGCTTCCCCTTGTTCAGGGAACCACGGCTTTGGAAAGAATCCCACATGGTCTCCTTATCTGTGGCAAATAAATTTTCCTTTGTGTGACAACTCCTTCTGGTGAAGGCTCTGATTTCAACTCACCAAGTGGGTCTACTTTGGTCTGGTAACAAATTGAGGAAGGACCAGGAGACCAACGTGCTTAGGTACGAGGGCTGGATTCACACAGGCGAGTTTGAATCCTGGCTTCTTCGCTCTCCAGCTCTATGACCCGGGGCGAATTACAACACATGGTCAAGCTTCAGTTACCTCATCAGCACAATGGGAATTCCTCTAGCACCCACTAAAGGGCTGAGCTCAGGCTTCAAGGAGAAAATTTCTGGTGCCTGATTTACAGAAGGCACTCAATAGATGTTTGCTGAATGAAAGAATAGATATTCCAGGCAGAGCGGATGGCAGAAAGAGAGGTCTGGAGATGAGTCCACACAGCATATTTGGGGAGTTGTCTCCATGCCAGAATCTGTGGCAGAGCCTGACCTCATGGCTCAGGAGAGCTGATCGTGAACATCCCTTTCCGCGTCTGCATTCAGAGATGTCACCCTGGTAGCTTGGAACCCACCACTGTGGAAGTCTTTGCACCACAGAAATTGGCAAGCCCTACGGGTCAGAGCTTTTCTTCCCCTCCGGTGAGCCACTTTACAGCACACCAGCCCTGCAGCTGAGAAGCCGGGTGAGGGTTAGATTTCAAAGGAGCTTGAGCAGCAGGGCCTGCTGACGTTCTGTTCACCGTTTGCTGTAGGACTTCAGAGACAGTTCGGCCCTGCCTGACCTGAGAGAGATGTGTTTCCTAGATCTAAAGAGGCCCAGAACTCGAGCTCCTAAAAAATCCCAAACATATCACCATATTTTATTCACATAACTCTAAAAAAGCTCCTCAGCTTAATTAAAAAAAAAAAAAAAAAGATCATTTCTATCAAATTAGCAAAGCTTGAATTAGAAAATCACTTAATTTCCCAAGCTGAAAAATCAGCAGATTTTTAATCGGGAGAAATGGGGTGTGGGGAGCCCAGTGTGACAGAGTGGCAGTAGCCAGTCCATGCATGATTTTGTGGGAAAGGATGCTGGCCTTTATCCTGAGAGCAATGGGAACTCATGGGAGGGTTTGAAGTAAACAAATGACAGAAGCAGACTGTGGCCTCAGAACAGAACCTTCCCACTGCTCTGTGAAGAGCCTGCAGGGGCCAACCCGGGTGCAAAGACACCAGGCAAGAGGTGATGGGGTGTGCAGACGCACGTTTCTGGAGAAACAGGAGCACTTCCTCACCTTACCCTTTTTCCTCCTGGCACTCAGCTGGACTACATTTCCCAGCCTCCTCTGCAGTTGGGTGGGGCCATGTGATTTAGTTCTAGCCAATAGACTGTGGGAGGAAGTGATGTAAGCCACTTTCCGGCTGGCTGGGGAAACCTCCCGTCCAATCCTCCGGGGTGTTTCTGTTTCCCCTGCGCCCTATCCCGAGGCTCCAGTGGAGGACTCTGAGTGCGAGGGAACGGCAGAGCCACAAGCTGGAAGGAGCCTGGGATGCCGAATGGCCGCATGGAGCGGAGCCGCGCCGTGTCCCCGCGTCGGACTCCGCTTCGTTGTGCTGAGCCACGAGGCCCGGGCTGTGTGTGACGGCAGCCGCCTGGCGGGTGTCGGGTGACGGGAGCGGGGACGGGCCGCGGCCCAGAGCTGCGGGGTGAAGTCACGGGCTCGGGGGCCGTGGAGTGAGGGACGAGGCGGCGCCACGGAGCAGAGGAGGGAACGGCAGGGGAACCCGTCGGGGCCTGGTCCCCAGCCCGCCGCCGTCGCGACACCGCAGTGCGCGGTCCGGGGGTCCTCTCCCGGCCGGTGCAGCTCGGCCACGCTCGCGGCGCCCGCGGCAGGAGGCCGCCCGTCGACCGTCGGGGAGAGTGTGCGGGGCCGCCCGCGGAGCCGTCCCGCCACGCTGGGCCGAGCCCACCCGCGAGTTCCGCTTCCTTCCGGTCCAGCGCGCACCCCGCCTCGTCCAGGCGGTGGACCCCAAGCTGAAACCAGGCCGATGTCGGGACGTCATTTATTCTTTTTTTTCCCTTCCGACAAGTATTCCCTGAGCGCCTGCTGTAACACTAATGCTAAAACTGCCCTACTGAGCACTTCCCGTGCTCCAGACCCTCTGCCAGGCGCTTGACCCATGACTTCACGTAATCTTCAGTCCACAGAGATGAGAAGTATTAGTGGCCCCGTTTGACAGGTGGGGAAACTGAGGCTCAGAGAAGTCACACAAGCCAGGCCTTGAACCCACGTCGTCGAATTCCAGCGTCCGTCATCCCAGGAGTGCGGCCAGCCCTGCCGCGGGCACTGAGGTTGATGCAGCCTCCCAGAGCCGAGCCTGACCGTCGCCTGGCTCTCCCAGGGACGGCCCCTTCAGGCCCTCCCAGTCCTTGCTCCTCTCAGTGGGGTCGTGGCTGCTTTCTGCCACCCAGCACATGGCACTTCCTGGAGCGCTCTTCCTTTGTCTTCAAGAAGCCCAGGCCAGGACACCACGTTTCATTTCCCTGCCCCAGAGGGGACTGTCACTGTGCCAGGCCTGGGGCCTAGGTACTGGTCTGCCTGCTGTTAGCATGGTAACGAGACCACACAACCAGCCATGGCCCCTGATGGGTGCAGACTCCCAGGAAGCCGCCGTCCTCGGAAGGGGCCATGGCCCGGCCTCCAGAGCAGCTTCTGGGCGACCTTGGAAACCTGTTTGAACCTGCTTAGCCCCAAAGTAGGGCTTAAGGCCTCACAGAATCCTAGGGGGCGTTGAACCCAAACCTAGAATCAGGCACCCAGATGCCACTACAGCCCTCTCTGCACCTCTCATCTCTGCCTCTTGAGGGCTGTCACGGGGCAGAGGTGGGGGGTTGCCCACCCTGCATGCCTTCTCATTTAAAAGAGCCCTGATTTTGTTCAGCAGTGTGCTCAGCTAAATACTCTTTCCCAGGTTCCTTTGTTGTCGCCATGAGGCATAGTTTTGGTCAATGAGATGTAAGCAGACGTCTGCTGTGGGTTCTGGAAAGATTTTTGTGTTTTGATAAAAAGGTGTCAAGCACAACTAGCCTAGCCCTTCTCTCCTTCATCCGTCCTTGAATGCAAATATGATGGCTGGAGCAGGGGCAGCCATCTTATGACCATGAGGGAAAGGCAAGAAAATCACAAAATTCCGGCTCCGACTTTATCAAGTGAATGAATCAATGTCTGTGGTCACCTTCATCTTATTTCTTATCATATGAGAAAAATAGAACTTTATTAAGCCATTGATAGCCAGATTTCTTTTAACTTGCAAGTGAAAGCTATCCTAATAGAGACAATTGTGGAAACTTAATTGCCCCAGGCCCCTGCGTGTCCCATTTTACAGTGTCTACACAACCTTCTCAGTCCTAAGTTCAAAAAAACATTCCTGGCTGGGGACTCATTGGCCCAGTTTAGATTGCTTATGCCTGGGCCAATCACGGTGGCCGGAGAAGGCAGACTGACTGGTCCACTTGCTGCCAACCCTAGACCAATCGGCCAGGCCAGCAGTGGAGTGGGAGGGGCACCGTTAGAACAGGCGAGTAAGAAGGCCTCTGGGCAGCCTGGCCTGTCTGTCTGTTCCGGTCACCCAGCCAAGGACACTGATCTGGTCACCTCCCCTCACCCCTTCCAGCTTTCATTCATTCCATGATTCCTGGGCTTTTTCTGTGTGCGCTGCACAGTGTGGGGGTGGGGCCAGTCCGAACAAGACCCACGATCTCGCCCATTTCCACCGCTAGACCCCGAGGGCAGCCTGGCTCCATGGGGCCCTTGGACTCAGTTTACAAGCTTGGGTTCAAACCTGGGCTCTGCCCCTCGCTGGCTGGGGACCGACGGTTTCCCACCGCACCTCCATTTCCGCATCTACGGTTGGTCAGGAAGCCCTGCAGGTCCGAGTCCTCCCCTGACCTCAATGAGCTTCAAGTCAGTGGACTGCATTGTGCTCCCCTCCGGTCCCTTCCTGGGTGTGTGACCTCAGGGTAGCCACCTCACTTCTCTGAGCTTGATTCCTGTCTGTAAACTGAGGGGAGAATCCTGACCTCCCAGGGGTGAGAAGACTCCTGAGATAACTCTGGGTCACACAGGAGGTGCTCAATAAATCCTAAAAATAAAAATCTAACGGCCCTGAGGGAACTAATGCAAGTCATTGGCAGAGTTCCCTGAGGCCAGCCGCCCAGGAGGAGGTTGGGCACTGGATGGGGTCCAGCCCTGCCCCAGCCCGGAGGTCCTTCTGGGGCAGGCAGACAGGACAGGCCAAGGGTGTCCCGGACCCCCGCCTTAGGCCTCCATGAGCTCGTGGGACCAGCCGGCAGATGTGGGTCAGTGGTGCATGCCAGCCCCAGAGTGAGGCAGCAGAAGCTGTCCCTGTCCATCTGAGGGCTGGCAGTCACCAGGGCCATGTCCACGTCAGGAAGGGACACCAAGGGCAGCGGTGGGGCCCTGCTGATGACACCCGCTGGCCGCAGACGAGAGGCTGACCTTCTCTTTGTCTCGGGGGAGCTGGGCGAGGCTGGGGGGTGGGCAGTGGCCCGTGCAGGCGTCTAGGCCACCTTACTCACGCCCTGCGTGCCTCCTCAGCTGCAGGCTGCGTGCTGTGCAGAAATCAGAGCTTCCCACCCTAGGCAAGCGAGCACCACCACCCTCCTGGGCCAGGCCCTAGCCTGGGCTTGGAGGAGGGCTCGCTCTGCCCTCAGGACACTCACTGGCTGCTGGGGGCTGGAAACTGCGGGCTGAACCGGAATCGCTCCCTGTGTTACGGATCTGCTCCACCTCAGGCACTGCGACACACACGGTCATGTACACGTCATTGTTGCTCACCACAACCCCAGGAAAGATCACCTATTACTACCCCCATTTTACAGAAAAGGAATCTGAGGCTCAGAGAGATGAGCTGGCTTGCCCAGGGTCACACAGTCAGGAATTGGGAGCCGGGATTCCGGACCAAGTCTGTCCAACCCCAAAGAGTGGACTCTCTCCTGCGTGACTGCCTCCAGGAAGCAGGTGAAAAGTTGAAGTGGCGTCACGGTGTCAGGGGAGGCAGCTGGGCTGGGCATCAGAGAATTGCCCCTCGGTCCCCAAGGTCCTCCCCCCCGGCCGGTCTGTCTACTGGGACCAGCCTTCTTCCGTCTCCCCAGCCAAGCTCTGCCTCACCCTGGGTCTCCTTTGAGATGCCGCCTCCTCCAGGAGGCCCCCTGACTCCCCGGTTTGGGGCTCCTCCTCTCAGCTCCCACAGCCCTTGGTCTGCACCCATCTGACCCCTTCCAGAGGACAGGACTGTTTCTGCCAAGGCCTCCACGGCATCTGCAGCGTGTAGCAGGTGCTTGGCACATAGTAGGCCCTCAGTAACCACAGGTGGGACGTGTGGAATAAATGACCAGACCCTCTCCCCAACGAGCACAGACCCTTTTCTGGGGGCTAGGGACTGCATTTCTGCACCAAGGAGACCAGGGCAGGACAGACTCCAGGCGTCCCAGGTCTCAGGACCCTGTCTTCAACTCAGGGTGAGAAGTGTCCCCAGAGTTCAGCCCGTTGAATTTTTTCCTGCCGACTCACGGGGTGATTCATCCTCAGCCTGGCATGCCTGGGCTTACCCAGCGGCCACAGGCCCCGGTGCTAAGTTTAGTGACTGCAGGATGACCCCGTGAAATTCCAGGCGGAGCCAGGGGGCTGGCGGCACCTTCCACAGTGCTTCCTTGGGCCTCCTGTTCCTCGCAGGTCCTGAAGGGGAACCAAGCGTCCTTCCAGTAAACAGCCTGGAACAGCTGGGTCCTCACCTCTGGGCCTGGGCCAGCGGCCACACCACTCAAGGACAAAGGTGTGCTTTACCGTCAGAGGCGCTGGGTGTTGAGGGATGGGAGCCCGAGGGAGCCTTTGAATGATACACCACAGTAGACGGCCTTGAGGCTCAGGGCAAGCCCCTCTCCCTGGGAATCCTATCGACATGCTGGACAATCCGTGCCTAGGATAAATGTTTCTGCTCAGGGTGGGGTCTGCCTCCCAGTGCCTACCTAGGAGAGGCAACTGCCCTGGTCTACCCTTTGGGCCTCAGACCCTCCTGTCTCCTGCCCTTCACAGGACGGGAGCCCCAGCCCTCTTCCTGCTCTGGAGCCCCCTCCAGATTCTCCCTGTCTGCTCTGTCCCTGTCCCAGAGATGAGCCAAAGACCCCCAAACAAGACTGAACAGGAGAGGGTGTGAGATGCATGGGGAAAGGACCCCTTCCTCTCTTCTGAACACAGTATAAACCGTGCACACACCATGCAGGCAGTAAAGGGCTCTTCAGTTACTTTAAATTGTTGGCTTGGGGTGAGCTTGTGGCCCATTAAGACCTTCAGATCTTGTTTCCATGCTCCCCAGGAAGACCTCCCTTAGCCTGCATTTGGGCAATTGGTTTTAATCAATTCCTCCGCCACTTGGGTCCTTCCAAACAGGAGCCACCACATCCCACCGTCGCAAGTCAGAAAGCTCGGTCTCATTGCTGCCCTGTCCACTCTGCGGAGATGGGCCGGCGCTGTCGGATCACTGCAGTCTCCTCAGCACGGAGCACGTGGGAGCGCAGACACTGCAGAAAAATGGAGGCCCCTTGAATGTGAAATTTATACATACAAAAGAGGATGATAACAGTTTAAAGAATAATAGTTTTAAATTAATAAAGCAAGGCATTAAATCGGTGGGGAAAGAAAAGCATTTTTAACAAATGGAAAAATGGAACATCAGGAAAAAAAGGAATCTCAGCGGCTACCTCACTCTGTTCACGAAAGTCAATTTGAAAATAATAATAATAATGATAATAGGAGACGGGAGGAAACTGGGAGGTGAGGGAAATGTCTACAGCCTCGATGGCAGTGACTCTTCACATGTGTGTGCTTATCCCCAGACTCATTGGGTTACGTGCATTAACTACGTATAGCTTTTTACATGTCACAAAGATCAATTTGAAATAGATCATAGACCTAAATGTAAAAAGCAGAACCAACATTCCGGAGGACACGGAAATGAATATCTTTGCGACATTAGGGAGACAAAGGTTTCTTGGTCAGGACACAAAAAGCACTACCCTGAAAGGAAAAAATGGAAAAATTGGACTTTATCCAGTTTCTCGCTCATTAAAAGACACCATTAACCAAACTAACAGGCAAGACAAAGACTGGGAGAAATAGTCACTGTGTGCGTGTGTGCGTGCGTGTGAGTGCGTGTGTGTGCGTGCGTGTCTCACAAAGGGCCCATTCCCAGAACATACAAACAACGGCAGGGCAACAGCAGCGGGGCGAGCGCCCAGCTGGAAGGGATGGCAGCTGCTGCGACGGATGTCGCCCGGGAAGACAGGCTAACGGGCAGTGAGCACATGAGTCAGTGCTCAGCACCAAGGATATGTAAAGTATTAGAATTAAAATGATAACCAGAGACCATATCACACCTGCCAGAACAGCTAAAATTTTTTAAAACTTGCAGCGCCAAGTGCTGCAAGGATGCAGAGCCACTGGAACGCCCCTCCTCCGCGGGATCAGATAAAAAACGCGCAGATACTCTGGAAAATAGTCGGGAAGTTTCCTGTAAGGTCAGGCGGCTAAGGAGGCGCGTGGTCACCCTCAGTCCAGCGCGCGTCTACGGAATGACTCAAGCGTTCCGCTCCCAGCTGTGGACCCAAGAGAAACAAAAACGTGTCCATGCAGAGATTGTGCGAAAATGTTCACAGTGGCATTCCCCACATTAGTCCAAACTGGAACCCGGCTGGGTGTCCGTCAGCAGGGAAGTGAGCACATGAACTGTGGGATGGCCACACGATGGAATACGACTCAGCAATAAAAGGGCATAAACTACTGATAACAGCGTGGGCCGACCTCCCAAATAGCAGGCTAAGGGGGAGAAGCCAGACCCCAGAGAGGCCGTTCAGCCCACACGCATTTTTGTGAAACCCTGGACAGCAAAGCTAGCCTAAGGTGAAGGAAACCGGAGGGAGCCACAGCCATCTCGGGGGGGACAATGAGGGACTGCAGAGGGGACCAGCGAAGCTTCCAGCGTGCTGGACATGTTCCGTGTCTCGCTCAAGTGATGATCACAGGGTGAACACAAATGTGGAAACACACTGACGTGAACACTGAGATGTGAGCAAGTTATTCCATCCTAGTTGTATTTGCCTTCAGCAAAATATATCCTAAAAAATAAAAAATTCTAAAATAATTCATATCGTTAATAATAATTTAAAATAATAATATAGCAAACCATGCCTTTCCGCCACTCACTGTATGAAATAGAGCTTTACCGCCGTCGTAGATCCTTCGCTCTTCCGTCCCTCCCTCAGGGCGAAGGCCCAGCGGAATTTTGTGTCCATTATCCCTTTGGTTTTCCTCACACCTGTACCACCTCTTCCCCTTCCTTACGTCGTTTACTGTTGAGTGTGTCTGTGTGGGCACACTGCGTAAACGGAATCATTCTGTCTGTATCCTTCTGAGACTTGCTTTTTTTTTCTTTTTGTTGAGGAAGATTAGCCCTGAGCTAGCATGCTTGCCCATCTTCCTCTACTTTATATATGGGACACATACCACAGCATGGCGTGTCAAGCAGTGCCACGTCCGCACCCAGGATCTGAACTGGTGAACCCCGGGCCGCCGAAGCAGAACGTGCGAACTTAGCCACTGCACCACCGGGCCAGCCCTGAGGCTTGCTTTTTTTACTCACGTGGTGTCTCTGACATTCATTCATGTTGTACGCAGCTGTTGCTTGGTTGTTGTCATCGCTGCATACTGTTCAGGTGTGGAGCTGTGTGCAGCTGTCGCTTGGTGGTTGCCATCGCTGTGTCGTGTCCGGTGTGGAGCTGTAGTGCAATCTGTGCACCATCCTCCAGTTGATGGACACTGGTTTGCTCCTATGCTGGGGCCAGCAGCGCTTATGCGTGTCCTCTGTCACATGTCCAGGGGCACAAGTTCCTCCAGCGCATAAACTCAGGACAGGAGTTGCTGGGTCATGGTCAATGCGTGTCTTCAATTTACCAAACAGCCTCACCTTTACTAAAAATTACTGGATAGTTTCCAAAGTGGCCCTGGGTGGCTCTTCACGACTTACACGACCGCAGCAGACAGTGAAAACCCCAGTTGCTGCACGGCCTCGCTGGAGCTTGGAATCATCAGACTTTTAAATGTTGGAAGGCAAAGATGGGAATTACAAACTCAGATGCCTTGGGGCCACTGAAGTAACAGCAACTGGACTGAGAGGACAGTAAGGAGAGGTGGGGCCTGGGGCCAGCTGGAACTCAGCACCCATCTGAGAGAGGCGGCCCTGGCTCCGCCCCTTGCCCCCTGACCACAGCCAGAGCGAGTGCAGACCCAGGGCTGCAGGGCCCGGGGGTTTTCCAAGGCAGCCCGAAATCCAAATTTGTACGTGAAATCTGATTTTGAAATGTCAGCAAACATTTCAGATTTGTTTAAAATACTGTACTGGGCCAGGTATATTGATCAGCCAAGCCCAAACTTTCCTACTAGACTCAGTTCCTTACAATGCAACGCGGTGGAATTCGTAGCTATAGGAAGGTGTTGGGACTCTGGCGAGCGGCCTCAGCTCTCCGTGGCTCGTGTGCTCGCGCTCTGTGGACAGTCGTTCCATACCGGCGGGCGTCCACCGTTCTTCCTTCTGCTTGGCTGTTCAGAAGCTCAGTTTTCCAGAAGCCCTGTTGTCTCAGAGGAACGTGAGGGATGAGGAGCTGCTCTCATGTGCTGTGAAGCGAAGCCTCACTCATTCCAAGGCCCCGGAGGAGATCGCTCCCTCCTTCATCCCGTGACCCCCAACCCTGTTCACTGCTCAGCAGCCAGAGAATTCTTTCTTTTGTTTTTAAAGATTTTATTTTTCCCTTGTCTCCCCAAAGCACACCCCCCCCCCCGGGTACATAGTTGTATATTTTCAGCTGTGGGTCCTTCTAGTTGCAGCATGTGGGATGCCGCCTCAGCGTGGCCTTATGAGCGATGCCATGTCCGCACCCAGGATCCGAACCGGCAAAACCCTGGGCCGCCGGAGCAGAGCGCATGAACTTAACCACTCAGCCACGGGGCCGGCCCCCGAGATGATTCTTTCAAAACCTACGTCAGATGATGTCGCTCCCGTGCTCGAACCCTCCAGCCAATCCCTATCTTCCTCACAGACGTCCAGACTCTTGCCTAAGGGCCCTGCATGGCGTGGTTGTCACACATTCCCCTCCCCTTTCAGCCCGTCCAACACCCCAAGCTCAGTGTCAACTCAGTGTTTGCACAGGCTGTGCTTCCGCCTGGGTCTCCCTTTCCTCTGGTCTTTCAGTGGCTGGTCCCTTCCTAGCCTCCAGGTCTGGCATCAATGTCACCTTCCCAGAAAGGCTTCCCTGGACCACTCCTACACAGCAACCCCCCTCCCAAGGCGCTCTCCCCCGCAGCCCCTGTGGGGGTCCTTCTCTGCACTCCGCCATCTGCAATCGCCTTACACATGTGTTCGTGTTACTGACTCCCTCCCCTGCTGTGCTGTCAGCTCCCTGAGGGACGGGGACCTGGTACCGCCCACCTGTCCCCAACCCCTGGCTTGGAGCCCGGTGCGTAAGCAGCCTCTGAATGAGTGGATGTGTGGGAAGCACTTTGTGTGCGCAGGACTCCATGCCAGGGGCTGTGTGGGGTGAATAGCCATGGCCAGGCCTCAGGGAGCACAGGAGGGAGGGGAGGAGGCCGAGTCAGAGTCATCGAGTCATCGCCGACAGCCCCAGTGCAGGCAGGGACGGCACGTGCGCCGGGTTGGCTGTCTGCAGCTGGCCTCTGTTCCGATTGGTTGCTGGGTTCCCTGCCAGTTGTTAAATATCTTAATTTCTTCCCTGGATAGAGCTGGAGGTGAGGTCGCCGTGTGTGGCAGAGCAAAAAATGACTGAGGGGCAGCCGAGCGCTGGACGCAGGGCCGAATCCCAGCCGCGTGGCCTTGGGAAGCCTCAGTGTGGACGAGGGACAAACAGTCCCACTCCCAGAGTAGGGAAGCAGTCAGCACCCTCCTGGGCGTGAAAGAACGTGACGCATTTAGCAGCAGCCGCTGCCAGGCTGCGCGAGGCCTGGAAGCTGGAGTGCAGTCTGGGGACACGTGGTGTGGGGGTGGGGGCTGGAGGAAGGCCCTCCCAGCAGGTGGAAGGGAGTGAGTGGGAGCCAGGTAAGTGGGTGGGTAGGGGGCCGAGACACGGAAGGAGCTGGGGCACAGGCCTCCCTTGGCCTCCCCAGGCCTCACTGCGTCCATCCGCCCTCTGACCTCACTGGGATCTCATTAAATGCCCCCTTTTAGATACTTGAGGGGCTTCCACTCTGAGCCTGAGATGCTGCCACAGCTGTAGGCTTTCCTGGGAAATAAAAGGGGCACCCATCCCCCGTGAAGGCTCCAGTGGATTGGTGACCCCCCTGCAGACTCAGTGACCTCTGGAGACCGCTCTGCAGGCAGGAGACTGTGTGTGAGAAAGTGCCTGAGAAGGCAGGGAAGGGACCACATTTATGGAGTACCTGCAGTATCCCAAGCAATGAGGAAACCAGAATTCAGAGAGGTTAAGTGAGTTGCCCAGGGTCACACAGCAACAAATATGGAGACTTGAACCCAGCTTCTCTGACCCCAGGCCCACGGGTCATGTTACAGAGTCCCAACTATACACCAGGCACTGTGTGGTAACTTACATGTGCAGGTCTTACCACGTCTACTCCTCACAACACTGTAATTGTCTCAATTTTTAGAAAGAGGAATCTGAAGGTCAGAGAAGTTAAGAGACAGGTGGTTGGTGGTTGGATCAGAAGGATAACAGCCTTTGTGATAACAGTAGTCGTGGTGGTAACTGTGCCGGCCCCGGCCTCCGAGCTTCACATGCATGAACCTATTTCACTCTTACAGACACCCGGTGAGATATAGGCTGTTTTTCTCCACATTCTACAAATCTGGAAACTCAGGGAGAAAGAGACTAAGGCCTTGAGCCCAGGTCGGCGACTCCCAGGTCGGCTGTGACAGCTGCGTGCGCTGCTCCACACACTCTGAGGCAGCCGACTCAGACGGGCTCCACTGCCCTGGAGGGCAACACCGAGGCCACCTTGAGAGGTGGCAGGCCTCCATCTTGGGGTTGTGCAAACCAAGAAGGTCAAGGACGTGGGGATGGGCCCAGGACGGCTTGTGCCCGGCGTTCCCTGCCATGTGAGGGGAAGCATCCGTGTTCCATGAGCCCCCTGCGCCCCGGCTCTCCCAGTCCAGGGGGGCAGGTGGTACCGGCCAGGGCCCAGAGCGAGAGCTTGCATCAGCTCCCTCAGGGGGCCGGCTCCCCAGCTGGGCTGAAGCCCTGGATTTCGGAGGCTTCCAGGGTGCAGGCCCATCTTGCCCCCTGGCCCTTGGAGGGGAGTGACCCCTGCTGAGCTGGGGCTGGGCGCACAGAGGGGCTGCCTGGCAGCTGGCGAAGCAGGAAGCATTGCTGTAACCAGTTTGATGGCTGTGCTCTGTGCAGTGTGCATCCTAGACAGCCCCAAACACTGCAGATGCCTGTCCTCACGGGGGCCGAGCTGGGCCCGACTGCTTGGTGGTGCCAATGGTGGGAAGCTTGGTGCCTGCCAGGCTGGAGTCTACTGTGGGCCCGTCCCTTCTTTCTTTCTTCCCATAGACGTTTATTGAGCACCTGCTGTTTACCAGGTACACGCTGCCTTGGTTCCTTACTTTTGGTGTTCGTATCTTAGTTCTGTCTCTTAAAGCTCCTGGGATGGGGGCCGCCTCCTTTCCCCCAAACCACTGGGTTGGAGAGAAGGGCTCTAACAGCTCTGGGTTCAAATCCAAGGACTGCCACTTACTCACTGTGTAACCTCAGGCAAGCTGCTTCATGTTCTGTGAAAAGGGCTGACAGTTCAGCCCATGCAGGGTGTGGCCATGAGGGCCACTCCCAAGGTAAGCTGAAGTCTCACCTCCTCCAGGAAGCTCTCCTGGACGTCCCAAATAGCCTCTCCCTCCCGGACTCTGGTGGTGCTTGCCCCCACCGTGCACTGGGAAACATCAAGCCTGAAAGGCTAGAAGTGACCGTTGTGCTTAACCTCTCCCCCTCTCCATTGTTACCCAGGGGAACTGAGACGCTTTCTGGGGCCTTGCCTGTGAGAAGTCAGTGCACCAATGGCAGAGTCAGTGCTTGAACTCAGGCCTCAGGACTCCCTGACCAGTGCTCTTCATGCAACAGGGCTCTCTTGGGGCAGCTCAGCTGGGGGCAAAGAGCACAGCTTGGCAGTTTGATGGACCTGGGTTGGAACTCCAACTTCACCACCTACTGGCTGGGGCCGGTCCTCCTGTATTCTGAGCCTCAGGGTCTGTGCGTGTAGACGGAGTGAGAAGCCTGTGGTCAGGGTCTCTTGCAGCGGGACTCCTGGGAGCTGGGGGCGGAGAGTCGCCGGCTCCCTGGGGCCTTGTCTGTGAGTAGATGCGCCCCCTCTCCGGAGCCGGGGAGGCCGTCCCTGGCAGCGTGGGGAGGATGAGCTCCGGAGCCAGGCCGTCCTGGTTCGAAGCCTGCCGCTGTTGCTGCCCAGCTGTGTGACTCTGGGCAAGTTACTTAGTCCCTCTGTGCCTCAGTTCCCCCATCAGCTAAACCAAAGTTACTATCGAAACTCCCCTTGTCAAGCAGGCAGCTAGTTGGTATTTGCGACGTGCTGGAGCAGCCCTGGTGCGAGGCTCACAGCGCAAACACGGTGCGGGACTGCCCTGTGCGCTCACCCGAGCAGCTCACTGCCAGAGGGCCGTGCCTTCCTTCCCGGGGCTCATGGAGGAGGTGCGGGCCCCAGGGATGGGGTGTCTGGGACGTCGGCCCCTGGCCCAGCCCCCTGAGCCGTCTCTCTAGCTGGAGGGTGAGCTCTGGGCTGGGCAGGGAGGGCAAAGAAGAGAGCAGAGTGCTCTTGTCCACACAGGATCCTTTTAGAAATTCCATTTGTCGTGGCCGTGATATCCGGTTTCAGTAATCCGTGTCTACACTTCATGAACACATGCGCATCCGTGGGGCTGTGTGCGCCTTCACTCTCGAGACCATCTGGCCTAAATACTCTCGGTCCTAATGGCAAACGCTCGGGCTGCTCGTCAGCCCTGCGCTGCGTTGTCCACCTGCTCTTCACCCGGAGACGCAAGTGAGCCTGTGGCTGAGCAGAGGGCCTAGTCCTGGCCGGGTGGGGCCGTGGGGAGGAGCCAGCCGTGCTCTGTGTTAATACGACCCTTGTTGCCCAAACCCTGCAGGCTGCAGAGCCGCAGAGCCGCAGAAACAGCCCAGCCAGAGGTGGAGACCTTGGGCAGGAAGGTGCCAGCTGGGCACCGATGCGTTTCCGTTCTTTCTTTCTTTCATTTTTCAGGCTGTGATTGTCAGTCCCCTGGAGCCCCATGCCTGGGACGGAAATCTTTTTCCCTTGAGCTCCAGCGCTGGACTCTGAAGGAATGCCCCTCCTCCACCCCCGCTGGCCTGGGCGCCCTCAGCCCAGGCGAGCTGCACCCCAAGCTGGTTTCTCTATCTTCTCCTCGCAGCAACCTTCCTGTTGCCATCGTCCCAACGTCGGCGACCACGCTACAGTGTGGAATGCCTGCCCCTGTGTGCGTATTTGCAAAACGCATGTGATTCTGCTTTTCAGTGAGCTTGTTTGTACAGGAACAGGCAGAAATGACACACGGAGGGCTTTTGAATTTTCACAACCTGAACACAGCCGTGTTACCCAGATCCAGATGCAGAACATCACTGGTGTGGGAGAAGCCCCTGCGTGCCTCTCCTCACCGAGGGGGCCGCTCCCCTGACTCCTGACACCAGGAGTCAGTTTGGCTGTATTTGGACCTTATACAAACGGGGCCGTGCACTGCGTACCCCTCGGTGTCTGGCTTCTTTTGCTCAACAGCGTTTCTGTGAGCTTCCTCCAGTTTGGCGGCGCATTCATTCCAGCTCGTGCATTCCCTGTGTCTGGAGTCCCCTCGCAGGATTATACCACGGTCTCTTGCCCATCGGTGGCTGCACTTGCAGGCGTCTCCGGCTCGGAGCTGTTACAAACGGTCCTGCTCATTCTTGAACAAGGTTTTCGGTGACCGCAGTCCATGTGTCTGTTGGGTAAATAGCCAGGGGTGAGACGGCCAGGTCCTGGTGTAAGTGTTCGCTCAGCTGCAGCGGATTCTGCCAAAGTTTTCCAAAGCGCCTGCACCATTTCCCAGCCCGCTGGCCGTGCTGCCGCCCATCTTTCTCATCACGGCCCTTATGATGGGTGTCTGGATTTGTGCTCCCTGTAAATAACATTGTGTCACAGCTCTCATTTTATTTCTTACTTTCCCCCCACGCTGCCTCTGCAGCCCCCCTCACAGCTGGAAGCGATAGCTCTCATTTCCTAAACACTCTACGTACCCCGGGCTCTACGGCTAAATCTACATTTATCATCTCATTTAATCCTCACGGCCACCCAGTAAGGGAAGTGCCGTTTCACAGGCAAGGAGACTGAGGCACGGAGAGGGGAAGACCCCTCCGCAGGCACAGCTGACCATTTTGGTTGGCAGGAAGAGAAGGGGTCCAAGTGAAACCCATCAGCGTGACTTCAGGGGGTTCTGACCCGACCCCTCCTTTGCTTAAAATGTGTCTGGGGAGCAAGGAGGGCTCCCCGTGCCTCTGCTCACTGCCCGGGTTCTGGGACAGTCCTTGTCCTTCCCAAGGGCGGTCTTACCAGCTGTCCAATGGCGGTGTCACAGGGCACAAATAAACATGCATTTGCCGCATTCAGCGCCCTTCATGATCTTGTATCAGCCCCCACAGCATGCCAGCGGTCCTCGCCTATTATCTCACTTAATCCTCACAACATCCCTTCAAGCTGTATGTGAAAATCTTGCCGTCATAGCCGAGGACACTGACATCCGGAGAGGTGGACGCACTTGGACGAAGTCACGCAGGGGGTGGCAAAGCCGGGTCTGAACCCATGAGACCCACGGAGGCGCCTGATGCCCTCGAGGACCCCCTATTTAGGCTGCGCTTTGCAGAAGCCACAGGACTGCTTAGGGTTTGGAATGTATTTTTAAATTGTTCAAGAATGATTATTAGATTTTTTTCCCCCAAATTAAGAGGCAGCAAAATGTTAACCATAGAGCAGCTGTACGACCCAGCAGTTCCACTCCTAGGCATACACTCAAGAGAAATGAAACGTGTCCACACTAAACTCGTACATGAGTGTTCATAGCAGCATTATTCATAACAGCTCAAGAGTGGTTAAAAACCCAAATGTCCGTCAACTGATGAGAGGATAAACAAATGCAATACTTCCGTCCACTGGACTTCTACTCAGCAATGAAAAGGGACGTGGGACCAACACGCCACAACGAGAATAAACCTCGAATACTTTATGCTGAGCAAAAGAAGCCAGTCCCCAAAGGCCACATATTGTGTGATTCCATTTATAGGAAATACGCAGAATAGCTCAATCCACAGAGACAGAGCAGAGGGGTGCTTGCCTGGGGCGGAGGCGGGAGGGCGGGATGGGGTGACTGCTGACGGGTGCGGGTTTCTTTCTGGAGCACTGAAAATGCTCTAAAATTAGATTGTGATGATGGCTGCACAGCTCTGGAACTATGCTAACAAAAACACTAATCGCTCATATTAAACAAATGAATTTTATGGCATACGATTGTATCTCAATAAAGCTGTTTTTTAAAAAACTAAAAGTAAGTGACTGAACATGAGGCCTGCTGGTCAGGACACCCTCCGGGGGCTTTCTGCAAGCATGGGCCTGCGGCCATCCCAGAGCCTGCCTTTTCACTTGGGCAACGTGCCCCTGGCCGCCGGGCGCTGCCATCTGCTTTGAGCACATAACAACAGGTCATCGGAATGAACCCAGCATCCAGGCTTCCCTTGCTGTGACCTCATTTGTGGAGGGAAGTTCTTGGCCACCTTCCTCATCATTTGTCTTTTTAGGCCTTCAAATCATCTCTTCTGGTTCATTCATTCTTTCGTTTATTCATCAAGCATTTATTGAGCACCTGCTGTGTACCAGGTTCTGTGCTGGTCATGAGACAAATACAGCCCAGTCCCTGACCTCAAGGAGCAATCATTTTGTCAGGGAAGCAGGCCCAGAAAGAACAAGTGTGATCGGGTATGAGAGATCTCGTCATGCACTTTATTTGTCGAGCTACAGGCTGGGCCTGTGTCAGGGGCTGGGGCAGCCACGGTGCCCGGGAAGCCACAGAGCAGTGACTTGGGGGCACAGACCACAGCTGCACCGCCTGGCTTCAGGTCCCTCTCTGCTGCTGACCAGCTGCGTGACCCTCTCTGTGAAGTAGGCGTGAAAACAGAAGCTACACTGTAGGGCTATTGGGAGAATTGAATGGCTCCCTGTACGTGAGGTCCCACATGGGGCAGGCAGGCGTCCACTGCGATCACTGTTGCTGCACTGGATGCGAATAGTCCGGGGGAAGCAGCGGGGCTGTGGGGTCCAGCCTGAAGGGGACTCGGAGCTAGTCAGATGACGGGTGGGCACAGGGCATGACAGGCTGAGGGGACAGCTTGGCCCCGGAGCAGAGTGACGTGGGGCAGAATGCACAGAAGAGGTGGGACTGGGGGGCGAGACAGGCCCTCGGAGCTCCAGTCCTCTCTGCGCTGGCCCTGTGTCTGCTTTGGGGAGGGTGGCTTCTCTCTCCAGGCTCCCAAGCAACCTCACAGCATTGCAATCAGGGACGCCTCTGGAGCCAGCCCCGGGGGAAAGCGCCAGTGGGTAGTGGGTGGCCAGGGGACAGAGCTGGATGCCAGCTGCTGAGGGTCCAGGAGGGCAGGGGATATCGGCCTCATGGGTTGGCCTTCCTCCATCATCACTCCCTCTATGAGGTGGACTTATGGTTATCCCCATTTTACAGATGAGAAAACTGAGGCTCCAGGAAAGGAAGCACCAGGCCCAGGTCATCCAGCCAGTGAGCAGAGGGGCTGAGGTTCAAACCCACATCCATTTCCCTGAACCCCACATCCTTAGCCACCAAACCAGGGGGCAGGGTGGTGGCTCCGCAGGCTGGAGTCTTGGGTTAGGATCCGGGGTAATTGAGTCTTGTGTTAGACTTCCCGCGAGCCCCAGGAAGCCCTCTCCCTCCCTGGCCCTCAGCTTCCTTCTCTGTAAAGTGGAAGCAGCAACACCAAACTCACCCAGCTGGCGGCCCAAGGAGCATTTGAAAGTGCCAGGCGCCCTCGGAGCGCCCAGGGCGGACGCCCTCTGCTGTGTGACCCAGGCAAGGCCTTCTGCTCTCTGGGCCTCACATCACAGACGGGAATGCGATTTCTAAGTCACTTGCACCTGGGGCTGCCAAACGTCCGCCTGGGCTGCGACAGTGGGGGCTCTGAAGGTCGTCTCAGAGCCGGTCACCGCCCGGAGGGGGAGGCATGCAGGCTGAATGGGGGCTGGCGGCCCATTAGCAAATGAAAATAAAGGATTCCTGCTTAAGGTTGAATTTCAGATAAACAGCAAACAATTTTTTAGTATAAGTGCATTCCATGCAATATTTGGGATATATGGATACTAAAAAACTTGACTCGTTTATCTGAAATCCCGGCTTCCCAGGGCGTTCTGTGTTTGACCCGGCAGCTCTAGTGGGGCAGGTTGACTGGGTGCCTGGGAGACCCTGGTCTTCCTCTCCTTTACGAGACAGACACGGCCTGGGAAGCCGAGGCTGGGCAGGCGGATGGGGGCCGGGGAGCTGGAGGGGCACCGTCTCCCCCACCAGCATCCTCCCTCCTGTGCTGCTGTTCTGACCCGCCCCAGCCCCAGCTGAGTGTCCGATGCCTCCATGGAGCTGGAGATGCGCCGAGGCCGGCCTTCAGCCGGCGGCCAGCTCAGAGTCGTTGTCTGGGCGTCGGCAGCCAAGGTGCTGGTGGTGGGGCAGGCGGCCCCAGGGCCTTGGCAGGCTCCAGACCCCAGATGATCTGTGCCACCCTCCTGGGGCTGGCCACAGCCCCCTATGACTGGAATCCAAACAGCACCCTGGGGCGCTGGCCGCCCTGCCCTGCGGGCCAGTCTGCAGCCTGAACAGGGTCTCAGAGCACCCCTCAGAAACAGGCCTCTTCCCTCGGGGCTGTTTTCCTGCCTGTGAGACGGGGTTGACGTCCTCGGACCACAGCCACCCGGGCAGAGGAGTTTCTGAGCCTCCGCAGTCATCTGCTCCCTCTCCACTTCCCTCTGCAGCTGCACCGCTTGCCCTGGGTCCCTGACGTGAGCCACCCCAGGCCCAACCCAGGCCCACCCCAGGGCCACCCCAGGGCCGCTGGCAGAATTTGGAGGGCCCTCCATTCCAAAGGCAGGAAGAAAGTGTTGTAAGGGGACTAAGACACATAAACACTTTCCGTGCTTCCAGAGCGTGTGTGTCTCTATTTCTTCCTCTCTCTCCCTCTCTCTCTCGCTCGACCCGTCATGATGTTTGGTATTTGCTACTTAATGTCCCACTCCCTTGGGCACAAGCGACACTTGTGGGGGACCCACACCCGCACCTGAGGCCTCACCCCACAACTCAGCACTCATGTGCCCACCGAGTCCCGGGTCCCCTCCCGCGGGTTGCCTGACCAAGGCGCCATGCCCCAGGCAGGGGTGGTCGACCAAGCCCAGCATCTGCCCTTGCCAGGCCTGGCACCCCAACCCACGTTGACAGTCAACCCACAAGGTACTGTACCCTCCCTGCGGGGGCAGTGTCCCTACCTGGTGCCTGACCCCTGTGGAGTAGCCCACCAAATGCCTTCGGGAGCCACCAGCTTGGGGCAAGGACACCCACTGCCATGCCCTTCTCTGAGACACTGCAGGCATGTGACCTGACCGTCTCTGAGCCGGGCCCAGGGCCCCTGCAGAAGGCAGCAGTGGTCACTGGGTGGGGCCCAGGGTGCCAGGGGGAGGCGTCCTGGGCAAGACCTTTAATGTCAGAGCGGTGGCAGGAGGCGGCCCCCGTGCCTGCCGAGGCTCCCAGTCCCCGTGCGCGCTCCATTGTCTCATCGGGCTTCAGCCACACAAACTCAAAGATAAAGTTATGACGCATTTCAAGGCAGCACGTGGCAGCTTTAACCCGGAGCTCGGGGCTCTTTTGAGCAATTGCACCGGTCACACACCCATGAAGGCAGCCTTGTCCTGCTCCCTCCTGCTACAAGGCCTTTGTACCAGCCTCTCCCTCTGCTTGGAAGCCCTTCCCTCCCCTCCTTCCTGAACTCACTCACTCTTGGGCCTCGGTGCCTGCTCAGGTGTCGCTTCCCTTGGGAGGCCTGTGTCAGTCCCTCCCCGGACTGGAGGCTCATGAGACGGGAACCAGGTTTCTCAGATTCAGCCTGAGTCCCCAGCCTGTCACAGAGAAGGCGCTCAGTCAGCCTGGAACGAGTTATTAACCGAACCAGTGGCCAGGGAGGGAGTCATCCCGGGTGGTGGGGACAGCAGGGCACAGGCCTGGAGTGTGATGGGCCTGGTGTGCCCGGCAGGATGGGGCGCCCTGAGTCCAGGGCTGTGTGGAGGGCTGCTGGGAGAAGAGGCTGCTGGGTCGAGGTGGGGTCAGACAGTTGAGGGCCTCAAATGCCAGGCTAAGGATTCAGACTGTCTTAGAGAGGGCAGGGCTGCCCGAAGGATCCTAGCCGTGGTGTGCTACCGTCCGGGCTGTGCTGAGGGCAGATGGGAGGCTGGAGGCGGGGAGATGGGGGAGGCTGGTACGATTGTTCAGAACAGGGGAGGAAGGAGAGCAGAGCGATTTAGCGGCCGCCCCCTGTGCGGTCCAGCACAGCCTAATCCCTTTCTCTGGCACAGGTTAGAATGAGGTACTTAAATGTCACGTGGCCGCTGAGCCGCAGGCTGTGGGATTACGTTCCGCTCCTGTACCTCTGGGGCCTGAGGCGGGCGGGGCCCGCAGCAAACTGCCGCGCCTCTGAACTCCACAGCCGAGCCCCCGCAGTTTCTCTCCGCTGCCCAGCTAGATGTCCCTCTGGGTGTGAAACCCGACTCCTGAGCTGAGATCGTCAGAGATCTTGCTGGTCACTGGGAAAGGGAGCGTGGCGAGAGGGCAGGTGTCAACCCGGCAGAGTAGAGGATGATCCAGGAATGTTTAAGGTTCAGAGTCCTGTCTCGGGTGGAAGGGCCGCCTTCAGAATGGAGAGCCCTCCTGGGCGGGCAGAGACCTGCCGGCCAGGGCGGTGTGGAGGGTCAGAGGGCTCCGGGTTTGTGCGTCTCCTCTTGGTCCCAGGTGGCTCACTGCATTGAGAAGAGACTGACAAAGGGCGAGGTGCTGGGCTGGACCAAGGCTAGAGTGTCCCTGTGTTGTTAACAAGGCGCACACAGGATCACACTGTCCTCCCCGACCAGCTGGCGCCCAAGGAGAATGGAGGCGCAGCCTGCCAGGTCCCCGTGGAGGATCGGGTCGTCAGCATATAAAGCGTATGACAGAGAGCTCCTTAAACCAGTGACACAGCTTAACAGGCACACACTTTAGATCCGCTGGGCCCCACGGTGGAGTCTCAGAAGGCAGGGATGATCCGAGGTGGCTTCTGCCCTCAAGGAGCTTCCAGTCTTGTCGAGGAGAGGTCATCCTCTTCAGAGGGAAGGGCGCATTGTCGGGGGGCCAGAGGAGGGAAGTGCACGTTGTTGGGGGGCCAGAGGAGAGAAGTGCACGTTGTCGGGGGTCTGGGGGAGGGAAGTGCACATTGTTGGGGGGCCGGAGGAGGGAAGTGCACATTGTTGGGGGTCTGGGGGAGGGAAGTGCACATTGCTGGGGGGCCGGAGGAGGGAAACTTGGAGCTGAGAGACACCCAGGTGAGTTCCTCACTCTGCCATGAGCAAGGTGTGACCTCCTGGCCTCAGTGTCCTCTCTTGCTCTGGACCAGAGCAGGGGCTCTCAGCCTTCATCAAGGAGCATCAGAACCCCACGGGGGTCCCTGGGCCCCATCCTAGAGTGTCTGATTCTGCAGGTGAGAGGGAGGGCCAGGAAGGGAGACTTCTAACAAGTTCCAGATGCTGCTGCTGTTGGTCTGGGGACCCCACTTTGAGAACCAATAGCCTGGAGTGAGAGTTTTCAAACACTGCTTTAATCATGTAACCCGTCTTTGGGAAATCCTAGGAGGACCCCTAAAGGAGAGATGCAGGGTGCGGTGGGGAGCGCCAATCCCACGGCCCGCTCAGCTGGACACCTTAACTGCCGCTCTTGGTTCTTCCTCCTTCATCCCCGCACAGGCTGTAGCCGTCCTGAGTCAGGCACTGGGCACATCAGCAGGGCTCAGACATGGTTTGCCTCTGATACGGTGACCTTGTGTAAGCCTGCGCACGCCGTCTCTGGACCTCCGCTTCCTCATCTGTGAAATGGGTTCTGGTGAAGCCGCTGCAGTGGGCAGGGCGTCGGCCGCTGTACATTAGGCGTCCTCCCCCACTTCCTTGGGGCAGCTGCGACGACGACGCTGCTGGCGCTGCAGCCAAGAACCCAGCTGGATTTGGGCCCCAACGCCCGGAACGACAGGCATGAGCCGCTCCAACTATGAGGAGCAGAGGGAGGCCAGCCTGGCCCCCGGGCCCCCGGCCTCTGGCTCTGGGACAGGCTGGAGAGTATTTCCAATTACAGAACTCCTGAGCCGTGACTCGTGACTCGCTGGGTTCACTCATCTCGCTGCCCCTCCACGCCTTGCAAAGCCCCTCAGGCAGGGGCTGTCAGGGGTGGTGTTTGGTTACAGAATTCTTCTCAAAGAAAGAACGCACTGCGTGGGCGTCACCTGGAGGCTGGCAGGGTCGCCCTCCTCCTAGGGCTGGCGTCTGAGGGCAGACAGAGCTCCAGGGGCTCAGTCTTCTTCTCCCAAGGTCTCCTTCCTCCAGGGAGCAGCTCCCAGGAAGTCACAGCAGTTCCCGATGCCCAGACCCTGTGCTTGGCACTCGAGGCCCCTGGAATCCCGTTCTTCTTCTCTCCTCTCCCTCATCCCTGCTCCCCAGGCCCAGCAGCCAGTCTGCCTCACACAGCCCTTCACTCCTCTCCCCAGCCTTTGCTGGGGCTGGGCCTCCAGCCCGCCCTGCCCTCCCTTCACTCCAGGGTCGCCCATAGCCCGATTTACCCAGAACCAGGGCTTCCAGGATGTGAGACTTTCAGTGCTCAGGCTGGGAGTGTCTGGCACACATCCTCCTTCACTCTGTCCTCACCACATCAAGGCCCCCACTCACTCACAGACAGATGGGGACACAGACACAGAACAGAATAGAAAGTCAGAGCCCAGCCAGTCTACGTGGACACAGTTCCAGGTCCTTGGTGCACGGTCACACGACCTCCTCCTGGGCACAGGCTCCGTCCTTCACCACCTGTTGCCTCGCCTCGTGGGCTCTGGGGCCTGTCTCATGGAGCAAGGGGCAAATCTTCTGGAAGCCGGAAGGATGGTGACTGAGCCAGAAGAGGCAGCTAAGGGCACAGGCAGAGTGTGGATTTGGAGTCTCTACCCCTCGCTGCTGTGTGGCTTTGGACAGGTCACTCCCCTCTCTGAGCCCAGTTTCCCCAATAGTAAAATCAGCCTTATTATACTGTCCTTTCAGGGGCATTAAAAGTGGCAGATGGTGTTATTACGTGGTTTAACCTGCAGCCCACAGCAGAGGAGGACCCAGAGGCTGTAGTCCGATACCCTGGGCTCCCCACACATTTGAGAGGTGAGTCTCTGGGCCCAACAGAGAGGAGACGTCCCCTGCCAGGCACTGAGACCACCCAGGGAGTGAAGGTACAGAAAGGCTAGGCTGACCTCGTGCCTTCTGGGATAGTCAGGAAAGGGTTCTTTAAGAAAGTGAACTTCGAGCTGAGACACAAAGAAGGGGAAGGATCAAGACTTCAGGGAAAAGCATTCTAGCTAGAGGGAACAGCCAGTGCAAAGGCCCTGAGGTGAGAAATGGCTGGATGAGTCCTAGGCCGATAGGGCAACTGTAGGAGATCAGGCCGGGGAGCCCCGCCCAGGCCAGGTCATGCAGACATGTGAGTGAAGCAGATGTGGGTCTAGAGAGCTCACATGATCTTCCTGGGGTCACACAGCAAGCTCAGGAGTAGAAGGCTGAGGTGGGAGCCATGCAAGGCTGGGAGCAGCCCGTAGAGCCAGCCGTCCTCCGAGCCCTCGGTCTGGGCCCTGCAGAGGACGCTGGTGTTCTGGTGCACGTGGGCCAGAGGGGGCCCAGGTCTGAGGCGTGATTCCCCAACACCTTGCTTGGCTAGGGCGGGGCATCCGAGCTGACCCAGATGCGACCTTGGGATGGTGGCCTGAGCGGGAAGCCAATACCAGACCCCTGGAACTGCAGGGCGGACGGCATCGGAGAGCCAGCGGCACTTTTGGTCCTGGGGACTGGGTTCTGGGTGTTTCTGGTTAACACATGCCATGTCAGCAAGATGCGAGAGCAAAGGTCGCTGCCTCTGGACAAGGCACGTGGCCGTATACCCACCGCTCACTCGCTCACTCATTCATTCATTCACTCACTCATTTGCCCATCCACTTACTCATTCATTCAAAACCTTTAACGGAGAGCCGGGCTCTGAGTCAGATCCTCTTCACAGCCACAGAGCTCCAGATCCCGTCAAGACCCTTACAAAAAAATTTCCCAGAGGGTCTTGGCCCCGGGAAAGGGTCCCCAGAGGTGAGGACATTCGCACTAAGGCTGCAGAAGGTCTGCTGGAGAAGAGGAAAAGGCATTCGAGGCTTCGGGTACTGACAGCAGAGGCCAGAGCAGTGGCTTGCATGGCTCTGTTGGCAGGGGACAGGGCCACTAGGACTGCATCGCGGTGTGCAGGGAGCTGGGGAGGAGGAGCGGGTGACGGCAGAGGTGTGAACAGGGCTGGGGCACTTGATGCCGTGGACCCTGGGGAGCCACCGACAGAGCCTCTGGTCACGGATGAGCTCCTGGTCCCTTGACCCCTCACTCTCCTCGTCTGCTCTGTGGCTTCTGCCTTGCCCCCCGCCCCTCCCCCCCGGCCATGAGCTCCAAGCCTGGTGCACGCGTCTTTCCTCCTCCATGGCCAGGCCCTGTAAATCAACCCTGCTCATCCCTGAGGTATCTTCTCACTGTGGGAATGTAGCCTTGACATGCTTGGCCTGGAGCCACCCACTTGCTGGAAGGAGACAGCAAGGCCCGTGTTGCCCGGAGCTCTGCTGGCCCATCGTGCTCCAGCACAGCTGGGACAGGCAGCCGGGGCTGGGAGCATCGCTGCACTTCGGGCTTTAAATATGGACTGAGCACGAGGCAGGGCCCGTGGAGGACTCAGTGCCCGCTGACACCATCAAGGGAACAAGACGGGGCTCAGTGTCCTCCCCAATCTATAGTTCAAGTGAGGAAAGAGCCTCCTTAGAGGGCCCCCGTCAACACAGAGGTTCTGCCTTAGCGTCCTCACATTGCCTTTCCAGTTCAGTGGGTCTTATCCTGGTGGAAGTTACAAGCATATTAACGTCCACTCAACCGTTAGCTGAAAGAGAGGGTGGTAGCTGATAACCAAAGTGTTAACTGAAAAGTAAGATGTTTAGCTGAAAACAAAGATGTTAGTTGCTAATTAAAACATTAGCTGAAAAAGGACCTGAGCCCATCTTTAAGATCTTGGCTAGAATTGAGGGCTGGCCAGTCACTGAAGGGTTCGCTGGTAACTAAGGTGACAGCTGAAACACTAAGCAGTTAACAGATAGTTAATGTTAAGTTTTCTGTAACTCCATAGTGAGAGGACAACCCAATTATTGAAGCAGAGATTCTCAGAGTTATTTGTACACCCATATTCATCACAGCGTTATTCACAGTAGCTGAATCATGTCCATCGACAGATGAACAGATAAACAAAATGTGGTCTATTCATACAATGGAATATTATTCAGCCTTGAAAAGGAAGGAAATTCTGACACATGACAACATGGGTGAACTTCGAGGACATTATACTAAGTAAAATAAGTCAGAGAAAAACAAATACTGCATGATCTCACTTATGCGTGGAATTTTCAAGAGACTCATCGAACCAGAGAGCGGAACAGCCATTCCCAGGGGACGGGGAATGTGGGGAGCCGTTGGTGAAAGGGCACAAACATTCCATCATGAGATGAGTCAGTCCTGGGGACGTACCGCACAGCACGCTGACTGCAGTCGACAATGCTGTGTTGTCTACTGAAAGTTGCTGAGAGTTGGTCCTAAATGTGCTCGGCACAAACAAACAAACAAAGGTAACTATGTGAGGTGAGGAGTGTGTGAACTAACCTGATTGCGGCCATCACTGCACAATAAATACATCAATCAGCACCCCAGTCACATTAAAATTCAAGGTTGTACCCCTTAATTTTACACAATTTTATTTGTCAATTATACCTCCATAAAGCTGGTAATAAAAGTTAAAATGAGGTCATGGGGGTGGGCCCTGATCCAATGGTACTGGTGTCTTTAGAAGAAGAGGAGATTAGGACATAGACGGGCACAGAGATGACCTGGGAGACGATAGCCGTCTAGACCCGCCAAGGAGAGAGGCCCCAGAGAAACCAAGCCTGCGGGCACCTTGATCCTGGACTTCCAGCCTCCGGAACCGGGAGGAGTAAACGTCTGCTGGTCAAGTCGCCCGGCGGGTGGTGTTTATTTGAGAAGCCCTGGCTGACGGATATGGGGTACATTTCATGTATATAAATTATACCTCTATAAAACAAGATCAAAGGAAAATTTAGAAACAAGCGAGGCTGGGTGACGATGGGATCGCGGGCACCTCTCGAGGCCCTTGTCCCCGGCGCTCTGCTCCCTCCCTCGTGAGCAGTGATGGCCGCAGCCTAACGTTGCCAGCTGGTGATTGAGGGCCTCCCCTCCCTTCTCCAGGAGATTCCAGAAGTTTGAGAAGCTTCTCCAGTAGAGACAGAAGGTAGATCGGGGGCTGCTGGGGGCTGGCGGAGGGGTACGGGGAGCTGGCGTTTAATGGGGACAAAGTGGCAGTTTTACAAGATGAGAGGCGCTCTGGTGACGGATCGTGGTGATGGCTGCCCAAGGTTATGAATGCGTTTAGTATCGTGACCTGTACACTTGAAAATGGCTAAGGTGGTAAATTTTATGTTATGTGTGTTTTACCATCATCGAGAAAATTGAAGAGAAAAAAGCTTGTCCGGTCCAGAGCAGTTCTCACTGTGTGCCGGACTACATGTGCAATAATGGTGAGTGACGGGCGGGGACAGTGGTTTTCAAACCCCATCAGGGGGTTATTTTCACTCCTATTTTACAGGTGGCATTTCTGAGGCTCAGAGAGGGCATGCGACTTGCCCAAAGTCACTCAGCAAGTTGGTGACCATTCTAGTGTCCTGATAAGAGGTGTTACTCACACAACTCGTGTGGTTCCGGAGTTGTGCCCTGGTTGATGGGGGTGGGGATCGAGTCCCCGAGACCTATGGGATGTGGCCATGATGAAAAGACTGTGGTGACGTGGTCAGGGTGGCCTACCACAGGGTGGCCTGGCTGTGGCCTTGGTGGTGTCCCTCTGTCCCTGCTATTTCATTTCAGGCTTCTGGACAGCCAGCCTGACCCCGGCAGGTCAGGGCCCCTCTGGCTCCCACAGCCCACAGGGCTGCTCACACCTCCCCACTGCGCCTGGGCCTTCCTCCTCCACCAGGCTGTGAGCTCCATGTGGCACAGCCCGCGTCCTCCTTCCCGCCGAGTCCCCAACAGCAGTCATGCGGACATGAAACGGGAGGCTGGACAGTGAGGTGGGCACCCGCTCGTGCTGGAGTCAGACCTGGATTCAAATCTCTGTTGACCACCTCCAGCCCCGTGACCTAGGGAAGCCCCCTCACCTCCTCGAGCATCAGTTTCCATCTCTGTTTAATGGGGCCTCTCTATCTGCCGATGGAAGGAGAGAGTTCGCAGAGGCCCCGTCCTGGGCCCTGGGACCCCCCTCAGGAGTCCCACAGACCAGGGAGGCCGGGCCTGGGGTGTGGGGCCGGGCTGGGGAGGATCAGAGCAGGCTTCAGGGAGGAGGGACTCTTGGACGAGACGGGAGGAGTGTTGTTAAGAATCACCACGGTGACAGTAAGGGCGGACACTTCTGGAGGACGTGCTCAGTTTCAGGCCCTGTTCTAAGTGCTTTTCACGTATTATCTTATTTAATCCCCTACCTCTATAGTAACTCTCGTCAGCCCCGCTTTAGAGGAGGAGGCTGAGGCACAGAGAGCCCACACAACTTACCCAGGCGGGTATCACCATCAAGGCAGAGCGAGCAGAGGGAACAGCCTAGGTGAGGGCGCAGAGGCAGGACACAGGGAGCTGGCGTTGGGTGGGACAGTCACAGCTCCCAGGAATCACAGTTTGTGTATCTTTGCCCTCGTGCAGCCCCTCCCACACTGACACTGGGCTTGGCTGTGTGACTCGTTTCGGCCAATGGGATGTCAGCAAATGTGACATGAGCAGAGGCATAGAAAGTGCTTGCGCACTGACACTTGCTCTGGAAAGCTGCAGCTGGTGGAGAGGCCCAGGCCAGCCTGTTGGAGGTGTGCGTCTCCACCAACAGCCTGAGAGGCACCAGCTCCTACCACCCAGCCCGCAGGGTCTGCAGCTGCCTCAGTGAGCCCAAACAAAGCCAGCAAAAGTGCCAGCTGACCCCAGAGCAGACAGCAGCCAACAACGTGGTTGTCATTTTAAGCCACTGTGTTTTAGGATGGTTTCGATGCATCAGTATGTCATTGAGACAAACTTCCAAGATTCTGGTGCCCAAATGGAAAGAGACTGGCGATGCTGTGCAATGTCACAGAGCAGATGCCTATGTGGCCTCCTGGCGGGAAGAAGAGACTCAAAGGGGAGATTCTGGGCCTCTGGTTCACTGACCTCTGCATCTGACACTCGTGAGGAGGTATCAGGGATCCACACTTCCCTCTGAATTCTGGACCCCAAAAAAGGATCCTAGCCTCCCACCCCAGTGCCTATTTCCATAGCACCCAACTACCCTAAAGGCCATGAGCTCAGCTGTTCATCCAACCCCTGGCACGAGGCCAGGCACATAGTAGGTATTTTATAAATAGTTGTCTAATGATGGAGGGGGCGTGTGTCCTCGTCCCCACCCTGTACTCTGAGCCACCAGGAAATGCTAAGTTTAAGCTACTTGTGTGTGTGTCCACCCCCAGAATGGACGGAGTGTTCGCCTCTCTTCCTACGTTGAACTGGGTATCTGCTCCCCTCTCGCAGGCTAGACAGACCTGAAGCTCCCAGGGGAACAAACAGGCATGTCTGCCTCCCCCTTTGGAGTGGATGGGTGTTTACGATCTGCCTCCCCACCTAGATTGGATGGAGTGTCCACCTCCTCCCTCAGACTGGATGGGCTGACCCACCTCCCCTTTTGGATGGGAAGCTCCTTGAGGGCAGGGCACCCACCTCATCCATCCCGTGGCCCCACACCGGGTACAGGACCTGGCCCTCAGCGTCTGCAGGGCGGCCTCTCTTTCCTGGGAGGGCCCCCAGTCTCCACTTCCTGACCCTCCACTGTTCCTTCTCATGCCTGGAGTCTGTGTGGGATGGTCAGAAAGACAGACTGACGCTCAGTCTGCTTTCATTTTTACTAGTTTCCTCTTCTTAGTTCCTCTCTCCTCCCCCCAGGAGGTTTCTTGCCCCCATTTCACAGAACACGAAACTGAGGCCCAGAAGGGATAAAGGATGTGGCCAAGTTCATGACCAGGAGTAGGCGGTGGAGCCAGGACTCAGACTCAGGTCTGTCTGGCTGCAGCCCCTGCACTCCTGAGAACCACGCCAGCTGCCGCTGTGCGGGGGCCTCAGACCCGGCACTGGGTGCTGGAGTCCTGGGGGTCCTCCTGCCTCACTCTTGACACGCTGCCCTGGAGAGGGCCCCTCTGGGAAGGCTGTGCACCTGGGGGGCTCCGAGGACGCCCTGGGCAGGGCTGGAGGAAAGGGCCCCAGGCCCACAGGCACTCCTGGCCTTGCAAAGAGCCCCGGACAGGGAGTCGCACACACCTGGGGACCTGTCTTGGCTCTACAGCTAACCAGGCGCGTTGTCTGCTTCCTCATCCACACAGTGGGCCAGTAACCCCCCCGAGAGCATGGCGCTCGGCAGACACGAGCTCTGCAGCACCGGGCCCGCCATGGTCTCCTTTTCTCTCCATTCACACCAGCTACCCTGTCTCCCGGATCACTGCCAGCCACAAACTGACGCCCCTCTGGCTGAGCCATGGCAGGTTGGAATTGGAGGCAAAACAGAACAAAAGACCTGCAAGAAAACAACGCTCTGAACAAGCAGGCCAACAGAGCCGGGACGCATCTGAGGGACACCTGAGGGGGGGCCACGGCAGAGAGGACTTCAGGGGCAAGAGGGCTGGGGTGGGCCCAGGGTTCTGGAGCTGCCAGCCCTGCCCGTGAGCCCAGGCTCCACCTTTCCGTGACTGCGTGACGTGTGGAAAGTCACAGCACCACTCTGTGCCTCAGTTTCCCCATCTGTGAAGGTGGGAGAGGAGTGGTGTGCCTGTCTGACCCTCCCCCATGTGCCCATCAAGCCTTCTGCTGCAGGTAGAGCTCCCAGCCCCAGGAGGGGCAGCGGAGGACGTGTTAAGAGGCAGGTCACGGGTGGACACCTCGGGGAAATGAAGGCCACCATGGGCTGAAGGCAGCCCCGTCTGGGCAGCCCGCGCACTGCACAGCCTGTGAGCTGTCAAAATATTGAGGAGCCTCTTCCAGCCTCGCCCAAAAGCCTGGCCAGAGCCCTGTGCACAGTAGGCCCTTTGTCAGTTGCAGCATTCAGCCCTGGAAGCTCATCTCCCCAGGGGTCTCAAACTGTCTCCGTGTTGACATCTTTGAGTCACAGTCCTCTTCCTCCAAACAGAGCCTTAAAGCAGCGCGTTGGAAGAAAACAGCACAAGCTCCCAGTCCTGGTGGCTCGGTCCTCCTCCCCTGCCTCCAGCCACCCATGGACACCCCCATCAGCGCAGTGTGTGAACCCCTACTGGAGCCCAGGACGGGTAACACCCGCCTGCGTTCAGAGTGCGCCTGCTGTGTGCTCTGTGCCACCCCAGCCGCTGCCTCCATCCCCCTGCTTCTCCATCACAGTCCTAAAACTGACTCCTCATCGTTCCATTTTCCAGGGGAAGACTAGGGCTGACTAAGTTATCCGAGGTAACCCAGTTCATATGGGGTTCCTGCGAAGGCTGGGTTCCTTCTGCTGCCCAACGTGAGGCATGGAGAAACTGAGGCCCAGAGCGGGGGAGGGGTGACTTCCTGAGCTTAGACCCAAATCCGCTGAACCTGGGTCAAGGCCAGTGTGATCTTGGTGAGTTTCAGGCTGGTCAGCTGTGCTGTGGCCAGACACTGTCGGTGGGTCCCTGGGCTGGGTGAATTTGCGGGGCCAGCTTTGGGGGCTGTGCTGGCCTCTGCCACGCTGCAGCTTAACACGCAGAGCCGCTGAACCACACCCATGTTCAGGGTGTCTGGGGCCTGAGCGTGGCGTGGCCTTTCACCCTGAAATCCAACCACAGAGTGTCCGAGGGGGCCAGAATGGAGGGGTCATTGAGTATAACCCTACTGTTTACAGATGGGGAAACTGAGGCCCAGCCTTCCAGCCAGCACCCATTGGGATTCCAATGGGCAATCTCTGTCACCATTATTTTATGATTTTATATGTAACATTAGTGGCTGCATCCTCGCAACAACCCAGCAGTCAAGGAAGGGGCAGCATTTATTAAGCTCTGACTGTATGCCTAGTTTTGTGTTAGGGATGTTCTTTTTTTTTTCCTGCTTTTTCTCCCCAAATCCCCCCAGTACATAGTTGTATATTTTAGTTGCGGGCCCTTCTAGCTGTGGCATGTGGGACACTGCCTCAGTATGGCCTGACGAGTGGTGCCATGTCCGCACTCAGGATCCAAACCAGTGAAACCCTGGGCCACCACGGCGGAATGGGCAAACTTAACCACTCGGCCACGGGGCCGGCCCCAGGGATGTTCTTAATGGTCATCTCCTTCACTTTGCATAAATGCCCAACTAGATAAAGGACAAACTGAGGCTCGGAGAAGGCAGGTGACTTGCCACTTCTGCCTGACTATAGGACTCATTTCCCAATGCCATGGGAACCCGTAATAGGTGTGACAGTGTGAGGGAGGGGATGGAGGGTAATTTTATAACTCTGGAGACGCCCACTGAGGAGCCCGCCAGCCCCACCAAGCAGAACGTGGGCTCTGCTGCACATAACGTATGGTTATTGAATGCATGGCGGGATGGAGGGAGGCCAGGCTCCTCGGGGGCGGTCTGTAAGTGTGCACTGAGTAAACGAATGGCTGGTGGTCCTCAGCAGGACGTTGAAAGCCCCCTGGGCTGCTGTGTTAGCGGGAGCCTGGAGCAGTCGCTCCCCACCCCGACAGCGTATTTTTCTCTTTTCCCCTTCCTGCTCCTCCAGGGGAGCCGCCTGCCTAGCCCAGTTTCTTATTTGGAAGTAATTGTCTCTGCTTCCTTCCGTCTCCCGCCTCTCGAGGCTAGTTCCCTGGTCCACTCCTTCAAGGACATCTCTCTCTCAACTGAGAGACGAGCCCTGGCGGGCTGTCTTGGCTCCTTGATGGGGACAGGCTTACACTCTAGAAGGGGCAGTCTTGAGAAAATAGAGTCTGAGGACTTGGTGTGTGGTCTGGCAGCATCCAGGCTTGGGGCTCAGACTAGGGCTGGAGTGAGGGCTCAGTCTGTGGTCAGGGTCAGGGCTCAGCCTGGAGCCAGAGTCGGAGGTCATCCCGGGGTCAGGGTTCGAGTGAGGACTCGGTCTATGACTTGGGTTAGAATTCAATTGCGTTAATGTTGGGGCTCAGACAAGGACCAAGATCAGGTTTGAGTATCGTGAGGATCAGGGCTTAGTTCATTCCATGAATGGGGGTTATGGATTAGCCCATGGTTAGCACCAGGGTTCTATCTGAGAGCAGGATCAGCCCGAAGTCTGCGGCTGGAACTAGGGCTCAGTGTGTGACCAGGGTGAGGTGTTAGTCGGAAATGCAGTTCCATCTGTGACCAGAGTCAAGGCCCAGGTTACGGGCCAGGATAAGGGCTCAGCCTGGAACTGAAGTCGGGGCTCAGTCTATCCTCAGGGTCAGGGCCAGGTTTTGGCCAGGGTCAGGCTTCAGTCTGTGAGGGGGTCAGAGGTAAGTCTACGAACAGCACTGGGGCTTATCTAGGGACAACTTCAGGCCTTAGGCTACGACCAGGATCAGGTTCAGTCTGGAACCAGAGCCAGAGCTCAATCTGCGACCAGGGTCAGGGCCCAGGTTACAATCAGGGTCAGGGCTCCGTTGATATCTGAGGCCAAGTTTATAGCCAGGCTGTGGTTGGGATGAGGAGTCAGTCTGAGACTCCGATCAGGGCTCAGCCTACATCTGTGCTTAGATGCTCCTCTGCAGATTCCTCATGACACAAAGGAGCAAATACAGCTTCCAGACCCACTGAGCTCCCTCCCAAAATTTGACTCCCTGGAGCCCACTGAATTTTCCGTCTATTCTGTAGAACCCTAGCTTCTTTCTCGTGGGCGCTGTCCTGGTACTGCCCGTGCCACCCGGGGAGCTGCTTCAGGCCTGCACCCAGACCCCCACCTCCCGCCTCCCCGCAGGGGGCCTTCTGGCTCCAGGGCCATTGCGGGAGGAATGTGCGGGGAGAAGAAGATAAACAAGCTCCAGCACGCGGGGCCGCGGCAGACGCTCGTCCTGTCCCGTCTGTGGCTCCGCGGGCACTGGCAGCCCTGAGCCGGTCATGTTGATGGGAGACTTAATGAAATCCAGAGGGAGGCGTCCTGGCAGAGCCCACCTGGAAGGAGGCCCAAGCTGGTAATTAAATTAATTCTGGTGTGTGTCCCAACAAGCGCGGGAGTGAGGGCCGGGCCAGGCCTATTCACCCAGGGCTCCAGGAGTTCATCCTAATTACTGGCAGAAATAAGGTAAGGAGCTTATGTAACCCCACTGCTGGGGCCCTGAGGGTCAGGCCCAACTTGCCTCTCTGTTCCAGAAATGCACAGACTGCAAAGCCGCACTTGCACCACGGTCACCCCTGTGGGTCACAGCACACGAACAAGCACAGACCGAGACCTTGGTTCTCGTCCCCATTTCTCAGATGAGGCAAAATGAGGCCCAGGGAGCCGAAGCGGCTTCTTCAGAGTCATGTCATCTGGACACAGGACTACCGTCAAGCCCCAGATCCCAGCTGTCCCGCCTCCAATCTCCTCCTGGGTGGAGACTGTGGGGGACAGGAGAGGAGGAGAGTCGTTCCGCCTGAGAGGAAAGGAAGGCTCCAGAAGCGGTGCTCTCCTTTAAGGATGACTGGGGGGTAGCCAGGCCCAGAACGGGGAGGGGCATAAAGGAAACAGCACTGGCAAAGGCACGGTGGCTGGGAAGAGCACGGCATGGTGGGAGGAAGGGCTAAGAGCCGGTGCAAGGGCAGGGTGGGGAGGAGGTTGGTGGGGGGCTCGAAGAGCTGCAGAAATGTTTCCCACTGCTTATTATTTAATCCTCACGATGGTCCCGTGAGCCAGATGCTTTTGTCTTTTTCACCTGACAGAGGAGTAAACTGAGGCTTCAGTGATTTGAGACATCTGCCCAAAGCAACATAGGCAGAAAGCGGGGCAGCTGGGCTTAGAACCCACGTCTAAGGGGCTCAAACGCGATTCTCTCCTGGCTTATTGCCCCCACCCTCCCCCTTTTCCCGGCTTCTGGGTTCAGCTCAGCCGGGTGCCAAGGCATGAAGATGCTCCTGGCCAGGGTGGAATGCCATCAGGCTCTCCAGGGAGACAGGAGAAGAGATGGGGCC
Organism: Equus przewalskii; assembly: GCF_037783145.1. Lineage (NCBI taxonomy): Eukaryota > Metazoa > Chordata > Mammalia > Perissodactyla > Equidae > Equus > Equus przewalskii. The sequence goes on from NC_091845.1 coordinate 4,635,291, forward strand.
ACTTGCCCAGGAGAACAGCAGTGGAGTCGCTGGTCGCTGACCCCAGCCTCTGCAGGGCCGTCTCCAGGATGAGGACGCAGAGGGGGCGGGCAGGGGGGAGGGCGGGATTCCAGGGAAGCCTGTTCTGTGAGCTATAGGTTTCTTGGACAGGAAGGGAGCGTTGCATGCCAGGGACGGAGAGTGAGGCAGGAAAAGGCAATCCTGCAATGGGTCCCTCCCAAATCTGCACCTCTGAGTCCTCAGGAGCCCCCCTTCTCCTGGGAAAAGCCATTCCCGGCTGTTGACAAATAAGGGATGTCATCAGATGAAGCTCCAAAAAGAGGCAAGGCCTGCCCGAGGGATCTGTTTCTTCCAGAAAGTTTTCAGCACCTTGAAAACAGCCGCCGATCAGAGCCTGAAGGAAAAGTTCTTGGTGTGTGGAGACCTCCCTGGGGGCTCCTGTTCCTCTCCCAAGTGGGAGGCAACAGAGGCAGCAGCACAGAGGGGGAGAGCGACTGACCAGGTGCCACACAGTGTGGTCCAGGTGGGTCTCCTGGAAGAGGGCTGTGGCCGGGTGAGGCCCTCTCATCTGGGTCAGAGGATCCTGGACACCGTCCTTCATCAGGAAGGAGTGTTTGTTTTGGGCTGAATATTTTCCCAACCACAGACGAGACAGGATGGGACTACACATTCCAGATTGCTGGCAGCTTGGGAAACGGTCCCGCTCGTCCTTCCTGGTCACCTTCCTCCTCCTGGTGGCCCAGTGCCCAGCCCCAAGGCCCTGGGGTCTGGCTGCCAGCTTGGACCAGGACCCAGCTTGTGGCAAAAGCTGTTGGCAGCGTTCCGTCGTCTCCTTTCCGCGTTCCTCCAGCCTCCCTGTCCCCTGTTCCCTGCCTTCAGATCTCATCTCCACAGACATCAACCTGGGTCATGGGAGTTTCCCCAGACACAGCGAAAAGACAGGCATCTCAGGCAGGGGAACAACATGTGCTGCAGCCCCGAGGTGTGACCACAGTGTGGCCTCCTTGGAGAAGGCGTGTGTGCTCCCAGCACGCCCACCGCCCCCTCCACTCTTCAATGGGACCCGTTTTGGCAGGTTTAGGGGTCAACCTCCCTTCCCACTTTCATCCAGCCTAAATCCGCCCCTCCCTCCCCAGCCCCCTGCCACTGTCCTAGTTTAGGCTCCCATCGTTGCTCCCCTGGACAGTTGAGCTGCTTTCTCCCCAGGCGATGCATCACCTTCAACCCCATGTACTCGACCACCTTAGTGACACCCAACTGTTTGATGTCCCCAAATAGAGCATACACTTTCACATGGCTGTGACTTTGCACTTGCCATTCTTTCTGCCTGGTGAACTCCTATTCATCCCTTGATACCCAACTGAAAACCACCCCCTCAGGGTTGCCCTCTGTCTGCTGCAGACAGAATCAGTCTCTCTCTTCTCCAAACCTGGGGATGTAGCTTGTTTGTTTGCTTCACTGCCTGGGAGGATCTTGGGGGCAGAAGGCCTATCTCATCTTTGCTTCCTTAGCACCCAGAACAAGGTCAGGTGAACAGTGGGTACTCAATAACTGTTGATTAGAGAGAGAGAGATGAATGAACAAACAAATGAGTGAATGAAGGAATGACTCAGCACTCACACCCCAGAAGCACAGATGGTCAAAGATCGGTTTTGAGGCCAAAGAGACTGGGGCCCAACCCCAGCTCTGCCTCTTGCTGGCTGGTGTCCGCGGGCTGTCGGCCGCTGCCGTCAGTTTCCTGCTCTGTAGGGTGTTGGCAGTCCTCCTGAGTGTGTGGCCTGAAGAGCAAGTTGGGTAGCACTGATAACACAGCACAGCAGAGCCCTGGAGAGCGTGCTCCGGGAAGCCAGCAGGCCTGGTTCAAAGTCCTCTCTACTGCTTCCCAGCTGTGTGAGTTTGGGCACGTTACTTGACTGCTCTGGGCCTCAGGTACCCCATCTGTAAAATGGAGAATAACAGTGCTGACCTCGTGGGGTATGTGGAGGCTCAGATGAGGAAGCGCGCGTCATACATTCACAACTGAGTGTGACAGGTAGCGAGTGCAGACACAGGCGTGTGTCACAAAGCCGCACACAGGGCACCTGACACCTGCTGTGTGCCTGAATGGGGTGGGCCTCCAGCTCCCCCACCTCCTCCGCGGCCCAGCGAGGGCCTGCAGGGGCACGGCCAGGGCTCAAGGGCTCCTGAAGAGCTGGCACGTCCACGGCCCTCTCTGCCGAGCCGTCGGGGGTCACACACTGCAGCATCACTGGTTTTCCCCACAGAACCCTCACCTAGACACCAAATTGACCGCCACTTCAACAGTGGTGACATTTAGGACCTTCCGCGGGGAGAAAAAGAAGCAAGTCACGCTGTGAGGGAACATTCACTCAATGGCTTTCGGCCTCTGAGCCCCTTTTTACCTGCTCCTTTTAAGTCCTGGATCGAAGTGTTGCCTTCCACTCGACAAGGTCGATAGTGCTATGAGCACGATTATTTTAGTTGCTATTTTTTTTAGCTCTAAGTACTAGGTGATTCATCCAAATAATATGATTTAATCCCTTTTAGCCCTGTGATGAGAGTGTCGTTCCTGGTGGAAGGAGGAGGAGACCAAGGCTCAGAGAGGTTGCTAAACAAGCCCAAGGTCACCCAGCGTGGAAGCAGAGTGAGAATTTGAGCCTGTTTGGGTCTGATTCCGAAGGCAGTGCTCTTAACACTGGTTCTCAGCGCTGGCTACACACTGGAATCAGCCGGAGCGCTTTGAAAATGCTGATTCTGGGGTGCGGCCTGGGCATCGCGTTGGGCTTTGTAGAGCTCCCTGGGAGATCCCCGCCAGGTTGGCAGGACAGGTCCAGAGGACAGAGGGGCATGCTCGGGGAGACGCACTCCAAGGAGAGAGGCGCTCGGCGCGGCTCAGAACCGTGCCCACTGCGAGGATGGAGGGACCACGTGCGTCTGGGTGACAGCTCGCCCAGCCCCCGCCCCCACCCCCGGGATAATTTAATTGTCAAAGGCCAGATCCCAGCCCACCTGCAGGCTTGGAACTTCCAGAAAGCTGCAGCTCCACAAGGACTCAGCAAGGAGACAGCTGTCTCGGGGAAGGATCCCTTCTAGGAGCCTCTCTGACTCCAACTGGCACGTGGGCCGGAGGCTCGGCTGCATCCCCCCATCTGCCCAGGGCCCTGCCTCCTCTCACGGCTCAGCACGGGCCCAGCTTTCCGACCTTTTATTCCTTTATCAGCAGAGGGATCATTTCTTTTTTTTTTTTAGATTTTTTTAAATTTTTTCCTTTTTCTGCCCAAAGCCCCCCGGTACATAGTTGTATATTCTTAGTTGTGGGTCCTTCTAGTTGTGGCATGTGGGACGCTGCCTCAGCGTGGTTTGATGAGCAGTGCCATGTCCGCGCCCAGGATTCGAACCAACGAAACACTGGGCCGCCTGCAGCGGAGCGCGCGAACTTAACCACTCGGCCACGGGGCCAGCCCCAGAGGGATCATTTCTTAAAACAAAATCTTGGGAATTTTATTTGTCCAGACTTTGACTGCAGCCCGTTCATTTGGACATTCCAGTACAATGTCTCCGAGACCACATCCTCCCAGCAAGAGCTCTTCTCGCGTCCACACATGCCAGTCCTGCTTGCTCATCACCTTCCCCGAGGCTGGCGCATCCAAGCCCCTAAAAGATGCTGGTTCCAGTAGTGGTTCTGCCGCTTCGGAACTGAGTGGCCTTGGGCTGGTTGGTTAACTTCTCCGTGCCTTGGTTTTCTCACCTGTAAAATGGGTACCTACCTCGTACTCATCCAAAGGCCAGGATTAAATGAGACAATGGTGTAACACTCTTGGCCAGTGCCCGGCACGCAGGAGGCACTCAATAATGACAGTTGTTATTACCTTGAGTGTGCTGAGAGAGGGACAGCCAGCGGCCGGGAGTCCCACAGTCTCTACTGCAGGTCTCTGGGGTTCACACACCGTGTGGCCCACAGCTTTGACCCAAGTCATTGTCCTGCTGCCAGAGACTGATCCCGGCTGCTCGTCCGATGGGCCAGAGGCTGCCACACCCCCCAGTGCACTCCCGCCTCCCCTCCACCCAGGCCAACGCCCACACTGGCTTTAGCAATTAAGACAACGAACCTGGGTCCCGCCGAGAAAGCTGCTGGGTGCCACCACCCCTCACTCTCACCCCTAAAGCTCCCCCGGCCCCACCCTGGTCCAGGCCCCCAGTGGTACTCATTTCCTCACTGCCACCTGCCTCCAGGCTCAGCCCTTCAAGCAGATTCTCCACCAGCTGAAGCCACGCAGAGGACTGTAAAACACTGTGTCGTCTGGTTACGGCCCTGCCTGGCTCCCCAGTCCCTCCATCTCAGCCGGCCTCCGGAGGCCTTGAGTGGCCTGGCTGCACCCAGCCTCTCCATCACCCCTGGCCCCCCTATATGCTCCACCCACCCTGCACCCCGCAGAGCTGCCCGCAGGTGCCAGGTTCTTTCTTGCCACCGAGCCTTTGCACATGCTGTTCACTGTTTCTGCCGGAATACCCTTTTCCCACCTCCTCTGCTGACCGACTCCTGTTCACCCTTCAGCTGAGGTGTCTGGGCCTGGAATCTTTTCTCTGTGGGGGTGGATGTAGGGTTTAGCAGGATCCCTCTGGGCCCTGTGAGAAGAAGAGGCTGAAAGGGCAAGGAAGGAATGAGGGGGCAGCGGGGTCTGTGGTGGCTGGCCAGACGGCAGTGGATGTGGCAGGAGGGGACAGGCATCTGGCATGCTCTGCAAGTGGAGCCGAGAGAAACTAGAGAAAGAGAGAGGAGAGGACAGTGAAGAGAAGAGGGGAGGGGAGAGAATGGCCAACCTCTGACACTCATCTCTCTGTTCTGTCCTGCGTCCGCGACAGACACCACTAATGGACATCTTTCTTCTGTGGATCCAGACTGACCTCAGAATCCTCCTCGACCCAACCCTACAAGCCACCATTTCTGCTAATCAAGACTGGACACTGATGAGGCTGGAAAGCAGTCCAGGTTCTCCCAGGGATGGAAGCCGTTATCTCTGGGCATCTACCACGGGCCTGGCACTAGCTAGTTGCTTTCCTTTTTACTCATTAATTAATTTCCAGCATTATTGAGATTTGATTGATGGAGCCTAGGTGTTTTTCAAATTCTCTGATTTCAACACTCACAACACACCATGGGGTTGGCATCAGCACCCCCACTTCACACATGAGGAAACTGAGACCCTGAGAGGTCCAGAGACTTGCCCAGAATCTCCCAGTTAGAAAGCTTAGCACCAGGACTCAGATACAGCGGTGACTTATTTCAGTGCCACCCTCAGCTCCCCACTGTAGACCCCTCCTGCCCTGCTCAGGCCTCACCCACCAAATCTGGGCCCCCAGGCCCTAACAGGGCTGCATTCAATAGGCTGGTAGAGACAGGTGAGGGCAGAGCACACCTGGGGGCTGAGATCCCTGGCTGCCGGTTGCTGGCCGTCACCAGGCAGGGTGGCGTGGAGGGGTGCGGGCACCAACATCAGGAATCAGGAAGTGGCTGGGGGCTGGGGGCTGGGGGCTGGGGGCTGGGGGCTGGGGGCTGGGCCCACCCACCCAGGCGCTACCAGCCAAGTCCGGCCACGGTCATCAGTCTCTTCTCCCCTCCGACACACTGAGAAGTTCAGAGCCAACGGTTCTTAAGGAAAAGGTACAGCTGAGGATGTGGTGCTGTCAATGCCTGGAGACGACACCCCTCTCCAGGAGATGGGGCTGGCTGTTGTCACCGGGGCCACACTCTCCTCCGTTGGGGCATCTTCCATGTAATTAGAGAGTTGATGTGTCCATCTGTCCGGATGTCCTTAGGGGTCTCTGAGAGCCTGCTGTGACTTAGGAGGACAAAGAGGTTCATGATTCCACGGGGGCTCCAGGGCCAGACAGCCTGAGCTCATTTACCTGCTGTGGGGCCTCGGGCCAGTTACTTTACCTCTCGGGATCTCTTTCCAGGTAAAAAGAGAATGGTAATAGTGTCCACCTCATAAGGTTTTTGTGAACATTGCGGGTGGCAGCACGTGTGAAACATCTAGAACAGTATGTATGCACGAAGGTTTGCTATTATTATTATTATTGTCATTATTGTTACCACTGACCCCTGAGTCTTCCAGGTCCACATCGACCAGAGGAGGTGCCCAGTAAATCTGAGGAGAAGCACGGTGACAGCCAGCCTCCTCGAGGTGGTACTGGGGGCTGGGGCATGGGGACTAGAAGCGAAGGAGGGAACTGGGTATGAGCCCTTGCCAGCCACCACCTTGCTGTGTGACCTTGGGCAAGTCCAGTGCCATCTCTGGGCCTCCATCTCCCCCTTGTTCATGTGTAGACATGCACAAAGGCTGTCCCGGCTCTGTAGCTCAGTGACTAGACTGTTTGGGGCACCTGCCATGGGCCCAGCCAGGTGCTTGGAGAGGCCTTGACATCAGACGTGGAGGCTGCTTGGGACGGACCCCTGGGCCTCCCAGTCCCTTGGAGGGGGGCTTGCCTTCCAACAAGGGAGGATTGGGCCTTGCTGGTTGTTCGGTGTCCCCTGTGCACGCCCCTCCTACCCCCGAGCAGGCTATGAATCCTGGGCGAGCCGTGCTCTCTCTCGGTGCTCTGTGAAGCTCTTGGTACCAGGCCAGCTCCTCCTCTTTCTCCTCCACTCAGGTCGGGCTCCACCTCCTCCAGGAAGCCTTCCTTGACCCAGGCTGAGTCAGCTGCCTTTCTGGGCCTCCTCAGGGTCCCCTCTGGGGAGACGGTCAGGTTTGGGGTCTGTCTCCCTACCAGAGAGCTCTCTTGGAGGGCAGGGGCCATGTCACCGTAGGGTGCCGGCCACAGTGGACATGGAGAGCCTTGAAGGATGAGTGGATACGCGGATGAAGGGATGAATGGAGGCCGCCTGAGGCTCCGGCCTTGGAAGGAAGGGTCTTCGACACTGATCGCCTGAAGGGAGCAGATGGTGCTGAGAACAGGCAGAGAGCGTGGGGCCACACAGATGAGGGTCTGAATCCTGGCCCTGCCTGTCCTGATGGTGCAGACCCTCCTGCTGGGAAAAGTGGCCAGTTCTCGCCGCTCTTAGGGACCCACATGGAAGATGGGTTCCCGAGGCACCAGAGATGGTGTGTCTGTGCTGCTCAAGGGTCCAGCTTGGCAGGCTTCTGTGGGTCCCTTCTCCTGGCCTGGGGCTCCCCCAGCACCCACCTACCTCACTGGCTGCCTGGCACCAGGCCGGCCGGGCCTCGCACACCCAGGGCAGGTGCCGGGCTGTGCTGGCTGCCCCCACACTGAGCGAGGGGTGGTCAGCCTGCAGATGCTGCGGAATGGCCGGTCCTGATGGAGCGCCCGCCTGCGGGAGTCGGAGCGCACACCTGGGCAGGCTGGGCGGCCCCTGCTCAGCCCCCTGGGCCAGGCAGCCTGCAGGCGACCAGCTCCTCTGAGCCTCCGTTGTGCCGTCTGCCGAGTGGGGACGCTCGGTGCCGTCTCAAAGATGTAAAGAGCTACGGACACACAGCCTGTCACGGCCCTGAAAACAGGAGACCCCCTGGGAGGGAGCCCGTCCCTTGCTAAGGTCTCCGGTCCTGCTGAGCCGAGAGGGCTCTGGGCCAGGCGAGGGGTCCTGGCGCCTCTCTGCCACTTGCTGTTCTGTCTGTTTGGCAAACTGAACTCTCCCAGGTCACAGCACCTAGAGAAAATCATAAAACCAGGTTCTGTCTTTATTATACTTGTTTTTCTGGTGCCCTCTGTTGAAGGCAGCCATTTTTCAGAAGTGATGTGGCTTTTCCTTTGAAACATGCTGACCTCAGCAACAGGGTCGGGCAGCAGAGGGGTTAAGCCCGGGGCCTCTGGCCAGGTGGTCCAGGTTCAGACCCCAGCTCCGTCTCTCCATTGCCATGTCTTCTCAGGCAGTGCTCCGTGCCTCAGTTTCTCCACCTGTGCCGTGTGAGGGTAGTGCTGGGTCCGTCTGGCCCAAGGGTGTTACAAGGGTTGATGCGTGCAACGTGCTTAGAGCTGGGGCCACAGCACACCTGGCTTGAGGTTTCCTTCTGCCCTGAAGACATCTGAAAAACAGTAGACGTGGAGATAGTGCATTCCATGAACCTGGGCCATGCAGACACCAGGCCCCGGCCTGCTGCTACTTGCCCGCCTCTGGGAAGCCCCGGGGCATCGCTGATCTCCAGGCTGGTAAACAGGTGATCAGGTTCCCAGTCTTCGTCTGTCACCTGGAGCGGCTCTTAGCACTCTCCTCCCACCAGCACCTCCCCACCCACCTGACTCCAAAAGCCCAGGTCCCCGCCCTGAGCCGCGCCTCAGTTTCCTCATCTGTGAAATGGGCAACGATCCCGCCCTCTCACCCATGAAACGGGCATGGCACCATCCTCACCTCCTGAGCTGTGAGGAGGAGCGGAGCTGCCGTCCTCACATGGGTTATGACTGTGCTGTTGTCGCGTGTGGCGCTGAGGGTCACTGGCCGGCTCATACACTTGACTGCAGGCCCGGAAGCTCCCCGTGCTGTCCACCCGCCTCTGCCCTCTCCCCCTCTCAGCCTTGGCCTCCCTGGAAGCCTCACCCAGAAGCCCTTCCCCCTCCTTGCTGCCCACCCATTTTCCCCAGCCCTCTGAACATCCCACAGTATGGGAACCGAGGGTATCACCCGCCGCCTGGAGGGGTGTCTGGGGAAGGAAGGAGCGCAGAGGCAGCCAGACCCGTGCGGGTACCGCCCGTGCGGCCTCGGAGGGTCGCTCCCCTCTCCGTGCCTCAGTTTCTGCGTCTGCAGCATGGGACCAGTAGCAGTGGCTTCCTCGTGAGGTCCTCAGAGTGACTTCACTGGCCCGTGGCTGTGTTCACTGACGCTGTCATCGGTAGGGGCCGAGTGGGGAGGAAGCCTGCCCTCTCTAGAGTGGTTTCTGGCCCGTCCTTGGTCTTAGCATGTATGGAAAAATTCACCTCACCCCGCATGGTCCACACACAGCTGCCTTGGCAGGGTGGCCCGGCCGCCCCCGTTCATTCCTCTCCCCTGAGGCCAGCGCCCGGCTTCCAGACCCCCTGTCTGGCGGCGCCTCCCTGCCCCGCCCCTCCCGGCTGCTCTCCCACGGCCCGCCGGTGCCCTGGCCGGCCCGAGATGTGCCATCCCCAGAGATGCCTCGTGCTTTCCCTGCTGGGCCTCCAGCCCAGAGGCCTCTGGGGCCGCCCGGCCGTCACCTGCTGAGATCATACTTGCACTCCCAGGCCGCAGGGGGCCTGCCTCCCTGGACAGAGCTGGGGCCCGGGTCAGCCAGGCCTGCGCTTGAATCACGGCCTCACCGCTTATTTGCTGCCTGATCGTGACTAAGTCTCCCTTCCTCTCGAAGCCTCAGTTTCCCTATCTGGAAACAGGAACCTGTTGGAGATGAAGGATGAAGGACGACACCACTTGCCAAGCGGTTCTGGTGCTCCAGGCCCCCACCACGCAGTTCACCAGCATGATCTCGTTTTCTCTTCCCAATTGCACTGCGACGTGGGCGACGACAAACATTTATGAGCAACGACTCTGTGCCAAGCACTTCATACACATTCTCATTTCCTCCTCTAAACAACGTCATAGGAGAGGGGCTGATATGATCCCCATTTTACATATGGGGACACTAAGGCAGGGACGGCGAAGTGAGCAGCCGGACGTCACACTCTAACGAATGACAGAACCGAGTGGTCTGGCTCCAGAACATGTGCACCCAGCTGCTTGGTCATGTGCCCTCTAAATACACCCATTTCAGACGAGGAAACTGAGACTCAGGGAGGAAAAGCGACTTGCCAAGTCCACACGGAGCTAAGACACAGCAGGACTGTGTCTAAGTTTGGATCGTTCCAAAACCCCTACTCACTGCCCCATCCTGTGCCCAGCACGAGGCCAGGTGCCCAGGAGAGCCTCTGCAGGAGAGACTGACTCAGGGGGCACCACTCGCCCTGGGAGTCTGCAGGATCCTCTTGGGGCCCCTGAGCCTTTCTGCCAGAGGTAGAGGTGAGCTGTGGAAAGGGTAACTCTCCCACCTGCCTGGGAGCTCCTTGATGATGGGGCCTTGGCCTCACCCATCCCTCCACACACCCGCCCACGGATCCATCCACACACCCCAACCTTCCGTCTACCACCCCTCCATCCACCTATCTATCCATCCATCTGTCCATCCACACATCCACCCATCCATGCGTCCATCCTTCTTCCCATCCTTCCACCATTCAGTCATTCATCCACCCATCCATCACTCTGCCTTCCAGCCGCCCGCCCACCTCTCCATCCCTCCAATCATCCGCTCTCCCTCCTTCCTTCCTTTCTTCCTTTGACCATGCATGTGTCTGTCCATCCATTCTTCACCCAGCCAGCCAGGACCTCTTCTGTGCTGGGCTGAGGACTTGGGTGAATTATCTCCGGTTCCTAATATCTAGGACTTACTCCCTAATAAGGGAGACTGACTTATAATTCAGCGGAATATGATGTGAAAAATGCTATTTCACTGAGGCAGCATGAAGGGCTGTGATAGACCAGAGAAAGGAGAGAACTCAGCCTATGCATCAAGGAAGACTTCCTGGAGGGTGTGCCCTTTGAAGGGCACCTGTGGGAATCGGGGCTCTCCAGAGAAACAGACCAATAGATACATAGAGAGAGAGAGAAAGAGATTTATTTTAAGGAACTGGCTCACGCAATTATGGAAACTGTCAAGTCCTAAGTCTACAGAGTGGGCCAGCGGGTGGAGACCCAGGAGAGCCGATGCCACAGTTCAAATCTGAAGACCGTCTTCTGCAGAATTCCCCCTTGCTCAGGGTAAGTCAGTCTTTTTGTTCTGTTCAGGCCTTCACCTGATTGGATGAGGCCCACCCACATCGTAGAAGACAACCTGTTTTACTCAAAGTCCACAGATTTATTCTTATTTATTTATTTTAAGATTGGCCCTGAGCTAACATCCGTTGCCAATCTTCTTTTTTCTTCTTCTTCTTCTCCCCAAAGCCCTCCAGTACATAGTTGTATATTCTAGGTATAGATCCTTCTGGTTCTGCTATGTGGGACGCCACCCCAGCGTGGCCTGATGAGTGGTGCCATGTCTGTGCCCAGGATCCGAACCAGCCAAACCCTGGGCCTCCGAAGCTGAGTGTGCAAACTCAACCACTCGGCCAGGGGGCGGCCCCTAAAGTTCACAGATTTAAATGTTAATCTCATCCAAAACACTCTTACAGAAATATCTAGAATGTGTGACCATATAGTTGGGCACTGTGGTACAGCCAAGTTGACACACAACATTAACCATCACAGCACCTGACATGGGGAGGAGGAACAGAGGCTCAGAGCTTTCTAGGCCGTGGAAACAATCCTTGCGTCGGTCCAGAGGTGGGACGAGCCTTCGGGACAGGGGGAAGTCCACTAAGGATAGAGAATGTGGGTGGGAAGTGGGGAAAGAGCAGGTGGCCCTGTCCACACACAGCAGGGAGCATTTGCTGAGTTCTAACTTCTCAGGCAGATTTGGGGAAAACGGGGTGGTTCATAGCTGACATTGCCCTTCCTTTCCCCTTCCCCCACCCGGGCCCGGGCCGGATGTGGTGGGCAGGAAAGAGGGCCTGGCAGGCCGTGGCTGCTTCAGCTGCTGCCTCCAGCCGCCCCTGGCTTAGGGGCCTGTGCCTGCTGTGGGGGAGGGGCGGGCCTGGCTGGGTTCCCTTGTGCTCCCCACCCCGACTCTGACTTATCTCCCCCCGCCCCGCCCAGCCCCGCGTCTCCACCTGTTTGCCTCCTCTGTTCTCTCCACTTTTGTCCCCGGCTGTCTGCCTCTCTCTCTCTCTTTTTTCTCTGCTTTGTTCTCTGTCTCTAACTACGTGGTGTCTGTTCTCCGTGTGGGTCTCTGTCGCTCCCTCTTCCATCTCTGAGATAACGAGGCACACGGCAATGGCGCTTTGTCAGCCAGACACTTGAGCATCCTAAACACAGAGAAAATCCAGCTGGAAGCACCTCAGAGACCATCTTGTCCAACAGCCGGGCTGATGGAGGCCTCCGAGTCTTGCCAGAGATCGCTCAGCAGGTGAGAGGGGGTCAGAAACGCCTCCCACGCGGGCCGGCTCAGCAGGGGCGGGCCCCCCACGGAGCTCCAGCCCCCCTCCCACAGCCGCTCAGCCCTCCAAACAGCAGCTGAACCTTGAAACAGCAGTTCAGCCCGAGGCCTGCAGGAGGCGCCACTGCCCGAGGGCCAAGGGCTCTCCTGGGAAGTCTCAGGGGCAGCCAGGAGGAGGTGGCCGGGGAGGCGGATGCTGTGTGTCTGCCTCAGTTTCTCTGCCTGTCTCTCTTCACCTCCATGATCCCTCCAGCCCTCGGAGGGCCGTGGCTGGGGCCTTAGTTTGGGATTTCCGCAGGCCCGGGCCCCCCAGCCCGCTCCCTTGGAGGCCCCTCACTTCCTACTCTTCGGCTGTCCTCCAACCCACTTGTGTGGGGCCTGGAGCACGGGGGTCCCCTGCCTTGTGGCCTTGGGCAAGTCAAGCTCCGCCTAAAAATGGAGCAGTCTCCCTCCTGGGCAGGGCTCTGGTGAAAACCAGGGGTCACATTCCTGGCATTAGTCTCCCCGGCCTCACTTTTCTCACCTGTGCACTGGGGATAACAGCACCTGCTTTGTGGAGCCGTCGTGAACTGGGACCCAGCTCGTGCTCACTGGAGCCTAGGACGGCGCCCGGCGCAGGGGCGGCACAGGCGCTCCTCACGCTGCCCGCGCTGTTACGATGGCTTTCCCTCCCGCCGGGCGGGGTGGCAGGCTCCCACCACGGGCCCCTGGCTGGGAAGATGGGCCTACGCGTGTCCACTCCAAGAACTTGAGGAGCTCCCGCCAGCCGAGGCTGGGATCTCGCTGACAATACCACTGGGGGCGGGAGGCCTGGGCCCTCGCGCCAGCTCTGATGGGTGATCGGGGAAAAGTCCCTGACTCTCTTTGTGCCTCAGTTTCCCCATCTGGAAAATGATTTCACCCCAAAGCTCCTTCCAACGACGTGATTCAAATCCGCGAAACTTTGACGAAAGCTCAGCCCACCTACGTAAGTGTGAGTCGTTGGATGGGCCACCACCCCGGCAGCTGAGCTCCTCATGGTGGGACAGTGGGCCCTGATGCCAGCACCCCCGCAAGGGGCCTTCCTGCTGGCCTTGAGGGGGAATCAGCTGGAGGGACTCATCACACTCCTGACCTTGGTGGGATCAAACTCTCCTTGGGCCCCCTCCTGGCCCCGAAATCGAACTCTCCCATGGGCGTCCTCCGGGCTCTGTGCCAACACCTCTCCTTAGAGGAGGTCGTCTGGGCTCCCCACCCCGAGGCTGCTGTGCCCTTGCCCTGCCCCTCCCTCCCTCCTCTCTCTGCTGCTCCTCCTGGTTGCCTCTTCCTCGGTTCCTCTGTCTCTCTCCTCTCTCTTTGTCCTGTCTGTCTCTGGCTCCCTCTCTTTGCCACCTCCCCAGCACTCACGAGCCGTCCACCGCTGAGCACACAACCCGCGGCCTGGCCTCTCTCCTCTGGCTGTCAGTGTCTACCCTGGAGTCATGGGTGTGAGTCCCTCCAGAAGAGGACCAGGACACCCTCGCCTGCTCCTCCTGAACCTTGGGGCCAGCTCCTCTGTGGAGCCCTGCCCCCTCCATTATCCCATCAAATCCCACAGCTGGGCTCAGACAGGGCAGGCAACATGCCCAGGGTCACACAGCCCAAGAGTGGCAGTGCCAAGATGGGACCCAGGCTGTCTGACCAGTTCCCAAGCTCTCGAATCGACCTGCCACATGTCCATCTGGGGTGGCGTTCTTGAATCCCGTCTCGAAGGGTCTTTCTGAAGGCTGAGGGGGACATGGGAGCAGGAAAAGATAGGCTGCAATAGATAAACCAATGGGGCAGCGGGGAAGGGACCAATAGGTTCCTTGGTACTTGGCAACACCCCAGATAAGATTTCCCACAGGGCCTGCATGGTCTGAGCCCGGAGCCGTCTCTGAGGGTGACCTGAATTGGCTCTTCCTGACCAGTTCATGTTTGTGTCAAGCTGGTGCCTCATGGCCGAGTGACGACGTGAGGGTGGGCAGGCTCCCCTGGCAGCGGCCGCCCCTGGCAGGATGGACAGCAGCCCGTGCCAGGCACCAAGGTTGACGGTCTGGTGGGTGGGCAGCCGGGGCCGCTGTGGAAACTCCCAGAGATGCAGCTGCCTCTCCCTGGAGTGGGAGGGAGGAGGAGACAGGAGGGGCGGGGTTTTCCTCCAGCCCCCGTCCTTGGGGTGACGTGCCATGCCTGTGTATCTGGGGCATGAGCTGACCACCTGATTGTGTCCGCGGCTGCATTCCAGGGCCCGCCCAGCATGGGACCATGCCAGCAGCCAGCAGCTCTGGGCTCCGGGACATTCACTGGTGGCCCTCGTAGACTGGCCTCTGCCTGGGGGGCTTGGGCTGTGCTCCGCCCACATCAGGAAGGGAGGCCACGACCACCTCCCTGTAGCCAGGTGAGGGTCTAGGCAGCTCACAAGGCCCATTCCCCAGGGGAGGAAACAGAGGTGCAGAGACAGCACGGCAGCCCAGGGCTGCACAGCCAGTCCCCATCTGTGATCAGAGTGCCATCTGTCACAGCCTGTGGCTGTGTCCTCTGCCCCAGCCTGACTCCTGATTCTTAGTCCCTGTTGGATCTTTGGTGCCCCATTTAGCACTTGGCCCATAGCAGATGTCTAGCATATGTTTGTTGAATGAATGAAAGAATGTATGAATGAATGAAAGAATGAATGAATCTGGACAAAACCGGAACTAGAAGCACCTTGGGATCATTAAGTCTCCAATGCTCCTAAACAACACTCCAGCCTTCCTCTGAGCAGGTACAGTGGTTGTCACCAAATGACAGATGAGGACATGGAGGTTTAGAGCTAAGACTGGCTCAGGCCTCTCTTATCTAGCGACCTGGGCAGGAGGCGTCTTATGGAGTCACACAGTCCACCCTGTGACTTGTGTGTTGCGTCCCCAAGCAACCCCTGGATGGAGAGAGGCCCACAGATGGATTTGGGGCTGGGTGATTTCTGACCCCTGGACTGCCTTGCCAGTCGATGCCATGTCCCACCTCCTGAGAGTGAAGATGGCTCCAGGGCCAGCCCGGCTGCATGGTCTCTCCCTCTTTGTGCTCACAGAACTTAACATAACGGAGCATATGAGCCACATCATTTGAGGCTCACTAGGGGTTTTTCTGCCACTTAGAAGCTGACTGATCCCAAACAAGCTCTCTGAGCCCATTTTCCCATCTGTAATATGGGAACCAAAACCATGCCCGCCTGAACAGTGGGAATAGAACCCAGGAACCCAGGAACGACAGATTGAGTTAGAGCCTTTCTGGGGAGTACTATACAGCAGTGAAAAAGGAATGCTCTGGAGCTATACAGGCTAACTCGATGAACCTCAGAAACACACCACAGAGGGAGAAGAGGCAAGTTCCAGAAGAAAGCACTAGTGTGGCCCTGTTTATGTAAAGATGAAAGACACAACATTTACTATATGTTACTTGTAGATACATACATAAGTATTAATAGTAAAAGAATAAAAATATACCTTGAACAAGAAATACCAAGTTCGAGACATGGCTTCCTTTGTGAAGACTGAGAGGTGCTAGGAGGTATGTGTTCAGCTTATCCAAGGTGCAGGTTTTGTTAAAATGTGACCTTTCTCAGTGTCAATTGTCCCATCTGTGCATCACCGAGGTGAGGGACAAAGGTGGACGGGACAAGCACGGTGGAAAGGAGAGGGAGAGCAGGGCGTTTTGAAGGTAGATTTTGACAGGACTTGCTTTGGGGTTGCATATGCCTGCAGCCGACTGGCCCGAGCTCGCTGAGCCTCGGTTTCCTCATCTGTGAAATGGGAGCCCTCCCGAGAGGAGTGCTGCAAGGACTCGGCGCAGTAAGGCCCAAGGAGCGCTTGGCGTGATGCCTGGCTCACAGAGGCGCTCAGCAACTGATGGACGGCCTTAGCCCCTGTGGGCTGGACAGGTGTGGGGGTCGAAGAAAGGAGAAGCTGCATGGGGCTCTGGGACTCAGGGCCCCAAATCCAGGGCTACCCCATCAGCCCATTCGTCGCCCAGGGCATCCCCAGCTCCCCTGGGGAGGGGGTCAGGCCCGGAGACACTCTACTCCACAGCAATCCCTGAAAATCCCTCCCCGTGTGGCTCACGGGCCCCACTAATCGGTCATATGGCTGACCTTGAGCACAGAGGCTGAGCCGCAAAGCCCCGCCGCCCTCTTCCCATGGTTGTGAAGCCTGGGGCCTGGGGGTCCTTTCTCCACTGGCCCAGCCGGCACCTGCAGCTCGGCACATCCAGAGAGCCAGGCCTGAGCTCCGGGCGCCCACTCACAAGGCCTGGGAATAGGCCTGGCTCTGTGACCTTGGCCCCTTCTTCCAAATCTAAGCCTGCGTTTCCTCATCTGTCAAATGGGGACATGACCATGCCCATGGCAACAATGCGATGCGTGTACATTGCTTGGCCGCAATGGAGCGATTTTTACTGTTTGTCTCAATCTCAAGGTTGTCTCCTGGCCCTGGCCCTGGCCCAGTACCATAGTTTTAAGCAGCATGAGGTCTGTTTCATCCACTGATGGCTGAAACAGTGGCCAGTAGGGCCCAGGCACATGGCACAGTGTGTGATCAATTGTTTTGTGTCAAGTAGGAGTTGGGGGGAGGGGCTGTCTCAGGAGGTCCCTGGCATGGACCTGAGCTCCATGTCTGCGATGACCCCTTGTGACACTGTCCCCCACCTGCCTAGTTCCCCTGGATAACAAAACAGATTCAAATGCCACCTCCTCCTGGGGCCTTCCCTGACTGCGTCCAGGCCAGGAAGCTTTCTCCCCCTCCTGGGTCCTGTTGCCCTTCATCCCAGTGTTCCAGCACATCAGCCATGTATTTGAGGCTCTGGGTGGAGTGTGACGTCCTTGCTAAGGAGGCTCTGTCGGGGTTCCGTGGCTTTCTTCATCCATGGGTGGCCCACAGGGCCTTGCTCACCTGATGAGCCCTCTGACTGGATCGAGTCCTTTCTCTGCTTGACCGAGGCTGGGTCTGCTTCCTTCCCCCCACACACCCAAAGCCGGCACAGTGCTGGCACACAGGAGGCTGCAGCGGGGCATGTGGAGCCCACGTAGAGGGCTGGTTCACCGCCATCTGACCACCTGCCTCCTCCTGCGTGGGTCCCAGTGATTCTCTCCTCCCGATGGTCACACCCTCATGCAGTGCCACCCTCCCCCAACAGAGCCAAACTGCGTAACGGATAGGATATTGCAGAAGTGACAGCGTGACTTCCGAGGTTAAGTCATATGGCGTTGCAGCTTCCGCCCTGCTCTGGGACTGCTTCCTCTGGGGGAAGCCAGTGCCACGGGGCGGCAGCCCACGCAAGGGAGCCGAGGCCTCTCGCCAACAGCCAGCCCCAGTTGCCAGCCCTGGGAGTGTGCCTCCTTGAAAGCTGAGTCCCCAGCCCCAGTCCAGCCTCCTGATGACGGCAGTCCCAGCCAACACCTGACAGTGACCTCACAAGAGACCACACTGCCCCCCCAAGCCAGAGGCATCCAGCCCAGCCACTCCCGAGTTCCTGCCCACAGAAAACAGGGGGTGTACCCAATGTTTACTGTCATTTGGGGTAATCCATTACACAGTGGTGGATAAGTGACACAGTCAACCTGGGCTCCCACCACATTCCTCGGGCCTGCGGGATGTCAGGCAGGAGCTGCCCCCAGGTTGCCCAGGATGCCTTGCCAGGTGCAGACGACTCGCAGGGGCCTGACCCCCACCCCGGGACCGAGGTGGGGAGGCGTGAGTCCGAGCCTTGGGGACAGGGAGAGAGTTCTCTGCCCCAGACCCCACTCTGGGAACCTTCTGTTCCCACAAGGCAGACCTGACTGTTCTCGACGTTGTTTGTCACTCAGGATGATGCGAATGGTGCTATCCGAAAGCAGAGGGGCCTCCTGGTGATTCGTGGTGTGAAGGGAAGGGGGTCGAGCGTGTCAGTAACCAGAAACTGCTGCAAGGCCTGCTGGGTAACCAGGTTAGACTCTTGTTCTGTTTTTTTATTGCAGAATCAAACCCCAAAAGTCACAGTTTCCCTGAATTCAGGCACACCCAGGTATGATGGGGACGTCTCTCTGCCCGGCCCCAGGCTGGGCACGGGGTGCTGGGCCCACGGAAGTGAACCAGCCCTCATCTCTGCCCTCTGGAAGCTCAGCTCAGGCCAACCAATACCGACTGAGCACCTACGACGTGTGGGTGCCAGGGCCAGCACGGCTCTACTCAGCATCCGCCTGCTTCTCCCACCTCCTCTGCTGCCACCCACTGCACTTGCC
The DNA here is from genome assembly GCF_037783145.1 of Equus przewalskii. Lineage (NCBI taxonomy): Eukaryota > Metazoa > Chordata > Mammalia > Perissodactyla > Equidae > Equus > Equus przewalskii. The sequence continues at coordinate 4,653,588 of NC_091845.1, forward strand.
TAGATGTGGCAGTAGCCTCCTCATGGGCTCCCAGCTGCTGTCCTTGCCCCCGGCATCTCTGCTCCGAATGGAACTCAAAGCGGTCTGTACAGGAGGTGGATCAGATCACGTCGCTCCCCTGCTCAAAACCCTCCACTGGCCCTGACATAGAGAGAAAATTTAACAGTGGAAAGATCCGGGGTCACCACCAGACCAGCCTGAGACCAGTAACGGTGGGGCCGCCTGACATTCGGGGCCCTCGGTGGGATGTGGTGTGAGAAGCACGGCCCCACCTCTGAAGTCTTGACTCATTATCTGTGGCATTTCCACGCATATGAAATCAGAGAACGTGCTAAGCTGGTTTCCACGAGGAAACCGGCAGACACCATGACTGTCCTGAACTTGTCATGAGAGTCAATGTCTTATTCACGATCGGCAGCACACGCCAAGCGTCCTTCAACAAAACAACGAGGCAGCGTGGTATCCAGAGCAGGTCCCCACAGCAACACGGTGCCTCTCTCGGACGCCGTGCTGAGTAAAAGAGGGCTTACACGAGAGAGCACGCAGTGTGGCTTCATCTGGGGACGTTCTAAGACGGCCTAAAGTGGTCTGTAGTGAGAGACATCAGAACTGTGGTTGCGGGGGGTGCAGGGGGCCTAGAAAGAGGTCGAGGGGAGCTTCTGGGAGGATGGGAATTTCTGTATCTTGATCTGAGTGGTGATCACATGCGTACAAATTCACCAAGCGGCCTACTTAAGACTTGTTCACTGTATGGGTGACATACTTCAATTTAATAAAGCAATCAAATGAATAAACTTTTTAAAAAGTCAATGTCAGGGGAAATTGATGAGAGACTGTTCTAGGTGGAAAGAATTGGACATATCAAATGCAGCCCGGAAACCCTCAGTAGGTCCCGGTTCCAGGGAAGGGAAGGGCAGAAGGAAGGAAGGGAGACACAGCTCTGAGAACCGCTGGGGCAATGTGACCATGGGGAGAGTATTCGGGAATTACTTTCGCTGCCTCTGGCGATCGATGGATGGACCGCAGGACCGTGCTGACGCCGGAGCAGCCTTGCTGTTAGGAGGCCCCGGGCCAGGCACTCCACAGCCGGGAGTCAGGACATCTTCAGTTACCTTCAAACGGATCCAAGGAGAAGGCAAACGCGCCAAAATAGCAAGAGTGGTTGAACCTAAGAGGAACATACGTGAGTGTTTATTCTAAATTCTTTCCATTTTTGTAGATTTTAGGACACTTTTAGAACAAAAAGTTGGAGGTACGATGAATAAAATCTAAAGGCCTGTGAGATCCCACGTCATCCCCTGTCCCTCTCAGCCCCTCGCTCTCCCGACTCTAGCACCACCCCCCCACACACACACGTCAGCGCACACACAGCTCGCTCACTGGTCCCAGAATATGACAAGCTCCTTGCTGCCTGGAGCCGTTGCACTAGCTGCTCCCTCCACCTGGAACGCTCTTCCCCCAGTTTGCCACACGGCTGGCCCTTGTCACTCAGGTCTCAGCTCTGACCCCAGGAGGGCTCAGTAGTTTGGTGCTATCCCAGGGGACCCCAGCACTTTCTGACCTTCTGCCACACCATCCTCAGCATGTCGGTGACCTTCCCTTGTGGACGCTGATGGTGGCTGCGACTCTGGGTATCAACGCCCCGAGCCGGGAGAAATGGGGCACTGGCTGCCTCCCGTGAGCAGTGAGGGGTCTCTCTCTTTTTTCCAGGAGGAAAACTCTTCCCAAAATCCCCCCAGCAGACTTTCTGTTATGTGTCATCAGCCAGAACACAGTCACGTGGTCACCCCAGACCTGTCACTGGCCTTGGGGAAGGGGACGGCTGCAACTGCCTAGACCAAACAAGATTGTCCCCTGGGGTGACGGTGCTCCCTTGCCCTAACCAGACTTCTCTCGGCCGGGAGAAAGGAGAGGGGCTCCTGGGCAGACAAGGCCAGGGGCGGTCCTCACATGTTTCTGGAACTTGGAGATGATAAAGCTTGTCGTGCATCTGTGCCTTCTTTCAACCCTTCCAGCAGGCCTGGGGAGCAGCTAGTGGTCTCAAATCCCATTTTACGGATGGACACATGGAGGATCAGAGAGGCAGAATGACTCCCCTGGTCCCGCTGGTGCATCCCCATGTTCTCTGTAAGTGAAGAGCTGCAAGGGCAGGATGGGCAAAGTGTCAAGGCAGCCGGGGAGGGGAGCGGTTCCATCCACCCGGGGAACGCAGCAAGGTTTCACGGAGGGAGTGGCGCTCGACGGTGCCCGGAGAGCAGAGGGAATTTCAGTGGAGGCCGGACCAAGTGTCAGGCGGGGAACAGAGTGAGTGAGGGCGACGAGGCACAGAGACGGGCACGTTGAGCAATGAGCGTGGAGGAGGAGAGCTGGAAAGGGGGCTACGGCCAGATTCAAGGCCACCAGCAATACCAAAGGAGGGCCCGTTCTTTGTTCTGCAGGCCACTGAAGGTTCTGGGGGGCAGGAGCACTGCAGAGAGAGCTGAGAGAGGACTGGAGCGGTGCGATGGAGGCCAGGAGATGGGGGAGGAGGCTGGGGCAGAGCTGCGGACACGGAGAGGGGGCTGCTCAGGGGGCCGAGGGCTCCTGGGGCTGTTTCTATGGAGAGAAAGTCTACTTCCCGGGCAATTGGGCGTCACCCGTGAGACGACATCACGGCGGCGACACCACCTTTCAGGGCTCTTGGGAGGGCTGAAGTTCTTAGCATAGTGCCCGTTCCTAAGGGGCCCCCCCACCACGCCTTTCTAGGTGCCGTGGTTTCCTGCCACGTCCGAACATTCCCACCGAGGGGCCTCGTGCCCATAATGGCCCACGCCTTCCGCCGCGCTGCACCCCTCGGCCCCTGTGCCAGCTGCGCTGCGGAAGGCCTCGTCCAAAGCACGCAGCAAGGGAAGGGGCCTGGCTGCGCTGTCCTGGAAATCTGGGGCCTTGGCACCAGCTGCTGTGTGACCTTCTGGCCCGAAGCCCCACTGAGTCAGGCCAGCCCAGCCCAAGGGCTCCCAGGACCTGCGACGGCCTGCCAGCTCTCCTCCAGCCCACTCCCAGGCCACCCTTCAGGTCCCCATCCCTGCCTCTGCCCCGTCCCTGTCTCTGCCCCATCCCTGCCTCCCCTCCCAGACCCTGCCTCCCTCCCGACAGTGCCTCCCCTTCGGGCCCAGCAGGGGGATCTGAGCCTGATGGAGGCCAAGAAGACAGGTCCGACGCCAGGCGCCCCCTGCAAACCCCGGGCACAGCTGGGATGTGGGTGCAGTCGTGGTCTCCAGGGAACCTCACACCTGGAAGGAGCCCTGGGGTCCTCCTGCCAGGCCAGGGAGGTCCCTGGGGAGCTGAGGCTTCCCTCTAACTGCTGACTAACGTGACTGTGAGTCACTGAAGGGGGCACGGGGCGGTGGCTTCTTAGAGCAGAGCAAAGAGTCAGCGACAACCTCAGGTGTGCCAGCTTTCAAAAGCCTCCCGGCAGACAGCTTCTGGGATGCTCCGGGGGTGAGAGAGGGAGGACTCGCTGGGTTCTCAAGTTTGTTCAGACTTGGAGGCCCCTTGGGCCTGGATCCTCAGTCCCTGACATTGCCCTGGTAGGACACTGGCCTTCATCGAGTTTTATCTCCTGTCCTTCTTGGACTGAGAGCTCCCATCACCATGTGACTCTAGGATACCAGGAGGTGGTGTAGATGCAAGGGGTACAGGTTGGGAGGTGGTACGGGCAGGGGATACAGGCTGGGGGCTGTGAGTAGAGGAGGTACAGGCTGGGGAGGTGGTGCGGGTACAGAAGGTATAGGCTGGGGAGGTGGTGTGGGTATAGGGGTACATGCTGGGGGTGGTAGTTAGGTGCAGTGGGTATGGGTTGGGAGGGTAGAGTGGTGCAGTGGGTACAGAAAGGGCTAGACCCTGCCCCAGCCTCAAGGAGCCAGGAGTAATTGCACAAACTGCACTATGGTAAGACAGGTTGACAAGCTCTGTTACCTAATTCAGGAGGAGCCCTTCACCTGAACTGGGGAACAGGAGGGCAGAGCTACAGAGGGACTGCTCAGGCAGAGAGCCACCAGTAGGAAGATCCAAAGGAAAGAGAATCCTTCTGCGTGGCTGGTGGAAAGAATTTAGGGGGGATGGCCGCAGTCCAGCTGGAGAGGAAGGATTGGGAGACCTTGAGGGCTGGGCTGAAGGATTTGATCATTTGGAGGGCAATAGGGAGCCACAGAAGATTCTTTAGCAAGAGAACGACATGGTGAGCTGGCTTTTTCCCCCGGGAGCTCGGGTGGAGTTGAAGCCAGTGGGGAGGGTTCCCACGGGGACCGGGCAGAAGGGCAGTTCCTAAGTCAGGGACGGGGTGAGGGTCTCCTGGGGTGCCGTGGGCCTGGAGGCAGGGCCTAACTTGGGGCTGACCAGGCGGGGCATTTGAGCCCCAGGGAGCAGCAGGAAGAGACCCAGAGAGGGAGCCTCTGGATAACTCAGACAGCAAGGCTCAGCTCTTTACTGCACAGAGGGGGGACCGAGGCCTGAGGAAGTCCCACACAAGTCTGTGGCGTTCCCGGCCCACCCCAAGGGATGAGCTCCGCTTCTGGGCTCTGTCTGCTCAGACGGCACCCTGTCTGCTCTGGAATCGGGCCGCCAGGACTCCGAGCCTGCTTCTGCCCCCAGGTTCTCTCCCGTGGGAGTAGATGGCTTCATCTTCCTGTTGGTAAAGTGGGAATGACAATAGCACCTGCCTCAGGGGGCTACTGTGAGGACAAGATGCCTTCCCGGGCACAGGAGCTAGGAACAGCACACAGCGAGTGCTCGGGAGTGTTCCTGCCACCATACCCCGCTCCTGTGTCCTCCTCTCCCCCTGCCTTTCTGCCTCCACCCCACATACAACCTTCCCCCACTTCCTTTTTCCCTTCCATAAAAAGCAGGCATCCACCTGGTCAGGTGTGTTTTATGAAAACAAACAAGATCGGGCGCACAGCTCCCTGGGGATTTGTGAGGCCAGGCGAGCCTCTGACCCCCACCCCTCTGTCCAGTGAGCTCTCCAGCCAGGGGGTCTCACTGCTCCTTCTCACCACAGAGCTTGAGGTGTTGGTGGCTATCACAGCTCCGTAGTACAGGGGAAGATGCCAAAGCCCAGAGTGGCAAGGTTGCTTGCCCAAGGCCACACAGCTTGAGATCTGAGAACTGGAGCTGTCCTAGCGCAGAGCCTGTGTGCTGGGCCCCAGGGCTGTGCTGTGGGGAAGTGCTAGACCTTGGGGACATTCTACCCAAGAAGATTTTACACATTCATTTGTTCATCTATTCGTTCATCCATCATCTCTGTGTCTCCTTGTGGCTCTCACACGTCTTAACGATGTAGACTGTCCTGTTTTCTTCTGTACCCCACAGTCCCTAGGAGGACAAGGGGTGCTCCTAGAGGGAAGCTGAAGAAGTACATACATAGCAGAATGCTTGGGAATGTCACACAGCCACACTGCATGCCTGCACACGCTCATCCAGCTCACTCCCTGAGCGATTGTGTTCAGCTTCCACCCCTTGTGCTCCGTGGAACCCTGTCTGGCAGCACCATTGACAGCTGATCTCAAGATGGACACGTCGGTTGTCGCTCATCAATCCTCCTGCACAGAGCTTGCCTTTGACCCCATTAACCACCCCTCCCCCATGATTCCCATGCTCTTCCCTGGGTTCACATGACACCGCTTCTTCTGGTTGCCTTCAAGCTCCTGCTGTTCCTCTTCAGGCCCCTTTGTGAGCTCCTCTTCAGAGCTGGGTTTTCTTCTCTCTCAGCTTGCTCTCTCTGTCTGGATGTGCTCACGAATTCCCTGGATCTAGAACACAGTCAAGGACTTTCACGAAGGGCAGCTAACCCCAAACCAGCAACAGGAGCCCCTATCTGACCAAGACATGGAGAAGGGAAGCAATCTTGGGTGAGATGAAGTTAGTGGTAAAAATCACCAAACCCATGAGAGACCTCACCTTCTTTCTTTTACCTTTGATCACAAAAAAAGTGTTTGGCCCCAGGAGCAGGAGAACCCCAGCAAGAGAGGACACAGCACATGTGTGCCTGGCACTGTCTGAAGCCTCATCAACCCCTCACCAGCCCAGAGAGGGTTGGAGTGGAAGGCATTAGTTAGCTTCAGCTGTGTAACAAACATCTCAAAACCAAGTAGCTTAGAACAATAATGATTTACCTGGCTCACAATTCTGTGGGTTGGTGATTTGGGCTTGGCTCAGCTGGGTGGTTCACTTGCAGGCCTGAGTCTGTGGTCAGCGGGCGGGCCTCTCTCCACGTGATCTCTCATCTGCCAGCAGGCTAGCCTGGGCTTTTTCATGCGGAGGGGAAAGGTTCCCAGACAGCGAGAACAGAAGCTGCAAGGCCTCTTGCACCCGAACTGGAGACTGGCACTATGTCATTCACACTGCATGCTATTAGTACAGGCAGACCGCAGGCCAGCCCCAATTCGGGGGCAGCAGGAAGAGATCCCACCTCTCGATGGGGAGGGCTATACACGATCATGGCCACTTCCCAATCTGCTGCATGGACAATCCTCATTTCACAAAGGAGACTGGTAGGGACGAAGAAGCCAGGGTAGTCCAGGGACCCTCCCACAGATCCATACCTGCAGGGCACTGAGCTCGGAGAGGCAGGCCTGATTGAAGAGGGGTCCCAGGCAGGCCGGTGACAAGCAGGGGCTTGACTCAAGAGGAGGATTAAGGACACTAAATCTGTCCCTCGGGTTTGAAGGATGGCCAAAGCAGCAGGGCTCCAAGGGCAGGCCTCCGGGGGAGGGGGCTGGGCAGCCTCCCCACCGGCTGCCTGCCTCCAGCATTGCCAGCCCCTCCTTCTGGGAATCTGAGCACCCAGCATGCATCAGGCCTTGCACCGGGCCCAGGGATCTGACAGCCACTGTCCTTGCCCAGACTAGCAGGGCACACAGGTGCCACAGACACAAGCCCTCAAGAGTGTTTTCCCCGTGATTGTCCTAAATGCCAGGGCTGAGAAAGATAGGGCTTCTGAGCCTGCCTGGGTAGAACTCCATCCTTCCTGCTTCCTAGGGGTCAGCCCTCCGACAAGCTACGGCTCTCCCGAGCCTCTGTAAACCAGGACTGGGGATGATGCTGTCCCCCAGAGAGATGAGGAGGATTAGGGAAGACAAGCATGTCAAGGACTGCTCTCCTGGCTGGGCAGATGCAACACTGACCAGAAATGCTTGCCGTCAGCAACCGTACTCAAGGGTCCACCATCCTCTCTCCAAGCCCTGAGTCCAAATACGACCGGGGCTCAGAAAAGTGATGCGGTGCATATACCATGAATTACTCATCACCCCTGGGGTCGGGAGCAGCCCCCACATCCATCAAATTGACATTTCCACAGTGAAGCCTATGACTATTCCGAGTCCATGGACTAAATAAAGTTTCTAGATAGCTTCATAGAATTTCAAGTTTTTTAAAACCTTGCATCAGTTTTTTAAAATTTCGTTTTTCAAAAATTTCTTGGCTTCTTTTTATAACGATCCAAAATTATCTGGATCATTATAATTACTAGTCAGCGATTTTCAACCGTGCCTGCACGTTAGAATGAGCAGGGGAGAGGGGTGAAATGCAGATTCTCGGGCTCCACACTGGACCAGAGGACTCGGAAGCTCAGGAGGCGGCCCCGGGATGGGCCTTCTTGAAAAGCTCCCCAGGGGAGTCAGCCAGTCAGGAGTGAACGATATTCTGGAGACGATACACCGGGGTTGGGGCTTGGCTAGTTCAGGAGGATCCAGGAAGACTTCTCAAAGGGCAGGACCAGGACGGGCAGAGCCGGCAGGTGAGGGAAGGGGAAGAAGAACGTGCTGGCAGAGGGAACAGCCTGCACGCACTCCCGCGGCTGGAGGACACCCAGCAGGCAGTCACGCGAACTGAAAGGTCCCAGGGCAGCCGGACGCATGCTTGAGGGCAGCGAGGATGAGTGCCTCCTCCGGCTTCCTCCTCCAAGGGCTCAGGGATCTTTGAGAACCGGGACCTTCCCGAGGTCAGAATCTGTGCAAGTAGACACTTTCTTCCCAGAGAAAAGTGAGCAGCAGCCAGTCCTTCCAGCCCAGCCAGGGGAGGGGAATCAAGTAAAATCAGAGCGTGTCAGGCTGGGAGTTGTGGCACGGATCCATTAACCCAATGGTTTTAAAGTGTTTTTATTTTTTAAGTTGTTTTGGAGCCTTTTTGTGAAACAAAATATTTCCCCACTGATCCTATAATGGTTGGAGCAAAGCGGTGGTGACGTTGGGGCGCCTGGAGTCCTGCCCGCTGTAACCTCCCCCCAGGTTTGCCCAGGTCCCGTTGGGACTCTGTGAAACCCAGTTTGAAAACCTCAGGGAACCAAGGCTCAGAGAGGGAGGGTGGGATTGCCCAAGGCGCCCCGGCCATGAGGGCAGGGCTGAGGCAGGACCCCGGCCCCTGACTCGCGTTCCCGAGCTCTTTTGGCCTGGGCAGAGTTCCCCAAACCTTTGTCTGTTAGGTCACCCTCTGCGCATTTTCCTTTTGCCATAACTCACCTGTTACGGGATGAACTGTGTCCCCACCCCCTTAAACGACATGTCGAAATCCTAACCCCCAGGACCCTTGAACGTGACCTTCTTTGGAAACAGGGTCTTTGCAGATGTATTGAAATTCAGATGAGGTCATTAGGGTGGTCCTAACCCGATATGCCTGGCGTCCTTATGAGAAAGAGAAATCTGGACAGAGGAGAGCAGCCACGAGGAGGCAGAGACACACAGGAGAACGCCACGCGACAGCAGAAGCAGAGCCTGGCGTCATGCAGCGAAACCAGAGAGCACCGAGGATTGATGGAAAGCACCAGAACCTAGGAAGAGGCAAGGGAGGACTCCCCCAGAGCCTCGGAGGGTGCTCGGCCCTGCCGCGACACCTTGCTTTCGGACTGCTGGCCGCTGGCACCGGAAGAGAACCTGTGTCTGTGTCGTCAGCCCCCAGCTTGTGGTGCCTGGTTACGGCTGCCCTAGGAGACTACAGGCCTTCTAAATAGTTATTCATTTAATTGTTCTCCTTCAAACAGACTAATTTTTAAACAACTTGCACACATTTTTGTTAAAAAGTGAATCTCTCGTCGCTGCTATAATTGGAAGCCCTGGCTCCTTTCCGTAAATAGAAGCGCCTTAAAAATAAAGACAACAAGAGCAGCCAATCTAGCTGGATGCAGCTGCCTGACAGCTCCGATCTGGGGACGCCCTGCTGAAAAAGGAGACGAGCAAGTGACAAAGGGCGTGGGGACACACAGGCACCCAGTGGACACTTCTGGATTTATCAGAGGGACAAAGGAGAACTGAAAAGAGGAAACTTGCTTATTACCTGAAAATGTCTCCTTCTGAGGCGTCGCCAGTGATTAGGGCTTTGGGAATGGCCTTCCCCCCACACCCATGCTCCCTTGATGTTTGAGGAAATTGAGGCCCAGAAAGGTTCAGTGAGTTGCCCAAGGTCACACAGCAAGCGTCTGCAGCCAAGTTGGGATTCGAGCGGAACGTCTACGTGCTTTCCAGGAAACTGCACTCGAGACCTCTGGGTCCTGTCAGCAGCCCCGCCCGCCTGGGGGCCACAGGCTGAGCATATGGACGCATAGCAGGGCCAGAAAACCCTAGCCAAGCAGCAGACTCAGCCTGAGTGTCCTAACCCCATAGCAGTCAGGCCAAGTGAAAGCCACCCAGATTGTCACTGTGCCTCAAGGCGCCTGGGCCTGGGCAGAAACTGGCCCACAGCGCGGCTTACTGTCTAAGTGACAGTCACAGGACTTTCTTCTTCTTGCCCAATGGGGCCATCCATATGGAAAATCAGGCTCCACGCAGGCAGCTGTCCCACATCCTGTCACATATGGTCACATGCTAAATGAGAGAGGTCATGGGATGCATCTCCTCACCCTCACACTGAGGCCATCTTCTTCCCTCTCCCTCTGCTTCTCTCTCTCCTCTTGGCTTCCTTCGCCTGCTCAGGCCCATGGGGAGGAGCAGGGCTCCAAGCTTAGAGTCTGACACATCTGGATTCAAATCCCCTCTCCATTGTGTGGCCTTGGGCAGGTAGCTCATCCTCTCTGAGCCTCAGTTTTCTCATGCATGAAATGGGCCCCTTTCTCCCAGGCTGTTGGGAAAGGTCAACGAGCTGATGCCTGTGAACCTTTGGCTCAGTGCGTGGCACATGGTAGGAGCTCAGTAAATACCAGTTGGCTCCCCCTGCCAGACCGAGTCTCTGTGTTCTCTGCCACACCTCACTTGCCCTGGGAGTTCTCAGCATCACCATCAATAACGTGAATTGTGCCTTTCTGTGTGCGGGGCACTGTTCTAAGCCCTTTCCTGCATTGACTCATTTAAGCTTCCCATCAACCGGGTGCAGGAGATACTGTTACTACCCCAGAGACAGGGGCCGCGTCTTAGAGGACGTCTCTGGGACCCCCTTCTGGCTGCACACCTTCCCACAAGACGAGGATTCTGCAGGGCCAAAGGGTTGTGCCCACCCAGAACCAGCACACTCCGGTACCCCAGACCCTAGAGTGCCCAACTGTCAGCTTCTTCCCCCAGCCTCCCACCTGAAGGTGGAGAGGTCCACAGGCGTGTACCAAGGTGGGGTGAGCGGGGCTGTGTGAACGGTTGTGGGGTGTGGCTGAACTTGGATGCGAGGCCAGGGTGTCCGCATATGCACGTGTGCAAAGCTGCTCAAGAGCAAGGGCAGTGCCAGGGGTGGCAGGAGAGTAACAAAGGGAGGGCCACGGCCACAGATGGAGGGCCGGCTGTCCCCCGCCATGACTTGCAGTATAGAACTCCAAGGAGACCGAGAATTTTTTCCTTCAAACCTGGCCCCCAGCTCACCATGAAAGTACACCTGCCAAGGCAGAAGGCCAGGGCAGCTTCCATTGAGCAGCACAGCAGCTTGGTGCATAACTTCCCACATCGAGACACACGCACAGGGGCCTCCGTTTGCATCTTGGGGCTGGCCCCACCAGTGCGAGGAATGGCCTGGTGTCATGTGTTTTTTCCACCAGTGACCCACGGAGGACAACGCACGTGTCAAATAAAGGAAGGTACTGGGCCCGAGCCTTTCAATCCACAGGTGGGAAAGACCAGGCTTAAAAACTGCACATAGGGGGCCGGCCCGGTGGCGCAGCAGTTAAGTGCGCACATTCCACTTCGGCGGCCTGGGATTTGCTGGTTCAGATCCCGGGTGCGGACATGGCACTGCTTGGCACGCCATGCTGTGGCAGGCATCCCACATATAAAGTAGAGGAAGATGGGCACGGTTGTTAGCTCAGGGCGTCTTCCTCAGCAAAAAGAGGAGGGTTGGCAGCGAATGTTAGCTCAGGGCTAATCTTCCTCAAAAAAAGAAAACAAAAAACTGCACATAGTATCAAAACGCAATTGATGACAATGCCCTGGTCCCTGGAGACCAGGTTTTGGTCCCATGTGGCAAGCCACTCCACCCCCACTGCCTCAGTTTCTCCACTTGCACAATGAGGGCATTGGCTTCTCTCCTCCCCCAGGGCCTTGGGTTCCGCTTGGTAACCTGGATCTGTCTCTTCCCTTCCCACCCTCCAAAATGACCCCAGGTCAGGCATCTGAGACCCGGCTGGACAACTTCCTCCACCCCTCCCTTCCCACCATCCTCCACATGGTCTTCTTGCCTGTTCATTCCAGCTGGTTCTGCCATCTTGGCAAAAAAAATCAGAATGGCAATAATAATTATGAGCACTCACCTTGTGCAGGCCGTGACTGTCACAGTAACCCTGGATGGGGCTCTAGTGCCATCCTCATTTAACAGATGGACAAACTCAGGCTCAGTTTGGGGCTGGTCTCTTGCCTAAGGTCACAGCTGGTAAGGGACAGAGCCTGGGACCCAACACATGTCTTTCTGACCTCCAGAGCCCACACATCTGCCCCCAAAGTCTGGAAACCACAGAGGAGAGAGGCTTTCTCGGCACTGCTGTGTGTCCTGGGACAAGTCACTCGCCTTTTCTGAGCCTCCGTTTCCCTTGGGAGGTGTCCTCGGAGGGCGCTTGGGGTCACTCAGAGCTGATGGATTCTGGGATTCCAGAAGTGGAGTTGGGGCAGCCTGCGAGCCGGGCCCAGCCCGCCTGGCTCGGATGACCAGTCCCAAGGGCCCAATCAGGCCAGCCTTGGATCAGGCCATAAGTGGGAACAAAACAGTCAGAGAGCGCGCCTCCCCGGCTTTGTTTATTGTCTGGGAGCTGGGAATATTTTGAATTGTTGTGTTTGGGGAGGGAGGGAAAAATAACCAAATATAAGAAGGCAGCCAGTGAGAGGCCCGGGCAGGAATGCAGAGGAATTAGGCCTGCCCGGGTACGTCTGGGAGACGGTGATGCGCCCAGAGCCCCAGCGCCCTCCAGGGCAAGGGTTCTCAGCTCCGATGAGACATTCAAATTGCCTGGAGAACTTCATTTTTGAAAAAGCCTCGTGCCCAGTGAAATCAGGGTTTCTGAGGGTGGGACCCAGCAGCAAGATTTTTTAAGCTTCCCGGCTGATTGGAACGGGCAGCCCGGCTGAGGACGTGGGCCTCCTTACCGCAGCGCACCAGCAGCCCCATCAGCGGGCTCCAACCCAGGTTGCTGGGCCACGGCCCGGGGTTCCTGACTGAGGAGGTCTGTGCATTTCTCACAAGTTCCCCAGCCCTGTCACCAGCCTGGGGGCCTGCCGAGTCAAATCCGCATGCGCACAACCAGCCCAGGCGACTATATGCCCTTCCTGGTTGAAGGAGGGCCGAGCTAGGCCACTGTGGCTAACCTTTCATGCTACAGATGGAGAAACTGAGGCACCGAGAAGTGGAGGCCCCTCAGGGTGACAGAGCCATAAGGGTCCTTCAGGGCTTGGCTCTAGGTCTCTCTAGAGGCAAGGGGGCTCCCATGGGTGGGATGGAGTGCGCAGCCTTGGAGACTGGCCCCTTCCGGCAGCACGCAGCACCAGCGGGCAGCTGCACTCACTCCTTAGATGTCTGCAGGGCGCCTCCCACAGGCCAGGCACCACGCCTGTGCCCAGGGACAGGGATCCGCCTCTGGACACAGCAGACGCAGCTCTGCCCCTGTGAAGAGGACAGCCTAGTTGCGGAAACATAGAAACATAGAAAAATGTATAAATGATCGAGGTACATTCACACGCTTACGCAAGTTAGGATGAAAATAAAACCAGGCCGTGGCACAGTGCTGGGGGCGGGGGCGCAGGGGTCTATCTGAGACACAGCCGTCAGGGATGGTCTTTGGGGTGGAGACATTGGTGCTGAGGCCTAAAGGTTGAGAAGAACCCAGCCCTGGGAAGGGCTGAGGGGAGAGTATTCTGGACAGGAAGAAGCAGCCAGAGCAAAGGCCCTGTGGCAGGAGGAGCTTGGGGTTTAAAGGAAAGCCAGGAGACTGGTGGGGCTGGAGGAGGAGGAAGGAGATGAATGACAGGTATTGGGGGGTCTCAGAGGCTATGAGGAGTGTGGGCTCAGTGCCAGCACGTGGGGGCTGCAGGGTGGCTCAAAGAAGGAAGGAGAGCTGAGCAGGTCTGGGCTCTTCCTTTTGATTTTTGCTGATTTTTCATCTCATGGAGTGATGTGCTCAAGCACACAGCCTGATGGGTGGCATCTTTAGACACCTGCGCGGCCTTCACCAAATCAGGATACGTCACCTTTCCAACCCTCAGAAGGGTCCTTCAGCATCCCTCTCCGGAGGCAGGCGCTGCCCTGATTCCCAGACCCTAGACTCACTCCGCTGATTTAGGAGTCCTGGGGAACAGCCCGCACGGCATGTGGTCTGCCGTGGGGTCTTCTCTCACTGGCCTGGTGATTTGGAGGCCCCCGCGGTTCTGTGCCTCTCAGGAGTCCTTCATCCGTCTGTCTGTCCCCCGCCTCTCCCGGGGATGTACACAAGCAGGGCTGTTTCCGGGTTTTGGCTATGATGGATAGTGCTGCCATTCACATTCTTGTACAAGTCTATGTGGACGGATGTTTTCCTTTCTCTTTGGTCAATACCTAGGCCTACAATTGCTGGCTGATAGGGTAAGTAGATGTTTAACCTTATCAGAAATTGCTGAACAGTTTTCCGCCATGGCTATCCCACGCCACGCCCCCACCAGGCGCAGAGGAGAGGCCCCGGATCCCTCTGGCTGCCGAGCAGAGATGGGCAGCGGGCGGGAGAGGAAGCCGGAAGCCAAGGAGGAAGCCCCTGCAGTCACCATCAGGGAGACAACGCTGGCCTGGCCTGGGGTGGCCAAAGTCTGGAGAGCGTCGTCTGTCTGCCGCGTTAGGGAGGGAATCACCACGCACACGTGTCCCCTCCCCCGGTCTGCCTCCTGTGCCCACATGTCCCCGTTCCTGCCAAGGGAGAGGAGGAAGCGAGTCCTGGAGCCTTGCCACGCATAGACCTCATCTGGCAAGGGCTTCCTGGTCCTTCTGCTTCCAGGCCCCACGCTAGGCACTGCTGGGGATCTCTGCCTGCTGGGGTGATCCCAGCCTGGGGCTCCAAGGTTGGCTGAGATCCAGGCGGCAGGAGGGCAGTGGGCAAAGTGCTCTGGGAGACAGAACAGCATGGGGGAAAGAACAGCATGGGCAAAGGCTGGGAGGTAGGAAAGCCAAGGGTATGCATGCAGGAGCGTTGGTGAGTATTCTGGTTAACCAAATATTAGACTATGTGCCAGGCACCAGGCTCAGTGCTTTGCACGAATCATCTCCGCTGAATCCTCACAACTTGGGGCATAGGAGTTATGATTAGTCTGGCTTTACAAATTAGGAAACTGAGGCACAGAGTGGTCACATGATTCACTCTGGGTCACACAGCCCAGGAAAGACGAAGCTGGGATTTGCAAGCAGGCAGAGGGAGAGTGTGTAGACGGGAGGCAGACTCCTGGAGGCCCCGATGTTCAGGTCAAACCTCCGCCGTCCGGCCATCCATCTGTCCACGTCCAGGGATGTGGACACACGAGGTGTGCCCAGGAGAAAGTGACCAGGCCGGTGGCCCCTGGGCAGCCTCGTCACTGTGCCTTCGTCTCTGGGGAATAACGTTCGGAGAGGCGCGCGAGGCCGCCAGGCGATCCAGCAGGGCTGGTGCCGAGGGGCCACCCCGCGCTGTCAGACCTCCAGCAAGCACTTCAGCAACTCTCCTTGGCCGCCTGATAGATGAAACAAACTGTTCTCTGGCAAGGGACGAGGGGTTTTGTTCAAAGTCCTGGATCGATTTTACTTCATTATTGCCAGCTGCTGAAAAAGCATCAAGTGGCCTTTCTAGTCTCATCCACTGCCTTCAAGTTGAGGGCTGCAGACTGAAGCCCGAAGCTTGGCTCCTCTCTTCACAGGCCCTCTGCGAGCTCTCGCCGGCAAGCGATTTTCATTCTGGAAATGGCAAGGGTTAGTCAGAAAGGGAATTTTAGGCAAGTATGTGGCTTCTGCTGGAACCTCTGCTGGGTTTCCTTGAAGCTCCCTCCTCGTCACCAATGCTTTCGCTTCCTTGGTGCTCAGTCTCTCCCTGGGGCTTCCAGCTCCCACCCCTGGGCAAGGGGGTGGGGACGGTGCACAAAGTCCACCCTGGCTCTCAAACTTGGCCCCCTGCAGGGGCCGGGTAGGTGGCATAAATGAGGGAACTAGCCAGGTGGGGAATGTGGCACCCTGGGGAGCCCATGCCCCCATGTGAGGGGCTGGCTGATGCCACTCAGCTCCAAGTGATCGCAGACAGGTAGATAATGGGCCCCAAGGGGCTCCATCTTGCCATTTGTCCAGAGAAAACAGACATTCAGTTTGCTAAAATGTGAAATCTTCCAAAACTTTATTCACGGTAGTTAACTCAAAATATTTTAAAGCCCAGGAGAGGCTAAAGGAGCACCTCTGGGAGCTGGATTCAGCGTGGGCCCAGTTTGAGAGCCCTCCTCACAATGGCTCAGGGAGGCAGCACTCACTGTCCCACATACGGAGGAGGAAACCGAGGCCCAGAGACGGAGTGTGCAGGCCCAAGTCACACAGCGGGGAAGCAGCAGAGGGGGGAACACAAACTGGGGGTCTCGGGCCTCATGCAGAGCTCTCCCCTCCCCATCCTGCACTCCTCCCGGGGCCCCCGCCCCAGCCCCTCGCGACCTCTCCTGCTGCCTCTCCTGGGCGCTGAGCTGGAGCACTTCCGGCTCTCCTGCCTTCTCTCTCCCTCTCCTGCTCTGGGGTGCGTTTTTGTCTGGCAACTACTAGAGGCCTTGAATCCCCTCACTCCGGATTGTGGTCTCTGACAGATTAATGGTTACCAGGGGAAAGGGCGGTGGGGGTGGGCACAAAGGGTGAAGGGCTGAGCCTAGAATATGACTGACAGATAATAATGTACAACTGAAATTCCACAAGGTTGTAAACTGTCATAACCCCAATAAAAAAATAAAATAGAAAATAAAACAAGATTGTGG
Source organism: Equus przewalskii (assembly GCF_037783145.1). NCBI lineage: Eukaryota > Metazoa > Chordata > Mammalia > Perissodactyla > Equidae > Equus > Equus przewalskii. The sequence goes on from NC_091845.1 coordinate 4,669,949, forward strand.
TCTCCGGAACCAGATGGCCTGGGTTTGAATTCCAGCTCTACTGCCGGCCGGCTGAGCAACCTTGGACAAGTTACTTAACTTCTCTGTTGGCTCAGTTTTCCTTTCTGTAAATGGGAGAGATTAATAGTACCGACCTCATAGGGCCGTTGTGAAGATTCAAAGCATTAACATACATAAATGCACCGAACCACGCCTAGCACGGAGCTGAGCACTATATAGAGTTTGTTAAATAAAAGAAAGGCAGCAAATGTTTATTGAGTACCTACTATGCACCAGGCCCTGTAATGGACCCCGGGACTCGACCGGGCACAAAGGACACGATCTCGTCCCTCACGGAGGTGATAGTCTACAGGAGGAAGACGGATGGCTGGATGAGCCTCGTCCGTGTGTCCGGGGCCAACACCATCTGTGCCACACTGGCCTGCCTCAACGTCAGACCATCCAATGGGCCTCTCCAAGCTGCAGCCCTGGACAGGCCCCTCCCCATCTCCTCTGTGGCCTCCACTGCCCCCCAGGCTCTCGGGGACCCTCCGCTGGGCCTATATCGCCTGTGCTCAGGGCTCCACTCTCGCCAGCAGGCCTCTGCAGGGCAGCGTCCTCTGCCCGGAACGTGCTCCCTCCACTCTTCCCTTCAGTCCCTGGCCTTAGTCAAAGCCCGCCCGCGGGGGTGCAGACCTCCACTCCAGGGTCCCTTCCCCACACTATGCCCTGCCGCTTTGTGCTGTGCGCAGTGACACACACACGGAGTCTGGGGAATTTGTGCTTGCCCTCTGCTCCTTCAGCTCATGGAGGACCCTCACTCACGTGAGAGAAGGGGAGAGACAGGGGGACCCATCACTTCTCTGTGGCTTGGGCTTCCTTGCCTAGAAAAGGGGCGCAGTTACCCTGAACTCAAAGGAGAGAGCTGAGGTGCCCAGAAGTGGATGCCACTTGGGGCCGCTGGGATGCTGCAGGTGCTGCTGGTCCCTGGTGCTTCCTGGAGGAAGGGGCACCTGGGGCCAGCAGAGAAGGGCAGGGAAGGCACCAGAGGAAGGCAAGAGAGGGCACGTGCCAGCAGTGGCCAGTGTCTTGCTTGGCAAGCTGGGGCGAGCGTAGCCTGTTAGAAGGCTAAGAGGGAGCCAGACAGCAGGGGGCCTCAATGAGGAAACCAGGGAGAGATGACTGGTCCACACGGGGCTGCTCAGGAAGAGGGCAGGCAGCGGATCCAGGCTGCGTCAGGTCTGATGTAGGGGATGCCTTTGGTGGGGCCTGTTTGTATTTCTTCTTTTATTCTCCATCGAAAAGGTGAAGGGATCTACGTGTTCTCTACACAGCCTCCCAGGTGCAGAGAGGGCATGAGAGAAAGAGAGGAGAAAACTGGGGCTCAGAGACGGGAAAGGCCTTGCTGGAAGTCACACAGCGCTTCCGCCTCACGCCCAGCCAGGGCATCGATATGGAAGATGGTCCCTGAGGACTCGCTTATGCAAATAAGGACAAGAATAATGGCACATTCCCCATTTTCATTTAAAAATAGTCACAGTAGCTGACACTCGTTTGGCACTTCCTAAGTGCCGGGTGTTGTTCTGAGCTCTTTACACTGTTAACCTTGGATCTTCATAGCAGCCAGAGGAGATAGGTCTTCTTATTTTTATTTCCATGTTACAGATGAGGAAACTCGGGCACAGAGAGCCTGAGTAACTCCCCCAAGGTCACTCAGCTGGGGCAAACCAAGCATCAGGGGAGCTCTTTACTGGCTTCACATCACAATCTCAAGTCACCCTGAGGAGGCGGCGCGGGTGGGGTTACTGGGCCTATTTTCCAGGGGAGCAGACCGAGGCCCAGAAGGCCTGGACGATTGCAGAGGAGGACCAATGCTGCGGTTTGGACCTGGCCATTCCAGGAGCCCTGGCCCCCTCCCCTGCGCCAGGTGGCTGGGCGTCTGGCGGGGAGGGAGGGAGTCGGGGTCAGGGCTCTGTTGCTCTTCATCCGAAGGCAGGAGGGCGCCCCCCGCCCCCCAGGACCGGCGCCGTGTGCCTTGGCACCAGGGTTTGGAGGGAAAAGCTTTCCTCGAAAAGAGCGCTCTGATGGGGAACGGCGGGCCCAGCGTCCGCCCGCGGCGCGAGGGCATGCGCGCGCTCGGAGAGCCCGGGCTCTTTGTGTGTCCGAGCCCGTGCGCGCGTGCGTGTGATGTGTGGGGGGTGTGTGTGTGTGCGCGTGCGTGCGGTGTGGTGTGGTGTGTGGGGTGTGTGTCCGCGTGTGGGGCGGGGCTGGGCTCCCGGCCCCGCCCCGGCCCCGCCCCCGGCCCGGCCGAGCTGGTATTTTTCCACCTAGCAGGATGGGTGATGCTGAGCGCTGCCTGCTCAGACAACAGACACGCGAGGTCAGGAAGAAGCCGCTTATAAATTACCGCTTCCTCCGCGCAGCCGCCAGCGCCGAGCTCCGGGCCCGGCCGCAGCCCCGCTCGCCGGCCAGCGCCGAGCCCCGAGGACCGCGAGCCCGGCCGCCGAGCCCCGCCGAGGAGGAGCGGAGCGCGCACGCCGCGGGCCGGAGACCCAGCGGGCGGGCAGTCCCCGGCGCGTGGAACCGAGCGCAGCCGAGCGCAGCGCCGCGGCCACCCCAGGTACCCGCGGGAGAGGGGGCCTCTGCCGGAGCCCGCGCTGCAGCCGGCCGGGCGGCCCGTGCCGGCGCCCCTTTCACCACCGAGGGCGGGCCGGAGCGTCGCCTGCTAAGTCCCGCCGGCGGGCTGTTATTGTTTCCCCTGGGAGAGGGCTCGGCTTCTCGAGTGGGCGGCAGGTGTGTGTCTGTCCGTATCGGTGTCTCAGGCTCACTGGGTGTCTGTGTGTATCTCCGTGTCCTTGTGTGTGTCTGTGTGTTTCTGAGGGTGGCTGTTTCTCCATGTCCCCAGCAGCGTGCACTTGTGTGCCCCGGTGTCTGCCTGCCCTTCTCTGTGTCCTGGGCTGTGCATGGTGTGTGGCGGCGTGTGTCTCTCATACCTGAGTGTGGCTGTGTCGCTGTGTCTTTAGGTGTGTGCGCTTGTGTGTCCTGGGGTGTGCCGGTGTGCACCTGTGTGTCTGTGACTGTGTCTCCGAGCACCTGGCTATGCACGTGTGTCCCCGAGGGTAGCTGTGTCCCGGGGTCCCTGGTTGCGGGCACTTGTGTGTCCTGGGCTGCACCTGAGGGAGTGTCCCAGGTGCCTACAGGGCCGGACGGCCAGAGCTCCTTCTCCAGGGCAGGCTGAGTGGGGAGAGGCGATAGGGCGGTGAGGCTCCAAGAGCGCTGCCCGTGCACAGCGTGCAGGTGGCAGTGCCAACATCCAGTCGCCTTGAGTGGCAGGACAGAGGCCCAGAGGGACAGCTGGGGGCCAAGTGGGCAGTAGGCAGGGCCGGCAGGACACATCCTCCTTTAGACTTTTCCCCTTCTTTCTGAGGGTTCCTCTTTTGGGCAAGAGTGTCTCATCCCCCTCCCACCAGGGAAGCCAGAGAGAACCTCAGGGACCTCCTGACAGCCCCAGAGCTTCAGCCTGGCGCGGAGGGGAACCCGGGGCACGCTCCTGGGCTCTCAGGGAGGTGTGTGCTGGGCTGGCCACCGGCTATTTTGATCACTGCCTGGCCTCTGCCAGATGCAAGCCTCCCCCAGGACCAGCCCCAAAAGCTTGGGAGGCAGCCCGGGCCCCCATTTCCTGCCTGGAACATAAATCAGCTCCACAACCGCCCAGACACTCGCATGGAGGGTCTTTGGGCTGAGGGTCAGTGGCGCGTGGCTCCATTTGGACTTCGGTAAGTTGGCCCACGCTTTGGCACTGTTGACGTTCAAATAAATGTCATGGAGGAGATCTTTTTGAAATTTCTTTTTCATTTTTTCTTGGCTGGAAGGGAGGGGATCTCATCCAGAGTCTCCTGGCCAGAAGGAGTTTATTTTTATGAGAGAGAGCAGGAGAGCGCTTAGCAACCGCCTGCTCCCTCTGATGGGAGCTACCCGGGAGCGTGCGGTGGGCATGAGGAGGTGTGGGGTGCAGTGGGGACAGGAACTTCATCGGGATGGTGTTGGGGGGATCCGAGGGGGCCTGAGGGCACTGGCCAAGAACCCACCTTAGGGTGGGACTGGCAGAATGGCTAGAGGTCTTAGGCCTGGCTCAGTCCCAGTGGAGCTTGGGCAACGACCTTTTTTGGCCTCAGTTTCCTCATCTGTAAAATGGGCGGAGTAGACCGGCTATGGGGCCAGCAGGGACTGAGAGGCAGGAGCTTGTCCCTAGGGAGCTGAGTCCCAGTGCGCTGTCTCGGTCTGAGTCGGCGGCGACCTTGGGTGATTTCCTCAGCCTCTCCGAACCTCCGCTTGGCTATCTGGGCAGCAAGGACGCCCATGCCAGCCCCACTGCGTCCTTGAGGGGATTGAGGGAGATGAGGCTGAATAAGCCTGTGGTAAGCTGTAAAGCCAGGCTCGGCTTCAGAGCTGCCGATTAGAGGGTGTCACGAGGCCCCAGGTCATTGCGGGGTGCGGCTGAGGCCAAGACGCACTCCCCAGCTCTGTCCTCCAAGGATACCCTTGCACAGCCTGACCCGAGGCGCAGCCACCGTCGACCTCCCTGCCCTGTCCCCCATCTCGTCCTGCCGTGACTGGGTCACATCTGCTCTGCAGAGTTGGAGGACCTAGTGGGTAGTGCCCATTTTACAGATGGGCAAACTGAGAGCTGCCCGGAGGACTTTGCCTGGATTGGACAGCCGCAGGATTGGGCTTCAAAGGCCTCACTTGGCCAGCTGTGAGTTTTGGCCCCGTGGAACCTTAGTCACTGATGTCCTGGGGAGCCAAAATTGGACCAGGATCTGGGGAAAACAAGGGACAAAGGTGCCCCATCCTCAGGGCTGGAGGGTGAGTGCAGGGGCCCATTGGCACCTCATGTCTGTCCGTAGTTGTCCCTGCTCCCGTCTTCTCTGTGCCTTCTCGGGAATCCCTACCCTCCTCCTACACAAGTGTCAGCCCCCCAGGAGGCAGTCTGGGCTCTGCCATGGTGTTTCCGAGCTCCAGCTGGCCTGCCTGTCAACCTGTCAGAGGATTTGGGAGCTGTGCACTTCTCTGAAAGTCTTTCCAGAGGTCCGGAAATGATAAGACACTTGTGAGTCCTTGAACACGTTCCTGTATGTAGGCAGGAGCTGAAAAATAAATGACCACGAGCCTGAAACGCAGCTCGGCTGCAGCAGGAGGGCTCTGGGTGGGAGCTGAGGCTGGCCTTGGAACCCCAGGGTCACCCTGGCAGGTGTGGGCCGATGCCCCACTTCTGCAGGAGGTCGTAAGACAGAATCAGATTCTTTGGGGCTGCATCTCTCTGCTCCACCTTGGCCAGCTTATCTTGAACTCACGGGTCTGGGAGAAACCGCGGATGTGGAAATGCCCAGAGTGTGAACGAGAGCTGTTTGTAATGTGCCTCATCTAGTCGTTGATCAGCCTTGCCAAGGTCGGTTCTGGCCAGGCACTGCATTCGGGCTAGAATACTGGCTTTCGAGGAGCTCCTAGCCCAGCGGGAGCTGGGACGGTGTGGCAGCTGCTCTGACCACGTCTGTGGGGTGCTGTGAAGACTCGGGGGAGCAGTGTGCTTGGATGGCTGGGTCGTAGGCAGGGGGCACTTCAGCCTCTTAGAGGAAGTGATGTTGGCCTTGGCGTCTTTTGTGAGTGGAGGACCAGGATGGGCTGGCATTCCTGGCCAGGCCAAAGCAGGGGGAGAGGCCCCGAGGCATGAAATAGCTGAGCGCTTTCGCAGCACAAGCCTCCGAGGGTTCCAGCTGCAGAGAGGAACGGGGCAAGTGATGGAGTGCCTTGAGCGCTGGGTAAATGGGCTCAGGCTCTATTCTGAGGGCAACAGGGATCAAAATAGCATCCCACTGGGTTTGGGGACAGCAATGGAGCAGCCAGTGAAACCCAGGAGCCCGGAGAGCCCCAATGGTGAGTGAGGAACTAGGCTGAGATTCAGGCTGAGCCACTGCTGGTCGGGGCACAAAGCATGTTCCATGCCAGTGAATCTTGCCCTGAGCAATTTTTGTAAACACAGGGTGAAGGCCTGGCCATGCCTTTTAACAGGTACACGGGCCATTAACTTGTTGGCTTTGACCTCCCAGGGAGCACGAAGCCCTGGCGTCTTCAGGGTGAGTTATGTCAGTCCTGGACAGAGCTCCGGGTTTCCCTTCCACCTTGCCTGGTCAGAGGCTTCACTTGGAAACCTGAGCAGAGGGGCTGGGGTTAGGGTGGGGGGAGAGGGCAGAGAAGGAACATTGCTGTTCTGTTCTGTTTCTGACGCTCTATGAGTCAACCGACTCTCTTGTAAAAACCAACATACAAACAACAAATCACCCAAAACGATAAGAGGGGAGGAGGATGAAGGGGGCAGGGGCTAGGCAGCAGAACTACCTGAGTAACTTCCCACAAATTCAGAGTCTCAGGCCCGGCCTGGACACGCTGCATCAGCATCCCCAGGGGGTGGAGTCTGGGAATCTGCATCATTTAAAGTTTTCTCATGTGATTTCTTAAAAAATATTTTTAAATTGAGATATAATTTACATGCAGTGAAATGCAAAGATTCTGTTACAGTTTGATGAGTTTTGAGAAATTTATACACCTGTGTAACCACCACCGAGATCAAGATAGAGAACATTTCCAGTGCCCCCGAAAACTGTCTTGTGCCCGTCACCTCCCAGAGCAACCAGTCTCTGATTTCTGTCACCGTCGCTCGGTTTTGCGAAGCCTGGAGCCTCACACACGTGGACCGGGTGGCATGGACTCTTCCTGCCCGATGTGTTTGAGATCCGTCCATGCTGTGGAGAGTGAATCGGTAGTCCGTTCCTTTCATTGCTGAGTAGTATTCCAGTGTATGGACGTACCACAGTGTATTTATCCACTCTCCTCTTGATGGATGATGTTTGGGCTGTTTCTAGTTTGGGGCAATTATGAATAAAGCTGCTGTGAGCATTTGTGTACAAGTCTTTTTGTGGACTTATATTTTCATTTCTCTAGGAGTAGGACTGCTGGGTCGTAGGGTAGATGTAAGTTAATTTTATAAGAAACTGCCAAAGGATTCTATTAGTTAAAAAAAAAATACACCTCAAGCAATACAAAACCGTTTAAACTAAAATGATCCTTAAAGATCATTAAAGAAAAATGCAATCGAATCTTCAGTCCTCCGTCTGACTGACTGACGTCTGTCCTCTATCTCTGTTGCTGTGATAATAAAGGCCTTTAAGAGTATACACTGCCCTCTGCATACGGCTTTAACTGTACCCTTCCCATGGCTCCAGGGACATACCTCTTCTTTATTACTTTCTAGATCTGTTTTCCTTTCATTTTTGATATCCTCTTTGATCCAGGGGGTGTTTAGCAAGCTCAGTAGTTTTGTTTTGGTGTTCACGAAAACGGCATCAAATTGTTCTCGGTTCTGCCACTCTCTGTTCAAACAACAGACCATTGTGGGCCCGCCCTTGTCAGAACAGACAGATCTGCCAGGCCATTCTGAGCAGCTAGTCTGCACAGGGGAATCACTGACCTCGTCCATCCTGTCTTAATCGCCCTGACTGCCACCAGCTCGGGACCGCTCCCACCCAGTGACTTGGAACTTGCCCTGAAGGTGGGCAGAGAAGCCGCCCAAGGCCCTTCACATTCTGAGCTGGGAAGGCACCAATATTGATTGAGCAGCCATCATGCCTTATCTCCCTTCCTGCATTTACGCCCTGTGCCGGACGTGGGGGCTCTTCCCTCCATGTTCTAGGTGAGTTCATCCAGTCTCAGGACAGAGGCTTGCCCCAGCTCACAGATCTGGGAAATGGGCAGAGAAGTGGAATCAGAGCCAGTCCTTGTCCTGCTGGCGGCCCCGCAAAGGTCTCCTGAGCACCTACTGTGTGTCAAGCGTGGTGCCAAGGCCGGGGGGCGGGGATAAGTAGAGAAAGCAGCCCCTGTGCTGGAGAAGCGCACAGCCTCGGGAGGGGGGAGCACCCGTATCAGGAAGAGGTTAATGAGCAATCACAGGTGGCTTACGCCAAGGTTCGGGCAAACGGTCCGGCCCCGGACGCCGAGGAAGGTCTGAGGGAGAGGGGGCCTTTGCTGGGGAGCGGGGGATTTGGGCCCGTGGAGGTAACCCTCCCTGCGGATCAAAACAGGAAGGTAAGCCATCAAAAGGGCCGTTGTTCACAAACCCATGGTTCTTTCCCAGCCCCACCTGCCACTCAGGGATTATATAAATGTAAAACAGGTGAATTTAAGGACAGTGTTTTCACCTGTGTCAAACTTTGATGCTCACGTTCTCTGGCGTCCTGATTTTATCACAGCTAATGGGAAAGTGGGTGAGAGGGCAGAGCCGTAAAAGATTCCTTAGAACTTGGCCACTCCGCAGACACCTGCAGAAGCTGGACTTCCTGGGGCTTCCTGGAGAGCAAGACCGGCTGCTCAGGGAGGAGCATGGAGCGGGCTTCTCATGGGCGGCTCTGGCCCCTGTGGGGAATAGAATCGAGATGGTTTCGAGTGGCCTGGTGGGTGTCAAGCAGGGGCAGGGGAGCTAAGTTCTGGTTCTGCTCACCTTGGGTCCTCCCTGGCCCCTCCGAGCTTCAGCCTCCCCCTTAAGCAGAGGCCTGGAGGCCACATCTCTGCGGGTCCCTTGTGTGGAGTGGGGACGTCTGACAGTCCCACCACTCCCTCATCTCTTCTCTGCATGTGGTGAAAGTGCCATGTTCCACCATCCCCTTTCCAGCAGAAAGTCCTTCACCTGGGCTGGGGGCACGGTGCAGGGGTGCCGCTGGCTGTGGATTTCTGCAGTCACGCTTAGTAGGTGAAGGGCCCAGAAGGGAGTGATCCTGAGGGCTCTGCTCTCTTGCCCCGTAGCCAGTCGGCACCTGGAGATGGTGGCCTCTTTCCCTGATGGAGGACTCAGGCCGTGATTTCAAGGACGTTCATTCCATCACCAGATAGCACCTGGTATGTCCTCTCCGGGGTGACCTCACCAGCCTCCGTGCCTTCTGGGCGCTCTCCGTACCATCGGGCCCGCTCTCGGCGCGTCAGCCTCCTGCTCGAGGCCGGCAGTGGCTCCCTGGTGCTTTGTGAAATCAAGTCCACACTGTTAGCCTGGGCTTCAAGGCCCTTCACGGTGTGGCTCCTGGCCAGCTTCTACCCCATGTGCTCCTCTCCTCTCCTCTGCCTGTGATCTGGCTGGTTTCCACCCCTAGACGGGCAGGGCTCTCTCGGCCCTGCCCAGGCCTCAGCCGGCCCCGCCTCCCTGCCCTGCTGTCCCCACTCTTCAAGGGCTAGCTTGAAGTTGCGTGCTTCATGGAGCTTTCCTTGAGCCCCTTAACGGTGCCTGGCACATAGTAAACACTCAAAAAAGATTATGTGAGTCCAAGTGGATGTAATCTTGCCCCGCTCTGGGCCCGCTCGGGCGGGGCTCGGCTCTCTGTGGTCTTGGCTTTGTCCGGCCACCCGACTGAGAGCGCCTCAGGGCAGGGACACATGCTCCTGCAGCCAGCGTGGGGCCTGGCGCACAGCGGACGCTCAGCACAGGAGCAGAGGCCATCTGATTCCCCCTGCCCTGAAATGGGAGCCTGTGGTTTGACCATCTGAGTGGGTCCAGGCTGGGAAATTCCATTCGCCCATCACCATCCATCCATCTATTCATCCAACAAATATTTATTTGTTCTAGGCCCTGTGGCTGCGGCAGGTGAACAAAACAGACTCAATCATGGAGCTGACCAGAGAATAATTTAATGAATTATCACTGGGGCACCAAGCTTTGGATGCCCTTGGCCACTGGCTTGCTGTGTGATCTAGGCAAGTCCTTTTCCCTCTCTGGTCCTCAGTCCCGACTGTAAGGAAACCTTGTGTTTGGGGAAAATACCTGCCAAGTAAAAGGGGGAAGACCTTTCCTTTTCTTGGGGAGCATACATCGTCACCGCATGGGATGCTGCTCCCGTGGGCCCCCTGTAAGGATGCGATTATGGTCCTGCTGGTTTTTAAGATGTCTTAGTCCTTGCTCTGAAAGGAGACGTCCCGATTTGGGAACTGGAGTTCCAGAGATGTTCTGAGCAGAGCTGCAGCAGTAGGCTTTTAGTAAAAAACCTTTCCCTGCAGAACAAGGTGGATTTTTCTTCCATCGGTAGGAGAATATAGATCAGAACAGACCTTTGGGAAAAAAAAGAGACACCCCCCACCAGACCTGCCAGCCTCTGTCACCAGTCCTGAGCAGAGTCTGTTTCCATCTTCCCCTTCTCACCAGTGGAAGGCGTGGCGTGGCTTTAAAAGGATTGTGTCCCAGGTGTGAAAAATCGGTACCCGTCCCTGCGAGGGGCAGCTCTGGCCACAGGTGTGTTTTGTACTGTCCACACAGAGTTTTATCAATTCGAGCCAATATTTTTCAACGTGGGATTTTTTTGCATCTGCATCTGCTTGTCTGGTTTCTCTGAATGTACCTCTGTCCCACCCGGCAGCCCCGGCCAGACTCCCCAACGTGCCCCCAGCCCGCGGCCATGCCTGCAATGAGGTCCGGCCGGCCCTGGAGGCCTGTTGCCGGTGGACCGGGCAGGTGGCAGCTTCCTGCTCTGTGCATTCTGCTTCCAGGGCAGCCCCGCTGCCGGCCTCTGTTCTGAGCGACAGGAGGCGCGCTCCGGGCAGAGAGGAGAATTGAGCTCCTTGAAAGCAACAGATTGAGCCTTCTGCGGAAAGGAGGGGACGGTGCTGAAAGCCCCAAGTCTGAGACCTGGAATGGTTTCAGGGTTTATTGTTCCCTTGGCTGAGCCGGCGAGTTAAGTTGGGTGATCAGTGCCTACTCGCTAAGTCTCGTTGTAGGACACCCTTGGCCTGTGTCCTGTCCCTGTTCCTGCACTGCGGAGGGGCTTGTCGTTAGTTGGGTATTTTTCTCCCCTCCCTCAACGTTTCCTTACCTCTGACCCTGCCTGCCGTGGCCCCAGGCCTGGGGGTCGTTGCTACCTCCTGGCTCGGCATTGGGATGCCGCAATAGCGACAGCAATAATAACACGTCCCAGGGCTCCTCGGGCCCGAGAGCTGTCGCCCACACCTGAGGTCTTGTTAGAATGCCCCGTTCCCTGCAGGAGGACTAGGGTGGGGCCTGACATTCTGCATTTCTAACCAGTTCCCGGGTGATGCCAGTGCTGCTGGTCTGGGGACTACAGTTTGCGTAAAGGAGGCAAACCACAGCCATGGGCGCCTGCCACACTTTGTAAGCCGGGCCTGTGCCTTGTAAGCATCATCTCTAATCACAGAAGATATTGCTATTCCCACTTTGCACGTGAAAAGCTCAGGCCACAGAGACAGCAGGTAACTTGCCCAAGGTCACACAGCTGGGAGGCAGCTGAGCCAGGCCAGCCCTCTGGGCCAGTGCCACCTTGGAAAGGATGCTGGTGGGGAAGCCGTTTTCTGTTGAACGGTGTCCTTGGTCCAAAAGCCACAGGAGGCTTTTCAAGGCAGCCAAGTCGGATGTAAATCATAAAGAGCCCAGGGCCAGCCAGGCCGTGCTGACAGCAGGGCAGCCGAGGCGGTGTGGAAGGACGGAGCCCACAGCGGGATCTGGTGCTGGTGTGCTGCCTGGGCTGGGGAGCCGGCGGGGAGGCTCACAGCTCCTTAGGGGGGCCTCTGGAGCCCAGGGAGGCACCGTGTCCCTCTTACAGTCTCCCCATTGTTTAGACAAATCCCAGGGTGGAGGGCTGGCTGGAAGGGTGAGCAGTGGGATGGCCATAAGGTGGGACCTGGTGCTTTAGTTGTCTAAAAACTGGCTCCTCCTTGCATCCACGCAGGCACGGTCCTTAACTGAGGGTCTTCTTTGAGGACTGAGGGGCTGTGGGCTCTGGCCTGCCTGGGGCTTTATTTTTGTGCTGGACACCTGCCCCAAGCAACAGGGAAGAGAAGAAGAGATTGAGTCTGGGTCCTCAAAATGTGGTCACTGGATGTGCAGTGCAGGCATCAGCCGGGAGCTTGTTAGAATGCCGAATCTTCGGACCTGCTGACGCAAACGCTGGGGGTGGGGCCCAGCACTCTGTTTTATTTATTTATTTATTTATTTTTGGGGAAGATTAGCCCTGAGCTAACTACTGCCAATCCTCTTCTTTTTGCTGAGGAAGCCTGGCCCTGAGCTAACATCTGTGCCCATGTTCCTCTACTTTATACGTGGGACGCCTGCCACAGCATGGCTTTTGCCAAGTGGTGCCATGTCCGCACCCAGGATCCGAACTGGCAAACCCTGGGCCACCGAGAAGCAGAACGTTCGAACTTACCCGCTGCGCCACCAGGCCAGCCCCCAGCACTCTGTTTTAAATCAGCCCTCTGGGCTTAACTTTGAGAAGGGCGGATTTCTCCATCTCCGGCCCAATGCCCAGAGGTCGGGAAGGGTCGGTTCTAACCCCTGCAAGAGGCTCCTGATAACTAGAGTGTCAGGGCTGCAGGGGGACCTCAGATGTCATTTCACCTGCACCCCACTTTTCTGATGACCTGGGTGTCAGAGAGATAAGGGGGCATGCCTAAAATTACACAGCACATTCAAGACAGGGCATAGGTCTGGATTCTTAAGGTTGCAAGTGGCAGAAATCAGTTCAAACTGACTTAAAAAAAGAACATTTACTGACTTCTTTAACTGAAAAGCCCTAGGGTCATACTTCAGGCATGGCTGGATCCAGGTGCTGAGAGATGTCATCGGGACTCTCTTTCTCTCCATTTCTGGGCTCCATGTCTCTCCTCTGTTGGCTCTGTTCTCCTTGGGGTGCCCCGGCCACACAAGGTATACTCCCTCTCAGCACAGCTGTCTCAGCCTGGAAAGAGACTTCTTTTTTCGCATATTTTTAGCATAAGTCCCTGTTATTACTCTCGTTCTCCAGGCTTCATCATGTGCCTGTCCTTGAGCCAATTGTGACAGCCCCTCTGATTGGCTAAGCCTGGCTCACATGCCCGCCCCTGGAAGTAGAGGGTGGGATCAGCCCAGCGGGATCTCCAACCCCCCACCCCCGCACTGTGGGGGTCTCCAGGTGCAATGGATGCAGGCTAGACCCATAGGGACTTAGTGCTGTTCTTGTCTACTTCTCTGAGCTGGGCTGGCCTTGTGCAACTGCCAAGTTTTCACCCAGGTAGAATCATACCCTCCTTCCTCTGATTTTCTTAACATCACGCTTGTACTTGTGTATTAAACGTCTCTCCCTTTGCCCCTCTTCCCTTGGTATAGTCTAGGATAGGGAGGTACACTGACACTTCCACCGCCCACACCTGTAGCAGACATTACTAATCCACCCCAGCCTTCACAGAGCCACCCGTGAGATGAGGCTCCATGGCATCTTGGTTGAGTGTTGGCCTTGACTATGGGGTTCCAGGCTCCATGAGTGCAGGGGCCTCGGCTCCCTGGTTCCCTGTGTTCCCAGTGCCTAGAACAGGGCCTGGCACACAGTAGGTGCTCAATCAGTTGTTCACTGACTGTTCCTATCGCACAGTGCCTCGGACACGGTGGGCGCCAGGGTGAACCCACTGAGCGTGGGAGTCCAGCACTGCGGTGAGCCTGCTGCCCTGGAGGGACTGCGGTGCTGTGGTCCTGAGGCGGTTGGTTCCTCCGAGCGGCTGTGCTGCAGGGACAGAGAGGAGAGTAAGGCACTGGAGGCCGTCTGCGCGCCCGCCGTCACTCCCTTCCCTTCCCTTCCCTTCCCTGTGAATCCACTGACTGGTCATGGAAATGTAATAGCTTAGTTGATAGGGAGCCAGCTCCTGGTTTTCTGCATTTTTATATTCCAGGAAACCGGAGAGCCTCGCAGCACAGCCCCGCTGGTGGGGTGACCAGCAGAGGTGGCCTGCCCCGCTGGCGGCATTTCCCAAACTGAGTTCCAAAGACCAGGAGGTGTTCTATTTTTAAAAAAAAAGAAAAAAGGAAAGGTGCACCTGGCATCCCTCTCGCTTGGAGACCACTTGGCTCAGCAAAGTCCCCCAGGTTTCCTTGGCATGGAAATTCTGAGCCCCTAACCGGTCGATGAGTATCATGTTCTCCCAGATTTGGGTCCCGGGCCCCCCACAGCCCCTCTCCCAGGGCTCTCTGGCCCCGCGCGCACAGGGAACAGTCAGGCACAGATTTGGGTGCGTGGCCCGGCTGGTGGGGGGCTCGCAGGGCCTTTGGTTCAGGCTGGGGGGTGGTCACTGCCCCTCCCGGCACAGGCTGCCGCCGGGCCTTGTCACTGACAGTTTTAGGGACATGACACCAGGAAAGAGGTGTGTGGGTGAGTGTGTAAGTGTGTGTGTGTCTGTGAGCACGTGGGTGTGTGTGTGAGCGCCTGAGAACCCCGGTTTTCCATGCTCCCAGCAGGTGTGAGTTGGGTGGGCGCACGTGGAAGAGGACGCCAGCTGGGGTGCGGCCCCCGCCTGGCCAGATCCTCTCTCTCTTCCTCGCTTCCTCCCGTTGCCATAGGTCCAGATCGACAGCCCTTTCTGAGGAGCCTCCGAAACATAAATGTGCTTTGGTGTCTCAGGGACGCGCTGCACTGACCCGAGGAGGGGCACTTAGGATCTCAAGGTCTCTCCAGGCTCGAGGAGGAGGAGACAGAACCCCGGAGGCCCCAGGACCTTGTCCATATGTCTCCTCTGGGTGGCCAGTCTGTAGCCCAGGTTGGCCGCCTGTGCTTGCCTGTTACGGGGAGGCAGCCCTGCAAAAGGGGCGAGCACAGATTTTTGGAGTCCTGGCCGGGACCCCATCCTGGCTCGGTGATCGGGCCTCCCTGAGCTGATTCCGACATGATGCTCCAGGAATCGGGGCTACTGTCCTAATTGTCTCTTTATTAACCTTTTTATTTTTAAAAAATTGAAAACCTTCAGAAAAGTTGCCAGAATCTTACAGTGACCTCCCGTGTGCCTTTCACCTAGGTTTTCCTGTTGGTCACGTTTGCCACATTTGCTTTCTCTCTCTCTATAAATGCTACAAAAATAGTCACATTAATATTCTTTTTTTTCTGCTGAATCATTGGGGAGTAAATTGCAGGCAGCGTGCCCCTTCCCCCGGATCCTTCAGCGTGCGCTTCGTAAGAGGAAGGGCCCTTCACGCTTATATAAGCACACACAGTTGTCAACCCCAGGACATTTAACATCCCCACAACCCTCTTATCTAACCTGCAGACCTTAAGGACATTTTGCTGATTGTCTCATATTAACAGAAGCTTCTCCCACTTCAGGATCACAATAATGCTTTATAAAGGGCTTTAATGGGACAGAAGTCTGACTCCGGCACTTTTCTGCAAATTCGTCTTCACCTTGATTTAAACCGTCGCTACAAGGGGCTTTCAGAGTCTCTTAGTCATGACCTTAGTAAACGTATATTTGACGGCTCACACACGTACACACGTGAAACTGAAACTAAAGTTTCACAAAGTGATACTTGTATCTTGGCTGTCTGCAGGCTTCTCTTCTGTTCTCTTTTATAAAAATGATAGCCTTGCCCCTCTTAGTTGATTTCCTGACCCACTGGTAGATTTTGTTCTGGAATTTGAAAACCCTGGCTTCCTACGTAGAAATGTCCCCCTGGGGGAAGGTGGTGCCCTGGCCAAGCTCCTGGTGGGCCAGGGCTGGCGTTCTATTGCTCTGGGGTCACACAGGAAGCAAGGACTAGGAGAAAAGCCCTGAGCACATTTGGCCTGCTGCTGCCAGTGCTGGACCCCGTTCCATCCTTGTCAAGCCACCCTCCCCAGCCCGGGTGCTCTGTCACAAGCAGCCACAGGCCATCGACCCCCCGGAGACTTGTTCTTCATCCTGTGACATCAGATGCAGAGAAGCAGGCGGGCACGTCCCTGGTGGATCAGGACTCCTCCCTGGGCAGCTGCTGAGTGGGTTTGGAGATGCCCCACTCCATGTCAGCCTCCAGAGTCATTGTCACAATCATCATAAATGTCAATAGGAGTCATCAGTGACGTTCATTGAACTTTTTAACAGCATGCTCAATATGGTGCCAAGAGGTTTCATGCTTAGTAGTGCATTTTATCCTACAACAAAGGTGGATTCTGTTCTTTTGGTAAAAATGACAGATACATTTATTGAGCGCTTGCTGTGTATCAAGCACTGCTAAGCATTTTACAGACTCATGCAGTCCTCACAGTAGCCCTGTGAAGTGGGCACTAATATTATCTCCATTGTACAGATGGGGAAAACTGAGGCTCAGAGATGTGCCTGACTCCCTCCAAGGTCACATAGGCAGGAGGGATTTGAACCCCCGTGGATCTGACCCTGGTATCCACGCCTGGTACCCATGCCATCCATCACTGCCCTCTCCCCTCCTTGCTCAGGCCAAGAGCAGACTTCTGGTCCAGCCCCTTCCTGAGGCCTCATCTGGTTCATGAGTGGCCCAGGGCAGCTGGGAAGCTAGGTGCCTGCTGCTGTGAAGCTGGAATGTGAGTTCTTCCAACTAAAGAGAATCTTGTGCAAGGGACCTCGGCTCCCACCCTGGCTGCTGGCTTTTTAGGCACTAGATAGATGCTGACCGCTGTTCCTCTCTCCCAAGGCTTGTTGACCCATCGACACTTGGATGGGAGCCCACTTTACATGAGAGACGGCCAAGGCTGAGAGGCAAGTTGATTCTCATGCCTGTCTGATGCCTCCTTCAAGCAGCCCTCTTGGCTCTTTCTGACAGGGCTCCTGTCCCCTTTCAAGGGGCAGGCCGTGGGATTAGGAGGGAGATGTCTTTAGAGAATAGGAGTTTTCACCTCTGAAGTCTGAGCGCTATGGGGTATGCCACCCTTCTCACTGAGGCCTTCAGGTTCCCAGCTGACAGTCACTCAGGAGCCCTCACAGTGTTGTGTGCTGCTTGGGAAGAGACGGCAGATGTGCGGATGTTTGTTGGTTGTTCAGCAGACCCTGAGTTATTAATGACCCAGCCAAAAAAATTATTCCTGACCAGGGACAACCCATGTAGTGGAAAGTTCCTGGAGCTGGAGAGTCAGAAAGTCCTGGGGTCACATCCTTACTCCGCCCTGTGCCAGATGTGTGACCTTGAGAGACCACTGAGCCTCTCTGAGCCTCACCTTCCCCATCTGTGAAATGGAACAGTAATGGCACCAGGAGGCTTAGAAAGACAGCAAGTGTGGGAGCGGGGTAATGATTACTTTGTCATCACAGCGGAGTTTTGAAAGCACTCAACAGGTCTCACAAAATCAGGACGAGCACCCTGATCCACTTTCTCGTTTCGTCTCTCTGGCAGGATGCACTAGAGCAGCCCCGCACCCTCCCGGCTGAAACTCAGACCCACCCTCCCGGGTGTCTGGGGTAATTTTAGGAAGCGAGGAGTCTCTCTGGGCTTGTCATGAGCATTCCCATGGAACCCCCTCACCCACACACACGCACACACACACACACTGCCCCCCAGGATGGAAACTGTGGTGGTGGGTGGGGTGTGAGCACAGCTGACCTGTGACCTGTTCAGCAAGAGCCTCTTGTACCCTAGGGGGGCCACGACGATGAGAAATGGTATCTATTGTTTGTTTACCCTGATTATAAAAGTAACACCTTGTCGAAAATCTACATGTTTTGACATACAACATTGTGTGAGTTCAAGGTGTGCAACATATTGATTCGATCCATTTATATTGTAATATGATTGTCATCGCAGTGTTAGCTAACACCTCTATCGTGTGACATAATTATTTCTGTTACTGTTGGGAAATAATATATTTTTAATACAGAAAATTTGGAGAGCACAGAAAAGTCAAAAGAAAAAATAATTCATCTCTGTTCCACCATCCAGAGGTAACCATGTAACAGTGCATAATAAACGTGGGTGAATATACATTATTTAAAATTTTCCTTTTGAAATTAAACTTGCAGTGTGACTATGTTTGGAAGCCAACTTTCCCCCCGTAACATATTTCTGAGCATTTTTCTGGGTCTTTGATCTTCTAAGTCAGGGATCAGCAAACTTTTCTTAAAGGCTGCATAGGATGTATTTTGGGCTTGTGGGCTATGTGGTCTCACCTCCACTGGTCTCACGTCTGCTGTTGAAGCTAGGAGTCATAGGCAAAATGCAAATGAATGTGTGTAGCTGTGTGCCAGTAAAACTTTATTTACAAAAGCACGTGGCTGGATCCTGTCCAGGCCGCTGGCCCCCTGTTCTAATTTGTTTGATTTGTTTGAGTAAACCGTCATTTATTTAATTAATCCCCTAGTGATCAGAGTTGGCCATTTGCAGTTTTTCTTTCTTATAAACCGCTCTGCTGTGAACATCTTTTTTTCCTCTTTGTAATTGTGGTAAAATACACGTAACATGACGTTTGCCATCCTAACCATTTTTAAGTCTGCAGCTGAGCAGTGTTAGGTCTGTTCACATTGCTCTGCAGCCAGTCTCCGGAACTGGTTCATCTTGCAAGACTGCATGCAGTGAACATCTTGCACGTTGGCCTGCTCAGGAAATTGGAATTGCTAGCCTAAAGGGGTGTGCGCTTTTATTTTTAAGATGCTGGGCACAAGTTCCCAATCATTGACCCTCCAGAAATGGCCCTAATGGACACTCCTCCCTGTCCTCAGTGACAGCCCTCAGGCATCAAGAGAGAGAGTGGTGGCAGCTTCCTGGGGAGCCCCTGCCTTCAGAGCTTCAGGGAGCAGAGGATTGATTGATTGATTGATTTTTAAGATTGGCACCTCAGCTAACACCTGTTGCCAATCTTCTTTTTTTTCCTTCTTTTTCTTCCCAAAGCCCCCCAGTATATAGGTGTATATTCTAGTTACAGGTCCTTCTAATTGTGGCATGTGGGACGCCACCCCAGCATGACGTAACGAGCGGTGCCATGTCCGCACCCAGGATCCCAACCGGGAAGACCCTGGGCCGCCGAAGCAGAGCGCACAAACTTAACCACTGGGCCACAGGGCCTGCCCGGGGAGCAGAGGGTTTAAAACAGTCCATCCCAGAGAAGCAGCTCCTAGGCTGCGAGCCCTCCTCATTTGGGGAAGAAAATAACTCAGTAAACAAGAAATGGTTATGAATATTGGGCCAGACTCTTGAAGGAGAGGAGAGGTGTGGTTAAGACCTAAGCTCAGGGGTCCAGTGAGTCTGGGTGTAAATGTCATTTGGCCTGTGTCTTGCTGTGTGACCCAGGGCACATCACTTACCCTCTCTGGGACCCAGGGTCCTCTGTCAAAATGGACATGATATTGACTCCCTCTCCTGTGGCTGTTTTGAGGACCAGGGAAGAAAAACTATGAAAGTTCTAGAACAGTGACTGACACGTAGCTGTTACTCAAAACATGAGAGTTATTCTTGCTTTCCTGTTGCTCATATTAGCGTGATTATTTTTGACACCTGTATCTCAGGGTAATCTGAATACATGGGCAGTAATAGCACGCGCGGCCCTTTGTAGTTCTCAAAAAGGTTTTCCATCTTTAATGTTTGCCTTCTCTTATAGTGTTATTACTGTCCCCATAACGGGTGAGAAATTTAAAGCTCAAGAGGGCAGTGGCCGACTCAAGGTCCCACGTGTTGGCCAGGAGCCAGGGTTTCAGCCCGCCTCTCTGGCTTGTAGGCTCCCACCTACTGGGAGATGGGGCCTCTGGACGACCAAGGAAGCAAGAGCCACCTCCTATGGCCACGCCTGTGGCAGGAAAGCTCAGGCCTCAGGTGGAGAGAAGATTCCGTGGGTGTATCTTTCTGTCTTGGCTCTTAGCCCGGACCAGGATCAGACAGGGATTTCTTCAGGGAGGGAGGCTACAATTCAAAGGGGTGGGAACTTCCCGCACACCACGAAGCAACTCTCCAACGCCAGCCGGGCGACCTACAGTTTAACTCAATTCTGACACTATTCACCTGGACATAGCGTCAGATTCCTCAGGTTAATGGTTCGGTCATACAAGACTGCCCCCTTCAGATGCCAATCCAAGGCCAGGTGATCACCTGAGCTTCCAACCAACTGGCTGTAAATCCAGCTGTAAATTGGAGGTTCCCACGACCGCCTCCTTGGGTTCGATCAGCTTGCTACAGGGGCTCACAGAACGCAGAGAAGCATTTTACTCACTAGATTCCCGGTGTATTGCACAAGGATCTAATTCAGGAACAGCCGGCTGCAGGAGATGCACAGGGCAGGGTCTGGGGAGGGGGCCCAGAGCCCCCGTGTCCTCTCCGAGCACCTCTCCACCCTCCTCAGATCTCCACGCGTTCACCCATCCGGAAGCCCTCTGAACCCTGTTCCTTTGGACTTTTCTGGAGGCTTCATCACCTGGGCATGAGTGACGAACTCACTGGCCACTGGTGATGGAACTCAACATCAGGCCCCCTCCCCAGCCCAGAGGTCCAGGGGGTGGGACGGAAAGTTCAACCCTCTAACCTTGTGGTCGATTCTCCTCACCAGCCCCATCCTTAGGGGCCTTCTCAAAGCTGCCTCATTAACATAACAAAAGACACCTTTATTGCTCTCTCCGCTTAGGAAATCCCGAAGGTTTTAGGAGCTCTGTGCCAGGAAAGGCCATTAAGGCCAAATATATGTTTCTTATTATAAACCACAATAGCACAGGGCTTTTTTTCAGACACTGACGGGGCCTTTCAAAGACCAGAGCTGCCCACTGCAGTGAAACCTGAGAGGTTTCTGGAAGGTGTTCCCATCTGTTAGTCTGTTCTCAGCCAGCAGATAGCTGAGTCCAGAAACCCAGCTCCCAAAGCAGGAACCTCCTGGGTCCCTGGGGCTGCAAACAGCCTCTGGGTTTGGAGCAGGTGGCTCCCTGGGGCACCCTGGGTTGCAGACCCAGCCATCCTCGGGCACCCCACCACCTTCTCAGAGGACCTTGGACATGTCGCTTCCTTTCTCTGGGTCCTTCACTTTCTTTACCTGTAAAATAAGGATCTGGAATCACTTCCCTGGGCAGCTTCTGGCGTGGCAGTGTGAGCTTGGGGCGTGAGTCTCAGCTCTGCTTTTGGGAGCTGGGTGCCCTGGTGTGAGGGGTCTCCCTCTCTGTGCTATTCTCTGTAAAATGGGCAGAAGCTCACAGGCCCCACTGGGTCTGTGTGTGCTCAGGAAAAGGGCCGGCCCCTGCAGCAGCCCAAGCTATGGACCTGGCCCCCTGGCTTCCTCTGGAGGGGTAGGCAGAGGTTGTTCTGATCGGCCTGCTCCTCCACTCCTCCTTCCCAGCCCTGGCTTGGCTCCCACCTCACCTTGCACAGGTGTTCTCTCTCACTCTCCGAGTCCCCCATCCTCACTTCTTTCCTCATCCCTGAGCTCTGGCCCTGTGGGGTCTCACCAGGGCTGCTGTGTCCTGCCACAGTGAGCGGGATGTGGTTCTTATTTATATTTCCAGGGGCAAGTGGCACTTCAAGCTTCTGCTTGCCTCACTGCCTCCCCTAGACTGTTCTGGGCGTCCTGCCTGCCCCACCATCTCCCTGACACGAGAGCTTTCTCTTTCTCTTGTCCATTAAGTTACTCAGGCCCAGAGAGAGACAGTGTTCTGATGAGGAATCCAAAGCGGAGTCCTAATCAGTGGGTAGGATGCTGTGATCAACTAGCAATGTCTGTCAAGGGTGCAGGATAGGAGAAGGTGGCACATGAGTCAGCTACCTGACATCCTTGGTGGTTGCTACCTGCTTTGGAAAAACTGTGTGAAACAGGGAGGAGCCAAGAGGACTGTGAAAGTTTCATGCAGCCATCAGGCAAGAGGCTTCTCTGGGTGGGAAGAAAGAAAGAGGTGTGCCTATGGGAGAGTGGAACCCTTAATTAGAATTCCAGATGAACAGCGAGTTCAGATAAACTCCTGAGGCTTAAAGAGGTGCAGTAACCCGCCCAAGGTCACACAGCACCTTGACACGTCAGGCCACATTGGGTTCTCTCAGAACCACTCTTCCTGTCCTAGTGCTGTCAAGAGAAGAGTTCCCCAGGGGCCGGCCCGGTGGCACAGTGGTTAAGTGTGCACGTTCTGCTTCGGCAGCCCGGGGTTCGCTGGTTCAGATCCCAGGTGTGGACATGGCACCACTTGGCAAAAAGCCATGCTGTGGTATGCATCCCACATATAAAGTAGAGGAAGATGGGCACGGATGTGAGCTCAGGGCCAGTCTTCCTCAACAAAAAGAGGAGGATTGGCGGCAGATGTTAGCTCAGGGCTAATCTTCCTCAAAAAAAAAAAAAAAAAGAAGAGTCCCTGCTCTGCTGCTTCCTGGCTGTGCGATGTGCGACCTCGGAGGAGTCCCATCTCCTGCCTGGGCCTCAGTTGCCCCATCTGTAAAATGGGGACTGTGGTGCCTCCTGGGTTAGCTGGCACATGTAGGAGAAAGCAGTGTGGTATATTGAAAAGCTTGATGCAGATATTTCTTCTTAATGTGTCTTATTAGTGATGGCCATAATAAAGTCCTTTCAGGGACAAGTTAGTCACATTAAACAGTCCAGACATGCAGTGGAGCCTCTCACCGTGAAAGAGACAAAGCTGGGAAAGCCGCAGCTCCGGACCGTGCACAGGGGCTGCCTCTCGGCCCCGATGCCCATGCACCTCTGGTCTTCTCTGGGCCAGCCGATCCCGTGCGGCCAGGCCTGCAAGGGTCATGGCTGAGCACCGGGCCTGCCGGGAGTGTCTGGGGAATAGGGATGCCCCCAACTTGTTTTTTCTTTAATTAACTTTACTTTGTATTCATAAATATTATGACAGGTGCTAGTGATACAAATATAAGTAAGACAGTGTCAATTTCTTAGAATCTTACAATGTAGCAGGTGAGACTGTGAACATATAAATTACCTTAAAATTTGTGAGTTTCTTTGTCCAGTTTTGTTGAGAAGTAACTGATACGCCCCGCTGTCTAAAGTGTCCAGCGTGCTGGTTGGATTTACATGTTGTGAAGCCATCGCCACAGTAGGTTCCGGTCATACCCATCATCTCATGGCTACGATAGCCCCCAACTCCTTAAGGCCGCTGGGGGCTGACCTCTTGTTTTCCCTTTGCTCTTTCTAGTCCATTTGAGAAACTCGCGTTTTCAAACCCCTTCCAGCCCCGCTGAGTGGCAGAGAGGCCCAGGCGAGAATATTTGACGTCAGGGGAAGTCCCGGGAAAACCTCTAAGCAACTGAAAACCAAGAATCGAAAGTGTGTTCATTCCGTCGTGAGAGAGTTATGGACTTTTCCTGTGGCTCAGGCCCCAGCTGGGCCCTGGGGACCCAGAGATGGGCCGCACTCTGTCCCACCCGGGAACAGGCACCCGGGCCAGCGGGGAGACACATCCTGCGTCCGTCGGCAGGGTCTCCTGAAGATGCTTTGGACACACAGAGTTCAGAAAACTCTCCCAGAGGCCTTGCATGACCACAGTATGCCACGTGGCACCAGACAGAAGGGCGTTACTAGGGGAGGACACAGCCCATGGAAAGGCAGGGCCGAGAGTGACAGCGCGGAGTGGGTGCTCCGGAGCATGGGAGCCGGCCTTGGCTGGAGGGCCCTGTTCTGGGCCAGTGGGGAGGGGAGAGGCGAGAGAAGCCAGATGAGTGGTCTAGCCTGGTGACCTAGATGCCCTGCCGAGTGGTTGGTCTTGATTCACTTTTGAGAACCAGCCTGGAAGCAGAAGTCCTTATTTAATGCTCCCAGGTGTTCCTACAAGGTAGTGACTGTTGTTTAGTTGTTGTTTTGACAACTGGCTTCCACTCGGGAAGAGAAGCGGACAAGCCCAGCCCTCACCCAAACATGCCTGTAGGGAAATCGCAGGTGCGGCCAGAGGTCCTGAGAGGAGACCCCTGAGGAGACGCTCACCTCGCTGGGCTGACTCACGTGGTTTTGGGGGCGTGTGCGGTGCCCTGGGAGGGGTGGCAGTGCTAGCGAACTCGGCTGCTTGTTTGACACGGAACACCAGGTGGAGAAACTGCTGTTTTCCCTGCGTGACAGGTCAGCCCTGGGGGTGCGTTTCTGCCTCTCCTGGCGCTCAGCTGGATGATGCTGAGAAGGGGCGCCGATATTAAACCGCGGGAAATGACAGGTGGCGGCCACTCTCATTCAGGAGCGAGCTGTTCCTCCTGGGAGCAAATCCAGTCGCGTATTGAAGCACTACTTGGACCTCCCCTTGTGTAATTTGAGACGGACCATTTTACAGATGGTGCAACCGAGGCCCCAAGGGGAAGGTGACGTTCCTGAGGTCACTGCTTGCAGCTGGCACGTGGCAGAGTCAGGCTCCCGCTGAGATGTTTTATGGTGACCAGCACAGGCAACAGAGGAACCAGGCGAAGCGTATTTGGAGAACAGTCTTGCGGAGCCGAGTGGGGGTGGGGTGCCTGTTGGGAAAGTCAGAGAACAAAGCTGCAGAGGCCAGGAGGGTCCCTTCCTCTCCACTGACAGTATTAGGGAGGAATTGTGCAGAATTCGGCCATCTGGGGTCGACAGATAAATAGATGAGTCGATTAAAAAGGACGGATTTCTGGACTGTTTGTAGTGCGGCCTAAGTCTCAGGTATCCTTGCGCCCAAGGAGTGGAAGGAGACGTTTTCAGATCGCCCGGGAGAACAAGCCGACTGAGTCCCGGGCTGCGGGGGATGCGACACTTTGCAAGAGTGTCGGGGGGGGGGGGGGCGGGGGAGAAAGCTCAGAGGAGTCGGGGAGTCGGGGCTGCCCGCGGGGCCGGGAGCCTCCCTCTCAGAGGCAGCAGGTACGTTTGCAGAGATGCTCTGGGCTGGGAGACAGAAGCCCTGGACCCCGTCCCTTCCCTTCATCCTTCATTGACAGCAGCCGCACCCCTGGACGTTAGCCCCTCACTGCTCTGGGCAGGCTCAATTTAAGTGCTAAAAGCTCTTCCCGGCTTGAGGGGTCAGGATTTAGTCATCGCAGGAGGCACATATTAAATGGGAGAAGGGGCCGTGCGGGATGAGTGGCTAAGTTTGCTCGCTCCTCTTAGGCGGCCCCGGTTTCGCCAGTTTGGAGCCTGGGCGCGGACATGGCACCGCTCATCAAGCCATGCTGAGGCGGCGTCCCACATGCCACAACTAGAAGGACCCACAACTAAAAATATACAACTATCTACGGGGGGACTTTGGGGAGAAAAAGGAAAATAAAATCTTTTTTTTTTTTTTTAAAGGAGAGTCCCCATAAAGCACTGAGCACAAAGCCCCGCCAGGTGGGTTATTTTGGTGTCTGGTGCTCTGTGGCTGAGGCCACCTGTCCTAGGCTTTCAAGATGAACGTGATCTGGGCCCACTCAAGAACCTGTGTTCTAATCCTAGCTGGTTAATGTGCAAAATGACACCCCTACCTCCTGCCAGCCTCAGTTTCCTCCTGTGTCAGGTGAAGAGGGGGACTTCTTAGTGTCAAACGTCACGGCCAGGAAATGCCCCAGAGCCCAGTGGTGGAGGACCCAGGACTCTGGAGCCCTGCCTCTTCCTGGCTGTGCAACCTTGGTCGAGTCACTCAGCCTCTCTGAGCCTCAGATGGGGTAAGATTCCTCATCTCATAGGGTGGTTGGTGAGAATTGGGTGAAGTACCGCCCCCACGTGCCAGTGCTGAGCCAGGCACACACAGGCACTCAGCCCAGGGAGCTGCTTTTTCTCTCTGGAACTGGCTGTATGGTTGGAGGATTTTCCATATGTTTAAGGCCTTTTGAGTGTGCTTTTTCTCCTGTCAGACTCTCTGAAAATGCTATAAAGTCTCATTACCTTTGGGCTGATTATCAGAGAAAAGTGAGTAGCCATAATCAGTGAAAAGTGATTTAAAGAAGTAAGAAAAATATTTAGCGTGATTTAAAAAGTTACTATTAACTAGAATTATGTCCAGGGCCGGGCACATAATGTTAGGGGCAGTTATTCTTGTTTCCAGGATGTAGGAACAGTTGGAATTAGCACGAGGCTTGCTATGACGGTGGTAAACCAGGGTCCTCCTCGTTCGCTGCCACCTGGGCGGAGGCCGGCGCCCTGCCCTGAGCACGCTGCGATGGATCTGTGACCGCGGGAGGAAGACATGGGCAATGAGCAGCTCACTCCGCTGGGAGACGCGCAGGGGTGGTCAGGGCAGGCTTCCCAGAGGAGGTGCACTTGAGGATGGAGAAGGGCAGGGATGTGCATTCCAGGGTCCGGAATGGCCTGAAACAATGCACTGCGCTGTGAAAGACGAGGCCCTCCCAGGCGATGGTGCACAGAGACGGTGGGTTCTGTGATGGAGGAACCCTCTCTCTGGCTTCAGCTCTGCTAAGGGACGTTCCTAACGGCAGCGTTTTTCTGGAGAACGCAGCGTCCAGGCACCCGGGCTGTGTTGGAAGGGGCCTTGTGACCTCCTCAGCAGATCCTCTGAGGCCCAGAGCTGAGGGCCTGGGCACCTTCTGTCCTCTCAGGCCTCTGCTGCTCCCCACTCCCCAGTGCCTGGAGTCAGCCACGCTTGCCTGTCCACCTGTGTCCCCGTCTGCTCGTGGAGGCTCTGTCCCTTAGACAGCCACTCAGGGCTTCAAGCTTGTGAGGTCTGCACAGCTGCAGTCACCTAGGAAACAGTGTTCAGGGAGTCTGCCCGGGAGAGGCAGCAGGGGACAAATGCCAGAGCCCTGCGGGGCTCCGAGTTCTGACCTGAGTGATCCCACTGGGGGCCTGCTGGGGACAAGGTCTTCCTCAGAGGTGTCCAGCTCGGAGCAGGCCATGGCTCCCCTTGCTGGGGGCGGCTCGCCCCGGCCGCCCACCCCAGACCCCCAGTGGGACCCTCTGTTTGCCCCCTCCTCGGCCCCAATCCTGGTAATGGAGCCGCTCAGCCCCTGAGCCGACTTAGGGCAGGTCGCCGGGTGGACGGGCAGGGCCTTCCCTGGGGGTTGGGGCCTCCCTGGGGTCTGCGGTCTGCATTTCCTGGGCCTGAGAAAGGGCTCCCCATGTAAGTAAGGAGCTGAGCTGGTCCTGGTCCCGAGCAGCAGGAGCGGGCGGGAGAGGAGCTGGACGTACAGAGCCCGGAGTGGACACGCCGGAGGCTGAGGCTCTTGCAGCCAGGCCTCAGCTTCCCCACCCGTGACACGGACACACTGGGCCGGCGGGCAGTGCTGAATTTCGTGAGCTAGTCCACATTCCAAAGTCAAATTGGGGTTGAGGAGTGGAGCGGCCCACCCTTGGGCTGGAAAACTTTTTATTTTACTACTGAACCGTGATTTTTAAAAAGTGACCATCTTCTCTCACCGTGACGTTGTGAAAGAAAAAAATTTTTACTACCAAAAACAGTAGGAAGGCTGCAGTGTTAGAAGGCCGGGATAACCGTGTTTCAGAAAGGAGCCCTGCCAGCCGCCCCGCAGGCCTGGACTGTGTGCCCTGAGCTTTCCCATCGTGCTGCGGGCTGGGAAGGCTTCATCCCAGGTTGGCACGGGCCTGGCGTGGGACGGCCGTGGCCCAGAGGCTCTTTGGAAGGTTCCGAGAGCAAACCACAATGACCACTGCTGTCTCGCCTTCCTCGTGGTGGACGCTGCTCTGAGACTGGCTCCCGTGTGAATAGATGCTCGCCCTTGTGCGTGGATCTTCATCCGCGCCTGGCCCTGTGCCGAGCACTTCACCTGCATCAGTTCCTGTGGTCACCCTCCGCCCTGGGAGGGGATGCCGCTATCAGCCACATTTGACAGCTGTGGAAACTGAGGCACAGCAGGCAGCCCAGGGTCACACAGCAGAGCTGGGATCTGATCCCTGGCAGCCTGATTCCAGAGCTGCCTGGCAAGCCCCCAACCCTTTCAGGCCTCAGTCTCCTTATCTGTAAATTCTGGGCGTTGGGGTCCTGGGCTGATCTGTCATTCAGTGATGGCCAGGCAAGGGGTCTCAGGCGCCCAGGGACCTCCAGCCAGGACCTCTGGGGTTTCAAGGCTGCCAGGAGTAGCTGCAGCCATCCTGGGGGACATCAGCGAGGCCACCTTCCTCTCCCGAAGGTTTTCTTCCCAGCTGCCCGGGGGCTCCAGCTGTGACCAGCAAGAAGGAGGGAGACCACTTGGCCACTCTGCTCCAAGTAGCTGGTCCGCAGTTCCCGCCGTGGTCGTCGCAGCCGCTCTGCAGCCCCATTTCCCAGCGGTGTTCGCAGCAAAGCCTTTGTCTGCTCTCCACTCCAGACCCCAGCCCCTGGAACTTCTGCCTCCCTGGCTTGGCAGGCGCCTGCCCAAGGAACAGAGGGCACCCACACCTTGTATGGGGAGCTGCAGGCCCTGTTCTGGCTGCCTCCCCCTCCACCTGCGTTCTGCTTCCCGAGATGCTCTCCTGACCGCACCCCAAGACTAGGTGGGGGAGGTGACAGGAGGTTTCCACATCCATGCTCAGATCCCCAGGCCCATGGCACTCACATCATCCCTCAGTCAGCGAGTGTGCTGGGGGGTCTCCAGGGCCCTCCAGTCCCACCCACTGCAGAA
Source organism: Equus przewalskii (assembly GCF_037783145.1). Lineage (NCBI taxonomy): Eukaryota > Metazoa > Chordata > Mammalia > Perissodactyla > Equidae > Equus > Equus przewalskii. Next base: position 4,698,174 of record NC_091845.1, read on the forward strand.
GAGGAGAGGCCGTTGGAGTGGAAGGGCAGGGGCAGCCGGGAGGAGGCAGGGGTGTGGGGTGATGCCCGCGTCTCAGAGCTGGGTGCCCTGCATTTGAACCCTGGTCCTGGCTCTGAGATGATCTGTAGGGCGCCCAGCGGCCTGGCACACAGGAGATGCCCAGCGGGGCCTTTGCTGTGAGTCGAGGCCATCACTCATCTTGGGGAGAATGTGCGTCCTTTTGGTCATATCCTGGTGGCGCACACCTTGTCCAGGTGCTGTTCTAAGCAGTCTGTACGTATCAGCTCATCTCATCGTCAACAACCCTAAGGGGTGGGTACTGTTACTCTCCCCGTTCTGTATTTGAGGAAACTGAGGCACAGAGAGGCTTAGTTATGGTGTGCCTCTTCTACTGGGGAGGTTGTCTTTGCAGAGAGAGAGAGGGCTGTGTGTGTGTGTGTCTACCTGTGTGCACCTGTGTGTGTATGTCTACCTGTGTGTACTTGTGTCTGTGTGTGTCTACCTGTGTGCACTTGTGTGTGTGTCTACCTGTGTGCACTTGTGAGTGTGTCTACCTGTGTGCACTTGTGTGTGTATGTCTACCTCTGTGCACTTGTGTGTGTGTCTGTGTGCACATGTGTGTGTTTACCTGTGTGCACTTGTATGTGTGTGTCTACCTGTGTGCACTTGTGCGTCTGTGTGCACGTGTGTGTGTCTACCTGTGTGCACTTGTGTGTGTGTCTGTGTGCACTTGTGTGTGTGTGTCTACCTGTGTGCACGTGTGTGTGCGTGTGTGTGGGGAGGGACAGTTAGGACACTGCCCCTCCAAGCTCTTGGGGTCTCCTGGTCAGCTGGTCCAGGCCGCAGCCCAGAGAGGGGCAGGCCTTGCCCCGGTCAGGCAGTGGTCCCTGGCAGGGCTGGGCCTCACCGTGGCCCCTGGGACCTTTCTTGCTGTTGTCCCTTGTGCTTCGGGAGCTGGCATTTTAGAGGCAAGTGTTTCCCCTTTTGGGAAGGCCCCCCGGTTGCCTCCACTTTAGAGAAAAGGCGACCCCCTGTGCTGGGGTGGCAGCCGGGGGTCCCCGAGTCCCAGGCGATATGCCCTTTGCCTCGTCCCTGTCTTTGGAGACACTGAGGCCTGTGCAGTGGACTCTGCCCCTTGCCAGGCTTCAGAGCCAGGTCCAGCTTCCTTTGTGCCCTCCTGGGTCGGGGTCTCTGACACTTGTCGCCCCAGGAACAGACACACCCAACCCCAGTCCCTGCCCTAGAAGCCGCAGGTCGTCCGCCTGTCGGCCCTAACCCATTTCTCTACTCCTTTGTACTTTAGCAAGCAGATGAACGGAGTGTCGACCTTGTCCTGCTTTCAAATCCCGGCTCTGTCACGTGATCACTGGGTAGCCTTGGGCCAGGTCATGTCTTCTCGCTAAGCCTCAGTTTCCTAATCTGTAAAATGGGGGCAAAAGCGCCCCTCCCCCGGGGGTGCTGTAAGGAGCAGTGGAAACCAGGAATAGGAAAACCTCTGGCGAAGTATCAAGTCTGGGCAGATGGGTTGGGCGCTGGACTGACTGCGCTGGCAGAAATCAAACCCTGGCCCAGCCCCCAGAGACTCACAGTCGGGCAAGGGAGACCGTCCATGAGCATACACGCGTGCTCACATGCATTATCGTCAGCCAGTAATAGTCTTTTTCATTGGTTGATTTTGTTTTACACTTTACCAAGTGTCTCCAGGTCGTCAGCACCACTGTTTCCACCCTTCCTTGCTTCTGAGATCCGCCTGGGATGCTGGCTTCAGAGCCTTGAAGATTCAGAGTCGGGGGTCTGTGGTGGGCCCAGGCGTCTGCGTGTCCAGCTGGAGTCCCGGGCGATGCTGTTGCTCAGGCAGCTGTGAGGGTCTTGGTCGTCCACCAGCTCTGCCCAAGAGCCTTGAGATTCCGCCAGAGCCAGTTTTACAGATACGGGGCCAGCTTTATAGGTGAAGAAACTGAGGTTACCCAAGGAGAACTTTGAACTGTGTCCAGAGCGGCACAGTTCCAAGCGAGAGCCCAGCGCCTGGTGAACAGGGGGTGACACAGGCCAGAGGAGGCAAGGGGAAAGAGTGGGGTGGGCAGGAAGGGCTTCCTGGAGGAGGCAACACTTTGGCCAGGTCTTCAAGGTGGGTGCAGTCCACCTAAACATAAGAGAACCCACAAACAAAGTGCAGGGTTGAATAGCATGCTGGGGAGCAAGGAGGCCCCAGGACTCAAGCAGGACAAGAGGAGAAATAAAGTGGCAGAGATTGGGGACAGGGACAGACAAGTGTAATGAGCCTTGGATTCTGAGTGTGGGGATATTTAGAGATTGTGCAAGCAGCTGGGAGCCACTGATAGTTCTTGAGCTGAAGGCAACATGTCAGGGAGTGGGGGCGTCTAGAAACAAGCTTGGCTAAGCTGGTGGGAGCAGAGTTCAAGGCACGCCTCTGTGGAGCTTCCAGTGGTTGGGGTGGCCTTGTTTTGAGTTGCTGCCACCCCAACCGCTGCTGCCCACAGAGAGGAGGCAGTGCCGCATCCCCAGCCCTGTGCTCTTGGCAGACACAGTCGAGGTGCACGGTGGAGGGAAAGGGAGGCCGTCTGGGGTTGCCCCGGGGGTGGTCTGCACGCGGAGGAAGACCACGGCTGAGAAACGTCAGTCCTCCCGCGGGCCGCCGCCCCTGGAGTGGATTTCAGGACTGAGCTCTTCTAGCTGAGCGGTAGCTGCTCTTAGGCACCATCTTGTGGCCCTGGAAGTGGCCGCTGCTGCCGCCTTAACACCCGCCCACCTGACGGGGTTAGACAGGAGTCCGGTCCACCCAGTTCTGGGGCGGGAGCTTTACTTTCAGCCTCTGCATCACTGTATTCCACTAGCTTGGGGGGGTTGGGAGTATCCCTGCCCTCCATCACCTCCTTCTGGCCTCAGTTTCCCCTCTGTGAAATGAGTTCCATCCAGCTCTGGTGGTCCATCTGTGAAAGAGGCTGGTATCTCTTGTCGTTGTGGTCTCGGTTGTTGTGGTCTGTCGTTGTTGCTGTGGGTCTCGGGCCTCAGTTTCCTCACCTGGAAAATGGGCTTGCATTTGCATGTGCCAAAACCTCTAAGGCCCTATTTTGAGCCTTTGGTTTTTGCACAAGATCCAGAAAGATTCCCCTTGGCAAATCTTTAGGGGATCAGGGGAGAATTCACTTCAAAGTCATTTTTGGTAGATGCTCAGGGAACACATTGTTTCATGAAAATTGATTTCCTAAAGATTTGGGGCTCGTCTCAAAAAAAGGCAAAGCCGTAAAGGGTTTTGACCATTTGGGGGGAACTGCTCAGAGGCCAGGAACGCATCCCCTCTCTCCATCAGAGGGTGTGTAGGGCCCATCCTGCCTCTGTTGACAGTCCTGCCTATGTCCTAAATGTCTGCCATTGTTCTTTGCTCTGTCCCCCAAATCGAGGAGCCCTCGCAGCTACAAGGTGGAAGGTATTTCCTCCTACACTGGGTGTCCCCAGAGCCCTGGGCACTGAGTGTTCCATCCGAGCAGTGTTCACCGTGCTCAGCCTTGTCCTGGGTGTCAGGAAGCAGGCCTGGGCGACAGAGGAGGAAGCAGACAATTGTAGCAGGGGCTGGTGAGTAGGGGCAGAGGTGGGGTGGCCTGAGGAGCCAAGGGAAGGCACTGGGGGGTCCTTGGGGCCATCGTCCTGGGGAATCGCCCATGGGCTGCTCGGGGAAAGTGTGCCAGGCTCAGGGAACAGCATGAGCCCGTGTGTGGGGGCGTGAGGAAGCCCGGGATGAGTGGTTCCGTAGCCCCTGGGGACCTCGGGTGGGCTCCGGATGATGGAAGATGCCTGAAACTTGACTTCCAGGTAAGTGGAGCGGAAGTCCAGGCAACAAGCCCCTTTGCTCTGGAACACGGAGCGCGGGCGGCAGGTGTTGCTAGTCAGTCACACCTCTGTCCTGCTAAATCCCAGGCTGTTCACTCTGCAGGCGCCAGACTCTCCTCGAGCTGAATTTCTGAGTGAGAGTGAGGCAAGGGTGGATCGAGGAAGGAAGAAGGTCCTTCCTTGTTGAGGAGAAACGTGTTTAAAAGAGAAGCAATGAGAGCAGGGAGCTGATTACAAACATTCAATGGCCTGGGAGTTCTCATGGCTGGAGATGGGACATGCGCCCGTCTTACAGATGGTAACACTGAGGCTGAGAGAGGCGACTTGCTCAGGGCCGTACAGCAAGGAGTGCCCTGGCTGGTTTCCATGGAGCTGTGACTTCCGGCAGAGCTCCGGTCAGTGGCAGAGTTGGGGGTGGCTGGGCTCTGAGCGTGGGCCCAGGCGTGCCCTCAGTGCCTTCGGTGGCCTGTCTCTCTCCAGTGTCTGTAGAGTGGAGGAGGGGCTGCCTCTGCTTTTCACAGCCAGCGAGAGGAGGGTAGCTGTAGGTTCTCGGGCTTAAAAGGGGAAGTTTGAGGAAATGGAAAGCGAGCCTTTCTTTTTTCTTGTGTCTCTTTTTTTATGGCCTCCAGAAATAATCCTGGGCTCTGCAGAGCCTGCCTCAGGATCAAGGTTGACCCCTCCCCACCCCTACTTCCGGCAAAACCGGCCGGGGGTGGTGGGGACGCTGACGGGGAGAAGAGTGACAGGCCTGTGGCTGGTGAGTCAGGGCCGGGAGGCCGTTGCCTGCTGACTCACCCGCTGCGCGTGAAGACGGGCCCCTGAGCGCCCTGTAGGCGTCATGGCGGCCTCCGCCAGGTCCCGCGTCCACCTCCTCGGCTGAGCTCTGGTCACGGCAGCAGATGCTGCAAATCCACCAAGTGGCGTTGGGGTCCGAGTCCCCTCAGACAGACTCCGTGAGGCTGGACCGTTCCTGGACCCTCGCCTTCCTGCAGGAGTCCAGGGCCAGCCAGGCTGCGGGCCCGGCCTGGAGGGGGTCACAGGCCCTATTCCTTGAAGCCTGTCTTGTTCGGACACGTGACTCCTGTCCTGAACCTGCAGAAGCACTTTTGTGTTACTTTAACAGAGCAAGCCCCTCTGCCCTGTCATGACATTAGCGCCTCGAGGGCAGGAAGGGGACGTCATCCCCCTGCAGTGGGCCGGGGCCAGCGTGCAGTAGGGCCACAGCTGGCATGGGACAGCCGGGGCTGGGGGTTCCTCCTCCCGACCAGCCCCAGGTGTGGAAGTGCCTGTTCAGCTCCGAGAGGTGACTTGCGCGGATCAGACAGCATCGAAGCCGCCCCATTCTCTCCAGACCCACCGGGAGGGGAGGGTCTACGCCCCACGCACTAGAGCGTTTTCTTCTCTGTGTCACTGGTGGTGTGGCCCTTGGCCAAGGGTGTTATGGCCCATCCTTGGCTGGTTCCTCTTTGCAAAAAACAGCAGCCGCCTTCAGCCCGTCCCACAGCAAATCGGGTCACGGGGAGGCTGGGAGGCTCCAGGGTGTCGGGGGTAAGGGCTTGAGCTCTGCGGGCCCCTGCTAGAAAGTCCCCACTAACAGCTGCTTACAGGGCAGAGCCCAGCATGGGCCCTCAGATCCCCTCACAGAGTGGGGGCGGGGCAGCTGGGCAGGGACAAGCCGGGGCTTTTAGCCAAACAGGTTGAGTCCTCGTTGGGGCTGCACAAAACTCTCCAGGGGCTCCCGCCACCCTTGGGATAAATCCAGGTCCTAAGGCTGGCCTGCAGGGTCTGCCTCTGCTGCAGGTCACCCCAGCCTCGTGCCCCCTTGCTCTGTCCCACACTGGCCTTCTCTGTCTTCCTTTACCATGCCCAGGGTGGCCCTGTTCGTACACACTGTTCCCTGCTCTGATATCATTCCCCAGGTGTTTGCCGTGCAGATCTCAGCTTCAATGTGATTGACAGCACAGATCCTGGAGCCTATCCGCTGGGTTGGAAAGTATCCCAGCTGTGTGACTTTGGGCATGTGGCTTCATCTCTCTGGGCCTCATTCCTTCATCCAGGCTGCTGAGGGGAATAAATGAGTTGGTATCTGGATGGGCTTGCACAGGGCCTCCCCGGAGCCAGTCCTCAGTGAGCGTCTGCCATGCTGAACGTCACCTCCTCAGAGAGGCCTTGTGGACTCCCTGTGCCCTCGTCCCCTCTTCCTCGTCCTGCTGGGTCATCTTCTGCATGCTAGCCCGGGTCGTAAACATGTATTCTTGTGTGTGTTTAGTGTCCACCTCCCCTTCCGGAGGGTCAGCTCCTCGGGGCTCACCTCCGTGCCCTCTTCCTGGAGCAGCGCCTGCCCCTCGGGCATGCTCTCGGTCAGTGTTGCCCACCAGTCACTGCTTGCCAAAGCCGCCCTTGCTGGTTCTACCCCTGGACATCGAGATGCAAAGGGGAAGTACTTGGCCTGTGTGACCCGACAGAACCAGAACTAGACCCAGCGTCCTGACCCCCCGCCGCGGCCCTTCCCGGCTCAGTGGCCTGTTCCGCCGGTGCCTGGGCACCTCTGTTTTGGGCACGGCATGTGCCCAGCTCACGGTCACCTCCAGGGCAGCCCCTGGACATCCTGCCCCTGCGGCCCCGCCTGTCCCCAGGCCCAGCCCTGCCGCACAGGAGCCTGCTCGGCCTCCCCCGCCCCCACCCCCGGGATCTGCACATCCTCGTTTTTGTTCCGTCTCTGCTGTCCGCCTGTGGTTCTCCGGGCTTTGGGTCAGGGCCTGCCCCCTCCAGGGAGATGAGGAAATATCTGGACTCAGTCTCTAGACCTTTTACCTGCAGACGACTTTGTGAGGGGGAGGACAGGGTGGCTGTCCATTGGGCCCACATCCTCCCCTCCCAGGACTATTCCCGAGGCCAGTTCTTTGCAAAGCCTGTTCACCTTCAGCCACTTTTTCCTTTTCCAAACCACAGACCAAGAAATTCGCACTGCTCTGGTAGGTCCCTGCCCAGAGGTCACCTTGGTGGCCAGGGTGCCAGGGTGGCACCAGCGGCATGGAGTCAGGATCTAGGTGTGAATCCTGACCCACCGCTCCTGGCTGTGTGACCTGGCCCAGACCTTCCCCTGCTCTGAGCCTCCGCCTCCTGACCTGCAAAGGAGGAGGCTGCGTGAGGCTTGGGGAGAAGCCAACACTTCTGTAGGTTGAAGGCTGAGCATGAGCCACGCAAGGTGCTGTCAGCGGGGGTGGGAGGGTCTCGGAGGGTAGACCTGAGCTTTCATGGGGTGGCATGTTGCCGTCAGAGCAGGGGAGGGGAGGACCTTGCCCACAGACACTGAAGCCCAGGCAGATAACAAGCCCTGTCCCCAGAGATGTCATGCTGAAAACAATCCCCCAAACAGAATTCACTTTCACTAGGACAGGAATATTGTTGCTCATTGTTTCATCTTTGTTCTGGGCAAAACAATGCCGGGCTTCCTGGATGACCTCACTGGGGTGAGCCGTCGGGCCTGTGAGGCCGGGCTGGTCAGCATCTCCAGGCAAGCCTGTCCTGCCCTTGGCTGTGGCTGCCTTGGGGGACGTAGGCAATGGTATGACCAAAGAGGGCAGTGGCTCACACTGTGTTAGAAATTGGCAAACGTGTATCTGCGTATGTCTCAGATTTCAACATCTCTCGAGAAATGGGAGCCTCGAGCCCCAGTGGGCCCATCAGTAGCTGGAGCTGAGGAGAGCTGCCTGGGGCTGGAACTCAGGCTCCCATTTGCCACAGTCCCTGCTCCTCCCTGTGGCCTCCCCACTGTACTCTGTCCTTTGCCCGCCAGGCCCCTGGCGGCCTTTGAACTTGTCATCCTTGAGTTAGCCTGAGTTAGGAACCGATAGCCAAGACAGAAGCATACAGACCACGTGACTCAATCAAGTGATTACATCTTTTTAAGGTGTACCTTTTTATGAAACAAACAAACCAAACCTTTCTCTGATTAATTTCTCCTTTCTTTTCAAAAACAGCTACCTTCGGTAGAGGGTGAAATAGGGTTCCTAACACAACTCGCTTTTTTTTTGGTGCCTAATTGCGAAACGCTTCCTAGGGCCGGTGGCAGACATTGCTAATTGATCCCAGCGCTCCTACTCGCTGAGCCTGTCCCTTGCCTGGCATCTGTGGGGGCCGTGCTAGAAGGAGCCCCTTCAGATCTATCAGAGAAGGCAGGGAGGCCCTCCCTGTGTGCTAGAGGAAGCCTCCAGTCTGTACTGCCATCCGTCCTGCCCGAGTCAATGCCCAGCCCAGCCCGGTGGCCATGGGCACTGACTGCCCCCCCCAGGTCCCCAGGCTCTGCCCCGTCTCTGTCATGTGGCCCCTCACTTCCCTTTTTGCCCTCATCTACTTCCCTAATTTGTCAGCCCAGCCTAGAGGCGTGCAGCTGGCTTAAAGGCACCAGACCTGATTTCTCTTTGTGACGTTGCTAACACCAGTGACCCAAAACAGCTGAGTGGTTAAGAACATGGGACTTAGAGGCGGAAACCGACCTGGGAGCCACTCAAAGCTCCAGTGGCCTTTGCTTGCTATACGACCCTGGGCAAGTGACCTCACCTCTCCGAGCCTCGTCAGCAAAACCAGGATGGTAATCTTGCCCTTGGAGGACCAGGTTAACTAGGAAAACGCTTGCAAAGCGCTTAGCACAGTGATAAATCAGTGTGCATACAGTCAGTGCCCAATAAATGCAGCTTGCTTGCTTTTCCTTTTTTTAAAACACTCAGGATACAATCCTGCCACAGAGTGTAATACAATCCCACATGTGTCAGCTCTTCTCTCCAAGAATAGCTAACATTTATTGATCACTTAGTGTATACCAAGGCCTGGCTGCCCATCTGACAGGCGTCATCCTATTTAATCCCAATGAAGTCAGGATTATTCTTAGCCTCATTTTTTTAACTAATGAGGAAACTGAGGCACAGAGAGGTTGTTACTCACTCTAGGTCACAGAGCTTAGTCATGGCCTTAGTCAGCCCAGAACACTGGCTCTGGAGTGAATGGGGAGACGAGGAAAGGAGAGGAGGATAGACATCTGCTCTGGAAAGGGCCGGCAAGGGGTTCTGCTGATTCCACAGCAGGCCTGACAGGCAGGGCTGTTGAGGCCTCGGGCCTCCCCACCTGTGAAATGGGTCTGTAATCCAGGTCTCCTCTTGCCCCAGTTCTGGGGTTCCGGGAGCCGCTTGCCTAGCCCTCAGAGGTCTGCTGAGAAGGGGCCACTGTCCCATGAGCCCGGAGATGGAGCTTAGAAGCTGCTGTGTGCTGGGTGCTTTTGGGGTGGGGGTGTATTCCAAAGAGGAGAAGTCCCTGCCCTCTTATTTTAAAAACATTGGGGACTCCTGAGGGATTACGTCAGTGACCAGGAGAGATTTAATTCACCGCCCCCCCCCCCCCAGAGAGAGCCGTGTGGAAAGCTGCCTGTGGTCTCGAGGAGGATGGGGTTCTGCGGGGGAGGCTGCAGCAGAGAACACCGGGCTTCGGGGCCGCTTGTCCTGGACGAACAGGAAAGGGCTTGGTTTCCCCAAAGCCTTGGGCTGAGCTGGCAGGGCTGGGAGAGGCAGCGGCAGCGGCAGCAGCAGCAGCAGCAACTGCATCTGCATCTCAGTGCAAGGCCCTGCTGGCTGGCCGCTGGGCCCCTGGGGCCAGAGTGGCGGGAGGGCACCGGTGGCAGACACAGCGCCAGGTCCCCGACCCCTCGGGGCTGCCGCTCGCTCTGCACCCCTGAAGTCCTTTCCCCTCTGGCCTCAGCGTCCCCATCTGCAAACAGTACAGAGGCCCCTTCTTTCTGAGTTTTGCTCCGTGCCTTAGGCATCAGGCGGACCACTCAGAGCCACCTCCTGTCCACGTGTGTAGCCTCAGGCCACCGTCCACTTCCCTGCTGGAGCCTCAGCTTCCCTCCTCTGTCACCAGTACCCAAAGTCCCTCCACAGTAAGGGTGTTGGAGGAGCACATAGAAACCTGCGTAAAGACAGCTCAGCACGGAATAAGTGGTCACAACTCGTCCTTTTCCACCGAGGGACGCAAAGGAGCATCTTATAAACCTGGGTGTCTGTGGTGCCAGGCTGAGTCTGCCTGCATACGTGCCGGAGCTGAGCCAGTGAGCGGCGGGCCAGTCTTCAGGCACAGCTGCTTCTGGCCTCGGCCCCTGCAACAGATGAGGAGAGTTTCAGCTGGGCAAAGAGGGAGCCTTCCTCCTGGAGACTGTCTTAGAGCTGATTCTAATCGCTTGTAGCTGTAATAATCAAAGAGGAAGCTCTTAAAATGGGGAATTGTGTGTCACGGTCGCTACAAAATAACCCTGGGCCCGGCGCCGAGGAAGGCAGCTCTCGGCGGCCGCCAGCACGGCAGCGGGTTGCTGGAAGCCTGTGGAGGGATCTCGCGTCTAAGCGCTTCCTGCACCGTGGGGCCAGCTGTTGCGGGTGATGGGCGAGAATTACTGGGCCTCGTGGAAGTCTGCAGAGGTGGACAAGGTACTCCAGGGAAGGTGTCGTCAAGACCAGGCTGGAATGGCCGAGGGACAGCTGAGGCAGAGCAGAGGGTTCAGGCACATCATGGCCACTGTCACTACCAGCTTCATGACCTCGGGAGTGTCCCTTGGTCTCTCTGGGCCTTGCTGATTTCACCCTGAGTAGGGCTAAATAAAGCCTTCAATACCCCAAGGTCAGGGAGGACCCGATAATGATTATAGCAGTATTAACATCAATAATACTAGCAGCTTCCACTTAAGGAGTGCTTGTCACGTGCCAAATTCTGTTCTAGGGACTTTCCAGGCACCCGCCTCATTCAGTCCTTACAACATCGCTATGAGATGGGCACAGTTATCCCCGTTTTACAGATAATGACACTGAGGACCAGACAAGTTGAGTAACTTGCCTGAGGTCACCCAGCCAGAAAATGGCTATCTCTCAGCTCCTAGGCCAGGGCTCACTCTCAGAGGCCTTCAGGGGCCAGGCTGCCACCAGAATGCCTGAAGCAGCTGTTCAGGGAACCCGAGCATGAGGAGTGGGATGGACTAAAGTAGTTCTGTGTCCCAAGGAGAAGGGGCCCGCGCTGGGCCCGGTAGGTCGTTGGGGGAGCTTGTGTCTTCTCCCGGGAGTGATGGAGGGCTGGGGGAGGTCTCTGTGACCTGAGAAGCCTTGCCAGGTTTCCTTCAGCGGCTGTGCTGAGAATAGATTGGAGGCATGGGGTGGGCTGAGCCGCAGCAGGGTGGCCCGGGAGGAGGGTGCCACAATGCAGGGCTGGTGGGGCCTAGAGTACCACGGTTGCCATGGCAACAGAGATGTGGGTGGATACCAGGAATGTGGAGGAGGCAGAATCAGTAGGTCTTTCTGCAATGGATGTCTACAGGTGCAGGGCTGGTCAGGTACCCCAGAGGAACTTGGAATGATCCCCCTGAGAGGGAGTTGGGGCATCTGCACCTGGGTCTGGCCTCACCCGGGCTTGAGTGAGTCTTGGGTGAGGCCATGGCTGATGGCCTGGCTCGAGGGAGCCAGAGGCAAGGCCTCTAGCTATGTGTCCTCAAAGGGCAGGTGGGCCTGTGACTGCAGCAGCCACAGGTGGGACAGTGACAGTGAGGGAGGAACACATCTCCAGATACACCTTGGGAATGAGGAGTGGGGAGATCCCCACAATACCAGGCACACGACAGGCCCTGACTCTGCCACATTCAACACCCACCCCCATCCTGGCTCAGCATTAGGAGATGGGGTGCTGAGTGTGGAGAGGGGCTGGAGGCCTTATCTGGTAGGAAACCAGAGTCTGGAGCAGAGGGTCTCGGGGAACTTTTTACTCCCCGCCAGTGTTTGTAAAGCGCTAGTGTGGCCCGTGGGTCTGGGGGCCCTGAAGGCAGAGCCAGGGCTCGCATGGCAGTCACAGGGAAGCAGACCCTGGCTCCTGGTGGAGAAGAGCTTTGGCCAGTCCCAACTGCCTATGTAAGCTGAAGCTGGCCACCTCCCCCTCCGCCTGGCTGACCTTGTGAAGTGCCTTCCAGCCCTGCGATCCAGGGAGAGCCCAGAAGGGCAGAGCTAACCCTTCCTGCCGAGGAGGCGCAGGGGTCATTCCCTGAAAAACATCTTCGCGAGGAGGGAGCTGAGTCCCACATCCTCCAATTATGCTCCCATCCAGCCGGCCCACAATGGGCCACTCAGATAACCATCGGGGGCTGCACACATTAATGCTGGAACAATGCTGGCCGCGCGGGCTATTTTTACAGTAGCCGTACGCCCGGCTGAACCCCCACGTTGTCCCGAGGGAGCAGGGCAAAGAAAGGCCGTGTGGATGCCGCCGCCAGTCTGCGCTCCAGGAGACAGAGGAAGGGCTCCATGAGCCGCCCGCCCGGCGGCTCCAGGAAGCTTTTTCTTGGTCTGCTCGCCGACAGATAGCGAAACAATCGGGGTCCCCCACCCGAGCCAGGGAGAGGAGGGGGGTGCGGGGGATCTGGGGTCTGTTGTGCCTCTGCTCCTCAGAGCACAGCCCCTGTGGGCCTGGCTGCTGGGGCCAGGCCAGTGCGTCCCCTCTCCACACCCAGGTCCTCAGGCCTTCCCTGCCTCCTGCACCACCAAGGCTCAGAGGCCGAGCGAGTCGCCCACATCACGCAGTTGGTTTGTACTTAGCACCAGCTGCCTGCAGATTCCACCCTGGGAACCAGCTACCCAGCAGTTCTTTTCTGATGACCTACTGTGTGCCAGGCTCCGGGCACACAGCAGTGGACAAGACAGGTCCTTGTCCCCATGGAGCCCCTATTCTAGTTGAGGAGGAGACCCTTACCAAGGAAGCCAGGATACAAACAAGACGTTTTCAGTAGTGCCAAGCACTTTGACAGGACAGGCTCAGACGTCCGCTGGAACCTGGTGGCAGGCTGGCCCAAGTGTGCCCAAGTGACGGGGCTGCATCTGGTCCAGCTATTAGTTACCATAAGGTGTGTGAACCCAACGTGGCCTGGCCTCCCAATTTCTCTAGAAACCTTCTAGAGACCTAGGAATCTCGATTTTTCTCTGAAACCTGCTATTTCAGTGTTGGCCACCAATTTGGATGGTGACGAGAAACAAGTTATGTCCCAGGCTGCTTGGCTATGAGTCGGTCACCTTTGCCATCATCTTTTTTATTCTGTAGATGAGGAAACTGAGGCTCAGGAGGGGTGGTGAGCCCACTAGCTTTGGTTCCCCCAGCTCATCTGTCTTCTGTGGCCCTCCCCCACAAGGGGGTAAGTCCTCGAACGCACCCTCCCTCTGGGCCGGACTCATGGTGCTCCTGCCCTCACGGCCAAGCTCCCAGGGAGAGAGAGGACTCGGGGTCCTGGGGAAGCGCAGAAAGAGGGCTCTGCCCTGGTTCCTGGCAGAATTCCTCTGTGGTGGGGCCCAAGCAGGGCTGGGCCGGGGGTGACATGAGCAGCTCTGAGGGCTTAGAGATTTGACCTCCTCTGGGACCTCCCACTGCTGAACCCAACAGGAGTCAGAGGGCAAGGGGGCCTGGAGGATGTGGACTCACAGCAAGGCAGAGAGCAGCTGGAGCGGGGTGGACAAGTGGAGATTGATGGCACTCTTGCATAATGCTCACCGGTGAGAATCACGTTTTCTGTGCTGCAGAGGTGTGACTGTTTAATAAATTGCAAATATACTTCATAAACATCCATTTTTCATACTTTGATGGAAACCCCATTTTCAAATATTGTTTCCATTCCAGCCTGAAACCCCATTTTTCATTTATTTACATTGATCTGTTCTTTAAACAGTTAGAAACGAGCCCCTCCTGTGGGCCGGGCACTGGGCTGAATGAGTGAAATGGGAGCAGTCATTTTCTGTGCAAATCCGAAATCTGGAAATAGCATGTTAATTTCCAGAAACTGCAGGCAGGCTGTTATCTGCAAGGTGCCTTGGAATGGCCTGGGGAGTGTCGCGTTTTGTGAGAGAGGATGCCAGGCCAGGGTGGCTTCGTGCTTATCTGCCTGCAGGTGCAGGACGAGGTATGACATTCGGGGACAACAAACATGGGCCCCCGGTGCCGCTGTCAGCAGGTGCCTGGGGAATGGGACCCGTCCGTTCCTGAATCACGAGGTCCACGGTCGCCTAGAGGGAGTCCTACTCCCTCAGGATGTTGTCAGAGCAGTGGACAGACAGGGCGATGGCAGGGCCCCTGCCGCAGGCCTGGGCGGGTCAGAGCCGGCCCGAGGGTGAGGAGGAGGAGGCTGTGCTGAAGACACGTGGGCTCCCTATGACCTCACGGTGGGCTCTGCTTTGTCCCCCGTAGAGAGCAAGGAGATGGCCACCAAGGAGAAGCTGCAGTGTCTGAAAGACTTCCACAAGGACATCCTGAAGCCGTCGCCAGGGAAGAGCCCGGGCACGCGGCCTGAGGACGAGGCCGAGGGGAAGCCCCCACAGAGGGAGAAGTGGTCCAGCAAGATCGACTTTGTGCTCTCTGTGGCTGGCGGCTTCGTCGGCTTGGGCAACGTCTGGCGTTTCCCATACCTCTGCTACAAAAACGGTGGAGGTGAGCCCACGCTGGGCAGAGAGTGGCACTGGAGGAGAAAGTGGGGCCAGAGCGTGGGTGGCCCCTACCTAGACCTCCCCTGCATCAGCCTGCCATGCCCCGCCCCCGCCTCAGAGGCAGGGGGTGAGCATGACTGGGGATCAAGTGGTGTCCTGTCAGGGCCTTAATGTGTTACCTTGAGCAGATCCCTTACCCTCTCTGATCCTCCAGTTTGCCATCTCTGAATAGGGGTGACGAGGCCAGGCCTGTGTCTCCCAAACGTCAGCCCTTCATATGCTCCTTTGTAAATTGCCCATGTTTCTGTGCCTCTGACAATTTCTTACTTTATGTGTTCCCTTCCATTTGTTTTTACTTTACCAGTATCATTTACCATAATGGAAAGGTATCCAGGAAAGAAAAGTACAGTGAAGATATTTTTTTCCCAGTTTTGCTGAGGTATAATTGGCATATAAGACTGTAGTTGTTTCAGGTGTACGACATAAGGATGTAGTATTTGTATATATTGCTAAATGATCACCACTATAAGTTACTTAACATCTGTCACCTCCCTTAGTTACAAATTTTTTTTCTTCTAATGAGAACTTTTAAGATCTCTCTTAGCAGCTTTCAAATATACGACCCAGTGCTGTTAGCTGTGGTCGCCGTGCTGTACAGCACATCCCCAGGACTCATTTATCTTATAACCGGAAGTTGTCCCTTGTGACCCCCGTCCCCCATTGGAGGTAGTTTTTCAATGTAAGGTCCCTGTTTGTCTGGTTGGTTGGTTGGTTTGGGTTTCTGTTGTTTGTTTTACCTGCTGAAGCTCTGGGCGGGAATCCTCTCCTGTTGGAGATGTTCTCGACGGGCAGCACACCATGGCGAGTTGACGAGAACTGGCCAGGGGAGCTGCTTCCTCTCGTGACCGCCCCTCATCAGGGGCTTATGTGTCAGCAGAGACGGGCCTGCCGAGTGCCGCCCGAGTTAGGAGAACCACCGCTCGGGACGTCCCGCCTTAGAGCCTGGTTTCTTAACCTTTTGTAGGTGTCAGGCGCCTCTGGGACTCTGATGAGTGCCCTAGACACGCCCCAGAACAAAGCACTCACACATAGACCCAAGTTGCCCACAGTTTCACAGGGTTTATGGACCCGCTGAAGCCATTAGTGGACACCAGGTAGGACCCCTGCCTTGACTCTTTGCCCCTCGCTCCTCCCCTGGCTCCCACCCCCAGCTGGAGGTGCCCACCTCTCGCTTCTCATCACTGCACCCTCCCAGCTAGTTCTCCACCTCCTGGCCTGGGTGGGCGTGGGGAAGGGCAGGTGCAGGTGTCAAGGAGAGGTACATTTGAGATGAGTCTTAAGGGCTAACCAGTCCTTATTCAGATGGACAGACATGGGGAAGGCAGGCAGGCAGTCGGCACAGCTTAAATAAAGGCTTGCAGGCGTAAAGCACCTGGTAGATTGGAAGGTGAGAGGGCACCCTGGGAGGTGATGCCAGCCAGACAGATAGGCAGGGCCTGGAGAATTTTCAACCAGGTCCAAGAGTTTGGCCTTTACCCTCTGCATCCCTCACTCGCTCTTTGGGATTCCACCAGCTGGGAGGGTTGGGCGTGAGCTCCTGCGGCCTCGCCCCACGACAGCCACAGCCTGACCCTCACCCCACTCTGCTCTCTCTGCAGGTGCATTTCTCATCCCGTATTTTATTTTCCTGTTTGGGGGCGGTCTGCCTGTGTTTTTCCTGGAGGTAATCATAGGCCAGTACACCTCTGAAGGGGGCATCACCTGCTGGGAAAAGATCTGCCCCTTGTTCTCTGGTGAGTATGGGGCAGAGGTCACCCGGGCCTGGTGTTCATCAATTCAGCCAGTTTTTGTGGAGTACCTACTATTTGCCAGGTACATTGGAGCCGGATGTGAGTCACTTGGCACTGTGCCTGACTCTAGGTAGCAGCCAGTACGTTATACACGTGACGCTGCTGCTCACAGTAACTGCTCCACACGTGCCAGCTGTCCCGCCTCTCTGGGTTGTTGGAGGGTCGGTAAGCTGGCAGCTGCTTCGCAGCGCAGTGCAGGAGACGAGCACTTGGGTTCAGGAGCCTTTCTGTCTGGGTTCGAGTCTCACTCCCTCCTCCTGCCAACTCTTGTGATTTTGCGAAAGTCACTTAATCTCTTTGTGCCTCAATTTCCTCATCCATAAAATGGAAATAACATGCTTACTCTGTAGGGTTGCTATGAAGAGAAAATGGCATAGCCATATAAAAGTGCTTTGTGCACATAGTAAGCCCCGAATTAACGGTAGCTTTATTACTATTATAACATTGTGTCCCATGCCTAGTACCGAGTATACACTCATAAGATAATACTGTTATGATTATAATTGGCAGGCATGGGAGGATGTGTGTCTATTCATTCAGTTATCTATATAAATCTATCCATCCATTAATCCTTTTTTCCATTAAACTAGTTAATATAGACCATCCATCCATCCATTCATGCTCATTTACTCATTCATCCATCGCATCCATCTACCTAATCTCCCAACCAACCACCATCCCTACATCCATCTAACAAATCGAGTATCCATCCATCAATCCAGCACCCAACCCTTCAGCTATCGGACCATCTAACCATCCATCCAACCAACCATCCATCTCTTCATCCATCCGTCAGCTATTCATTTATCTAACCATCCATTCATTGATCTAGCCCTCCTCCATACATCCTTCGATTCATCCAACTCTCCCATTTATCTAACCATCCATTCTTTCACCTCTCTATCCATCCAATCATCCATTCATCCTGCAAATATTTGCTGCTCACTATTGAAGGGTCCCTTCTGGTCCCAGGCCTAGAGACGCCAGGGCCTTGCAGATGAGTTTGTGGCCATGGTAGGGCTGGCCTCCCTCCTGATGCTCCCCTTGCTTGCTCATCCCTGCAGGCATCGGCTATGCCTCCATCGTGATCGTGTCCCTCCTGAATATATACTACATTGTCATCCTGGCCTGGGCCACATACTACCTGTTCCAGTCCTTCCAGTCGGAGCTGCCCTGGGCGCACTGCAACCACAGCTGGAACACGCCCCAGTGCCTGGAGGACACTTTGCGCAAGAACAAGAGCCTGTGGGACAGCCTCAACACCAGCAACTTCACCTCCCCTGTCACCGAGTTCTGGGAGTAAGGCCGGCCTCACTGAAGGAAGGAGGGGAGGGCGTGGGGTGGGTGCAAAGAGGACAGCCAGCTCCCTCATCTTCTCCCCAGGGGAGTGGGAGCAACTATCTTGGGTTCGGTGGAAGGAGGGTACAGATTTGGAGATAAATCCATGCCTTTGGTCTCCGACAGGCCTGGAGTCAAATCCCACTTCTACCATTTTACTGACTGTTGGCCCTTCAGCCAGTCACTGCCCCTTTCTGAGCCTCAGTTTCTTTAACTGTCAAACGAGGGGAATGAATCATCCCTACACCCATGGGATCTCTGTAGGCACTGTTTCCCAAAGGCAGGTATATGTGCTTATGGTGTCTGAAAATGATGTATATTAGGAAAAAGATAGTGAGCACATCAAAGCTGTTATTGCCCAGAGAAGAACGCACACGTGAAGCCGAGGTAGTTACTCAAGTGAAAGGGTGAGTAGACACAGTGAAAATACGTATCAGTTAGCTTTTGCTGTGTAACAACCACCCCAGACTCTAACCAGCGACCATTTATTTGGCTCATGGTTCTGCTGGTGGCAGTTTGGGCTGAGCTTGGCTGGGCAGTTCTTCTGGTCTGTGCTGGGCTCCCTCATGGGTAGCTCAGATGTAGGGCATCAGGGCAGCTCCTCTGGCGGTTGGCTGGCTGGTGGCTGGGGTGCCAGGGGAAACTGGTCCCAATTAGTCCAGCAGGCTAGCCTGGGCTTGTTCATCGTGGCTCAGCATTCCAGAAACAACCAGTGGGAATGCCCCAATTCAGGAGCACTTTTCAAGCCTCTGCTTGAGTCATTTTTGTTAACGTCCCATTGGCCAGAGAAAGCCACCAGACCAACCTAGGTTCAAGAGGTGGGGAAATACGCTCTGTGTCTTTATGAGAAGAGTGGAGAATTAGGGGCATTTTCACAGTGTACCACAGTACAGTCAATAACTACAGGAGTATACACAGAGGACAGACATCAGAAAGGCAGAATATGGAGACCTGAAGGCGGGGAATTCTTAGCTGGCGTACAGGGAAGTCCTTCGAACACAGTGCTTGGGGGCCGACCAAAAATGTATTAGTGCCTCACTTCCCTTCGCTCCGTGAGCTGTCAGATGTGGGGCTCCGCACTTGGGTGCGGCCCCTCAGCCTGGAAAGAACTGAGGGAAGGCCTTGCGTGGGGGCCGAGAGCCAGGGGCGGGGACAGAGTTAAGGAAGGGGGTGATCCCTCGTCATCACGAGATGATGCCCCCTCTCTTTTGTGTGTGACTTTGCTGTTTCCAGGTGTCCCCCACCTCTCTGAACCTGGCGCAGGAGCAGGCCCGCAGAAGAGGGGGCTGCCCGCTGACTGCGCCAGACTTCAGGGCCGGGGCTGGGACACTGTGGGCGAGCAAGGCTCAGTCGGCCCTCACTCGCGTGGTGCATGTCTCCATCATGACATGCAGGCCTTCCGTGTGTGCTCACGGGTCCCTAGGGCTTGTGGACGTGTTTTCCACTTGCAGACAAAGAGGCATTACAAGCACGTTCATCCTCCTCAGCTTCCCCCTCTGGAGAGCTGAGTTTACAGAGAAAGAAATGCAAGCGCTTCATTCTTTGCTTGAATGGAGCCCGAGGCCACAGCCCTGCTCGTCCTCTGCTGTTCCTGGCACAGCCTCACCGCCCGGGGCCCACCCCACCCGGGACACTGGCACTCAGCCGGCCACATGGGTGCCGGCCGGGGCCTCATTGCCTCGGGCATGGCCTGGCTGCCTGGATTCGAACCCTCACTCTGCCACTTCTAGCTCAGGCAGGTGCCTTTCCCTCTCTGGGCCTCACTGTCCTCACCTGGACTTCAGGGCACTGTCCTTAGGGTTGTAGAGCCGCCTAAACTGAATGAGATCGTGAATGGCCAGCCCTGAGAACCTGCTTGATAAAGGTGGGCCATTGTTTATTTGATATCCTCATAGTGGGTACAACTGCTCCCCTCGGGCATTTGGAACTCAAGTGACACGACCTCCAGAGAGACTGAGAATGGCCCCTTCTCAAATGCCCGTGTGGCCCCCCTGTTGCACAGGGGCTGTCCTCCGCTCCGCTCCCTGCTCTCGGAGGCCCGAGGGCTCCTGAGGAGGAGTTCACAGGAGTGATGAGGTCCTCAGGGTGTCAGTCCTCACCCGTGCCCTCTCCCCTGCCCGTCCCCCAGACTGGGCTCTCCTGGGGGGTCCTGGGTGCCCCCCTTCCGGAACCCCTATTCTGAGTGCCCCAGCTCCCTTTCCTGGCCCAGAAGACATTAACAGTGTTTGTCTTCAGAAATGTCCTGCCCTGCAGGCACCTGCCCAGGCCCCACACGATGCAGGTGGACTTGCTCAGTCCATGGAGTATGAGCCGCTGGCCTGATGCTCACCTCCCGCTCCAACCTTCACACCGCCTCCCCCAGCTTCTAGCAGAGCTTTGTGAGTCCATCCAAACACCCACAAAGAACTTGCCTCCTTTCTAGAGCCCTGGGGAGGAACAGGGATCACAGAGGGGGAGCCTGGAAAGCAGAGAGGAGCTGTGTGAGCAGAGAGGTTCAGGCCAACGAGCTGGGCTGAGGGCCTTGGCTCAGTGCAGCCCTGCAGCCTCCTGCCTTCCAGAGCCTTCCCTTCTCTTGGGCATGAAAGAGAGGGAAGGAGACAGAACTAATGTGGAATCACGGACTCCCATGAGCTTCATGCCAGGGACCCGCCCCTGTCCTTTCATTTCGTCTTTGCAGAGGCCCGTTAAGTAGGGAAAATCTCTCAGAATCATCCCAACTCCTTTCTACCCCGAATCCCACACGCGGTTCACACATCCTCCTGGCTCTCCCTTTCAAGTATGTCCCGAGTCGGGCCACCCTCCCACTTGCCCTGAACCCTCCCCGCTGGAGGCCCCCAGCGTCACTCTCCCAGACCCCAGCACTGCCTTCCACTGCTCTCCCGGCCGGGCTTGCATCTCTGCCATCAGCTGTGAATCCCAGCGTGTCAGTTCTCAGCTCAGAGCCCTCTCCTGGCTCCTCCCTTCCTACCATCTCTCCCAGCAGAGAAGTAAGTGCTCACTGACTGCCGATTCTTATTAATTCCATGTCTGCATCCACTTGGCTGTGTAGCCTGGAGCAGCAAGTCAGTATGCCTCTCTGGCCTTATTTCCCATCTGCACGTGGAGGGGCCAGATGAGCTGGGCTTTAAGGGATGAGTAGGTGCTCACTAGGCTGAAAAGGAGAGAGAAAAGACATTCTGGGCAGAAGGAATGGCCCACACAGGGGCATGGCATTCTGAAAGTACATGAGCATTTGGGAACAGCAAGTTGTTGGTTTGGCTAGAGCACAGGATGCGTGAGGCCAGGAGAAGGATTGAGGCCTCGAATGTTAGGCTGAAAATCTGCGCTTTGTTCTCTGGGACGGGGAGCCATAGCAGGCGTACGAGAAGGAGAGAGATGTGATTGAGTGTGTGTCTTCTGGACATTGTTCAAGGAACACACTGGTGGGGAAGGCTGGGACATGTGTTAGGTGCCAACTATACAGAGGGCCTCTGAGGGCTCGGCCATCAGTGAGTTTGGGTTTCCTTTGGGGTCAAACTTAGCTTATCTGATTTCCCCTGAAAATTGCCACCAGCCCCACAGGGACTTGCTCCGGGGTTTCCCTGGGGGAGCCTTGCTGGGATGTTATGGGGGTGTCACGGGCTGGTACCCGGTTGGGCTGCAGAGCAGTGAGGATCCTCTCAAAGGCTGGTCTCCACTCCCCTGGAGCCAGAGCCCAGCCCCAGCTACTGTTTCCCTTCGCCCCCCTTCCCTGAAGACGCGGCAGCGCTCCTGGGAACCAGTGCTCCAGGGGAGCCAGGACCTCTTCCTGGCCCCGGGTGGGGAAGGGCCTTTAGATGGTCCCCGCCAGGCCCTGTCCCGCCCCAGTTTTACAAGGGGAGGTAGCGGAGAGCAGTGGGTGATGCTCTTGTCCCTCAGGGCAGGGAGGCTGACTCTGGCTCCCGCAAGTCCAGCTGATGACCTCGGGGCGGTCACCTTACTTCTCAGACCTCAGAGAGAGCCTGGTCTCAGCGCCTCACAGCCAGCTTGCTCGAGTGTTAAAGAGCTAAAACAAGTGATGTGCTGGGCACAGGGCCTCTGGGTGTGGCTTTCAGTAGGACACTGAGGACTAGAGAGGTTAAGTGACTTGCCCAAGGTCACATAGGCAGCTAGATGTAGCAGAGTTTGCAGCCTGGACCTCTGACACAGGACACCACCTCCAGTGCCTGTGTCCCCACCAGCTGTAAGTCCAGGCAAGTCCACGGTCACAGGTCACGTTTGGCCGTGTCTGTGCAACCCCATTCTCCTCTCTTCTCTTGGCCTGGACCCCCCACGCCCACCCCATCTGCAAGGCTAAAGCTCTGTTCTCAGCAGGAGCTGGTGAGACGCCCTTCTCCAGATCCCTGTGAAAGCCACCTGCACCCTGGGGACAGTCATTCACGCTGCCTTTATAATTTAGCTCTGAGTCACTCTGGGATGGAGAAGCAGAGCTTCTGCCCCCGGTCAACCTCATCCCGTTTGTCCCTGCTCTGGGGTCACCTTTGTCCCCAGGGTCGTGCTTCACCTCTGGCCCTGAAAGACAGGTGGGGCCAGATCTGGCCAAATGCCCTCCATTAGGCTGGGGCTGTTCCTTCCTCCCTGGTCCCCCAGAGCCCCCGGGAGCTCAGCACGTATCATTAGACTTTATTAGAATCAAAGAAATGAGTCATATTTGCAAACAAGTGCTGCTCAGCCAATCTCGCCCTGCAGCTGCGGGAAGAGGGGGGCGGTGGAGAAAGCCCCGTGCAGCCCTCGGTGCAGGGCGGACGGGCTCTTTATAATTGTTGCCTCCGCCAGTCTCCAGGGAGGAGCCATCGCCAATAAATGGCTGGCCGGCAGTCAAAAGGAAACGATTTGGCCCACTCGGAGGACGTATTTACATCTCTGAGTGCCGGCTGGACGGCAGTGCGGCGGCCGACTCCAAACAGACGTCCAGGCGATTCTTTTTTAGATCCCACCCTCGGATGAATCATTACTATTCTTGGACAGGAATGCAGCTCACCTCTGGGTCCCCTCCCTCTCTGTGCAAGATGCAGGGAGGCCTGGGGTGCTGGGGCCCTCGCGAAGGGCAGTAGAGGACCCGGCACACGGGGGGCTGGTCCCCAGGGTGGCATCGGAACAAAGGAACCAGGCCCATGGTTGATCTTTATCTGGGTAATTTCAGGTGAATTCCCGAACCCCTCTGAGCTTCAGTTTCCCCATCCACCAAATGAGTCTAATTAATTTACTCAACTGATGTCTGTTGAACACCTACTGTGTGCCGGGCCCTGTTCTGGATCCAGCAGTGATCAGGACAGACACAGGCCCTACCTCCATGGAGATGACATTCTAGTAGGACAGACAGACATTAAGCAGAAAACACAAATAAAATGGTAATATGAAAGTGATGATAAGTGATGAAAAGTAAAGCCGGGGCAGGGGGAGGGGAAGGACCAGGGCTGCTCTTTCCATAGGGCGGCCAGGGAAGGCTGCCCTGCTGAAGTGGCATTTGAACAGAGATCTGAAAGGGCAGAGGGGGCATGTCCTGTGATGAGCGGCCAAGGGAACAGTGGGTTCGAAGATTCCGAGGCAGCAGCATGCTCTGCCTATTCAGGGAACATACGAGAAGCCACTGTGGCTAAACGAGGAAATGAAGGGGCCTTATGGGGCATGAGGTTCAAGAGAGGGCCCCATCCATGCAGCTTGGCCTGGACACGTCCCATTTACACCTGTGGGCCCAGCTCCACCTCACCCTGTGGGGTGTGGGTCTGAATGGTGAGCGTTGCTCACCCTATTCAGGGAGGCAAAAAGGAATGGGGCAGGTCCGGACGGCCTTTTTGGCCAGGTAGGTGGGAGCCATAGGGAGATGTGGAACAGAGTAAGGATGCAACCAGACTTCGGTATTGACAGATTCTCTCTTGATGAGAACAGAATGGGGGTGAGAGTGGAGGCGGGAACACGAATGCGGAGGCTGCTGTAATAGCCCTGAGAAGCGAGGGCCCAGACAGGGGCTTACAGTGTTGGGGAGATGTGGCCAGATTTCGGGGAACTTGTGCAGTCTCCTGGGGCGATTAGGAGGCACTGATGAGCAGCGGTGCACCATGGTAGTCTCTCTGGGGCACAGCACTCTACAGTTTCCTGAACACACACATGCACCATGGTGGGGAGGCCCTCTGGGGAGGTCTGCTGCTTTGTGGCTGGCTGAGGCCGTGAGAGTCTGATTGGGGGGCGCTTGTGGAGGGTCCTTCAAACTGGGTCCCTTCAAAAAGGGATTCAGACGGCCCCCGTGCTCTCCAGCCTCCAAGGCCACCCCTGAGATATCTTTGGAAAGGACGTCGGTCACTTTGGCCCAGAGCCCACATCAGGCTCTGTTATGACAACCCTTGATTGGTGAGACATTCATTCCATTCCTAGAATGTCTGCGTGGCCCATTATAAACATTTTTAAGGATTTAAAATAATTTTTATAAAGGTGATATGTGCACATTAAAAACATTCAAGTAGGAAAAAAATATATTCAATGCCAAGCGAGTCCCCTTCTGCATCCCAACTGCCGGGTCCCCCACAGGCGGCGACTGCTGCCCGCATCTGTGTGTCCTGCCAGAAGTGGTGTGTGCTCATTCATGTTCAAGCACAGACTTGCCCCGCCCTCCTCTGCGCACAGTAGGGAGCCTGCCTGCCTGCTGCGTGCTGTCCTTCACCTCGCTCAGTTCATTTACGTCACGTCCAGGAAATACCTCCTTGTCCCTTCACGGGAGCTTTCCCACTGTCTCGTGGGCTCCGTAGCATCCCGCCGTGTTTCTTCTCTGTGCCTGCTGAACCCCTGTTCACGGCCTTTTGGGGGATTTCCAATCTTGTGCTCCTGCAGGCGTGGCGGTGATGAACAGCCTTGGGGGGAGCCGATCTTTGGCCACACGTGCAAATCTAATTGTAGGAGAGGGTCTCAGGAGTGGAGTTGCTGGGTCAAAGCAAACAGGCCTGGAGGCACTATGAGCTCCCACGAGGGGACTACCACCGGCAAGGGACAGGCACGTGTATGACTCGGTTTCCTTTTGTGGCCCCCGTGACTGGTCAGCTGACCAGAGCAAGCCAGCGTGACAGCCCCTGCCCGAAGCAGGCACGGGGTGGGGAGAAGGCAGAAAGAGCATCTGTGAGCTGGCTGTGGGCTCGGCAGGGGACGCTGGGCCCTGGGCTTCCAGCTTCTCAGCCAACTTGCCCTTAAGGATAAAAGAAAAGGCTGTCTTATGACTGGGTCCCTCCTTAGCATTAGCTGAGCACCTACTGTGTGCCTGCCTGTGAGATCCTTGTCCTTGGAAGTCTAGTGTCTGGTGAGCAAGACAGCCTTTGCATGTGAGTGTGGCGTCCAGTGTGAGAGGACAGACAGGGTCTACAGTCGGTCGTCTGCAGAGCCTCGGGGGAGGCTGCTCTGGGGCACGAGGAGGGCGGGCCTGGCGGTGGGGAGGCTATAAACTGTGGCGGCGGACCAGTGGCCCCACCACTGCCACTCACAGGGAAGCCTTGGCCGCCGCCCAGCGTGCCCCGGGCCCTCAATGGAGGCTGCACAGGGACAGGCTTCTTGTTCTAAAGCTGCTGCAGCCGCCAGATCCGCGTGCTTGGCAGGGCCCCAGCCGGGATGTGCTGGGCTCACAGGCTGCCCGTGGGGATGCCCCCTCGTCCCGAGGCTCCAGTTGGCCCCGGATGCTGTTTTAAAGTTTAGCCTTCAGTTTCTCTGTTAATTAGGGTGGTGGAGTCGAGAGAGCACTGGCTCTTGGAGTCAGACAGGCCTAGGTGTGAGGTGGCACCTGTCCCTAGAGTCAGACAGGCCTGGGTGCGAGGTGGCAGCCCTGCTGCCTGCTGGCTGTGTGTCTGTGGGCAATTGCATCCTCCAAGCTTTGGTTTCCCCATCTGTAAAACGGGGCAAATGACCTCTAGTCTTTGGACCAGACGCGATGAATTGAAAAGGCCTCGTTGATGGTATCCTGAGCACATTGTCCTAGGTGCCAGGGCGGAGCCATTGATGTCACAGTGAGGAGACAAAGGAAGCTGCCTCTTCTTAAGGTTTGTTAGTGGAAAGAGTTCGTGGATTGGTCCCGAGTGACATGCGAACCTCGTTCACCCCAGTTGAGTCCTTTCATTCATTCACTCAGCAAGTACTTATGGAGGTCCTGCCGTGAACTGTGAGCTCTTCTGGGTGCTGGGAGCACAGCAGTGAACCACAGAAGGGCCTCGCAGGAATGCCAGTGGAGATGGGAATCTTGGATTCACTCAGGGTCCTCCTGTTGGAGCTTCCCTGGGAAAAAGGAAAGCCATGAACAGCGTCCTGGCCCCGTGGCACCCCGAGAGCCGGAGCCGGGTCATCCGCCTGACAGGCTGACTAGGATGGTCTGGAATGGTTTCCCCAGCAGTATCCCGGGGCAGGAGCTGGGATTCGTGTTTTAGCGAAGAGGAAACTGAGGCACAAAGTCACCCACCCCTCTCTGCCTCTCCTGCTCGAGAGTGTGGCCGTCAGACAGGGAGCTGACTTTGGTTAGAAGGAGCCCAGCTTCTTCCAGGGGAGCACGAGCCCCCGTCTCCTTAACTTCGGTGGGCAGGTAACCCCAGTGGATAGTGGGCAGGGCGATGTCCCTGTGCTCGGCCTGGTTACCCTTGGTCACTGTCACAGCAGTCGAAGCTCTGGGACAATGGGGACAGTTTCTGGGCATCATGTTTCGCGGTCTCCTTGGCCGTCCGCACCCTGTGCTGCCCTGCCCTGGCTGCGATGGCTTCTGCCCCTCAGGGATGTGTCTGTGAGGAGGTGCATCTTCCTCTGGTCAGCAGGGTCCAGGCTCTGCCAGGTGGTGCAAGGCAGGTGGCTGGTCGCCCTGACTGTCCTTCACCGCATCTGCTCTTCACGACTCTGGCGGGGCGGGAGGACGAAACTAGCCCTGCTTAGGTGCCAGGAGCTGCTCTGCTGTGTCAGCACCGTGGCGGGGACAACTGCTGAGGCCCACAGAGTGTGGGCTTCAGCCCAGACCCTGTGCTTCGTGGGGGTTTTCTCCCCAGCGCACCCCTGTAAAGAGGTGAGCGGGTGTTCTACAGCCACAGACAGAACAGCCGCTGTGCCCCCCTGAGGCTTACGCTTTAGTGAGAAGTCCAGACCAGAAACAGGTGGATAAAATAAGAGATGGGACAGAGAACACTGAGGGAGGATAGTTATTCTCATGTCATAGATGGGGAGGCTGAGGTCCGGGAGGCTGGGTGACAAGCCCAGAGTCAGTGGCTACGGGGTGGAGCTGAGTTTGAACCGGTGTTTGGCCCACACTGGATGCTGGAGGGTCTGCTAAGAATCCATCACCTGGGAATCAGTACCCATTTTACAGATGAAGAAACTGAGGCTTGCCCAAGGCCAGGCTGGGTGGACCCAGGTTCACCCAGGGACTTAGGAGTCCGAGTCCTTCTTGGTTTCCCCACAACTCTGTGACACGAGTGTTAACTATTTCCCAAGACCAACGGGGGTTGTGGGGCTGGGAGAGGCAAGGTGACTTGTGCGCACCTGAGCCAGGGCTCGCCCCCCCAGCCTGAGTCCCAGCCTCGGCTCTCCCTGCCCCGGGCGGGACCCCCACTGACTTGTGGCTCTGTTTGCTCGAAGGCGCAACGTGCTCAGCTTGTCCTCTGGAATTGACGACCCGGGCTCTCTGAAGTGGGACCTTGCTCTCTGTCTTCTCTTCGTCTGGCTGATCTGTTTCTTCTGCATCTGGAAGGGCGTCAAGTCCACGGGGAAAGTGAGTTGTGCTCTGCCCCTACCCGGCTTCTTGGGGACTCTGCCACCCCACAGGCCTTCCTGCTGGAAACCAGCTCCAGCCTGGGAGGGAGAGTGCGCTGGCAGTCCAGTCCTGCGAAAGAAAATAAAGCCCTGGTTTGTAGCATTTGCCCTTTTCATGGTCCAGATACTCCCACCATGTCTGACTTCAGGTTACTGATAGTTTAACAACCAGTTCACAAAATTCCTGAAAATTGAACAGCCAGCCCTCTGGAGCCTGCACAGGCTCCCACGAGCCACTGGTTCCCAAATATCAAGGAGGTGGCCACAATGCAGATGCTAGCAGATGCCTGACATGGGAGTTGGAACTGACAAGGTAGCTGGTAACAAGGTGAGCCAGCAAGTTGTTGTTAATTACCAGCTGCCGAGTGCCCCTGACCTGCAGCCTGAGCGTCCCCTGGGAGCTCCTTAGACGTGCAGACCCGTGGGCCGCCCAGACTGCAGAATCAGAATCGCACTGAACAGAGAGTCCAGTGCACGGTGAGGCTTGGGAAGCGCAGACTACGCCAGGTTAACGGAATTATCTTACAGCTAGCATCGGCTGGTGACTAAGGTGTTGGTTATTGAGGAAAGCTGCCATGGAGGAAGTTATTTGCTGATAACCAAGATGTTAGTTGTTAACCAAAGTGTTAGCCGTAGCTGAAGTATTTGCTCTGATTAATATGTTACACAAAGACTTAGATGTTAGCTATTAACAAAGGTGGTGGCTGATAATTAAAATGTTAGCTTATAATTAAAGTTTTAGGTATAACTGACATATTGGTAATAATGAAAATATTAGCCTATAACTAAAATATTATCTAACAGAGCCGAACATTTACCCGATAACTGACACTGGCTGGTGTCGTGGTCATTCTGATGACACAGGTCCGTGCAGAGGGCTCTGACCAGGGGTGTGAGCCTGACCCCAAGGCACTAAGCCAGGTTCCCCTGTCTGTCATTGCCTCCTGTCATTCCATCTCTGTAGGGGGAAAGCTCTGTAAGATCAAAAAGCCCACAAGGCTCAAAAGATTATGTGAAGCTGGCATTTGAGGTCCAGCGATGGGCAGTGGGTGGAATCGTTCCGAAGAGGAGCCTTTGCAGCACTGACCACATAATTGACTATAAAATGAAGGGCTGTGTTCTCCCAAGAGGCAGGCCCGCTTAGGCAAAATCGTGGATCTGAACAGGTCCCAGCAGTCACTCCAGGCACCTGCTCGGCCAGGTCTGGGACCCCAGGGTTGTGGAGGCAGAGTGGGAACCATCCCAGAGTGGGGGCCTGCACCCACCCCCCGTGCCCTCTGCCTACAATCCTAAAACCCAGTACGGAAAGGAAGCAGGCCAGGCTTCGGAAGCCTCCACACGCACGCCCACCTCATGTCATCCCGGGGCAGGCGGGAGGAGGGAGCCCTCGTCCGCCTGTGTGGTCGCCTTTCCCCTCTAGCTTGTCAGTGAGCAAACCCGTTCATTGCCTTTCCTTAGGCGGTGAGGGCACCGAGCTGGGAGAGGTTAAGTGACTTGTCCAAGGTCACTCCCTTGCCTCTGAGCCTCAGTTGCCTCATCTAGAAAACGGTCGTAGTGAGGCTTACAACCCGGTGGGCTGGGCCCCCTGCAGTGCCTGGCACAAGCGTGCAGCAGGCGCCAGGCCCCCCTCCCTCTGCGCCCAGTCCCCATGTGGAGGCGCGGCCAGTAGGATGCTGCTCTGGAGCGCATCGGAGCTGCGCCGGAACCCTGGGCGTGGACCTGTGCACTCCTGTGTTCTGGGCCGCTCCTGTCTGCCGGGTGCTGCTGCTGCAGGATGGGCCGGTGGACGTGCAGGGGTCCATAGAGCAGACAAAGCTCCCTGTGTCCAGGGGCTGACAGATTTGTTGGTTGCAGCAAGGTGAATGTAGAATGCACAGGAGCCATGGGAGAGAGTAACGGGTGAAGGCACAGGGAGTGGTGGGATGCGGTTTTAAATAGGGGGGCCCGGCAAGGCCCACGGAGAAGGGGGCTTCGGGGCAGAGATCTGAAGGAAGTGAGGGGCTGAGCCATGTGGACATCTGGAGGGGGGAGAACTGCTGGTGCAAAGGCCCTGAGGTGTGTGTGGCCAGACCCTCGCGGAGCCCCCAGTCTGATGGAGGAAGCTGATGTCTACCAGGGACAGTGAGCAACACTGAGACACCATGGAGGGGTCAGGGGAAGAGAGTGAAAGCCAGTAGAGGGTGCGAGGCCACGACTGTGAAGACGTGACTCTCCAGGAGTCCCCCTACCCCACCCCTAGAGACAACTGCCTCCTCGGGCGGGCGGCTCCAGGCCCCTGAGGGGCAGGCGTGGTTCCCAGAACAATAGCCGGGCCTGGGCCAGCCCCGAGAAGCCAAGACAAACACGGCTCTGCGGACTTCCTCGAGCGCCGAGCCGCAGCCGAAGGTGGCTTCCAGCCCTGGCTGCAGACCAGGCGCACGGCCCCCTGGGGGCTGAGCCGCCTCCTGGCCACACTGGTTCAGCGGGAGTGGGTGGAGGGGCTCAGGACCTCAGGACCCGAGTGCAAGTCACTTAGCCTCTCTGAATCTCAGTTCCTTTTTTTGTAATTTTCAGCCCTCCAAGGATCTGAAACTTGGCCCAGAATGTGCTGCGGCTTAACTCATTCAAAACAGAGTGATAAAGGCTGCGACAGTGCGTAGCACGAGCCTGCCAGGCACTGTTCTCAGTGGGGCACGAGGCAGGCAAGTCCCTGCTCTCACAGCATATGAGGTCCAGGAAGGTGACGGAAGTCCAGACCCTCACACAGGAAGGACAGCCCTGAGGACCCAAAGGGAGCACAGTCCTGGATGGGCACAGCCACGTCCTGAGGCTGTGCCTCCCGCCACAAGCCTCTGGGCAGCTCCTTTCGTCCCGTCTCAGACACAAAGCAGAGGGGCAGTCAGAGCCAGATTTGGTTTGGATCTCAGCTCTATCCCTCAAGCTGCGTGACTTTGGGCAGTTCTCTTTCCCTCTCTGAGCCTCAGTTTCCCCTTGTGTGAAATGAGTCAGCAAAGCCCCCACTCATGCAGGAGTGCTGTGAGGACCCTGGGGCCTGCCCAGGTATTGGGCACAGACCCGTGGCCCCACATCTCAGAGCCTCCGTCTCCGGGATGAGTGACCCCTGCTGCCCAGGCTCTCACCCCCGAAGGAAGCTGGGGGCTGCAGAAAACCAGCCCAGTCTCTCCCCCCTTGCAGGCCACCCTCTCCCCACTGTCCCTAGGGAATGAGGGACAGTGAGTTTCCAGGGCATTCAGACCACAGGGCTTTTGGGTCGAGGGCTCAGAGGAGCCACGGAGGTTCACCAGCAGGAGTGGAAAAATACCACGTCCTGTGGCGAGGCCTTCGGGGCCATTGCCAGAGGCCCACGGCGGCGGCTGGCACCAGCCTCTCCTGCGAGGATCCCGGGGGAGTCATAGGAAAGTTGAGAGAATGGCTCTCAGGGGCTTGTCCTTAGAGTGGCAAATTCAGCAAAACAAGGGCAGCTTTCCAAAGGTGGCTGAGGTGGTGGGACCAGGTGGGGCCGTCCTACTCTGGATTTGAAGAGGAACGACGTAACACACAAAAGACACAGGACCCTGGAGCCAGCTGGCCTAGATCAGATCCCACCTCTGCCACCTCCTAGCTCTGTGATCCTAGCAGGTGCGTCACCTCTCTGGGCCTCAGTTTCCTTGTCTAGAAGATGTAGTTAATAATGATCCCTACCCCTCGAAGTTGCTGTGAGGATTAGATGGATTAAAGCGCGTACAGCTCTCAGCATAGTGCCTGGCACATGGGAAGGGCTCCGTAACTATTTGCTAAGTAAATTAAATATGTGGAAACAAGGGACGCCACCCCCATCCCTGGGTGGTGTCCTGTGTCCCTGACACAAAGCCCTCTGGCCACAGTCCGCTTGCCCGCCCAGTGGGGCCCAGCAGCTTTGAAGTGGCTGCCCTCTGGGGCCGGCCTGCTGTCAGCAGCTATTGTTCACCAGCCCGGGCGTGGCTCATGGCAGGGCCCAGAGGTGGGAACCTGGGGGGGCCTGTCTGCAGGAAGGGAGGAGCAGCCTGGGGGCTCGCTGGCTTTCTTCTTTCACCCCTTCTCTGGCTTCCTGAACTGCCCCCACCCACCACGTTGTCTAACTTATTGTCCTTGGGAAGTTGTGAGGTTCTCAGCCTCGGGAGGAGGAAATAAGATTGGCTGGGGAAACTGAGGCCCAGAAGGAAGAAGGGTGTCCTGGGAGGTGGCAGAGGCTGGATATGAGCCCCAGTCCCCCAGCTGACCCTCTTGGCCACTCCACCCTGTCCCCCAGGGGTGGCAGAGCTGGAGAGAGCCTCAGAGCTCATCGGGCTCCAGGACCCCCCCTTCACAGGTCGGGGGAGTGAAGCCCAGAGAGGGGCAGTAACTTGCCCAAGGTTTCACAGCGAGCCAATCACGGAGCTGGAATTCTGACCCGACTCCCCTCCCTCGGGTTGTTGGAGGACTGAATAAACTGCCCACAGTGCAGGCCTGTTAGCGCCCTGCTCTTGTCACCTGGAGACAGGCTCCGGGCGTGCCTCTGCTGTGTGACCCTGGGAAAGCAATGGGCTGTCTCTAGGCCTCGCCTTCCTTGCCTTCAAAATGAGGATAGTAATAAAACCTACCTCGAAGGGCTAGGGCAGAACCAAGTGAGTATAGAAGTGCAGACCTCGGAATGGCGCCAGGCACACAGTAAGCGCTCAATAAATGCTGGTTGGTGGTATTGACTGAGGGCAGCTGAGCCAGGCAGGCCCTGAGAGCTTTCTTGCCTGTTTCCAAAGCCCCTTTCTAGCTATTTCTACTCAAAGGGATGGTGGCTACCCGAGAATTCTGTTCCGGCGATGGCTCCTAGGCCAGCCAGGCGAGGTCCGGGGCTCCGTCACCCCCGTCAGTGTGTGTTACCTACCTGCACTGCCCCCCTGCACGTGGACACATCACCCTGCTCTCTGGGTCTCGGTGTCCTTGCCTGTAAATGGGCGCGTTGCCCGTGTAGCGGGTCCTCCCTGGTCCCCTGGGTGCTGCGAGCCTGTCTCAGCATTTCAGGCTGCCACCATGAGCGTTCTGCGCGTCCTGCGCGTTCTGTGCGTCCTGCGCGTTCTGTACTGGGAGCATGAGGACACCCCGCGCCTTGGCTCAGAGTGAGGTGGTCACCCCTCCAGGGCTCTGTAGGGGACCTGGGTGTGTCCTCAAACCCCGCTGCGCCTCAGACCTCCTCTGTCGACAGGGCGGCCCGCGCACCGATTTTGGGTGTGGTGAGCATGAGGTGGGCTTGTGGCTGGGGAGTCCCTGCTCGGCTGTGCCTGCTGGAGACGGCAGGACGTCGCCGTCCGTTCAGCCAGGCCCCTCGAGCTCCTCGCAGGGGCGAACCTTGCCTGGAAACTTCTCGTATTAAAGAATAAGACAGGAAAACCCGTCCCGGAGAACCGTGTTTGGAGACCAGTGCTCTCAGGACTAGGGAAGGAGAGAAAGTGGGGCAGGCCCTTGGGAATGGAAGGGCCCAGCCTGGGTTGTCGCTGGTCCCCACCTCTCGTTGACCTTGGCCTGTCTGGGACGTGCTATGTGACTCAAGGAAGGCTGAGGGCCTCCCACAGCCCCAAGGAAGTGAACGGCCTTCCCCGTCCTGGCTGAGGGATTTTGAGAGGCCTCGTTTCCTTCCCAGGAGTTCCCATGAGCTTCCTGCAAAGTCACTATGTCAACAACAGGCCCTGTGCCTTGAACACCAAGTGCCAGGCGCTGTTGTGACAGTGTTACAAGCATCGTCTCCTCACCTCACCCCCTCATGAGGGCCTTCTGGTACTCCTATCTCCATTTTACACATGAGGCAATGGGCGAGGAGTTAAGCATTGTGCCCAAGGTCACACAGCAAGTGAAACAGCAAGCTAGGCTCCAGAACCCCTGCCTTGGAGCGGATGCTTGAATCCAACAGCGGCAGGTGTTGCCACAGGCCCCCCTGAATCCCTGTCATCCCCCGCAGGTTGTCTACTTCACGGCCACTTTCCCGTTCGCCATGCTCCTGGTGCTGCTCATCCGGGGACTGACGCTGCCCGGCGCAGGCGCAGGCATCAAGTTCTACCTGTACCCCGACATCAGCCGCCTTGAGGACCCACAGGTACCGCGGGGCCGCCCGTCCTCCCTCCCATCCGGCGGGCAGGGCAGGGTGTGGGGGCAGCTAAGCGGGCAGCACAGTTTCTGTGGCTCCTCCGTGTGCAGATCTAGCTGGGCCATCAGCCCCTGCTCCTTTTCTGCTGGGCTGTGGCGGGTCGTTCGCTGCGCTCGGGGGCCTTTCCAGCTGTGTGTGGCCCTTTTCATGTCGAGCACTCCTGAGACGGGCCAGTTATAGTCTCGTTTAGGCGCTGAGCCAGGTAAGCGAAGTCTTCAAGAGCTAGTCTCCTCCTCCGACACCGCCTCTGCCCTCGGCGGCCGGCCGGGCTGACTGAGGGAGGGGAAGAGTCGGCTGGGAGAGCTGCTGGCTTCTGGCCGAGGACGGAATTCAGAGGTGGTGGCCTCTTGGAAGGTTGACGGGCAGATTCCGAGTGTCCACCTCCTGGCCCCCAGCCGCGTGACTGCAGGAGGTTGGACAAAACCCTGGGAGATTCACTGGTCCGTTTAAGGACCTTTGGTCCCCAGCCTCCAGTTGCCTCCAGGGGCCTGTGCTGCTTCAGGTTTCCTTCCGCACTGTCCTTGGATGTGCGGGGGCTTGGCCAGCATCAAGGGACAGCTGGGAAGGCAGCTCTGTGGCCATCAGGACCTGCCCGATGAAGGTTCTGGAGAGCGGCTTTACCCCCGTAATCAGTGGGGGAATTCTTCCCCATTCCAACTCAGGGGCCCCAGGACAATATCACAGTAATGGTAGCAGCCTTGACTTACAGGTCACCGTGTGTCTGGCACTGGGCTAAATCTTTACTCTTTGAACCCACAAAATAGCACTGGAAAGGCACCTTGGATTCCAGCACAGACGCTCCAAGTGCATTCGAGAGTCTGCACACTTTGAGGTGCAGTCCTGCGTGGCCAGGTGGCAGGACCCACGCCGCCTCCTCCAGGAAGCCGGCTCTAACAGCCCCTTCTCTCTCTCCTTGCCCCCCACACCCCCGTAGGTATGGATCGATGCTGGGACCCAAATATTCTTCTCCTATGCCATCTGCTTGGGGGCCATGACCTCGCTGGGGAGCTACAACAAGTACAAGTACAACTCGTACAGGCAAGTGTCGCGCCGGCGGGCCTGGTGGAGCTTGGAAATGCTGATGACGTTTAAAGAGAAGTAGGGAGCGTGGCTTCCTCGCGTTGTGAATTAACTTGCTCCCTGACGTGTGTGACTTAGGGACTGTATGCTGCTGGGATGCCTCAACAGTGGTACCAGTTTTGTGTCTGGCTTCGCAATTTTTTCCATCCTGGGCTTCATGGCACAAGAGCAAGGGGTGGACATTGCTGATGTGGCTGAGTCAGGTATGGTGGTATTGGTGGCAGTGGTGGTGGGCACTGCCACCTAGTGTGTAAGCCGAGTACTGCAGGCATGAAGCCAGACCCCAGGGGGCTTTGGGGGGGGGGCGAGCCTGGTTTCTGAAATGGACCCCCCCCACCAAGATGTCCCCCAAGTACCAGAGAGTACAAAAGCTAAATTTTAAGCACTTTCATTGCAATTTGGCCCAAGGGGCGGCAGGAACGTGGGGGCTGGTTAAGTTGGGGAATATTTAGCTACTTTCCTGTGGTCTTCCCCCCTCCCCCTCCTTCCCCAGCAAACTCCTGGTTTCAGCAACAGAAGCCACTTTCCTAACTGAGGCCAAAGTCGGCCACCCGTCGGCATTCCATCACCAGCTTCGCAGCTTTGGTTTCTGTATTTTGCACTTTGCTCCCAGCGCACTCCCTCTAAGCGAACCCGTTCATCCGTTGATTTACTGAGTTTCTAGCCTGTGTCAGCCACCACCGTAGGCCCCCACCGCGTCGGGGAGAGACAGTGAGCATGGCAGGTCATCCTCTGGGTCGGTGACAGATTCGATGCTGGGGTAGGTGTGGGGACACTGTCACCCCCTCGGGGTGTAGGCTCTGTTGATGTGGAGCTTCCTCCCTGGGACACCTGGAAATGGAGAAGAGAGTCCAGAATCACAGACTCTGCAAAGCCTGGGATCTGAGGCTGGGGTCCTAGGGCCCCAGCAAGGTGATCCTGGAACCTGAGAATTACGAGGTCTTCAGTTGCTGGAATCCTAGAGCTTCAGAATCACAGCATCTCGGCTGCCTAAATTCTAGGACTCGCCCCTGGATGCTCTGAGTGCTGGACCTGCAGGTGGCCTAGTCATGGGAGAGAGTGCCTTAGGGTCCCAGGACCCCCAGCCCCCTGCTGGCTCCCCTGCCTTCTCCCCTGCTGCCCAGTTCACTCGGAGGGGGGTCGTCAGTTGCTTGGAAGGTTTTGTTACTTTACACACCGGCCGTGCTGCCCCCACCCTGCCTGATCTCCTGATTTCTCACGACCTCTCCGGGGCCTCCCGGAGGCAGGTGAGGGTCCTGGGCTGAGGCTCCTCTCAGGACCAGAAGAGAGTAGAGGGTCCTAACTCCAGGGACCACCACAGACCAGGGCCACGCAGAGCCGGCGTCCCCACCATGGCGTTGCCTTTGCCCTTGTTGGGTACAAGAGGCAGTGTCCTGGTTCCCCAGCCACAGAACCCCAGCGCTGGGGGTCAGGGCTGCCTCAGCCTTGTGCATTCAGGTGAGGAGACCAGCGACTTGAGAGCAAGGGCCTTGCTCGGGCTGGTCAGGGTCAGAGCTGGGGTCTCCTGGACAGGGCACCCCAACATGCTGGCAGTCCCCTCAGAAGTGAGCATGTCTCCCCTCCGGCCTCCCCACTCTACCCTGGATGCATGTGACGACCTCTGGCCCTTCTGTCTGGGCTCCTCTGACCTCTCAGGCCCCTGGGCCCGCCTTCCTCCTCGCTTCCCATCCTCATACCCGCTGCAAGACGAGCTCAGCGAGTCCACGCCTCGGCCCCACACCTCTCTCCACTGCCCCTGGTCCCAGATCGGACCTTGGACATAGTTTTTCTTCCCTGAGAGCCCCAGAAGGCTGAGGGACTGAGGACACAACAAGTAACTCCAGGAATGTCCCCGCCTACTTGGCAGTTTGGCAGTTAGCGTGAGGAGGAGACGGTTCACGCCTCCTTTGCAGCTTTTCCCAGTTGGCAGCTCGCAAACCAGTTCTGAAGGATGGGGAGCTGCAGGAGTGTGGAGGGAGCCTGGGCGGGGAGATGCGTATCAGTATATGAAACAGACTTTCCTCTGTGGACTTTGTACCTGTGTGTCGTCGACCTAAGTTCCTTCCTCCCTCCCATCCCGTCCAAGCCCTTGTCCTTGATTCCCCACGTGATGTCTGAAGAGCCCACACGATTATTTCTCGAATAAGCTTTTAACAAGCACCGTACTAAGCAAAGTAATTATCTTTGAACAAGGTAATTACTTAGCCGCAGGAGAGTGGGGTGGCGCTCATCCTCTGCTGGGAGAGGCAGGCGGGGGTGCTGGCGGCCGCCGTCTTCCACGTGCACTTCTCCCTCTGATGCCCTGTGCGCTTGTAGAGAAGGACGCTGGGGCCCTCTCCCAGTGGCTGGCTGGAGAAGGCAAAACTGAAATACAGCAATGGGTGCGTTGAGAACCTCCTCGAGGGTGGGGCTGGGGGTGGAGGTGGGGGCCCGGTTCACATCTGTCTCGCAGTTGGCTGGACCTGATCCCTCGCGCGGTGACGTTGACCAGTCAGGGCCAGAGCTGATGTGGGGGCACCAGGGGCCCCAGTCGAGGTGGAAAGGCCGCAACCTGGACTCTGGGGTGGGTACGAGCACCCCCCACCACTTCTCGTGGGGTTTTCTAGCATCGCCGCCCGAGGACACTCCGTCACCGTCGGGTTTTCCTCAGGCCGAGTGGACGCTGGGCTGTTCCAGGACTTGCCTCGCCCGCCACATTTGTGGTTAACGCTGTACGATGTACTTTCTGGCTCCACTTTATTTCCAAGTTTTTTAAATTCTTAAACCGCTCATTTTGTTTCTGATATCTGTTTTACATACCCAGCCCTCCAGCCCTTTCTGTTTCACATTTCTTGACCTCTTTTGTTTCAGTCATGGATTTTACTGTATGTTCTCAGCCCAGGCCCCTTAGGCGTCCTTGTTTTTGCTGCTCCTGCCGCCTCCTGGACCCACCGGTCTCGGTCACAGCTCAGTTCTCCCCGGCGTCTTCTCTCAGGCCGGCTGCAGACAGGAGGGGACGTTTCTCTGAGGCCCTGGAATGTTTCCAGTCAGAAAGGTGTCCCCTGAGCTGACGGGCTCCTGTCTCCCCAACCTGCCTCCAGATCCCGGCAGAGGCCCCTCTGAGGAAGCCAGAAGCCCTTTTCTGGGGAAAAGGCATCTGCGTCTGGGAACCTGAACACGAGAAGGCTCCTTGGGAGCCGTTTCCCGTTACCTGCCCCTCAGTTCTCAGGCGGGGAAACTGAGGCCCGGTGAGGGCATGTGGTGCTGTGTGTAGGAGGTGGAGGAATGAGGGCTGGAAGGGAGGCCCGGGTCTTCTGAGCCTGGGGTCTCGCACACGCACGCCTCGACGCTGTTCAGGGGTCTCAGATGCGCCCCTGCAGACGCGCCCCTGCGGGGCCGGCTTCTGTGTTCTCTTGTCTCCCACTCCTGCAGCGTTTAGGTAGAAACCTTGTGGTTGCAAACAGGCTTTAGTCGTCAGATAACCAGAGTTTTCCCCCTTGGCTTCCTTCTAGCAAACGTTGGCATCGTTGGCTCTTGTTTTGGGGGAGACCCTCCCTCTCCAAGCGGGCAGACTGAGTCCACGCTCAGTCCCGTCTTCTACCCAGATACCCAGTGTCCGGCCGGATTCTGGTGTGTGAGGGG
Organism: Equus przewalskii; assembly: GCF_037783145.1. NCBI lineage: Eukaryota > Metazoa > Chordata > Mammalia > Perissodactyla > Equidae > Equus > Equus przewalskii. The sequence continues at coordinate 4,736,306 of NC_091845.1, forward strand.
GCCACTTGGGCTGAGTGTAGGAGACAGATGCTAACACGGCCCCGCCTGAGCCCCGGTGCGCCCCCACCCAAATGTGAGAGGGGCTGGTGTCTTCCCCCAGGCAAGAATTCAGACCTGGCTCCTCCCTGCCTTTTGGGTTTGGGAGACCGGCCTCAGACCCGAGTGTCTTGTGTGAGCTCCGTGCTCACCCGGGCGGCTCGGTCGCTGATGTGTCTCCCCTCTGCCCCTCCCCCTTCCTCTTCCCTTCAGGTCCTGGCCTGGCCTTCATCGCCTACCCTAAAGCTGTGACCATGATGCCGCTGCCCACGTTTTGGTCCATTCTCTTCTTTATCATGCTGCTCCTGCTTGGGCTGGACAGCCAGGTATGTAGAGGTGGAGGGACGGCCCTATAGTGAGACTGCCCACGGCAAGCCCGGTTCTGGAAAAGCCCCTTCTCTGTGCTGCATAAGGTGGTCAGGCGGTCAGGCCCCTCCCCACCCGCACATTAGACTTGCAGCAGCTTCGGCCAGCGAGCATTCCTGGAGGACCCCGGGAATGAGAAAGGCCTCGGGGCGGCAAGTAGTGGACATCAGCCCCAGAGCTCCAGTGAGAGCTGGCAGGGGCTGTGTCTGGCTTTGGAGTAACACGGTTCTAAGCCCTCTGCTGCTGTGTGACATTGGGCATGTTTCCTCCTACTCTGAGCTTCGGTTTCCTCATCTTGTAAATGGGTATGCTTACACCTGCATTGCCTTGAGAGAAGCACCAGGCACAGTGCCCGCTGTGGAGCGGTCAGTGGGGTTCCGGGGACGGTCAGCGAGAGCTCCTGGGATGCCTTTCCCTGGAGATACGTGTGTTGTCTCTGGGCCTCCTCCAGACAGCAGCTTCAGGTACAGGCACGACTCCAGAAGTGGGGAGCTCTGTGTGCAGGGCACGCTGGCTGTGTGCCCAGGCCAGTTCAAGCCCTGCAGGTTGTGCCACCCAGGGGCCACCATCTGAGGCTGGTCACTACAAAGCCGGCGTTTTGCAGCCTCACCTGCAGGCTGGGGGCCTGGCTGCCTCCTGGAGTCTTTAGTCAGCTGAGACCCTGTGTGAGGTAGGGCCTGCAGCCAGCTCAGGCAAGGGCTTCATCCCCTGACCCACGGGCAGCAGCCTTAGAGCCCTTAGGGTTTCAGGGCCCCGAGTAGGTCCCCAGGGAGTCAGAATCAGGTGGGAGGAAAGTCTTGGAAGGTCAGGCAGACGAGAAGAGGCGGCCCCTTAGTAAGGTAAGAACAGAGCGAAGGATTTGGCAGAAAGGGGGCCAGGGTTAGCAGAGAAGGCAGAATACAAACATTTGGGAGACTGAAAACAAAATCCTGGGCCTTGTTGATGGGCCTGAACCGTGTGTACAGCAAGACTCCATCAGTCATTCCTAGTTACTGAGCTGGGCCCATGAGGCCCAAGCACACAGCTTCTACAGCTTCTCCCAGAGCTCTAAGTGGTGGCGAAAATCAAAAACAGAGCGAGAGCTTAATAAATGACGAAGATGACATCTCCATGGGCCCACCGCGGGCCTCTGCAGCTGCAGAAATGTCGTTCTTCATTAGATTTTCTCCCCAGGAGGCAGGTGGGGCCCGCTGAGGATGTGTGCCTCTGAGCTAGGCCCCCGCCGGCCGCTGGGCATGGGGAACCCCAGCGAGCTCTCCCTCTCTGAGCCGGCCACAGGGGAGCCGGGCCCTCCCCCTTCAGAGCGTGGAGCTCCCGGCTCAGAGCCCTTAAACAACCTGCTCACTGATAAGCCAGCGAGGGGCATGGATGGGCCTCAAACCCGGGAGCGGAGCATGGTGTCTCGTGAGGCATAGGTTGGGATCCCTCCCTGGCATCTATGTGCTATGTGACCTTGGGGTCGTGGGGGAAGGGCTTGCTGTTGCCAGTGACCGCCTCACACATCACCAGCGCTGTGGAAGGGTCAGAGCGTTGCCATGCGAGGTGTCCACGTGGGCCAGGCTGCACGCCAGGCTTCTCGTGTGCACATGTGTGGTAAATACTCGAAACATGAAATTGGCCACCTTGACCATTTTTAAGCATGCAGTTCAGTGGCATTAGTACAACCACATTTCTGTGCAACCATCGCCACCATCCATCTCCAGAACTTTCGCATCTTCCCAGCCTGAAACTCTGTCCCCATGAAACACTAACTCCCCTTCTCTCCTCTCCCCAGCCTGGCTCTTTGACTCATTAACTCCTCGATCCGCACAGTGTCCCAGTGCCGGTTACAACTGTTGCCCTCTGGAGCCGAGCAAACAGAGGCTTCCAGAGCAGGGGCTCCGCAGAGGGGTGGAGCCGTTCCCGGACCTTGGGGCTGCCTGTTCCCAGACCTGCTGCTTCGTCTCCCCTGGCCTTACCTTTGAGTTCCCCCAAAATAGCTTCTTCCTGTGGAAGCACAGAGATCCACAGCCGGCCTCAGGCAAAGGCCCCCCGCTGACCGAGCGGGCCCTTGCTCACTAGAGGAAATGTTCCCCGGCTCCCCACATTTGTAGGGAGCACAGTGTGTGTGTGTCCTGGTGAGCTGGAGCGGGGGCGTCAGCCACATGGTGGCAGGTGCCTGTGGAGAGCTGGCCTGCCTGAGGGGGAAGCAATTTGTGAACAAACAGCATGAGGAGAAGAGAGCTGGAGGCCCCTCTGCCCCCTCAGCCGGGACCTCAGCCATCCCGTCCCCTGACCCGGGTTAACAGTGACCATCCAATTGCCAGTTTACTCTCAGGATATCAGATCTGTCGCAGCATCCCTGCCAAGTAGGGAGAATCCTCCCATTTTACAGGGCAGGAAACTGAGGCTCAGAGAGATCAGGGTCACATAGCTATTAAGTGAGGGAGGTCTGGAGAGGCTGGCGGTGTGGGGGGAGGGGCTCTGGGAAATGAGGGGCCTGTGCCGGTCTTGGCCCCGACCCTCAGTGATGTTGTGTCTTCCTGTCTTTGATTTCCCACCTCACGAAAGCAAAGAGCCTTTGCTTGTGGCTGCTTTGACAGCTTAGCGCTTGAACTGCAGGTTTGCTGTAACTCAGAGGCAATTTGGGTTCAAAACACCTTTGGCTGATGCATCAATCAGAGGTCACAATGGCAGCCTCTTCTCTCTGGGCCCTTTCCAGAGCCTCTTGGTCATCTTTTCCCTGAATTTTGAGCAACAAAGAGTTGTTTCTCCGGTGCCTTTCGGCACACAAAAGGGCTCTGCTCCCTGTCTGCATTCTATGATCCTCCCGTGAGGCCCCAAGGAGTGGGCGTTGGATTCGTCTTGTAGGCATTGCTTTGGGGAACGTCCTTCCATGCCTCTCCCAGGTGGAAGAACAGACGGCGCGAGGTTTTCACTTTAAAACTTGGAAGGAATCAGATGGGCCTCAGGGGGTGTGCTGGTTGGCTGGGCGGTTTCGCTGTGGCCACCCAAATGTAAAATGCTTCTATGTGCCCTTTGACCCTAAAGTTGCACTTCTAGATTGTGCTGTGGACACGTGAGCACATGCATCTAGAGACAGAGGTAGGGGAGGAGTCCTTGCTGGAAACCACCGCTGGGCCCTGGTTAGATCCCTGGTGGTACGCATCCACAGGATGCAGTTTTATGCTGCCATCTAAACAAACAAGGCAACTCTCCATGTAATGATATGGAGCAATCTCCAAGACAAATCGTTGGGTGCAAAGATGGAAACATTTAGAAAGATTGAGAGGCATTCTAGAACATTCTCTATGGAGAGACATTTTCAAACCAGCTTCTTCACCTTTGGGAGCCCAGGGATAGGTTCCCAGAGTCCCTGAGCCCTGGAGTCATGGGCTGCGTTTGGCTTACACACATGGCCGTGGGAGTGTGCGCTCATGCATGCAAAATTGTCTCATGGACCCATAATTCCCAAAGAGTTGAAAACCACTGAGTGAATCTGGTAGAGAAACTGAGGCCAACTTGCCCTGGGTTGCCGATCCATTTGTCATGTGTTTGTTGAGCAGCCACATGGGCCCAGCCCAGCTGGGCACTCGAGGCCCAGAAATGAGGGGGCAGCACCATTGGCTTCAGAGAGGAGCAAGACTGAGGAGGGAGGTTGTCATGTCCGCACACACGTGCCAACAGGGGTGCCAGACAGAGGGTCAGCATCAGTCTCAGAGGAGCTGTCATCTGGAGTAGAGTCTCGAGTGATGAGGGAAGGGCATTCTGGCGGCGGGCCCAGCCTAAGCAGAGATGAGGAGTGTGGGAGACTTGGTGAACTGTGCGTGGACCACCGTGGCTTTGTCGGTGCGGGAGGCTCACCATGCAGAGCCCAGGAGACCAGGGTCATGCGTTTGGATGGGCCCAGCAGGCTGGCTCTGCCCATATCGGGGCTCTCCTCTCTGAGCAGAGGGAGGTACTGGGCATCTGCCGCTCAACCGCTCTCTCTTCCTCCCCAGTTTGTTGAAGTCGAAGGACAGATCACGTCCTTGGTTGATCTTTACCCATCCTTCCTAAGGAAGGGTTTCCGTCGGGAAATCTTCATCGCCTTCATATGTAGCATCAGCTACCTGCTGGGGCTGACGATGGTGACAGAGGTAGGTGATGTCTCACTGGCATGAGGGACCTCCCCTTGCAGGGCCCTTGGTGCCCTGAATACACTTCTTGGAGCAGTTGAAGGCCACGGCGCCTCCCCACTCCCCCTACTAGCAGAGGCAGCAGCTGGACAAGAGGACTGGGCTCCACCCAATTCAGGGGTCCTGCCCTGCCCAGGGGACTTGGCCTACACCGGGGGGGGGTTGGGGGGGGCGGCGGGCGGGGCGGGGGCCAGCAGTTGACTCGAACTCCCCCGCCCCTTTTTCCTGTTACCATGGCAGAACTGTGGCCACTCACTGCGCCCTGTCCTTCCTGGTCTGAGGAGGCTGGGGAAGGGGTGCTTCTGGTGGAATCCATGTTAACAATGGCCCCGGTCACCCACGACTATGTGCAGTGGCCCTCCTGGCCTGGAGGGGGTGGAGACGTCCGGGAGGGTCAGCGCTGACCTCCTGGTGATACTGCAGGCGGTGCCAGGCCTGGTCTGGCTGACAGGGAGTGTCCGCTGTGCGAAGCTTGGGCAGGGCCCACGAGGAGGATCATTTGAAGTGGGAGAAAGAAGCAAAGGGAGGAAGGGAGCGGGAGTGTCTCGGGCAGCAGTGGGTCCACACGTCCAGCAAGAGGCAGGCCAGGAAAGAAAAAGATTCTGTTACTAAATGATGTGAGCAGGTGAGCCCAGCATGGCCTGGGGGTGCTCCCTCCTGCACCCCCCGCCTCCCCATGTTCCCCAGCAGAGTCACATTTACCCCCAACCTCAATGAAGGGTTTCACATCACTACTTTTCCTTACCAGAAGAAAAATGAATGTTTTTCCTGAAGCATCTGTAAGAGCCCCACCCCCAAAGGCAGACCACAGGTGCACACGCCAAGTGGCTGACACCCCTCATGTCTTCAGTGTCGGCTGCGGTGGCTTTGAGCACCTCCTTTGGAAGCCCACTTCAGTGAACCCATCCTTTTTTGCTAAGGAAGACATGTTATTGTGCTTTCATTTTTCTCTGTGTGTGTGTTTTTAATTAAATTTATTGAACTTGAAGTTGAGCATCTTTTTACCCATGTATCTGGTCCTCTTGGCCTCTGCCCATTTTTCTCTTGGGTTTTATATTGCTTATTGATATGCCACAGCTCTTTATATATTAAGAGAATTAGATATCAAATAACAAATCACCCTTCTCTGGTCTTTTCTTCACAGGGTGGCATGTATGTGTTTCAACTCTTTGACTACTATGCAGCTAGTGGTGTATGCCTTTTATGGGTTGCATTCTTTGAATGTTTTGTTATTGCCTGGATATATGGTGAGTACAGAGTTTTGCATCCCCTTTCTCAAGTTTCTCCTTTGGGCCTCTCTGTTTAGAAGCTTCAGACACACAGACTTATAGTGGCCACTCATTCTCCATCAAACACAGGGGCCTTCTCTGCCTGGACTTTTCCTCTCAAGGCTGCCCCTTCCCGACACAACACCATTGCAGCCCCCCAGATTCTCCCTGTGCGAGGGTGCAGGTGTGACTGTATGTTGTGACAAAGAGAACTTGACTGCGCGGGGCCTGTCTATGACTGACTGCTCAGCGGTCCGGGAATGGTCCATTTTGACCTCCCTGATGCCTTGGATCGGCCACGCCAGGATTAAGATCTGCCTGAGTTTGACATTAAAATACCAGGGGCCCAGTTACACCTGAATTTCAGATCATTTCAGATAAACATCTGCCACACTTGGATCTGTATGGTACCTGGATGTAGAGACCAGGATCAGGTCCCAGGGACGCCCTCATAGCCCCTGAGCCCCAGCTGTGTCATTCCCAGGGTGGATGCTGGCCTTGGACACCTTGTCACCATCTACCTCTGTCTCTTGCAGGCAGTGATAACTTTTATGATGGTATTGAGGACATGATCGGCTATCGGCCTGGGCCCTGGATGAAGTACAGCTGGGCCGTGGTCACTCCAGTCCTCTGTGTTGTGAGTTCTGTCCCGCCTGGCTGTGGGTAGGAACCTTTATTCCCTGGGGTTTGACAGCTCACCTGCTAAACCACTTTGCATTCAGCATCTGCTAAGTGCTGGTCCTTGACAAGCTTAATGACAGCTCTGCCTCAGGGAGGGGCAGGCTGCTCCAGAAGCTTACTTTGAGATGAGTTTTGAAGCATGAGTAGGAGCCTGTCAGGAAGAGAAAACAGGAAGGGCATTCCTGGAAGAGGAACCAGCCTGTGCAAAGCCAAGGTGTTCTGAAAGAGGAAGCTGTACCAGGGCTGGTTGAAAAACACAGGGGGTCCACAGCAGAATAAGTCAACACTGCCCTTAACTCACTCTGTGACCTTAAGTGAGTCCCTTCGCTCTTGGGGAACCAGTGTCCCCCTTTGTAGAACAAGGAGACTGCGGTGGGATGAGTGGCAGCCAACAGCCTCAGGGTATGACTGTTATTATTTAATATGGTTGTGGCCTTTTCATCCGAGGCACGGTTTCCCCATAAAATTAAGTCAGCTGCAGCAGCCAGTGACCACAACAATTGGCGAGTTTATTGTTGGAGATGAATTTAGTTGGGTTCAAAGCCCACGTTCTCATTCTCACGTAACGTTTGTTTGTGGGCAACTGCTCTCACCACTGTGACCGTCCGTTTCTTCCTCTGTCCCTCCTGAGGAGTTGGACAGATCAGAGGTAGCCTGCATTCCAAGACTGGGGGATGAAGTCAGCCTAGTGGGAAGATGCATGTGACATGGGCAGGTGCAAAGCTTCCTAGTGCTGGAGGAGCCCGGAGCAGCCCCTCCTGGCACTCTCTCTGTCTGCGCTGCAGCCCCACACGGCAGTACAGAAACAGGAGGGCCAGGCGTGCAGCCGGTGCCCAGGGGAAGGCGTCTGCAGCTCTCCCTTCCCTCGTCAGTTCTGCTCTAGATAGATTTGTCTTCCTGTCCAAACCCAGTTATCACATAGTGGAGATTTAAGTCATTTTCACCTTATGGGTTGTCCCGGACAACCTGGGTTAGCTTCTGAGATGCCGTCATTCTGACCAGAAGCAGGAGGAGTCCTGGGCCCTCCGGCCAGCTGCTCTGCTCTTCTCGGGGGAAAGGCGCGCTTCATCGGGGCTTGGGGCTCAGAGCTCACCCCGCCCCGCCGCACTGTTCATGGACGCCGAGGGCCACTGGCTGTGTGCGTGGGCTTAGGGCCTGGCTGTGGACAGTGAGCAGGGCAACGCACAGGTCCACCCCTTGTCCTGGGGCCAGGCCTGGGACTCGGGGTGGAGTCGGGTGGGTGGCAGTGGAGGAGAGCTAGCATTTATTGTGCACCTGCTGTTTGCACCTGGAACTGCACCAGGTGTTAAAGAAACAGGAAACAAGACAGACACCGCTCCTGCCCTCGCTGACTCTGGTTGGGGAGCCGATGCTGAAAGAGCAACTAGAAGCACAGGCTTGCTGGGAGGGAGAAGTATGGGCACCTGACTGAGTCTGGGCGGGGCCTGGCGCGTCAGGCAGGACCGTTAGAGCTGAACCAGGCTGAGGAGAAGATGAGGGGAGAGAGGTCCAGTCAGAGGGAGCAGCCTGTACTAAGCCCTGTGGCAAGTGACTGAGGAGCTGGAGGGAATTTGGGGTAGCTGGAGTGTGGACGTGGAGGGAGAGCTAGGGGTGGGGGAGGGCTGACGTTGCCGGCCAGGCTGCGGAGTTTGGACTGCTTCCCAAAGGCACTGGGGAGCCACAGAAGGCTGTTGAGTGGGGAAGCCACTTGGTCAGATTTGCACGGGGTAGGGTCCTCATGCAGCAGAGAAGAGAAAGTGTGAGGCCCCGTGGGAGGGGCCCACTGGGTGGGGCCCACCTCAGTCCCAGAAGCCCCCCGCCCAGATGCCAGGACCCCCCTTACTTCCCCCATCTCTCCACAGGGATGTTTTATCTTCTCTCTCGTCAAGTACATACCCCTGACCTACAACAAAGTCTACATGTACCCTACCTGGGCCATCGGGCTGGGCTGGAGCCTGGCCCTGTCTTCCATGGTGTGTGTCCCCTTGGTCGTGGTCATCCGCCTCTGCCAGACGAAAGGGCCATTCCTTGTGGTGAGCATGCAGGACCCTGAGGCTAGACTATGCGGGGAGGGCAAGAAGCCAAAAGCCAGGTGGATGTTGGTTTGCTGTGTGACCTTGGGTACGTTGCTTGCCCTCTCTTGAGTCCAAGACCCCTCACCTGCCCCATGGAGTGGGTGAGATTGTGGGCAGGAGAGTGCATCATGGGAAACAGGAACAGAGAACAGTTCACATGGGAGAAGGCTCTGTGGGGACGTTCAGACAGGGCTGTGGGCACAAGGAAGGATTTGCCAAGCAGAGGATGCGAGATGGAGGGTGTGGGGCATGAGGCATTCGTAGGCCAGGAGCTATGACAGCGCTTGGGCAGCAGTGACATGTTCTGGGGGGTGGGCGATGAGGCTGGAGAGGCGACGGTGGCTTTGGGTGCCAAGCTAAGAGCCAGGGCTTTATCCTGGGAGCAGTGGGGTCTGTGTTTCTGAGGTGGTGAGACAGGAGACAAGGAGCCGGGAGGAAGCCTGAGCTCCACCCAGAAGCCCTCCGCCACCCCCAGCCACGTCTCAGATAAGCCCAGCCCACGCTGGGGACCCCTCCCCAATCTGTGGCCACACCTGCCGCCCGACCCTCAGATGACACCCCTGCACAAGGCCAAGCCTGCGACTTCCAGGCCTCTGTGCCTGCCTGGCTCCACCCCCGGCCCCTGCCCACCACTCAGCTCTTGGAAATTCCTCCAGCAATCCTGGAGATGCCAGGCTCTTTCCAAGAAAGGCTTTTCTTAGCTTCTCTCTTAACCTTGAGCTTGGGCTGGCTCCAAGGCTGCACTGTTTTGTTCTGGGCTGTTTTATTGTTATTCTTAAAAATCTGGAGCCAGGATGTCCTGGGGCCCTGGCTCCCCCTGGGTTGGGCCGGTTTCCTGCTGGGCAGGGGAATGGCCTGGAGGTGGTGCTGGTAGGGGAGAGAGGAGGCTGGGCACAAAGGGAGCAAGCCGAGGACAGAAGCAGGGGTGTGTGAGGGAGGCCGACATGATGCCAGGGTCAGTCTGAGCTGCGACGGCCCTTGGGGGGTTCCTGCAGCATTAGATCATTGTGTTTTCTCAGGGGACACAGGCAAGGACCCCAGTGTTCAGGCAGAAGGCTGATCGGCCCTATCATTTCTTAAAATACTGGAATACTGGGCCTGGCGACAGATGAGTAATAGCTGCTGCCCTGAGCCCTCCAGGTGGCCCCCAAATGCCCCATGCCAACCCAGCCCCTCCCCGGGAATTTCCAGAATGCCCCTGCCACCCAGAAACTGAAGGTTAACTGGGTCTTGGATGTCTGTTCTGGTTGGTCAGTGCCACAGCAATTACATATTTCAGCCACGAGGAGGAGCACGTCCAACAGGTCACTAACGTGTCCCTTCAAAACTCAATTTAAAAATATCGTAGAACCAAAGCCGCCTCCTCTGCAGGCGATTGAGCCCCATCCATCCGTCTGTGCCCTGGGCCCCTTGACCCCCCACCTGCACAGGGTGCCGAGGTGTCCTCCCAGCCCCGAACTTCTCTCTGCGCCCGACCGGCCAACCCCGAGCTCTGTCCTGGGCGGATTCCAGCTGCGTCTGCACCCCCCTTATGCACAGAGCCCCAGGTGTTGCCCGGGGGAGCACGCCTCTTGTCTCACCTTCCGGGCGCACACCTGCTGTCCAGAGGCACCGAGAGGCAAAGCGATGCAAGGGGAGCAGAGCCTGCCCTCCGCTGGTGTCCCACCCCTCGCCCTTTACCTGGGCCTCCAGTCTCCTCCTCCAGGGACCAGAGGGGCAGCCCAGATGAGGGGAGCCCCGGGCAGGGCTGGGAGTGAACTGGAGAAGGCCATGGAAATCTACAGCAGGCCGCGCTCATCAGCTCTGGCCCATTGTCACCAAGAGAGGATGTGGGTCTGGGGTCGCTGGGTCTTGCAGTGTTTTAGGGGCAGATGGAAATCTGGATTTTCAAATGAAATATTGTAGCTTTTAATAGCAGCTTTTAAGCACTTGTTGTATACCTACGTTGAACGTCACTGCCTGGAGAGTTTGTGGTTTCCAACTGCTTCCTCTTTACGTCTCTGGCCAGGAGGTGGGCTGGGCGGCCAGAGCCCTGAGTTGGAGTCCCGGTCCTGCTCTGGCTGGCTGGGTGGCCAGGGGGGCCTTTCCCTCCCAGACTCCACTATCAGGCCGCCAGCGGGGAGGACGAAACTCGCCCTGCCCGGGGATCCTGTGCGAATTCTCGGGTGGTGCCGCCTCTGGCCCCTCTGGGGGAGGCCCAGCTCCGACACAAGCAGTGGTCTCCCAGCCCTTGCAGGGAAAGCTGCATGCCAGCAGGGAGATGGGGAGACCCGTCTGCAGGGAGGCAGGAATGCAGCTTGTGGGAGGCCAAGGGGTTTGGAGTTTCTCCCTGAGGAAGGTGGGAGCCATGGGAGGCTCAAGACAGTTATATGACCTCAGGCATACAAATTGCAGAAACTTGGCCGCTTTGCAAGTCAGAGAAGTTGGGGGATGGGACTCACAAGGAGGCATATTCCAGCTCCAAGGGAGAAAGAAGTCAGAGCCTGAGGTCTGAGTCACCCTGCCTCTGAGGTGTGGAAGCAGGGCTTGGCCAAGGAACTACCACAGGAATCTTGCCCTGATTCAGGGCCTGGAGGGAGCTTAAGAGTTGAAACGGGAGGTCCAGAGAAGGTAGTAGTTTGCAAAAGGCCAAACAGCACACTGGCAGGACCCAGAGTGGGTGGATGGCTGTGGTCAGGAGGGAAACCAGGTCCCCTGACTCTCCTCCGCTTCTGTCCCCTTCCTTCTCCAGAGACTCAAGTACCTGCTGACCCCCAGGGAACCCAACCGCTGGGCCGTGGAGCGCGAGGGGGCCACGCCCTACAACTCCCGCAGGGCCGTGAACGGGGCTCTCATGAAACCCTCGCACATCCTGGTGGAGACCATGATGTGAGCTCGTGGCCGCGTCGGGCCACTTTCCTGCTGTTTACTAACATTAGATGCCCGTAGGACGAGGTTTACAGAGCTTCAGATTGCACTAGGAGTTTTTCTAATTGTCACAGAAAATGTGTGTGTGTGTGTGTGTGTGTGGTGTCATGCGTACGTGTATTTTGTTTTGATTTGGGGATATTTTGTACAAAAAGAAAACCCACAGGCAGATGTCGGGGGCGAGGCAGAGCCTTCATACTGAATTAGATGTATTTTATAGGAACTTGGTAAATTTTTCTTTGTATTTTTTTTTACATATAACTGTATATACACTTAGAGATTGTCATACACTTTTACCACTTGAATTGATCCTGCCAGCAATAGATCTCATTTTTAAAAGCAATTCTTCGGTGCTTGTGTAGCTGGCAGAAAGTTCTGCCCCCAAAAAGTGCAGGGCGGACTTTTCCTGGGCCAACGGGCCCATTTTAAAAGTGCGTAGCACCTTCCAAACGTGGTTCGAGTGGAAGCAAACAGCACCCACCAGCTGGCCAGACCCGGAGGGCCTGGAGAAAGGAGGCCGTGGGGAGACGCCTCGTCACTCTTGTCTTCGCCAAGAAGAGAGACGCCAAGCTAATGAACCAGCCCCTCAAACACAAGGACCGACTCAAAGCTGACAGATGAGGCCCCACAGCAACAGCCTGATTCTAAGAGCCGCAGAAGCCGCTGCACCAGGAGCAAAACCCCACCTTGTGTTTTGAGGTGGACGGTGGAGGTTGGACAGTCAGCAGGACTGTCGGACGGACCGTCAGAGCCACTCATGCAGAGGAGCAGCGAGAGCTCGAGAGGCTGGGGCGGGCGGGGCCGAGGTGGGAGCCCTCAGGCTGACCGCCCGGCCGCAGTCCTTCCTGGGCGGCCCCCATGGAGACCTGAGCCGTCCGGCAGGAGCTGGCGGTCCCAGGGCTCCGAGCCTCGTGCAGATGGTCTGTTGCATCTTAGTGGGGTCCTGGCAGGTTCAGGCCATTCCCCAGCTGACGTCTCTGGAGGCTGCCTGTCGGAAGGAACCATGGCGTATTTGTGAGGGACAGGAGGGGAGCGAGTGGACTGGAGGATGCAGGCCAGGCGCACGGAGGGCCCGGGTCGGGAGGCGCCTTTTCTTTCCTCATCTCTCCACTCAGCTCTGTCCTCATCTCCCAGAGGCGGGGAAACTCCTGACAAGCTCTTGTTGAAGATCCCGGCCCAGGGCCACCCTAGCGCCCAGCAGGGAGTGCCAGGAGCGGCTCTGGATTCGGCTGACGCGCTCCTGTCGCTCTCCTCGCAGTTCAGGCACAAGCACAGCCCTTGGTGGGGCCCTGGGAGAGAAGAGAGCTCTGCCTTTCACAGCCCTGCAGAGCTGGTGTCAGTTGTGCACTACGTGGGAGCCTGCAAGAGGCGGCGAGGGGGCATTTTCTAGAAGGTTGGGGTTTTCATGGGGCTGGCAGCCCAGACCTGGCTTGACCAAGAGCCTCACGTACAGCAGCGTTCCTCTGAACCAGGAGAGAAGGTGCCCCCCTTTAAAAGCCCCAGTACGGACACGCCCCGACCCCAGCTCCATTGGGACTCCAACTGTGTCATTTAGACAGTCACTTCCAAATTCAGAGTCTCAACTACACCGAAACATTGTCACACACAAACGGCACTGCCCGCCTCGCGGGGTGTGTGGAGTGAAGCCCCGCTCAGGTTTTCAGAGCGGGGGCTCTCTGGATCCTGGGACCCCCTCCCCAAATTCGGGAGGGGGAGGAGCCTTTAATGTCCCCCTCTCAAGGGACAGAGGCAATTCTGAACCTCTTGCTTTGGCAAGCATTCACATTTCACTGTTTCCAAGGCACATCCTCTGCCGAACGGCACCCAGCCCTGGTCCAAACGATTCAGTCCTGATGTGTCCTGTCCCCGTGTATCTGTGGTGCTGCTGTGTCTGATTTGATTTTATTGGGTTTTTCCTGAGTAGCAATGTGGCCTGTTTTCCTTTGTCTTACGGAACCTCAGTGAACTAACCGCTCTCAGGGGCTGGGGACAGGTGGCCTGTGGAGGCGAGGGGCGTCTGTGGCTGCCTGGGCATCTGTGGTCGTTTCAGGCTCCACCATCTCCCCTCCTGGGGCTTGGTCCCTGGTGAGAGGCTACAGTATTGCGGGTTGGTGGGCAAATGGCAACATTCTGGAAATGGCCCGGGGAAGGCCTCCTCTTATGAGAGTCCCAGACCAATTCTAGACCAAAGACACATGCAGACCAGCTCCCCAGGCCTCGCCTGGAAGGAAGGTCAGCCACTTCACCCAAGCCCATTCCTCGGCAAGCTCCTGGGGCACCTGTCTCCCCGGCGGCCTCTGGTCGAGTCCCCCAGCTCTGTGTCCGCAGAACTCGGCCCTGCGAGCACAGTGTGCGAGGCCGCGCGGCTTCTCCGTGTCCGCACGCAGAGCTCCCGACTCTGGTTCTCCTGTCTCTGGGGCCGTCCTCCGCCCGCTCCCCGCCTGGGATGGGTCAGAAATCCGGAGGCCGACACACAGCCCAGTCAGCCGGATCTGGAAGGGGTGTGAGGGAGATGTTTGGAGAATTTTTTAGGATGAGGAAATGGCTAAGGGCCCCGGGATAAATCTCCCCCAGGGAGACGCTTCGCTGAGCTGGGCGTGGACCGAGTTAATCCCTGCAGTGGACAGGCCTCCAGGGCCCCCCAGCCAACGCCCTCATTGTAAAATGGGGAAACTGAGGCCTGGAGCAGGGAAGAGACTTTGGCACAGCGAGCTGGGAACGGAACCAGCCCCTCTCGGGTCACTTCCAGCTGCAGGGGCTCTGAGACCTCTGTGGCGAGTGGCGAGTGCAGCTCCCTAGGTCTCTCCCTGAAGACCGAAGGCAAGCCTTGATGAAACAGGAAACGTTCCATCCCCTGCAGTCAGGGACAAGGTGAGCAGCACCCACCTCGGACCATCCTCAGGGGCCAGCTGGACCCCAGGCTGTGGTTCCGTGGGGCAGGTAGCTGGCCTTCGGTCGGAGGGGCAGCGCCCATTCACCGTGGCCCTGCACCCAGCAGCCCTCTGTGATCTGGGCATTGAGAGCCCTACTGCACAGGAGGAAACTGAGGCCCAGAGAAGCTGGCTGGTGTGCAAGAGGCAGAACGCCTTAGGCAGGATTAGCCAGAGGCTATGTGGGAAATTCCCAGGAGCAGGAGGTGGCCTTGGATGAGTTCTGGGCTCTACACAGCTCCCTCTCTGTACCTCTGGTCCCCTGTTCTCGCCCCAGATCCCCAGCACACCCCCAGAGATGGTGGTGAAGCACAAGACGAGAGCAGACCTGTCCCCCCACTGCACCCCGGCCTAGCACAGGGCGTCCTGTGTCACCCAGGTGCCACGCACAGTGGTCAGGGCCCAGGCAGCATCACGGGAAGTGCTCTGGGCAGCCGGCGCTGAGGGCAGAGGCGCCTCCCTTCCCCCCAAGCCTCAGACGTAAGCCAGGAAAGGACCCAAGAGAAACCGCTCCAGGCAGCTAGAGGTTCGTCCAGCCCTCAGACCCAGGCCAGGCGGCCCCAGGCCATCCGCACGGATGTTTTAAATACCGCTGTGCAGAAATTCAACAAGCACAAGACCGCACAGCACACAAAACCCCGATCCCAGAACTTGGCGTGGGTGCGGGCCCCGGGCCCGGGAGCAGCCTTCGCCCCCTCTCCAGCACCGGCCCTCAGACGCCCCTTGTTTTATGGGAAGCTGCCTCTCCTTGTCCCCTGGGAGGTGTCGCTGCTGACCTGTCTGCCTGGTCCTTGAGGGATGGGGCGTCTTGGGGTATATCTGGCTTCAAATCGAGACGTTGGCTCCATTTTTTTTACCCAGTTCATTTTCCAGTCCCCAGCTACTGTGACTCTGTGTTTAGCACAAAACAAAGCTGAGAACGTGGGTCTTGCCTCCTTCCAGAAATATGTCTGGCACACCAGGACTTTTTATTAAAACTTCAAAATATTTTTAAAATATTTTAAACTTTTGTAAAAAAAAAAAAAAAGAAAACCAAATCAACCAACCAGAGACTCTTCTGAGGAGGAACATTTGTATTTGAATGAGATCCTGGGCGTGTGATTCAGTCTTGCGGTAGACAAGCTTTGTGTATAAATGTTTTATGATATGAATCCCTGTATTTGCAGGGTTTTTCTCTTTGCTCATTAGATAAATATGTATATCGATATTTTAAATTCATCTTTGCTTTTTTTTAGAGGAGTTTGTAATCACCTTATAACATGAAAATAAACATTTCCTTTGTAAAATCCAACACGTGTGCATTCTGTTTTGTTTTTTTTTAAAGATTCTATTTTTCCTTTTTCTCCCAAAAGCCCCCCCGGTACATAGTTGTATATTTTTAGTTGTGGGTCCTTCTAGCTGTGGCATGTGGGACGCCGCCTCAGCGTGGCCTGATGAGCGGTGCCATGTCCGCGTCCAGGATCCAAACTGGCAAAACCCCAGGCTCCAAGGCCGAGCGCGTGAACTTAACCACTCGGCCACGGGCCGGCCCCTGCGTTCCGTTCTGATGAGGCTGTTTTTCCTCACGTTTGGCAAGCGTTGTACATTTTACAAAGAGCTTTCAGTCCCACCTAAGGATGCTCCTCAATGGTGACTATTATTACCCAGGTTGGAGACACTGAGGCAGAGGCTCAGAGGGGGCCGTGGTTTGCTCAAGAGCACACAGCAAGTCCAGAAAAGAGCCGGGCCTCGCACCCTGGTCCTCAGACTCCTGAGTCTGCTCTGGCTGCTTCTACTGATCCTGCTGATTGAAGTCCACCTTCTGGGTGTGCAGCCCTGTGTGACTGGGAGATCTCCCACCAGCTTCCTGAGCTTCAGTTTCCCCAGCTGGAATACACTACCGCCCCCTGCAAGGCTGCAGGATGATTAGAGGGGATACTCATAAAGTACCAGGTGTAGTCACTTACTGACTCCCGAACGGAGCCTCTCGGATCGCAAAGTCCAGGAGTGGGGCAGGCGGCGCGGAGACAGGGTGAGTGGCCAGCCCTGGAGGGACGCAAACAGGGATGATGCCACGGCCCCTGGGACGTCAGAAAGAGGAGACACAGGACCCCAGGAGGCCAGTGGTTGACACAGACATCCTCAGCCTGGGGAAATGTGAGCCCAACCCACTGTTACAGTGGGGGAAACTGAGGCTAGGAGAGGGGATTGGCCTCACTGGGGTCACAGAGCAGGCCAGTGTTTTGGGCAGCTGTCCTGCCCACGGGCCCCCACCACCCTTTGTGAGCAGGCGAGGTCAGGGGAGCCTGCTGGGTCCTTCCCCAACTTCCCAGACCAAAAAAAAATCTTTCTCAGCGACTCATTATTTATAGACAATGTTAGAATAAAATCTCCCCCTCTTTTTCTGGCTGGCTGCCTTTCTGACGGCCTCTGCCCGACTCTCCCCACCCCCAAGTGTCTTGGCCACGTGGCTTGTGTTCAAACCCTGGCTTCCTCCCTTACTACCTGTGTGACCTTGGCCAGTTACTTGACTTCTCTGTGCCCGTTTCCTCATCTGTAATGTTGATGATAACACACGCACCTCCAAAGGCTGTGGGGAGGATGCAGGGAGTTCTCTCGAAGCATGCAGCAGTGCCTGGCATGCAGCACAGGGAGTTCTCTCGAAGCACGCAGCAGTGCCTGGCGTGCAGCCAAGCCGCGGGACCGACGCTGCCCCTCTCAGCGGTGCCAGCTTGGCGCACAGCTCCCTCGTTTCAGAAGTGCCCCCGAGCCTATCCCCCTCCCAGCACAAGGACGAACGAGTGCCCTCTGCACAACTCTGGCCCCTGGCCTCCCTGGCCCAGCCACAGAAATGCCCCGTGTGGTCCAGGCCCTGCTTGCACTCCTCTTGAGACAGGGTGCTCGCTCCCTCCTGCATAGCTGATGGGAAGAAGCGCTCCCTCTGCCCACAGAGCTGTGCTTCCCCAGCGGGGCCAGCCCTGCCCTGGACCCATCCTGCCCTGGATGCCCTGTAGAGATTAGGGGCATCGCTGTCCCCTACCCAGGCTAAAGGGGCTCCATACAGCAGAGCCACCACTCACCTGCCTCAGTGGCTTCCCCCTGCATATAGAATAGAATCCGTAGTCCCCACTCACACCCTCACAGTTGGGCCCTGCGACCTCCAAGCTGGTCTCCAGCCCCACTTGCCTACTGGACCTCCTTTCTCTTCTTGAACCCACCAAGCTTATTCCCACCTCAGGGCCTTTGCACTTGCTGTGCCCTCTTCCTGGGATGCTCTTCCTCCAGGTCTCCACAGGGCTGGCTCCCGTCCTTCAAGTCTCAGCACAAATGTCACCTTTTCAGAAAAGCCCTTACTCTGTTACTCTACCCCTGTTACTCTGTTTCCTTCATTGCACGCCAGACCTCCTGAAAGAATTCTTCATGATTTGCTCCCTTGCTTGCTGTCTGTCTTCCACTAGGATATAAGCCCCATGCAGACAAGATCTCATCTGTCTCATTCACGTTGTTTTCCCAGGGGCCAGAATGATGCCAAATACATAGCAGACTTTTTGAATGGATGAGTTCATTAATGAATTAATCAAAAGCAGGCGAGATGTCCTAAGAAGCAAGCAGTCGACTCCTGCCGGCCTACAATAGAAAAAAGCACACTCTCTACACCAGGTGCACTTAAGTAATTTTATTTAAAAAACCCACCTCATCCCGACAGCCGCCCCCGCCCCCAATCGCCGCGGTCCCGGCGGCGGCGCAGGTTCACACGTGGGCCCGCAGGCAGCCCTGCGTGCTGTGCTCCCCCAGAGCCCTGAGAAAACCCCACGTAGAAAAATACTTTACAAGGAATATGCTCTAATCTCAGCCAGAGAAAAATACAGCTTTCAGGGGCTGGAAGGGGTGTGGCGCAGGGCTGTACCCAAAATGCATAGGCAGGCAGGACGCTCACCGGGGACGGGGTCAGGTCTGGGAAGAATGACCCCATGCGAAGCCAGAGGAATATTGCATATGAGAAGGCCGGCGGCCGGGGCCAGCGCCAGGCCTGGTTGCATACGTCCGGGGAAATGGCGAGGCCTCAGCCCAAGGAGGGAGGGGGTCAGGGTCAGGGTGCATCTGCCCCACCTGCAGTCGAACGCAGCCCCCCGAAACCAAGAGGCCCTGGGAATGGGTCCTGTCCAGTTCTGTCACGTGACAGGGGCCCAGAGAGTTTGGTCCACTTGCCTAAAGTCACACAGCTGAGGCCACCAGTGGCTGTGTCTCTGCTGTGCCACCTGCCCCCTAACCCCGCGAGCCAAGGGCTCTTGGCTTTTGCTTGGTGCCCCTGTGATGGGGGGCAGTGCCCTTTCACCCTGGGCGGAGGTTTACACAGGACTCAAGACAGCAGAGGCGCTGGGCAGTCCAGCCATGGCACGCACAAGGGCTCTCCAGGGCGGGGACAGAGGGGCGGGGCATGGGGAAGTGGACGGGGGCAGCCGGGGGACGGCAGGCCCTCAGGGAGCGTGTGGGCAGGCTGCCGTGCGGGCCTCAGCAGGAGATGGTTCTGGCCGCAATGGGGAGGCCAGTAGCTGCTCAGAGACTGTCCAGCCCTTGATTGTCCGGAGGGGGTCAGACTCGGAGTGTCACCCAGCGACGGAGCAGTGACCCAGGGCAAAAAGAACAGGCCGCTGACTCCCTGTCCAGTCCCTCGAATGGAAGAGTGTTTTCTGGGCCCCCAGGGGCCGCAAGGGTGGAGAAGGATGCAAATGGGAGTGGGCGCCCTGTTTCCTGAGACCCCATTAAGAGCCGGGCGGGCCAATGTAAGCCCCCAGCCCTGGGTGAATCCCACCTGCCCACGTCCATCGCAGGGGCCACAGCCCAGACCACCACGGGGAGGCCCTGTGCCCGTCTCAAAATTAGAAGGGTTTCTGGTCCGCAGGAAATGAAGACAACAATTTTAAGGAACGCTGGTGCTTCCAGATTTCAAGTGGGAATAAACTTCTTCGAATCACCACTTTGGACACTGTCACCATTGGGCGTGAGAGAGAACGGCCCATCTCTCTAGGCTGTCTCCCTCTCTCCCTCTCTCTCTCTCTCTCTCTCCCCCTCCCCCTTCTCTGGGCTTCTCTGTCCCTCTCTCTCCTCCTCCACTGATCTAGACGCCAGGCAAGAGCTGTGTCAGCTTGCAGATCCTATTTCCATGGTTTCCCATCTTCACTGAAATGGCAGGTGAATGAAACCTCTCGGGTCTTTTGTCCCAAATGACTCCCTCCCCACTGAGGGGCCTGGGCCGAGAGGGGCCTGTGCAGATGGGCCAGCGGCCACGCGTCCTACAAAAACAGCAGGAGGGCTGAGCCCGGAGCCTGACACAGCTCCCTGCTGGGCCAGACCTGCAGTCCCAGACCAGAGACGCGAAAGAAAGAATGGCTGACTGTCATAACCAAAGGCCAGCGCTATGCGGGAGGGATGGGGAGACGCCCACGCTCACCATCTCCTAACTGGGGACGCTCGGGATCCGAGAATCTCAGAACCAGCAAGGCCCAGACACGAGAACTCTGGCGAAGGGAAGGAGGTGGGCTCCTACCCTGAGCAGCGTCCCTCCTGGCATTCGGCTCTCTGGATGAAGTGACCCCCAGCCTCACCCTAAACGCTCCCATCAGGAAACTAGCCAGCTGCACCAGTATGGAAGCATCACCGGGATGCCTTCCACCTCAGTCCATGACTGCACTGGAGTACACACCTCCCACTTGCTTACATCCCTTGACAGGGAGCTCACCCCTCCCTGGCAGCTCATTCTGGATCGATAGCTGTGCTGGGAGAAAGCACACCCACTGAGCTTGGCTTTCTCCACCCCAGACCCCCTTCTTCGGATACCCTGTAGGGACCTGGGTCCCTACCCAGGCCCCTCTTCTCCTGGTTGAGCAGCCCATCCTGACCTCTGTCAGGCCGGGCACCTCTGGGCATCTCGGAGACCTAACATGGAGAGAGACCTAGATGTTACTCCAACTGGGGCAGGACCTGACTTCCTGGCCCCCGCCCCAGTCACCACAGAACCAGAGAACAGAGACGAAGTCCCGTCCGCAGCTCAGAGCCTGCCAGACCCACAGACGGACAAGTGGGTGGCACTTCTCCAGCCCAGCTACAGGTCTGGGAGCCAGATCTGCCTGGGTGGCCTTTTGGGCGTCTGGACCACGCGCTGACTTCAGAGCATCCGGGGGCTGCTGGGACCTGGCGCTTGTGGGGCCCGGCTGCTCTGTGCCAGCGGGCTGCGGCTGATGACCAGCTCCAGGACCTCCCCCGCCTCGGCCAGGAGCGGCACCGCCAGGCGACAGTCGAAGTCCCGCGTGCGAACGTGGTTGACCTGCACAGTGCACAGCCAAGGGGACAGACTGGTGTCAGCTGGGCCTGGGCTGAAGAGGGTGGGAATCACAGGGTCTCCTAAAGTGAGGGCCCTGCTCCAGCCCAGACCCAGGGAAAACCTAGAACCCTCATGCGGAGGAAGCCATTCTTCCTTTAACCCTTTCAATCCCGGTGAGAGTTTATCAAGAGGAAGTCCTTGGGAAGGGCCAGGACACCCTCCACCCCTCCACCACCGGCTCCTCCCCCTTATTAACATAAAAGGCACACGCACACTTAGCCTCCTGCCTACAGTTTGTGACACTGTCTTGTTTCTATCTTTTTTGTATTTTACATCGACCTTCTATTTCAAGCAAGGGGTGCGGGGTTTTCGTTCCTAATTGAGATGAAATTTTCCTTTTTTTTAAAATAAATTTAAGTTGAAAAAACTCCATCAATTGGGAGGAAACATATATTCAGTAAAGTCAGCACAAGTATGGTGGAAATCACAGGGAGGGAACAAAAGTAGCTGGGGCGTGGGAAGGGCGGCCCCAGGGCAGCTGGCCAGGGATGCCCACAGCTTTCCAGCTGCTCACCCACATTTCCCAGGCTCCCTTGCTTTGACCAGTTCTGACCAATAGGCTGTGAAGGGGAGTGACAGGTGTCGCTTCTTGGTGAAGGCAGAAAGGAAACCCACTTGCGATCTTCCAGTCTGGTTTCCTCTGCCGTGGAGTTGGAGGCGATTACAAGAGGGTGGAGCCTCCATCGGCCCAAGCAGAGGGAAGCCCACATGGGCCCACTCTGGACATGTCTCGTACGTGATAAATGACTGTTTACGTGTGTTAAGCCACTGAGATTCCAAGCTGTTTGTTACACAACATAACTCAGCCTAACCTGACAGATACAACTAGTGTTGTCATTTTCACAGTTGAGGAAGCTGGGGCTCAGAGAGGGGAGGTGACCTGCGCAAGGCCACTCAGCCAGGGTACAAGTGAGGGCTGTGTCCCCACCCTGTGGCTAGGAAAGGCCGCTCCATCCGTGGTGCCCCCACCCAGCATTACCTGGAGGACCCTGTCGAAGGGTTGGAGGCCCCCACGTTGGGCTGGTCCATCAGGGCGCACAGTGTGGACATAGACACCCTTCTCCAGGAGGCCATCTGAGACGCTAAAACCAAAGTCATTCCGCATGGGGTCCTTGTGCAGGGTCACCTGCAAACAGAGGGAGGAAGCGGTCCCTGGAGCTCTGAGCTTTGCCTTCAGCCTCCCACAGTAGCTGGAATCCCTTGGTCTGGCATTCGATGCCTCTGGGCCCGGCCCTAGCCCCTGGCCCAGCTGCGCTCCCCTGTCCTGCCCGAGCCTTCTCCAGCCAGCAGACCCTCCAGTCCACAGTGCTCAGCCACCGCGGAGGCCCTCGGGAAGGGAGTTCTTTTCAGGTCTCGTCCGGTCCTCTGGCTTCCATCCAGGAGAGTCTCCGCGGGGTACCCATGTGTTTCCACTGCTCATCTCCCACTTTACCAAGGGGCTGGCTTCAGACTCAGAGGCTTCTGAGGGCTCTTGGGCAAGAGGATTTTTTTTCTCCTCTGTGTTTTATTTTTCTATATAGTAATCTATAGAGGGCAAAAATGCTGGTTTCTCATTTAAGGTGCTCATATATACACATACATATAATATACATAAGTCTTTATATTTCATATATATATTATATATACACACACACGCACAATAACTTAAGTGGGGAAAAAAGTGAGTCTACTTAAAGAAAAATGTTAAGAATAGCCCAGCATATATCACAGGCATGTTTATGTGTCACCCAAATGACAGGAGTCTTGAAAATTCAACCTAGTACAAAACCCCTATTTTATGGTGGAGGAGAACAAAGCCGGAGAGGGGTGGCCCATCTGGAGCCCACCGTGAGTCCTCACGGCACCAGGACACACATCCAGGCCTCCTGCGCCCAGCACCCACCTTGTGCATCTCCAAGGGTGTCGGCAGCAGCAGCTCCTGCATGTCTTCGGGGGGAGCTCGCGCCTCCCGGCCCCTCCGCCAGGGCCGGCGGCCAGGCCTGCCCCCAAGGGCCGTGCTCTGCACGGTGCCCGTCATGATGGACGCCTGTGGGGACACGGCCCTTCACTCAGACGCCCACTTGCTGTTTGCAGGCAGCATCTATGGACACCTACTGAGTGCGCCCCTTCAAGGCCCCAATGGTGACCAGAAGAGATGAGGTCCCCGCCCTCCTGGGGCTCTCAGGCTGATGGTGGGTGAGGAGCCACTGATCAATCACAGGGGCCATCAGAAGAATCGCTGGCACTGAATGGCTAGTACTTACTCTGTGCTGGCTCAGTTCTAAGCACTTTACACATGGAACTCATTTCCTTATCTACAGTATTATGAGACAGGCAAATACAATTTTTTTTTTTTTTTGCATTTTACAGATAAGGAAACCAAGGCTTAAACAGATTAAGATTTGAACTCAGGGTCTGTCTCCAAAGTTGAGGGTCTTAACCACTCTGCTACCTTGCTAATCGCAAAAATAAATAAGATCAAATTACACAGGGCAGTGAATGTCACAGAGGCCAGGCGCTCAGGAATAGGACAGCGGATCTGGTCCAGTGGGAGGGGTCAGGGAAGCTTCCTGAGCTGAGAACTGAAAGATGAGCAAGAAGTGGGGAGGGAAGAGGCCCCAGCATGCAGAGGGAAAGCCATGAGCAAAGTCCCTGCAATGCGGGACCCGGAAGAAGGCCCTGCGGCTGGAGAGGGTGCGTGGGGTGAGGCTGGGAGGGCGAGGGCACCCTGCAGCGGCCCGTGGAGGACACTAAGAAACCTTCATTGAGCCCAAGAGCAACGGGGAGATGCTGAGGAGTTTATGCAGAGGCGGGGGAGGGGGTGACATGATCAAACTGGTGCATTTAGAAGCATCTTCCAGTTGCTGGGTGGAGACTGGTCTGCAGAAACGGGCATGGAAGCCGGGAGGGGACCTGTTGGGGACCATGTGGTTGTCCAAGTGAAAGATGACTGTGGTCTGACAGGGGCGGTGCCAGTGGGGAAGGACGGGAAGGACGAAAGGAGCAGAGTTAGGACATGGCCGGGAGGTGAATGGAAGGCGTGCTGAGGGTGGGGCGGCTGAGCGCGAGGGGTGTGGCCCTGAGGGGATTTGTTCACATTCAGACTGAGAAGTCCACAAGCGGGGTGCGGGGTGCTGGGGTTAGTGGGAGGGGGGATGCACTTCTTACACAGGGCATTACACAATTTCCTAGGCACAGAGGACTCTCCCCAGCCTAGAAACTGCTCTCCTCCTGCCTGTCACTGTATCTGCGTGTCCACTCGTGGTGCAAGGTTCTATCTGACACGGGGGCCGGGAGAGTTTTGTTTTTTTGAGGTCCCCTAAAGGAAGGCCAATTATGATAACAATTGTCTTAGGGCCAAACTGTGGGATTAGGGTGGGGAGGAAACAGTGGAGGGGCTACTGAACAAGGAGGCATAGAGGACCCATCTTGGCTCTTACAACTCACCCTCACCTGCCCGAGAGCCAGGGTCCAAAAGGAAAGACCAGAGACCCAGAATCTTGGGATAATAGAATCATTAAAAATGGAATCAGAGGGTCCAGGTGTCATGGGCTCTGGACCCCTAGAAATGTAGAATTCTAGGACTTCTAGTTAAGATGCAGACTGAGCTGATATAGGAAGCTCACATCTCCCTCCAAATTTGACAGTAGATTACATTTTTAAAAATAAACACTTTCAAAGCAAGAAAGGAAAATTTGGGGACAGGCATGAGCAGAAGTCGAACCATTTGGCCTATGGAACCAGATATATATGTTAGGAGCTGGGGTACCCATTCAGGGAAAAGAGAGAGTTGTCTCAAAGCAGGAAGCTGAGAGAGTGTCATCCATTGTTGAATAGGGACTAGAAGATGTCTGTCCGCCAGCACAGGGGTTCAGAAGGGAGCCACCAGGACTGGAGAGAGCTGGGGAAACTACCTGTGAGAAACCAGGAGTCTTCGTGCAACCCACGCATGAGTGTGGGGCCAGAATCTGCCTTCCACAAATAGTGCAGTAGAAACACTGAGCTGAGATATTAATGTGAAAACTGGTCTGGAGCTGGTGAAGTCCAAGAGCCCCAGCAAAGACACTCAGGAGCTCCTACAGAAATCCTTCAACCACATGGCACATGTGGCATGCCTGCAGGAGCAAGTGCTGCTGAAAGTGAGCACACCGATGAAATAAAAAGTCCACCTGCCCACAGACACAATAGATGAATTCACAGCCAGGGAACTAGGAAAAGGCAGAGAAACCATAAGAACCTTTAAAAGAAGTCTGCTGAAAATGTGCAGAAAAATAAGAAAATGAAAAGCAAACATATCAAAAAAGACTATAAAGATTTGAAAAATGAAGAGAAACTATAGAAATAAAAGATGTAGAAGTTGAAATAAAGTATTTAGGAAATAGGTGAGACAGTAGACTAAATATAGCCAAGGATAATATATTCATAATGAGAGAATTATATAATTCTCTCCTTGGCTGTATTACTAGTCAACTGGAAGACAGATTACGGAAAGCAAGTAGAACACAGAGCAGAGAAAATGTGAAAGAAAAGTTAACTGACATGGAAGACAGAACGCCTGGAGGGTAGGGGTCCAATGTACGACTAACCCAAATGCCAGAAGGAGATAACAAAGGAGAGGCAATATTTAAAATATAATGACTAGGAGTTTTCCAGCACAGAAGGAAAAAAATGAGTGCCCAGACTGAAAAAAAAGACGGCCTCTAGTAAGACAAATAAAAACAAACTTACACTGAGAAACATCATAGCAAAAGAACCAGCCATTAGAGAGAGAAATCCTCAAAGCCACTGGAAGGAAAAGCATGTTACTTTCAAAGAGACAACAACGAACCTAACAGCACAACAATAGTTGCCAGAAGACAATTGAATAACATCTTCAAAGCCCTGAGGAAAACGTTTTTTCCCTAACATTTACAATTTTACAAACTTAAAAACAGTGTGTAACTGCTTATCTTGGTCATCTTTAGTTGTGGAATTCCTAATTGCTAGTAGAGGGCACAGAGCAAGCACTAAATAAATATTAGAAGAACGAATGAAATGGCTTGGAAGCCCATAAATTTGCTATACATGGTAACTATAATTTTTTGAGCATTTTGTATGTGCTGAAAACTTTAATTCATTCTCAACTAAACTATCATTCGAGAGTTGGGGTGAAATAAAGACATTTTTAGGATACTAAACCTAAAAGAGTTTACCACCTGAAGACCCTCACTAAAAGGACATCTTAAAGGAGGAGATCAGAAGGAAAAAGTGGAATGCAAGAAGCAACGGTAAGCAAAGAAACTGGTCAAACATGCTGATAAAACTAAATAAGTATTCACTAAAACCCCACAC
The DNA here is from genome assembly GCF_037783145.1 of Equus przewalskii. Taxonomy (NCBI): domain Eukaryota; kingdom Metazoa; phylum Chordata; class Mammalia; order Perissodactyla; family Equidae; genus Equus; species Equus przewalskii. Next base: position 4,762,397 of record NC_091845.1, read on the forward strand.
TAACTAATTTTGAGCAATTTATAAACAAGTTTGGAGATGAGAGGAGACGGTTTGGAGGGAGGGAGCAGCAGTCTAAAGCACCTGTCTCACTCAGGAGGAGGCAAAGGGATTGCTTAGACTTTGTTAGGAAAATAAAATTAAGGTGCTGAAAATTTAAGATAAGGTCAACTGGCCTGGTCCTTTCAAAAAGTCAGTGTTATGGCCTATCCACACAATGGAATATTATTCAGCCATGAAAAGGATGAAGTACTGACACTTGCTCCAACATTAAGCTAAGCAAAAATAGCCAGATACAAAAGGTCATATACTGCATGACTCCATTTATATGAAATGTCCAGAACAGGCAAATCCACAGAGACAGAAAGTACACAGCAGATGCTAAGGGATGGGAGGAGAGAAGAATGGGGAGATGCAGGGTTGATTTTTGGGACATCAGAAATGTTCTGGTGATGGATGCACAACATTATGAATATATTAAAAGCCCTTGAATTGTTAGTGATTATCCTTAATTCATTTGTTTTACTTTTAACATTCAATTTCCACTTTAAAATGGTAAATTTCATGTTATGTGAATTTTATCTTGATAAACAAAAATTTTAAGTCAGCGGCATTAAAAAGGCACTGGACTAAAATTAAGAGACTTAAGAGGCATAGCAACAGGTGCCAGGCATGGATTAGACACTGGTTTGGACAGACCAGGTCAAAGGGAACTTTGGAGTCAACTCTGAAAATCTGAATATGGTCTTAGTGTTAGAAGAGATCAAAATTTTTAAAAGATATTTCCAGATATTCAAAAATGGAGTAGCTGACTAAGAAAAGCAAATTACAAAAAAAGCATGTACATCATGATTTCATTACCTTAAAAGTACATATATACTCACTGAAGCAGTAAGAGTGGTGATCTCTGGGTGGTGAGAATGTTTTGTTCTTAGGCTTTATTTTTTATTTTACTTTGCTCATCTAATTTTATACCATACACATGTATAACTTCTGTAACAATAAAAAAGTTTTAAATGTAAAAATTGAATATTAAAAGTAAAATAAATGACAAAGAAATCACTAAGAGAATAAAAATTATAAAAATCTCCAAAATGATGGTGGAGAGAGTGGACAGGAATGAAAATTTAATCAATACAAAAGAAGGAAAGATACAAGATCAGAAGAAGTAGAGAGAAAGCAGGATAAATAGAAAGTATCAATTATATGCTAGAATTAAGTTTAATTATATTAGTAATCACCATAAATACAAATGGACTAAACTTGCCTTAAAAAAGAGAGACTCAAATTGGGAGGGGAAATCAGCTATATACAGTACATGACAGATACACGTAAAATGATACAGTAAGTTTGAAAATAAATGTTAGAAAAAGACAGGAAATATTACTAAAATAAAGCTAGTGGAACAATATTATTATAGGGAAAATGGAATTTAAGGTGGAAAGCAGCTACCCCTGGTGGTCTAGTGGTTAAGATTCAGTGCTCTCACAGCTGCGGCCCCAGTTCATTTCCTGGTCAGGGACCACACCACCCGTCTGTTGGTTGTCATACTGTGGCAGCTGTGTGTTGCTGTGATGCTGAAAGCTATGTCACTAGTATTTCAAATAGCAGCAGGGTCACCCATGGTGGACAGGCTTCAGCAGAGCTTCCAGACTAAGACAGACTCGGAAGAAGGACCTGGCCACCCACTTCCAAAACAACTGGCCAAGAAAACCCTATGAATAGCAGTGGAACATTGTTTGATATGGTGCCGGAAGGTGAGAGGATGGCGCAAAAAGACCAGGCAGGGTTCTGCTCTGCTGTCCACAGGGCCACCAAGAGTCAGAATCCACTCAACAGCATTAACAACAACAAGGTGGAAAGCACATAGAGATAGAGATACTGATTAATAATAAAAATAAAAATTCATGAAAAAGTTATAGCATCATGAATTTACATGAAACTAGTAATATAACCTCAAAGGTTAGTAAACAAAAATTGACTGAATGTTAAGAATTTGCCAAATCTCCAATCATTATGGGAATCTTATCATACTGCTAACAAAAAAAAAATAAAGATAAATAAAGCATATAAAATTAGCAAAAATGTAGATTTGAACAAATTTATTAAAAATCTTGATCTATATAGAACCCTACACCCAACAAAAGGGAATTCACCCTCTTTTGCAAGCACACATGAAACCTTTACTGAAGCTGATCACACACGAGGCCACAAGGAAAGCACTCTTAACAAACTCTAAAAAATTACTATCAAATTGAATACATTTTCTGGCCACAGTACATAAGGAAAGCCTATATGAACTGGTTTTAAATTTTGGATTAAAAAAACCACTTCTGTATAACTCAGGGGTTTAAATAAAAATCATAGTGAAATTCTGAAAATATTTCAAATTGAATGGTCAATAAGAGTGCCTCAAATCAAAACTTGTGGGACACAGCCAAAGCAGTGCTTACAGGTAAACTCATAGCTTTAAAATGCACTCTGTTAGACAACAAGAAAGACTGAAGATTAAGGAGCTTTGAAACCAGGAAAAGTATCATTACTTAAACAAACAAAGTAGAAGGAACAGAACATCAAAGCTAAACACAGAAGCGAATAAGATAGAAAACAAGGAAACACAAGAGAGAATTAACAAAGCCTCAGATTGGTTTTTTAGAAGAGCCTAGAAATTGGCAAGACTGACAGAGAAAAAAAAATGGCCCCAATCAACAATATTAGGAATACAAAGGGGGCAAAAGCACAGACAAAGCAGAAGTTTAAATCACTGCCCTCCGAGTATGAAGGAGTTTCGGAAATGACCCAGTCGGGTCCTCCCTAGATGTCCAGGGCAGCCTGTTCCATCATGGGCAGCGCTGACCTCACACGAAGCTGCATCCACTTCTCAGCTCCCTGGGACCTCAGCTCCCGTGTTGTCACTGATGTTGACATCCACACGCTTCCACAGGGCATGCCCACAACCATGTCCACATATCGCACAGACACCAAAGCTGCCCCATGCATCCAAATGTACACACTCAGACACACATATTCTGAAAACACACTCAACATTTGTGCATGCAAGAGTATGCTCACACACATGCATGCACACATGCTCCTAATGCACACACAATGATGCTGGACATGTTCATATGTGCACACACCCCAATGTGCCACACAATACTCTCAGTCACACTTGCACTCGTGTCTGTGCACGGTCTGCACATGCATGAAGTCACCTTTACACAAAGGGTGCCAGGCGAGTGCATGCTACATGTTACCCATGAGCAGGATCCCATCAACATGCTTGCCTCCCATGGGCACACACTCGGGGGCGTCCACACACGGGCGCCCCCAGGAAGGACTGCAGGGGGTTGGCCATACCTCCAGCTCCCTCAGCAGCTCTGACTGACCACACGACTCCAGGTCTTCGAGGGCTTCCCCAAACACATGCCAGAAGCCCTCCTCAAGGGCGGGGCCGGGGGCTGGGCTGTAACGTAGGAACCAGAGAGCGTCAACTCCTGGTGGGCGGGTGGGCGGGCAGGCAGGCTGGGGCCTGAGGAGTCTTCAGGGCCCCGGGGCCCAGCGCCGGGCTTGAGGGGCCATAGCGTGGGAGGGCGGGCAGGTAGGCAGGCAGGCATCCTCGGTGGCAGTGCTAGGGCCCCAGGGCAGTGGTTGGTGACACAGAACGGGGGGAAGACGCAGTTAGGGGCAACCAGGACTGCCGGTGGCCACTTAGAACAGGGGCAGATGAGACGGGGTGGAGAGCGGTGACACAGGACGCCTGAGAAGAGAGACAGACAGACAGACAGACGGACAGACAGAGAGGAGATCCATGGTGTAGCCCCAGCGGACAGCCCCTGGCCCCCCCAAGACACATGGCACCGAAGGACAAGGAGAGGGACAGAGCCAGAGCCAGCAAGGACACAGACAGATGGAGAGCATGGAGTATTTGTGCTGGGGCAGGGGTTGAGGATACCCCCTAACTTCCATCACAGCTTGGATAAGCCTGTCATCAGCTCTAAAATCAAGCCTCATTAGAATGGCAACAAGTCACATTTTCACGCTTGGTAGTTCACAAAGCCATTCGCCGTCTACAGAGTCCCGGACGTTTATAAAGTATGCTGTGGTTTGCAAAGCACCTTCTCTAGCCTAGGCATGCAGGCTTTCCTCTCGCACGGAGCCTCAGGGATGAGCATGCAAAGTCGTTGCCCACTTCCCTTCCCATTTTAAAGATGAGGAGATGAGGCTGAAGGACATTCTCTCCATTCCAGCCGGGTCTACGGACCCTGAGCTGGGCCCTCCCCTGGGCACAGTGCTGTGGAGGGGATAAGGTGTGGCCCTGCTCCTAAGGAACTGGGGACTCACTCGCAAGGTAGATATGGCACCCATCGGTGCCAGCTCTGAGCTGGGGTGCCACGTGACTAGCCAGGTAGACAGCTGGGTAATTGGGCAGGTAGATGCAAGGCGGCCAGTGCCACCGGGAGGGTCGCAATAGCAGCCATGGAACCAGCAAAGGAGGGAGGAAGGCCTTCTGCCAGAGGAAGTCAGGGAGCTTCCCACGGGCAGGAGCTAGAGCTGGGTTTTGTTTGTTTCTTTCCCAGGAAGATTAGCCCTGAGCTAACATCTGCTGCCAATCCTCCTCTTTTTGCTGAGGAAGACTGGCCCTGAGCTAACATCCATGCCCATCTTCCTCTACTTTATATTTGGGATGCCAGGCAGTGCCATATCCGCACCTGGGATCCAGACCACAAACCCCAGGCCGCCAAAGCGGAACATGCGCACTTAACCGCTGTGCCACCAGGCCAGCCCTGAAGGATGGTTTTTGAAGGATGAGTAGGCATTGGCCAGGAGGGGAGCGGGAAAGGCGTTCTAGGCAGAAGGAACTGCCTGAGCAAAAGCACAGACACAAAAAGGGGGTGGCTAGGGCTGAGGGGAGCAGCGGTTCTCCATGGGCCTGCTCTCGCTAGGGGGCGACACTACAGAAGCCACCACACGCCCGGCCAGGGCTGGTGCCCGTGATGAGAGCCCCGGTGGAGGCCATCAAGCAATCCAGGCTAAGTCGGGAGGGTCTGGGTTCAAGTTCTGAGTCTGCTGCTGCTCTTCTCAGAACTGCAGGTTACCAGACCTGGAAGGACAAGCCAGGCTGCTCCCCCTGCCACACCTCTGCCCCTGTGCCCTCCCCACCGCAGCCTGGCTGCGATGCTCTGCCCAGGGCTCCCTGCCTCCATCAGGAGGCGCCCCTCCTCAGGGTCCAGGCCAGACCTCCCATTGCCCCCCCACTCGCGTGCAGGGACTGGCTCCCCTCACCCAGCCCAGCCAGGGGGCCGTCTCCTCCTCGTGGAATCCCCCCACAGACCTGGAGGGTGGCTCCCAGTCCTCCTCCTCATCCTCCTCTTCAGGGAAGCTCTCATCAGCAGGGGCCGGGGTGTAGCTCGTCCTCCGGGGCTCAGTTGGGGGGGGGCTGCTTCTCAGCCGGCTGGGCCGCCACTCCTGGGGGGTCACGCCCCGGGGTGCTGCTTGGGGAGTGTAGGAACCTGGCCAGTGGAGAGAGGGAGCATTTGCATCTTCTCCATGCCTTCAGCTTGCCCTCCTTCCTGCCCCATTTCCGGCCATGCTGGGCAGCCCTGGATAGGTCTTTGCCCTCTCTGGGCCTGCATGACTACCCAGAGTCCCCTGCCACCGGGTCCCTACCCCCAGAACCCCCCAGATCTCCTGATCACCCAGGAGAAGAGTTCACCCCCAGGGTTCTGGGACCCTGTCCCTGCTCCACCAGCCTTGGCCCTGCTGGCTCCTCGCCTGACAGGGAGGTTCACGGTTTGGCCACCCTTGTCCCCCTGCCTTTGAAAGCTCTAAAGATCCTGCCCCAGCGGTGAGCTGGGAGATGCTGACCACGTGCTGGAGGAGGGGAAGCCGAACCCCAGGGAGAGCAGACACACAGCAAGTGAGGACCAGGGCCGGGAGCCACGGAGCCGCCGAGAGGCCTTGCTCCACGAGTTCCCTGAGCTGGGCCTGGGGAGACCCCGTGGCTCTGGGTCACAGAGGTCAAAAGGGCAGCCACTGGATTCACGCGTCCCAACCCCAAGGCCACTCATGGTCTCAACATGCACGGGCAGGAGAACTCATGTCTAGGCAGGCACTCGGAGGCGTCCAGCCCCAGCCAGGTCTCGCAGGACGGGTGGAAGGGGGCTCTGCCTTCCCATCTTCAACTGGACGCAATAAACCTTGCCTGAGCCCCTGCCGGGTGCCAGGCACTGGGCCGGGGACAAGGAAGACAGAAGGCAGTCCCTCGGTCCCTGACCTCACTCACGGTGGGGGAATTGGCTGTGGACGCTAATGAAAATGCCCGTGGTTCACTCGGAGGAGCGGGGTCCCGCGGATGCTGAGCAGCACAGTCAGGTCGCCTTCAGGAGAGCGTCCCTAAGGGACGGAGCTGGGAGAGGAGGAGCGAGGACACAGGGGAGGGAACAGCCCTTGTGAAGGCCTGGCAGTTGGGGCAGCCCAGAGAGAGCGTGCTGCTGGTCCGAGGGCCCGGGTGTTACCTGGGCCCCCAAAGCCGCCCTCCGTGGCCACACTGTCCCAGGACTCCACGGCGCTGTCCACACTGGGCACGGCCAGGGAGCCCCGGGCTGCCCGCATGCCTCCTTTGAGCGCCTCTGGCAGGTCATCATCCACGTCGCTGGCCTCGCTGAGGCTGCCCGACTTGCGGGGTGGGAGGGGGCCTGGGAGGAAAAGGGGTGTCACTGCCACTGGCCTCTGACCTCGGAGACCCAGAGCCACTTGGCGAGCGTTTCCCCACGTCAGTCTGGTCGGGAGCTCACAGGCCCTGAGCCCCAGAGCTGCTGCTGGGGCATCTGACAGGTGGGAGGTGGCATGCTAACAGGCAAACCCACTCCACAGATGGGAAACTGAGGCTCCGGAGGCTGACAACACGCCCAAGGTCACATGGTGAGCAACAGTGGAGCCCAGATCAGAAGCAAGACCCTGAAGCTCAGGTTCCTTCCACAGCGCATGGTGGCCTCCCTGCCAACTCAGGGAAACTCAGGGAAACTGAGGGACGCACAAGTCACAGCTGCAAGCAGCCTCAAAAGGCAGGAGGTAATGAAGAGCGTGGCTCCGACCCAGGCTGCCCCACGCCAGCTGTGTGCCCTTGGCCCACTGTGCCCCTCTCTGGGCCTTGTCTCCTCAGCTGTCCCGGGTGTCCGCCCCCCCACAGGATTAGTGAGGTTGCCTGAGGTTGGGCACACATCCTGGCACAGAGGCACGGGGGATCCGCCTTCCTAAACGGCTGTGTGGCCCGGGCGTGGGATGAGGCTCACGGTCTAGCTGCTTCTTGATCTTCAGCGTGACGGTCTCACCAGCCACCTGCAGGAGGTGGATGGCCTCACTCAGCGGCCGGCCCTTGAGGCTAACACTGTTGATGGCCAGAATACGGTCTCCAACGTGGATAGCGCCAGTCCTGGGGAGGGGGCACAGGCAGGGGATGGGAGTCAGACACTCAGGGTTTCGGAGTAATGATCTGCCCTCAGGGAACTCAGGACCCCCAAGGCACAAGCCTAGCTGACCTCAGTTAAACCCAGCTGCAAAAAAAGTAAGTGTGATCTTGGGTTGCATGAAGAGGTATAAGGTATACTCTTCATAGAGGTACAAAGTCTAGAATCTGGGAGGGGATTATCCTGCCTGACTCTAAAGTTAGGTTCTGCAACCAGGGCCAAGCCTGAGTTTTGAGTGTGGTTTGAATCCCACATACGAGCGGCCGCATACTAGCTACACAAGCTCAGACCAGTTCTTAGCTTCCCTGAGTCTCAGTTGCTGCACCTGTAAAGTCAGCGTGATAATACTTATTGTATCAGTTATAATTGAATGATGGATGGATGGAATGGATGCATGTTTCCCTCCAGCAGAAACACACGGGTAGCCTTTCTTTCTCCCAGGGCCTCAGTTTCCCCACCTAGAGAATGAGCATAATCCCCCAGGGCCAGCTGACTTCACAAGGGGCTGCGAGGGGCTAAGGCCAGGCCCCAGCGTTGCTCTGGTCCAGTGGTTTTCTACCTAGATACCATTAGGACACCTGAGGAGCTTTTTAAACAATGCAGACGCCTGGCCCCCACCTCCAACCAATTACATAGCGGCTCTAGGAGTGGGCGGGGAGGGGCTTCCCAGGAGCAGCCAGGGCTGGGAGGGCGGAGAGAAGCCCGCAGCTGGTGCTGAGAAGGCACCCGACCTGGTGGGGGGTCGGGACGCAGAGGACTGGGGCGGGGGTCTTGAACCCCAAAGGTAGATGTCGCCCCCCAGGTGGAGCTCACGGAGAGTCGGGCCAGCCTGTGTGCCCCCCCAGCCCAGCACTGCCCAGCAAGCTCCCCAGGGGCCTGAGGAATGAGTGAGTCAGGGAATGGGGGATTCAGAGGGGGAGGCCAGCACGACGGCCACCAGCCACACGTGGCTGCAGGGACCCGGAGCGCGCCTGGCCCCAGTGGCAATGTGCCGAAAGTATAAAAACACAGTAGGTTCTGAAGACGTAGTATAAAAAAGGAATGTAATGCATTTTGTTAAAAATTTTTACATGTTGAAATAAACGTATACTTAAGACTCATTTTATTTGTTTCTTTTTACTTTTCTAATGTGGCTCCTAGAAAGTTGATGAACAAACGTGTAGCGCGCAGTGGGACACGCCGAGCATCCTCGGCCAGGCGGAGGCGCCCAGCAGCCGCGGGAGGAGGGCGACTCAGAGGGGAGAACGTCCGCGGAGCCTCTGTGGTCTGCCGGGTGTCCAGCAGGGGGCGCTCCAGGAGCGGAAACGCCACACGGAGCGGTGGGGAGCCTGAGCCCCAGGATCCCGGGCCTCCCGCTGCGCCCCAGCCTGCCCGCCAGACCTAGCCAGCCTCTCCCTCTACAGTCAGCTCCTGTCAGTGCCGGGAGCTCGCGGGAAAACGCTCACGTCACCCACGCTGGGGTGGCCTCCCTGTGATCCCCAGGGGGCCCCCTTCCACCTCTGGGTCCCAGACCCACTCGCCGCTCTCCCTCCAAGCCGCACAGCCCGGGACACCCCACTTCTCACAGCTCCCCCAGCTGCCACAACTGCGGGGACACTTTCTAGGGGAGAGGACAGCAGGGGCAGGAAAAGCCCCAGGCTGTAGGGGAACCCGGGATGGACATGGCCCCTGTACTAGAAAGGCACACAGCAGCCCCTCCAAAAAGGCTCACAATGCTGACCTTCCAGAAGCGGTGGAGCCAGGCTGGGAGGGAGCAGGGACTGAGCGCACACTGTCCAGCATGTACCTGGAGCCGGCCGTCTGCAGGGGCTGGCCCACCTCTGCCCAATGGAGGCTCAGAGAGGGGAGGGACAGGCCCCATATCACCAGGGGACCCATGTTGGAAGAAAGGTCAGAATCCAGCTTGGCTGATCCCAAAGCCCAGCTTCTGCCCCATAAGGGTCCCCGGGCCCACCCAGGGTCCCCACGGAGTCCTGGCTCACCTCTCAGCCAGCCCGCGCTTGGTGAGGCCTGAGATGACAATGGGGTCGAAAGGCTCCTCGGTGCCGGAGATGGTGATGCCCAGGGGGCCCCCGTAGCGCTTCAGCTCCACCGTGTAGCTGATGGCACCTGTCGTCTCCTGCTCATCTGCAAGGGCAGACCCATCAGGCAGGGCCCAGGGGGCAGGCCCAGGAGCTGGGCGCCCCCAGCCTCCAGCCTTAGGGCACTCACTCATCATCCACCCATCCATCCCTTCACCCACTCACTCAAGCCATGACTTCAGACAGCTCAACCTGGGGACCTGGAGGCCATCTTATGCCTCCAGAAATATTTTCTTGCACCCAAAAAGCATTTTAAAAAAAAAAGGAAAAGAGGGGCCTGCCCGGGGGTGCAGTGGTTAAGTGTGCACGTTCCGCTTCGGCAGCCCGGGTTCACCGGTTCAGATCCCAGGTGCGGACATGGCACCACTTGGCAAGCCATGCTGCGGTAGGCGTCCCACATATAAAGTAGAGGATGATGGGCACGGATGTTAGCTCAGGGCCAGTCTTCCTCAGCAAAATGAGGAGGGCTGGCAGTACTTAGCTCAGGGCTAATCTTCCTCAAAAAAAAAAAAAGGAAAAGAAAAGAAACATGGAACTGGCATCTAAAATACAGATTTCACACACCACAGATAATAAGAACAATAATGATGGTGACAATGATAATGATGATAAGAAGAAACCAGATCTCCAGCTTTTCTTAAAAAAAAGCAGAAATCTGTTCACAAGTGACCCCCTTTTCAGGATAGGAGTTGGTGGCTGCCCCTCCGAATGAGCGATTCGCTCTCCCGTGGCCATAGTCCTCACCCTTCTCTTTGCCCCACTGACCTGTGTCGTTTTCCTCCCTCTGTCCAGTTCACTCACTCCGGTCACCTGCCTGGCCTCAGGGGTCTGAGTCTGCAGCCTCTGCTCCTTCATTCACACCCCCTCACAGCAGCGCAGCCCCACCCTCATTGCCATTCCACCCGCTTCTCCGCTGCGACCTGCTCCTGAGGGTCTCCGCTGCTGGGCTCTGTGCATCTCAGACTGCCCGACATCCCCAGTGACAGGGAGAAGTGCACAGTGCCACCCCCTCCCACGTCTGTTCACTCAAAGAGTCTCTACCAGCCAGCCCTTGGGGAGCACCCATCCTGGAGCCCCTCGGCCGAGGGGAGCCCCCGTGGTCAAAGCACGGGCCTCGAGAGGTGGCGGGGGGTGGGGGCCCTACCAGAGTTGTCCTCGTCTTTGCGGATCTTCAGCTTCACCAGGTCCTCGCACTGCTGCAGGATTTGCACGGCGTCCTCCATGGGGCAGTTGTCCAGGCGGATGTTGTCGATGGCCAACAGCTTGTCACCTGGCTCCAGAGTGCCCGTCCTACATGAGCAGGAGTGGGGGTCGGGAAGGAGCCTGGTGCGTGAGGTGCCATGTCCACCTTCACTGACCACACCCCCTGCATGTGCCCCGGGCCCCCTACCTGTGTGCCACGCTGCCCTTCTTGATGTCAGAGATGATCAGGGGCTCCCCTCGCTTCCTGCTGGCCGCTGAAGGACAAGAGGACAGAGTCCAACCTTCCATCACCTCAGCCTCGGCAGTGGGGGCCAGGAGCTGGGGCGTGGACTCAGAGCCACACGCCCCATTCCCACTGCTTCCCAGCTGGGTGACTGAGCAAATCAGCTCCCCTCTCTGTGCCTCAGTTTCCCCTCTGTAAAATGGGGATGATGCCACAGGCCTCATGGGGTTGTCGTGAGATGAAACTAGACAAGGCAGGCAGGAAACCTCACATGGACCCTGGCACACAGTAGGTGCTCAATCCACATCAGCCCTTTTTTCCTCTTGCTCAGCCCATCCCCCAGCAAACTGTGAGCTCCCCGAGGGGCTGCATCTGGCTGGTGTCTGTGTCCCCAGCAGCACCTGGCCCAGGGTGGGGACCCAGAGCCTCTGGGGCAGGGTGGCCCTGCCACAGTCGGCTCTTCCCCCCCAGCTGCAGGCAGTGCTGGCAGCACGGCTCACGGCGGCTGCCTCTCTGGAAATACCCTGTGGCCCAGGAGTGCCCCGAGGTGAGCCCACATCCCACAACCGGTCCACGCAGCGGAGCAAGGCTGCCTCCCAGCTACACACAGGACGGCCGCACCACTCCCGCCCTAGAGCTCTCCTGGGGCTGGCCCAGCCCTCGTGGGCGACTGCGTCACAGCCTGGCTTCTTCCTCTCGCCCGCCCGCCACACTGCTGGCATGCGAGGTGCCACATCCCCCTCCACCTGCCCTCACGGCTCCCAGCTATGGCCCCGAGAGCTCTCCCGCATAAACCCTGCACGCTGCACCGAATGCCCAACTGCCAAGCCGGTCCTGCAGGAATACAACCCAAGACGGGTGTCACAGGAGTGGCTAAGTTTTCTTGCAAAAAAATCGAATTGTGCTGATAGGTTTTCCCGTTGGTGACCAGAATGGGAACATGAATTAAGCACCTACTGTGTTCCAGGCCTCTTCTGGGCCCTGGGAACACGGAGCGAGACAGAAAACCAAACCTGGCCCATGTGTTTGGTGCCTGACATGCCGCTCCATCCCACCGGGAGACCCAAAGGCTAGAAGACACTCATTGTGCAGAAGGGGAAACTGAGGCTTCGAGAAGCTCAGGTCTTGCTGAGGACACACGGCCGCACGTGACAGGGTGGAAGGACTCAAGTCAGCCTCCCACCGGAGCCTTTCCCCTGGGGCCAGGCGTGTGTCCCTGCTGTGAAGAGGCCAGCGGCCGCCCCCGGGGCTGGGCACCTCTTTCTCCTGGCAGGTGGGCTGGCCCCAGGGCCAGGCAGGCCGTGGGGCGGGGAGGGACTCACAGCTGATGGTGATGCCCAGCTCCACGCCGCGCCTTTTGGGCAGCTTCACGTGGAACGTGCCGCTGCTCGGGATGACGGACTCTGCGCACAGAGAGACGTGGACTCGGTGAGACCCAGGAGAGGAGCCTGAGGCGGGCCCGGCCACACACCCATTCTGCTCCAGCCGGAAGAGACCCCAAAAAGTCGGTGTCCCAAGCCCATGCTGCTTCTTCCACTGACTGACAGAAAACTCAGGCATGGTGGGCCGACAGATCCGCCCAAGACCAGCCCACCTGGTCAGAGCAGAGTTGGGACTGGGCCCCAGACCTCATGACTGCCAGCCAGGGGGATCCCCACAGCCAAACCCAACCCGGTTCAGATCCAGACAATTCGCGGAATAACCACTGTGTGCCAGGCCTTAGCGGGGTGCTCGCACACGATTCACCTCATCTAATGGGAACACCCCTGGAGCAGAAGGACTCCACCCCTATCTCTCAGTCGGGGAAGTGAGGGCTGCAGAGAAACATCCTTCCAAAGCACAGAGGGGCCGCCCCGCAGGACGGAATTCTCGCCTGAGCTGCTGTGTGGGGCTCAGAGAACTTTGAGCCCCCAGCCGCCCTCCCCAGGTCCTGTTTGCAAACTCCCTCATCACCCTCACACGGGCCGTGGGATCCCTTCTTCCTTCCCACCGTCAGTGCTCAGGCATATGCTGCAAAGGACCCTGGGAGAAGGGAGATGGGGGCCGGTGGAGATGAGAGTGGGGTGCCGGAGAAGTCAGAGGCATCGCTCACCTGCTACGTCGAACTCGACCTCCAGCACGACCTTGTGGGCCAGCGCGGCGTCTCGAAGCAACTGGTTGGCTTCCTCCATCGTCCCATCTTCGGTGGCAATGCCGTTGATGGACAGGACACGGTCCCCCACCTGCAGCAGCCCACACCTGAACCCGGGCAGCCCGGCAGAGAGAAGCAGGTCCATCACCATCCCAGCTCCACAGGGAGACAGGACATGGTGCAGGAGCAGGGCCCAGCCTGCCCGTGGTGTGACTCTCAGCTCAGCCCCTGCCAGCCAGAGGTCCTCAGGCAATTTACCACGTGACTCTGGAGAAGGGTGTGACCTTACTGGGCCTCAGATTCTGTTTGTCCAATGGGGATGATGCCGCACCTTACGAGATGCATATAGAGAGGACTCTGACTTCAGACAGATAGGAGTTCAAGTCCTGGGTCACTCAGGAGCAGTGTGACCCCGGGCAAGTGAATCAGCTTCTCTGAGCCTCAGTTTCCTCATAGGTAAAATGGGGCTGGTGATGGAGTTGATGTGATGGTTAGGCGAGATACCCTTGTACAGCCAGGCTTGGTGTCTGACTCGGTTTCCCTGGCTGTCCATGAGCCCCCTGAATTGGAGAGTGGCAGGCCCGGCGGGGAGGGGCAGCAGGCTCACCTCTCAGCTGGGCTGTCCGGCTCAATGAAGCGCACGAGGGGCGGGGAGGACAGGGTCTCGGTGGCGAAGATGCCGCCCTGGAGCTGGAGGCCAAAGCCGCTGAGAGGGTCTCCACAGAGCACGACCTCCGTGGTCTCCGCGTGCACGATCTGCCCACCGGGTCCCACTGTGCTGGAAGCCAGCGACACTGCGGGGAGGCGGCATGGCGCTCAGGCGGGCCGGGCAGAGCTGCCCTCCCTCCCGCCCAGCCAGCCCCGCGCCGGCCTCGAGGCCCGACTCACGGGCCAGCCCGTCACAGCCTGCCCTGAGCCCTGGCTTCCTCCCCGGGCAATGGGACGGAACCCCACCCGCAGGGCTGTGGCCAGGATCCAGGAAGACGGCTCCTGGGCCTGCCGGTTGTGGAACAGAAGTCCTGAGGGTCGCTGATACTATGCCAGGTCACGTCCTGTTTTATTATTGCGTATCACATCATATCAGATCGCCACTAGTATACGCATAGTCCATGTTATGTTATGTTTGGTAACGGCTTTACTGAGGCACAATGCACCCACCCTAATATTCACACATCTTGAGGGTACAATTCAATGGCTTTTTGTATATTCACCAAGTTGAACAACCTCCACCACAATCAATTTTAGAACATTTTCATCGCCTCAGAAAAAGCCCTGTCCCCTTTAGCTATGGCCCCCACCCCCTCTCTCCTGTGAGCAGTCACTGAGCTACTTCCTTCTCTGTAGACACGCCTGTCCTGGACAGTTCACAGAAATGCAATCACACAACACGCGGTCTTTTGCGCCTGGCTCCTCTCACTGAGCATCGCGTTGCCAGAGTTCGTCCGCATAACAGGAGCATCAGCATGTCGCCCTTTCTAAGGCTGAATGGCACCCCTGTGAGGACCCCACATTCTGTCTGTCTGTTCATCTGCTGACGGCATCTGAGTTGTTTCCACCTTTGTGACAGTTTGGATAACGCCGCCACGAACAGTCACATACACGCTTTTGGGCGGACGTGACATATGCTTTCATTTTTCTTGGGCAGATCCCTAGGTGTGGAATTGCAGAGTCCAACGATTACTTTCTAACTATTGGATTATGTTTCTTAATATACACTTTTATATTCCACATATAAAAACATTCCTATTATTAATATGGATACTGGATATCACTTATTAAATAAAATTTATTGCATTTCATTCTATTACTAATTATATTATACTATTATGTCTTCATATACTATTTTGTTATAGTTTATATTACACATTACAATGTGTGTAATATATTATGATGTCAGGTATATTGTGTTGTTCTATTTACATTGACTATTTTTTTCACTATTACATTCCTAATGATAAGAATGGTGCCTGGGCACCGGCCCGGTGGCGCAGCAGTTAAGTGTGCACGTTCCGCTTCGGCGGCCCAGGGTTCACTGGTTCGGATCCCGGGTGCGGACATGGCACCACTTGGCAAGCCATGCTGTGGTAGGCGCCCCACATTTAAAGTAGAGGAAGATGGGCACTGATGTTAGCTCAGGGCTAATCTTCCTCAAAAGAAAAAAGAATGGTGCCTGGTACATAGGAGGTATTCAAAAATGATTTTTTAACTAATTGTTATCATCAATAATAATAATAATGATAATACTTTATTAGGCACCCATCCTCGGAAGGGCATAGGAAAGGGGTCCCAAGAGCCCCGAGCCTCCACATGCCGCTGCCTATGAAGAGCATTTCTGAATCTTTTCACCTACACATCCCCAGCTTCAGTGGCTGACAAAGGTGGTTGGTAAAGGTGTATTTTATCTCTCAACTGACTGAAGTGCTTCCCTTTTCACCTTGACTCCTGGGAAGTTCATAACCATATTCAGCTCCTTTCAGGTGCCAGGTGACTTGTACTCCTTTTTTCCCTAACCTGGTTCAATTCCAAATGGCCCAGTTTGACCCTCCATTCTTCCTTGGAGGCAACTCCCATGGCAGGAAGTGGGGTACACTTTCTACATCAACAAAGTAAAAACTTCCCAGGAAAAATTTCCAAATTCTGGACATTCTCATGACTTTCACTACTCCCACATGCCTCCTGCATTATCATTCACTACTATTTATCTTCATATTTATTCACTTTTTTAAATAGTTAAGTACATTCATTTCAAAAGGGAACTATATACATAGCCATTATAAATAAAGAGAAATGTTTATAAACAAAAGGTGAGTAGAAATATATATCTAGTAAAAGTGAAGACGATTACATCCCCGATAGCTAGTTTCAGGCCTGTGTGTCTTTGTCTTAGAGGAAATTAAAAACGTCCAAGAGGCGGTAAAGACACCGTTCGCCACACTCAGACTTTCTCCTTGAATGGATCAGAAGGACCGAATGAAAAGAAAATGAACTGTGAGAGCTTCACACAAATCTGAAAAGGCATCATTTCCTCAGGACACTTTGCCATTACCTATTGAAAACTTTCCATAATAAAAATGCAAGACTAAAATGTACAAAGTGGCACCCGTCAGGTATGTCCTTGTGCAATGCACAACCTCCCCAACCATCCACAGCAGCCTGGTGTACCACTCATGCTATTTAACGACCCCATCAACACCTGGGGCCACGTCCAAAATACCCACCCCTCTTTGGCAAATCTCTCTCTCAGGCAGCAACGCAGCCCAAAGGGGAAGGAGGAGACCACAGCTTACATGAGCTCTTGTGCTCCCTTCTTCGCTGCCTCCTCCGCCCCACTGTAGTCCGGGGGCTCATGGGCTGGGATCCACGGGGAAGGGTGCTGGGGTTGGTGCAGGAAAAGGCGTGGTTCATGGTCGGCGAGGAAAAGGGAGTCGAGGACAAGGCTGGGGAGATGAGAGCACAGCCCCGTGAACCCAGCAGGGCCCTCCACCCTGCCACAAGCGGCTTCTGAAGCCGCCCAACCCCGGGGGGATGGGGAGGGGGGTGCCTTCTCCCTTTCACCTCCACCGCTCGCTGGGGACCTCGGGTTCGTCTCCCCCCTGGGCCTCAAAGACTGCAGGCTTCCCAAACCTGGGGGCGCAGCCGCCAGGGAGGCCCCCCATCCCTGGGGCGCAGGGTGCCTCGGGCAGGATCCTCATCCCTGGGGCGCAGGGTACCGCGGGCAGCCCCCATCCCTGGGGCGCAGGGTGCCTCGGGCAGGACCCCCATCCCTGGGGCGCAGGGTGCCGCGGACAGGACCCCCACGCCTCCGCCCCGTGAAACATGCACGCGCCGTGCAGGCCACGTTACGTCGGCTCGGGTCCGGGGCACCAGCGGCGGCCCAGGCAGGCGGTCCCCGGGGACCGGGCCGGGGGCTGCGGCAGGAGGGCGCGCAGGGCTCCCAGCGGCGCGGCTGCTCGCTCCTCTGCACCTTCACTGCGGCCGGGGCGGGAGAGAGGCCGAGTCAGGGCGGAGCGGCCGGAACCCCGAGCGCTGCGCCTGCGGATGAGGGCGGACGGCAGGGCCGGGATCCCGCGCCTCCCCGGAGCGAGGGCGGCGCTCGGGAGTCTGCGCCCAGGGCCTGGACGCGCGCGTCCAAGGGACAGGAGGAGCGCGGGGCCGGGTCCGAACCGGGCGAAAACTGGCCGCGGCTCTGCGAGAAGGGCAGCCGGCGGAGGTGTGGCGCAGCGCCTCGGGGTCCTCCGGGGCCAAGCACGTGGCCCTTCCAGCCTGCAGACCGCGCGGAGCGCTGCTCAGACCCGCCTGCCCCGCCCCTGAGGCTGCTCCTCGTGCTCCCACTTCAGCCTTTCACAGGCCTGCCCCCGAGAATTGTTGGCACTCCTGCTCCGTCTGAGCATCTGCTTCCCGGGGACCCCAGAGATCCTGCCTTCCCCACCTTCCCCAGCTGATCCTCCAGGCTAGGCCACGCCACGCCTCGCCTGGAATGCCCCAGGCCCTGTCCCGCTTCTTCTGCTGTGGAGCTTCCAGGGCCCCGCCTGGCTACCCGTCAAGAGAGGACCCGCTAGCCGTGGCACACTGACTCTGCCTCCCGGAGCGGCACCCTCACCCTCACCCAGGAGCTTGGCTGTCTCCGGGGCATGAGCGAGGCCCTCTGTGCCTCTGTGTCATTATCTGTGTAATGGGACTAGGATAGCGGCCACCTCCCAGGGCAGCGGGGAGGGTCAGGATGGGCTCACACGTGTGGTGGGCTTAGAGCCTGCCCAGTGCCCAGCGGAGGCCCACTTAACGAGGGCCAGGAGGACAGGCCAGGAGGACTGTCCCAGCTGTGTGCCCCCTGGAGGCGACACATTTCTCTGAGCCTCGGCCACCTCTGAAAGTGGGATAGCAGCAACACGGACCTGAGAGATGGTGGGAGGATGAACCCAGGCGACCCACGGGAAGCCCAGGCCACCCTGGCCCTTGGCAGGGGCTCCGTAAATAGGTGGGAATGAATGACACAATGACAGGACTTCAAGCCCAAGGCCTCCTGGATGGGCCCCTGGCTGTGGCCTTGTCAGAGTGGACCCTCCCACAGCCCCACCCCCACATCTGATCAGGGGATATCTTTCTCCGGGTGGGGCTTGTGGAGGACAGGTGAGCACACTCCAGCCTTGCCCACACGCTGTGTCCTGACTGAGGCTGGAACCCACAGCCCTGGGCCGGGCTCTGTCCTTGACCTCCTGCAACCTCCCCCAAGCCTGAGCAGTCGAGTCCTCGCTCCTGTTTACAGATGAGGCAACTGAGGCTGAGAGAGGCAGGGCGCCTGGCCAGCAGGGGGCAGTGCCGGGACTTGAAGCCAAAGCCCAGGGTTGGACTGCTGGAGGCGCTTCCTGACCCGGAGCGGCCTCGCTCTGACCACACTTCACCCTGCCCCAGCCCCCAGCTCGGCCCTCTGGTCCCCTAGCCCACCTGCTCCCTCTGCTCTCAGAACTCCAGCACTCAGCTCCCCGTTCCAGGCAGGGGACCCCAGCTCCTCGCAGGTGGTCCTCAGGCCCTCCTACCGCCTGGCTGCCTCCCCTGCACCTGCTGAGGGCCCTGAGCTGAACCCAGGTCTGAGCTGAGCCCACCTGCCTCCGAGGGCTTCAGGGGCCTCCGACTGCGGGGAACAGGCAGGATCTCCAGCTGCACCTTCTCTGACACGCTGGCCAGGAGCTTGGTGGCCTCAAGCAGCGAGCAGTGTTCCGTGCTGGTGCCGTCGATGGACAGGATGTGGTCTCCAGCATGCAGGGCCCCACTCCTGGCCGGCGGGAGGGGTGAAGGTGGAGGCTGGTCTGGCTGGACAGAGCGCTGGGCGGCCTCTCCCACCGCATGCCCACCCCTGCCACGGCAGCACCCGGCGTGTGCCCCACCTGTCCACCACGCTGGCCGGCTTGATGCGGTCGATGGTGATGACCGGCTTGTTCCGGTGGGAGCCGGTGGTGAGTGAGATGCCCAGGGCGGATCCCGGCGTCTTGGTTATTTCCACCATCAAGGGCCCAGAAGCGCTGGCCACCGTATCTGGCACAGGGAAGGAAGGAGGAGCTTGAAATGCAAATCCTGAGCCCTTTCCAGCAGGGTCCTTTCTGCCATCTGCCAGGGAGGGACTACCGCACCACTGGGCAGCCCAGAACACGGTGCTGTGTGCAGGACAAGGCCTCGTCCAAGGGCACACGGCCGCTCAGCCGCAGAGGAGGGCAGGGGTTCAGGTCTGAGGGGCTCCGACCCCGGGCTCCGCTGGCTGACACTAATCTCACATTTATTGACAGCCTGTTGTATGCTGGCACTGAACCGCAGGGTACCACTGCGGGCCTTCCCCATCTCAGCAGACAGCGCCCGTCGACCCACCCAGCGGCTGGAAAGCTCCTCCTGCTCTGGCCCCGCCACTGTGTCCAGCCCCGAGAACCAGGCCAGTTCCACTTCCGCCGCATTTCCTGAAGCCGCCCCTTCCACCCTTGCCCGCAGCAACCAGCCTGGCCCAGCCTCCGGCACGTTTCTCTCACTTGGGTGGCTGCCAGTTAGAGGGCGCGCGGCTGCTCCCAGCTCTCTCCCTGATGGTGTTCACGGCACGTCATCTGACACACTCTGTATCTGACTTATTCTATCTACTGTCCATCTCCCTCCACCAGAACGGCAGCTCCCTGAGAACAGAGACCCCATCTGTACTGTTCTCAGCTGGACCCCCCAGTGCATCAAACAATGCGCAGCACATAGTGTTTATTACCCACAGCGGCGCAGAGAGGCTCAGCGACTGACCCAAGGGCACACAGCCTTCACAGTGCTGAGGATCCGTGCCCACTCTTCCCTGCCCTGGGCCTCTTCCTGCCCCAACCCCAGCCTTCAGGCCCCACCTCACCTGGGATGGCCACGTCATACTCCACCTGGAAGAGCGCCTCGTGGCTGCACTGCTGCAGGGTGGCCAAGGCGGCGGCATGGCTGGCCCCGTGCAGCGGGATCCCATCGACGCCGAGCAGCCTGTCACCCACCTTCAAGGAGCCCTCCCTGCAGGGAAGGGCCCGGTCAGCAGCCTGGCCCTGCCAGAGGTGCTGGGACAGCTGGGGGCTCGGAGGACAGGGGAGGGGCCACGAGGGGCGAAGGAGAAAGGGACAGAGCCCGTGAGTGGGTGACAGAACTAGTGACTCTGTGAGACAAAGGAAGCGGAGGGGACGGACGAGTCGGTCGGCTCAACAGCTCCCGCCCACCTGGTGCCCAGTGAAGTCCCAGTCCCGGCTCAAACCCAGAAGGTCTGAGCTGGGGATGCCCTCCGAGGTCCCACCCGCCTGCCCCAGGGACAGAGGAGACTGAAGACCACAGCGTGCGGGGCGGGGCGGCCATCGCGAGGTCCCTCTGCTCCCACCCTGGCTCCTCAGCAGGCATTCTGGCCTGGTGACAAAGGCGCCTGGGAATGGACTTGGTGGGCCGGGGGGGCTCCCCTCGGTTTGGGTCGAGGCCCCACCCTGGAACGCCTGCCCAGCAGGTGGCCGGCGCTATCCTGGGAGGCTCTCTGAATAGCTGGCACAGGCCCTGTCCCAAGGACGCATTTAGATTTCTGCATGGCCCTTCCAGGCTTCTCTTAAAATGGCCAGGAATCTCCCGCGGGGGCAGGGGCAGGGGCTGCGCACTGGACACGCTCCTCCCCACAGTCCCTCCTCGAGCCTCTGGGCTGGGCCCAGGCAGGGCCAGGCTGGCAGCACAGCCAAGACTGGGAGGCTGAGCCACAGGGGGCCACAGCAGCGCCATCCCCGGGCCCCAAAGGCTCCCACAGCAACATTTAGGGACTGCCATCTGGGACCCATCGCACAGAGAGGAAAACCAAGGCCAGGAGAGGAACATGGACCCGACACGGAGGCTCCCTCCCTCCCTGCTCCTGAGACGTAGGAGGCTGGGGAAGAAGGAGCTTAGGGTCTCTCTCATTTGGGGTTTAGTCTTGGCTCCACCAATAATTCCCTGCGCCACTCTGGGCAAGGGCTGTCCCCTCACCCACCCAGTTTGCCCATCTGGGGAGTGGGCACAATGGGCCCGCTCTGCCTTCTTCACAGGGCCCTGGGAGGCGAGTGCAGGCAAGGTTGTGAGCTTTCCTCCAGCAGGCTCACCTGTCGGCAGGGCCGCCGGGCCGCACATAGGTCAGGACGAGCGGGCGGGACTTGTGCCCGTCTTCGTGGGCACCACCTGGACGGAGTTCAGCGAGAAGCAGGAACCATCTGGCACTCACGCCCTGACGCCCAGGCTCCCTGAGTTAACTCTGTTTGAGGACCTCGTCCTTGCTGTTCCCCGGCCCTCGCTCACATAGGGCACCGACTGTAAACTCCCCAGAGCTGGGACTAAATGCAGGGGACGTGACCAAAGGCCTCTCTGCTAAGGGCTCGCTTCTCTTCCGTGGCTCATCCTAGTTCCCTTTCTGCCCTGGTGGGCAGGCCCCAACTTCATTCTCAGCCTCGGTGGGGACTCCCGCCATCATCTTCTGGTCCACTCTTCCCGCTCACGCCCAGCCATGCACACTTCATGGCATGGCACATCTTTCCACCAAACACTTGACTTACGGCCCTAGGCTCTCTAGGGTCAGAAGCACGATCCTATCCATCATCTATTGATTGGTCTATGTCATGCATCTATAGCTATATTCATCAAAGCAAAGCAGCACACGCGGAAACAGCGGTAGCTTCCTTTCGCCCCCCGACCCCGAGGGCGACTCTTGCACTGACCTCTGAGGACAAAGCCAAAGCTGTTGCCCTCCTTGTAGAGGGAGACGTCCACTGTCTTTGAAACGATGCCTGGGTTGTTCTCAGGGGCTGGGGAGAAATGGAGGACGCCCTTGAGTCCCTCAGTCCCATCCCCAAGCTGGCAGACGTCCCCGAAGCTCATTCCAGGAGAGCTGGGTGACCAATCGCGGAGATCACAGGGAGGGTAAACTGTCCCCCTTTCACAGGTAGGACAAGTGAGGCTCAGAGGAACCCTCTTCCCTAATACCCACTTGGTCCACACTCAGAAAGGGGAGAGGGCCTGTTCACGCTCACACAGAGAGAACGCAGGCTTCAGTCCACAGCTGGTGGGCTCCAGCTAGGGTTGAATTCCAGTTATTCAAATTCTAAGACTTTAGACCAGCTCTGAAAATTCAGAGCTAAGCTAGACCCCAGGCCACTGTACTCAGTGCAGGGTAGTAGGGTGGGCAGAGTGGTGGGGCAGGGAAGAATTTATTCGGCCCACATTCCCAAAATTTCCTGTCTACAGGAAAACCATCTGGAAACTAAATAAGCAAAATGGCAATGGGTTATAAACAGGACCCTGCCACCTCCTGGTGACAGCGTATTGCCGTTGTAGGCAAAGCCCCTAGGTACAGCAAGGATGTTTGTGGCCAGTCTCCAGGTCCCACCCACCCCAGCTGGCATGATCCCCACCACCCTGGCGCTGGTGGGGACGCAGCTGTGTCCACCTATGACCAAGGCAGTGGAGAAAGTTCCCCGTCCAAGGGCACCCACCAGGCGGGGGCAGCTCATACTCCACCTCCAGCACCACGCGCTCGCCCACATTCTTGAGCAGGGTGATGATCTCATCATGGCGGAGCCTGGTCAGATGGATTCCATTCACTGACCGAATGTAGTCACCCACGTTCAGCAGGTCACTCCTGGGAGCAGGGAGGCCAGAGCACGGTAACAGGGGCCAGCATTCACACCCACCCTCCCGCTGGATCCTCATGGTCTCTGAATCTCCGTTTTACAGATGGGGAAGCTGAGGCTGAGAGGGGTCAGACACTGACCAGGGTCACAAGACGAGCGAGTAGAACGGGGATTCTAACCCAGATCTGCCTGACACTCAGGCCCAGCATCTCCCCCCAGGCCAGTCCACCTGCTTCTCCTCCTGCTGGGGGCTCGCCCTCACCGTGTTATAGTGCTGACCACCCGAGATGAGCCAGAGAGGGGCCAGGTCACCCTCTCTTTTGCTGTTCCCTGACACTCTTCCTGACTTTTCACTGCTCACTTCCGTCCTGTTCGAGTGGACACTTACCAGTGCCTGCCCTGAGTGAGGCCCAGAGAGGCGGTGATGGACCGGCTACCTCCCAGGTTTCATGGACCTCACAGCCACGGAACCGCCGGGGTAAACGAGAGGGAAATCCAGGGCAAGTGGTGCCTAGGGCTGTGTGGGCAGCGGGCTGCCTCACCGGGGCTCAGAGGGCCTCCCAGAGGCAGTGTGAGGGATGGACAGGAGTCTGCCAGAGGGAATGGGGCTTCTGGGAGAGGGAACCGCATATGCAAAGGCCCGGAGGGCCTGGCAAGTGGGGGGCGCTGTGGCCACGCCAGCCCCTGGTGTGAAGGGAAGGAGAAGCAGCTGGGCCTAGGATTATAACCTCCCCCCCGGGGGCCTGCCCTCTGCAGACACCAAGCTCTCAGAGGCCCCTGGAAACAACTGCCTACGCCCAGTACATTTTCCACAGGCCCAGACCCCCTCCTGCCCCCACCAAGCCCACTTCTCACCTGGCTGCGAGCCCCCCAGGTCTCAGGTTGGAGACCCTGGGCTTCCCATCCTTGTCGGTGCCCCCTGAGATGGTCAGGCCCAGCGTGCTGCCTTCTTTCTTGATCAGCTCCACCACGGTGACCCCTCGGAACTCCTCTGCCGACAGAGGCGGGGTGAGTGGCAGCATGGGGCAATCCCGGGCCCCAGAGCCAGGACAGGTGAGGCTAACACTTGGTAAGCAGGGCACCTGGCTGCATTACACTGGGTGAGACCATCTCCTTTTTACAGAGGAGGATCAGAGAGGTTTAACTGACGGTCTGAGGTCCGGAGCGAGTCAGCAGAAGAGCCAGTGCCGTCTGTCCCCCCCACCCCCGAGCTCTCTGTGCCTCCAAACAGAGAAAGAAGGACAGGGGGCTCCTTACCTGGAATGCTCTGTCTGCGGCATGCCACGGCCACGTCGGCGCCCCCTGTGTCCTTGCCTCCTTTGGAGTAAGGCCCATCGTCTGCAGGCGAGAAAGAGAACAGGGCCTCTGTCCCACCTTCATTTCCATTCAGCTGAATCCCTTCTGCTTTGGGAATCTGCAGGTTCACGGATGAGGCCGGCAGAGGGTTTCTTCCTGCCACCAGCTCCACCTGAGTGTCTGCCAGGGGATCCTGGGGCTTCCCCTCCCAAGGGAGGCTCTTGGAGGGGACATACCATTCTTTCGAGCACCCGCCACACACTGGGAGCTTTACAGACATTCTGTGGCTAACCATTTCCACAACGCCACAGGTGGTATTATTATTACAGGTAACATTATTCCACTGTACAGATAAGGAAGCTGAGGTTCAGAGAGGGACATCTCATGCTCATGGTCACACAGCTGGGTTGCTGTGTGATTTGGATCAGAACTCGGGTCTGCTGACGCCACCACCTGGGACTGTGCTTGCATACTTGCTGGGATGGGGAGCTTTCTCACACGCAGGCACCACAGCATGCATGAGATAGTGCTGACCATGAGCTGCTCAACCTTGAGTGGGCCTGATTAATGCTTCTTCATGAGGACCAAGCTTTATAGTTTATAAGCCATATTCTCTGACATTCTCGGCAGCTCAAGATAAGTCTGTCTCCTTTAGCTTTAATTCTAAAAAGTGCTCTCATTTCTTCAAGTATTGTTTCCTTCGTCTCTCTTTTGAAATGCCTAATAGGTGCACTTTGGGACTTTCCCCTTGACCCCCCATGACCCATCAAATATGACCTCTCTGACATATTTCCTATCTCTTCATCTCTCTGGGATGAATCTGCAATGAAATCTATCACTTTGTTTTTTTAACTTATTATGAAATTTTTCATCCATTTCAAACATAAGGAAAGTAGAGTAGCATAACACAGAGGCTCCCAAAGTGTGGTACCCAGACCAGCCGTACAAGCACCAGCTGGGAACCCGTCAGGAATGTAAATCCTCGGGCCGCCCCCAGGACCTAGTAAATTAGAAACTTTGGGGGGTGGGGCCCAGCAATCAGTATTCGTATGTCTGTTTTAGTATATTAACCTAATATTTTTCTCTACTTTTAAAAATCTACATACATTAAAATTAATCCTTTGTGGTGTGCATTTCTATGGGTTCTGGGAAATGTGTCCTAACCACCCCATGATGGAGTGTTAGAACATTTCCATCGGCCCCCAAATCCTCCCTTGCTCCCAGTGTAGCAGTCCCCCCTGCCCTCAGCCCCCGGCAAGCATGCATCTGTTTTCACCGTATAAAATGTTGCCTGCTCTAGATATCAGATAAGTGCAATCAGACACATGGAGGCTTTCCAGTCTAGTTTCTTTCATTTAGTGTAATCTTTTGAGACTCTTCCACATTGTCATGCGCATCAGTGGCTTGTTGCTTTTCATCGCCCAGTGGTGTTCCACGTATGGATGGACCAGTTTGTTTAGCCGTGCATTTACCTGTTGAAAGACATTTCTGTTGTTTCCAGTTTGGGGTGACCTTAAATGAGGCTATAATAAATGACTGCCACAGGTTTTCGTTTGAACATAAGTTTCATTCCACTTGGGTAATACCAGGAATGGGCTGCTGCGCCATATGGTAAGGATGAGGTTAACCTTGTAAGAAATTGCCAAACTGTTTTCAAAACGGCTGCACTGTCTTGCACGCCCACCAACAACATAAGAGTCTCCAGCGGCTTCACATTCTCCCCAGCACGTGGCAATGTCAGTTTGGATTTGTTTCTTAATTTTAGTCATTCTAATGGATGTGTACAGGTATATTTTTGTGGTATTAATTTGCATTTGCCTGATGACTAATGATGTTGAACATTTTTCCTTATTTGCTATCTATATATGTTCTTTGGTGAAGTGTCTGTCCAAAGCTTCTGGCCATTTTTATTTATTTCTTTTTAAATTTTTTTTGATTCATTTGTTTATTTATTTGCTATTAATTATTTTTTAAATTTTTTATTGCAGTCACATTGGTTTATAACATTATATAAATTTCAGGTGTACATCGTAATAGATTTCAAATTCTGTGCAGATTACATCATGTTCACCACCCAAAGACTAATTACCATCCGTCACCACACACACGTGCCTAATCACCCCTTTCGCCCTCCTCCCTCCCCCTTTCCCCTCTGGTAACCCCGTTTTTCAACTGGATTTTTTATTTTCTTGTTATGGAATTTTTTTTTTTTTTTAAGATTTTTTTTTATTTTTTCCTTTTTCTCCCCAAAGCCCCCCCGGTACATAGCCGTGTATTCTTCGTTGTGGGTCCTTCTAGTTGTGGCATGTGGGACGCTGCCTCAGCGTGGTCTGATGAGCAGTGCCATGTCCGCGCCCAGGATTCGAACCAACGAAACACTGGGCCGCCTGCAGCGGAGCGCGCGAACTCAACCACTCGGCCACGGGGCCAGCCCCTCTTGTTATGGAATTTTTATATTTTCTGGATAAAGTCTTCAGTCAGATGCAAGAATTTAGGTTTTGAAAAGCACACTAGGTGATCACACTGAGTTTTGAGAACCACTGGTCTGATGAATATTTACTCAACGCTTAGTTTTAACGAATATTAACACTTTGTCGTATTTACTCCATTTATTTTTATCTATGCTAAAATATTTGAAAACCAACCATGGACATAATGAAATTATACTTCTAAATATTTCGGTATGCATTTCTAAAAAAACAGGAACATATTTCTTACACAGCAAAAATACCATTATCACACCTTACAAAATTAAAATAATTCCTTAATTATTAATTTAATACCCACTCCATACTCCAATTTTCCCAATTCCAATGAGCTCTTAATCTCCACAAGTACATTTTTGAGTTTTGAAAGCTCTGTTTGGTCCTTCTGCTTAGCTCCCTGTTCTGCTTTCATGTTTTGTTCTCTCCATTTCTATTACTCCTTATACGACTCTAGTAATTTAAAATCGTTTCAACATTCATCTATTATTCCACTTTTCAGTTATGCCAAACTCCTGAGAGGTGTGTCTGCTGTCTGATGATTCCCTCACGGTGGACTGCTTCTTCGTGTGTTTGCTCATCGTTGGACTGTGAGCTCATCTTTGGAGGAGCTTTCTCTGTGGGAATCTTATTCAGCCTGGTTGAGGGCAGGTCCCTCCAAGGGTCCAGAGAGAATCTGCAATTCCTTCCCCTGGATGCCTGCCAAGGCATCATTACCCTGGTACCAATGTTAAGTTCTTGGCTCAAGGGTTCCAGAACCATGGGGGTAGTGTGAATTATAACCTTCAACAGAAACAGGGGATACACCTCGAATCACGTATTCTCAAAGGAGACCACCTAAGGCCTAGCCAAGACAGACAAGCTTTTATCTTCTTGGTAGATGGGTGGACATTTTCCAAGTGCCCCCTTTCACCGAGGGAATATCTTTCTAAAGGTCTTAGCTTTATGCTGGGGTGTCAGTTCCCACCAGGGAAGTACAGGACATCTCTGCTGTGCCCCTAAGCTATTAAAACTCACGCCCTTGGTTACCAGATGAGCAAACAGCCCCATCCCTGTGGCCACACCAATAAGGAAGCCTCAGCATCCAATCATATCCATTTTGCTGGTTTTCAGTTTTCATTTTTTGATTGGAAATGCAGTGAATTTATAGATAATTTGTGGATAGTTGATAACTTTACAATATTGAGCCTTCCAATTGGTGAACATAGTCTATTCCTCCACTTATTTTTGTCTTCTTTAATTTCTGCCAAGAATATTGCGTACTTTCATGGGCAAAGGTCTTGGATCTCTTTCATTAAATGTATTCCTAGATATGTGAAGTGTTTTAATGCTATTGTAAATTGGATTGTTTTTCAAATTTAATTTTCTAATTGTCTGTTGCCAGTATATAGTAGGACAGTTTCATATTCTGACCTTTCAAATCCACATTTTAATTCTAATAGTTTATCTGTAGATTCTTTTGGGTTTTCTGTCATCTGTGAATAACGACTATTTTATTTCCTACTTTCTAAATGTCATACTTTTTCATTTGCCTTATTGTACAGGCCAGATCTCCAGCACAAAGTGGACAGACACCTCATCTCCCTTCCAGCCCACCCCCTTCTTTTCCTATGAGTTCATCTGCACATCTCCAAGGACTCTGCAGCTGGAAGGTTCGGGGTACCACTCTGTGATCATGTGAGAACTCCTGCCTCCCTGCAGCATCCCCTCGTCTCGGGCACTGTGCATGTTCTGGATTCTCCTCCACGTCCTAGCAGCAAAGGGGGAGAGGACTCGCACGTCCCGCACCAACCACCCACACCATCTCTCTCTACCTCATTTGCTTCTTGCTGTGACCCTGGGAGGAGGTAAGTGCTACCATCACACCTACTTAACAGATGAGAAAACTGAGACTCAGAGTGGCAAAGTCCCTTGGCCAAGGCAGCCTCTGCAAAGAGCTGGGACCAGACTGCAGGCCCCTCTGCCCACCCGACTCCGTGCCCCAGGCTCCCTTGACCAAGTCATTTTTTTCACATTCCTTTTCCAAGGCCTTTCTCAGCACTGGAATGAGATGGGCAAGGACAACCGATCAAGCTGGTAGGCTCTCTCGTGCTGCCTCAGGGGCCACCCCTCGCAGGCACCAGGTGTCCCCGTGGGCCTCTGCTGCTTCCTCAGGCCTCTCCCGAGCCTGCACCCCGCCTGCCCCTGCAGAACAGCCTCATGCTGCGCCACCCCGCGGATCCAGCTTCGCCTAGCGCTAAGAGCGTGGGCTCAGAGCTCAGCAGGCCTCAGTGCACACCCCAGCTCGGCCACTCACCAGCTGTGGGAAGGCCGTTCCTCTCCCCAAGCGCCTGGCCAGACCTAACACATGGGACCCATCGGCCCTCCTCACTCCTTAGAGGAGGTGTGAGAAAGCAGGCTGGAGAGGAGTCGGCCACCGCAGGGGGCAGAAGCCAGCCAGGGCCCTTTCTGTGAGGGCGAGGATCAGATTGGGGTTCAGCCAGGGGTGGGGTCAGCCTGGGTCAAGACCAGGACTCCGCCTGGCCAAGGTCAGGGCTCAGCTTGAGGTCAGGGTTCAATCTACAGCAGTTTCTCAACCTTGGCCTATTGACATTCTTTGCTGGATAATTCCACGTGGAGGGCAGCTCTCTTCTGCACTGTAGAATGTTTGCCAGCATCCCTGGCCTCTAACCGCTAGATGCCAGTAGCACCCCAACCCAGTCATCACAACCCAAAATGACTCCAGACCTTGCCAAATGTCCCCTACAGGAGCAATACCGCCCCCCACAATTGACAATCACGGCTCTAGAGTCAGGGGCGAGGCTCAGCCTGGGTCAGAGGAGGGAGGGGCTTGGACCGGGTTGGGGGCGGGGCTCGGGCTGGGTCAGTATCCAGTTCAGCCTGGGGTCAGAGTTGTAGCTCAACCTGGGGCTAAGAAAGCCTAAGAACCTTCCCCCATTGAGAAACCATCCCAGCTCCCCCACCACTGTGCTTCTCCAGACCAGGGCTAGGCTCCCTTTGCTTGCCAGAAGGTGGCAAATAACCAATCAAACAGCAGTTAAGCCCAGAATCACTTCCAGGGCCCCTGAGCTGGGCCCCCAGCAGCTTTGCTCAGCCCCCCACCCCCAGGCTCCTTGTTCACATCTGCCTCTGAGATTCAGGCAACACCCCATTAAGTATAATGCCTCCCATTACGGTTCCCTAATTCGCACTTCATTTAGATTCAACAAGATGTTTCTGAGCTAATAAAGTTAAAAAGACGGGATCAAATCAGCTGTGTGACAGTGAATGTCTCTGGTACTTCATGGGGACAATTCCGGAATGAAAATCTGCCTTATCCTGTGCAAATCCGATTCTGCCACTGGAAAATCCCTCTCTCCTGGGCTGTCCTGGGGTGACCAAAGGTAAGCTTGCAGGCTCCAGGTTTACGAGTCTGGGGATGGGGGAGGGCGAAGATGACCAAAGGAAAGAACAAGAAAGCAGAGGCCCAAGCTCACCAAATTCAGAGCAGCAGGACGCCAAAGACAGGAGTGTGGAACAGCAGGGGGTCAAGGGTGGTGTTTTGAGCCCTGAGTTAAAACAAAAGATTCTGAAACCTAGACTGAGGAACGATGGGATCCCCAAATGCTGGATTTGAAAGCAAAGGATGCGGGATGCTGGCTGCTGAAGAAGACCCATTTCTGGGGTGCCTCTGTGGTCTCCTCCAAGGCTGTCTTGGGCGCTGCCTCCTCCCCTTCCTCATCCCGACATCCAGAGTTTGCTCCAGCGAACTGCACGGTGCCGAACCGGGCTGCAGGGGCACCCCTGGGACTGAGGTGTGTGGGGCTGCTCATCTCAACACTGAGTGGCTCCAATTCCCTCCCTTCTTCAGGTTTTTGCTAGCTTCGGGCTCAGGCTGTGGGCCATCTCTTTTCCCAGCTGTCAGGCGGCCTGACCATGTGCTGCAAACCAGATTCATGCAACTGTGTGCAGACAGAGGCAGTGGGCCATAAGCGGGGACCCGAGAGGCTTCTCTAGAGAAGGCACATGTGTTTTATAGTGTGGCCTCCATGACCTCTCCTGGAGGTCGAGGTCACTCTGGGTAGTTGATTGCCAGATAAGAGGCTTCTGGATATCCAAGGCCTCCTGCCACATTCAGAAAGGCAACCGCATGGAATGCTACAATGTTTGCTGATGCCTGTTCAGAGGGGACACAGTGCCCCACTTTCACGAGCATCCTCGGGTTGGGGGGCGGGAAGTGAGGCAGCATTCATACCAAGAATCAAGGCAGGGCCAGAATTACCAGTTGGCTGTGTGACTTGAGTTTCTATCCCCCATCTGTAAAATGGGAGTGTCTTCCCCCATGCCTGGCTTCAGCCAGCCCAGGCTTGAGAGTTTGAGGGAATTATTTTATTTATAGAAAACCCCACGAGGGTTCAGACCCCAATCCTGCTCCCTCAGGGAACACGCTCGCTCTCTCCAGCTCTCTCTTTTTTGTTTGGGACCTGGTAATTATACGCCTAGAGATGAAGGCTTTTCAAAAACATCTTTCCCACCAATTTTCAGCTGGAAACGTGCATGAAAAACAGAGATATTTTTATCTGCGTGTTTTCTTCTGTCTCCTCCTTCCAGCAATGGGCAATTATGAGCTTTTGCCTTCGGTCCACCCGTCCTGTAAGAACTCGCTTCAGAGGGAAATTCATTTCCGCAGCGAAGCCAGCCCATCCCGACCAAGGCGGGCGGGCGAGTCGCAGAGGAGGGAGGGGGAGATGCTGTGTCAGGCACAGGCACGTACACCTGGTCCCTGGCCCCCACGCTGCGGCCTGGCCCGGGGTGGGTGGGTGGGTTTCTTTTTTATTTTATTTCTCTTGAAAGCATTGCCAATTTGCCTTCATTGTCTCCGTCTCTCGGGGCCCCAGGGAGCTATTGAGCTTTGACAAAGGGAAAAGGAAGTCAGCCCCTGGCCAGGCTGCCTTTGCCAGGATCCTGCCCCAGCAGGAAAGGGGTGCGGGAGTGGGGTGCTGGGCGGGGCTGTAGACTCAGCCGAGACTGACACGGGGTTCTGTGGGCCTCCAGGAGGGACCATTCACCATCCGAGAGAGGGGGCCGCTGAGAAAAACGAATGCCCAGAGCCTTAACTTGGGAGGAACAGGAAATGACCGCATGACAGCGAGCCACTAACAGGGAAGAAGGCCCCACTCGCCCCTGGGTCCAGCCTTCACAGCTGTCCACGGCGGCCCACTGCTGACCCTCAGGGGAGCGGCCGCTTGCTGCTACAGCCCTCCACCAGGTGATTGGCCAGTCCTGGCGTGCTTGGCCCCACCTTGGAAGGCATTGCTGGGGCAGGGGAAAAGGATGGACGGACTCTGGGGTCAGGCCAACTTCAGATTCTGATCCTAAATCTGCTGCCCACTGGCTAAGGGATCTGGGACAGTCACTTCTCCTCTCTGAGCCTCAGGCTTCTCCTCCGTGCAGTGGGGGTGCTGGTGCCCACCTCCTGGGCTGATGGGAGGAATCAAGGAGGTTATGTGGCACAGGGGAGCCCTGAAACCTGGTAGTTTTATTCCTGTCCACTTCACTCACCGCCTTGGAAAGGTTTCCCCAGGCTAACAATGGTCACAACTCCTGCTGATGAAGGGCTGGGAGCCATGCTATGTGCTTCATAAGCATTATCTCATCTAATACTCACCACGTTCTGAGGCAGTATGATCCATATTCTCATTTTACAGATGGGGAAACTGAGGCACAGAGAGGTTCAGTGACTTCCCACGGCAAGATCTGAACCCACACTATGTTCTAAGAACTTTAAAATTATTACCACTTTATCCTCATGAAAATCTTATGTGGTGGGTGCCGTTATTATCCACACGTTGTAGATGAGGAACCTGAGGCACAGAGAGGTTAAAGGACCTGCTCAGGGTCACACAGCTCCTAAGTGGCAGAGCCGGTGGGCTCCCTCCTGCCTCCTCTTCCCACCCTGTCACAGACCTGGGGGACTCGGGGATAATGCCTGGGCCCTTGGAATGACAGCCCCAATCCCCGCAGCTGACAGACCTCACCAGAAGCCGCCGTCCGTGGAGTGAACACGGAGGGCGACCCCTCATTCTGTTCAATGCATATTTTTATGGGAAATAAGAAGAAATGTATCAATAGAATTTAAAAGCAGACACCTGATTCACTGGGTGCCAAGGACTGCAAAAGAGAAAGAACGCGAGAAAGGAGCCGGGTGTCGGGCTTTCCCCGCACCAGGCCTGCTCCAAGCACTTTCGGTGCACAGCGCGCGTTTAGCTGTCCGAGAGCAACGGGGAGGGGGCGGGGCTCACTGACCATCCCGTTTTATGCATGAGGAGACAGAGGCCAGGACAGCCACTCAGCTGGTGAGCTGCAGGGGAGGACCGGAATTTGGGTCTTCCAGCCCCCACGAGACCACATCCTTATCCCTCAGCTCTGCTCTCTCCCTCCAAGCCCGAGGGCAGCAGACCCCAAACAAGGGGCGCCCCAAAGGCAGCGCAGCCTCCAGAGGGCCCTCGTTAGGGCTCAGAGACCCGCAGGCTGGACAGGCCAGAACTACCGGGAGCCGTGTGCACAGCCTGGGGAGGCTGCAGCCCTGCCATCCCCCTCCCGCGAGGTGTGGGCCTGGCACCAGACACTCCTGTCCCGTCAGGGGAGCTGGGCCCACCCAGCAGGCCCTGAAGCCATGCTCCGGCTGCCACCCCTGTGGGTGCCTTGGGGACCCCAGCGTGGTGTTGGTTGGGGGGCAGGCTCAAGCCGGGCCTTGGCCTTCTGCCGTCTGGGTCTGTGCTCTCCCGCCTCACTCAGGAACCAGCAACACGGAGGAGCAGGACATCAAAACAACACGGAGGATGCATGGCATCCCAATGGAACCATTTCATCCCCCAGCCCTGGCTGCCTGGAGCAGTGAGAAGACTCAGTTCACCCGCTGAGAGTAAAAGCAAAGCTCTCGCCACGGCCACGGCCGACCCTGGCCCCCAGCACTCTCCCCTTAGCCAGCTCCGCTCGAGGGCATGGCTCACTGTTCCACATGCCAGACTCGCACCCACCCCAGGGCCTCTGCACGGGCCGCTCCCACTGCCCAGAAGGCTCTTCCCCCGACATCCACAAAACTCCTTCGCTCACTGTCAGGAACTTGCGGGAATGCCACCTTCTCAGGGACGTCTCCCCCATCAGCCCGTGGGAACTTTTGCCCGCGCCCCACCCCCAGCACCTCTCATGCTTCCTTCCCGCCTCTCTGCCTCCTCAGCACCCAGCACCATCTGACAGACCCCACAGTTTGTTTGACTTAGTGATCTTGTTTACCATCTGCCTCTGCCCGCTAGGACGTCGGCGAGGGGGGCTGGGGTCTGTCCTCCTGTTCACCACTGTGCCAGCCCGGAGAGCCCCGTACACAGTATGTGCTCAGTGAATAACTCTGAATCTGAGTCCCACTTACAGACAAGGGGACTGGGGATCAGACAGGGGGATGAGGTGGTCACAGAATCCGGCAGAGGCAGAGCCGGGATGCAAACCCGGCCTCAGTGGCTCCAGGCTGTGGCCTCCGGGGTTTGGGGCCTGGGGTGTCCCATGGCTACAGCCCCTGCCACAGAGCAGGAGGTCAGGCCTGCCCAAGGAGCCAGGTGGTTCTGGTGAGAGCCCCTCAGCGGAGTGGGCAGCCCAGGTCACAGCCGAGGGACCCCTCCCTCCACACCCCCCCCCTCCCCCGCCTGAGCCCCCAAGCCCCGGGCTGGGCTCAAGTGCTCTCTCAGGCCTAGCAGGCCCTGGGAACAAACACCACTTTGTAGCCAGGAGTCAGAGGACAGTGAGCCTTGGGAGGTTGGGGCAGCTTCCTGCCCCCCAAAATCTGCACTCAAGCCTACCATGCGCCCCAGCCCTGACTATAAGGGCTCGCGGTTAGTGGAGGGTGAACAAGGCTCCCAGGAGCAAGATGGACACAGCTGGGGTATGGGCCTGAGAAAGGACTCATGCAGAGGGGAGTCCATCACGGGCAGAGCAAGGGCACTGGGCAGTGAGTCCCACAGACCCCACCCCACGCCTGCCCTTACTGAGGAGCACGCGAGTGGCCTGTCTTCTCAGGGCCTCAGCCTTCTCTGCAAGACGTGGAGGATGTATGGAGTGGCCACTTGTTGGCTGCCCCTCTCCCTCCACTCTGAAGGGCCACATGAGCAGACCTGGCTAATTAGAGGCTCAGTGATGGGTCAAGGGTGGGCATGTGATCCAAGCTGGGCGAATGAGAGCAGGCATGTGCTGTAACTACTGCAAAGAGGTTCTCTGTCCTTAGGGATGACTGAGCTGGTTGATCTTAAGCTTGAAGGTGCTAGAGGCCCTCTGGGCACCTCAAGGAGAGTCGAGTCTACCTGGAAATGAAGTTCACCTGAAGAGAAACAGAGACCTGCCGTCCTAATGAGGTGGACTGAGCACCCGGATCCTGCTGCACCTGAAGCTCCATCTTTGGACTTTTCTTAAAAAGAGTACTCAGTACTGACATGAGCTAAGGCAGATGTGATCATGAGGCTCTGTGACCTGGGGAGAAGACCAGGGCAGGGGCTATAGTGGTGAGGGTGGGGGTCAAGTAAGTCACCAGAGAGAGAAAAGGCCAGGGAGATCATGAAGGCCTTGAATGCCAGGATAAGGAGCTGTGATCAGATTTGAGTTTTAGCAAGTTCCCTCCCACGGCAACAGGGGCAGGGAGTGGAGGGGGTGTGGAGGCCAGGAGGCCAGGAGGCCAGGGAGGAGACCCGGCCCAGCTAGAGCTGAGGCCCATGACAGGAAGAAGACACCTCCCTGGCAGGGCCCAGGCGAGGTCTCGGGACACCACTGCTCTTGCGGCTCTGACCTCTGCAGGATGAGGTGAGCCCACTCACCAGGGCCTCAGGCTGAGAGGACAGCGTACCCAGGCCCAGAAGGCAGTGCCTCCATTTACAGTATGGTCGCCAGGACAGAGCAGGGGCAGAGACCACATGGGGTCGAATCCCAGCTCTGCTACTTCTGGCTGTGTAGCCTTGGACAGTCACTTGACACCTCCATGCCTCAGTTTCCCCAACCATAAAATGGGGAGAATCATAGTACTGAACTCGCGGAGTTGTGAGGGTTAAATGAGAAAATGCGCAGAGAGCTTAGAACAGAGCCCAGCACAGAGTAAGACCCCAAGCTGTCAGCTCCTGTTATTATTCGAGTTACTATCCTCTGGGGGCCTGGGGGTGCTCCTGCCCTGTCCCCCACATGGGTGGGGAGGCGCGTGCCTTAATTCACGGAGCCCTCGGAAGCAAGGTGTGGGGAACTCTCGGAAGCAGGGTGTGGAGAGCTCTGCTGGAAAACTCTGCTGGGCGTCAACCCCGGCTCAGCCAGTGCCTCACAGCTGTGGCGCCTTGGGCGGGCCACTGCCTCTCTCTGAGCCTCAGATTCCTCATCTGTCCGCTGGGGCCACAGTCCCTACCCCTGGAGCTGTTGCGGGGAGGTAATCTCAAGAGTGTGTCAAGAGGGGCCAGCCCCGTGGACGAGTGGTTAAGTTCGCGTACTCCACTCCACTTCAGCGGCCCAGGGTTTCCTCAGTTTGGATCCTGGGTGCGGACGTGGCACCACTCATCGGGCCATGCTGAGGCGGCGTCCCACATGCCACAACCAGAGGCACTCAACTAGAATATACAACTAGGTACTGGGGGCTTTGGGGAGAAAAAGAAGAAGGAAAAGAAAAAAGAAAATTGGCACCAGACGTTAGCTCAGGTGCCAATCTTAAAAAAATAAAAGAAAAATTTTTTAAAAAGTACGTGTCAAGAGTGTGGGAGGGGATCTACGGGGCGGCCCCAGGGTGCCAAACGGAAGATGACCCAGTCCTGGCTCCTGACAAGCTCCCTGTCAGTCCAGCAGGCTGAGGCTGGAGAGACAGATGGATGGACGAACAAACAGACAGAGCAACCACCTCTGCCCCAGAGCCTCTCCCCAGGTCCCAGCCCGGGGCCCACCCAGGAAGGTGGCAGCTATGCGGCACCTGCCCCACCATGTTCCCAGACCCCCAGGGCTCACCAGCCAGATCCCAGGCAGGGACTTCCGGCTTCTGTGTCCTGCCGCCAGGCCCAGCCTCCCGCCGGCCCAGGAGCTCCCTTACCACCCTGACCTCGGCCTTCGCTCTCCCCGCTCTGGGCAGCGCGCACTCCCACCAGCTCAGGCAGAGGCAGGATGCGCCTCCCTGGGGCGCTGCCCTCTGGAACTTCAAACCCGCCTGCTGCCCGTGCTGGGCCTGCTGGGCCGGCAGGACAGCAGCCAGGGCCAGACGGACAGCTGTCCCCCTGCCCACCCTGGTCAGGTGTCCCGCCCCAGCACCCTCTCCAAACCCTGGGTCCCCGGGGAGCGGCAGTCCCTCTCTCTGGGCAGCAGTCCCAGAGGGATGAGAGGGCTCAGCCCCGACCTCTGCCTGCAGGTCCCTCATTACTTACCCGCCTCTCCAGGGGTCTCCCGGCTGAGCCCACACAGCATGTCTGCTATTGTCTCCCCAAGCCCACTGACTCCCTCGGGAGCCACGCTGCTTGGCCCCGCCCTCGCCCTCCCCAGGGAGGGGCTGTGGGAGCCAAGCTCACAGCTCCCACTGGCTGGGCACCGAGTCCACCCACTGCAGCGGGTGGCTCTCTGCTTAAAGGGGACACGGCCGTGTCCAACACCCCTCACCCCCACGGTCTGAGTCTGGGAGGGAGATCTTTGAAGACAGTGCATCTGGGGCCTCCCCCGAGGCCCCCGGGCAGACAGAGCCCCAGGTCCAGTTCTTCTCCTAACTTGTGCTGGGACTTTGGTAAAGGATTGCCCTTCCCAGGCCTCAGTTTCTCCATCCGCAAGAGGGGAACAGTGCATTCCAAACTCTTTTTTTAAGTAGTATATTCCAACAGAACCTTGCACAAAATTGCAGGATGTAAACCGGATAAAGCACAGCTGATGGACGACGCTAGGGCGGCTGCAGGTCTCAGGCGAGAAACCCTCATGCTTAGAGCCGCCGGGGCCTCCCACTGACACTCCAGCTACCCCCCAGGCCTCAGGTTCCTGAGCCCAACAGCCTGCCACACGGAGCGCCCCACCCCACCCCAGCTTTTGGGGAAGACCGAGCAAGCTGGGCAGAGGATCTGCCCGCCTCTGGGCTTGATGGGCAGGGGCAACTGGTCCCAACTCCAGCCCCAGCTGGGCCTCAGCCCTGCGCCTCCTGGACTGCTCCCCGCCAGCTCAGGACTGACCCGGACAACCTGACAGACAGCCAGGGTCCCTCCTCCAGCTCTCTAGCGGTCCCAGTTGTCCATCCCACCAAAGTGTGTTGGCACCAACTGAGGGCCAAACACCATGTCGGTGCTGGGAGAGGGGTGGGTGACAGCAGCGCGGGCGTCAACAGCCTGCACAACGACACACTGCAGCCGGCGGGATGCAGCAGCGAATACAGACGACAGCCCGGCTCCCGGAGTTCTGGTGCGTGCAAACAAGGAGGCTCAAATTTGCTCCGTGTCAGTCAGTGAGCGAGAGACTGCAGCCCAGCGGCTAGGGACTGGGGGCTTCTTCTGGGTTCCCTCTTGAGCAGTGCCCCCCACCATGGAATCCAACCCAAAATTCCTAGGTCACCCACACCGGCTCTTGCCAGCCCAACGCTATTGGTACCTTTGGAACAATCCAGACTCTAAATTGGGGGGCGGAGGCACTTGTACCCTTGTACCCACAGATTCCTGCTCCTCCCCTCTTGCCCACTTCCCAAGGTGACTTCAGGCATGTCCCAGGGGACAGGGCCCAGGTTCCAGGCAAGGTTCCCTTGGACCAGCATTGAGGCCAAAGGTCACAGCGAGATGCCAAGGGTTTAGTCGTGGGAGGTCTGGCGAGTACAGAGAGGGAGGACCTGATCCTATCCGAGCGGCATTTGCCAGAACTGGCCTGCAGGGGAGGGGGCGCAGGCTCTCGACGTGCCCACGGTGCCGGGTGACGGTCAGCAAGCGGCTCGCAGTGAGGGCGCAGACCATCACCTGGGCACAGAGGCCTCCGAGGCAGCCCGGGCGCCACCCCAGGCAGGAAGGGATACGGTCCTTCTCGGTGTGTGAACTGCTCTTAACAGACCTTTGCCCCCCCATTTACAGCCCCCTCAGGCAGGAGGGCTGCGTGGCCTTCAGAGTCACACCCAGCCCCTTTTGCAAGAAAACACCTGCTCACACACAGCATTTAAGGGAGAGCGAAGACAGCCAGTTGGGAGCCGCGCCCTGCGCCTGCCTCTCGCCACCTCTCTGGGTTCACTACTGTGAATGAGAAGCTCTGGGAAAGGTCACGCCGTGGGTTGTGGGAGAGCTGCCGTGCAGCGTTTCTCTGGGTGCCTGCGATGCTGGGATGCTGGGACCCAGACGTAAGGGGACAGGTGGGAAACAGCGTCTGCCCTCTGCCCTCAGCCCACGAAGCACATTTTCATTTGATTTTATCCAAGAGTATGTTTGGAAGCAACTGTTAGTTCATTTGGGAACAAGGCAGGCTTTAAATAAACATTTGGCACAGAAAGGTTGAGTCACTTGCCCAAGGTCACTCAGCTCTAAGGGTGGAGCCAGGTTCACACCACAGAGGTCTGGTGCCGGCACTGCTGCTCTTAAAGGTGCCACCATGGGCCTCTCAAGATTTCACGGGTTTGTCAAGGGGTCCAGGAGTGCAGATGAGGAGCAGTTAGCTCTGCTGGGGGTCCACGGAAGAGGGGTTTGTGAGCCTATCTTTGAAGGATGGGAAGAATGCGCCAAAGGGGAAAGCCACTGCAGGTGTGTGTCCACGGTCCAGCCCCAGAGACTATTGAGGAGGCCAGACAGGAGGTGGAAGGTCTCCTGGAGTCTCCATCCACCAAGTGCTGTCCGCGCACCAGCAGCCTCGGCACACCCGGAGGTCACCAGCAAGGCAGCCTCTCAGGCCCCACCCAGGCTGCTGGATCCGAATCCACGTTTCCACACGCTCCCCGGGGACGCAGATGAAGCTTGAGAAGCGCTATATTAGGAGTCTGGCTGGCATCCCGCAGGCAACAGGAGCCCAGGACGGTTGCAGAGAGGGGGGTAGAAGGCTCTGGAGGGACCTCTGACCCGAGCACCACCCAAGGGAGAAGGCGGCAGGGCCTGGGAACACGCCGCAGGGCCCCTCCTGGAGCTGAGAGCGGGTGAAGCTGCTGCTCAGCCCAGTTCCAAAGATGACCCTTCCTGTCCAACGCTGCCAAACCTCAGGGACGTGCAGGAAGAGGGACAGATTGCTGGGCAGCACGGCGGCTAGAAGCCTGGCCTGTGAGGGGCCTGGGCCACCAGTGGCTCCCGGTCACAGCATTCGCTCCAGGTTTCCAGAGCTGTGGATGGCCCGTGAGCAGCGACTGGGCAGCCTGGGAGAGGCGGCAGGGCCACTGAGCTGGCGGGCAGCCCCTCCATGGTCAGGAGAGACCCTGACACCTCCACATCCTTAGGTTTTGTGAGACAGTTGAAGGATGGATTGCTGTGTGACCTGGGGCACATGTCCAAACCTCTCTGAACCTCAGCTTCCTCAGTTGCACAATGGGAATAACAAAAGCAGCCACCCCCTGGGTTTGGGGAGACCATGTGCTACTGAGTCAGAAAGCATTCATCCTTCCACTTTCCCGCCAAGAGGCTCACACCAACACCCTGAACAGACCTGAGAGGCAGGACGTCACAGTGGTTAAGCACACAGGTCAGGCACACCCAGGCTCCAATCCCGGCTCTGCCGCCCACAAGCCGTGACCCCTGGCGAGTCACTGCGGTCTAAGCCTCAGCTTCCCCACCCGGAGGAGCGAGGGGCAGAGGCCTTGGACGGGCTTTGCAGACTGCGACTGTCCAGCACACACTCAAGACCTCTTCCCCACACAGGGCCA
This sequence comes from Equus przewalskii, assembly GCF_037783145.1. Lineage (NCBI taxonomy): Eukaryota > Metazoa > Chordata > Mammalia > Perissodactyla > Equidae > Equus > Equus przewalskii. Next base: position 4,802,731 of record NC_091845.1, read on the forward strand.
GGCCTGCAGGGCCCTCCTAGGTGTCTCTTCACGGGACACCGCTGTTGGGACAGTCTCTGGTGTGTGGGGCTGTCCCTCATACTCCAGGACTCCCGGTGTCCCTGGTCCCTGCCCACCCAGGGGCAGTGACCCCCGAAAGTCGAAACCAAGCAACCCCACTACTGCACAGATGGGAAACTGAGACCCAGGGAGGCCCGTGTCTGAGGACCCCCAGCGCAGAGGGGGCCGGGACTCCAGCCTCCATCCTGCTCAGGTCCCTGGCTGAGTCCATCATTAACCACAGGCGAGCTGTGTCCTGAGCCTGCTGGAGGCCCTGAGTGACAGCCGGAAATGAAGTCTGGGCAGGAAGGAGGCAGAGATGGTGATCCGAGGACAAGAGAGATAAAACCTTTATTGCTGTTCAGTTGCTCCTTCCTCCCTCCCCGCTCACACCAGCGGGGGGCCAGGCCAGGACATCTGCTCCTCCCACCCTCCACCTAGGTGTCAAACGTTCCCATAAGATGGGCATTATTGTCCCCCTTGAAAGATGGGGAAACTGAGTCCCGGGCCATGACTCCACTGGCCACAGGTGAGGGGCACTAGTGACCCCCTCAAGGGTGCTGTTTGGCTGTGGCCCTCACTTCAGCCGGCTGCCCCATATCCCCCGCCCAGCGCCCCTTGCCTGACCTCAGGGCAGGCTGGAGAGAGCTTCCGGGTAAGGCCAGCCCAGTGGGCGCTCCCAGGCTGCGGCCCCAGACCAGCACTGTCCCTTGCTGCCGCCCTCCTCCAGCCCTGGAGGGCGAGGGGCACACAAGGCCAGGGGGCTCCGGTGGCTGCCGGAGCCAAGGCCGGCAGGCTGTGCGCAGACCAGGGAGGAAGCCCGGCTGGCCGAGTGCACATCCAGACATGGGCCAGAGGGACTACGGAGCGAGCAGGGTGTCCCCAGCTGCTGCTCCTGGGGAGTCTCTGGGAATCCTGACTGGGGAGGGTTGAGGAGCCACAGGACCAGACCTGGATGGGGCAGCTCCTCAGGCCTCCCTCTTGGCCTCCATGCTCCCCTTGACACCTGCAATGGCTTCCCTCCTAGAGGAGGGACACAGGGCCACAGTCATGCAGGGGGCCTCTCTGAGCCTCAGGCTCCTCCTCTAAAGTGTGGATGAAGTTGTCCGTCCGCAGAGGGTTTCTCTTGAGAAGCTCAGTGAATAAACAGAACACCTGGAAAACTGTTGAATGCAGGGCACGTGGAGGTGACTGTCTCTCTGGTAACTCGCTCACTCAAAGAATGTTTATCATGCACCCACTATCTGCCAGAAACTAAGCTGGGCCCGGGGTCGTCAAGTGAGCAAAGAAGAGGCAGAGCCCACCTCTGGGGCTGCAGTCTAGGGGAGGGCAGAGGTCAAAGGAGAAAACATGCGGACACAGGTGTGTAACCGAGATGGTGCTGAGGGGAGTGGGGACACCCGCTCTGAGACAAGAGGAGGGGGAGCAGAGGGCGGCCCCTGGTGCCGTGGCTGTCTGGGGAGGGCGGGGGCGCTCGGCTGGAGAGGAGTGGGAGTGGGCTCAGGGAGCCCCTGGAGGGCCTGAGGGACCTGACTTGTTTCCAAACGGTGGCAGGAGGGAACGGGCTACGGGGTCAGCATGGCATGGCGTGGGGGGGCGGGGACCAGAAGGGAGGAAAGGGGCCAGGCACCTCAGAGGCAGGAAACCTGGAACCCAATTTTGTCTGCGCCTCAGGCCAGCCCCCTCCTGCCCTGAGCCTCAGGTTCCCCTTCAGTTGAACATCAGAGCCCTTTTGGAAGGACGGCCTGCAGTGGAGGCGGGAGAGGTCAGACAGCACAGACTCAGGATGCGCCTTGATGCAGAACAAGAAAGAGGAAACGGCCTCAACTACGAGCAGACACCAGGAACGAGATCGGGACCGACGAGCCCCCACTGACTCTCAGAAAGGCCAAGATGAGACATGCAGACAGAACCAGGCGCTGGGGAGCATGGGGGATGGGGCGTCACAGGCCCTGTGGGGGTAAACTGAGGCAGCTATGCCCATGCTGTGACCCAGCACCCTCACTCCTGGCAGTTATCAAAGAGTGATTCCCGCCTTGGGTCCCTAAGGGGGAATGTTGTTGGAAGGTGACCGGGGTCTCCATCCTGGGGGAGGGGACGGGTAACGCGTGGTGGGCGCGCCCCACGGAACAGGACACAGCTCTCAGAAGCACAGCCACGTGGATGGATTCAGAAAACATAGTGTCAAGTTAAAGGCAGAAAGAAGGAGAATGAGAAAAGGGAAGGAGGAGGAAGGAAGGAAGGGAGAGACAGAGGAAGAATGAGACGGTCCCTGTAATATCATTTGTATGAATTAAAAACACACACCGAGCTCTCACTCACACGCAGCCAGGGCTCATGCGTGCGTGAAGACCTACTTCACAGAGCGACAGTTTCGAGGGAGGTAACCGGGAGTGGGGACAGGGCAGGAAGGAGAAAACATAAGATAAAACAGAGCCAGAGCGGGTGCTAGGCTGGCCCAGGACCATGTGTGCTAGGAGCTGAGGAATTCAGCTCAACCCCCAGAGCCTGGGGTTAAAAATAAAAAACCAACAGTGCCTCGGATGGAAAGTTAAGAAGTTGGAGCTCTCTCTTGAAAGCGCTGGGAGCCATGAAAGAGTTTAGAGGGAGAGAGGGATGAGGTCAGCCAAGTGCCTTAGAAAACTGACCTGCCTGGGCACTGAGAGTCCCTGGGCTGGGACCGGGGTCAGCCCTCAGCCACCCTCCTCCCTACATCTGCTCCAACTCTGCCCACCCGCCCTGGTGCTGCCTTTCAAGCAAAACATGAAAGAGAAAAACATGAGAATAAATGGGCAAGTAGTCAGGGTTCAGCCCTGGGAAAGAGCAGCATCAAGCGTCCCAATCTCAAGATGTCCATGTGGCCATGGCAGCAGCCCTGCCCTGCCCCGCCCTGAGCACGGAGGCAAGAGGCCGGGGTTCGAGGCCCAGCCACTGCTCACACAGCACCTACTCCATGCTGAGAACGTTATACATAACATCAGGACACCAGCGTCTCCTGTGGAAGGGACTGCGCCCCAATGGACCTGATAGAGCTCAACCTGAACAAAGGGCGCCAGAGGCAGGGCAGCCCAGAGGAAGTCAGGGAGAGGTGCCTGGTAGAGGTGGTGTTTGAGCTAAGCCTGGAGGGACAAAGGAAGCAAACACTCAAAGATGAGGCGGGAAGGGCCTTCCAGGCAGAGGGAACAGCCCGGGCAAAGCGGGGAGGTGGGAGGGTGTGGAGTATGTGTAGGGAAGGCACCAGCCAGCATGAAGAGCAGGCAGGCTGGACAGGCAGCTGGGGTGGGTCCCGGCAGACAGCGAGGTCTGCGTCAGAGGAGAGTGCACTGAATGGGGCCTGCCTGGCACTGTGGCCGCCATGTGGACAACATTCAGGGAGGGGCAGGGTCTCCTGAGCCCCCTCCAATGAGACGCTGGGGGCATGGGGCACAGCCGGCTTGTGTGGCTGCTCCCGGACGAGCTGCCCTGAGGAGCGAGGAGGGGCTGGAGCCTCTGCACATGGCAGTCAGGACACAGCGACGCCCCCTTGCGGCTGGTGATCGACAAGGCTCTGGGAGGGGGGCCCAGCCCGCATCCTGTGGAGCAGAGACCAAGGGCCCGGCCTTGAGCCCAGGTTCCACCTTGGGGCTAACGCTGTACCCGGGATCCCACCATCCACCCTCCAGATCAAGCATTACCAGACATCCAAATGAAAATGGCCCAGAGAAGGGGAAGGAGCTAACATTTACGGACCGCCTACTGGGTACTCAGACTTTATTATGTAGTGTCTCATAAAATCTTTCAAGAGCCCTGTGGGGTGGGCACTGCTGCTCCCATCTTACAGAGAAGAAACTGAGGCCCAGAGAGGGGAAGGGACTTGGCCACGGCCCCCAGCTGGGATGGGCTGAGGGTCAGATCGCCAGAATCCAGTGCTCCATCCTCAGCTCCTTTACACGGGCTCTTCTCTCTGCCTGGAACTCCCTTCCCCCTTGCCCCTTAGAACCCAACCTAATGCGGCCTCTACCAAGAAGCCCACCCTGACTCTGCCAGGTAGGTCCCCTTTCCTCTCCCAGCCTTTCCTCCAATGTATTTGCTCACCTGTTCTTTTCCATTAAATGGGGGACCCTCGATTGTCTTGCTCACTGGTTTCAACCCTATGGTTTCTGCTGTCTGGTACAGCTTGTACACCTCCACAAACGGGGAGCTCACCACTTTATGAGCAACCCACCCTACTCCTAAACACTTGTGAGGGATGAGAGTCAGTCTGTTATCCTGAGCTGGAGCCTGCCTCCCTGTGGCTCCCCCAGGCCCCCTACCCCAGGACCACCCTGCAGAGACTCAGGGGCTGTGTGTGGACCAGGTCACGGCCTCTGAGCCCGGCAGGAGAGGCCACAGCTCAGAACCTGGATGTGGCTTCAGTGGGGACCCTCTAGCTCCCCTCCCATCCCGAGGGCCTCTCCTCGGTGTGAGGCTGGAAAGACTGGGTGGCCATTCACCCCATCGCTCATACGTTCGTCTTCAATCGCCTCTGGATTTCAGCGTGCTTCTCCCCTCAGTGGCCTTGGCTTCAGGCCCAGGAGGCTGGGAGGATCACTCTCTTTACAGACGAGGAAATTGGTGTCCAGAGGAGCGTCTGGCTCCAAAGCCTTAAGCACAGTCCTGTAGACATGTTCTCAAAAGGGCTCTGTGTGACGGTTTCATCTCATTTTGTGACCTCCCAGTGGACGCGAATACTGACAGAGAACCCTGGAGTTGGGGACGAATGGAGGGACCTCAGACAGGGGATAATCCAGGAAGGCCCATCATCCAAGGACCCTGAACAGCCCAGCTCAGAACACGCCAGTGAGGTCCGGGCAGCACGTCCCCCACTGGTGGAGGGGAGTGGGGGCGCTCTGAGGGTTGGGGGCAAGCCCCAGCAGAGGCCACTTGTTTGAGAGCAAGGCTTGACCCTGAAATTTCTGGGGTCGGCTGAGGCCCCGCATCCATGGTCCCCTCGACATTGTTATGGAAGGACCACTGGGAGGTTGCCAACTCGTGACCCAACTGGCCGCCCTGCTCTGCAGCCGTGCCTCCCCTCCTCCCCCAGCACCACGCACCCAATGATTCCCAGGCTGGCAGAGCCTTCACATGCGCGGCCCGGGGAAGGCACTCTCCCTAATCCCTCGCTGCCTGGCCAATCCCGCCAGTCCTCCCAGGTGGCTCCCGCGTCCCTTCCCCCAGGAGCCTTCCCTGACCTTCCAGCTGGTTGTGCCTCACTGGGTCCCGAAAGCCCACGGGCACCCCTCACTTGTCAATTCCCTGGACGTCCCACCCTCTTCCTTGTCCGTCTACCCCTGGATGAGCCTGATACCGAAGTGGTGATGAGCATTCTCATCGGTGCCCCTAGCCTGTCGGCAGCCCCTCCTCCAGCAGCAGCACCACAGGTGCTCAGTGGGGCCCTGGTCCAAGGCCCGGCTCCACTCTGACTGGCCGGCTGACCTTGAGCAACGCTGGCCTCAACCTCCCCATGTGCAAAATGGGGGACATGTGTGGCCTCCAGAGGCCACCTCAGCCCCGACCTCCCAGCCTAGGACCCCCACCTCAGTCCCCAGCATGGGCCCCAGATGACCCAAGCTGTTTCCAAACCTCAAACAGAGCTTCCTTGACAGACCCATCCTGCAGATGGGGCGCCGAGACGCAGCGAGGCTCAGGGACCTCCCCCAAGGCCACCCGCAGGGACCCCGGCTGCCCCAGTTGTGTGGCTGCGAGAGGTCGCCGGGTATGCGCCCCGCCTCGCCCACCCACCTGCCCACACATCTGCGTATGAGTCACCATCACCTCGGCCAAGACACCAAAGTGTGGGGGCTGGAGCGACAAGGTCAGCCCAAGGAGAGCGAGGGGGGCTGGGGGAAGCGGCAAAGAGCCTTCCAGCCACGGAGAGCAGAGTCGGGGTGGGAGGCACAGAAGGGAAACTGAGACCAGGAGGGGCAGGGACCTGCTCAAGGACCACAGAGAGTGGAGTCGGCCTCAGTCCCCTGTCTGATGGACCTTCTTTCCACTCCATCAGGCCGTCTCCCCAGGGACGCAGACAGGGCTGGCAGCCTTCACAATTATCTGGGCAATTAAGTCAGGCAGATGGTCCTGCTAGACTGAACGCTCAAGCCGACAAACGGGACGATGCTGGGACGTTGGCTGACGAGCTCGGCACTGGTGCTGCTGGGTGAAATGTGCCACTGGGACCTTCACTCACAGTGTGTGCCGGGATCAGAGGGCATCCGGCCTGTCCTGCTCAGTCGTGCCAGACCCTGTGAGAGGGACACAGGCTGCGGCATGGACAGAGGTGGTGGCCTGGTGGGGAGGGCAAGAGACTCTGTCCTGAGAGAGATGGGGGTGCTCAGCCTGGCGGGGCAAACTTGGGAGCCCCAACGCTGTCTCTGCAGGGCTGTCCTGGGGCAGGGGGAGCAGAGGGAAGGCAGAGAACCTTGGGGGAGCCTGGGGAAGACAGACGGGGGCCGCATACCAGGGATGCCACAGAGGGGCCCCCTGCTGCTGGCGGGGAGGCCAGGTAAATGACCACTGAGAGACGGCTCTGTAGTGAGACCCTGGGGCTCGGAAGTCAGCCGGGGGTGGGGGACAGACTCCACCACTTCCTTCCCCCCTGTGTGACCCCGGGAAAGTCACTTCCTGTGTGAGCATCCGTTTCCCACCTGCAAAAGAGTGATTTAGTTCACCGTTCACGGGGCTGTTGTGCGGATGAGAAAGTAGACGGGAAGTAGCATACAGCAGGTGCCCAATAAATGCTTGGGGAACAAAGAACAGGTCCAGAGGCTTGCTCCAGGCTGCCGGATTCCAAGAACAATTCCAGGGATGGGTTTATCCCTAGCTCCTTGATAAAGGAAGAAATCCCGCTGCTGAGACGCTACAGCTGAACTTCTGGTGCCCCTGCTGAGGAGGGCCGAGGCCTGGGAGTGGGTGCCATTTGGGCACTGAGGGGGGGTCAGATCTAAGACCCTGCCGCCGCTGCAGTGTGAGAAATGCCAGGAAGCAGACGTATGTGGAGGCGAGCCGGAGACAATGGGAAGTCTCCTTGCAGAGGGCGAGGGAATGGATAATGCAGGGCAGACGCATCGGGGGCCTGTGCACCGGCCGTGGCCTCTGCCAGCCACGCTCCCCCCCTGGATAGCTGCGTGGCTCCCCCTCACCTCCACCAGGGCTTTGCCCGAATGCCACCTTCTCAGCGTGGCCTTCCCCGAACACCCCATTACCCACACGCCACCCCCCCCCCACGCCCCCACGCCCCGCACTCTCCCCACAGCACTCGCCACCACTGCCGACTTTCCTTACTTGTCTTGCTCCCTGGCTGTCATGCCTCCTGGAATGTCGCCCCCATGAGGGCAGGGACTTTTGTCAGTCTTGTTCCCTGTTCTACCCCCAGGGCCGAGAAGAGTACCTGGCCCATAATAGGTACTCAATCGATATGTGCTGAGTGAGTGAACAGCACAGGGTATTATGCTGCCTCACCCTCCATCGATTCTGCCCACCCTACAGCCCTGGCTCCTCACCTCTCTCCTGGACCCCAGCACAGCCTCCTCCCTGCAGCCCCGCCTGTGGTCCGCAGAGTGGCCAGAGATTATTCCAATACTCAAAGCTACTCCTCCACTCTCTCCTGCTCAAGGACATTCCATGGCTCCCACTGACCCCAGGAGAGAGTCCAAGCTCCACAGCCTCTCGCCTCCTCTGTCCTGGTTCCCTTCTCCCCCGACACTCTCCACTCTGATTCAAGTTCTCAGTTCTGTGAGGCAAACCTTGCAAGCCTCCAGGCATTTGTACAAGCTGTTCCTTTTGCCCGGAAAACTCCTACTCATCCTTAAAGACTTCAGCCTGCGAGCTTTCCCTAACTGTTCTCAAGCAAAATCATTGCTTCCTTCTCCAGGCACCTATTGGGCCCCCTACCCTGACCCCACTGAAGCCCTGACACCATCTATACATCATTTCTGCCCTGATCTGAGCTCTCTGCATCAGGAACCACAAGTGATTCCTTTCTGGGGCTGTGACACCTAACACTTTAAAAATATCACCAATATTTTACAATTTAAAAATATTTTTGCAGCTGCCCAGTGAGTTAATTCAATATTAACCCCATTTTACAGATGGGCAAACTGAGGCCCAGAGTGGTGAAGGCACTTGCCCTGGCTGCACAGCTGGATTTACGCCCAGCGGTTGACTCCAGGGCCTGTGGCCTGCGCTGCGTATCCTGCCTCCCTCACATCAACACACGTGAAATGAAAGCTCTCACTCTCAATTAAAGGCAACCATTTTACGCCCCCGTCCCCCGAGGCCGGAGCACGGCTGGTCCAGCACGGGGGTATCAGGGTCAGGCCAGCTCCGTAGGCCCCTCCCCTCCTGAGCCTCGTGTCCTCACTGTCCAGGTGGGGACAATGGTGGCCACGGTGGGGACCACCTGAGACGGGCCGGAGGTGAGCAGTGAGCGCCGGGCACCGCAGAGCTGATCCCCTCCCTGTGCCAGGTGCCATTCTGCCTCTGCGGCCTGTGGCTAGAGCCGGGGCCAGCGAGGCCAGGCAGGGGGGGCTGCTCCTAGATTTGAGCAAAGTCTCGAATTCCAGTCTTGGGGACGCGGGCGGGGCTGCGGATGGCCCTGTGGCCCAGGGACTCCCCTTAAGCCATCGCACGGTGAGAAACTGGGGGTCTTACCCAGGAAAGATGGGGAATACGAAGCCTGTTAGGAAACACAGGCTGGAGGTGGGGAGATGTGTGCTCAGGCACTTAAGAAAGTCTCGGGGAGAAGACAGAAGAGACTCCTCCCGCTCCCCGGATCTCGAACCCTTCTCCCTGAGCTTTCACACTGTCACATGGACACACAGCCTGGGCGTGCGGGCCAGCAAGCCCCACGCGCCCCTGTCCCCCACCCCACCCCCGCAGCCCCGTAGAGCTCCAGGAGAGATGCTAGGCCAGCGCACAGGGCGCCTCAGTCCACCAGGGGGCACTCCCTCTGCCGTCTTGGCTTATTTCCCGTCAGGGGCTTGCTGGTCCCAGACACGACCACCGCGGTCCACCGTGCGTGTATGTGGGGTCGGGGGGGAGAGGAAGCAAGCAGCTGGGCTGCTGAGAGGAAGATGGAGTTCGAGATTACCAGGAGTCTACCGCGGGCCGGGCCCTGCCAACAGTCCTTCCTAATCATCACCGCCATCTAGGGAGGGTGGCTTTTCTTGGATCCGTTTTACTGATGAAGAAACTGAGGTTCTGAGTGGACCACATAGGACCTAAGAGTCAGGGGCCGGATTTGAATTCAGGTCTTTCCGGGATAACACAAGCACGTCCTGCACCTCCGAGGGGTAGAACCTGATCCACGGCATTTAGTTGGCTGTTCTCCAACCAAAGTGCAAATATGGACCAGCCCCAGACGCGTCTGTCTATCCACCCAGCCTGAGAGGATCCCAGTGGGTCCTCAGGGTCTGTTGAGCTGAGCAGGACAGTGGCCTTGATGAGTGAGGAGGCTGTGCCGGGGGTGGTCCCAACAGAGGAGTCCCTGGAAAGCCCCAAGGGAAACCCTGTTTCTGATGCTCTCCAGGTTCAGGTGCTCTGTCCCTGTGGAACAGGCCTCCAGGGACCACCAGCTGCCCGTGGGCCAGTGCAGGCCTAGAGCCCTCTGCCGCCCCACAGACCCTGCTACCCCAGGACTACTCCTCCCGATGTATGCCCCTCAGAGTCTAGAAAATGCTCACGGCACTTACGACAGCTGGCTTGAGAGAGCCCCTGGATGTCAGCCGTGCGGCCTTGGGTAAGTTACTTAACCTCTCTGCACGTCAGTTCCCCCTCTGCACAATCAGGATAAGGACAGGACCAACCTTGCAGGGCTGCTGTCAGGAATTAATGAGTGGATGCATTGCCTGGCACACAGTGCTGCTGAATTAATGTCTCTTACTGTTGTCCTTACTAACAGCATGATTCTTCTCAGTTCTGAGGTCTGAGGCACAGAGACCATGAATCCACCGCTTGCCCTCACCCCTCCAGCTTGTAGATGGAGAGATGGTGGCACAGGGAAGCCGCAGGAGGAACCCGGGTGGGGGGAGCCTGGGGGCTTGACTCCCAGCTCCCCACACTCCTCCCCACACCCACTCCCACCCCAGACTCGCCCCCACCTGGAGCCTCTCCTGGGGCCCTCTGTGCAGGATGGGACCCTCTACACGTGGCGGCTCAGCAAAGACTCAGTCTCGCTCAGGGCCAAGTCCTGCATTTGCCCACAGACCCCCTGCCCCAACTCCCCACATCCAGCCTCTGGCCCTGCACACACACACAGCACCCCTGCATGCCCAGCTCGACCGGACAACCCCATGCTCACAACAGGAAGGAAAGAAAAGGCCACAAGGGACATGCCATGTGAGAGGGTGATGAGGAGGCTGTGGCACAGAAAAGTAGAGACGGAGAGAGACTGTCACACACAGAGGGACCATGAGAGAGACAGCAGCAACGAGAAGGGCAGACAAGAGCAAGACAGAGGGGCAGAGAAAGACAAGGAAAGACAGAGGCTGAGGGGGAGAGAAACAAAGATGAGAGAGGGAAACACCAAAGAGAGACGGTAAGTGACAGAGAAAGAAAGAGAGTTAGAGAGACTCAGGCAGACAAAGAGATGGAGAGAGAGAGAGAGGGAACAAACCCGAGAGAGATGGAGACGGCGGCAGGACAGACAGACACAACCCACAAGCTCAGATTCAGGGAGAAAGAGACCCACACCGAAGGGAGACACAGGCAGCAGAGAAACCCAAAAAACGCCAGAGATAGGGTCGAGGCGGAGCGAGGAGCGACAGGGCGGGAGGCAGGCAGGGGAAGCCTCCGCCCTCCATCCAGACCCTCCGCGGCCCGCAGAGCCCGCCCGGTGCCCAGGCCCAGCGCCCAGCCCCGGGCAGGCAGGGGCCGCCCCGCGCCCGGCCGCTCGGTACCTTTGGGCCGCCGCCGCACCACGCCCAGCCGCCACTTGAGCGACACCGCCAGCATCGCGCCTCTCTTGCCCTCGGGGCGGGCGGCCGGCCGAGCCTCCGGGCGCCGCAGCCCTGCCTCCTCCGCGCTCGCGCTGCCTGCGCTCACTGGCAGAGGCTGGGTGCTCCCTGCCTCCGCCCTCCCCCAGTTGCTAAAATAGATAATCCTCCCGGGAGCCGGCGGCTGGCACCCGTGGCGGCAGGGCCCTTCCTCCACCGCAGTCCTGGCCCGGGGAGTGCGGCTCGGGGTGTTCCCGGCCCTGCGGCAAACCTCCACGGGGTGCCCCACCCAGGGCTCCTCCCAAAGTGCTCAGCCTCGCCCACTCCTTCTTTTGGCAAAATCTACCAGTTCCCTCTCTCTCCTCCACAGGCTGGGCTGGCTGATGCCCCCAGGCCTTTGCACATGCTGTGGAGTGGGGGGGGGGGGGGGGAACAGAGATGACCGGGAGAGGATGGGTGAGGGGGCTCCCTGCTCGCTGTGAACGCCCCTCCTCTCTGGCCTGGCTCCACTGAACTTCCCTGCCTGGGGACCTGTGCTCAGCCTTCAGAGATCCCTGCCTGGGGAAGCCCCTGCCTGCTGGATCCCAACAATGCTTTTCCTACTGGGTTGCGACCATTTGCACACCCCCAAGACCAGGAGCTCTCAAAGACAGGACAGGGTCCCCTGGTCCTGTGTCCTGGGCAGTCAGCACAGGCACTTGCCACCCGCCTCTTCGGCGCTGCCCTCTGCGGTTACCCTCATTGTAACAAGGGATGACTAGAGCCCACCCAACTGCTGGTTGGGTGGAGTCACGGGGACTCCCTGAGGGCTCCAGGCATTCAGCAAGAACTCAATAAATGTGTCTGGCGTCCCTTCCTCCACTGAAGAGAAAAGCTCAGACTTCGCAAACGGAGAGTGACGGGAGAAATCGGAGAGCATGGGCAGACCTGAGTTTGAATCCTGGCTCAATGTGCCCCACTAAGCCTCAGTTTCCTCATCTGACTAATGGGGCTGACAGTTCCTGTCTCCAATACGGTGAGGGCTGTATGAGATCATGCACACAGAGCACTTAGTGGAGTCTAGCACACAGTAGGTGCTCAATAAATAATAAGTAGCTGCTGTAATATTGAGATTATTTTGTGTGGAGCCCAACTCCTGCATGTGAGTGGAGACGGGAGGTCCAGCAAGGTGACGACCGGGCTGAGGTCAAGCGGGAAAGTCAGGAACCTGGTGCTTTCCATGAATCTCATTCAAGCTTCACAGTGCACCACGATGGTCCTAGGGTCATTGTCATTTTCCAAAGGAGGACACTGAGGCTGAAGAGGTACAAGATGCCCCCAGACTCACACAGTGCACAAGTGGCAGAGGAGGGTCCCAGATGCCAGCCACCAGGCTACACCACGGCCACATTTGGGCCAGAGAAAAGCCCTTGTAAAACCCCTACTGTGTGCCAGGCTCTGTGCCGAGCATGCTGCCAGCTTAGCCCAGGGAGGCGAGGCTGCCTGCCTGGGGCCGTGCAGACTGCTAAGTGGCAGAGCTGGGGCAGGAGCCCCGACAGTCCAGGTCCAGAGCAGGAGCTCTGGCAGGAACGAGGCCACTGCCCACCTCCATCCCAGGCCCTGGGGAGAAGAGAAGTAGCCCAGGTGGTCTCCAAAATCCACTGAAATGGAAAGTGCAGCAAGGAGTCAGGGTGCAAAGATGCCGGGCGCTGAGACGTCAGAGCACGGAAATCTGGCGGCCTGGCCTGGGAGGGTTTCCTGTCACCAGTTCACCTGAAGGATGCCCTGCGAACGTCCCAGGCACCACAGTGAGGACGTCTCAGGGCTGGATCCACACATGGACAGAGAGGTGGGTCAGCCAGCTTGAGGTCCCACTCCGCCCGCCCCAGAGACCCCCACAGGCTACAGGGCCCACTGGTAGGGTGTTGGACCTGGGGTCCCCCACACCTGGATATGGAGCCCAGCTGGGAAACTCCTGCCCACGTGGCCTTGAGTTTCCTCAGTTGCAAAGGAGTCACTTGGTCCCCTCTGCCCCCTGGGCGGTGGGAGGTCAGATGAAGAAAGGGAGCTCTCAGGAGTGGGGTGGGGCTGTCCACAGCACCTGCCCAGCACAGCCGAGGGAGTGGGGGTTAAAGGCCTGCCAGTGCCAGCGCTGCAGTGTTTAAGGCCAGGGGCTGTGGGGCCAGCCGGCCTGGCTCAAGTCCCAGCTCCACGACTTCCTGGCTCTGTGATGGACAAGTTGTCTTAAGCTGTCTGAGCCTATTTCCTCACCTGGAAAATGGGGGTAAGAATAGTTTGTACCTGATGTGTTGTGAGGATGAAACGAGATAAAATGAACAGAAAGCCCCTAGATAGCACCTGGCACAGTCAGCCCTCCATAAACACATGTGGGCGTTACCACTAAGACAGAGGTCGTCATGGGCGGCAGAGCTCCAACTTGAGTTGAAGTGGAATGCAGGCAGACAGGGTGGCTCAGCTGAGTTAGCGGGGCAGGTGAGCCGGACGTGCCCCAGGACAGAATTTATCCTAAAGGAAAAAGGAGCCAAGAGAGATGTGCGTGACCCTGTTGTCCCTACTAATGGGGACCTGGCCTTGCGATGGGCCTGAGATGGGAGCACCACGAGAGGGAGCGGGCGGTCTGTCTCCCCGTCTCTTCCCAAGCTCAAGGCTTCACGGGTCTCCCCCATCTAGAGGGGCACAGGACCCACCCAGAAGCCACGCAGGCCCAGCCACTCAGAGCTGATGTGGAGACGGCTCCCACGGGACCCAGGTCCTACTGGGCAGCTCTCTGGCGCTGTGTTAGGTGCCACACCGGGAGCAGAGCTGAGGACACGGCCCTGGCCGCTAAGAGCTCCTAGCTGAGGAAGATGCTGCCTGTTCCTGAGTCTCAGTTTCCCCATGTGAACACGGGGGACAGGAACCTGCATCTCACAGGGTCACAGGGAGGAAACTACAATTCCACATATCAGAGCATCTGTATACAATAGGTGCTCAATACATGCCTTCCCTCCCCACGCGCAGTCCAACTTCCTCTCCAGACCAGGAGCTCTCTGAGAGCTAGCGTCTGCACGGACCCCGGTTGTTTCTGCCTCCTGTTCCCTCTTCTTCCGGCAGCATCACCCCATTTTCCTCCCTTGTGCTCCATCTGGGTGGTGCTTTGCCCCCAGCTCCAGGAGGGGCCCCTGACCCGAGCACACCAGCCAGAATCTCCCGCCCCGGCCGTGGTGACTGGCACACGTGACCCAAGTCAACGAAAGGAGTGACTGTTGGGAGACTCGGGGTGAACTCCTGGAAAAGGGAAATTCTTCCCTCTGGGGGTGCAGACAAGAGGGGTCATTCTGGAGGTGCTGGTGCCCACTGCGGCACCCACCCAAACGGAGGAGAGTAAGAGAGCGAGAGGAGGAGGATGGAGACTGATGGAGGCCTGAGGACAGATCATCTTGATGAGGATCCAGGCTGCCCCAGGGAGAGAAGCCCAAGGCGTCCCGCCCTACATACTGATCTATAGCATCCGCGGGAAGCATAGGCCATCCTGACTTAACCCGATCTGATTCCTATCCAAAGTTATAGGACCACCCGATAACCAGACCCCACCTACACTGATACCATTTTAATGACTTTTTTACATAATCTTTCCTTTCTCTTGTAAAGAGATAACTCACATACCTATGCCTTAAATTTAGCCCTACCCTCAACCCATGCCTGCAGCTCTTACTGCCCACAGGTCCTGTCCCCATGCTGCAGCTCTTACTGCCCATGGGCCCTGTCCCCATGCTACTCCATGCTATTCTCTGAATAAAAGAGCACTACTGCCAGACCTTGAGAGTCCAAGAAATCCTTCTTTCAATTTCTCGACTCTCTGAGCCCACTTCAATCTCAACTGGCTCCTCCACCCCCCTGACCGCGCACCTGAAGTCGGTGAGAGCCCTTTGCAGTTACTTTAGCCAACAAATTCCTTTCTTTGCTTAAGCCAGTTTCCGTTGGGTTTTGGTAACAGATCGGAAAGAGTGAGTCCTGACTAGTCCAGCCAGTCTTCCTCCCCTCAGGTCCCAGCACAGAGCAGGGGCTCAGCAAGTGCACAGTGAATGAAGGAATGGAGGATAACAGAACATGGACTGACACGCTCCCCAAACTCTGCCTTCAGCAGGGCCCCTGAGCCCTGGACTTTAGTTGGAGGAGGCCACAGCTGGATGCTGGGTTTCTGGCAGGCAGTAGAGTCAGCCCTCGGGAATGGGATGGCGGTTCTGCCTTCCAGCCACCTGCAGCTTGCCTGTCATCTGAGCCGCACTTGCTAGGCGCCCCCACTCCGTGGTCCCCAGATTTTCACAGGGGTCCTTCTGCAGAAATGGCAGCCCAGGGAGATTGTGGGAGAGCACAATACCCCTTAAAAGAGATGAGACCAGCAGTGAAACAGCAGATCAGGCCAGGCAGGGAGCCAGGAGCCTGAGTTCAGGTCCCAGCAGGCCATGGGCTACCATGTGGCCCGAGCAGGTCTCTGCAGTTCACTGGCCTTCATGGGCTGCACTCCGTCGTCGTCCCTGGGTTCACCCTCCCTGTGCAGTCTCATTTTCTCTGTCCCAAGGCACAGAGAGGTTCTTCCCCTTACTTAAGGTCACGCAGCCACTGAAGCAGCCAGGCCAGGATTCAAATGTGGGGCCGCATGACTCCCCTCAAAAATGAGCTGACAGAGCCCAAGGATGGGCAAATAGGACGAAAAGGATCACAGAGGGATCCAGGCCAGCCTCCACCCCTTGGTTCTGCTTTTCCCATCCCTGCCTCAGCCTCACAAAGCCCCAGAGGCCCTGGGTTGCTGCCACCCCCACCAGCTTCCCAAAACAAATTAGCATCTCATCAGACATGCCTTTAATCTTCTCTGCCCAGCCCTTTCTTCCCCATGGGCCCACTGGTGACATTCCTGCCGCCCAGCTCTGCTGATCTAAATAAGACAGAGGCCTCCGGGCTCCCAGGGAGAGGAGGGGGGTGGGGGGCAGACCCCTCTTAACCACTTCCTCAGGCCGGTGGAGGGAGAGCACAGGCCATCCATTCACTCATTCAACAGATATTTATTAAGCACCTTCTGTGTGCCGGGCCTGGAGGCACAGCCATGAGCAGAAAACAGCCTCCACAGCGCTGCCACCCCAGCAGGAAGACGGAGTCGACGGCAGATGTAACACGTAAGAGCTGCAGCATGTTAGAGGTGACACACGATGGAAATAAACAGCGCAGGGCGAGGGAATCGGGGCGCAGGGGGAGATGCTGCCCATTACAAACGGGGGTGGGGGGGCGCCCAGAACCCAGACTGCAGCCTCTCACACTTTTTCCCACTGAAAGGGCCCACAGGGTTCCTTAGAGAAGTGGCCGGTCCAGGGCTGATCCTCGGACATCCTCTGGTGCCAGAAAGTAAGAAATGTTCGAGGTCTGACGGGGGAAGGCGGAAAGGACACAGAAGCCGGCTTGAGGGGCTCCCACTGGCCAATTCTGGGACAACTTGAGCATCAAAAAGAACGATGACTGCAAAACTGCAAAAATTGGTGTGTTTATGATTCTCAAAAGAAAGAAAACATCTCGCCGGTCCCTTTAAGTAATGAAGGCCCCATCATCACTCTGTAAACGGAAAACGAGGGTGAAGAGTGAAGCATTTCTCCTGCCTCCCCACGCGCACGGCATTTCAGGGGACCCTAACAAAGGGGAGGCGATCTTAGGAAAGCGCCACAGCAGATAAGTGCAGAGGAAACGCCAGGATTGGAGAACCTGTCGGCAGCCCTAGTGCAGTGAGGATCCGGCACTGACCATTGATGGAAGGATGACAGGCCCTGTGACAGACGGACCAGGCAGACAACACTGGAACCCTGGACCAATCTTAGCATCACCAAGAGGGGAACATTCTGGCATATGCGCCTCCTGATAGGATGTGGAAGGAAGCCCACAGCACCACCCGTGACGTATTCTTGCCTACAAAATTGGAACTGAATCAAATCCAGCTTCAGACCCAAATTTAGACCCAGTCAACAGAAGTATAGGGGACAGAAGAATGTATTAAATGACATCGCCAGGCCATTCCACTGGACAAATGACCAGGTTTCCCCAACAAATAATTAGAGTGAAGAAAAATGAGGGGGAAGGGACTCATAGATTAAGAGAGACTTAAGAGACCCATCAACCAAATGCCATGCAGGGACCTTAGCTGGATCCTCGTCTGAATAAGCCAAGTGTGAAAAGACATTTGGGAGACGAGTGGGAAACTGCAGGAGGCCTGGCTATGAGAGGATATGGAGGAATTATGCTAATTCTGTTGGGTTGACGCTGTTATTGTAATTATATTTAAGAAAAAGTCTTGGTTGGAGATAGAGATGAAACAAAAAGAAGTCTGAGACTTAGCCTTTAAAAAATGCCTCAGGGGTACTCCTGCGTTATATGTGCCATTTAGAAGTATATAAAAATTTAAAACATAAAATAAAAATAAACACGGAGGTCATAAAAGGCCTCACCGAGAATGTGACATTTGAAGAAAGGCTGAGAAGAGGGAGGGAGCCGCGGCGGGGGACTCCAAAGGAGGGGGCTCCCAGGGAGGGGGCCGGCCTGGAGCGGCCAGGTGGGGGATGGGGGCAGAGCCTGGAGCAGAGGAGGCCCCGTCCTCTGGCCGCGGACACGGTCACCGGACCGGGGTCAGGGCAGAGGAGGTGAGGAGCTGGGCAGAATCTGGTTTCTTGTGAAGCCCCGGCTGCCTTCCTCCACCAGGGTGAAGCGTTTGCTGAACAGCTGACGGTCATTTCTCTAGGTGAGAAGCACGCACTCCGGGTCAAAGGCCTGGGCTCCGATGCCGAGCCCCCGCTCTCTGCACGGTCACTTCCCCACTCTGGGCCTCAGTCTCCCGGTTGGTAAAATGAGGTGATGATCAAGGACTCCAACAATTAGGCTGCTCTATGGAGACGCAGGAGGCAAAAATGTCCTGCCAACTGGTAAGGGCTGGGCCTGTGCTGCCCACAGGGAAACAGCCTTAACTGGGCACAGACTGCATGCCAGGCAGCTCCGGGCTCCTCAGGCCATCAAGCCTCGCCTTGTCCAGGTGAAATCACCTGGGGAGCTTACAACAACTACTGCCGAATCTGAACTTTGTGGGTGCCGGGTAGAGAACTGCTGCCTCCTTGCTGCCCTGTAGCAAAGACGGGGCACCAGGGTTCAGAGAGGGAAAGTGACTGTGCCAGCATCACACAGCTTCCAAGTGGCAGAGGAGGCATTTCCGACACAACCTAGCCTCTATTCCTCCCCAGACCTTCCGAGGCTAAGAGCCAGAGAGCAGCCCCCCGGGGGGCTCACACCCTGCCGGGGGAAGCAGCCGTAGGTATGTCTGATGTTCTGAGACATTCCTGAGCCAAGAAAGAAAATGCCACCAAGCATTTTCTGGCTGGGCCAGGGCGGCTGTCGGACAGGTGCACCAACAGGGCCGCCTGCCAGGAAACAGGTGGCTGCCCGTTAATGCTCCTGGCACTGCCTTCACGGCACAATAATTAGGAGCAGATGCCTGGGCAGGCGCCATTAACGAGGATGCCGACTGAGTCGCGGGGTGCTGGGTTGAGGTGACAGAAACGCTGCAGTTACGGCCCCATGGGCCACAGGGGCTGCTGGGGCCAGGCCAGGCCACACCTTTCCCCACCTGATTCCAGGGCCCCGCTCCCCACACGGGCCAACCACAGCCCAGGGAGAGGGCGGCCTGGAGGGGAGGCGCAGAGGCTGACAGGTCTGGGTTCAGATCCTGTGCTGCCGGCCGAGGCACCTTGCTCGTCCGTAAAGTGGATGTATGGTCTCCCAGGCACGGGGCGGGCGTGACAGCTTCCCAAAATACTGCAAGTCTGGGGCTGGCCAGGGCTCTGTGAACAAGACCTGTCTTCCAATCACGCGCCAGGCATTTGCTTTCAGATTGTAGAAAAACGGAATCTGAAGAATGGGGGAAAAAATAACTGAGTTTATTAAGCATTACTCTGCAGCAGACACTGTCCCCGGGCTGCACACAGCAACCCTCTCCTCTGTCAGCGCCTGGGGTGGGGACTACGATTAGCCCCATGTTACGAACGCGGAGACCCAGGCGCACCAGGCAGGGCAGAGGGCCGAGGCCACAGGGCTCTGTGCCCGACCCCGGCAGCCTGGCTCCCAGCCCCGCCCTGCACCCGCTCTGCTGTTCTTTCCAAGCACAGCCGCCTCTGTTGTGGTCCCCGTGCAAGCGCGTGGGTGGGTGTGATGAAATACAGCGAACGCGCCACCGTGAGCAGCAGAGGCGCACACAGCCCGCGGCGGCACGGCGGGGCCCCCGCACCGCTGCCTCTGCGCCCTCCCACCTGGCTTTGCCCTACGTGGCCGTCCCTGCAGGCTGGACGGCCTAGGCGCCCCGCACTTCGAGGCACATCAGGGTGCCACCTGGTCGCCCAGGTTGTGACCAGCCCTGTGACCCCAGGCCCCACCTCCCTGTCAGCACTGGAGGGCATCCGCTCAGCATTGCAGATGGTGGCGAAGGTTCGTCTGGGTCAGATGTGGAAGTTGGTATCATGTCCACCCTCTTCCCTTGGCACAAGCCAGTGAGACCCGCTTCTGGGAACTGAGTGACAGCCCACGAGGACACACAAGATTGAAACCCTGGAGCCCAGAAAGTTAGTCTCACCAGCCCCAGGATGGTGGATCCAGAACTGCAGAGCATGCATCACGGATCCACACCACACTGGGATCCAACCACAGGCCATTAGAACAGCAGCAGAGCGGGCCAGAATTACAGACACAAGCCACGGCCGTGAGCGAACCTAAGCCACTGTCCTCAGATTCACGGTGGGAACAGGGGAAAGGGATGGGCATCGTAGGACCCCAGACCATGTCCACAGGGACAGTATTAGTCCTTGGTTTCTTGCCAGACAGACTGTGTCTCCTAGAAGCTCCTGACCCCTCCAACTTTGCCCTCAATGCCACCAAACGCCTCTTCCCAAAGCCTTCCGTGAGAGAGGCAATCACACGGCCACTGTGTGACCTGGGACAAGTCCCTGCCTGCTTTGAGCCTCAGTTTCCCCACTATAAAGTCAGAGGGTTGACCCTTTCTGAAGGTCAACTCAACTCCGATAATCTGTGAAACGATCACATCTCCCTCCCTACAACCTTCTGTGGCTCCCAAAGGACCTCACTTGAAGGAAAGACGGAACCAGGAGCCCTCCTGACGCCTGACCGCTGCTTTATCTGGACTCATCTCCAGGGCTCCTGGAATCTCAGCCTCTGCTCTCAGTCCCCTGGGTAAACGAGGTCCTTCCACTCTTCTCCTTTTACCATATGGCCTCCTCCTTGGAAGGCCTCCTCTCCACCTCCCCAAATCCCCTTGACTCCCTCAGACCATCATGTGTCACCTCCCCAAGAAGCCCTTCCTGACTCCTCTGGCCTGGCTAGGCTAACTTCTCTCCAACCAGAAGCAGGTTCCAAATCCTGAGTGCACTCGCTCCTCAGCACCCCACTGCTCCCTCCTCCACCCCTGCCACTGTCAGCAGCCCCCTCACTGCTGTCCCTGCCTCCATCCTCACCGTCCTTAATCCACCTTCCTCATGGCACACAACTGGTCCCCTGTGACCTCTGGCATCATGTCTCTCCACTTCCTTCAATTGGCCTCACCATTTCTCAACCACAGGGCCTTTGCACCTGCTGTGCCCGCTGCCTAGAATGCCCATCACCCAGCTATCTGCACAGCTCCCTCCCTCCCTTTCCCCTTTAGGTCCTCATTCAAAAATCATCCTCTCCGTGACTATGGAAAGGTGCACACCCCAATCCCCAGCACCCCCACCCCTTTCCCTGCTTAATTTTTGTCCTTAGCATTTATCATTGGACAAACCACTTTTTACTCGTATCTGATTTATTGCCTGTGTCCCCCACAGGAGCGTCAGCTCCATAGGGCAGGGACCACGTCCATCTTGTGCCCAGTCCCAGCATACAGCAGGTGCTCACCAAATACTTGTTCAGTGAGGGACTCGAGTCGCACCCGGCCTTGAGGCATTTCCTTGCTCTTTGCAGGCTGTTGGTCCTGCCCCTGAGGCCAGGAGGGCTCCCAGGTCAGGGGGCACGATTCGTTCCTCTCGGTTTCCCCCTCAGTTTGGGGCAGATATTCATGCAAGGTCACTTAGCAAGGAGATCAGAGCTGGGATTTGGACCCAGGACCCTGGATCCCACGCACTCTTTAGATCTGTTCCTGAGCACTACTAACACACCTGCAGAAAGAGGGCAGCCCCGGGAGGGATCCCCGCTCGAGTCACGTAAAGGCCCCGCCACCGCGTACGCTCCAGCTGAGGGAGGCCAGCCTCGCGTCCCGGGCGGACTGCACGAGGCTGGCGAGCACCAGCCCTTCCCTAGGGACACCCGTGCCCGCGGCACCCCATCCCGGGAATCGGGAGAAACAGCAAGAGGTTCAGTGATGCCACTCCAGAGGTAAAGGAAACCTGGGGTCACAGGGGGGCCACCGCACTCACGGGGCCCCTGTCCTCAGACCAGGCTCCACCTGAGGCTGGGGCGGCAGGAGCATCGAGAGAAGAAATAACAATGACGACAGCAGCGATAACCAAATCTATTTACAGACCCGATGCATTTATTTGACCCCGTCAAGCATTCACTGGCTCACCAAGGAGTCGCTGAGCAGCTCTTGCACTCCAGCAGTGAACAAAACCTATAGCACATTCCACTGGGGGGACAGACAATACATAGAACAAATAAGCACTATCAAGTAGGTTGAAATCAGCACATTCAAGAAAAATAAAGTGGGTGAGGACTGCGTGTGGGAGGAGGCCTCTCTGATCAAGTCTCTATACAAATGAAGGAAGTAGGGGACCCGGCCATGCAGATCTCTGAGCCACACAGAGGATGCAGCCAGTGCAAAGGCCCTGAGGCAGGACTGTGCCTGGCATGTTTGAGGACCAGCAAGGGAGCCAGTGCGGCTGGAGCTGAGTGAGGGAGGGAGGAGATGTCCCAGAGGATGTCAAGGAGGCCAGAACGGCAGGGGAGAGAGGGCCGGCTCTAGCTGCACTGAGGACTTGGCTTTCCCAGGAAGGGAGGTGGGAGCCATGGGAGGATGCTGAGCAGAGGGATGTGATCTGACTTAGGTTTGGACAGGATCACTCTGGCTGCTGGGGAAGAACAGACTGTTGGGGGTGAGAATGGAGGCGGGAGGCCAGTGGGGAGGCCGTTGCACCCATGCAAGCTAAGAGATGCCAGGGCTTGGACCAGAGGGGTGAGATGTGGGGGATCCAAGATACATTTTAAAGAAAAGCGGTGGCTCATTGCAGACACTCACAGCCCTGTGAGGCCAGGAGATGTAGGTCCACTTCACAGAAGAGGAAAGTGAAGCTCAGAGAGGTTAAGTCATTTGCCCAATGTCACACAGCGAGGAAGTCTCAGAGCTGGGACAATAACCCAGGCCACCTAGCTCCCACGCCTGTGCTGTCTCATCACGACTGTCCTGAGGGTCTCCTCAGGGCTCATGCCTGACTCACGGGGCATGAAATACGGGGTCTGAGGCCAGAAGGGAAGCACCCCTATCCCTTCAGGAGCTCCTGGCCCAGCTGGGAAGCAAAGCTGGGAAGAGGACGGGAGGGTGCGTGCGTGGGATAGGGAGACGGGACAGGCGAGAGTGAGGGGTGGTAGGGACACGTTTTCCAGCTTCCCAGGTCTGCTGGTGAAGTGTGAGGGTGGCACAGTCAGGACACGTGGGGCGCACTCTGCAAATGCCCCCGGGGGAGGCGGGAGGGAGCAGCGTGCAGTCAGACACCCGGGTTCCCATCCCTACTCTGTCCTTCCTTTAGCTGTGGGAACTTCAGCATATCACTGACCCTCTCTGTGCTCAGTTTCCTCACCTGCTGAATGGGGCTGTTGTGGGTGAACACGTGGGAAGTGCTGGCACAGCAGCCGACGGGGGTGCGACGCACTCAGCTGACGGGCAGCAGCAGGGGATGCAGAGAGCCCCCCTCCGCTCCGCGCTGGCCCCGCTGTCCCAGCTTTGGGGCTTTGCCTCCGCCGTCTGTCCATCTTTCGAAGTGGACTCAGGGCCTTCTTCCTGTCGCTAATTCAGGAGGGACAGCGAGACGAGTCACGCCTGCTTGCCTGGGATTCTGCCTTCAGGGAAGAAGAAGATTAACACTCCCTCTGAAACCAGGAGGTTCACTAAATGACATGTCGCTGAAGGCTGGATTCTTGGAATCATGCTGTGCCAGAGAGCTTCTGGTCCAAACTGTACCCCACCCATTTTACAGATAGGGAAACTGAGGCCTGGGAGGGAGGGGCATTTTCTTTTTTTTAATGCTTTTTTCTTTTTTTTGGTGAGGAAGATTGGCCCTGAGCTAATATCTGTGGCCAATCTTCCTTTTTTTTTTTCTCCCCAAAGCCCCAGTACATAGTTGTATATCCTAGTTGTAGATCATCCCAGTTCTTCTATGTGGACGCTGCCTCAGCATGGCCTGATGAGCAGTGCCACGTCCTCACCCAGGATCCAAACAGGAGAAGCCCTGGGCCAACGAAGCAGATTGCACAAACTTAACCACTCGGACCCAGGGCCGGCCCCTGGGAGGGGACATTTTCTGAGCCACCAGACCCCAGGGTGCCCACGTCCACGTGCCAGAGGTGAAGGGTACAGGCAGGGCGAGGGCGTTGGCCGATTAGGATGGACAGGCCCTGCTGCCACACACTGACCCTCCAGCTGCTGGATTGTGGAGACACCCAGGGGAGGGGGAGAGGCCTAGAGACACCCAGGGGAGGGGGACTGGGGGATCAGGTGCCCCCACCCAGTGTGGAAGTATTTCAGCATTTTCCCAGCCAGGGGGCTCCCTCTGCCCCTCCCGCTGAGGCACGAGGAGCTCCTGCCAGGGTCGGGCTCTGTGCTGCACCCTTTCCGGGGCTGTCCCCTCCAGATCCTCACGGCCACCCTGGGAGGCGGGGGTTTTAATTAAAAT
This sequence comes from Equus przewalskii, assembly GCF_037783145.1. Taxonomy (NCBI): domain Eukaryota; kingdom Metazoa; phylum Chordata; class Mammalia; order Perissodactyla; family Equidae; genus Equus; species Equus przewalskii. The sequence goes on from NC_091845.1 coordinate 4,826,651, forward strand.
GCCACCACTCACAGAGGGAAGTCCCTTGCCCAAGGTCCCACAGTCGGTAGGCGGCAGGGCCGGAGGGAGCCCAGCACGGGCTGGCAGCAAAGCCCAAGGCAGCGCTTGCTGCAACAGCCTCTGCCTGAGGCCCCTCTCTGAGCACCGCCTCCCAGGGGTCTCTGGCTCCCGGCTCCCCCACAGCACGGTGGGCCGGGCTCCGCTTCCACAAGTCAGGGGAGCAAAGACAGCCCTGCATGATGGTGGCTCCAGCCCTGTGCTCAGGGGAGACGCGCCGCCTGAGAAAGGCAGAGGGAGTGAGGGGTGGGGAGGGCCGTGCAGGGGCCACCCCACAATTACATCGTGGGGGCTCCGGGCCAGGCCCCACTCTGAGCACTTGATGGTACAGCAACTGTTTAACCCTCTGCCACAGTACTGCTCTGACCCCCGTCTTCCAGTTGAGGAAACTGGGGCTCCGAGAGATGAAGCGTCTTGCTCCAGGTCACCTGGCTGGCAAGCAGCGGAGCCAGGATGTGAACCGGGCTGTCTGGCTCCGGCACCTGTGCAGAGGAAGCGGGGCAGCAGTGATGGGCAAAGGTGGGGAGAAGGACTTTCACGGACGAGGGCATCTGACCTCCAGTTAGAAGATGCGGGGGTCTGTGCAGCGAAACCCCTCCTGTTGCCTCCTCCTCCAGCATCTTAGCCCAGCCTGCTGGTCCACAACACTCTTCAAGGTCTAGTGTCCCAGCCTGACCCCAGATGGGCATCACGAGGCAGAGACCACCCGCGTGGGTCTGGGGTGTGACCCTTACGCCAAAGCAGCAGCAGCAGCAGGTCAGAGCCGGCGGGCAGGGGTCGGGGGCTGCCCTGGGTGCAAAGAAATCCGGGATAGTGTTCGGGCCACCTGGGGTGGGATTGGGGGTGTCGACAGAATTACAGCCTCGGCCGGAGTAAGAGAGGAGCTATGCAAAGCGCAGTGTGTGGACCTGGGCCTGTCCTTGAACTATTTCTCCGGACAGCAACGGATAAGTTCAGAAACCGAGAGTAAAAGGTCGGAGACTATTACAGTGATATGACATCGCTCAACATCCAGGCGCCTGACGGGTGGCTTGTAATTTTCATGTCTTTCTTGTTTTATTTCATCTTCCAATAATTCATTGCTAGCGTATTTTTCAAATGTATCATCTCCAATAAATTGAAAAAGAAAAAGAAAACCCTGGCCCTTGACCAGGCAGCCTGAGAAGCCCTAGAGCACCAGCCAGGGACGAGAAGCTGGTGCCGGCCCGATGGAACTCAACATAAAATAAAGCTGGGAAATCAAAGTTTAGCTTTCACGTGTGCTGACACAGAAGTAGCATTTTTTCAGATCAGAGTTTGTCAGCCTCCGGCACTACTGCCGTCTTGGGCTGTACTGTTCTCCGTGCCAGGGCTGTCCACATCCTGCGCATCGTATGTACAGAGCAGCATCCCTGGCCTCTACAGCCAGATGCCACTATATACACCCCCTCCCCAGCTGTGACAACCAAAAATGCCTCCAGACACTGCCAAATGTCTTCTAGAGGGCAAAACCACCCCCGCTGAGAACTGCTGGCCTAGATGCTCTGATTCTGGGCGTGTGTGTGTGTGAGTATGTGTCTAGGTGAATGCGTATGTGTAGGGGTGTGTGTGTGTGCACGTGTGTGTGTTTTATCCCTGGCCTGCCTTCTTCACTCACATGGCCAGCCGGCCTGGCCCTGCAGGCATCTGAGTTTGCAAGCCCTGGTGTCACCCATTACCCTTAAGGGGTGCTGTCGGATCTCCCCACCCTAACACTGACCCACGGAACAGGCACTGCTCCCATGGAGGACCTGTCTAGGAGGGTCGCCATGGGAAGCAGGGGACCCTCCAAGCCGCCGTCCACAGAGCGGAGCCATCAAGAAGCTGGACAGCCACCGGGAAGGGGAGCTGGGGCAGCAGAAGCTCCTCAGGGGGACATCAGGGAACGCACAGCTTGTTCACACCACATGTCTGCGCCCCAAGCCTGGGGGACTGTGATTCAGAATGACCTGGCAGGGCCTCGGGGCTGCAGCTGGTGGGCGGACGGTGACGCCCAGCCAGAGCTGACACGGCTCTCTGAGAGCACCCGAGTCCCCTGGGAAGCTCAATAAAAATAGAGACTCAGGGCGAAAAAGACTGGAAGGTCTGACAACAAGTGTGGGTGAGGACGCGCAGCCAGTGGAACTCTCAAACTGCCTGTGGCAACGCAAGATGGCACAGCTTCTCCGGACAGGAATTTGTCAGGATCCACTAAAGTCCCTGAATACACATATCCTAAAACACAGCTCCACAAAGTGTTAAAAATCCGCGTACCCTGTGGCCCGGCAATTCCACCTGAAGGTACAGACCCAACAGAAAAGCGTGCACCTGGCCACCAGAAGGCGCGTCCAAGAGTATCCAAAGCGGCATTTTCCATAAGACTCACAAACTAGCAATGACCAGGAAGTCCACCAACAGCAGAAGAGATGCATAAAAACTGTGGCATACTAATGCAACGGAATACTACACAGCAGTGAACAGAATGCGCCGCTGCAATGCACAACACAACGGATGGGTCTCAGAAACTTGACAGGAAGTGAAAAAGGCGGGACAGAGAAGAGCACCGCCCACAAGACCCCATTCCCGTGAAATTCAAGAACAGGCGAAAACCGCCTTTGTGGCATGGTGACGCTGTCCAGGTGGGAACACCACAAAGAAAACCAAGAGGGCAGTTGTCCAGAAAGTCAGGAGGCCGCTGCCTTTGGGGGGAGCGGGAGGGCACACCGTCGGAGATGCATCTTCGGGGAACTTCGAAGGGGCTGCGATGTTCCCTCTCTTAACGAGGGTGGTTACAAGAGTGTTCGCTCCTCATCATTCTCCACACTAAACTTCTGTGTCAGACCCACGTGTACATTTTAAGATTTTAAATAAAAGGGAAAAACTGTGCTTCCACCCCACTCCCAGCAACGCCGATTCCTCAGGGCTGAGTTGGGGCCTGGGGTGAGCATTTTAAATATACCCCTCCCCCCACTGCTGGAGATTCTGATTCCTAAGGTCCTGGGGCCACACCAAGGTCAAGACACCTGCTGAGCACACGTCAGGCTGAGGCGCCCCCGAAAGCCGGCCCTTTGGCAGGCCCCGCCCTCACCGCAGGCTGGGCCACCTGAGGGTGGAGCTGGGCGGGACCAGACAGTGGCCGGCCCACAGTAGGTCCTGTCGATGCCGCTACTCGCTTTAGGAGGAGTGGTCTTGGGCCAGAAGGAATTTCTGACGCTACTCTGGGTGCAGGCGAGTACTGGAGGGGAGGGCGGGATTGAGCCGCTAGTCACTGAAATCCCATTGCAGACCGGCTGGCAGCCTGGTGCGCTCACCCTAGAGGCCTGGCCGGGCCAACAGCCCCTTAAGGAAAACAAAAAGGATGTGGAGAAAGCAATTAAGGGGCTGTCATCAGGGTGGTAGCCGGCATCTGCTCGGGCATCTGCCGAGCCTGTTCCATCTCCACAGAGCCCAGGAGGTGGGGGGGGGTCGAGACTGGGGACCTTTGGGCCCATCCTCTGCATGAGAAGCCGTGGAAGACAGAGCGGTGTGGACACAGCATTTCCTTATCAGCCAGGACAGGCTGGCGCAGGTGTGCCTCGAACACCCCAGTCACCACAGGGGACTTGTTGATTGCCTGCTAATTGCCTGGCCCCAAGGCAGTGCTGGGACAGAGGGACAGCAGATCCCTCCAGCCGCGGGGATCTCCGAGAGGGTGTGAACACACTGGGAGGCTTTCTGGGGACGGGGGCGGGGGGAGGCTGCTTGGGGCGAGGACTACAGGATGAATGGAAATTAACCAGACGAGCCCCCCGCCCCCCTCCCCAGGCAGATGGAACAGGTGGGCGAGGGCCCCGAGGTGGGAGTAAGTGAACAGCCTCGAGCATTCCCATGCAGCAGGCACGGTCTGGGGGGGGTCCTGTATTAACTCAGTTCACCGTCACGACATCACTCGGAAGTGCGTGCCCGTTATTTCCATTTTACAGATGGAGAAACTGGGCCACAGAGAGGTTACGTAACCTGCACAAGATCACACAGCTCTTAAGTAGAGAGCTCTTAAGTAGCATTTGACCCACTGTGCTACACTGCCTCTCATTCAGCTAGTTTTCCCCCAAGAATGGAAAGGGGGCCAGTGTGGCTGGAGCCCAGAGAGTGCGGAGGACAGCAGTGAGAGAGACGGCGGAGAGGGCAGCAGCCAGGCCGTGTGGGAGGATGCTAAATTCGGCCCCAGCAGCAGTGGGGAGCCCTTCAAGGTAGGGAGGACGAGATGGGATCAGATAGACGTTTAAAGGTCAGGGTACGGCTGAACAGTCAAGCAACACTGCACCATCAACAAACCCTCCTCGCCGTTCAGCATTCCCCCAGCGCCTCGCGGCACCACGATCTTTTCTCCAGACGGTGTAGCGCATTCTCATCCCCGTTAGACGGCAGGGACGCCTCCAACACAAACGCATAAATTCTGCCAACTCGGATGGACGTGAGGAAGCACCTTCTGGCAGGAGCTCCAGGGACCCCATTCAAACCTCTGATTAATCCTCTACAAAGCGCAGCTAAGCCACTTCCACATTTCTGTATTTCCATTTTTGCTTCATTGAGGTCGATTTCACTGAGATCGTCTTTCCTAATTAAAATTTACAACGAAGATCTCACTCATCAATCAATTTCTCTGCCCATAACACATACTACCCATTCTAGACTTCCGCCCCCGCGGTTTTCCCATTCTGGCCATGATTTCCGTCAACTCCAATTCTCTCGAGTCAGATTTTTGCAGATCTTAATGTTGGCATGGAGATTTGACTCTTCTGTCAATTTTTAGATCAATAACTATTTTTACTGTGCACAGTTTTAGCCAATGTCAGTTTTATTTTGTGTTGATTATTTCTACTAGCGATGTTCATGATGGACTGGATCAGAAACAAATGGTCTGCATTTCTTTCTTAGGAAATCCATGAGAAATTGAAACATCTTTGTGAGTCAGAAAAAGAAAAGGAAACTGAGGACAGAGAGCTCCAGAGACAGACAGAGGCCGACAGGGAGAGACAGAAAGACACAGGGATACAGAGGGGGAGACAGGCTGTGAGCAGACAGCTTAGTATCTGACGGCTCAGCGGAGTGCAAGCTAGCGGCCACCTCGCCTGCTTCCTCTCCAGCCTCGGTCAGGACATTCCCACCTCCAGCCACTGCCCCACCCGGAAGCCCCTTCGCTTCTTGACACTCAGCTCAGGGCTTGCTCATTCCACTGGTCAGGACAGCTTCATCGAAATAGGAGAAAAGGTCACTGGGCTTGTGTCCCAGCAGACAGGGCCCCAGGCCACATCCTGACCAGCTAACAACACTCCAGGCCCGAGCAAAACCAGCCACAGCCCTTGGTCTGGAGCCAGGGGAGTCCCAGCAGAAGGGAGCCGGCCGACGTGGCCAAGGAGCGAGGGCGCTGGGCCAGGCAGGCCGGGGTTTGAGTCCTGCCTCTGTCTCTTCTTGATTTCTCTGTCTCAGATCTCAGCTGCCTCATCTGAGGACCTGGATGAACACCCAGCTTGCAGGGTGCATGTGAGGCTGGGGCCCTGGTGTGACGCAGCCACCAGGCCCCTCTGCCCTAGCACTCACTGTGGCCTCCCACACTGGGCGGCCTAGGGAAGGCGCAGACCTCTCAGCTCTGGCTTCACTTGCCACCGAGCCATGGCCCTATCCTTACCGCAGGGCCTGGAGGGCGGAGAGGATCGGAGCTTGGGGTCCCTCTGGCTCAGCGTCCGGGCCGGTGAGGGGCCTTCCACAGGGCAGGCCCGGACTCTGAGATGGGGTCGGGGGGCTGGTTTTGGTTGCTCTTCTCTTGCCTGCCGGGTCCAATCCTTCACGAGGCTGCGTGGAGTCCTGTGTTAAAAAAGCCTCTGAGGGCGAGTTGGCAAGAACGAGTGGCGATCAATTAACAGTACCCACCATGGCCATGGGCTGGGGGTGTCTTGTGACTTCTGCATCTTTACTTGGAGCAGTGCAAAGACCGAGAGCGCAGAGCTTTGGTTTGAGTCTCAGCTACACCACAACAAGCTGGTGACCTTGGGCAAGTCACATTACCTCTCTGAGCCTCATTTCTTCGTCTGGGAAATGGGGATAATATTATGATTGATCTCACAGGACTGCTGTGAGGGTTCAGCAAAATTGTGACCCAGGAACCAGGCAAATAAGGGGCCACTGAGGACCTGGCCAACAGCTAACATGGTCTGTTAGATGTTTTCCAGACAGGAAGAAACCTTGTGTTCTGTTTTACAGAAATCAATGTCCCGTTTTGCAGATGTTGCCGTCTTGCACAGAAACTCACACGTTTGCAGCAAGACCCCTCAAAATGTTCCAGCTCCAAGGGTCCTAAAGTTACCTTAACTCATTAGCATCCTAAATTCTCCTCCTCTGGGTGGGTCCAAACAACCATTTTCAGACCATGCGATCTATGCAGCAGCATGTTTACCTGCTACGCACGTGTCCTGAATGAGCGCCGTTGTTACACAGCTGTTACGAATAACCTTGCTAGCCTCTGCTCTCTCGTGTACAGAGTCCCACCGGCACTGAGCTAGGGGGGGACAGCTCCGGGAGTGTCCCCCGTGTCTCCATTGCTCGTGCAAGCAGTAAACCCCTTCACCAGCTTCTGCCTTGGCTGTGCTTTTCGGCTCCGCACTCACCAAGAGACGAACCCACTGAGTCCAATTACAAAATGGTGTGTATGTAAGTGCTAATAAAAATTTATGAAAGAACGGGGGTTTTTTCTTTCTTATTTATCAGGTGAGTCAACAGGGAGGTGAAAGAGCTCTGGGCTGGACTGTTTTCAGCCGGTGACCCAGGTCAGCTGCTTTCTCTCTCTTGTAAAATGGGGCTGTTTCTTACACAAAGTTGAACAGACACTCAGCAGGCAACCTAGTAATGCCACTCGTAGGCGTCCAGCCCAGAGCGGGGGAAACAGGTGTCCACGCAAACCCTTGTACGCGGATGCTCATAGCAGCTCCCGTTACAGCAGCCCCAACTAGGAAGCCCAAATGCCCACAAATAAGGGCCTGGATGAAGACACGCCCTGGATCACCCGGCAAGAAAAGAACAGAGGCTCACACCAGCGCGGACGAGCTCAAAACAGGCCGAACACGCGACGGGAGCCAGAGGCAAACCCTACATCCTGTGTGATCCCGTTTACACAAAACTCTAAAAAAGACAAATCTAATGGACATCGATGAAAAGCGGATGAGGCGCCTGGGTCTGGCGGGACGGGGAGGAGAGCGTGAGCTCTGGGAAGGGCACAAGGAGCTTTCCGGGGTGATGGGAAGTTCGCACTAGAATGGATCGGGGCGCCGGGCACGTAGGTGTATACATAGTTAACACTTTTCAAACCGTAACTGAAAATGAGTGTATTTTATTCTATGTAAGTTGTACCTCAATAAAGTTAATTTTTAAAAAGAATCATGTTCCTGAGACAACCTTCTTGCAAACCTCCGGGGTTTGGTCTTTGATCGGATATCACACACCAGTGGACACGCGGGGACTGTGTCAAACTGGAAAGTACTTTACAGGCGGGAGCGATGGTGGTTATCTCCATGGGAGGTGCCAAAAACGGGATTCCAGCGCTGCAGGTTCTTCGGGGACTCCCCGTGAAGGCGAGGATGCCGCGGCCCTGGGGTCAGGCTGGCCTGGGCTGGAATCCAGCCTCCTACCTTCACCACCCTGCTCTGCAACCTGGGGCAAAGCAGTCTCCCTCCCTGAGCCTCAGTTTCCCAGAATATTCCGCTCAGTGAAGGGCAGTAGAGCTCCTGGCTCTGGGCTGAACGCTAGACGTACAATTGACCCTCATCAAACGTGGCCTTCCCCAGAACCCCACTGACAGACAGACCAGCGCAGAGTGGGGAGCGGCTCCCCAGGGCTCAGCGCTCCATGGTGGCAGGGCAGCCTGAACCCCGTGTGCTTCCGCGCCATTCCTGGGCGGGCCCTCTGGGCTGTGCTCAGGGCCTGTCCATCCCATGCACACTGGCCTCCTCTGTTGCTAATTACTGAGATTCTCCCATCAGCCATGGCATTTCCCCCCTTTTTCCAGCACAGCAACTGATGGACAAATCGCCTCACGTCAGGGCACTCGGAGAGCTGCTGACCCCACCAGGGGCCTCATGCTGGATGCGGAAGCTGTCTGCCCCGCCAGCTGGGGGACCCTGGGGGCGGGGGCTGGGGCTGGCCACCCCTGCACCCCAGCTCCCTGAGAAGAGGCTCAGCCAACACCTGTTATGATTAAGGAGTGAAAACCACATGCAGGTCCTGGTGGCCCCAAAAGGGTCTCCTCGCCTTTCCCCCTGCCGAGGTGGCAGAGCAGGAGCAGATCCTAGCCCTTCTGACTCCCCAGGCGCCCCCCGCCCCACTCTGCTTCTCTCAGCTCTGCGGGCTGTGCCAGGAACTGCTACCCTGTCTGATGACAGATTTCCTGGCTCCCAGGTGAGCTGGGCGAGAGGAGCAGGGGGAAGTGACTGCCGTGGGGAGAGCACAGGCAGAGGGAGCTGTGCCAAGGGGCCAGTGCATGAGCTGGAAACAGGTCAAGTTTGCAAAAGTTAGGCACACCACAGGGGTCAAAACCTCTGGGGAGATGTCCTGAGTTTCCCCTGGTCCACAGCTCGCACAGAACAGGAATCCTTTTGACAGCAGCTCAGCAGCTGTGACGGGGAGCTCACCACCTGCCAGGCAGTGCAGACCAGTCTCACCCAGCTCTGCGGGGAGCAGAAGGTGCTGGGGCCTTCCTTTCTCCGCCTGAGCTCGGCTGGGGGCCCAGAGGGGAAGCCCGCACCTCTGAACGGGGGATTCTGAGCACTGTGGGAGGTGTGGCAAGAAATTAGGTTAAAGCAGGAATAATCAGCTCATCAACCACCTCGCCAGACTCCCCACGCACACACAGCCGGCGTCGGAGCTACGCTGCCGACTGTCACCGCCCGCCTGGCACCAGGCGAGCGACAAGTGAGATGTTTTATTTATGTGTCGTGCATATTTATTAGGAAGAGGTAAATAAATTAGCTGCCTGCCATCTGCAACCACCAGCCCATGCTAAGTTCCCTGCCTCCTCCTTCGCCTAGGGAGGGGCCCCACACCAGCAAAGTGCGTGTCCTGAAAAAGAGGCGGCTCCTTTTCCAGTATGATTTTCTCCGGGGTTTGAGCAGCCCTAGAATTAAAATTTTTCTGAGAGGAAATGGACATCAAGTAATATTCCAGGCCTTCTACCAATAGCTGTTCCTCCCAGCAAGCCCGGGAGGTGGGCATATCATCACTCTCATTTATACATGAAGACACGGAGGCTCAGAGAGGTCAAGTCACTTGCCCAGGGTCACACAGCAAGCGAGTGGAGGCTGAGCCCAAGCCAGGGAGGCCCAAAGACTTCCGTGATGTGCTGGGGAGAAAGGCTGGACCAGGAGGTGACTACAGTCCTGGCTCTGGTGCTAGCTGCTGTGGGGTCCAGGCTGGTCCCTTAACTCTCCTGGCCCTTCTCTGTTGGATAGGGAAATAAAAGACAACAGGAAAGACTCCACATGGGGCTGTGTGCAGAATCAAATCGCCACCCATCCGAGTCCTGAGTGGCCTTCAAATCCACCACGGAGGCTCCTGACTCCTCCTCCTGAAGGGCACAGACAGCCCCCTACCCCTGCCCTGGGCTTGCTGTGTGACTCTGGGCATATCAGCGAACTTCTCAGAGCCTCAGTCTTCTCCTCTGTAAAATGGAAAAACAACTGGGTGGGGGAAGGTGCAGGCTGCGACGAAAGGGACCTCAGGGGCATGGAATGGCCTGTCCAGTGCAGGTCTGGTGTGGGAGGAAGGCAGGCTGGGCCAAGGACCATGGGGGAGGAGAGGAACTTAGAGCACCTGATGGTGCTACAGAGCCCAGAGAGGGGCTGTGACTTACCCAGGGTCACACAGCAATCACAATCCTCGGATGCCTCAGACCATGTGTCTCCCAGGTCGTGGAGACAGAGTGCAGGGCGCTGAGCCCAGCATGGCCCAAGCTCCACCTGGATGGGAATCTTTCAGGCAGCACCATAAATCTCCCCGGAGCCACTCCTGCCTGGGGTGTGCAAGCCGGCCTCGCCGCCTCCGCCTCCCTGCAGGGCCTTTCTATGAACTTCAGTGCAGAAATGTCTCAATAGCTTTAACTTTCCCTGAGGGGCCGCCTGCACCGCCTTCCAGGGGGCCCGAGCACGGCGCCCACGCCCCCTCAAACAAACAGAGATTTCCAGATAAGAGATTCTTGTTAAGATGTTGATTTAGTATTTCGGAGCTGACATGAGTGAGCCCTCACCAGGGGCCAGCACAGCCTCCCAATCGCCCCAGGAGGCAGAATCGGCCCATTTCACACAGAGGGACAGTTCAGAGCAAACACGGGCCCATCGGGCCTCCAGCTCTGGGGCAAGGGAGTTGGGGGGCTGGGGAACTGCTAATGTGCAAACCCAGCTTGTCCTGGGACAACCGGCAGCGGGAACAGGTGTGAGCTACAGCAAGAAGGAGACGGGTCAGACTTGAAGGTGCACCCTGTGCGCCAAGTCAGTCTCAGTCCTCCGACTTCCTTCACAAGGCGGTAGAAGCAGTCACAGCAGCTAGCTCAGCTGGGCGCCTGCTGTGTGCCAGGCTCTGCAAAGGTCTCCCGTAACTCTCAGAAGAAACCCAGACTCTTCCCCTCGGCCCTGTGGGCCCTGCTGGCCTCACCCCATTCCACTCCCCTGCTCCCTCACAGCACTGCGGCCACATTGGCCTCCATTCCTCAAATACATGAGGCACACACCTGCCCCAGGGCCTTTGCCCTGGCTGTTCTCTCCTCCTGGAACGCTCCTCTCCCAGGTCTTCCCTTGGCTGGTCCCAGCACAAATGTCACCTCCCCCAGAAAGCCCTCCCTGACTACTCCATCACCTTCTATCATCTCATCCCATTTCCTTGTCTCACTTATTTGTCCACCTCTTTATGGCTGGTCTCCCCTGCTCCGTAAGGACAAAGAGTCTGTCTTGTTCACTACTGCATCCCGGCACTTAGAACAGTGGCTGGTACATGAGAGCTCATAACTAAACAACTGTAGACTGAATGAAAGGTGAAAGGAAGGAATCAGCTGGCACCGAGTCTGAGTGGCAGGCCGGGACGCAGGCAGGAGGGAGGCAGACAGTGCCTGCGGTCCCGACGAGACGAGGACAGCCCTCCCCTGCCCCCTGGAGGCTGGTTCCCTGGATCAAAGTGCTGGGGAGAGGGTGGCTCCCTGCAGGGAACGGGGAGGCCTCGTGGGATGTGGAGGGGAGAAATGGCCTAGAACATGAGGAATAGCGACACTCCTGGGATTAGGTACCCATTAAAAATGACAAGTGCCAGAAACAGCATCTGCAGGAAAAAAGCCTACACAGAATCGCATTACAGGCGATGACGAGATGACGAGCCAGGAAGGCTGAGTCTCACTGGGGCTTCGTTTACAACAGCCAAGGCTGGAAGCAAGCTTGTTACCCAACCCTGGGGGAGCAGGTAAATAAACTACGCCTGTACGGCCACTCGATGGGGCATTCTGCAGCTGGACTGATGCGGGGAAATGCTGACCCTGCAAAGCCAAGTGAAGAACAAGCAAAACATACAACGGTTTCTGTGAGATGATCTCAACAAAAATAGATGGTGGAAAAAAGACTGGAAGGAAATGCACCCAAGCGCCCCTGGATGGTGAGCTGACGGACAGTGATTTTAGTTTTCTTCTTGGTCTTTCTTTTTCTTTCCAAAATGGTCTACATTTAACAATAATTGCATGCTTAATCAGAGAGGAAGTAATTTACTTTAAAGGATACTGTTGGTTTTTTTTTAATGATGGCAAGAGGCCAGAGAAATGTGCACATTTTAGTGCTGTATGGCGAGGGGAGCATTGTAATGTCTTTTTTTACTGAGATTGCTGTGTTTAATTATTTAAAATAGTTTAAGTGTCCAACAAACATTTTATGAGGCCTTTTTGGAAACACAGAAAAAGGAAGAACCATGAAACTGGTCAACAGGAGGGCTGAGTCCAGCTCAGACGTGAAGGGGGCAAACCCCTTCCCCTCTCTGGGCTCAGGCTCCTGTTCGTGCCCCACTGTGGCTGTAGGACCCAGGCCCCTACAGAAAGGGGTGACCCACACCCAGCACTGAGCAGATGCTCAGCACATGCTGGAGCCTCTGCCCTCCAAGCAAGGGCGAGCCCAGGCAGGGTCCTTCCAGCCACCACTCTCCCAACGAGGGGCAGTGAGTAGTCCCCAAGTCCCCCCGCCTTTTTTTTTTTTTGAGGAAGATTAGCCCTGAGCTGACATCTGCTGCCAATCCTCCTTTTTTTGCTGAGGAAGACTGGCCCTGAGCTAACATCCGTGCCCATCTTCCTCTACTTTATATGTGGGACGCCTACCACAACATGGCTTGTCAAGCAGTGCCATGTCTACACCCGGGGTCCAAACCAGCAGGAACGTGCAAACTTAACCGCTGCACCCCCGGGTCGGCCCCTGCCCAAGCCCTTTTGATCTTGCACCTCCATCTGGAGAAAAACGTGCATGCATTCCTCTGTGCTAACGTACGCCTATTATTTATGAATTATCTATGTATTACCATATTTGTATATCACTTGCATTATACAACATATGCAAAAAAAGGAAAAAATTAAAATGTGATTGAAAATAAATGTAGGGCTGGCCCGGTGGCGCAGCGGTTAAGTGCGTACATTCCACTTCGGTGGCCTGGGGTTCGCCAGTTCGGATCCCGGGTGCAGACATGGCACCGCTTGGCAAAGCCATGCTGTGGTAGGCGTCCCACATATAAAGTAGAGGAAGATGGGCATGGGTGTTAGCTCAGGGCCAGTCTTCCTCAGCAAAAAGAGGAGGATTGGCAGTAGTTAGCTCAGGGCTAATCTTCCTCAACAAAAAAAATATAAAGAAAGAAAGAAAAGAAATGTAAACTGAAGCTTGTAATATTTTTTCCTCCTCAGGAGACTCTCCTGGGTGTGGCCCCCTCGCCCTACTCTGGAGACCACTAACTGAGTGTGTGAGCTCCCAGAGGGCAGAGGCCACGGAGGTCTCGGTCCGCACGTGGACCCAGCAGACTGTCCATGCTGGGCCAAGAGTGGTTTACAGGGAGGTCTGTGGTTCAGGCTGGTTGACATTTGAAAGAAACAAAACAACAGCAAAAAATAGACCACTCAGACCAGTGTCTGACCGCTCAGGTCCGAGGAGCCCTGGCCTCCCGGGGGGACCTAGGCCGCACTCGCCTTCTCTCCAGACAGTCTCCCCACCTAGAACCAGAGAGAGCTGAACCAAGTGGTCTCGGATGGAGAGTCGTTTCTGCTGTCCCCAGGCATCACCCCTCCCCAACAGCCCCGTCCCACCCACTAGAGGGAGGCGGCCTCTCCTAGGAGGCCAGGAGGCCACAGTGACTTACACCCTCCTGGGGCCCAGACTCGCTATAAAATACCACTGCCCCCACCTGCCTGCCCTCCAGGACTCCCGCCAGCCCAGAGCCAGCTGCCCGTCAGCCCCGGGCGTAAATCCTGAGGCCCAGCTCCGTTGGTACAGAAGGCAAGCAGTAAATTCGAGACTCCAGGGTCTCTGGCAGCGAAGCTTCCTGGGAGAATTCACTGTCCACCCAGGATAAACTGCCTTCGCTGGATGAGAGAGGACAAGCATTTGTCCATTCAGTTGAAAAATGGTTGTTTGAAGGGCACCTCGCCATGGGCTTCCCCACTGGGCTGCCAGCTCCCAGGGCTATCCGTCCAGAGGCCTTAGGACAGGGCCTCTTGGCAGGCCCCTCACACTCAGCCCCCTAAAACCCGCTCCTCACGTCCCCCGTCTCAGCGAAAGGACCAGCATAGCCCCCCAGGCCCTGAGGAATCCCAGTCAGGAAACCTGCGTGTCATCTAGGCCTCGCCCGGCGCTCCATATCTGCCCACTGCCACATCTGGCCCGTTCCACCACCAACATCCCTCTGCTCTGAGCTCACCGGCGCCCCCAGCTGAGTCCACAGGACCGACACACTGAACCAAAGCCACTGTCTAGTTCTGGGACCCTGAACAAGTAAAACCACCTCCAATCTTTACCCTTTTTGTAAAATTACACAAATCCCAAGAGAGAGTATAAATTGGAACAGCCAATTAGGAGGGCTGTGTGGCCCTGGGTGCTGGGAGCGACCTACCCCTCAGCCCGGGTCAGATGCATCAGCGACCTCTGTGTGTTGCTCTTCCTCACTCTTCTTTGTGTTTACTATAACTCATAACAACAAGCAAGGTGCATAGGTGCATGTTAGCATGCCACCATTTGTGCAAAAAGAGGGGAAGACTATGTAGGCATAGTTGCTTATGTATGCATGGAAGAAATTTCTAGAAGGATATGCTAGAAACAGGTAATAGTGGTTACCTACTGTGGGAGAGGTAGGGAGTTAGCAAATGGAAGACAGAGGTTGGAGAAAGATTCTTTACTGATGTGTCTGAACCTATCTCAACCATGTGACTCTGAATTATCAAGCCAGTCCCCTGTTGATGGACAATTAGTTTATTTCCTTTTCTTTCATAAACACTGCAGTGAATGTCCTTGTCCATCTCGCCTCCCGCATCTGTGCTGGATTTCTCTCCGTTTTCTTATTGATCTGCAGGAGACCTCTACATCCTCTGGATGTTATTCTTTGGTGAGGTTTGTTGTAGATGCTTTTCCTCCTGGTCTTTGCCTTTGAACTTTGTGAATGGTTTCTTTGGTCATATAAAACTTCTAAATTTTTATGTAGTCCAATTTTTCAATCCTTTCTTTCATGGCATCTGCTCTTGGACCTTCTCTCCGTCATTTGATAAGGCTGATAACCCGGCATTGCACGGGGTTACAAGGAGTAAAGACAGTGTGAATAAGGCACTTGTCAGTGAAACGCTCCTAAAGTGACAAGGACGGTGAGTCGTTTGGGGGTCTCCCTGCCTCACCTCGCCGCCCATCCCCCTGGCAGCCAGCAGGAGCTTTCTAAAGATGTCATTCTCTTGCTTGGAAATCTCTTAGCTGCCTAAACAGGATGAAGCTCAAACTCTTTCCGTAGAGGAGTTCCAGGTCTCAAACACAAGCACCGCCAAGGCCCAGCAAGTGAGTAAACGCATCAACGGCTGGATGGGGAGGGTGGCAGAAACCGTACTGCACAAGGGACAGCAGAAAGGCAGGCCCAGGCTGGCCAAACCCTCTGAAGAAAGCTGCAAATCTGCTTTTTTAATGTGAGATCTCGCCCCACACACACACACAGACATACACACACTTAAAATTTATTGGCGGCTAATATTTTCAAGCCACTGTTGGGTCAAGCAAGGCCCATTTGTGATCCAGGGTGTGGCCATCTCTACCCTCACAACCTGGCTCCAGCCTACCTTCCAGAATCACCCCCACCCCTCCACCGCACAACTCATGCAGCTGACATGCCACCATGCTGCAACAGGGGACACACCATGTTTTTCTCAGCTCTGTGCTTTGCACACACTAATCTCTCAGCCTAAATGCCCTTCCTGCTCCCTTCCTTCCTTGCAACTCACAATCGCTCTTTAAAACCCAGGTCAGATGTCAGTTCCAATTCCCCAACCCCAGACATAACTAGATGTTCCTTCCCTGAGTGCCCCATCGTTCGGGACTCCCTCTCTGATCCTGCAAACTGCACCTCCAGGAGGAAGCAGCCTGAGGTCACACAAGGAGCTTTGGCTTGGGAGAAACACATTCCTGGGGTGAAACCCCTGCTCTGCCACTTCCCAGCAGTGCATCCTTGGGCTAGTGACTTAACCTCTCTGTGCCTCAGGTTCCCAACTGTGAGATGGAGAGAATATGACCTACACTCAGTCAGGTTTCAGGGAAGATCAAATGAAATGGTATAAGAGAAGTACTCAGCACGTAGTGGAAGCTTAATAATAGATTGCAGAATGAAAAAATAAACAAAAAAAAAGAATAACTATGTCCTCAGAATGCTCTGAACTCAACACACGGAATTAGTTAAAATTAGGTAACATTCTGGAAGGGAGCCTTGGGATCAGCATCTAAAATCCCGTGCAGGCTGCCCTTTTTCCCAGTCTCCTGACCTCAGAGAAGGCTACAGACCACCCACCTCCCGGCGGCACGCACCCTGAGGACTGCAGAGGAGTGAGTCCCTGGTGGGTAAACTGAGGCAGACCAGCCATCAGGAAGAGCAGAGGGGTGATCCAAGCTGGTGTGCAGGGGCATGGCAAGAGGCAGAGCCCACGGACCTCAGCTCCACGCCCGTAGGCCCTGTGAGGTCAGGGGCCTCCTCGGCCATCAGGACCGAGTCCCACGTCTGCATACAACACGTGCTCAAAAACTGCCTACTGACTGAACAGGTGACAATTCCAGAGCAAAGAAGGAGGCTGCGAAAAGTGCACACTGCATGGCGCGTCCAGCAGCTCCCACGGAGCCTCCACACCAGGCCTGGCCCGGCCTGCTCCCAGCCTGGGCCCAGAGCTCAGCTCCAAGTCGGGGTGGGGAGAAATGGGGGCGTCCAGGACCATGCAGAGGAAAGTCCCTGGAGCCTGGCGATCATGGGGCCTGCCAGGGCTCAGAGGCCCCATCAAAGCCTCAAGCGCTCCGAGGCGTTGTGTCCTGCCAGCAGGCCTGCCTGGACAGACTCACTCTCCAGCGGGTAAAAGAGAGGGGGAAGGAGAGAGGGCAGGAGGCCACCAGAGCCCTGGGAGGCCCCCTCCAAGCACAGTCTACCCCCCTCACTCAATGGGAGAGACTGGGCTCAGAGAGGAGTGGACTTGCGCACAGTCAGCCCACAGGATGTGAACCCAGCGGCCGACAGAGGCTGGCTGGGGTCTTCCCACTAAACCCAGACTGCCGGGTGTTAGGAGCCCCGGCGCCCACCGCTGGTGGGGATGTTGGATGGCAGACTTGAAGCTCTGGGCCTCAGGTGCCCCATGGGCCACGCTTCCCGGAACTCTCAGCGACGGCCTAGCACCAGGGATCTGCCGCCTCCTCCATTTCCCCATCTGCAGGCTAGTTTCCCACTTGACCCCCTCCTTTGGAATTCTGTGGACACTGTGGACACTGCTTGGAACCATGTCATTCCAACCCAGCCCAGCCTGGGCTCGACTTCTCCCTGCCTTGCCCCAGTCACTGAGGCTGAGCCCGGAACAGCTCAGGTGCCTGGTTTCTGACACCCCATCTGCCCACAATCCAGCTCTTGGGGAGCCCACTATGACCTGTGCTTTTGACTGACTTCTGGGAGAACAGTGATTTGCGTCATGTAGAAAGGACATTCTTGGGGTAACATTGACACTGTCGCTGACTTGGGGGCTGATCTGGTTCCTCAAACACAGGCCTGGAGCCTCCCCAATGGGCCCCAAGGCCACTAACACCACCAGTCACCATTGCCCCATCTCCAGCAACTCAAGAAATCAGATGAGGACAACTGAAGACCACCTGACACACACATCGGCTGAGCCTGTTTGATTCTGACCAGCAGACAGGAACTATCCCCAGACCAAAGGTACAAATGTGATACGGGTCCAGCCCCCTACGATTCTTCCAAGATGGCCCTGAGCACCATTTAGGGTGACAGACCGGCAGTGGTGCCAGCCATCATTCACAAGGCCGCTGCCAGCCTCCCTTCTCACAACGCTGGGGTGAGTTGCGGGCTGGCAACACCGTCCCTTTCTGAACGCTCTGGAGGCTGACGCCATCCAGTTTCCCAATAAGGAGCTGGGGCTTTTGGGGTGGAGAATCTCTGGGCAGAACTCTCCTGCACGTGCCAGAGACTTAGCATCCTTGATCCCCTCGCACCAGCAGCCAGCAGCTTTCCAGTGATTGTGACGACCCAAAGACACTGCCACCCATGTCCAAATGTGCCCAGTTGAGAGCCACATTCTAGTCTGACCTTTTGAACACAACTCCAATGAAAGTTCCTCATGCTCTGTTTCCATGAGCCTCACGGCAGGGAGCTCGCTCCCTCTCAGAGCAGCTCAGCCCACGTTGGCCCAGCTGTGACCAGGAGGGAACCCTTACCCACCAATCATGGACCGGCCTCCCCGTGACTCCTCTCTCCCCGTGGGGCCTGGGCCTACCCTTTGGGACCCTGGAACTGTCTGTTCTCTCTGCCCTGATGGGTCTCAGGATACTTGGACCCCTCCCCCACAAGACCACTCTGTGTCCTCATAGGAGGGGCTCTCTGCCTCCCTGCCCCCCACCCTGCCCGTCCCTGTCCCTCCCCCAGGGTAGCAGGCACAGAATAGGAAGGGTGTCTTTCACCGTCTTGCTAAATACTGACCCATCCTCTGCTGGGAGCAGAGTGGCCTCGGTCCTCCCTCTGCCTGCCCTGACTCTGGGGTCATGGGTCAGACCTTGGGGGTCTGGGGGGCAGACTCAGGGCAGATCTACAGGGAGACCTGTGACCTACAGCCGCATCTGGGGCAGAGGCTGGGAGCACATGTGCCACCCAGTGAAGACCTTCTTTCCCTGGGGACACTGTTGCCCCTCCCTCCCTCTGCCTGAGGCCCGTCTGCAATGTCCAGGCAGAGGTGGGGAATCAGTTTCCAGAGACCAACATGACATGAGTGGGAATCCCACGGAAGGGAGGTGAGCTCAGGGTGGGGCCAGGGCAGGGCCACTCTGGGGCCAAGGAAAGCACCTCCAAAGGACCCCGCAGGAGCCACACCAGAGCCCAAGCCCTCCTCAGCCTCACAGTGGCTTAAAAACAGCCCCAGCAGACAGAGCGCCCGGGTTCAAACCCAGCTCTGCTCCTTCCCTGCTGTGTGCCCTTGGGCAGCTCACGCACTCTTTTGGCCTCAGTTTCCTTATCTGAAAAGCAGGGTTAATAACCATACCTGCTCATAGGGCTGTTACGCAAGTTAAAATAGTTAATACACAAAGCTCTTAGACCTCCACCTCTTTAGCTGCTATTATCACCCTTACTGTCAACCTCACGCACACTCATGCTGACGTCCCTGTTCCAGCATCACTCTTCAGCATCGCTCCCATTTCCTCAGGGGCTCCCACAGGGACAAAGCCCTCTGCACATTTCAAACCACTTTCTCTTCCATTTTACTTCATTAGATCCACACAGCATCCCTTTGGGGCAGAATTATTTCCTGATTTTCCTGAAGAGGAAACTGAGGCCCAGGTAGGGCAAGCAAGTCACATCAAAACCACTCACAGCATCAAGACAGATCTCAGAATCCTGCCTCGGGCCCAGTGCACTCAGTGCGACACCCATCCGGCCACCAGCCCTCAGGCTCCGTGGCTGCTCTGTGAGGCCCTGAGGTGTCACAGACACAGAAGAAGCTGAACACACAGGGTGAAGTGTGGCCTCGCACGGAGTGACTGGTCACTGCCCTCACTGTGCCGGTCACCGTCCCACAAGTGCACCGCCCCCAGCTGGCAAAGCCTCTTCCCACGGGAACCCTGCGGAGGCTACGAATGCTGCCATCTTACAGGGAAGAAAGCGAGGCTCAGAAAGGCAAAGTCATCCACACATGGTCAACAGTCTGGGAGAAGCTGTGCTGGACGGGATGCCAGCCCCACATGGCCTGGCATAGAGGTTTATTTAGGGAACGGAATGGGGTAGGGACACCACGCCAGCCAGGGAGAGGCTGCTCAGCTCCATGGGGAGCCCCTTGCACACCAGGTGCTCAGGCCAAGTCATGTCGTCTCTGAGCCTCAACTCCCTCGTCACTAGGCCATCGCAAGGGAAGGAGGTAAAGTGGTGAGCCCAGGGCCGAGCTCACAGCAGGTGCTCAACAAAGGCTGGCTCCTCCCCTTCCTTTCTCTATTCCATTCACCACTCACTTAGTGAGCGCCTACTGCATGCCGGCCCCGTGCTGGGCACTGCAGAGCCCTAGACGGACTGGACAGGGTTCCTGCCCACGGAGCTCCGTGTCTAGGGAGGAGACAGACGAGCAAATGCTTCGTTATCCTCCAAGAGGGGAGGAGCCAGGACAGGAAGTGGTGGGAGATACTCATTCCGCCATGCCGTGGGGAGGGGCAGCAGGAGGCTGCACCTTGGCCTGGCCTCAGGGTTGGAGCAAGAGGAAATGGGAATCTGCTGGATGAAGGAGAGGGTGGGAGAGAGGCGCTCCAGGCAGAGGCGGCCGCCTGAGCCGAGGCTCTGAGCAGCAGAACAAGGTGAAGGAGGAAAGAAAGGTGACTGCAGCCAGATCGCAATGAAAGCCAGAGGCCTCCCACTCCAGAGGGGGTGTTGCTGGACCTCAGAGACTTTGTTGAACTGGTGTGTAACATCTCAAAGGTGGGAGGTAAAGCTCTGGATTTTTAGCTTCTCTAGAAAAATCAGGAGATCCGGGGGGCTGAGCCAGGGCCTCTATAAAGCCTACATTCTCTGGTTCAACTCTGTCCCTCAGGCCCATTTCACTCCCTTTGTCCACAAATATTTATCGAGCAACTACTATGTGTCAGGCAACGTGCTAGAGGCTGGGGAGACAATGGAGCACAATCAGACATACTCCCAGCCCACACAGCATGCACAGACTAGTGGAAGAGAGGGGCAATAAACAAGCACATGACATAAGGTCAGGCAGTGCAAAGTGCTGGGGAGAACAAGAGAGTTACAGGGTTAAAAGCTGCCACTTTAGATGGGATGGTCAGGGAAGGCCTCTCTGAGGAGGAGACAGTTGCACAGATCTAACGAAGTGAGTGAATCATATACACATAAGGTGGAAGATTAAACCAGCAGAGGGAACAGCAAGTGCAAAGGCCCTGGGGCCTACTTCATTCACAATGGGTAATGCATAACCACCCCAGATGTGTGTTTCAGATAAAACACCTCTGACCATGGTGAGGGAGACATGGGAAATAGGGAGATGGGTGGAAGGCATAGTATGATTTTTTTCTCACTGGAAAAAATTATTAAGATGACAAGGAAGAGGCAGAGAAGGCTTGTCACACACAGCACATTAAAACTTGAGCCCAGGACAGAAATGCCAAGAGTGGGACGGGGACATCCCCACTTCCTTCCTCACCAGCTGCGTCATCTGCCGAGCCCTGCTAGGTGGGAGGCAGGAGCAGGGGGAGAGACACAGAGAATACTCAGTCTTCCGCAGCCCTGGAGCTGTCCGATCTTGGGTTTCTGTTTTTTCCCAAGTCCACCTGGGCTGCTGCTTTGGGAGTCAAATACAAAGGAAATATTTTAATGGGGTTTTGTGTGTTTGTTTTCCCATCCCCTTTCTAAGCAAAATTAAAGTGTAGATCCCTTGTCCTTTCCCTCACAAAGTAGAATAAAAAGAGATACTATTGTTTTAAAAAAGGAAAGAGGAGAAGAAAACAGATCTGCAGTCTTATACGAACCTTGTCAGCTTGGGGCGGGGAGGGGCAGCTCTGCACACTGACATTACAGCCCACCGTCACAGGACATCACTTCCACCACTCCAAGCTTTATTTGCATTTTTGGAGGTACAGGGAGACGTTTAAAATCAGCTCCAGTGTTGACACTGCAGTTATTAAAACCAAACAAAAGATCTTTTCCCAAGTCTGGCTGGTTCTCTGAAATTTATTTGGGCCCCCACTACCTGATTTAAGGCAACGAGCAGATGCTTCACAGCAGGAAGCGCATTAGCTCCAGATGCTGCCGCTTTGTTCAAGACGTGCACACGCACGCACTGGCAACCACACACACATACACATACACACAGGACTCGGGGCAGCGAACATTCGTGGTTCCCCTTCCAGCACTTGGCATGCCCGCATGGACCATTTGTAACCTCTGCCTGCAGTTCTGACAGAGAGATGAGCAGCGGGAGTGAGGAACCAATCAGATCCTGCCCCATCGTCTTTCTGTTGTCTCCTAGGTAACCGGCACAGGGACACATCAGCTAGCTGGGTACCACGGGAACACACACACACACACACACACACACGCTCCCCTAACAGTCCATAATTGCAGAGACGCCGGATGTCCCTTTCAGAACCCTGGACAGCTCCCCAAAGCTGCATTCAATGCCTTTGCTTCCTGCCTGTCCGGGAACCTCAGCAACTACAGCTTTCTCACCTCGGCTCCTTTACTCGTGCCATTCCTCTGCCTGGCACGCCTCTCCTCACCGCCTTCTCCATCACTCAAAACCTTGCTCATCTTCAGAGCCAGCCCAAGTCCCTGGTCAAGACTTCCAACGGCCCCCATCCTAGAATAAAATCCACACTCCTTCCCCTCCAGTGATCTAGCCTTTCCTGATCTGGCTCCTCCAACCTCACTGCTCCTCACTCTCCCTCTCCCTCACTTCTTTCTCTTCCTCCAACAAGTCAGACTGGTCCTCCCCACACTACCCCTTGCAGCCACAGCTTTTCTTGGTGCTTGCTGTTCCCTCTGCCTACATAGTTCTTCCTTCTGCCCTTGGCATGGCTGAGTCTTCTTGCTGTTTAGTCTCTGCTCAAAAATCACCTTCTCAGAGAGGCCTTCCCTGATCACCCTCGACCCCTCTATCTGAAGAAGCCCCCTCCTCTGGGACTCTCCACAACATCGCCCTGTGTTCCCGTGTTGACGACTCTGAAACTATCCCATTCCTACTTACTTGTTCACTTGTTTCCAGTCTCCCTGTTAGAATGTAAAGCCGGTTACAGCAAGGTCTCTGTCTTGTTCACGGCCTTATCCCCAGCCCCAAGAACAAGGCCCAACAAATATTTGCTGAATGAATAAAAAGCCATTTCCTCCTCACTGGCTCTCTATTTCCCCATCTCTCTAATAAGAGGGTTGGACGTGATGACTTCTATTAACCCTCCTGGCTAACGTTCCAAGAGTCCATTAGAGAGCAGAAAGGACTGGCATAAGGAGGAAAATTAATCAGGCCACACCACGGGAAGAATCTGCCAGTGGAAATCAGAACTTCTCCACTGGGTCACAGAGCCCTCCTCCTCTGAGCAGCCTCCCTGATAGGAATATTCTGTTGCTTTCCACCTCACATTCCCCATCACTGGGCACCTTGAACTTCTGCTATCTGAGGGGCTGGGGGCAACGCAAAGCCGAGAACGGGCTTTTATTTTTCTGATCCCACACAGAGACCAGCAAGAGCCTGGGGGCGGGGGGAGGAGGTCCTCTGGAGGCCTTTACAGTGGCGAATAGAAGAAAATGTGTCCCCGTCTACAGGACTGAAAATGTCAAGGTGGAGGTTTGTTAGAACACAAGTGACACACACACACACACACACACCCCTCAAAAGCGTCAGGAAGCTAGAATCACAGAGTTCTCCATCCCAGTGGCTGCACGTGTCTTTCTTCAAGGGACATGACTATGCACTACTTTAGGTTCTGAAAACTGTGCAGGGTGAGCAGGACACAGGTGCTGTGTAACTGTGGGGTGTGTACATCCACGCTTTTGGCCAACCTACCCGGGCAAGGCCAGGTGGTGGATTCAAGCAGCCACATGGTAGACACAGCCAGTTGGATCCCCCACACCCTAGGAGTGGAGAGCCTCAAGCCGCGGCTCTCCAGAAACCCACCCTGAGTCCTGAGACCTCCGCTGACAGATCATCTCCCCGAGTCTGAAGTTAGAGCAGAAGTGAAGCTCAGGGAAGGAAGAGGAGGAGGAGCATTTGCTGAGCATCTACCCTGCACTGGGCCCTGGGCTGGGATCTGTGAGCACCGACTCTTCAGGACCGCCCTGCAAGGCCACCCTTCCCACTTTCAAGATGAAAAACACTGAAGCTCAGAAAAATTACTTAGCGTGCCCAAGGTCACACAGCTGGCAAGAAGAGGGGCCTAAGTTGGGGACGTGAGTCTGGTCTCCAACCCCATTCTTTCTTCCCCAGTGCTTTAAATCACACCGCAGAATAAGCAGATAAGCTGGTCTTGTTCAGAATGTCCCCTCGCCAGCTGAAGCTCTTCTCTGAGGATGCCAGGCCTATGACCCGTCTCTGCATCTCTCTCCGTCACTCTCAGACTTGGCTGACCTCCCATCAGGGGCCTCTCACCAAACTAGACCACATCTCAGAGGCTTTCATTTGAGACCAGCCCACAGGAACCAATTTTCCTGTGGCCCAGAGAAGGCCAGGGATTTTCTTTCTAAAATAGTGATTTCCTGCTGACGCAGGTGGATGCACCAGCCACTCTCTGATTTAGGGCTCAGCTCAAGGATCAGTCTCCAGCAAGATTTTCCAAGGAAAACTCAAATGCCGGGTACTTGCTGGCACTGATGGACAGAGAAGTGGCCTCCTGTCAGGAGACAAGGCCAGTGGCAGGCAAATGACTGTGGGCCCCACAAGACCCGCGTGTCTCACACACGTGACACTCAAGCCTCGTGCACACCCATAAGCATCCCAAACGTGCCCCCCACATGCCTCCATGCACACACACACGATCCATATGCCTCACCCATCACACACACACACACACACAGACACACACGGTGGGGGAGGGTCAGGAGCAAGAGAGCAACGCCCTCTCTCTCAGGACATCACAGCCCCCGTCTCAGCCCGCTCTGGGGTGCGTGCCGTGCCAGGGCCAAGACCTCGTTTCATCCTCCTAGAGACCCTGCAGGACAGGTATTAGGCGCTCCGCTTACAGATACAGACAGTGAGCCTCGGAGAGAGGGAGCGACTTGTCCAAGATCACGGAGCACGCCTGTGGCGGCGCTGCCCTGTCGTCTGAGGGGCCAAGCTCAGACGGAAGGACGGTGGTGGGCGCCCAGCTCTGCATGAGTTCCTTCTTACTGACCCGCTCCTTGCGGGCAGCTCCACTGAGGAAGGGCACTATTCCAAGATGCCCTCCTTGTTGGCGGGCCTACCCATCTGCCTCAACCCCAGCAAAGGAAACCTGGGCACCCTCTTGCCATCAGTGTACCATCAGCACTAACTCAGGTAGGAGGAGAAGCGGAGGGCCAGCTGGGCAGAGCTGGAGGCCTGCCAGGGTCTTGGGACACCAAAAGGCCTGATGGGGGCCTAAAGCAAGACCCTCCACTGGCTCTCAGGCTTCCAGGCCCTCGGAACCTAGGGCCACAGTGACGCAGGGGTTACAGACCTGACTTAGCCTTGGGGACAGGACAGGAGGGGCAGGGACCAGCTCTTGCTGCCCCTCACCCCACCCCCATGCCCCACACAGGAGCTTGTCGCCTGGATTGCAAATGGATCCTTTCCCATGAACTGAGCCAGGCCCAACTTGGGGAGCAGACAGGAGGGAGGCAGGGGGTGCCTGGACACCACCGAAATCTTGCCGGTCACGTGGACTTAGGTTAGCATCCCGGCTTTACCATCTACTGGCTGTGTGACCTTGGGCAAGAGGCTTCCTCTCTCTGAGGCTCAGTGTCCTCACCTGTGAAGTGGAAAGATTAATAGCGCCCTCCTGAGGGGATGGCTGTGAAGGTTAAAGACAGGCAAATGGGCGGCGACAGGGCGCACAGTACGCGGGGCCTGTAAGTCCGCCATTATGCCCCCCAAGTGAGCAGCGGGTGGGCAGCTGCCATTCCCACCTCACTCTGCCCCCGACTCACAGTTCCGGCAATTCTTAATCAGCACCCAATCCGAACTTTCCTCAGCGCGGGCAGGACCTGGGCGCGGGTCCTTCCTCCCCCTCCCGCCGCTACCGGGTTCAGACAACAGGTCCAGGGGTGCAGCAGCCCCAGAGGCGCCCGGGCGGAGGGGGCTGCGCCGCAGCGCTGCGGCAGGGCCGGCCAGGCAGGGGGCAGTGTGGCCGAGACCACCCCCGCCCGGCACCCCCTCCCGCCTCCAGCCTCTTTGCAACTTTGAGGAACTGCAGACTCTGGGGTCGGCGCGGGGGTGCTGGCGGGCGGGCGACAGAAAGTTGGGTCCCGGCGACCGCAGCCTTGGGACGCCAAGGCCCCCGCCGTGAACGCCCGCGCACGCCGGCCCCGGGCAAACTCGCCCGGAGCGAGGAGGCACGTGGTCGCCGCGCCGGCCCGGGCTCGCTCCGGGAACCCGACTCGCGGGCCGGACCGGGTATGCGCCCTCGAGCGTTCAGAACCTTCGCTCCGGCCCGCTGCGGTCGCCCTGCCCCGGGTCCCCCCGCCGCGCGCCCTGCGGAGCCCCCTGCAGGCTTCCCGGGCCGGGCTGCGCTGCGCACCGCGTGTCCTGCGGTGACCCCTTCAAGCCCCCCGCCTCGGGGCGCTCCCCTCCCGCGCGTCGGTGCGGCCGCCCGCCCTGGCCTCCCGCGGGGACCCTCACCAGGCGCCCCCGGCGTGTGCGCCCCCGGCCAGCCGAGCGCCGGGTCCGCCGTCGCGCCCCGCGCCGCGCCGGTGCTCCCCGGCCTGGGAGCGGCCGCGTCCTACCTTCGTCCGGCAGCCGCTGCAGGCAGAGCGCGAGGTTCCTCCGCCAGCCCCGCATCCCCGCGGCCGCGCTGCGGCCCGGCCCGGCCTCGCCAGCCCGGCCCCGGCCCCGGCCCCGCCCCCGCCGGGCCGGGCGGCGCAGCGCAGCGCTGGGGAGGGCCGCGGGCCCAGGGCGCGGCGGGCATGGGCGGCCGCCGAGCGCTGGGGGAGTCGGGGCGGCCGCCAGGCGCTCCGCTCGGCTCCCGAGCCCGCGGCCGAGCAGCGACGCTCCCCGAGAGCGCGCGCTTTCCCGGGCGCGGGGGCGGGGCGGCGGGCGGGCGGGGGCGGGCGCCGAGAGGGGCCTGGAGGGGGACCCCAAAGGGTCTGATTGGTCTCGCTCCTGCGGCTAACCCCCAAGGGCCCCCTCACACCCCATCTCCAATCTCCCCCACCCCAGTGCTCTCCAGCTCACAGCCTAAGGACACTAAGCACCGGGAATTCGCCAATGAATGAATGAATGAATGGAACAGTTAATGGGTAAATGAATGGGTGAGTGGATGAATCAGTGAATGAGTGAGTGAATGAGGGAACAAACAGATATATGGATGAGTGAGAAAATGAGTGACCGAATGAATGAATGAGTTAGTGAATTGATGAATGAGTAAATTGATGAGTCAATAAGTGGGTGAAGGAGTATGTAAATAAGTGACTGAGGGAATAAACGAATGAATGAGTGAATCAATGAATGCGTGAGTGTCCCCTGGCCTCAGACCTCTAAAAGACAAAGGGCCCTCCACAGGAGCCCTCACCTTTGCCCTGGGAAGGAGGTCTTTGGGTTGCATCTTGCAGAGGAGGCAAAGGAGGCTCAGAGAGGGCAGGGCATGTCCGAGGACACACAGCAAAGGCTGGAGGCTGGTGGGGAGGAGGTCTGTCTGTCTGCAGGCTTTGTCCACTCACCCAGTCACTGTTCCCCAGCATCTGCCTGGCAGCCATTGATCTCACCAGGTCTCAGAGGCTCTGAGGAAGGACAGCACTAGGAAGGGGCACCAGGGTCCTATTCGCTTCCTTCATGGGAGTGAGGGAGGAAGAAGGAGCAGCGTGATGTGCAATCCGGACAAAGGAGTACTATACAGCCATGAAAAGGGAGGAGGGCGTTCTTTGAAAGAGGGCAAAATGAAGAACAGTGTTTATATGTGCTCTACGTGTTATAGGAAGGCTCTACATTCCTGTTTGCTCAAGATGGGGAAAACGGTCTCTGGTGGAAACACAGGTCCCCTCTAGAAGAGGAATGGTGTGGTTGGGGCAGGCGGGAGAGACTCACTTTTCACTGAACCCCCTTTTGTGCCTCCTGAAATTTTGAACCCTGGAAATGCATTACCTATCCAAAAAATAAGTTAAAGCTTTTAAATAAACAAACTTTTACAACAATATTAAAAAGCGCTTATACCTCAGTAAAGGCTGCCTCTCCCCTACTCAATCAAGTCAGCCTATCTGCCTAGATGCCCTCCCTCCCACC
The DNA here is from genome assembly GCF_037783145.1 of Equus przewalskii. Classification (NCBI taxonomy): domain Eukaryota; kingdom Metazoa; phylum Chordata; class Mammalia; order Perissodactyla; family Equidae; genus Equus; species Equus przewalskii. The sequence goes on from NC_091845.1 coordinate 4,854,381, forward strand.
ACCAGCTCGGAGAGGGAGAGGGTCTCGCTAGCCAGACTTAGCAGAGTTAAGCATGAATATGGCAGGCGACGCAGAGCACGTTCCACCTTCCACGAGTGTCAGGAGGAAAACAAGCGGCCTCTGCTTGGATCCGGGATTTGTCAGTTGTTAGCTGTGTGTCCTTGGACAAATCACCTTATTATCTTTTTGAGCCTCAGATTCCGCACCTGCAAACTAGAGATCATCCTAATGTCCTAACAGGGTCCAGTAAAGCTGAAGCCAGGGGCTTATATTCCTAAAGGGGGTCCAGTGAGGGAATCCCAGGCATGTGGATCCTATCAATGAAGCCACCTGAACTTGGCCTTCAGAAGTACTCCCTGTGTAAGGTAAGGGTAGTCTTTTTATGTGATCTTAGATCCTCAATACTTCTGCAAGGGTGATATAATTAGCCCTATTTTACAAAGGAGGACACTGGGGCTTGGAAAGGTTAAGTGTCTTTCCCAAGGTCACACAGCCAGGAGTGGGCAGAACTGACATTTGAACCCAGACCTGCCCAACTCCAAGCTCCCCCAGACGGTGCTGCCCACTCAGTCCAGCTGATTGCTACACTTATGGCCTATTCACGCTCCTAAGACCCTCACATGGGTCACATACCAGCCCCGCATTAATCCTGAGTTGTCAATCACTTTAGTGAGTAGGGCGCAGGCCGAGGGGCCTGGCACGAGGGAGGGGCACATGAGTGCGCAAGCCCAGCCTGCAGAGTGCTGACTCCAGGACTCATCTTAAAGGCTGAGAGCTTCTGACGAGGCAGCGAGGCTCCCCAGGCCGCAGAACTGTGAATCACTTCTGTCTGCACGCGGTTGATGCCTCCAGAGCCAGGAGGTGCGCCACTCAGCAGATAACAGGGCTGGGATCGCTGGTGGGAGAGGAGAGGGTACCAGCACTGACGTCAGGAGCCCTGGCCGAGGAGGCGCATGAGGAGGGCGGGCACAGGCCCAGGAGCCTCCCTCGCAGGAGGGGAGGGAGAAGGGCAGCATGAGTGAGAGGAGGGTGCTCCAGCTCCCTGTTGGGATTGCTGCCCGTCAGGCCGCTCTAAACTTCAGTGGCATCAAGCAACTGTTTTATTGTGGTCGCGGACTCTCTGGGTCAGGAACTGGGGCGGGGCAGGTGGGATGTGTCAGCTCCGTGACATCTGGGCCTCAGCTGGGAAGACTCGAAGGCTGGGGGCTCGAAACATCTGGACGCCTCTTCACTCACGGGTCCCCGAGCTGGAATGATAGCAAGGCTGGGCTCAGGGGAGGCGGTCGCCCCAGGTGCTTACAAATGGCCTCTCCATGCGGCCTGGGCTTCCTCTCCGCATGGCTGCCTCAGGGCAGTTAGGCCTCTTACACGAGGCTCAGAGCTGCAGAGTAAGTGTGCCAGCAGCACAAGGTGGAAGCCGCGTCCCCTTTCATGACCCAGCCACAGAAATCACGGAGCATCACTTCCGGTGATCCGGGATCCTCAAAGCAGTCACAAGGCTCCCAAATTCCAAGGGGGTGGCCCAGACTCCATCTCTTGCCCGAGGCCGGGGTGGGGGGGGGGAAGGTAGAAGAATTTGCAAGTATCTCTGAAACCCACGGGAGAGGGAAAATGTCAGGAAAGAAGAGGAGGACGAGTAAGAGAGGAAGTCCTTTTACCTGGGGGAGAAGTCAGAGAAGAAGGGAGAGGGAGAGGGCGTGTCAGGGCGGCGTCACTATGGGGAGGAGTGGTCCGGGGTAGTCATCACAGGAGGAGGAGGGTGTCTGCAGAGGGAGCGTTTGCAGGAGTAGCCAGGAAAGAATAGCAGCCCAAACAGGAAGAACTGTGGTGGGAATGGGAGCGAAGGGATAGCGGAGGCCACTGCACGGCGGGGAGAGTGGAGGGAGAAGGTGCACGAACGTTTGGGAGAGTCACACAAGGAGATGGGAGTGAGAGGGCGGCAAGTGAGTCACCTGGCAGTGTAATAGGACAAGGGGGCAGTGTCGTGGTCAAGGGAGAAACAACAGGAGGAAGTAATCGGAGGAACAGAATAAGGAAGAGGAGCAGCAATGGGGAAGAAGTGAATGAATGAATGAATGAATGAATGAGGGCGGGAGCAGGAGTAACAGAAAGTGCAGTGAAGAGCGGTTTAGGACCCAGAGGACACTGGAGCCAGGCACCAGCAGCACTCAAAGTTTCTAAACTGTGCCTCGGTTTTCCTGTCTGTCAAATGGGGGTAGTGATACCAACCATGCTTCCCCATAAGGTGGTAGTGAGGGCTAATGAATCAGCACGGTAAAGCACTTAGTGCCTGGCTCATGGCAGAGCTTAGGTAAGCGCGAGCTACCATTCCGAGTGACATTAGTACCAGAGAAGTGGGAGAGGCACCCTGAGCACCGGTAGCTACAGGGGGCCTGTCAGACAAGCAGGACCAGCTGACTGAAGGCCCGGCCCCTCCTTAAGGGCCCAGCCTGCCCTCCTGGCACACTTGGGTCATGGTGGCCCCCACCCTACAGCCTCTGAGCAGGTCGCTGTGCAGGAGGCAGGGTGAGGCTTTGAGCCCCCTGCCACAGGCAGGACCCAGCACCAAGTAGGGACAGAACTCAGCCAAGGTTACTCACCAAGAGGTGGAAGGACCGTGCCCCCCCAGGCCTCCAGGCCCCCTGCCGGGCTCTCTGGGGAGAAGGGGCACAGGTTTGGCTCTAGGTGCTCAGGGATGGTGCCCTAGAACCTTCTTGACTCTGACTCTGACTGCACTTCCTGGGAACCCGCCAGCCTTTGGGGCAGGGGGGGAGATGCGACCCAGTCTGGTGAGGCAGGGGGTGCTGAGCAAACAGCTGGGGTGCAGGAAGGAGCTGTTACTACTTATCTTTCTTTTTATTATCTAAAAGATAAAGAAGGTAAGTTTTCCTGGTATTTAATGTATGAATTGACCGTGGTGCATATATTTAATTCATAAGTAGGTACACACTTGAGGGGGATGTGCTCCCAAATTGTTTTACCAACAGGTGTATGAGGGCACAAAAATTTACAGACCCCTGTGCAAAGGTCATCGCTCCTGAGCCACCCAGCCTTCAGGATCAAGTGCTAACATCTCAGCCATTCCAGCAGGACCCCGGCAGGGCTCCAGAAAGGCTTTCATGTTCTGGTCCGAGCTCCTGTTCCAGACCTCACATTTCGCCTCTCTTTTCAAGCTCTGAGTCTGGAACTGGCATCTCCATCGTCCTGAGATTTTCCTTCACTCCTTCCCTGATTATTGCTATCAAACGATCCGCATCCCACATTTGTATATCTTTTTCCCCTTCCAAGAAAATAGCCCAAATATTTCTAACTGGACTGCCTGGAAATGGCATTGAGCACTCGAAAAACCAAAGTTGAAATCACAGCTCAGTTCAGATTCCAGCTCCACCATATCATTCCTTTACTCAGTGGGCACGGCTGGGCATCCACCACGTGCAAAACACTGCACTTCGTGCAGGGGCAAATCAGTCACTTGGATGAAATCCTTGCTCTTACACAACTTACATCCTAAGGAAACAGCTTATTTGCTGCATGACCTCAGGCAGGTCACTGTACTTCTCTGAGTCGCAGTTTACCCATCTGTGAAGTGGTCTCATAACCCCTAGCCTTGCAGCGCGGCTATGCTGAAAGGAGTTAAGGGGCCTGGGGCGTTCGATGGGAAGCATCACCGGTGCCTAGAGCTGGGAGAAACCTCAGTCCGCTCCCCTTATTCTGCAGCTGCTGACAAGTGCAGGCGACAAGAAGGCGTGTTGGGCAATTTCGTGGTAAGCATCTTTGCTGTAGACATCTTTGCTGCAAGCATTTTCGCCACAAATATTTTTGCTGCATAACTAACCGGCCGTAAGGCAATTTTGCTGTAAAAGATAGCATCACGAAAAATAAAAGAGGGACACGAAAAGGAACAGAATGAAACATGAAAAAGGAATAACAAAATTAAAAAGACTTTATTGCAAAATACAAAATATTTGAATACATTTAAAATGTATGTAGATTCATGGCAATACTGAGCAAATAACTGATTTTATTTTGTGGGTTGTACCTAAGCCCTTGTCTTCGAAGTCTTTCACAGATAGTATTACACATTTTCTTCCTCTGCCTGTTGACTCGTCTCCGTGTTCAGCATCCATTGCACTTTTTCCTTTTCACTACACTGTCTTCCTTTGGTGAGGGGGTATCCATTTCCACACGCTAGGACACACACTCGTCCCTGAGCTCTGTGTTGTGCCGGGAAAGCCTTCCATACTATGGTTTGTTCTTGGCATATTGTCCCATGTCCATTGACAGAAGTTCCATGTTCCATGGGAAATGTGGAGCTGAGATTTGCATGATATAAAAATGGGAGTACCGCATCAGTGGAGAAATGCAATCAGTTCAACTGGCAACCAGTTGAAACCAAACTGGTCAACCAGTTCTTCTATCTTTTATGGCAAAATTGACTTGTGGCCAGCTAGTTATGTGGCGAAAACATTCGGCAGAGATGTCTACAGCAAAATGCTCGTGGTGAAAGTGCCTAGAACGAGACACGGGCAGCGACGAGTCCAAGGTCACTCAGCCAGGTTGGAGCTGGGGCCCAGGGGTCCTCTCTTGGCCTTCTTCTCTTGAGTCTAAGGCTCTGCCTGGTACGGCCAGGGCCGAGAAGACCCCGCACTTTCTGGGCTGGAAAGAAAGCACTCTGACCCCAGAGTCCACCTTCACGCTCACGCCAGCCAGCAAAGCTGGAAGCTGACATCTCCCCTCTCGCTCCACCACCAAGTGGTCACTGCGGATGCGCACCCCAGCTCCCTCTGGGGAGCAGCAGCACCTAGTATCTGGGCCAGCAGAACTGCTTGGGAGCCCCAGGCAGCCCAGCATTTGAGTCGGGAGGAAATGACTATTCTTTAAACTCAGTTCAGCCACAGACATTTGGGGAAAAGGGCCAGCGCAGCCTGGGTAAGGGTGAGGAGGAGCATAGGGCCAGGATCGGTTTTTCTTTCCTCTCTCCCTGCAGCCCAGCTCAGGCCACAAACCTGCGCATCTTGCTCAGCAGAACTGAGGCCCGATCCCTGGCCCACCTTCTCTTAGAAGCCAGTCCGTGGGCACGCTCTCGGAGGCCTCGCCTTCCTTCAGCTGCAGGGGCCCACCGCGGGATGGCTTCTTTCAGCCCAAGGAGGACTCTGCTCCGAAGAGTCCTGGGATATATCGTTTTCTCCATCTTGGTACATTTGCAGGGAAGTTTCACACCCTAAGATTGGGGCACCAGGAAACTGCTTTGTTCGCCAGACCTTTAATCGAGGTCAGCGTCCATGGGATTGGGCTAAACATCTCCGAGAAATGTCCTTTAATAGGCAGATTCCATACTTGAGATGTGTCCAGAAATGACTAGAACCGTCTCTGTTTGGCCCCTCACATTTGCACATTTGTTGTTTTTTTCCAACCGATCATGGTCTTTTCTTCGAAAACCTTGAGAAAGGATAGCCCCATTTCATGTGTAGTGTGTGTCTCAGAGGGCTGCACAGGCATCTAGGATGGGAGGGAATCAAGATCCTAGACAGAAAGGCAGCTTGTTGAGATGAGCCCAACCTCCTCCTCTTGGGTCGTTTGCTGATTCTTGGCACAGGATGGGAGGCGGAGAAGCCAAATGAGCTGTAAGCAGTGTCAGGAGGCCAACAAGTCAATACTGAAGTTCAGGGCTACCAGAGCCACCAGGACTTGAAGATCCTGGAGAGAAAGGGGCACAGAGAAGTAAGCCTGACCCTCAGCACCGTTCTCCCCTAGGGCACTCACCAGTCCCCAGCCCAGCAGAAAGCCACCAAGGAGGAGAGCGGAGGGTGTATCTCACAGAACCTGGGATACAAAATGGGAGTTTGGAGCCCACCAGGGAGAAGAAGCCCTAGGAACTGTCCCAGGCTTTTAGTTGGGACCACTGAGGGTGACAGCCCAGGAATAAGGGGGCACCACAGGTGACCAAGATTTACAAAAATTGCAGCCAGACTTGAATCAGTGCAGCCCCTGATTCGATCAAGGCCACATGCCCTGACTCTCATTACATCACAGGAAAGGGCAGGTCTGCTCTGGGGGAAGGTAACATTGTGAAGCTCTCTTCAACTTTTCATGCACAGTATCTGACCACCAATAAACAGAGCCAAATGAACAAAAATCCAACGGAAAGAGACTCAAAGGTGCCCCAGATATCAGTGTCATCAGGCGCAGACTTTAAAATAACTGTGATTGATATGTTCAAGAAAGTGTGACAGATGTAGAATTTCACCAGAGAGCTGCAAGCTATAAGAAGTAACCAATTGGAAATTCAAGAATGGAAAAATACAATCACTAAAATCGAGAACTCAGTAGCTGGGTTCACAGATGATTGTGCATGTCTGAAGAGAAGATTTGTGGATTGGAAGATAGGTCCATAGAAAATATGCAGAAAAATATTTCCAAGATAAAGAGCAAAAATAATGGAAAATACAGGAAAGAGACATATGCGACAGTGAAATGTCTAACATACATGGAACTGGCGCCCCAGAAGGGGAGGAGAGATAGAATGGAACAGAAGCAATAGTTTGATAATGACTGAGGATGTTCCAAAATTGATAAAAAGACATCAAACCACAGTTCCAATAAACGCTACAAACTCTAAGCAGGATAAATGTAGGGAAAATCACGCCTAAGACCATAAGAGTAAAATTGCTAAAATCCAAAGGGAAATAAATAACTTAAAAGCAGTCAGACAAAAAAAGACACATTACTTTCAAAGAAACAACAGTAATACTGACAGCTAACTTCTTAATAGAAACATTGGAAGATGGAAGACAATGGACAGCATATTTACAGTCCTGAAAGGAGACAACTGCCAGCCTGAAATTCTGTGTGCAGAGAAAACATCCTTCAACAATGAAGGTGAAGTAAAGACGCTTACAGACAACTGAGAGAAATGTTACCAACAGACCACACGGAAGGAAATTCTATAGGGATTTCTCCAAGCAGAAGGTAAATAATCCCAGATGGAAATGTGAACATGCAAAGGAAGGAAGGGTAAATTTGGAGTAAATTGAAACAAAACTTGACTGTACAAAAACCTGTAACAATGTCTTCTGGGGTTTAAAATATACGTAGCATTAAAATGTCTGACAACAATGGGAGAACTCTAAATGGAGTTAAAATAGGCCCTCGCAGCCTCTATAATGTGATAAAAGTGCTCATTTACACCAGACTCTAACAAGTCAAGGATGCACGTTGTGATATTGAGAGTGACCACTAAATTAATTATCAAAGAACGTGTAACTAAAACGCTAACAGAGGAGGAAGTGAAATAATAAAAATTACTTCTTTTAAAGTATGCTTTTTTCGTGAGGAAGATTGGCCCAGAGATAACATCTGTTGCCAATCTTCCTCTATTTTTTCCTCCCCAAAGCCCCAGTACACAGTTGTATATCCTAGTTATAGGTCATCCTAGTTCTTCTATGTGGGATGCCACCACAGCATGGCTTGATGAGCGGTGCCATGTCCACACCCAGGATCTGAACCAGTGAATCCTGGGCCACCAAAGCAGACTGGGCAAACTTAACCGCTTGGCCACAGGGCAGGCCCCCAAAATTACTTTTTGATTCATCTATGATAAAGAAAGAAAAGAGGAAACAAAATATAAAACAGGTGGACAGATAGAAAACAAATAGTAAGATTGTAAATATAAAATGGAATCAATTCCATACATATTTTGAAAGTGCTTACGACTGTGCTCAATGCAAATCCACAAATAACTAAGTCACAGCCCCTTCCACCATACGATTAGCAGGGATTTTAAGGAGAGGGAGAAATCTGGTCACATCTTGTCAAAATTCAAGGGAGGCTTGGTGAAGGAGATGGTATTTGAGCTGGGCCTTTAAGGATGGGGAAGCTTTCCCAGGAGTAGGGCAGGCCTGCCGGGAGAACGTGGGCACCACGGCAAGTGGCTGGTGGCGGTAAGGGGGGGGTGGGAATCAGAGCAGCAGAACGGTTTGAACGGGAGAGAAAGTGATAGAGACCTGCTGGGCCCGAGGAAGGCGATCCCTCCAGTGCTGGCCCGGGGGTAAGGACCACGTTTCCAGTCACGAAAACAAGCACCTAAAAGGAGTCATAGAGTTCATCCAGCCAACCCTCCCATTTTACAGATGGGGAAACTGAGACTTGTAAGCAAAAAGAAACTTGACCCCATGACCAGTCAAGTTGACACACGGGATTAACCACCACACCGTGTTAGCCACGGGCCCTTCTCCCCAGCGTGCCCAGGGAGCATGCGGTGCAGCCCAGGCCTAGAACACACGTGTGGAAGCAGGCCCCACACTCGGGGGACAGCATCCTGGGCCTTCTGGGGAAAGGAACTAGCATTTACCAAGCCCCTGGCAAGGCTGTGCCAGGCTGGGCACCATGACTGAGTGTGCTCTCACTTAACGCTCGTGGTGACCCTCCAGTGGGGGTTCGTGCGTCTTCCTCTGTGGAGGAGGGGACAGAGTCTCAGACAGTGAGGAGCAGGTGCTGGAGCTCCAACTCCGTCCAGCGCCGAAGCTCGCGTTCTTCTGGCAGCATCAGCCGGGCTCACAAACGACCAAACCCAAACGCATCAGTTACAGTAACTCTGCCCGTCGGATCAAACAGACCCCTGCGTGGGACCTAGGGCCTCATAATGAAATGCCACACACTGAGGGGCTTAAACAACTGAAATTTACGTTCTCAGTTCTGGAGACTGGAAGTCCAAGACCAAGGGGCCACCGGGTCAGCAGCTGGCTAGGGCTCTCTCCTTGGGTGGCAGGTGGCTGCCTTCTCACTGCGTCAGCGCACGGCCTGTCCCCTGTGCTCGTGTGGAGAGAGAGCTCTGGTTTCTCTTCCTCTTCCTATAAGGGCACTAACCCCACATGGGGGCTCCACCCACATGATCCCACTAAACCTAGTCACCTCTCAGAGGCCCCGCCTCCAAATGCCATCACACTGGGGGGGGGGGGGGCAGGGGCAGGGCTTCACCTTGGGAATGGTTTTGGCAGAGGGACACAATTCAGTCCATGGCAACCACCTACTATGTGCTGACGCAGGGCATAAAGGGTGAACAAGATGCACAAAGTCCCCACCCTTGCGGAGCTTACATTCTAGTGGGAGACGGGGAAGAAAATGGGAGAAAAGTTTAAAAACACGTGAGATTTAATGACTAGTGAGAAGGAAACAAAGAGGCTGCAACAGAGAGAAAGTAATCTACTTTGGGAGGATGGTCAGGGAAGGCCTCCCTGAGGAGGTGGTGTTTAAGCTGAGATTTCAGTGGTGAGGAGAAGGCAGTCATGAGAGGGGTAAGGGGAGAACATTCTGGGCTCTGGGCTCAAGTGCAGAAACCCTGAGAGGAACCAGCTGAGCCAGTCTGAGGTGCTGAGTGAGGACTCCGGCAGCTGGAAGATTTAGAGGAAAGAGATGGTGGTCAGAAAGGAGGCTGAGAAAACTGACAAAGCCTCACCCGGAGGGCTTCACAGGTCCCCGTGAGCAGTTCAGATTTCCCCCTAAGGGCAACAGGAAGCCAGGGAAGGGTTTTAGGCAGGGGAGAGGCATGGTTAGATTTACAGGCTAGAAGTTCCTTTGGGACTCTGGGTGGGGAAGGGCCTGCAGGTGTCCATTAGGCAAGGGTGTGGACTTCAAGGGGGAGGAAAGTGGGGTGGAACTCGGAGGCTGGGTAGGGGTCTAGAATTGAGCTAGCGGAGGCCTGGGGCAAAGCAGTGGGAGTGGGAATGCACAGAAGGTGGGGGAGATTAACCAGCCCCTCCGGTAGCCTCACCCTGTGCCGTTTAACTTTGCGGCACTCTGCTCCTTCACTCTAGGCCTGGCCACATGACTTGCTCTGATCAATGGGATGTCAGCAGATGCCACACCAGCAGAGGCAAAATGGGTCTGTGCACTTGGGGTGGGCTTGCCCCATGCCTCTGCCATCACCATCCCCTGGGCTGGCCTGGCAGAGGATGAGAAACATGTGGAGTTGCCCCAGGCCAAGGTCGACCTAGATCTGAGGCCAGCCAGCAACCCCCAGACATACGAGTGAGCCCAGTTAAGATCAGCAGAATGCCTAAGCCACTTCCAGCTGACCGAGACACACGAATAAACGCTTGCTGTGTGCACTGAGGCACGTAGTTGTTGTTACGCAGCAGTGCTGTCTTCCTAGGTAGCTGATCCAGAGGGAAACAGACTGCAGAGCTGCACAGGAGGCAGAGCCAACAGAAGGTGCTGATGGTTCACATGTGTGAGCAAGGGCAAGGGAGGCATCAAGGGGGACCCCCGGTTTCCAGGCGGGTGGGGCACCCTAAATCAAGACAAGGAAGAGAGGGCTTGGAGGCCCCAAGAGAGCGGGTCTGGTAGAGAAGATCGAGTCCCCTTCTATTTGCTCTCAGTGACAACAGGGAGTCGGTGGGAGCTCCTGAAGCAGGACAGTGACAACGCGATGAAGGAGGTGTCCTGAACCCAACGCTCTCGTCACCAAATGCCTTCCCTGCTGTGGGGCTCTCCCAGGTTGAACTTAGACGGATATCTTTTGTCCATTCTGTTCCCAGAGAGAAGCAGACCGTTTCCCGGCTGCTCCAGTTGCTAGGACACTAATCTGTCTGAGAAAGGCGTGGGAACATCTGGCTGGTGGGAACGGTGCTTCTGGAATTTCCTTTGTATCTGTGATTCCACTGATTCTCCTGGTGCTCCTGATGGCCAGGGCTGCCCAACGAGGAAGGGACAGCCCTCGCTGGTCCCCGGGCAGCGGAGAGGAGAGGAGCAGGTGGGGGAAGGGCACCCTTTCAGTGAGCACCGACTCGAGGCCAAGCCAGCGCCAGACCCTACAAGGGCCAACGCTCCCGGAGAAAGAACCGCCTTAGCTTTGTCCTGCTGTATCTTTCTTCCCAGGAAAGGCATTAGTTTTGTGTCTGTTATTCTGTTTCCCTCACTGGAACATAAGCTCCCTGAGGCTCATCCTTCATTTGTTCACTCGGGTACCCCAGGACACAGAAAAATGTCAGACACGTAGCAGTCACAGTACTGAACTTTTGCGAGTGTTTGCTAGCTGCGTGGCACTTTTGTGACTTCTTTAGATGTATGAATTCTTTTAGACTTCACTACGACCCCAAGAAGCGCGTATTGTTTTTGTCCCCATTTTATAGGTGAGGAAACTGAGGCACAAAGAGATGAAATAACTTGCCCAAGGAAGTAGCAGGGCTGGGAGGCCCAGGCAGTCTGCCCCAGAACCTGTGCTCAGAGAGGTAAGACAACTGGTTGAACGTATCAGTGACCTTGCCCCGGGTCACACTGGGAAACTGGGATCAGCAGGCCCCTGGCTAGGACATGCCCCAGCCCCGCCCCCAACACGCACAACAGCAGCAGCCTCATCTGCTCTCATATTTTGGGGATGTGGACATGCAGGAGGGGTGCCGAAGTCCCCACTGCTCCACCTGCCGGGGAGACCACAGGCAGGCTCTGTCAGAACCACCAAGGCGAGGTCACGGCTTCCCTGCCACCAGCACCTCGCGAGGCTCAGAGTGAGCAAGTCGGGGCTGTGCACGTGGAGTAAGTCCGATAGAGCGAGAGACACCTCAGGCGCAGACAGCGTCCTGCCTGCTGCTCTCTCGAGTAACGGTCCTCGCTGGGTACCGACCAGCACAGCCGGACTCCCTCAGGCCTGGGCCCCTCGTCTGGACCCCGCTGACCTCATAGCTCACCATGGCCTCCCCTTCTCCCTCCTCAGTCCAGAAAACCATTCTGAGGCCCAGGTCACCTGGCCTTCATCTGTTCTTCCCAAATCCATTGATTAGAACATGAACCTATGCTCTGACTCAGGGCTTCGACTTTTGAAACCCAAAAGGCCAGACTCAGGAAAATCAAAATGCCACCTGAAACATATTAATCTTGGCCTTGGAATTCAAAGTTGCTGGCGTTTGAAACTCAACTGTTTTAACGTTTCAAACTAAAAAGTCTTAGCCTTTGAAATTCTTGGCACTTGAAACCAAAAAGTCTAGCTTTTAAAACTTAATGATTTTTTTTCTGTGTTTCTGCTTATCATTCTTTCCCTGAAACTATGAATGCTAGTGGGAGATGGGGAGAAAGCCAAGGATTGGGGGAGAGGGCAGGGGTGTGTGTGTGTGTCTGTGTGTGTGTGTGTGTGTGTGTGTGAGTGTGTGTGTATTCACACATTTGGGGAGGAACATGAGTAAGTATTTGTAAATGAAGGGTTAATAAAACCATTTCTCCTTCTCTTAAGAGCAAATTTGACCTTGGGTTAGCTTAGTACCTCTGTTAACCCTGGAAAACGGCTAAGGTGGAATGTCGGCTGTGTTGCCAGGCAACACTGCTTATGCTTAAAGTGACTCTTGATTGGTGAGTTGGGCTGGGCGGACCATGGACACATTACAAATACCTGGTGGGCGCGCCACAGTGTTGAGCTTTCCCACGTGCACAGACCCCTGCAACTGGGCGTGTCCCATGCCGGCATCCTGGAAGCTTTGCATTCGGAGCTGTTACAAGAGACACTGGCTCCTGAGGCAGGAGTCTTTGAGGCCCATGCTTACCCAGTGTGGTTCTCATCTCCCAGACATGAGTTGTCACCTGGGGACCAAACAGGAGCAGCTCCTGAACTGCTGTGAGGACTCCCAGGGATGGGAAAGGCCTGGTGCTGCCCTCAGGCAGGCCGTTTCTTGGACTGTGTCCTGAGTGACACATGTGTCCTATGGTCAGGTATGAATGTCAGTGTCTAGTTGAACCCAAAGAAGGGCCCCCTGGTGGCCTGCCCCCATCAGCTCACATTTCTGTTTCCGTCACAGCTGGGCAGGCACTCGGAATACACAGCTGGAGCAACATCTAAAAGGAGCGAAGGCCATGTCCACGACACGCCCAGGCCTTCCACATACTGTACAAGAGTTCACACGCTCTCACGACACTGCTTTCAGGTGAGGATAGCCATGCCTAAGACGAGGAGACTGAAGCTCCCAGAGGTACAGGGACTTACTGAAGCTCATGCAGAAAGCAGAGGGCAGAGCTGCTGTCCGGAAGACACCCAGTACCAGCAAGTACTGGTTCAGCTGCTGGTTCTGTTGGGTATGAGCTGGCAGATCTTGTGGGCTACTCTGACCTCAGTGTCTTCCTTGAAATAAATGGATGTAATCATACTACCACACAGGGAGGCTAGGAGGCTTGAGGCAGTCCACTTTCAGATGTCAGGCGCTACAGCGCAGCAGAGTTCTATGTTTCCCCGCTCGCCCCACTCCGTCTGCCGCCAACCCACCCCGGGGGCTGTACTATCTGACAACAGTCTCTAGTTGCCATTGGCCACAAGGCAGATGTCCCCAGTGCTGCTGAGCAGCATTTTCGGGTCACAGATTGTCCGAGGGCACAGTTAGGACAGAGGTTCTGGCTGTGTCAATAGTCAAATCTGACTCAGAATGGGGAGCCTGATTGCCGGCATTCCCGAGTTGCCTCTGGCAAACGTGAGTAAACACAGCTGTTGTTAAGGCAGTTAGAACAGTCCATCCATTCAATAGACGTTTGACGAACACCCACTGTATGGGGGCGTTGAGAAGACCATTATCCGTGAGCACACATAATCCTTGCCTTGGAGTCTCAGTCAAGTGAGGGAGACAGACATTAACCGAGTAACCATTGGAGTTGATGTATAGCTTTTAAAAGCCAGCAAATGTTACAAGGGCAAATTGCACAGTGCTCCGAAAACTCGTAACAGGATGTCTGTTGTAAGCTGCTGTTGGCAGCGCCCCCCCAGCCTCATGCTCTGTTTTCTCAGCTTCCCTTTGGGGGCCCACTTTCCCCTCCATCAGTCCATGTGATTCAGGTGGGGATGAGTCTAGGCAGGGCACATGACTCCAGCCAATCAGAGCATTCCACAACCTGACCACTTCAATGATTGGTCAAAGATATGCATGTGACCTAAGTCTGGCCAATGAGATTCAACTCTGGGACTTTTGTACCAACAATGGGGAAAGAGGGGCTGGCCCAGTGGGGACTGGTTAAGTTCCATTCCTCTGCTTTGGTGGCCCAGGTTTTCGCCAGTTCAAATCCTGGGCATGGACATGGCACCGCTCATTGGGCCACGATGTGGCGGTGTCCCACATGTCACAGCTAGAAGGACCCACAACTGAAAATACACAACTATGTACCCAGGGGCTTTGGGGAGAAAAAGGAAAAATAAAATCTTTAAAAAAAAAAATGGGAAAAAGGAATTTCTCTTTCTGCTAAGGTTTCTAAACTGGAAGGTCAAAAATCTGAGTCTGCCATGGGGACCCCAGGGGAGAGTCTGCCTAAGCCTGGAATCCCACAGAGGAAGGATGAGAGATTTGTCATCAGGCAACTTCCTGGCAATGTCGTTTGAAACCCTAGATCCAGCTATACCTGAAGCCATTACTCACCCACCCACCCCGGCTTTTCTGTTATCTGAACCAAAAGTCATCCTTTTTGGCTTACATCGTTTTAAGTTTGTTTTTCCACCACTTGCAATTGAGAGCTCTACCTAATATAGGACTAAAGGATCTTGGAGGGTTTTCCTGAGAAGCAACATTCACACTGAGTGCTGAAGGACAAGTAAGAGTGAACTAGGCAAAGAGGCCAAGTCTGAAGTCAGTAGTCTGGGGCCTTCAAAACCTCGAGAAATTCAAGAAAGGGACAGGGCCCTCATCTTGTATGCAGAAAAGGGGTTAAAAAAGGGAGATCATCATGGGGAAAAGCAAGTCACAAATCATGCTTCCCGCTTACATCATTCTTTATCTTTCATTTCAATAAACATGGGAACGCTCATCGCTATTCACTTCCGACAAGACCAACATTGCAAGGAGCTCCCTTTGCAGACAGAAAGATGCTCTTCCCGCACAGCCATTCCCGAGAGGGCAAGGCCCAGCCTGCCTTCAAAGGCGCCTCTGCTTCTGGCTTTGAAGGCGGGAGTTTTTGTTTTCTAAAAAGGGAGGGGGCAATTAAAACAAAAAGTCATAACACATTGAAAATGGGGCCTATTTTTAAATGGAAGCAGCCATTTCTTAATTTCTCAGCTTTATAACACTGTATAATTTTGTGTTTTAGATTTTTTTCATTGCAAGCATTTGGGGGTTTTTTTCATTATGAAAGTAATACAACCACATTTTGGGATATGCAGAAGAGAAAAAATGAACTCATTATAATTCCCTCCTTTCAACCCAACAAAAGTTAGTTTTTTGGTATTTTTATTCTTTTTGTTTGGCTGGTTCCGTGCAGTACAGGCCAGTGCTTTTCAAACTTTGATGTCCTACAGATTGCCTGGGATTTGTTAAAACGCAGACTCTACTCAGTAGGTCCGGGGCAGCGGCTGGGGTTCTGCATTTCTAGGAAGCTCGGGGGTGACGCTGGTCCGGGGTTACAAGCCGAGTCACGCAGAACGGAGGTCAACACCGGGCTGCGGGGCTTCAGGCAACCTTCTCAGTGTTTTTGCCCCAGTCCACAAGTCCAGGTTCTCAGGGGTCTCCTGCTGACCCCCAGACTGGACTAAAGGGCCAGATAGTGGGAGGTGTCCAAGGCCCCAATGTCGAAGCACTTCTAAAAGTCACGGGGAAGATCATGTGGGTTTGAAAGGACGATCTTGAGAAGCCACTGAGGTGGGGGTGGGATTCTTGAGAAGCCTGCTCCAGTGGGAGGCTCCAAGGAGGTGGGCCCAGGACCTTAAAGGAGAGTGGGCCAGTAACTGTAGGGCTCTGTCTCACCAAGATGGGTGGATATAAGTTTGGGGCAAGAGTGGAATTGCTCAGGGTGTGGAGCAGAGACCAAAGCTGCCACCCACATCTTCCTCTCCCCTTCCTCATACGACACCCACCCCTCTGCTGCATGAATGCTAAACACAGATCTCATTAATCTCGGCTGCCCAGCTGGGCCAGATGACTAGCTTGTGCAGGGTGCCTCAGACCTCAGCCTAGACCTGTGTTCACTGGGCGTGTTTCCAGCTGAAATCCTAGGCTAGGAAGCCCTTAAGACACCTGCTTGGGAGGGGACACTTTCTGCAAGAGACTCCATCTCTCTGGTGAGGCCTGATCCACCCTCTCTTCTGCTAACCACACACAGGTGTCTGCCCTCTGCTCCCTTGGCCTCCCACAGGAGAAAAGCCCCCTCTCGTGGCCTGGCATTCAACCGTCCATGATCTGACCCCTCTAACGTCCCTGCTTAGTCTTCTTATGGAGTCTCCCGTACTCCAGCCATACTGCAGGGCTCCCACGTCCCACTTTTGTGCCTTTGCCATGATATTTTCTCTGCCTCAGATGCCCTTCCCTGCCACGGTCATTGAAGAACAAACTTCTATGCATCCCTCCAAACCTAGATCAGAGGTGCCCTTCTTCAGACGCCTTCCAGCTCCTTTCATGCGGTGGCTGACCTCCTGCCCTGTGCCTCCTTTGTGTCTTGTACAGACCTTACACAAGGCATGACTCTTGGTAGCAGGTGGCTTAGGAACAAACAATGGGGAGGAGGATTCATTAGTCTATATAACGGGAAAGTGCAGGTGGTAGAGCCGGCTTGGGACACAGCTGAGACGGGGGTCAAACTGTGCCACGGGGACTCTGCTTCTAGCAGGTGATGGCTCCGCCTTCGTTTGTCCAGGCTTCTCTCTCGGGCACTCTTAGAAGCCCCTGGGAGCTCCACGCTTTACCCTCCCAGCTTGAAGTTCAGCCAAAGGCTTCACTTTCCCAGCAGCCCCACAAAAGTCCCAGAATTGGATCTCATTGGTCTGTCTTGGGTCACATGCTGATCCTTGAACCAATCCCTGTGTCCAGAGGATCAACAGCTCTGACAGGCCCAGCCTAAGTCACAGGGCCACCCTGGAGTCTGAGGGGTGGGTGGGGAGGGGCAGCTTCTGGAGGGAAGTCGGGGTCCTGGAAGCTGAGGGGAGCTGGGCAGTCAAAACGCGCTAGTGCCCACCACACACGTCCCTTTTCACACTGTGTTATTATTTGCTTATGTCTCCCTCCAGCTGGCACAGAACAAGAGTCCTTCTAGTTTATGATTCCAGAACATCATTCCAGCCCAAGGGAAGGGGAGTTGAGTAAGTGGCCATTAAATTGTACTTTTCAGGCATCTCCTTGCTACATGACCTACATAGCAAGAAAATCAGAACAGAGTCTGACAGAGATTTTCGTGACAGGTGTATTTTGTGACATGTATATTCCTGACATTTTTGAAATTACAAATTGAGTTTTCGCTCGGCATCTGTGTCCATGCAGGGTGAGCCTCTGGGTCTCTCGTGCAATGCTCTCCACGCTGGGAAAGAAGGCTTCCTCCCCTGCGGGTGAGGGAACCGAGGCCCAGCCGCGGCGGCAGCTCATGGAGGGGGCACAGCAGCGGGCTGAGGGAGCGCACTCTCTGCCGCCTCCTCCGCAGAGGCTGGCATTCCCAGGACTGTCTGAGGGGTTCTCAGTTCTGGGGACAGAGAGGGGAGGACCTCGGAATCACCTTTGGGGCTTGGTGAAAGTATCCCTCTGTCTCTGTTTGGCCTCCCTGGGAGGCAACCCCTGAGGCAGGATTCAAGCGCGTGCGTCTTGCTGGGGTCTCCAGGGAGCCCCTCCGCGAGGGGGCCCGAGGGAGGCGGCTGGGGATGGCCGGCCAGGGGCTCTGGGCCAACATGGCCGGCCGCGGTAACTGGAGCGGAAAGCCACGGGGACGGCGGGGTCGCGGAGGCCCAGGGCGCAGGGCTGTCCTGGCCGAGGGGCCGGAGCTGGCACCTTGGCACCCCGCCTCTCCTCAGCCATTGGTGGGGGCTGCTCCCAGGAGGCGGTCACTTGCCATCCTGTCCATCAGCTAGAAAAAGCTCCGGGCCGCCAGGTGGAGGCAGAGTGGGCTGAAGAGGGCAGGGCCACTCGGGTGCCCACTGCCTCCTCAATGAACGACGCATCACAGAGAGATAGGCTGAAGGATCTGACCTCAGGGCCACCCCATAGCCCTAATGGGGAGCGCATGGGGGCCTCGGGCGCCACCAGGACTGCCTGGGCCTGTTTGCCCCACTG
This sequence comes from Equus przewalskii, assembly GCF_037783145.1. Classification (NCBI taxonomy): domain Eukaryota; kingdom Metazoa; phylum Chordata; class Mammalia; order Perissodactyla; family Equidae; genus Equus; species Equus przewalskii. The sequence goes on from NC_091845.1 coordinate 4,872,362, forward strand.
CTGCCCCTCTGGCTTCCGCTTCCTCCTCGTGCTGTCTCCCCCAGTTCTCATGAGTGTCACACACAGACGCTCGTGGAGAAAACCCTGGAGACTGGGAAGCAGTGCCTGGGGGTCCACAAACATCACAGGCTGTTTTTCATTTCTGCTAAGAAAATTATGATAAAATATTTCAGATATACAAACCTGGGAGAGAGTAACATAGTGAACACCCGTGTGCCCGCCCCCGAGCTTAAGCACTGGACCATTTCAAGGTGCTTCCACCTTGTCAGGAACGCCCTGCCCCTGGAAGGCATGAGATGCATGGGCAGGAGACCCGGCTTCCAGGCTCCCTCTGCCCCTGTGCAGCCGTGTGGCCCTGCACAACGAACTCCTGGGAGCCTCAGTTTTCTTATCTATGAGATGGGGGACGATGCTAGCACCTACCTCAGGGAGAAAGAGAAGAAGCCTGTGAACCTACGAGTAAATTTAGGTGGTCGGTTCCTTTTCTTCTGGCAAAATGTTTTGCTGAGTTTCTTGATGAACTTGACAAGTCTTTCGCAGGGCTACCTGGTAATGTGGTGCTCTGCCTTGGCAGGCCTGGGTTCACTGGGCACAGACCTACACCACTCATCAAGCCATGCTGTGGCAGCGACCCACATACAAAACAGAGGAAAGATTGGTGCAGATGTTAGCTCCTGTTAGCTCAGGGCCAATCTCCCTCACCAAAAAAAGAAAAAAAAGAAAGAAAGAAAAGTCTTCTGCATCTTTTTTCTTGTTTTTGTTTTTTCGTGTTTCAGTGGCTGTGATGTTTGTTCAGGAAGTTTCTACCACACTCGAGTTCTCAGTGAAAAATAGGCAAATGCAAGACTAGCATTTCTCAGTCTTGTTAGCAAGCAAATGCAGGCATGCACAGTTCCTGCTGTTTAGGAGGGGTCGTGCGGGTCACCTCTAAGGGAGCTGAGTCTCTTACGGTGGGAATATAAATTTATTTGCTGACACAGGTGTCCCCATTGCTGGGGGCAGGGGGACGTGTGCATGGACTTCCTGTCAGTGGATATTGCCCCCAACACATTGTTATCTTGTTACATTATTTTTCCTGTCAGTAAATTTTGGCCACTTCTATCCTGTCATATTAATATCCAAATATGTTGACATTTCTTCAGAAATCCTCTGAAGTCTCTTCTTTGTCCTGACTGCCAAAAAAAAGGCAAAGAGACCTTACATCCTAAGTCACGCTGGAACGACTTCAGAACAGGAGTGTCAGCCAGCTGCTGCTGTGTAACACACACCACGCACGGGAAGCGTTATTGCTCACGTGACCACAGGTCGGCTGCGCAACCCTTCTCATCACAGCTGGGCTCCCTCATGTGTCTGGGGTCAGCTGTGGTGGGGCAGGCAGCTCTCTGATCTGCTCTAGGCTCTCTCAGACGTTTAACGGTCAGGTGGCTACAAGCTGGTCCAGGATGTAGCTGGGACACCTGCCTCTCTCTATGTGGTTTGACATCCTCCAGGCCAGCCCAGGTTGGTTCTCACGGCGTGAGAGAGTTGGAAGCATGCCAGTGCTCAGAACTATCACACCGTCACTTTTGCCACACCCTGCTGGCCGGAGCAGTCATGAGGTCTGCTCAGATGCAGGTGGTGGGGAAACAGACTCATCTCTCAATGGGAGGAGCTGCAGAGTCACATTGCAAAGGGACGTGAGGCTATTAACACAATGAGTCTGCTGCAAAAGGGAAGCATTCCCCAACGGTCAGCCTGTCTCTCCTGCCACTACCCACAGCCCAGGCATGTGCTCTTCAAACCTGCAGGTTCAGCCTCGCTCCGGAGAGGAGGGGAGAGAGAGGGAGGAAGGAGGAGAGTGTTGCCATCTCGGTGATCCTGTGTTCCCTCCCCGTCCTACCCAACACCCAGGGGCTGGGAGCCATTCGCTCTAGCCCCGCATGCTCCAGGCACCCAGGCTGGAGCTCCTAATGCTTAATAAATCTCTGAGACAGTGCTACAAGTTGGTTTAAAGGACATTACTGTTGCGTAAGCTTGCCACACTTGTTAAACACATTTACCTGTCTCTGAGCCACACGATAAACACTTAAACTGTGTTCCGGTGGCATCGCTGCCCTGACAATCAAGCTTCTGTAATCCAGACCTCTCTTAAGAGCCACATGCTCAAGGAGTGCTCCTTGTGAGGATTTGGGGTGCCCAAGCATCAGGGAGCCTCCCTCCGGGAGAGCTGACCGCTGGCCTGGACTCCAGAGCCTCCTGCAGGCCGGCTCCCCGCGCTGTCGCTGACGCCTGGGCCCCTGGCGGGGTGCTCGAGCGCCCCACCTCACCTCTCCTGTGCTAGTCATTCGGCGGCCTGCTTGGGGGAAAGCACAGCCTTGGGAGGCATATTTGGCTCTGAATCTGGGCTCCACTGCTCTCCTGAGCTGCTTTGGGACATTTTTAAACCTCAGTGAAGCTTAGCTTTCTCATCTGCACAATGGGCAGCGGAAGACCAAGACTGCTGTTGAAGTTCCCTCAGAGTGAAAAGCCAAGTCCTTACAGAGACCTGAAAGGCTGAGCAGTCTGGCCCCTGCCCCGTCTGAGCTCGCCCTCTCTTAGTCTCCCTCACCGCTGTCCTCCAGCTGCTCCGCCTCCCTGCTCCCCCCTCAGCCCGCCCCACTCCTTCCTCACCCCCTGAAGGGCTGTGCCCAGAGTCACCTTCTGCCTCCCCGCCAGGCCTGTCTGAGGAACACGGCCCCACTCTGCAGCCCTCCCCGTTGTGCTTCCTGCCTGACGTTTCTCCTCGTTACTCAGCACTGTCTAACAGACTATGAAGTTCATCAAATTCAGACATCGTCTCTCAATAGCAGGACCAGCGGTCAACTTGTGTAACACAAGGAAAGAGAACACACTGGCAACCAAACTGTCGAATGATGCTAGGACACCACTGAATGCAGGACACACCCTGATTTCAGAAATGTTAAATGTAGGGAAAATCCATGTCATAGAACTCATGGAATAGGGCGTATTTTACTTATCTATATTGTTTCTTTCCTGTGCTCTCCACTGGAGGGGCAGCTCCCCAAGGACACGTCTTCGCCTGTTTTGCTCACTGCTGGGTCCTGACAGCAGTGTATGAGGGCTCAGATTTCTCCACATCCTTGCCAACATTTGTTATTTTCCATTAAAAAAACCTTCTAGCCATCCTAGTGGGTGAGAAGTGGCATCTCATCCTGATTTTGATCCACATTTCCCTGGTGACTAATGATGTCAAGCATCTTTTCATAGAGCATTACTTTTCGCCACCACACAACATGGAGGAAAATTCCCAGTCTTGGGCTTGGGCCTTTAGCATCTGACAGACTCCAGCTTCAGCTCTCCTTGGTTATGAGCAGTCACCTTCAGTCTGCCATTAACTCTTGGGAGCATCAGATCCCTTCTGGTCAAATCAGTGCCTCGTGTAAGTCAGACGTCTCCCGGTTGAAAGTATGAGAAACCCAATTCATGCTGGTTTGAGCACAACGGGGGATTTATTGCCTCACCTACCTAATAAGTCCCAGGGAGCTTCAGGCATGGCTGGATCTAGGTGCCCAACAGATGTCATCTGGAAGCTTTCTATTGCTCTCAATCTGATCTCTGCTTTCCTCTAGGTCAGCTTAATTCTGTGACAGGCTCTCCTCTCTTGGTGGCAAGATGACTTCTCACAGCCCCAGTCTCACCTTTTGCAGTTAGCAACACTGGTGAAAAGAGAACTTCTGTTTCCCAATAGCTCCAGCGAAGGTCCCAGGCTTGCCTCTCCCTGGACTGACTTGGGCCTCGCACCCCTCCTTAAACCAGTGACTGTGGCCATGCACTGGAATCTGCTGATTGACTGGGCCCAAGTCATGTCTCCATCCTCAGAGCTAGATGTGGGTTCAGTACCTCCCAACCCATGTCGTCTGATAGCGAGGGAGTGGCGGCTCCCACAATAAGCTGGGGTGCTGTCACCAGAAAGGAGAATGAACATAGGGCAGACGGAAACCTCAGGTGTCCACTAGGCCCCTAGACCTGGCTATCGGGGGCCTGTCCTTATTCCTGATGCCCCGGCTAGACACCCACTGTCTTGTATCATTTCATGACAACATGATAGATCGATGGCTGAGAACGTGCCCCAGGTGACGACAGTCAGCGGAAGTGAAGAGCTGGCTTTCGTGATGGTCCAGGGAAGAATAAACAGAAGCCTTCATAAAACTCACTTTGGCTTTTTGTCCAAAATTGGTTATGAGAAATAAAAGTCTTCTGCACTGATTTGCTTACATGAAGAAAATCTCAATTCCTTCACAAAAAAGTCCTCTCACCCTAATGAATCTTTCCAGAGTCTGTAAGAGTTGGGGTTTGATTTGTTTTTTTCGCTTCCTCTAAATTGCCAGGAAGACATGTTTTTTCTTCCAGCGGCAGGAAGCAGCATTCCGTCTGAAAAAATCTTCATTGTCGTGCTTCCCTTTCCTCTGTGGCAGCAAAGCCAGCTCCTCGCCTGGCTGCTTGAGGCTCAGCAGCTCCCTTCTGGCCGGGGGCTGTGTGTGCATGAGTGTGCGTGCACACCCACAAACCATGGACGCACACACAACTCCAAAACACAACCCACACGTTCTGGATGCCAACCGCTCAGACACCCGGCTCCTGAAGGGGGTGTGTCCCCACGCCCCAGGGCTGCCCACGGAAGCCATTCTGCAAAGGCTGGTTCATTCTTAGACAGTCTGGTGTGAATAGCGTGCTGACGTTTGTGGCGCGTCTTCTCCACACTTGGTCTCGCCTGCACTGAACCACGCACCTGCAGGAGGGAATGCGAGCATCAGGGGAGCAGATGTTGTGTGCCTGGGGAATGCTTAAATATGTACTCTCTGTCGAGGGCGTATGTTACCCAAACACAGGACCTGAGGGAGGAGGAGGGGCCGGAGGAGGAGGGAGAGTGTGCCCGGCTTCCCCAAGCCTATCTCTGGGTGACCTGGATGGGTAGCCTGATAAATCCCAGCCTTGGATGAAAACGAAAGGCCATCCTGGCTTCATTTTTTAAAACAAGCTCAGGAAGATGTTAGATTTTATTATATAGAATAAATACTGAGAGTGCCTGCTTATAACCCCAAACCAAACACATGGGCTGTGGAGTCAGAGGAACCTGGTTTCCGGTCCCAACTCCACCATTTAACTAGCTGGGTGACCTTGGGCCAGTCACTTAGCCTCTCTGAGCTTCCTCACCTGTAAAATGGGGATCTCAGAGGTCTCCACTTCTTCTCAGGGTTGTGATGAGAGCAAGTTAGGCTAGTGATTCATAAGCCAGAAGCAGTATTGGATATTATTTTCTTTATTTGAGCTTCTAAGCCAAGGCGGCATGTGAGGGCAGCTTTGTCCCGATGCTGGAGATATTATGAATATCTTTTCTAGTTGCCCTAGGTCTCAGCTTTCTGTTCCTACCTCTGGCATTGCCACGAGCCCCAGAGATGGGTGCACAGACACTCCCCTGCAGATCCAGCCCCTTCCAGTTCCCAGACACCTCTGGGGTGAGAGGAAAGTGTATTATGTTGTTCAGTACTTTTCTGGTTGCAAGTGACAGAAAGTAGGAGCTGACTGGTTTATGCAACTAGAAAGTCGAGGGGTATGTCTGACTCGCAGAGTGGTTAGACTCGGGCACAGACAGGTCATCTGTACTGATTTTGCTCTGTCTGTCTTTCATCTCCACTTTCTCCATGTTAGCTCCATTCTCAGGTTTTCCCTCACAGGATGGCTGATGGCTGCCAGCAGCCTCGGCTCATGTCCAGCCTAACAAAGGCAAATCTCCGTCCTGGCATCCTCAGCAAAATCTCGAGACTCACTCCGATCGGGCAGGCCGAGGGGACCTAGAGTCAGGCATGGGGGCCAATGGGGGGCGCCGCGCTCATTGGCTCAGACCTGGGTCACATGCTGACCCGGGGCCGGAGCCTCACCTGGACCAAGCCTGTACAAGGCCGTGTCTCCCAGCAAAAATCAGGGGTTCTTGCTAGCAAAGGAGAGTGGGATGCTGGCGAGACAAACCACAGCTGTCTACCACGCATGTCAGGCTCGTGCTGTGGTCCAGGGAAACCTGCACAGAGCCTTCTCTTTGGTGCTATCTGGGATCCGGTGTCCCTGCTCTGCCCTCTGGCCCATGTTACAAATAAGTGTCGGAAAAATGGAATCAACACACCTGCCTGGGTGTTGTGAGCACTCAATGGGTCGTGTAATGCATTCAGTGAGCTTAGCTCATTGTCCAGAGGCAAAGCTTTATGCCACCAAAGTCATCTCTATCTCCTGGAGGCACAAGGGAGCACATTTCCCAACCCCCCGCAGTTAGGTCACGGGATTGAGTTCCGGCTAACGGACTGCGGGTGGGGGTGACATCCATCCATCCAGGCCTGGCCATAAGGTGTCCCGTAGGATCTCCCATGCTCTCTCTCTTCCCTGCCCCTCAGGTGGAAGCAGATGGCTCTGAGATGGTGGAGCTGCCTGACAGAATAGGCCCCAGCCCCTCAGTGATATGTGGAGGCCAGCCCTCCAGGAGATCACCAGCCCAGCCCAGGTGCATTGGTCTTTGTGACAGCAACAAATAAACCTTTGCTATGTTAGGTCACTCCTTCTCAAAGACGGGCACTTGGTAATACCTGGAGATATTCTGGTTGGTTGTCATGATTGGAGGTGGGGATAAGGTAGGGAGATGCTACTGGCTTCCAGAGGGTGGAGGCCGAGGATGCTGCTAAACACCCTACAATGCCCAGGACAGCCCCCACCAAAGGATTTTTTGTTGCTAATGTCGTTGAGTTGATTCTGACTCCTAGCGACCCTGTGTCCAGCAGAACGAACCCGCCTGGTCTTTTTGCGCCATCCTCTCACCTTCCCGCGCTGTATCAGACAATGCTCCGCTGCTATTCACAGGATTTTCATGGCCAATTATTTCCGAAGTAGGTGGCCAGGTCCTTATTCCTAGTCTGTCTTAGTCTGGAAGCTCCGCTGAAACCTGGCCACCATAGGTGACCCTGCTGGTATTCGAAATACCAGTGGCACAGCTTTCAGCATCACAGCAACACACAGCCACCACATTATGACAACTGACAGATGAGTGGCATGGTTCCCTGACCAAGACACAAACCTGGGCCTCGCTGGTGAGAGCGCTGAATCTTAACCACTAGACCACCGGGGCTAGCACCACAGAGACTTACTGGGCCTAAAATATCAACAGTGCTGAGGTTAAGAAACCCTACTCTAAAATGTGAGCATCTTGTGAGAAGAGACTCGTTGCCCTGCTTAGAACCCTCCAGTGGCTTCCATCACACCCATGATAAATTCCAGACCCTTATCTTGATCTACGAGGCCCACCTCTCCTATCTCCTGTCCTATATCCTTCTCTCGCTCACTTTACTCCAATCACCCTTGCCTTCCTTCTGGTCCTCTTTCAGACCTCAGGGCCTTTGTACTTGCTGTCCTCTTTTCCTTAAATGCATTTTCCCTGTTCCGATTATTCAGGTACAGTTTAAATGTCACCTGCTCAGAGACAGCTTCCCTGGTCACGTGGTCGGTATCAGATCCCCCACCACCACCTATGGGTCTCTACTGTCACAGCACGTCACCAGGACCCTTTCACAGCAATGACTGGGACTCACAGTGAGGGAATGTGCTGGTTCCTCGTGGAATGGGAGGGCTTGAGGGCAAGCACCGTGTCTGTCTTGTTATTTCCATATCTCCAGTAGCTAGAGTACTAGCACAACAGCTGGCGCATATGCAAGGGTTGAAAATAAATTTGTTGAATGGATGCCTAATGATGGGCGGAAAGGGCAGAGCCTTCACAATCAGACACTCCCGGATTGAATCCCGGTTCCACTGTTAGCTGTGAGTCACCTTCAGTCTCCAGGCCTCTATCTCCTCATCTGTAAAATGGGCATAAGATTCTCAGCTCCCGGGCTGCTAGAGGATGAAATGGGGCAGCACATGCAGAGCACCTGGCACGATTCCCAGCACAGAACAGGCACTGGTAACGTGTGCGCTGAATGTTGAGCACTTGAACAAAAGCATGAAGCCCACTAATTCCCTGAGTACTGCCGAGTTGAGGGTGAGCTCTGGAGAGGAGGTGGAGTTGACATGCAACGGGGGAGGCTCCTTGGAATGGAAGGATGGCAAACGTGTACTCGGTTTACCCAGGCAGCTTGCTTCCCCGTCTTTTGGTGCGCCTATCCTGCCCCCTGCCCCACCCCTTTAAGATCATGACCCCAGCTCCCTCCTGCTGAAGTCACTGTCCCCGGGCTGACGCCCAGCTTCCCTGCAGCCTGCCCGTCCCTCACAGGATGCAGGGGGATGCAGCCTTTGTTCCCTCTTGTGAGATTCATGGCCCCCCTTGTGCGGGCACCTCCCCGTTCTGTCTCTATCTGTGTCCATCCAGACTATGCAGGAAATGAAAGTGCGCATCAGAGCAGTTGTAATAAACAGCTCAGGCCCCAGGTCCCGGGACCGTGAGTGTCTGCAAAAAGGAATGTGCTTCAGGCGCCTCTTTCTTTCAAGTACAGTCTCATATCAGACGTGAGGCCACAAAGGAATTTGGGTTCTTTCCACCTCTGGATGTGTGAAGCAAGACGATCGCAGGCAGGACGCAGAGAAAGCGGCAAACTAGGGGAGAGACGGCTGCAGGAGCCCATCTCCTTGGAGAGGCAGGAGTGCGAGGCTAGGAGCTCGCCCACGGCCTCATCCTTCATCTCTCAAATGGAGGCGGCAACAGGTCCTGCCAACAGGTTATTATGCAAATTAAATGAGGGAAAATTCGGAGAGCGCTGCTTGAGAGTGGGCTGGTCCAGGTGGCTTGTGTCCAAAGGGTCAGTCTGCAGAGGGTTGGAGACAGCTTGGTGGGGGAGAAACCCTGCAGATCCTGCCTCCAACCGGGTGATCGAGGTTCCTATCAGTGACGGGTCATGTCAGGAGCAAGTACCTTTGATATGACGTGAGGAAGATGCTATTTCACCTCTGTGGTCTTCCTCCCCAAAGCCATAATCCCGTTCAAACTACGAGAAAACTATCAAAGGTATCCAAATGGAGGGATATTCTATAAAGCACCTGGCCGGTACTGCTTAAAACCGCCAAGGGCATCAGAACTAGGACAGTCTGAGGAATTGCGACTGACTTGAGGAGAATAAGGAGACACGACAGACAGGACGCGAGCGTGTTCTCCTGGATGGGACCCTGGTACAGAGAAAGACCTTGGGGAAAAATGTGAAATCCAAATAAAATGTGGAGTTCCATTCATAGCAACGTGGTACCGATGTTGGTTTCTTAGCTGTGACAAAGGTACTACAGTAATAACGTAAGTCATTGACAGTAGAGGAAACCGGGTGAGGGGCACGTGGGATCTCTCTGTGTACTATCTTTGCAACTTTTCTGTAAATCTAAAGCTGCTTTAAAATAAAAAAGTTTATTAAAAGAAAAAAAACTACATAAAGCACTTAGCACAGACCCTGGCGTGGAGTGGGCACTCCCCACGGGCTCAGAGCCAGCGGGCGTAAGAGGATCTTCTGCTTGGTCTCAGGCATACACCTGTCCTCAAAGCACAGACCTGTCGCACGTGCCCTTTCTGTGTATAGTGTGTAGCGTGCAAAAAAGGAAACTGTTCTGGCAAAAATAATCTCTTGCCAAGAGGAACGCTGTTAAACTCTAAGTCAGACCCACGGGCCCTCCCTGCTCAGCAGGCTCCGCGACTCCCGCTCACTCAGGGTGAGCGCCAGAGCCCTTGTAAGTGGCCTGTGGAGCACCAGGAGGTGTGAGCACCGCCCTCCCTCCTCTCCGGCCTCCCTCCTGGCTCCCCTCAGCCACACCAGCCTCCCTGCCGTTCCTGGACCATCTGGCACCTGCCTCCATGCGATGTGGACTGTCCACCCTCCTTTCTGACCCGGCCTCTCTGGTCACCCTCTGCCCTGCCCTCTGGCTGGAACACTCTCCCGTCCCCTGGCCCCACACCGCACCCTTCACTCCTAGTGCATCTGGATTTGATTCCGTCACTCCGCAGCCACCATTTCACCCTTTTGGCTCCTGCCTGGGCCTCGTCATGGCTCAAACCAAAGTCTGTCCCCTTGCTTCTGTTTTGGGGCAGGAGGGCGTCTCAGCCCCCTTCACCGACCTCACCAGCCGGCTTCCGAGCAGCCGACCTGGCCGGGGCGCACACACAAAAGCTTTGTTTTGTCCCATTTCTGCCTGGCCACCCTTCCTTGTCATTTCTTAGTGACACCTCAGCTGTACCCTGCCCATTCTCAGCCAGTTTATAGCTCCTCTCTGGGGTGGAGGTCTCAGCCCCCCGTCCCCAGCACTGTGGGCCTCGGAGGGGTCCTTTTCAAGACTGGCATTGGGGCCTGTTCTGGGTTGAAACGTGTCCCCCTATTTTGAAGTCTTAACCCCAGTATCTCAAAACGTGACCTTATTTGGAAGTAGGGTCGTTACAGATGTAATCATTTAAGATGGAGCTATCCACTGAAATAAAGCGTCTAGGTGATATTAGCAAAGGAGTTTGTTCAATAATCAGTGTGAGGGGCTCCAGCCCCGGGAAACATTTCCGCACAGGGCTCTGGGGGGCTGCTCCGAGTGGGCGAGGTTAAGCGCAGCTTAGATCGCTTTCACAGACAGCAGACGTGCAGCGAGGAGGAAAAGAAAACTTACGGCTAGATTTCATGTACGTCAAAAAAGGGATAGGGTACATCGGGTTTTTCTCTAGGCGAAAACAGGCGGATCCAGGAGACAAATTACAGGCTTAAAGTCAGTAAAATAAAATGCACACCGTCCTGTGACTCGGCCGTGCAGTCCACCTACAGCCTGCATCAAATGACCTCCAACTTCGCACCTCGTGACTGGAGACGCCAGCAACAGGAAGGGTAGAGGGAGCCTTGCTCCCCCATCCCCGGCTGCATTTCTTGGAGATTGAGGGAATAAATAACGACCTGGTCCTTGCCTCCCTCCACACACAGACAACGTCAGCATCTCAGAACTTGTCTGATGTATAACCAAGGAATTCTTCTTTATGTTACTTTTAATTTACAATGTAGAGAAAAACCAGATGTACCCTATCCCTTTTTTTGACGTCCATGAAACCTAGTTGTCAGTCTTCTTTTTCTCCTTCCTGTACGTGCCCCACTCTGTGCGAGCCGTCTAAGCTGCACCCCGACACCCTCCTCGCAGCAGTCCCCCGGAGCCCTCTGCAGAACTGTTTCCCGGGCTAGAACTCCTTACGCCGACTATTGAATAAACTCCTTCGCTAGTATCACCCAGACTCTTTGTCTCAGCTGAGAATGGCCACGTGAAGACAGAGACACAGGGAGAAGGCCAAGCGAAGGGACTGGATGATGCATCCAGAGGTCAAGGGGCGCCAAAGATGGCCGGCAACCCCCAGAGGCCACCAAGAGGCCAGGAAGGGTTTCCCTACCGACTGCAGAGGGAGTCCAGCCCTGCCAACACCTTGATCTCAGACTTTTAGCCTCCAGAACTGCCAGACAACACACGTCTGTTGTCTCAAGCCACCCAGTTGGGCCCGGGATACTAACACAGGGCTGAAAGGAGGGATGGGGGACAAGGGCGAATGAACGCCCTTGACTTCTCCAGCCTCTGCTTTTTTCTGCTTTTCTGCACTTTGTGGCCTTCAAGACCCTCTGAGAGATAACCCTCCCAGTCCCCAGCATTGCCAGCTCCCTGACTTGCCCTCTGCCCCCCATCCTTGGGGCCTCACTTGGCTTCAGATTCCTGCCCCACTCCCAGCTGTCTCTGTCTGTGCAGTGGGGTGGGGCGGGTAGAACGCGGCATCTCCTCCTACTCCTAGGAAGCTGCTGGAAGCACTCAGCCCCATCTGTGGGCAGCCCTTGCCAGCCTGTAGAGTTCTTAGCACCTCTTGTTTCCGACTGTGGCGTCGGGAGCTGATTTCCCAGGCTGCAGGAAAGTCCCACTGTCCTGTTCCTCCAGATGCGCAAGCTCAGCAGGGCTCTTCAGGCCACCAGATGACCCTTGTCCAGTCCCAGCCCACATCATCAGGCCTCATGGCATCCACCTACTTGGTCCTTTCTGCCTGCAGCGACCTAATGCCAGGGCCCTCCTGCAGATATATTCTAGAGCCAGCTCCTATAAAATCTTCTCCCTTCCCCAGTAGAGCTGAATGGATGAATGAGTAAATCAATGAAGGCAAAGCCAATATAGAGTCAGATCCACTGAGGGAGGAGAGTGTGAGGGCCTGGAGCTAGGCTGCCTGGGTTCAAATCCTGGGACCAAGATTAGCTGTGTGACTTTGGATAAATTACTTAACTTCTCTGTGTCTCACTTTCTTCATCCACAAAAGAAGGCTAAGCTCAGCACCCACACCTGAGGTTGTGGTGGGGATTCCATGACATGATTCCAGTAACAGATTTCCTGCCTGATGCTAATAAAGGCTAGCTCCTTTGTCATCCAGGGCGTGAGGATGTCTTTCTGCCTCATCCTGCACGCATGCTTAGAACCTAATTTCCTCAGTCCACCCTAATCTTTTTCACATGTTGAACTCGCCTAGTGCATTCCTGCTGAGTAATTTATTATCAGAGATAGTGTGCTGGAGACGGCACAGAGAGAAAGATGCTGTGGGCTGGACGCAGCGGCGGGGGGGATGCCTTTTCAGTTTGAGGAAACAGGACATGGAAAAAAAAAGTTCACGTGTTGAAAGGGGGCCTGGGCTCAATCAAACCTCTTGACTTAACCACCGATTAAAACGTGAAAACCACACCACAGTCACGGCGCTGTGAGCCTCATGCTGGAGGATGACCGCAGGGCCCCTTTAAAAATGAGAGCCTGGCTCGGTGGCCACACTCATGGGGCAGTAACTGTTCCACAGGCCTCCTCTCTCCCCCTTGATTTAAAGCAGCTAGGAGGTTTGACAGACAATTAAAATCTGTTCAGAGATGAGGAGGAAGAAGAACATGGATCTCACACCCAGTCCCACCCCCGTGGGACCCAGCAGGCGTGGGGACAAACCGGAGCTCAGGACGCTGCAAACACGCAGTGTCACACCACAGCCTGCCGTCGAGCGTCTGCCTTCGGCTGCGAGAAAACTGGCGCAGCGCAGAAGCTCTGCATCCCGCCAGTGCGGCATGCCCGGCCCTCTTCAGCCTGCACACCGTTGCCACCCTCTCTCTCACATCCTGGGTGCCCATCCGGTCGGAGCACGGAGGCTCGGTGGAGTGACCTGATGTTCTCACGGCAGCTGGAGGGTGCAGCTGGGACTGGGTCCCGGGCTCCTCGGAGGAAATCCTGTGCTCTTTCCCCAGGCCAGGGCATGCTGCCATCGCCTTTCTTCCAGAACACACCCAAGCCCATGGAGGAGACGCTGGCCCGAGATCTGGTTTAGAAGGTGACACCTTAGGGAGAGAATGTGGCTGCAAGGAACGTAAGGGCAGTGGCCTCAATTTTTGTCTGTGGTAGAGGAAGGCAATTCCAGACAGGCCTGGACATTCGATAGCATCAACGGAAGAGGAGCTTTGAGGAAACGGGACATGAGAAAAACCGTTGATGTGTTAGGAGGGCATTCCGGTCAATCCAACATTAAGCTCTCCGTGCTTCTCCATACCTCAAAGTATTCAGGGACTGCGGGGAATAAAGGAGACATTTTGGCTTTTTCGCAGTAATTTAAATGGCTTGGAAGATAATTAAAATCAGCAGATGCCACTCTAGTGCCAACTTCTGATAAGGGCGATGGTACCAACCTGCCTAATGACAACAAGGATGCTGACGGGCATTAAACGGAGGACGGTGAACACTCGCAGTCTCTGGGGCATCCAGAAACAACTAAAACCCCGTCCTTTCCCGTGGCCCAGGATCAGAACGCTCGGGTCTCACCGCCGGCAGCTACCTAGGCCAGGAAACCAAAGCTCATGGTTTCCAACCTGTTTAGGGCTTTTCTTCCTCCCCTCTTTCCTCCATCTTTTATATAAATCTCCTTCTCGCCTTTTTCAGATGCAGTCCATCTGTATGAGTTCCCCTCTTCAGAGGTAAACAGAGTGCAAATAACTAACTCACTGTCCTCGAGCTACTCCTTGACTTTAGGCTTATCACTCACTAGCTGGCAAGTCCCTTTGGCATCCCTCAACCTCTGGGCCTCATTTTTCTCCTCTGTAAAATGGGGATAACAGCTCCCACCTCTGAGGTCACCACAAAGATTAAACAAGACAGTCCTGGAAAAGAGCTCCGCAAACACCTGGCAGGGAGTAGCGCTCCTGCTACAATCACCGTACTTTGTATGTTTCCCATCGCGGCTGTAACACTTTACCACAGACTTAGTGTGAAAACAACACCAAGGTACTCCCGGGCGGTCCTGAGGGCGGACAGTCTGAAATGAGCCTCCCAAGGCTAAGCTCTGCAGTGAGCAGGGCTGCCTTCTTCCTGGAAGCCCGAGACGACGAATTTCTTGGTCTTTTCCAGCTTCCAGAGGCTGCCCACACTGCCTGGCAGAGGCTCCCATCTTCCTTCTTCACAGTCCACAGCGCAGCATCTTCCGCTCTCTCTCATGGACTCTGACTCTTCTGCCTCCTTCTTATAAGGACCATTGTGATCACCTTGGGCCTCCTTGGATAATCTCCCCATCTCAGGATGTTTAATGTAATCACATCTGCAAATTCCCTTTGGCCGCGTAAGGTAACACCGTCACCAGGTCTGGGGAGTAGAAGATGGGCATCTTCTAACATCATTACAATGGAGGGAGGTCATTAGTGTGTCTACCACAATCATTAATATTTTTATCAAGACTAGCTCATTTAACTGACTTAATCCTCATTAACTCCCATGAAGTAAATACTATTTTATTCCCATTTGGAAACTGAGGCACAGAAAAGGTAAGAAACTTTCTCAAGGTCACACAGACAGTAAGTGGTGACGGAGCAATTTCAACCAAGGAAGCTGGCTTTTGGCGTTCATGCTCTTATGAGCTGAAATATGTAAAGTGGCACATAATAAGTGCTCTATTAATGTTAGCTATTATTATTGTTATTTCTACTAAAATTAGTATAATAATCCTAATCTCATATGACTCTTGTGAGAATTAAATAAATCAAAGTGTGAAAAGCACCAGCCAGTGCCTAGCACACAGCAGGTCCTCAAATGGTATTGAGATCTTTCCAGTCCCACTAACTCACTCTTCTTTTTAAATACAGACTTTGAGTTCATTCCGCCCTCCCCAAGATGGCGCCTTCGCCCACACCCCGCCGCCCCACTCTAGATGGCGTCCGCTGCTCTGAAAGCCACATGTAGACCTTCTCAAGATGGCGCCTACACTAGCCATTTTCGTCTTTCGTCCTCTTCGAAATGGCAGTAGCAGTCAACGCCAACCCTGGGCATTCCTGACCTTCTCAAAATGGTGGCAAACGCGAGCCTCAGCATGTAATGACCTTCTCAAGATGGCGCCAACACGCAAACCCAGCGTCGCTAGCTTAACAGACACTTCCGGTTGCGCCGGCGGCAGGCGTAGGAGGCCTGTAGGGCCCCGGGAAGGGTTCGCTTTGGGCCGGGGCTCTCTGGCGCGACCATGGACCGGAGGAAGAAGCCCTTGGACGTCACGGCCTCCTCGGTGAGTGCGGGTATAGATGATGCTACGGGCTCCGAGTTCCCCCCGCTGCCACCAGATAAGAATCTCGACCTAGCTTGATTCTTCACTTGGGGACCCGAACCTGGCTCTGCTCCTCCGAGAGGGACCCCGGGCCAGCTTCCTTACCCACACGCCCTTGAACTCTGCTTCTCCCCCAGGACGTGGGGCCCAGACCAGGCTTCCCCACTCGGACGCGGTCCTGAACCTGGCGTCTTTTCCGGGTCCGGCATCTCCTTGCCTCCCTTCGACGACCCGCCGGGCCTCCTTGCGGCCTAAGGGTCGGGGAGGAGCCCCGGTCTGTGCTTGCTGTGCACTCATTACCCTTCCTGGTTCCTCTCCAGCCCGGGGTCCAGCAGGGTCTTCCCGGGACGTTGGAGTGTGACATTCCCCAGGACCCGAGAGTGCCCCGCGGCAGCCCAGGAACGAAACAGTTGTTAATGCTCCCATGGGATGCCTGCCTGGGGGCTGCGAGTCTCACGGGTGTAGGGGGTTTGGTTAGGCTGGTTGCTTCTGGGAAGAGGACCTGAGTGCTTGTTTGTGCCAGCGCTTTGCATCCGCTGGCTCGTTGGATCCTCCTATTGATTTAGGAGGTAGGTGCTAGTAATATCCCCGTTTTGCAGGTGATGAAACTGAGGCTCAGAAAGCGGAAGTGGCTTTCCCTGGCTTACACAGAATTCTTAGTGAGAGAACTGGCGCAGTCGGGTTTACTCCAAAGCTGTTGCCTTGTCTGTTCTGTCAGAGCACATCGCCTAACCTTTGATGGAATCTTGAATTTACTGCAGAGTATTAGGATGCAAAAGGGGTACAAATAAATGTTCCAATATTTGAGCCCCTTTCCTCATCGAATACTGAAAATTGGTACTTGTTATTATGTTTGACGATTCAGAGCCAAGGAGCTGTAAATCTTCAAGTTATCCCAACAGATTAAAATTAGCAACAGTCGTAACAGAAAGCCATCTGAGAACTGACGATTTTCTGAGCATCTTTCTTTCAAAATTCAAAAGTAGTTGTAGAGTAGGATAACGTGTGCCTGGAAAACTGTTGTGGTAAAGACAGCTTAAAAGAAGAGGTGAAAGTTTTCAATTTGTTTTTAAAA
Organism: Equus przewalskii; assembly: GCF_037783145.1. Lineage (NCBI taxonomy): Eukaryota > Metazoa > Chordata > Mammalia > Perissodactyla > Equidae > Equus > Equus przewalskii. Next base: position 4,889,020 of record NC_091845.1, read on the forward strand.
TGTTAGAATATTAGGTCCTGGGATGAACTACCCTTTGCATTATTAAAATCCATGCCGAAGCTATTTTAAATTGATTTCTTCCAAAATAGAAATCATTTAACTCAGTCCTTAAAGTCAGTCCTTTCCTTAAAAGTCAGTCCGTGATGCTGGGCTTTTTAAGTAAATGATTTATAGATGCCCACGTGTCTAAGCAACTGTGCCCCGATCCTTCAAAAGCAAACTGTCATTGTGTCCCTTTTTTGCAGAGCAGACAGCGGTGGCTGAGCTGAGGGCTGGGCATAGGCCTGTTCCCTTTGCCCTGATCTTTCCTGTTCTTGAACCCTGTGATTCAGCTGTTTTAGAATGTATGTTTTAGAAACATACAGAAACTAACTTGAGCTGCTCTTATTCACTCAGTCCGTTTTGTTTCTGGCTGTCGAAATCTGCCTGTTTTTTAAGGTTCAGCTAGAGGTGCTTCTGATCACTGTGGACAGACGGAAATGCTCCCTTATCTGGACTTTTGTGCTATTTCCTCCACTCTTAAGGTCATTTGTTACATCTTACTGGTATTATAAGTTACTTTCCTTCTTAGATTGTAGGCTCCTCTTGAGGCGGGAGTCTATCTGATTCATGTTTGTATCCTGGTCTTCAGTGTAAAGTGCCACGCACAGCCTGGGTATTCAGATAGTTGCTAAACAAAGACATTTCCCTGGAGAAATGATAAATTGTTATGATGATTAAATGAGATTATACCATGTGAAAAAGCCAAGTACGGTGCCAGTCAGAGAGAAGGTGTTACTAATGTAGTTGAATCTGCATCTAGAGATGCAGACTTCATTAACTTTGCTTCATCACTCTCCCCATGCCCGAGGAGAGCCTTTGAGCGTTGAAAGTTAGAGTAGAAGTACATTTCCGACAGAGCTGGCATGAAATATGACTTGGTTTTATTTTGTACTGGATTCTACATTTAAACTTTTAATTTTATATCCATTTTTGTCCATTTATAGGGAATTGAAATCTTGCTTTGAGAATTATAGTAACTTAGAAATCCAGTCATTAGAATGAAATAAATGGTTTTTTTGGTTTATTGGTTTTATTCTAGTTGGTAGACCTTAAGGCTGAACTCTTCCGAAAACAAGAAGAATTCAAACAAGAAAAACTTCTAAAAGATTCTGGAGTTTTGGGAAAACCGAAAGCAACTAATAAGGTAAAAATAAGATCTGATTATCTTCATTGATTCCAAACATGGAGGAAGTATATCATACTTAGGTTTTCTGGAAGTGTCCATGGTGTCTGCTATGTGCAAATGTTAAGGAACAATCTCTGTCTTATATTTGAACATCTGCATGAAATGTTTTAAATTTTAAAATAGAAATCAGTGAGATTATTTAAAAGCACATTGTAATGCTCTAAATCTTTATCACTTCTTTTGAAAAGTACATGCTATTAATAAGTGGTTTGTTTGCATTCCCATGGAAGATTATCTTGTTCTGTACGTGTTATAAATCCAAACAGAGATAAGCAGATGTATAGAAATATAGCAGAAAATAGCACGGTCTTTAAGGGTTGTGAATGGTTTCAAATTTTATAGGTAATGGTATCTACTATTTGTATTATGAGTTCTCTGTAATATATACTTTTTCATTGGAGTCTTAAATTAGGTTGTAATGATTCAGGAGATGAAAGATAGAGAAGGAACCCTATGCAGTTGTATAAAGAAATTCTTTATATAATTTAGGGCTTTTTTATTCAGCTCCAGCTTTGCCATGTACGGTCTGTTTGCAGGACATAGGTTGACTATCAGAAGATCTAGTTATCTCTGTGGATTCATAAGATCTAATGGTCTCTCTCTCTTTTTTTCTTTTGATGTACAAGTAGAGACTTTTTGCAATCATTGGTGGTTCTGTTTTGTCTTTTTAAATTATTCTCCAGAAACCAAGTATCTGGAGCAAGCAGAATGCAGGAGTTTCAAATCGAGCTGAGAAGGATGCTGAGCAGAAGATTGAGGAACAGAAGACTTTAGAGAAAGCAAGGTGAAGCTGAGCTCTCTGAAACGTACTTACCGTTGACGCTGGCCAAGCAAAGAAGGAAAGTTCAACTTTTACTTTTTTTGACTACAATTTTAATTTTTATCATCCTTCTAACCAAATACTCTACATATAAAATATACTCCAAAAATAATATAATTTGCAGTTGTATCTGTAGTCCTGTAAGAAGATAGGACATAGCCTCAGTTTAAAATATGAAACGGAGTCCCACTTTGAGCCCCCGTCAGGTGCTAAGATTATCAACAAGTGTTTAAGAAGTGTCCCCGTGGGAGTGTGGTTCTGGGCTAGGTGGTGTGACATTAGCATTTAGAAACTAAATTTTTTCCCTGACTTTTTAATATGAAAAACTTCAAATCAACAGAATAATTGAAAGAAGAATACAGAGAACATTCTAATACTCTTCATCAAAGTTCACCACTTACCGTTTTCCACATTTGTGTTGTTTCTCTCTCTGTCTCTCTCGGTGTGTGTGTGTGTAGAGAAACTTTGTTAAACATCCTGATGCTTTACTTGTAACTATTTCAGCGTGGATCTTCTAAGAGTAAAGACATTCTCCTACATAACCACAGTACTGCTGTCATACTCAACAAATTGAACACTGATAAAATAGTGTTATCTATTGTGGTCCATATTCAGAGTTCACCAGTTACCCTAGTACAATGATATCTTTTATATTTGTGTTTTTAAAAAAAATTTGGTCCAGAATTTAATCAAAGATTACACATTGCATTTAGTTGTCATTATCTCTTTAGTTTCTCTTAATCTAGAATAATTCCCTTCCCTTTTGTCGTCTGGTGTGCCGTTGGTGTTTCTGAAGGGTCCAGGCCCGTTGTTTCTACAGTGGCCCATGGTCTGAGTACAGTCACGTTAACTGGTTTTGGTAAGATTATCGCGTAGACGATGACGTGTCCTTCCCGTTGAATGTCATCGGGAGCTTCATAATATCAGTTGGCATCCATTACCATACCTGGGTACAACATTTTTCTTTCTTATGAGAACTTTTAAGATTGTTTAGCAACTTTCAGCTATACAGTACAGTATTATTGATCATGGTCAGCGTGTTGTACATTACATCCCCATGACTTACTTATTTTAGAACTGGAAGTTTGGACCTTTTAACTCTCCCCCCCCCACCCCACCCCCGACAACCACCAGTCTGTTTTCTGTATCTGTGAACTTGGGGGTTTTTTGGTTATTTGTTTTCTTTAGATTCCACATATAAGTGAGATCACGCAGTTTGTCTTTCTCTGTCTGACTTATTTCATTAGTGTGACACCCTCAAAGTCTTTCCACGTTGTCGAAAAGGGCAAGATTTCATTTTTTTGTTAATGGCTGAATAGTATTCCATTGTGTGTGTGTGGGTGGGTATACACTGCATTTTTTTTCCTCGGTAGGTTGGTTCCACATCTTGGCTACTGTAAATAATGCTTCAGTGAACATAGGGATGCATGTATCTTTTCCAGTTAGTGTTTTCATTTTCTTTGGATAAATACCCAGAAGTGGAATTGCTGGTTCAGATGGTAGTTGTATTTTTAATTTTTTGAGGAGCCTCCATACTGTTTGCCATAGTGGCTGCACCCGTTTGCATTCCTACCAACAGCACATAAGGGTTCCTTTTCTCCACATCCTCATCAATACTTGTTATGTTTTGTCTTTTTGATAATGGCCATTCTGACAGGTGTGAGGTGATAGCTCGTTGTGGTTTTGCTTTGCATTTCCTTTATGATCAGTGGTGTTGAGCGCTTTTTCATGTACCTGTTGGCCATCTCTTTGTCTTCTTTGGAAAAATGTCTATTCAGATCCTCTACCTAGTTTTTTATCAGGTTGTTTGCGTTTTTTGCTATGAAGTTGTATGAGTTCTTTATGTATTTTGGATATTAACCCATTATCAGATATGGTTTGCAAATATCTTCTCCCAATCGTTAGGTTGGCTTTTCCTTTTGTTGATGGTTTCCTTTGCTGTGCAGAAACTTTTTAGTTTGATGTAGTCCCATTTGTTTATTTTTTCTATTGTTTTCCCTTGCTCGGTCAGACACAGTACTTGAAAATATGCTGCTAACACTGATGTCGAAGAGCGTACCGCCTATGTTTTCTTCTAGAAGTTTTGTGGCTTCAGGTTTGACATTCAAGTCTTTAATCCATTTTGAGTTAATTTTTGTGTATGGTGTAAGATACTGGTCTACTGTCATTCTTTTGCATGTGACTGTCCAGTTTTCCCAACACTGTTTATTGAAGAGACTTTTCTTTCTCCATTGTATGTTCTTGGCTCCCTTGTCAAAAATTAGCTGTCCATAGATGTGTGGGTTTCTTTCTGGGCTCTTGATTCGGTTCCATTGATCTGTGTGTCTATTCTGATAGTTCATTATTAGTGTATAGAAACCTAACATTTTTGTGTATTGATTTTTGTATCCTGCAATTTTACTGAATTTTTTTATTAGTTGTAACAGTTTTTTGGTGGAGTCTTTGGGATTTTCTCTTTACGATATCATGTCATCTGCAAGTATAGACAGTTTAACAACTCCTTTTCCAGTTTGGATCCCTTTTATTTCTTTTTTGTCTAATTGCTCTGGCTAGGACTTCCAATACTCTGTTGAATAGAAGTGGCACGAGTGAGCATCCTTGTCTTTTCCTCATCTTAGGGGAACAGCTCTCAGCTTTTCACCATAGTGTGATGTTAGCTATGGGCATAATCTTTTATTATTTACTCTCTATAACAGAGTTTTCCTTGGTACTTTACTGTGATTTTTCTATCTAGTAACTTTTTTTTTTTTTTTTAAAGATTTTTTTATTTTTTCCTTTTTCTCCCCAAAGCCCCCCGGTACATAGTTGTATATTCTTCGTTGTGGGTCCTTCTAGTTGTGGCATGTGAGACGCTGCCTCAGCGTGGTCTGATGAGCAGTGCCATGTCCGCGCCCAGGATTCGAACCAACGAAACACTGGGCCGCCTGCAGCGGAGTGCGCGAACTTAACCACTTGGCCACGGGGCCAGCCCCTCTATCTAGTAACTTTTTATGGAATATTTTGGCTTTACTGTACCTGTGAGCTGTCAAGTCTGTCCATGATCTGTGGGACTTCTGCATCTCTCCTGAGCTCAACACAGGCAGAGACAGTTCCACGAGGATATAAGGCCTTAGGCAAGTTGCTTATCTGTTAAGACTCTTTCCTTATGTGTGAAATGAGGTGGTTAATTACCTAGCTCCTGAAGCCCTTTAGGGAGTAAAGGCGATACATAGTGTCTGGCACATAGTGGGTTCCGGGTTAGTGTCTCTCACTCTTGCTCTCTGAATTCCATCTTCCTTGCTCGACTGAAGAAAATTGTTCTTTAAAGTCACCGGTGACTTCCTCATCTACTGAATCCAGTGGTTATTTCCCTGACATCCTCCCTGACCTCTGTTATTCATTTGTAGCCTCTTCCTGCTGTCTGAAACTGTCTTCTGTTCCACTTCGTCCAGCCTTCTTATGCTTTCCATGCACGCTTATCCCTGCCTCGCTCTGTTTTGGTCACTCTCGCCTTTGCTCCGACCCTCTGCCATGCTGGTCTCTCCTTGTGCACGTCCAGCTCATCCCTCTTCTTTCCTCTGCCTGACTTGCCTTCTCCCTCTGGATCATGGTTGATTTCTCCTTGCTCTGCAAGCTTTAGCTCAGATGTCACCTTCAGAAAGGTTTCCCTCCACTAGCCCAACTGACTCAGTGTCCCTCCTGGTTACTCTGTCCTGATAACTGGGGTTTTGTGTGTTTTATTTGTTAAATTTTTTGAAGTTTTCTGTTCACTAAGACAATAGTATTCCGTGATGACATAGCTTGTTACATTAAGCCTCCTCTGAATAGGGCAGCTTACCCTCTTAGAAGGTGATATGACTAAGCTGGTGCACAGAGCCCTCCCCTAATGCGTGGCAGGGCCTCTGTTGGCGAAACCTGCTCTCATTTCCTTCCCTTTATGGCACTTCTCATGTCTGAAATCCTCTTTTTCATGACTTATTTATTATCTTTCTCCCCCTGTGGAATGTAAACCCCATGAGAGCTGGGACTTTTGTCTTGTTTGCCACGGAGTCCTCACCACCCGTGCTTGGCATAGAGGAGGCAGGCAATGAGTACTTGTGAATGAATGTGTGAAATAAAGAGGACTCTGTCTGACTTAGATGATAAAGATGCAGATGACCTAACTGATGGCATGCTTTACATGTGTGATCTGGTTCATCTTCCTGACGACCCTCAGAGGCACTGCTGTTCTTTTCAGCTATTACGATTTGGGAATTGAGGTTCAAGAGAGGTTAAGTAACTTGTTCCAGAGCAAACAGCCTTGTGACCAGGGGACTTTATTGCCTTGGGACACCATTAGAAACGAAATTTTCCCAATCCTTCACCAGCAAAAGCTCAGATGACCTCGTTGGGGCTCTTTACCAGCATTAAATATTTCTAGAATAAAGAATTGTCGGGGGCTGGCCTGGTGGTGCAGCAGTTAAGTTCACACGTTCCACTTTGGGGGCCCAGGGTTCCCCGGGTTGGATCCCAGGTGTGGACCTTTGCACCACTGGTCAAGCCATGCTGTGGCAGGCATCCCACCTATAAAGAACAGGAAGATGGGCACGGATGTTAGCTCAGGGCCAGTCTTCCTCAGCAAAAGGAAGAGGATTGGCAGCAGATGTTAGCTCAGGACTAATCTTCCTAAAAAAAAAAACCCCAGAATTGTCAGCTGTCTTACCTGGTCTATGCCCACTAAAAAATAAATATCACCAGAATTAATGTGAGCAGAGAGGCTGCTGTATTGAAATACAAGGGTTGACGTGTTTTTTAGTAGCTGTGTGTGTGAATAAATTATTCATGCTCTGTTTAAAACAGACATCATGTTTTTAACAGACTTATAAGAAGTTGCTCTCTAGCTCCCTTAGAGAATAAAAGATGGATGACCAGGGACCTTTGTCTAGAAACAGTAATGCAAAGAGTTTGCGTTAAATTTGGTGATCCATTTGGAAGGTTATAAGTAGAAAATGGTTTTGTTTGGACATCTCTCTCTTTTTTTGGTATTTAATTGAAGTTGCACTTGGCATTTAAATTACGTTGGCATCTTCATTCATTCATCAAATACTGATTGAGCACCTACTGTGCGCCAGGTCCTGTTCTGGGCGCTGGGATGTAGTCATGAATAAGAAGCGCGAGCGTGCTCTCATGGAGCTCACATTCAGTCGGCAGAGTGGCTGTGGCTGGCTCTGAGGGGCCCTTCAGGGCCGGGTGCTCTGCTCTGGTTATGGCCACCTCGTCAGGCTGGACGTCTTGGGCAGATTGCTGCAGTCTGGCTGAGGGTGGGGCAGCCTTACCGGGAGTGGCAGCTGTAAGACCATTTCTAATACTTGTCTTTTTTTCTCCTAGGGAAAAATTGGAAGAAAAAGCCAAATTATATGAAAAAATGACTAAAGGAGACTTTATTGGTAAATAGCAATTATTTATATTTCTTTGTTTTCTGTAATTCATACAACTGTATGGTATTTTATTATTTGTTAAAATAACTGTAAGGATAGGGAGAAATTTTAAAAATCAAATTGTTGCTTTCTGGGCCAGCACAGAGATACGGTCAGCAGTGATTTTTTGATTGCACGGTGGGTGCTGGGCTGCGCGTTAGGTGCTGTGAGGGGACGAGCACGTCCAGTATAAGCGGTTTCTCTGCCTCTGCCCTCAGAGGGTGTCATCAGTGCAGGAAACTGCATAGAACAAAGTTAGGAAGCCAGGTCTCACTAGGCCACGATTACGAACAATTGTAGCTATATTTAAGAAGGAAAGGACGGGGGGAATTAGGGTTATATCGAGATGCTAGAGTTATGTTTGCTTTTTCCCTGTTGTTCTCTGTTTTCTATTTTTTCTATGATGTGCTTATAATTGCCTTAAAATAATAATAAAAAGGAGATCCTCCTTTCCTCATACCTTCTAGAAAAAGAAAACTCACCTTCAGTTAGATGACAGTAGAAGAGATCTCACAAGGCAGTGCATGTTTCCTTGCCAAACGGCGGGGAAAGCGAAGATGTGGAAGGCCCGTAAAGGCTTTGGAGAGCTGGAGAAAGGGTTTCTGCGGAGGGAGAATGTGCGAGCAGACCGGCAGAGGGAGGAGAGGGCAGGGCATCGCTGGCAGGGCAGACGAGCGTGGCTGGCAGGAGGGGCTGGGAGAAGGGGCAGCGGGGCAGCAGGAGAGGGTGGGGCTGGACCAGGTGGTGGGCTGCCCTGCCAGCTGAGCCCCCTCTTCCGCACCGGGGGCAGGTTCCTGCCTGGCAGGGCGCCCCACGCAGGAGGGTCAGGCACTCGCATAGCTAGGGCCACCTGGCAAGGTTTTGCCTGCCTTCTGAAGAAGCAGCAGTGTGGCCAGCTACCAGGAGGCCTCCCTGTCAGGAGTCGTGTAGCTCAGCTCTAGAAGAATACATTTCTTCCTCATTTGAGTTATTTTGTGGCTTTGTGAAAAAATTAAAATCTTTTTCTTTTGATTCAAACTTTACTTATATAGTTAATAGAGAAATCAGGTCCAAAGGAGTGTGCCTGTGGACGTGGAAATGTGGTTCTGTCCAAACTGGCAGGCCCCGCTCCTGAGAGGCGTATTGGAGCTGCATGTTCGGGCGAGTTGTGTTTGGAACCTCAGTTACCCTCCACTGTGCCGTGGGGTGCACCAGCAGTGGCAGTGGAGGCCCTGACATCTCTTCCCTAGAGCTTAGTCTCTGTCCTCAGAGGAGGACGGCAGTGACTGGACCCGAATCCAGCGTAGTGAAACTTCGTGTAAACCTTGTTTGCGAGTACCTCACCTCTCCTGGGTTAAATTAAAGCCACAGCTCGCTGTTTAACCTGCAGTGGATGTTTTAGCTCAGGTGGATCATAAGCCCTGAGGACAGATAGCATCTTATGCATCTCTGTGTGCCTGCAGATCCCGGCACTGTGCTTTGCCTGAGAGTGGTGTATATTGGATTGAAAGGATTTCAGATGACTTCTTTTACCTGCATTATGACCCTTAAAACACCATACCACCACAATATAATTAGGGTTAAGTGATGTACCGCACACGACTAGAGAGGTGTTTATAGTGACAAAGGTCGATTGTCCTGGTCTGATGACATGAAAACTGCAGTTCTGCCTCTGTGTTATGTAATTGGCCGTGTGAGTGTCTTGAAATCAAATGGTTTTGTTATCTTAAAGTTGCATTCTGGGACGGTGTTGCTCACTCAGCGTATTGATGAGGCAGTAGAAAACTTTAGGCTTTTTAAAAGATTTTTTCATAATGTGTGTTTCCAGTGGCCTGTTTACAGCTTCTCTGTCAGGTCCCGTGGTGGCTCTGTGTCTTTGTAAGTGTTCTGGGGGTGGGGGCATCCACTAGTGAACCATCAGGGGCCATGTAGCTGCCCAGCGATGAATGGGACTGCTTCGTTTCTCTTCCGTGTGTGGTTTTCCTCCTTGATGTCAAGAATCTGAAAATTGACTTTTGTGTCCTAGATGAAGAAGTGGAGGATATGTACCTTGTGGATTTCACGCAGAAGATCATAGACAGACACAAAGAAGTGGAGGCGTTTGGTGCCAACAGAGATTCTAGAAAGGCGGGAGAAAGAGACGATGATGAAGAAAATCTTTCTGAAAAAGATATACCTCCTCCCCAGGATCCCAGCGAAGAATGGTTGGTGATGTCATGTGATTTCGTCATGTTAACATCGTCAGACTTGCGTTTCCTTTTTGAGAGTGATTTTGTTTGGTTGTTATCAAACTGTTCTCTTTAGTCATCCTCAGTTTTCTTTCTTTTGAGACTTCATTTAAGTAAGATTGGATTTACAGATGTAGAAACAGTTCCAATGAGGAAATAATTGCAAATAAAGACTGAGCTCCTGCCGTGTGCCCAGCACTGCGCCAGGCACGGGAGGTGTCGGGCCACTTGTTTCATTCCTGTGAAGCGTGGTTTAGGCAGAGCACGTTCCTTTGTTACCCATGCTGCCGTCTGTCTTACACCTCACGGAGAGTTGTCCTCTAGGTGGTGGTGAGCTCTGTTTCCTGCGAGAAGAGGCCAGCAGAACTGGTCCCGTGAGCCTTACCTTGGCTGTGACAATTTTCTGACAGTGCCGGGCCTTGGAGCTGATGGCACTGCCTTCGCCTTTCACTGGCGATACGACCTTGGTCGAGTTCCTAACCTCTCTGGGGCTCAGTTTCCTGACCTGTGTGAGACGGGTGCTGACGCCTAGTTCCCATGGTTGTTTGCCTTACACTCCCTTCAGGAAGTCAGAGTTTTCTGGGCTAGACAAGAAACTGCTGTCTGTAGAGTGGAAGCAGACATTTTGTCAACCTTCATTATTAAAATTATTCTGAATTTTACCTCCCTGTAGGTGAGAGATGGGAAACCACACTTGCCTTTGCCTGACGAGACCAATGTGTCAATAAGTAAAGAGATTAGAGTGGAAATTCCGTTATAATGATTTTCCCTATCTGAGACATTGCTTAGAAACTTGATCAGAAGAGCTTAAAGTTGTGTAGAGGTGCACTGATGCCATGAAAGTGTGCTGGGAACGACTGCCTGCTCACCCTCCTGCCTGTGCCGAGCCCCGCCCTCCCTTCCAGGCTCCAGGGTCCTCCTCGCAGGTGCTCGTCAGGCCTGCTTGGGGTTGTTGGCAGCACGTGTTGACCTTTGGTCAGCCAGCGGCCCTGTGGGCAGGAGTCCTTTGTGACCTGAGAGAGCAGTCCGGCTTCTGAGGGCCACTGAGGAGTGCAGAGAACCGGCATCTTCGTACTACCGAGGATGTCCACATTGGTCCAGAAATAACACTCTCAATGGGATAGCGCAGATGTCTTCTTACCTACCTTCTGAGAACCTTTTCTTTGGGGCAGGTTATCTGGCTGTGTGTTTGCTGGAAGCAACCAGAGGAGAAGTGCGTACATGTGGTCTTTTCCGTGGACGCTTTTCTTCGTCCTTTCTGGTCTAAGTGACTTCTCCCTCATCTGAACTCTGGTGGCCCTTAAATACACTTCCGCTCCTTTGGTTCTTACCTTTTATTTATTATTGACACAGAACTGGCCTCATGACCAGGAAAAGATTCGAGGCAGACTTTTGGTACTTTTTATATCCTGCCTGCTGTTGTTAGGAAGCCTGGCATGTGCCTTAACTCTCCCCAGAGCCCTTTGAAGATGGGTGGCCCCGGGCCTCCGTGTTGCTGCCGTCCCTCGAGGACGCGTTCGCGGCAGCTCTCTCGGCGGTTGCTGATGACGTAGAGCAGCTGCTGCCTGCTGCCTTGCCAGCTCTGATGTGATGGGCTCTGTATGTTTTGGAGCCTTCTCCAGAAACAGAATAGCCTGTGATTGCTTTTCATAGCAGAAATCTCGTCTCCTTTGAAAGGTTTGCGTGTCTTTTTTTTTTTCTTATTAATGCCTGTGTGATTACAAGCAGTTTGTCAGTGATTCGAAGAGTTTGGAGGGCAATCGAAGGTGTCACATGCCACCATATGGTGAAGGAAGATGCACTGCAAGCAGTTCTCACACTTTTTTTGTTTTTAAATTAAGCTCAGAATTGTAACTACTTGTAAAAACCTTTCGGTAGTTAAGTTCCAGGTGGTGGAAAATCTTTCTGCAAAAATACTGTAAATAATTACTCAGACCATCTGGCTAGATGGTTTTCTTTTTCCATTCCTTTAGGAAAAAAAAGGAAAAGAAGAAAAGGAAGAAAGACACTGCTTTCTGCAGTTGGAGGTCTCATTTCTGGGGGTAATCAGCTTTAGGACTAAAGTCATAGATTCCCAAACATTCTATTTTTAAATCGTGGTCTAACAATTGAGTCAGCGTGTGTGAGAGGAAAGAAATTGCTGACAAAAGCAAAGCCACATACATGGGAATCTGGCCTTGAGCTGGTCCACCAGCACTTCTGGCCTCTTTCTGTGTGTTTAGCAACCTGCTAATGGCTGTGGGAAGTTCCCCGCCCGTAATTTAAAAGTAAAAAATGTGTTGCATCATAATGCAAATAAAATGTTTTCCCTGAGGATCCGCCCGTGTTTCCTGTTGTGGGAAGTCCAAGGATGTCATTTTGCTTTGCCGTCTGCCTGGTTCCCCTGTCTCGAGCTGCTGTCTCATTTGGGCAAAGAGGGGAAAGAAGAGCGAAGGGTAATGGATAACAGACTGGCCCGCTGTGGAGGGGCTTTTGTGGTACAAAGTGCATGTTGCTTGACTTCTTCCTGATTAAAAAGAGTCCCCAAAATACCATGACTTATATTGAGAAATTTCTAATTCATTGGGAAGAATCTACCAATTGGAAGAAATAAGGTCAGTTTTGGGAAGACTCTGAGGAAATGAGCAAATTGAGAATCTGGTAGAGAGCAAAGTTATTACGATGCCGATAAAATATTTAGAATTGTGTAAACCAGATTAAAGTAAGTTCTGAGATGTTGCAGCAAGATTCTGTCTGGAGCGTTTATCTCTGCAATCAGACGTACAAAATCAATCATTTTTTGTAGTTTCTAAAACTGAGATGTCATAAAGGGCACAATGAGCTTATTGTGTGTCAACTGTTAACTTTAAAAATGCCTGTTCTTATCAGTGGTGCTGGTCTCTCTGTTGAGGGTTTTTCGTGGTAGTGAGGCCTGCATTCGTCGTCACGTGCACCAGCTCCCTTACTTAGGGAGCACGTGTCGCGGACAAAGCCTTCTTCATGTCTTTTCACTTTTATTTCAGGGTGGATTATGTGGACTCTTTAGGGCGATCCCGTCGCTGTATGAGGAAGGATTTCCCAGATCTGCTGGAGATGGATAAAAGTCTTCAGGGGAGGCTGTAAGTGTGTGCTGGCAAAGCTCTGCCCAGGCCTGGCGTGCAGCCCTAGGGATTGCTTTGTGGGCGAGGCTGTTTGTAGTGAAGTATCTTCGGGGCTCCAGTAAGGAGACCTTTTTTTAATATGGAAGATGTACTGAAACACTTTTTCCTGGTTAACATACACATACACACATAGTCTACATGTGGTGAACAACCCGAATGGTGGCTCGTTCCTGTTGTATAGCTACTAAAAGCGCTGAGTAAGAGCTGTATCTGTTTACTTGAGAAGAGGTCTTGTTACAGAGTAACAAACGGAGTGAGCCCAAACCAAACCCCCAGACCAGCCTCTGTGGAGAAGGGGGTTGAAGAATGTACACTTGGTTATCCCACAGCAGGTCGGGCGGGCAGGGAGGTAGCTTAGTCGCTTCCTCTTTGTACATCTTTGCATTTTGAAGTCAGGGCCTTAGAGCTATATTTTTTTCTGTGGGGCCTAAGACACACCTAAGAGGTAACTCGCTAAAACCTCCCAGGGACTAAAATTCCCCTCACCAAGGGCAGCGCTGTGTGGAAAGCACTGGGGGAGGGTCCACCTCGTCCGGGTCCTCCAGGTTCAGGTCAGCCCGGGCTTGGCACAGCGGGGAGGTGCAGGAGCCCTGAGCCTCTGACAGGACACGAGGCACTGCCTGGGGTGCAGCGTTATGCAGCTCCCACAGCCCCTGCGGGGGACCATCCAGGGAGGCCCGGGCTTCCTCCTACTCCCTGGCCCGCCTCCTCCGTTCAGCCCAGGACCAGGTGGGAGGGAAAGTGAGTTGTCTTCATTGCCGAGGCAAGTCTGTTATGCTAATGTAACAGGTTGGCTGCTTGATTAAAGAAAGGGCAGTGCCCCAACCAGAAGGACCCACAACTGAAATCTACAACTGTGTACTGGGGGGCTGTGGGGAGAAGAAAGAAAAAAGATTGGCAACCAATGTTAGCTCAGGTGCCAATCTTTAAAAAAAAAAAAAGGGTGAAAATAGTTTTTGCAATTTCCCAGTGGTACTGCGGGTCAGAAACCTCTGTAAGGAAACTGTCTTTACCAACTAGTTACTTCTCCATGGTCCAGCTACCTGGGCTGAAGCGTTGCCGTGTCACAGCGCTGACCTAAAGGTAGTTTCTGTTCTGTTCTCCTACTAGTTTTGTTAGTCCTGCTAATGAAAAAACCTTGCTGTCTGAAGATATGAGGAAAGAGCTTCAGCGCCAGCAATGGGAAGAAGAAGAGAGGGAGGCTCTCAAAAGGCCCATGGGGCCCATCCATTACGAAGACATTCGTGAAAATGGTATATTCATCTTGCAGCTTCCTAAATCACTTTTCTGAGCTGACGGGGAGCGTAAAGGGAGGTATGGATGAAGCTGCTCTTAACGTGGGAATGAAAGATCCTGCTTTGGAACTGGAAAATGTCCCCTTTGTTCACTTTATAGCCTGAAAAATACTCATATTGCAAATATCTTCCTAACAGAGGGTCTGTTAACCCAAGAGGTTCCTCAGGAGAAGTGGAGACAGCCTATGTCTGAAAAATTAATGCATCTTTGTTGTGTCGATCACTTGGCAAACAGGATGAAAACAACTTCTAACTTTTTTTTTTGGCTTACCTGTTTTTTTTTAACTTATGCCAAATATTGCTGTATTTCTTTTTTGCTTTCGTAGGAAATTTGACCTGAGTCTAATTGACTGGTCAGGGAATTCTAATCTTTTGGATAATTTTGACTTATTTCAGAGGCCCGGCAACTTGGTGTTGGATATTTCGCCTTTGCCCGAGATAAAGAGTTGAGAAACAAGCAAATGAAAACGTTAGAGATGCTACGCGAACAGGTACAGATTCAGTTCAGAGTGGATGTTAAGAAGGGTTTGAGCAGTTGGTTTCTTATTGGATCAGGCTGCAAAAAAGAAATCTGGTAAACTAACTAGAAATTTAAATTGATATTCAGAATGCTTTTTTCTTTTGAAAAAATATTTTATTTATTAGTATACAGAGCAGTGATAAACAAAAGTGCATCAAAATAAAAACTTTCAATTTTGTTGAAATTAAAGATCAATTTCTGATATTTAATAAATACTGTTATAGCCATAAACCAGATATTTTATTATATTTTTTTATTGAGATATAGTTGATACAGAGCACAGATTGGTGGACGCCAGCAGTGGGGGTGGGGATGGGCAGAATGGGTGAATGGAGTCGAAAGGTACCAACTTCCAGTTATAAAATAAGTTAAGTCCTGGGCATGTAATGTACCGCATGGTGACTATAGTTAATAATACTGTATTGCATATCTGAAGGTTTCTGAGAGAGCAGATCTTAAAAGTTCTCACCACAAGAAAAAAATTTTATAACTATGTATGGTAACAAACATTAGCTAGACTTATCAAGGTGATCATTTCGCAGTATCTGCAAATATTGAATCATTATGTTGTACACGTGAAACTAACAATGTTATATGTCGGACTTAGTTCACTTAGCATAATGCTCTCAAGGTCTATCCACGTTGTTGCAAACAGCAAGATTTCATTCTTTTTTATAGCTGAATAATACTCCGTTTTATGTATACACACACCACATTTTCTTCAGTCATCCGTTGATGGACATGTAGGTTGTTTCCATGTCTTGGCTGCTGTAAATAATGCTGCAATGAACCTGGGGTGCAGATAGCTTTTTGAGTTAGTGTTCTTGTTTCCTTCAGGTAAGTACCCAGAAGTGGAACTGCTGGATCATTTTTTTTCATAATGTTTCCCATAGTGGCTGCACCGTTTTACCTTCCCACCAACAGTGCACGTGGTTCCTTTTTCCTCCATGTCCTCTCCAATGCTTGTTATTTCTTGTTTTCTAGGTAATAGCTGTTCTAACAGGCGTGAGATGGTACCTCATTGTGGTTTTGATTTGCATTTGCCTGATGATCAGTGATGTTGGGCACCTTTTTATGTACCTTTGGCCATCTGTGTGTCTTCTTTGGAAAAATGTTTATTCAGATCCTCTGCCCACCTTTTAGTTGGATTGTTGTTTTTTTTGCTATTGAGGTGTATAACTGTCTTTATATATTTTGGATATTAACCATTTATCAGATACATGATTTACAAATATTTTCTCCCATTCGGTAGGTTGTCTTTTCATTTTGTTGATGTTTTCCTTTGCTGTGCAGAAGCTTTTTAGTGTGATGTAGTCCCACTTGTTTATTTTTGCTTTTGTTACCTTTGCTTTTGGTGTCAAATCCAAAAAATCATCACCAAGACCAATGTCAAGGAGCTTAGGGCCTGTGTTTTCTTCTAGGTGTTTTACAGTTTCAGGTCTCACATTCAAGTCTTTAATCCATTTCGAGTTAATTTTTGTGTGTGGTGGAAGATAGTGGTCCAGTTTCTTTCTTTTGCATGTGGCTGTCCAGTTTTCCCAGAACCATTTGGTGAAGAGACTGTCCTTTCCCCATTGTGTGTTCTTAGCTCCTTTTTCATAAGTTAATTGACCATACATGCATGGATTTATTTCTGGGCTCTCTATTCTGTTCCACTGATCTGTGTGTCTGTTTTTACGCCAATGCCCTACTGCTTTGATTATGATAGCTTTGTTACTTGGTTTGAAATTGGAGAGCATGATGCCTTCAGCTTTGTTCTTTTCAGGATTGCATTGTCTATTTGGAGTCTTTTGTGGTTCCATAAAAATTTTAGGATTGCTCTATTTCCGTAAAAAATGCCATTGGAATTTTGATAGGGATTGCACTGAACCTGTAGATGCCTTTGGATAGTATGGACGTTTTAACAATATTAATATTTTCTGTCCGTGAATATAGAATATGTTTCCATTTATTTGTCTTCTTCTGTTTCTTTTATCAGTGTCTTACAGTTTTCAGCGTACAGGTCTTTCCTTGGTTGAATTTATTCCTAAGTATTTTATTCTTTTTGATGCCATTGTAAATGGGATTGTTTTCTTAATTTCTCTTTTTGATAGTTTGTTATTAGTGTATGGAAATGCCACAGGTTTTTCGGTATTGAGTTTTGTATCCTACAACTTTACTGAATTTATTTTAACAGTTTTTTGGTGGAGTCTTTAGGGTTTTTATAGTGATATCATGTTATCTGTAAATAGTGACAGTTTTATCAGAAGGCTATTTTTATAGGTTTCATAAAGGTGATTGCCATGCTGTCTTGCTGTTTCAGACTTTTAAGATTACAGTTGCTTGGAAGTAACCTAACTTTGGTGTTTTAAGTTTGGTTTCAAATATGGTACTTTGGAGTGGCCTGGGTAAGAAAATACAAAATTATTTAAGTAAGTAAAGCATAGAACAGAATTGGTTGGTTTTCTTGAATGTTAAGCATTCCAGGATGCTCCGTGAACCCTTAATAAACTTTAAAAAACATCAGAGAGCTTGTGTAAAAGTATTTTAATGGTCTTCATTTTGAAGATATCAAGGATAGCTTCTTAGAGGTGACACGAAAATCAACTAATTAGTCTGTTTTTAAAATAAAATTATTTATTTTATCCTTTCGACTTAATTTTCTAAGTTTCTGTTCTGTGCAGACAACAGATCAGAGAACAAAACGAGAAAACATAAAGGAAAAGCGAAAGGCTATGTTAGAAGCAAGACTTGCGAAACTTCGACAGAAAAAGATGAAAAAGTCAAAAGAAGATGGAGCAGAGGAAGAAAGTGGAGGTATATCATGGCTCGTGTTTCTAAACTTCAAAAGGAAAAATTCTAAGTTCCACTGACGTCTCACTAATAGGACTGGCAGTATGGAAATTAGTCATTCTGTTTTACTCTCTAAGCAAGCAGGGTACCTTTGAGGTACTGCCAAGGAACAGTTTTTATAACCAAAGTGGTGCAGAATGACACTCCAAAAAATCTTTTTTTTAATATATATATATATATTTATTTATTTATTATTATTATTTTTTGAGGAAGATTAGCCCTGAGGTAACTGCTGCCAATCCTCCTCTTTTTGCTGAGGAAGACTGGCCCTGAGCTAACATCCATGCCCATCTTCCTCTACTTCTACCACAGCATGGCTTGCCAAGCGGTGCCGTGTCCACACCCGGGATCTGAACAGGTGAACCCTGGGCCGCCAAAGCGTAACATGCACACTTAACCGCTGCGCCACTGGGCCAGCCCCTCCAAAAAAATCTTTTTATACAGACAAGGACGCGAACAAACAGTCCCTTGTGCTGCTTCATAGAGCGGCACGGTTTAGTAACTGGGGCTTAGAGAAAAGTGTTTTAGGGTAAAGTTTAGTTGTGCACATACATGGTTTAGACCTGATTTCTTTTGCTATGGCTATAGTTTTTGTTGGCTATTATAAAATTATTTTAAAGAAGAAATACGTTCACAAAGTCAGATAATAGAGTAAAGATTTTACAGGTAGGCATAGAGACAGCTTATCAAAGGACTGTTAAAAATCATAGTCCTGTGACTCCCTGTATGAATTGTCCTAGTCTGGGCTCAGCTGCCATGACAAAGAGACCCTGACGGAGACTAGCTCGAACAGGACAGAAGTCTGTTTCTCTGTTTTAACGCTTCGGAGGTGGTGGGTGTCCAGGCAGGTAGCAGCTCTGCCCCAGATTGTCACCCAGTCCCTGGCTGCCTCCTGTCCCCCTGTTTCTGCCGGCCCCAGAGTGTTGTTCCCAGCTGCGTGGTCCCCGCCTGCTCCCCAGCACGTGTTCGTGATCCAGCCGCGGGGAAGCGGGCAGAGGGGAGGAGAACCAGCTTCCCTTTTAGCAGTGTGCCTCTGAGGTCACATACAGCCTGTGCGTTTACATCCCGCTGGCCAGAAGGCGGTCCATGGGCCACGCTCGCTGCAGGGGAGGCTGGGGAATGGCTTGTCTAGCAGGGTGGGCACGTACCCAACTGACACTGGGGGCATTCTAGTCCCAAAAGGAAGAAGGGGAGTGTGGGTGTTAGGGGCACAGAGACGCCTCTCCGCTCTCCTGAAGCCGTGTGCTGAGTGTGGGCCATTTTCTAATTCTGACTTCAGCGTCAGTTTAGCCTTGAAAGGAGCCCAGAAACACTTAGGGACTGGGAAACCGTCTGTGTGGTCTCCATATAGATGCTGTCTCCCTGTAGCACGCTCTGCACAGTGTTTCTCTCTTTGGCTCTACTCCTGAACGTCTGTCATCTCCACAAGATGTGAAGCGCCACTACAGTGTTTTTAAAAAGTCCATTTTCTTTTCAAATATGGCCAAAGTTGACTAGCCTGCAGCCTGTCACCAGACTCCAGCTCTTCCTCACCCTAAGTCCCCTTGCTTTGTCTGGGACTCTTAGTTGACTAATTGGGGATTTCTGGTCCTGCAGTTGTTGGTCTGGGGAAGCAGAGTGATATTGTGGAAAACAGAGACTTTGAAATCCAACCGACCTGGGTTTGGATCCTGGCTCTTGTCTCTATCTACCTGCATAGCATTTCTGAGGTTAATTTTCCTCGTCTGTAAAATGGGGTTACTAATACTGACTTTCCAAGGGTTGTTAGAAGATGAGATGAGCTACTGTCTCCAGGCACTTAGCCCCCTGCCTGGGACATGGTGAGTGCTCAGTAAATACTAGTTAGTACCTTTCGCAGGATCAGCATGTTCTAGTTCATATTCGGTTGTTTTTTGAATAGCTTTAGCTTTGTTATAGTGATGTCTCATTCTCCCACAAAAACTAGGTGGAGGTGTGATTGGGCCTTTGCCACCGGAACCAGAGGCCGTGCCGACTCCGCGTGCTGCTGCCCAGAGTAGCAAAGTAGAAGTGATCGTTGAGGAGAGGAAGGACACCAGGCCTGGAGTGCCACACGTCCGGGAGTGGGACAGAGGAAAAGGTAGGTGGCTGGGCTCCAAGGTGCAAACCCTTTCCAGTGATGGGCCCTGCACAGGAGATTTTTCTGGTTCTCCTGACAAGAATGTGGTTCTGCTGAGTCTTAGTGGTCCTTTGAGGCTTAAGGAGCTCTCCAGACCCTTGAACTTGTTTCTTCCTGATACCCAGACACTGCCTGTAAACAGGAGCACTAGAAAGTGTGATTACAAAAGACCAGATCTAGTCTACAGCACGTCATGTCAAGAGGGCAATTTCTGTTTTAGAAGCGATTGGGGGAAGTTTTTAAAATTCTTGTTGCCCTCATGGTTTTACAGCTTTGGAAGGCCATTTCTCAGGAACTGCTTTTTAAAATCTTAGGAAGGTTTGGTATTTTAATGTCCTCTGTTTTTAGCACTCTCTTTTATATTCAGTTGAAAATAGTCTGCATTCTAGAGTATTAACCTGGATTCACATATGGTTCCATTGAGTTATGCAAAATTTTCTGTAAATAAACCATGGTGCCCACAGCAGCCTCTCCTTGGAGGAAGACTGTGGTTTATGCCTCTTGAAAGTGCATCAGCTCATGCTCTTCCAGCTGATGAGATGCAAGGTCAAAGTAAAAGACATGCAAACAGGAGAGTGCCTTTGGTTATGCTGCTGGTAGAAATAGAGATGAAATACCAAATCAGATATGCACAGGTGCCTTTTGTGTCTTCTAAAACTCAGTAAAGGACGAAACTTGTGTTTTAATGTTAAATACCTACAGCATCATGTCAACCAAATGATGTGGGTGTTTGATTTTTCTGTATTCCTCTCTCAGATGTGCTATTTCCAGAGCCTACCAGCCTGCCTTCTCCATAGAGCCTTCCTCAGATCTTTCCTCATCGGGAAGTAGTCACTCCCTTTCCTTAGCCTGGGTCCTCCTGCTTTTGTAGGCATTGCATATACCTTGTATTATAGTTTTGTTATTGCTATCGTTGTTCTCCAGAGAATTGGAGGTGGCTTTTAAGAAATATATGCGATGATTATTAAAAAGTAAGAGTAAAAATTCAACTGATTCAATAATCAGTTCTAATAATACTCTTTCTTCTTTTTTCTAGAATTTTCCTTTGGGTACTGGTCGAAGAGGCAGTCAGATCTCCGGGCTGAGAGAGATCCCGAGTTTGCCCCACCATCCGATTACTTTGTGGGTCAAAAGAGAACTGCTTCTTTCAGTAGCCAGACGTGGAGCAGACCTGCGCCTGCACAGACTGACCTGGGCCAGCACTCGGGCCCCGGCCACGACCCTGGCTGTTCGCGCACATCATCCTCTCCTGCCCCCAGCAGCCCACCACGAGCCCCCACGGTCACTTTCGAAACTCTTGATGATATGATATCATATTATAAACAAGTGACATGAACTTAACAAACATTCGGACTTGGGTTCCTACTGTTGACGGTGCCTTCCTCTCTCTGAGCGGGGAAAGTAACATTAGGGACTGAATTGTACCTTTCTCCTCCTGTCCTTTCCCTGGAAAACAGAAACTTCAGGCTGGATTTGTCAGCAAGGAAGAAAATGAATGTTACTGTGGGAACTCTGTGGCCACTTGGCTGTTCATTTCTTTTAATTGGTCTGGAGACATGTTCATCTGGATGTGTGTGTAAGCTGTGATAGAGTAGAAATATTCTGTATTTTTTGGCACCGAGGAGCTTGTAACCCTTTCTGTTTTGTCCCCATTCCCATGGCTCATTCAGATTTATGGGCTCCATTCCTTTTCTTTTGCAAATACTAGCATGGAGATGGCCTTGTTTCAAGGATTCAGCTTCCAGATGAGTTGATAGAGCTTCTCTCAGGAGGAATTTTTGACTGTCAAACAGTGGCAAACTGGGGGACACTGTGTGGGAGGCAAAGTGATCTGGTCTCCAAGAGGACCCTGAAGCTGCTGGGCTGTTCAGCAATAACATTTGAAAGATAAAAGAGACGAGGGAGGAGAACTTTGTCCTCCAGAGCCGGAGAAGTGGGAGTCAGTCACTTGTATTGTCATCCATCCTAAGTGGCAGTTCCCAGCACCGGCTGTAGTGGGCGTTCAGTAAGTGTGTACTGAATGACCGGGCCACGTGTGGAGGCTGTGGGGCCTGTCAGGCAGCCAGATACGTTTTGGCTGTAGGAGTTAGTCAGTCAGCTTCCCCTGCCTCCTGCTGCTCCTGCCCTCGGCCCTCATCACTCTCGGAGCCGAGTCGCCTCAGGAGCCTGACGGGAGTAGACTTGGGCTAGAGTGAGGGGCAGGTAGGTCCCTTCCTCTTTACTAACCGTGGGTGGCTGAGCAGGGCTCCAGAGGGACTTCCTGTGCCTGAGTTCCGTCCCCGTCCTCTGCCTGCTACACCTCAGTGTCCTCTTGACAGCTGCAGACAAGCAGTAGGAGTTGGCCAACCAGGCCCACAGGGCTCCTGTGGCCGCCTCCCACGCCGTGAGTCCTGTAAGAACATGCTAGAGCAGACCCTCAAGCGCCGAGGGAGCCTGCCGTCCCGTGGGCTCAGTGATGAGCAGTCTTGGTGGTGGTGGTGGGAGTGCCCCATTCTCATTACAGATTGCAAACTGGAGTGCAGAGGGGCTCAGCGACTCATCCAAGGTTATGTGGCATCTAAGTGGCAGGTCTGGAACTTAAATGCAGTTTGTTTAGGCTCATATTTGTTCCAGACTCGTGCTTTCTCCAGTGCTCTCTTTTCTCGGTCTTGCTACCCCAGTATCAAGCAGTATTAGACAAAAATTGCAAATTGTTGCAAACTTAACCTCTAACCTCCATGTCATAGGCAAAATTGCAGTCCTATTAATGGTCGTTCTGTCAGCCTAATTAGGCAAATACCTCTTTTAAATATTCATTTTAAAAGACTGCTACCTTTTTGCGGAAATTGATCAGCTGATCCTAAAGTTTATATGGAATTGCAAGGACCCAGAATATCAAAAACAATATTGAAGAAGAACAAAGTTGAAGGACTTATACTTCCTGATTTCAAGACTTACTGCAAAGCTACAGGAATCAAAACAGGGTGGTACTGAGAAAAAGATAAGCATATGGATCAATGGAATAGAGGTGGGAGTCCAGAAATAAATCCATACATATCTGGCCAATTGATTCTTGACAGTGGGGCCAAGACCATCTAATGGGGGAAGAATAGTTTCTTCAACACATGATTCTGGGGCAACTAACTATCCACATGCAGAAGAATGAATTTGGGCCCATTCCTCACACCATATATTAAACCAACTCAAAATGGATCAAAGACTTAAATGTAAGAGCTGAAACTAAAAAACCAACTGGAACAGCTTGTAGGACAAAGGGAGAAGAGACAAAAAGTTTGGAATACTGAAAAGATAGAATTATTAGATATTCTAGAATCATAAAAAATAGAAAAGGGAAGAAGGAAACCAGTAAACAAATATGAGAATGGTGGAAAGAGGATGTGTTTATAAGGTAGAACAGAAGGACTCGAAAAGCAGATTACAGAGAAGGGTCGGGAAGACTAGTTGGGCAGCAGTATGCCCAGGATTATGGGACCACTGGTCACAAAAGGGCTCCCAAATAACCTTTTGTTCCTGTCCGGGGCAGCTGGGGTGGACGGCAGAGCCTTCCGTGCACATTGCCTCACTGTCACTGTTGACTAATAACTGTAAGTTTTATTTTATCTAGGATTTCAAAGACTGTATGAACCTATTTCTGATCCCCTCTTAGCACACATTTATTTAGTTTAGTATTTTGTGAGCCCACTTGTTACATCTTCCATTTCAGACCCAGAGTTGGCGTTGACACACGGTTTCTCACAGGCCTGTCTTGTACCCGTGTATCCAGCAGATGGCACTAGAGTTCTCAAGACTTCAGATCCATGCTCTAAAACAGCGCAGCCCCATAGAAATATGATGTAAGCCTCTGCGTCATTTTCAGTTTTTTAGGAACCACATTAAAAAAGTGAAATTAATTTTATGATACACTTCCTTTAATCCAGTATATCCAAAATAGCGTTTCAACATTTAATCAATGTACAAAAACTATTAATGAGATGTTCTCCATTTCTTTTCACATCTAGTCTTCAAAATCCAGTATATCTACTTACAGCAGCACATCTCAATTCAGATGCTAAATTTTCGTCAGGGATACTTGATCTGTATTTAGATTTCATAAAATATACTTGAAAAATTATACTGGATTCAAATACCCAAGCTGTTCCAAACATACTTTAACATATTTAAAAGTTTGCCAATAACTGAATTAGCAAGTTTTAAACTTAAATTGATATATTAAAATTTAGTTCCTTAGTCACGCTAACCATGTTTCAGATGCTCAGGAACCTCCCGTGTCCAGTGCTGCTGTGCTGCCCAGCATGGCCCAGTGACCTGTTCTCTCGTGCTTCGCGGTCTGCCTGCGCGATGCTCCCAGTGGTGCAGGAAGGATCAGCCAACCTCCTCTCCCAGGCGTACAGTCAGCGCGCAGGTCTTGGGCTGTGGGTGCCTCGGGAGCAAGCAGTGGTGAAAGCTGTTGGAAACCGTGACCGCTCCCTGTTCACTCTTTGTAGAGCTCAGCAAAATGTTCCCTATCAGAAATTGCTCTGTTTGTTTTCATTGTAATCTTTTCTCCAGGCCTTTGTGTGTTTTGATACATTTCGTCTGAATTGGCTAAATAAATCATTCTGTTTGTTTGCAAAATTCCCTAAGGAGAAACTGTAAATCCATATACATGAGATTCCGGCTATGTTTAGCTGTATATTTCCCAAAGACTTGTGAGAATTTATTTCCTCCTAAAGGCCGTGCAGCTGTGGGGTGGTTTCCAGCTGACCTTATTGTGACATACAGGTGAGGTGGCAGAATTTAGAATTTGGAGTGGCGGTTACTCCTGGTCTTAGAGTTAATACACGCAGAGTAGCCACGCCATATGTGTTTAGTTTCTTTTTCAGCCAGGAAATTGAACTAAGTTATACGTCAAGCAGCTCATGTGAAAACCTATATGGCTAAGGTAAGTGATGATAGTTGGGAAGGGTCTGTTGACCTCTGAAGACCTTGAGAGGGAAGGAACCCTCCATGGCCCTCCCGCCTGCCCTGTGAGCTGGTGCGGTGGGGGGGGGGGGGGGGGAGGGGGGGGAGGGGGGCGGCGCTACACTCGTGTGCATTGTGGGCGTCTGGCTTCATATTTCTGTGTGTGTGTTGGGGTGGGCTTGGGGGGCCGGGAGCGTGATGCAACTGATGTAGGTGGTTGTCTGGGAGAGCTGGAAAATGACAATAATGACATGAAGCAGGGTGTTTTAGTGAAAACGTCCCCCAGGCCTGGTATTGATCTTCTGCTGCCATGTTTCTTCATACATCCGGGGCTGCATTTATGTATTCGTGCCTAGTAAATGTGAGATTGTCCAGTGCCGGGAGTGGAAATATTAATCTTTTTCACCCTCAGTTTACACAGCTCTTTCTCTACCACATTTTTTTCCTTAAAGATTGGCACCTGAGTTAACAACTGTTGCCAATCTTTTTTTTTCTGCTTTTTCTCCCCAAATCCCCCTGGTACATAGTTGTATATTTTAGTTGTGGGTCCTTCTAGTTGTAGCATGTGGGATGCCACCTCAGCATGGCCTGATGAGCGGTGCCACATCCGCGCTGGCCGAAGGAGAGTGCACGAACTTAACCACCTGTCCGCAGGGCCAGCCCCTCTACCACATTTTAACAGCTACGTTCTCCCTGCCTCTGGAAAGCCACCTGCTTGGTGGCAGTTTGCCTGGTTGTAAGCGTTTTCCCTGGGGTACGTTGTATTCCGTTTCTCTTGGGTCGTCATCAGCAGTCAGGCTTCCCTGAGCCTGAACACGGGGTGTGGTCTAAGACGCCTGACCCCGCTCCCCCCGGCCTGTGCCTTGCCGCTCCACACCTCCAGTCCTGGTGGGTCAGGGTTGCTCATGAAAACCAGAACACAAGCGTGGGCCTGTGCCCGGCCCCGGTCTCCTGAGTCACAGGCGTGTCTGAGAGCAGTGGTGCTGTCTTTGCAGGGGGCCCGTGTTTTATTGTCTTCTTTCCAAAAATAATCATGTCTACCTGAAAAGATGATTTGTACCTCTGCTCCCAGCAGGATCTGCGTGGGTTTTTATGTGATGTGTGCTCAATGTAAACATCCCATTTGTTTCTTTGGTTTTCTTTTCATTTAACGTTGTTTCTAAAACTGAGCCGCTCACTTACATTTAATTGCTGCCTAATACTTCATCAAGCTGACATACCCCGTTGTTCAACGCCTCCTCAGTTGTTGGCTGGCTGCGTTATTTCACTGTTAGGAATGTGAGCATCTTCTTGTTTGGTTTAATCAACGTTGACCTTTGTCCGAGTACCCGCTCCCTGTTTCCACCATCCCCTTGGGCGTTACTTTCAGAGCTGAGATCACTGGGTCAACGGGATGGTCATTTTTATGTTCTCCATAGGTCTTAGCGGGAGACCTGCCTTAACGAGGGGAGGGCCCTTGGTGCCAGTAAATCGCCCTGGTGGAGGATGCCGGTGGTTTGCACGTGAAGTCTCCTGGACGAGCGGTGACAGTGAGGTTCCAGTCTCACAGAAACCTTACTCAGTAGCGGGCCGTTGAGCTTGCTCCTCTGCGCGTGGCACACCTCTGCTTGCTCTCAGATCCGCTTGTTTCTATAGCTCTGCCCTTCTTCCTTCCTCTCTTCTGCTGGAGAAGTCAGGCACCTTCCCAGAACGTTGTTTAAGAGGACAGCGTCTGTTGATTTTCCTAGTCCCGTCTCCACTTCTTTCCTGCGTCGTGTGAGGGCTTGTTCTCATGCCTGTGCTAGCCTGAAGCTGCACTTGCTCCCGGATTGCGGTCACGCAGTTACCTCTGGACGGCTTTCTGTCCTTATCAAAGCATTTCTGATTAAAACCAGGGAGAGCCAGAAACCAGCGAAGAATACCAGGACCGGATAACCTGAGGGAGCTAAGTTTAATTTTGTTTTTAAGTATCCAGCTCTATATATTTCTACCCAAAACTGTATTCTTGGATCTGTGCCAGTAAAGGGAAGGCAGTATGCCCTTTTCTAGTAAATGTATACCCGAATCTCCCCTCAGCTTCGTTCTAGTCAAGAGCACTTAGTTACCCCACGCCTGTTCAGAGCTTTCCCCTGTTCACTCCTGTTCTACTTGTGCCCCACTGGGTACCCCTGGTGGCAGTTTGCTGTGTCTGTGCTTTTTAAGTACCTTTCCAGGTGCACCTAGGCCTGAAATCCCCTTTTACGTAGGCAGGAATCAGGGTGCTGTGGGCACAGCTCACCTCCTGGCTGGTCCCCCTGGTAGCTGTGCGTCTCACACTGCTTCCCGCTGTGCTGCCAGCCCCTGGAAGGAGCACCCTCAGCACAGATGCCGCCCTTGCTCAGTCCTTCGAGGCCCTCCCATCACCTGCAAGGTGAAGTCCGGGCTCGGCGCTTTACACAGGCTCCCCTCAGCTGGCCGCCGCCCACCCTCCCACGCACGCCCTTCCCCATCCACACCGGCCTGTAGCATCATCTGGTTACCTGCAGCCCCCCAAACTCGCCAAGCTGCTTAAAGCCTCCAGCTAGAACAAGTGCTGGTCCTGTCGCCTGGAACGCACTTCCTTTTCTTGTTGGCTGGTCGACTACTTCCAGACCAGTTTCTGTCCTTTCTGCTGTGCAGCCTCCTTTGACCGCTTCAAATAACTACCTTTTTCTGCTTTACATTCATTGAGCACTTAACTCTGTACTAGGCATTGTGCCAACCCTTTACACACACCTCACTTAAGCCTCGTGGTCCTGGGAGGTGGCACTAGTGTCCACACAGAGCCCCTGAGAACATCACCTAGGTCAGCGCCGGGCTGAAGGTCACGCAGCCCGAGGTCTCAGCCGCCCATGACACTGCCTCCTCTGGGCTTCCCTTCTGCTTACAGAGAGCACTTGTCGTGGCCTCGTGTAAGTGCCCCGCCTTTGTCCCCGTCCTGCCCCTGGCCTGCAGCAGAGGAGACCTGCGCAGGTTACTGAATGGAGGCAGTGCTTTGTAAACCTCCTGTCCAGGTTTGTCATTTCTTCGTGGGAGTTGTGTCTTGGAGCTTTGTTTAAAGCTGTCTACGTGGGTCTCTCAGGCTGACCGTGTTTAGTTTCTGGCACTTGGCAGCACCATACTTGGTGTTATGAACACTAAAAGGGAGAAAAGACATGGTCTCTGCCCTCCATTTGCGGAGATGGGACTTACCACGTGGGTGCAACTAGCAATTTAAAGACAATACATCTGTGTATTTGTATTGAGTATTTGGTTATATAATATGCAAATACTTTTTTTCCCCAAAAGATTGTCACCTGAGCTAACAACTGTTGCTAATCTTCTCTTTTTTTTTTTAAATTGCTTTTTCTCCCCAAATCCCCCCAGTACATAGTTGTATATTTTAGTTGTGGGTCCTTCTAGTTGTGGCATGTGGGACGCTGCCTCAGCGTGGCCTGATGAGATGTACTAGGTCCACGCCCAGGATCTGAAACCACAAAACCCTGGGCCTCTGAAGTGGAGCATGCGAACTTAACTACTCGGCCACAGGGCTGGCCCCTAATATGCAAATTCTTCAGCATGACATAGAAGGTCCTTCACAATCTGACTCTAGACCACATTTCCAACTTCACCTGCTGCTCTCCCCTGGACCCCAGCCATGCTGATGTGTTGTGCAGTTCTCCGCACCCAGGACGCTTCCAGTGTGCCTGCTCCTTTGTACATCCTGGTCCTTTGCTGAGCGTGCCTTCTCCCTCCTGTCTGCCCAGCCCCTTCCTACTCATCTTCTATGACAGGCTTCAGTCCTTCTTCCTTTACACCTTTTTCTTTGGGTTTTCATGGCTTTTGCACGTTTTTCTGTAGTGTGACCCTTATCATATATTTGATAAGTCAATTTTGTAAGTCCCTTCTGCCTGTTAAGTGTCAAGCTACTCAAGGGCAGGGCCCTTTTCTCCGTCATGGGAAAATGAATGAATGACAGGGTGAAAATTGGAGGACTGGAGCAGAGGGAGTGATGGTGTTCCAGCACGGCTGGTTGTCAGTCAGGAATCACATTGGACTACAAGAATAGAGGTCCGAATGGAGCAGCTTAGAGAGATCAGGGTTCATTTTCTCCTGTGTAAGAAGTTTGGAGGTAGGCGGTTAAGTGCTGGTGTGGGGTGTGGTGATGTCACGAGGAGCCAGGCTCTGTTGCTCTGCTTGGCCGCCTTTAACGCATGGCTTCCTTCCTCAAGGTAACATCATGGCTCCAAATGGCTGCTGGAGCTATAGCCATCTCATGCATTCCGGACTAGAAGGAAGAGAAGGGCAGTGAGTAAAGAAAAAGTGTTCTCTTCCTGAGGGCAGTCTCCTTTAGGAGGGTTTCCTGGGGTCCTACCCACCAGCTCCACCTGCATCTCAGAGGCCAGGAGAGTCACGTGGTCACCTCTACCTGGATTTTGAAGAGATAAATAGTAATAGATATAGGTTATTTGTGCATTTAACATAAAATGGCATTTCTTTGGGAAAAAAGTGCAGAGTTTAGGAGCTGGCCTGGTGGCATAGCGGTTAAGTTCCCGCACTCTGCTTTGGCACCCCAGGGTTCACTGGCTCAGGTCCTGGGTGTGGACCTACATGCTGCTTATCAGCTAGTGTCCCACATGCAAAATAGAGGAAGACGGGCACAGATGTTAGCTCAGGGGCAATCTTCCTGAGCAAAAAGAGGAGGAGTGGTGGTGGACATCAGCTCAGGGCTAACCTTCCTCAAAAAACAAACAAACAAGCAGCTTTTAGATGGGAATAGACATTTCTCCAAAGAAGATATAAATTGGCCAATAAACACATGGAAAGATGCCCAACATCATTAGTCGTTAGGGAAATGCAAATCAAACCACAACGAGATACCACTGCACACCCTCTGGGATGGTACTAGAATCAAAAAGACATAGTAAATGTTGACAAGGACATGGAGAAATTAGAAGCCTCGTATACTGGGGTGGAAATGTGAAGTGGCTCAGGACTTTGGAAAGGAGTCTGACAGTTCCTCAAAATGTTAAACACTGAGTTACCATGTGACCCAGCAACTCCTCCCCTAGATACATATCCAAGAGAAATGAAACACACGTCCACACAGAAACTTGTACGTGAAGCAGTATTGTAGAAGCACCGTTCATGATAGCCAAAAAGTGCAGACAACCAAAATGTCCATCACATCATGAATCCATCAACAAATTGTGGTATATCCATGTAGTGGAACGTTATCCTGCCATAAGAATGAATGAAGTACTGATGCCTCCTCTAACATGGATGAACCTCAGAAACCTTTTGCAAAGGGAAAGAAACCGGTCAACAAAAGCCACATGTTGTCTGATTCCATTTGTCTGAATTGTCCAGGGCAGGAAAATCTGTAGAGACAGCAATCAGATTAGTGTTGCATGGGGGTCAGGGGGACTGGAGAGTGACTGCTAATGGGTTTCTTTTGGGGATGATGAAAATGTTGTAAAATTAGATAGTAGTGTTGGTTGCACAACTTTGAATATACTAAAAATCATTGTACACTTTAAAAAGGATTGAAAAGATTTGCATGGTATGTGAATTATATCTCAAAGAAGCTATTTTAAAAATCAGCTTTTATCTGTTTGTAAGACATATCTTCAAAATTAGCCTCAAAAGAAACAAACTAGTGCGGAGTGGGGAGAAGTTCCTCAAACCAGTCAACGTTTCAAGGATTGCGTTCGTCATCTTCTCTGCATTGGCGTCCTGGCTTTCAAACCCAATCTGCCCTGCGCGGCCAGGGGCAGGCCGCTCTGGCTGGCTGCCCAGATGCCCAGGATTCTGAGTGGTGTCTTTGTTCTGTAGACTTATCATTTCAAAAGCGAACCTATTTTTCGAGTCTCCAGAGCTGAGGAATAGAGCTGCCACGGGTCAGCAAATAGACAGAGGAAGCCACTTTATCTGAAAACCAGCAGGATGTCAGGAGGGTTTGCTCTATGGGACTCTTGTTCCCTGGAGATTTGTTGCTGATGGACGGACAGAGGCAGCTTGACGGCAATGGGAAGTAGTGCGGGGTTTGGAAAGGCGTCTGTGCCGGGAGTCTGCAGACAGGCAACTCCTGACTGAGCGCTCGCCCTCTCTAAGCCTCCGATTCCTCATCAGTGAAACCGGAGAGATAATAGCCTTCTCATCCCAAGTTGGTCACACAAGATCACGGCCATGAACCTGCTCTGTGAACGCTGAGGGTGTGCACCCGGGATGTGGTCCTGGAGTGGCAAACTTACATTAGCTGCAGAGGACAGACAGGGTTTGAAAGTGAAAGAATGAGGACTGTGTCAGGATAGGATGGCCATGGACCTGGGGAGTGGCCGTCAGGATGGAGGGTGGTAGAACTGTTGGAAGGCTGTGGCAACGAGGATTGTTGGAAGGCGCTGGCCAGGGGTCCTTCCTTTGCTCTGAAGGCCGACATTACTAGCAAGGGTGCTGGTTGGGACCAGTTAAGTCAGACGACAGGGGCAGCTGCTGACATCACACGCAAATGCCAGCAGAGGGCATCAGAGAGGACCCACCCCTCTGCTCTAAGATGACCTTAGACCAGTCTTTCCATGTGTCTGGGTTCTTGAGCATCTTTGCAGAGGCTTGTATTCTCACGAAGCCCCTCAGGAATTTAGAGAAATAAATAATCACTGTCATGTGGCGTAAGATCAAGAAGTGATTATACTGTTTTGTAGATGTATTTTAGATTGATAAATTACTGAAGGAAGTCCTTATGGGGTTCATTTTGATCAGATGAATGAAACTTTCAGATCTGACTACAAAACCCTAGAAGTCTATTTGCGAATTTTTCTAGCCATTTGTGTTCATCACATTGTCCTTCGTACCCTCTCTCTTCAGCCAGTGGTCTTCTTTTGGTATAAATCATGAAGGTAAGAATAAAATGCAATTTAGAAATATGCCAGGGTAAAAATCACTGTCACTGACCGAGACACAAGCACGCATACTGCTGACGTCACAGCCACATGTGTCCACTTGAGGAGCACCCAGACCCTGAGGAAGCACTGTCAGAGTGGGAAAATAGTTATTACAGCTTATCAATTTCAAGGCATGCATTTTTCCCATTTTAACATCTCTGAAATTGTGATAGATCTTATAGTCAATGGCATTTTACATTCATTTTTTTTCTTTCTTGTAAAATATTGCATCTAACAATCAATTACATCAAATCTTAGATCTGATGAAATGTGGCAAATGATATTAGTTGTTGAATTAAGCAAATTCATTCTTCTCATTCTTTCCTGTCTGCCCTTGGATATACGTGTTAAATAATTCCATGCCCATCCTTGCATTACAGCCGGGGTCTTCCGCGTCACCTTCTTCCAGAAAGAGCCAATGAAACATCTTTTTGTTTTTGCAGGCTTATTAGTAGATCACAAGCAGATTTTCCACCCACAGGTCTCTAACTACAAAAGGTGTGGTGGAACCTTTCTCCCTTCCCCGTTCCAGCCTCCAGGGTCCCTCCGTAGGTACTCAGTTTGTGTGACTGTCCCTGGAACCGTTTCTGGAACCTGCTTATCCCCAGGCCCTTCCCAAAGTGACTCTCTAATGTGGGTCTATCTGATGGTGTCCCTGGGAAGAAAAAAGAGGAGGGACGTCCCTTTGCCCTGCTGGGGGAGAGTGACCAATGATTTCCTTCTCCTTCCTGCACAGGACCGCTGTTCTGTCTGTCTGTAAGGCTTCACCTTAGGTAAGGACTTTCGCTCTCACTCACCTCTCAGGGTGCTCTGTCTCTTTACAGCTGAAAGTCCCTCTTGTCGGAGATGGACAGTATTACCTAGCAGCATGCACGCTCTAGCAACATGAACGACGTCAAGAGTAACCGAGAACTGTACCGGCAGTACACAGTCACGGCCCCCAAGCTGCTGGCCCACATCTCCAAACTGCTCATCGTTTGCCGGAATGCAGGCATTTCTGTACCGAAGGGCATCAGAAACATCTTTGAGTTCACTTGGGAGGAGCTCATCACCGACCCCATGGTGCCTACCGCATCTGACATCCTGGGCCTGGAGATTAGCGTGGGAGCCCCGCCCTTGGTGTTGATGGAATCGACCCCCATGCCGGCCCCCACCCAGAAGAAATCCCCACCGCCAGTAACACCGCCCACATCCACTAGGCCAGCCAAGTTCACCTTCTCCATCGCCCATGACCATTTGCTGCCCTCCGCCCAGGACACCCTGCACAAGTTCCAGCGGCAGTCCGTCCACCTGCTGACAGAGCTGCTCAGCCTGAAGATGAAGGTCATGATGGAGTCTATGGCTGGTAAGGCTGGTTTGCCAGATTATTCTCTACTTTTTTCTGGGCCCAGAAAGGTCTGGCCTGGACAAATATGTGTGTGTCCACTGCACCCACCCGAGACAGGTATATAAGGATGCACTGGGAATAGGTGGCGGCCGTGGGTCTGCTGTAGGAATTGAACTCCTTCCCATGATCACCCCCGAGAATCATCCTCTCACCCCTCTCTGTCCTCCACTTTTTCTTCCCATTCCCCCAACTGTGCCGAGCCCAGATTGGAAGGTTGGCTGTGGAGAACAGAGCGAAGTCAGAGGTACTGAAGGATAGAGTTGGTGGCAATGATGTGGAGGTAGAGAGAGACAGCACCTAGGAGGAGGGGGCGAGTTGGGAGGGCTGATCGGTGGGTAGCAAGACAGAGCCCAGTAGAGCCAGAACCAGAGAGAGTCATGAGAACAGGGGTCCGTCTACAATGAGGGTGTCATCCCAAGAGCAAGGCCAGGATGTAAAGCCGCATGAATAATCCAACCTTCTAGATGCTCCATTATTTTAAACACCAACCGCGCTGGTACCCAGGCCTACGGGTGGGAAGAGAACAGAGTGAGGGTGGGGGAGAGCAAAGCGCCACCTGACAGGGCTTGAGAGCTCGAGACCCTTCCACGAGGAGCCCCGCACACTTGCCTGCCCGAGGAGTCAACCTTCACTCTACCCTATTTCCTGGGCCGTTTGCGGAGGTCCTTTTCTGGAAGCATCAGCCTCATGCTGGGAGGAGAACGAGTTGCCTTTGATGATTTCTTTAGTGGGCGCCAACCCCCTGGACATCACGAGGCGCTTCGTGGAGGCCAGCCAGCTGCTCCACCTCAGTGCCAAGGAGACGGCCTTCAGCTACCTGCTCACCACGGCTGGGAAAAGTGGCTATGCTGCTGGACAGATGGAGAACGGTGGGTAGCCAAGCGTCGGCCCTTACGTGAAAGTTTAAACAATACCAACAGGAGTGCAATGGAAAGGTCAAACCGCCAGTTTAAACATTTGACATTTCCAAAAGTTCAGGTGACTGTGAAGCAACAGGAGTCCTCAGACACTGCAGTCGAGTGCATAAATTGGTGCCGTTCCTGTGGAGAGCAGTTTGGGGGCATCTGTGAGGTGGGAGATGCTCTAGCATCTTACAACCCACCAGTTTCTCCCCTGCTCATTTCCTAGAGCTGTGCTCCTCAATCTGTGGCGAAGGACCAATTTGTAAAATTTCCAATCTCTTGAGAACTGACCCTTTAAAAAACATGATAAAGATGCCACAGCAATGTCAAATTGCTACAGAGTTTTCTAAATGTTTATTCTCAGATTTTGTACTCACCTGGTTGTGGCCTGGTGTGGCTTCGTCCCAGTCTAGAGGCCGCACGTGAGAGCCACACTGCCCTAGAGAAACTCACACACCTGTGCAAGAAGTTGTAGCAGAATGTTTGCTGATAGAAAAAAGAAAATTGGAAACAACCTAAATGCCCATCAACAGGAGAAAAATAAATAAATTACAGTCTAGACAATGAAACATACTGAGAAGTGAAAATGAATCAAACACTAAAGCACACATAGCAATATTGATAAATCTGAAAAAGTTGTGTTAAGCAAAACAAGAAAAAGGCAAGTTATAGAAGGATACATTTGGTGTGATGCTATTTAAATAAAGTTTAAAAGAACGTGAAGTACTATGTTGCTTATGAGTGCATTATCCAAAGAGCAAGTGCCACAACGTGAGGGGAAGGATAGAGGCAAAGGGGGAGGACGCCATCTCCGGATGGGCGAGGGAATGGGGTCTGGAAGCTGCCTCTGAAATCCATCCGCATTTAGCATCGCCCTGGCCACTGAATGCTTGGCAGGCTTTCCTTGATGGTCAGAGGTTAAACATCTAATAATAATTCACACACACAATGCAAATAAATTGCATAGTGAAATTGCAAACCTTGGCAAAAATGTAGGATTTTATGGCGTTAGTGAAAGTGATGTTGGAGAGCCGCGCGATTCCCACGCGAAGCCACTGATGAGTGATATGATGGAGCAAAACTAGTTAACTACCGACGAGGGGAAAACAGCTAGGATAATGACTCCATGGAGAAAGCATGACTTGGGTAGCGAAGGGTGAGGAAGAAACATTGATAAAGTCCCTGGATGTTTTCGCAAAAAGTGAGCATGAAGGAACTCGTTTCATTGGTATCATGCCGCCATTTAGGAAGAAAGGAAATCACACTGACTCAAAAAAATCCACAGTCATTTTTATTTCTTATAAGAATTAGTGTGTGCTTACAA
The DNA here is from genome assembly GCF_037783145.1 of Equus przewalskii. Lineage (NCBI taxonomy): Eukaryota > Metazoa > Chordata > Mammalia > Perissodactyla > Equidae > Equus > Equus przewalskii. The sequence goes on from NC_091845.1 coordinate 4,924,105, forward strand.
TACCAACAAAGTTTGGTTAAATACAAGATAAATAAGGTTATTTTAGATAAATTTTGGCTTCCTTTTCTAAGACAAAATTCCAATCAAACCCCTCCCCCCTACAAGCACACTGTTTACCATGAAATGGACGTCTCCGTTTTAAGGGAATTTACTCTGTGCCGGTTCTGTTTGGGATCAGCTAAGCCCTGATAACGCAGGCCTTCGGATCATGCTGTAATTTTCCATGCAGATGGTTACCAGCATACACGGAGTTCTGCACCTTGCGTTCCACACAGGGCTAGAGCTCCACCTCACTCGGGGGACAGCTGCCTGATGGTCTGTTGTGTGGGGAGGAGAGCCCCTTGGAGGTGTCCTGGACGTCCAGGCCCAACCGCCCACCCACAGACCTGCCCCTGGTGCTCTGCCTGAACCCTATGTTTCCTGCCCTTGAAAAGGAAACGATGGTCGCCTCTGGCACTCCCCCTCATGCGGGGTTTGAGCCTTCTTGCCGGATCACAGGCTTTCACCCGGGACGCAGCGGCTTCGGCATCCCTCGTGGGTTGTGGTTGGCCTAGTGGAGGCGAATCCGCAGAACGGCGCTGAGCTCTGGAGCGCCTTCCGTGACTGCTGCATCCTGCCGCATCGCCAGAGCGCTGAGAGAGCCGTCCCTCCCTCTCCAGGACATCTCTCTCTCGAAATCTCTCTCTGGCACTTCTGTTTCAGATGCTCCTCTCTTTAAACAAGCCTAGAGTTTGAAAAAGAAAGAAATCTAAATAACAGAATAGAAATGAAGGAGCGATCCATTTCTTTCGGAAAAGCATTCGTCCTAGAAGGACTTGAATTAGCTCTCCCAGGGCGTTAAAAAGAAGATATAAACTCTGTCAATTTATTTTGCATGAAATTTGCTTTTCTGGCCCATCTTATTGCATGAAGTAGACCAAAGCTGTAACTGAGTCTGAGGTATTCTTCGCTTAAAGCTGTAGCCGGAATATACCCCTTGCTAGGGGAATATTTTCACAGTAATAAGACTTGTTTCCATCCTTGTCTCCTGTCCTGATACCTACTAGTCTTGGCATGTTGTGAAAGAGAACTGGACTGCTTCTTCGTTTTTAGTTGACGGCAGTATCATTAAATTACAACGTACCAAAAAAAAGAACAAATAATCTTGCCATCTTTACGTAATAGCTATTTTTCACTCTTACAGTTCCCTTTGTCTGTTTGTCTATCTATCTATATGTATCTATCTATATAATATATAGATCCAGGTTTTTAAGAATACAGCAATTTTTCTGTTTCTCAGTTTCTTTTACTTAACAGGCACAAATGTTTTCCAACATGGCTATATACTTGAATAGTTATCCCTTTGAGTGGGTGTTGACTCCTTCTAACATTCATGTTTCGTAATTAACCAAATGCTTAGGTTTCCAGGTTTTTGTTATGAGTACAATGTGTATTATGATATGCAGCTTTGTGTACCTCACTTCTTCTCTCTGTTGCATTGCCTATTAAGATTGGTTTCCCGGGAGAGGGGTTATTGAGGCAGAGGGTCTCGATATGTGTATAGCTTGCTTTCTCGGTGGATTTGCTCGACCCCACCAGAGTTGGCTAATTTTATTCCATCTTTACCAGCGTTGCTATTGTTAGTTCTTTTCATTTCTGCTAAGTTGGAGGTACTGAAGCTGTTCCCATTCCAGCCTTGGGATCACCAGCAAAGGTGACTGTTGGCGTGTCTGCATCATCCAGTGTGCGTCTCTGCTTATAATCTTTGTCTACTCGTGAGGTCAGGTTTGCCATTTTCTTTATGAATTTGAATGAGTCATGTCAGTGAATGAATTGCTTAACATTTCCTAACAATTTCATGCCTAATCAGTTAAATAACCATATTTGGGGGAAAATAAGCAAAGATTTGATGAAGTTTGTCATTTAAGAATGATCAAGATTTTCTACGAGTGATGGGGGTGCTCAATTTTAATTCTTGCGTGGCCAGATATCAAATGATTCTACACAGGAGAGTGTGATTCTGCTGGAGACTGTTCTGTTGTTGGAGAAGCATCTGATTTCTGTGGCTTGGATGAGGGGAAATAGACGACTATACATTTCCTTCTGGCTGGCCCGAGGTGTATTCTCTTGACCTAGTGCAGCGCTTACATCTGCAGTAGCCTGTAGGGTGACAACACCTTGAGTGCTTGCTGCTCCCTGCTCTGGTGTCATTTCACTCTTGGGAGATATGGGAGGCGGGACCCTGTAGAGGGGAACCTTAAAGGTTTCCCTTAATTACTTTCAGCCACTCGTGCATTAAAAAGTCTTTCCCTCCAAGATCTGGGTTTTTTTTAACAACAAGGCACTTGAGAATATCTGGTCTACCATACTGTCAGAACAAAAAAATCCATATTACATTTTTGGTTAAAAAAATTAAAAAAAGAAGAATCTCTCTCTTCCACTCCAGAGTCCCCCATCAACATCTCCGCCATTGGCGTGGACTCTCCTTACCAGCTTATCTACGAACCTGCTACTGGCTGTCTGAGCTTTTCCCTCTCAACTGGAAGGGAAGTCAAGAAGAAAACAGGTAACAGTGGTTTCCAGCAAGACCTCTTGACCCATCTTCAGGGGTGGAGAAGGGGGTGGGGAGGGGGCTAGAAGATTCCCTGAGTAGGTTCATGGGTTGGTTTGACTTAGTTTTCTGATAGGAATGATATATAGCTCCCCTGGCTGGAGACTCAGCAGCTATCGACACAGGTTCTTTCCCGTGAAAGCTGATACGTCTCAACCAGTCATTCCACAGGGCAGTCTCCTGGTTTGAATGCTTATACGCCCTCCATTCCTGGTGAGGTGGTTCCCCTCTACTGGGACAACACCCCTATCGAACCCTCATCTCCCACCTCCTACAATATCCCAAACTCACCCTATCTGCTCAGAGAGAGATCTGTGTTGCCCATACTCACACAGCAAGTAGGAGAACCAGTATCTGAAGAGAGGTGTTTGCACACTAAACCTAACAGTGTCCCAAACTAGGCCAGTTCGTGCAGGCAGAAAACAAAGACAGAAGGCATTCATTCCTATGCTATTGAGAAAGACACACAACAGAAAGAAACGCTTAAGGGAAAGAACCGGTGGCAGATGAGACCAAACAATATGGCAACAACTGTGCAGCCAGAAGCTCAGGGGAGAGAGAAGTTGGAGCTGGAGAGGGCAGGGCAAGACTTCATGGAACTTCCAGGGCCCCCAGGCTATGATGGCAGAGTGGTGAAATGGGGTAGGTGGGGGAGGACTGTATTTGCAAAGAGATGGTGGGAGGATCCACATAAGGTGGGAATGCTCAAAGGCTGTCCAATTGATTCCCACGGACACTGGAGGTAAGGCTGGAAGTTGAGAAGTTTGGATCTTATTCCTGACCCCGCCCCGACTGGCTGTGTGATTTCCCTTCCTCCAGGCCTCACCCTCTGTATCAAACTGATCCTATATGCTTTCAATCAGTGAACAAATGTGTACTGAATAGTTGCTAGTTGTCAGTCACTGTCCTAAATGCTGGGGGCACACATGTGGACTCTAAGACAAAGAATGCCTTCCCTGATAGAGTTGACAGCCTCAGCTTCCCTGCATGGAGTGGATTCAGCTGCCCCCTCTCGTTTCCCTGGCTCCATTACCTCTACAATACGTTTTCTTTCATTGTTCAATAACCCATAGAATCATTTCTGATATCCCATTTGGTGTGCTCCTGGTTTTATCTTCTCCCCTCCTGAGCTGGCCCTAAATTGACACAGTTCCTTTGAAGGAAAACTACCCCACTAAGATACAATTGTTATGATCTTGTTGCAAAAAATTGCACTAGGATGTGTGCTCAGTGGTGCTGCATTTCTTTTAGGTTCTTGATAGTGTTTGGGATTACTCTTACACGTGCATGCTAGGATGGGTGGTTAACCTTCCCTAATGGTATATAGTAACCATGTGTCCTCTCTTGCCCAGGAATGTCCCAGTTTATGTTTATCATCCTGACATAACTATTAATTATCCCCATTCTCACTCTAGGGACTTCCCCAGTTGGGACAATATATTGTAGTGTATTGAGTCACTTTGGGTTTGGGACTTGCACTATCTGTTCCATGTACACGTGCTATCACACCTCACCAGCTGGCCCCCTTTGCAGGTACAGGACCAGGCAGACTTGGAACACACAGGCTCCAGGAGTTGGGCCTACTCCATGAGGAGACAACAACTGTTTCTGGAAAGTAGCCCAAATTTACGAAATAGAACTGAGAGAAGTCTGTTGTCTTGAGGCCCCAAGGCAACCAGGGGCAGGCCAGACATGGATGCTCAGGCTAGTAGATGTTTCATGAGTTCAGCCAGCTGGTAGCTGGGCCTCAGGGTTGTCTCTGGTCTCTGGTGGTGGGAGGAATGGGGGAAGGGACCAGGAACCATTCAGGGTGGCAGATACCAGAGGTGGTACCCAAGCACCACTGGAAACCCCCAAGACTTGGCTGACAGTGAGGAAGTCTCCATTCTTCGGCCTTCAGGGCTCAGCTGGAGCCTGAACAATGCCCTTGGCCTGAAGCCAGGTTTCATTCTTGAGACCAAGGTGAAGTTGAGCCTTCATATATCAAGGGAGAGCAAGTGGATCCAGCCAGGTAGGCAGCAGAGGCTAGGAAGCAGGCAGGACCTGAATAGATGCCTTTGGAACTTCTGTCATGGAGGATCACCTCCACGATTTCATGTCACCAAATCCTCATACCACCTAACACTTGCCACAGGAGATCACTGTGAAAATAAGTGCAATAAGCACAAAACATCTCCATCCACAGATTTGAGCAGGCAGAAGAAAGGATCAGTGAACTTGAAGATAGGACAATGGAAATTATTGAATCTGAAGAAGAGAAAGAAAAGATTGAAAAAAAATGAACAGGGCCTAAGGGACACCATCAAGAGGAATAACATATGCATTTTGGGAGTCCCAGAAGGAGAAGAGAGAGAGAAAGGGACAGAGAGAATATTTGAATAAATAATGGCTAAAAACTTCCCCATTTTTTTGATGAAAGACATAAATATAAACATCAAAGAAGCTTAACAAACTCCAAGTAAGATGAACTCATAGAGACCCACACAAGACACATTATAATCAAACTTTTAAAAGACAAAGAATCTTGAAAGCAGCAAGAGAAAAGCAAGTTGTTACTACAAGAAATACGCAATAAGATTATCGGTAGATTTCTCTTCAGAAACTTTGGAAGCCAGAAAGCACTGGGCCAGCATACAGTATGTGCCATTTAATGACATTTCAGTCAATGACAGACTGCATATGTGACAGTGGTCCCATAAGATTAGTACCATATAGCCTAGGTGTGTAGTAGGCTTTACCATCTAGGTTTGTGTAAGTACATTCTATGTTGTTGGCAAAATGACAAAATCACCTAATGATGCCTTTCTCAGAATATATCTCTGTCATTAAGCAGTGCGTGACTGTATTCAAAGTGCTAAAGGAAAAAAATTGTCAACCAAGAATCCTATATTCAGCAAAACCGTCCTTTAAAAGTGAGGGAGATGTTAAGACATTCCAAGATAAAAAAAAAAACCTGAGGGAATCCGTGCCCACTAGGCCTCCTCTGCAGATCTTATGGGAGTCCTGCAAGGTGAAATGAAAGGACACTAGATATATCTCAAAGCCATATGGAGAAATAAAGATCTCAATAAACGTAAACACATGGGCAATTATAAAAGCTAGTATTATTGTGACAATGGTTTGTAACTGCATTTTTTGTTTCCTACATGATTTGAAAGACTAATACATTTAAAGAAAAAATATTATTAGTGTAAGAGCTACGATTACTGTAACTTTGGCTTTTAACTGCAAATCTTGATTTCTACATAATTTAAAAGACTAATACATTTAAAAGATTTGTGAGTTTATGTTGGTGGGCACATAATATATAAAGATGTAATTTTATGACATCAACAACTAAAAGAGCTAGGAACAAGGGTGTAAAGGAGGAGAATTTTTGTATGTTATTGAGTTAAGCTGGTGAAAATTCAAATTAGAGTGTTATAACTTTAGGATGTTAAATATAATTCCCATGGTAACCCCAAAGAAAATGGTTATACACAAAAAAGAAAATGAGAA